>NC_136069.1:1707673974-1708873974 GCF_964261635.1 Lissotriton helveticus | reverse complement strand
AACTGCGGGTCCCGCCCTGGTGTATGATGTAGGCCACCGCTCCCGAGCCATCCGATCTCACCAGAACATGGCAACCCCTCCGATGAAGATGGAAGAAGTGAAGCGCCCTCTCCATGGCAGAGAGCTCCCGCCAATTGGACAACCAGCGGGACTCCGGCGGAAGCCAACGGGCCTGCACCGGCCAATGATCCAAAGCCGCACCCCCGCCGGATGCGCAAGTATCCGTGGACAAACCAGAGGGGGAGGCAGATGGATACACATCACCTTGGAAAGGAGGGAAGAATCCAGCCACCATTGGAGAGCAGCCACAATGGCCAGCTACACAGGCACAGGAACAGCACAGTCCAAGTCATGAAAGGAGACCCACCGCTGAACATGCCACAGCAAAGGACGCAAATGAACCCCGGCCTAGGGGACGGTGAAGACAGATGCAGCCATGCAACCCTGAACCACCAGCCACTGTCGGAGGGGAGCCGTAGCATGGGACAACAACTTCCGCAACAACGACTGGAGGCGTAGAATCCGGGAGGCTGGCAGAAACACCTTGACCAGCACAGAGTCGAAAACGGCCCCGATGAAGGACCTCCGGGTGGCAGGCACAAGTTGACATTTTGGCAAGGCAAACAAGAACCCATGAACCCAGAGTGTAGACATGGCCAAGAGAAGGCGAGACAAGACCACCAGAGACGGGGCCTGGACCATTCAGTCGTCCAGACAGGGGAACACGGAGACGGAGATGCGCCCCCAAGGGAGCCACCACCTTGGCGAACACCCGGGGGGCGTACCGGACGCAGAATAGCAGAATAGCAGAATAGCCAGTGCAGAAGCTTAGGAATCCCTGATCCCACACAGCTATGGGAACGTGAAGATAAGCGTCCTGGAGAACGAGAGTGGAGAACACCCACCCGGACTGGATCCGTGGAATCACACTATGTAGAGTCTCCCTCTTGAACGCGATCTCCGGCACAAACGAGTACAGACCCCGAAGGCAGATGACCACCCGGAAACCCCCGTGATCTTCTGAACCAAAAAGACGATGGAGCAGACACCCATCCCCAGTACCCTCCGAGGCACAGGGACAACCGCATGCTTGCTGACCAAAAGACGAACACCCACCAGCAAGGCCAAATGGCGGGAGGCGTCCCGAAGAGCCGGAGTCACCACCACCCCAGAGGGGGGGGGGTTACAGGAACTCAATCCGCCAATCCTGAGACAAAACATCCCGCACCCATTCGTCGGAGGACAACAATCGTGAAGCAGGAAGAAACAGGCAGAGTCGCCCACCAACCACAGGCGGACCACCAGTGAGACCGATCTCCTGGACGACATAGTCAGGAACGCTGCGGGCCAGACCCCAGCACCCTGCTGGGAGTGCTCCTGAAACTTCCGTGGAAAGGACCGGCCAGTGCAACACTGACTCCTGAAGGAAGACTGCTGAAAACCAGGAAGTCTGGCGGAATGACCTGGCACAGGAGAAGGAGGAACCCCCACGGGACGGAAGCCAATGAAAAGACAAGGAACACCCGCGCTCCTTAAACACCATATGCAGCCCATCCTCGAGAGAGTCACTAAAGAGACGGGTACCAGTGAAAAGCAACCAAAAAGCCATATAACATTGAGTCGCGTCCATCTACCAATCCCGCAGCAACAGGATCCGGCGGGCAGCAAAGGAGGAACCTCAGGACATAGCAGAAGCCCTCACCGATCGCCGGAAATGCACTAGTCCTGAAGCACAGCAGCAGCAGGAGAAGACCCATCAGAAACAACAGAGTTGAGGAAATGTCCGAGGAAAAGTCAGCAGCACCAGAAGGACCACCAACAGCCAACTTGCCTGCCATCGTACCAGACAGCGCCACCAGGATAAGGTGAGTAATCCGTCCAACATCCACACTGGCCAGCATCACAGAAGTAGCCGAGTCCTCGCGGCATAGGAGAAGAAAGTACCCTCTTGCGAAGATGCATGCCCATAAAGCACAGAAGAATAGCAGCAGTAAACACAACATACTCACGCCCAGAATATATAAAGAGGGAGCAAACAAACCAAGCAGTCCTTTCATCGTTATGTGACTGCGTTACTGTTATCAGCGACTTGCCAGCATTTTGAATGAGGACATACCTTGCTCAGATTTTTCTCGCAGGTACACCGAACTGTGCGACGGTATCAACACACAAGTCTCGATGAGTCATATGCTGCTCAGCTATGTCTCTCCATGGAGGAAGGTATCGAAAAGGACAAATCCAAACACCGGACCCAGGGAAGGGCGGGTCCGAAACCGAAACCGGCAAAACGAACACGGTAACGTCCATGCCGTCGGCCAGGCAACGAATCCAGGAATCCGTGAGAGAGGAAGGGGGCGTCACCCAAAAGGGAACCCGCGGCCAACAGCAAGCGCGGGCCATCAAGGAATCCCGCTGCAGGAAGAGCGCCCAGCGCAACAACAGGCGCGCCGGAGCCCACCCAGGGCACCCGTTGGAAAGGCGGGCCAGCGAGGAATGCCCCAGGGGGAGGAAACGTAACCACAGCGCGCCCAAGACACGGCCAAGCGCTAAGGGAACAACCTCCTACCTTCACCGTAAGCTGCAGCAGGATCGGCACAGCCGCTCCATGAGGCACAGAAGGACCGGGTTCCAGCGGAAACGGAGGACTTCAACATCCACACCGATCCGGACACAATGCAGCCTGAAACCGGGCAGCAAGAACAAGGAGACCCGCGGAGCCCCACAACACAGGCCTCCCGAGCCCAGGAGGAGACAGGGAAGCCCAGCAGACCAACTCCACAGCATCCCACGATGGTCCACGGGAGCCCCTGAAGCCCAGCAGAGGAGGAAGCCACAGGACAAGCGAAGCAGGTAAGTGCCCGGCACTCACCCAAGCATCTCCCATCAAGTAAACCACCGGCAGGAAACAAAACAGGATGTGCTTCTAGTGGTTGGGTGTAATATAGCACCTGGCAGGAGGGGGGGTGGAGCCTAAAAGCGTTTCCTGTTTTATTTCCTGTCTTGTGGGATACCTCATGAGTGATGACTGGGTCAAAGACGAGGGACGTAGAGGTAATCTTCTACTCATTGCATTCCACTATCTTGTCTACATACTGTGTACAGCAAAACCTTCTACTCATTTAATGTCACCGTCCTGTGTAGTTACCACGTGCCGCAGAATCTTCTACTCATTGAATTCCACCGTCTTGTCTACACACTGCGTACGGCAGAACCTTCTACTCATTGAATGCATCTGTCCTGTCTATATGTCATGTTATGTTATGTTATGTTATGTTCATTTATTTTTCTAATGCACACAGCTACCCAACAAGGGTTTCCCAGCGTAGGAATCCCTATATATATATATAGTGAGTAAAGTAGAACCTTCCACTCATTGAATGCAGCCGTCCTGTCTACATACTGAGTACAGCACAACCACCTACTCATTGAATGCAGCCGTCCTGTCTACATACTGAGTACAGCAGTCTTCTACTCATTGAATGCCACCGTCCTGTGTAGATACCACGTGCAGCAGAATCTTCTACTCATTGAATTTCACCATCTTGTCTACATACTGCGTACAGCAGAACCTTCTACTCATTGAATACAGCCGTCCTGTCTACATACAGATTGCTGCAGAATCTTTAACTCATTGAATGCAGCCGTCCTGTCTACATACAGAGTACAGCAGACAATTCTACTCATTGAATGCAGCCGTCCTGTCTACATACAGATTACTGCAGAACCTTCTACTCATTCATTTCATTTCATAAATCTTTATTCGAATTCCAAGAATTCATGAAAGCATATTCACAGATTTACAGTATTATTATAAAATTCTTATATAAAAGCTTCGTTAAAATAAACAACAGACAGTTTTAGCAAAGTTCTATACAGAAGAAAGTCAAAGATTATGCATCATTTTATGGGCTCGGGTGGTGGTTCTCAAAAAAGTGCTAGTGCGGAAAACTAATTCTTCATTGTCCAGAGAAAATTGCATCTGATAATATTCCCCCAAAGAGAGAGGTCTATGTTTTTTAAAAAAGGGATTTAAAACCACTTTGCATATTTTGAATAATATTTGCAAAAGAAGAAGAAATGCAAATCAGTTTGTGCGCTCACTCCATCACAAGGGCATGGTATATTTACTGAATTTAACCAATGGCCTAGGGGGAAACATAACAGAAATCTGACGGTTCCCACCCTCAATCGAAATAAGAGGCTTCTTTCCCAGTTCGTCATTGGCAAGTTAAGATATTTTGATAAGGGATACCCATACAATTCCTTGCCTATATAACTAAAGACAGAGAATTTCTTGGTTTCCTCACTGGTCCATTTCGAATTATAAAGTGCATAGAGTGCTTTTCTCAAGTCATTCCTGTGGAATGAATCGGCCCGACTTGGGTCTAAAAAGAGGCTGCTTTTATCAATACTAGATAGACTCCGATAGACCCCCGATAGCCATGGAATATCCATTCCTCTCTCGCACTTAAGACAATCCGTTATAATTTCTTGCGTTAAAGATGCGGATTTGTTCTTCCAGACCGAGAGGCAAAATAACGCAGGTCGGGTGCTAATAAAATCGCATATAAAATTTAAATTAAGTTACCTATGGCAAATGTACTGAGTGGTGAAAATTGGAACGCCCAGCAACTTTCTATACAACTGATTTTCTTACTGCTGGATGCAATGATTCTTCGCCAAACCCCATACCTCAGCCCCATACGTGGCTACTGGAGCGCATTGCAATTTAAGTATTTTTAAAATAGCTTGGATAGCACATGTTTTCTTTGGACGGGGGAGGCTTAAAATTGAATTGATGGCCTTTGAGAACTTGCTCGCGGAATGGGCCAAATGCCCAGTCCACGAGCCGTTCGCAGCAAAGACCATCCCCAGATATGGAAAGGTACAGGTGGAGATTAATCTGTCGCTCCCTGCCAATATAGAATTGAGCTGGCGTTTCCCTGCCCCGCATGACATAACAAACGATTTTTAACGTTCACACATAGATCTAGACCATCCATGTGTTCAATAAAGGTTTTAACCAAAGTACGCAAAGCATTAGGCGTGTGGCCTATGAGGACCGCATCGTCTGCGTATAATAGTACCGGTAGTGATTTACCATTAATTATCGGGACGTCTGGAGTTGACTGCTTCAGGGAATTACTCAGTCCATTAATATAAATAATAAAAAGCAGGGCTACTAAAACACACCCCTGTCTAACTCCCCTTCTTACCCTAATTGCACCCGAGACCTCCCCACCCATGCGAAACCTGACTTGTGCCTTAAGATCCATATGTAAGAATGCCAAAAAATGTACCAAAGATTCAGTTTAGACCTGTTAACTAAATCAAAGGCGGATGATCGGTCCATAAAGGCCAGATAAACAGTGGAATATCGGGCAATATTATATTCACTAACAACCAAATTTCGGTTTAAGCACTGTTCGGTTGTTCCGACCTTACTTCGAAAGCCCAATTGGCATGTATCTAATATGCCGCTTTCTTCTGTCCACTCTAAGACCCTATTATATGTAACTCGACCCAAAATCTTTAGTGTGTTGTCAAGCAAAGAAATTGGTCTGTAGTTAATTGGTTCAGATCTATCCTTTTTTATAGATTGGAACAATGATGCTCGTGGTCTATGTACTAGGCATAGGGGCTTAGGGTAGACTATTAAAAACATTCCGGAGAAGTGGGGCCTAAAACTCTGGTTTCCATTTTATTATGTCTATAGGGAGGCCGTCAGTGCCAGGGGCCTTATTGCCAAGGCTCTGTGTAATCGCCTCTTCTACCTCCGACAGTGTAATCTGTAATCAACATAAGTGACCCTTACATAGTGATCTGAGACATGAAAAGGTGTGGCATAGATTTTTGAGTTGCTGGAAATAGTACAGCTGCCTGGTGTTAATTGTTGGCCCATATTAGGCAAGTCCCTGGCTGCGGACCAAAATATACTACACTTTTTTCCGCAAGCTAACTCTGATAATGCTTCCCAACGTTCACCAAGGAGGATACCCTTTCGCTCACTTATTGCAGTTTTATAAATTTTCTTGGCTATACTAACATCTACACGGCACCTAGGTTTGGAGGTTAGAGCGTTGCGTAAATTCCTATTGGCCTCCGAGCAATTGTGATAAAACCACCTCGGTTCTTTTTCATCCCGAGAAAGTGATACTGACAAGAGGGATCTAATCACAGAACAGAGTTTTATAAAATCTTCAATTACCCTTAAGTGGGAACTTTTAGCTGATAAGCATGAGGTAATTTAGGGCATATGGCCTTCTAACACACTCTGAAATATCTTACCGCTACCAACCCCTCTCCATTTCAATCTTAATTTGTCTGCTGAAGGGGAACGTCCCAATCCCCATGAAATATAGTATACACGGGTGGGGTGCTAATCTTAGTACCACTGTAAGGGGATTATGGTCCCCAAAATCTGTCACATAAACCTCGGCAGGCAATAGACGATCTGCAAGGCAAGGCAGGAAGAAACAAAGATAAAGTCAATGATTAAGGAGCAATCCCTTCCTCTAAATGTCGGAACCTGCTTATTTGCAGGAGAATGAACTAAATCCATTACATTAGTAAGAATATGCTCACTCAAGGACTAAATGCAATTTAATTAATTGCTTTATAGACCCGGATCGCCACAGCATCAGCACTAGTGCACCCACTAACACTTCAGGCCAGATCCCCCTAAATCAGCAACCTTTTTTAGTAGAGGAGTCATGGTGGGGCCAACGAGGACGTCCTTTTAACTATCAAACCTGGACCATGTCTCTTTATACCCTACATGCTATAAATTGAAAAAGATATCCTCTTATCTTGAACAAACGTGATAACAAGTGTGCTCATAAATACTGTTGTGGCCAGGTTGTTAAGGACGGTGATTTTAAATCGATCCCCTGCTTGTTAAATATGGTAAATATTCTCCATGTCACTATCCTGAAGACCTTCTTTTCCTATCACTAAATCACCCAAACACTCCCTACCCTTCTTCTGCCCGTTCCTCTCTTGGGCAATTCATCATTTGCTACAATTGTGATTTGTTAGCAATCTATGTCTAAAAAACAATGAATTAAATTGCATTTAGTCCTTGGAAGCGGCGCTGTTGCATTTTTCATTTGTGAAAGTATCTAATATTATGAGCTGACTGTTGTCCTCCAAGTATGCTCAGAATGTTCTTTATTGATTTATCTATGCATGCAGATCTCGTCTGATAATTAGTGAAGGTCTAGGACCATTGTTTTCTATACCAAACTACACCCAGGTCCTTGACCAATTGGGTTACCCCATTTTCAAAATGGCTACCTTTGTGCAGGTGCTACCTGCGAGGGTTTTTTGTTGAATGTTTAAATGTTTTGTATATGTTTATGTTATTGTGAGTAGAAGTTGTTAATACGGATAAGTTATCCATGAGTCAGAACTAGACTATGTCTGAGAAAGAGACCCTGTCCTATAGTGAAGACTACATTGACAAACTTTTACAAGAAGAAGGAGGGGGGACATTTCTAGCAGGCAACACTACGACTGTAGACCTTTCCCTCAATGAAAACATTTCAAAACTTGAATGATTAGAGAAGAAGCTGATAAGAACCAGGATTCATGGCCATACCTTAGCTAAATACCATAGGTCGAACGTCATCCCAGTTGGGTTACAGGTTAGAAACGAGCCTGCAATCTTTCTCGATAATCCTAAATTCGAAGAGAACTTTAGTTTTGTGTCGAATACATGTTCAAGGCACTGGATGGTTCTGGGGATTGAGACAGCTGTTGAAGAAGTAGAGCGCCTTACTACAGAAATTACTTACTTAAGGAAAGAAATCATTGAAGACAAGGCCTTGGTTAATGCTAAGGAGGCTTTGGAGAGATGAGCAAAGACCATACGAGAGTTTGATATCTATACCCAGGGCACCAAGTTGGATAAAGTAGCCAAAGATATCAAAATCTATGACAAAAAAGTAACATATCCTTACCTCAAGAAAGGCTACTACGTGAGAGACATACAAGGCGGTCTCTCGAGTAGAGGTAGAGGGGGTATAGAAGATATAACACTTTTTCAGGTTCCTCCTTTGGCAGCAGCTCCGACAGTGACTTGGATCGCCCCAGCACCAGCACTAGTGCAACCACTAACACTTCAGGCAGACCCCCAGAAATCAGCAACCTTTTTTAGTAGAGGAGACATGGTGGGGCCAACGAGGACGCCCTTTTAACTATCGTGCCGCAGAATCTTCTACTCATTGAATTCCACCGTCTTGTCTACATACTGCGTACAGCACAACGTTCTACTCATTGAATGCCGCTGTCCTGTGTACATACTGCGTACATCAGACACTTCTATTCATTGAATGCTGCCGTCCTGTCTAAATACTGAGTACAGCAGTCTACTACTCATTGAATGTCAAAGTCCTGTGTAGATACCACGTGCCGCAGAATCTTCAACTCATTGAATTCCACTATCTTGTCTACATACTGCGTATAACAGAGCCTTCTACTCATTGAATGCAGCCGTCCTGTCTACATACAGGTTATTGCAGAACCTTCCACTCATTGAATTCCACCATTCTGTGTACATACTGAGTACAGCAGAACCTTCTACTCATTAAATGCAGCTGTCTTGTCTACATACTGCGTACAGCAGAACCTTCTACTCATTGAATACAGTTTTCCTGTCTACATACTGCGTACAGCACAACGTTCTACTCATTGAATGCCGCTGTCCTGTGTACATACTGCGTACATCAGACACTTCTATTCATTGAATGCAGCTGTCCTGTCTATATACAGATTACTGCAGAACCTTCTACTCATTGAATGCTGCACTCCGGTCTACATTCTGTGTATTGCAGACACTTCTAGTCATTGAATGCAGCTGTCCTGTCTACATACTGAGTGCAGCAGAACCTTCTACTCATTGAATGCAGCCGTCCTGTCTACATACTGCGCACAGCAGAACCTTCTACTCATTGAGTGCAGCCGTCCTGTCTACATACTGAGTACAGCAGAACCTTCGACTTATTGAATGCCGCTGTCCTGTCTACATACTGCGTACAGCATACACTTCTACTCATTGAATGCAGCTGTCCAGTCTACATACTGAGTACAGCACAGCCTTCTACTCATTGAATGTCACCGTCCTGTGTCAATACCACGTGCCACAAAATCTTCTACTCATTGAATTCCACCGTCTTGTCTACATACAGATTACTGCAGAACCTTCAATTTGCCACCATCCTGTGTGCAAATTGAGTACAGCAGACACTTCTACTTATTGAATGCAGCCGTCCTGTCTACATACTGAGTACAGCAGAACCTTCCAGTCATTGAATGCCACCAGTTTTTCTATATACTGAGTACAGCAGAACTGTCTACTCATTGAATGCTGCCATCCTGTATACATACGGCGTGCATCACAACCTTCCACTCATTGAGTGTCACCGTCCTGTGTAAATACCGCGTGCTGCAGAATCTTCTACTCTTTTTTTAAATATTTTTTTTTAATTCAAAATTTTTAACAGCATTCATTCCCCTCCACCCCCCCACCCCCCCCCCCCCGCACAGGACAATTTAACACATACGGGCATGTTGTAGATAATATATACATACAGTTACTGTATACTGAAAAAGAAAAAAAAAGGGAAAGAGAAAGAAAGAATGTGAAAGAAAGAGCCTATGAAAGCTACAAAGACTAAAAAGACTACAAAAGCGGGAAATAACAAAACGCAAGAAGGAAGAAAGAGAGAAAGGATAAAGACAGAACACCATCCCAAAACCCAACATTGTCCCTTACTCTCAGCCTATGACCTCTCAGTCCTATCGTTCCACTGTACAATTGGGGGGATCAAATACGCAAACCTAATGCTTTTCCCTTTTTCCCCTTTCTAGCATATATCGCCTATTCCAAATTATGAATGTGCAGCAACCTTGCCATCCATTGCTGCATGGTGGGTGGGAGCCTATCACGCCATGCAAAGGCGATACATAAACGCAGCACCGCCATAGCCACAAACAGAAAATTTACAAATTGCGGTTGTATTATGCCCTGCCCCACCCCTAATAAAATCACATCCGATGTTAGTTTTATTTTACAGTTCAGAGATCTGTCAAAAAAGACTTCGATAGCTCCAATCAAGGGGTGCAGGTTCGAGCACTCAGCACAGGCGTGCGTTATATCTCCTTCTGCACTATCACACCTTGGACAAGTAATCCCCTGTGTACTCCCCACTGTGCAATTCTAGCTGGCGTGTAGTATAGCTTGTAGAGGGTTTTATAGTGTTGGGCTTGTAGTGCTGCCGAACAAAGAACCTCCTGACCTAACTGTAATAATTTTCCAAACACCCCCTGTGATACCCCTAATTTATTCATCCATTTTAATTCAACCTTTTCTAGGTCATCTTCTCTGTTCACTATGAGTTCCGCATACAGTCTTTTAATCGTACACCTTGCATTATCCTCAAACCCTCGAGATCCTCCTCTCTTGCTAGCTAGGAAACTTCTCGTCTGCAAATACTTGAAGAAGTTCCTTGAACTAATACCATATTCCCGTTGTATTTCCGTGAACTGACGCACTCCTGTCAATCCTAGCAGGTCTCCCATTTTTTTTACTCATAGTCGACTCTATTCCTTAAATGTTGCATGCGCAAAAATCTCTTGCGGTATTATAGGATTATTACATAATCTAGTGTATGCGTTAAATCTTCCCAGGCCGAAACTTTTGCTAAACGCCTTCCAAACCCGATATGCCGCATCTACTGTTTTAAATCTCGTTCTCTTAAAATAGCTCGGTTCCGTATATTTCAAGAATACATTCTCAACCTCCTCCCCTAGAACTAATCCGTATATAGCTGTTGATCCCGCGTGTCTCTGATTAAATCTCAGCTCCCCCCATGAGACCTGTCATTTGCTGTAATGCTGCTGCCCAATAGTATAATCTCAGGTCTGGTAGCGCCCATCTCCCCTATCCCTTGGTAGTGAGATAAATCTTATCGCTCTTCTTGTTTTACCCTGCGACCAAACAAAACGATTAATCATGTGCTCTAGTGTACTAAACCATATGCAATTGAAAAACAGAGGAATCGTTCTAAATAAATATAGAAATGTTGGCAATAAATTCATTTTAACGAAGTTTACCCTACCTACTATTGACATATGCAGAATGTGCACCCTATCCAGATCTTTCTTTGCTTTCTTAATTATTGGGCTTATATTTATTTCCACCAGCCTGTCCAGATCTGCTGTGATAATCACACCCAAATAAACCCCAGCCGAAACCACCCGCGAATCTGTACATACTGCCTGTGCATTTTTTATAATTTGCGTCTTTGCTTTATTCAATGCATATCCAGCCACCCGCCCAAAACTGCTCAGCCTCCTGTTCTATTGCCCTAATAGCCTCTGTGTCTGTAGGTGTAATGACCGTGACGTCATCGGCATACGCGAGAACTTTAATAGGACCCATTTTAGTATCCAATGGTCGAATTTGGTTATTTTGCTCTAGTTAATAGATCAG
This sequence comes from Lissotriton helveticus, assembly GCF_964261635.1. Lineage (NCBI taxonomy): Eukaryota > Metazoa > Chordata > Amphibia > Caudata > Salamandridae > Lissotriton > Lissotriton helveticus. Next base: position 1,708,862,480 of record NC_136069.1, on the reverse strand, counting down.
TGGGTCTATATACATTGCAAAAAGTAGAGGGGAGCACGGGCACCCTTGCCGTGTTGCACGAGTGATTGCAAAGGAAGCAGTACGACCTGCATTCACCCTAATACATGCAGTGGGACCCTTATACAACGTCTGAATCGCCTTCATGAACCCTGCCCCAAAACCCCCTCTCCTTAATACGGCCCACAGAATCTCCCATAATACACGATCAAATGCCTTTTCGGCATCCAGTAACACAGCTGCCATTGGATTCCCTTCTTCCCCTTGTGCATCAAATAAAGTGGTCATCTTCCTAACGTGTTGTGTGGTGCCCCTGTGCGGAATGAACCCATGTTGGTTTACACTAACCAAATTCCCTATCACTTTAGTCAATCTTGTGGCTAGTGCTTTTGAAAACATTTTCAGGTCATAGTTTATAAGGGTTATGGGGCGGTATGACCCTGGCTCCGTTGGGGGTTTCCCTTTTTTAAGAATTATTATAATGTCCGCCCCTGCCCAACTAGATGGAATGGACGACCCTGCCTGTGCCTCCCTGATTGTCCTCACTAAGTCCACTTTGATAGACGTAAAGAAGATCTTATAAAATTCCCCCGGGATCAGGTCCGGCCCGGCAGCTTTGCCTGATGGTAAGCTCAGCATAGTCTCCATAATCTCCTCTGCCCCTAGATGTGCGTCCAATAATTCCCTGTCTTCCTCCTGTACCACATTGCTGGGTATATCCTGGAAATATTTCTGTATTTCTTCTTGATCTCTATCCTGCTCTTCCTTATACAGCTTACAGTAAAACTCCCTGAAAACTTCCATAATACCCCCCGTGTTTGAGATCAAATTACCACTGCTATCTTTAAATTCATTAATTTCCCTTTTAGCTACTCTCTTTCTCGTTCGTGTTGCTAGCGTTTGACCCACCTTTTCACTATATTCATAACATTTCTCCCTCTGTACTGTGAAGATTTTGGCCGCTTTTATTGCTATACGTTCCTCTGCTGCTGCTTTGGCCACCATGACCTCCAACAGTCGCTGCTCAACCTCGCGCCCCCCTAAGGTGGCTTGTGCTAACCTCTGATCCGCTTCCAACAGGGCAGTGCTTAGCTGATCTGTCCTAACCTTCTTCTTTTTTTGTTTAGATAAGCTAAAACTAAGTGTCTCACCGCAAACCCCGCCTCAAAAGTATCCCAATCATTCCCTATGCTAGTGCTCCCCCTGTTGATATCCCAAAACACCTTTATCCATGAGTGCATGTGAGTAACATATTCCTCATCCGCCAGTAGCACCCTTTCAAACGTCCAAGACCTTGCCTGTCTCTTGAGCCCACTGCTCATTATTGTTAAGATCAAAGGGTTGTGGTCCGACACAATGGGGCCGATTAGGATGGCGGTTTTTCCGCATCCTCCAGGCCGGCGGAAGTGTCCGCCGGCCTGGAGGATGCGGAAAAACCACGGCGGAGACTCCAAAGACCCACCGCCAAATTAGGATGGCTGGTGGGTCTGGAATTCCGTCCGCCGCTTTTCCGCCGCGGTCGGAGCCGACCGCGGCGGAAAAGCCATAACATGGCAGGCGGTGTCTATGAGACACCGTCCGCCATATTATGATGTGTGTGTAAATATGCTTTTCCACGGCGGCATTGCCGCCATGGAAAAGCATACGGACCTTCACTTCGGGGGCCCGTTGCGGGCCCCCTGGGTGAAGGGGTGGTGGTGGGTGCACATGGGGGGTACCTATGGTACCCCCCTGCATTTGCGTGCACAATGCAGCAGGCACCGCGCGGTGCCTGCCGCTTTGTGCACGGAAATGCCGTGCATGCATTTTTAACATTGGGGCGGGTGCAGCTTGAAGCTGCACCCGCCGCAATGTTAGAGATAGAGGATGTGACCGCCACCCTGGCGGTCACATCCTAATCAGATCGGAGGGAACGCCGCAGCCCATGCGGACGTTCCCTCCTCCTCAGGGGTCGCGGACGGACTCAAGTCCGTCCGCGATCCTAATCGACCCCATTGTGTGGAAGTCTTTCCACCTGTAGACTAGCTATCAACGATCCAGAAGTAAAAAAGTAATCTAGCTGGACACATTTTTTATGTGGGGCTGAGTAATAGGTAAAGCCGGCCTCCTCTGGTTTCAATTTCCCCCAAACATCCACCAGTGCATTATTACCAGCCATACTCAGGATTGCTCTACATACCCTCTTTTCCTTCCTTGATATTGCCCCTTAGAGTCCAAACCTAAACCTGACGCACCGTTAATATTAAAGTCCCCTGCTAGAATGATCCTTGGTGCCCATGTGGCCAGTTCTATATCTAAGAAATCGAACAGTTCTGGGTCATCCTCCATTGAAACATATACCGACCCAAGTGTGATCCATTCTTCGCCGATCAAACAGTCAATCAAGGCCCATCTCCCCCATTGATCCTCTAGCTTTTTCCTTGCACTGATATTATACAGTCTTGTTAGAATGGCCACCCCCCTGGTTTTTGCACCTTGTCTTGAATATGCTAACAAACACAACCCTAATTGTTCCAGCAAGAAGGGTTTATTACCCTCTATGTGAGTCTCTTGGAGACATATAAAATTTGCATGCACATTTTTCAGTAATAGCGCAACCCTTTGCCTTTTCAGCCTGTCATTAAGCCTGCATACATTCAGCGTCAAGATCTTAATACTCGTACTCATAACTACTTTTTTTTTTCCACCAACCCCCACAAATTTACCGCGGCCCTACCATGCCTACCCATCAATTGTTTAACGCCAGTCCCAGCCCAGATCTTTTGTCTGGCCCTAATTGAATTTGTTTCCTCCTTCACTTCCCTTATTTGCAACATCCGGTCTTCCTGTATTATCTCTCTGTCCTGTTGTGCCCTTGTCATTACTCCATGTCCTGTGCCCCCCTCCTCCCTCCCACTGTGTACCCTCCCCCCGCCCCCCCTCACAGGCAAATAGGTCAATCCTGACCTATGTGTCACTGCTTCCTAGTCCCTAAAGTGTTGCATCCCTCCCCCTCCCTACTATGCCTAATCCAATAGATTCTCGACTGTGCATTTCAACCTTACTAGTGCAGAACAAACACCTTCAATAACATTTTGAGTCTATAGATGACATGCCTTTGGCTATACATCAGTATTTGTTTTGGTTTTATCATGGTCCTTGTACACCAGGCCAGGTGCCTCCCGACTCCTTTTTTCCTTCAGCTCATCCAGAAAAGCCTGCGCCTTAACCTCTGAAAAGAACATCCTTGTCTGGCCGTCCAGTAGTACTTTAAGCCTTGCAGGGAACAGGAGATATGCTTCACATCCTAACTTTTGGAAAGGGTCAATCATCCGTCTTAACCTCCACCTCCTCTCCACGGTGACGTGACAGAAATCTGGACGTGCAAAAAAAGTTATTCCTTTAAAAGTACGACGGTCCTGAGGTTTAGCTCTGTCCATGATCTCCTGCCTGGCCAGAAAATTCCCCACAAACACCAACATGGCACTAGGTCTGTCTTTATGATATGCGCCATATGATTTCTTTTGTGTCAGAGGATACCTATATGCCCGCTGGACCTCAACATCCCAATTCCAATTCTCGACCTCAGGGAATGCCCCTTTAAGGAGTGTGATCACGAAGGACCTGGGCCCTGCTCCTCTACCCCCTCTGGAATGCCCAAGAGCCTAATGTTGTTGCGTCTCTGCCTGTTCTCGAAGTCCTCGAGTTTCCATTGCAGATCTTCTGTAGTCTTCTCCTGGGCCTCTCTGAACTCCTGCCAACGTGTCACCTCATCTTCCAGCTTTCCTGTTCTCTCTTCCACTTCTGTTACTCTTCCTGCCATCTCCACATATATCTTGTTCATTTTACTAAATGAGCTTTGAATTTTCTTGTTAGCTTGTTTAGCTCTTTTGCTCTCTGTTCTAGCTTCCCCCTGCATCTGCTTAAGAGTATCATAGAGTAGATCCATTGTGGGAGCTTGATCTTGTGCGTATTGCGATCTCCTCTGCTGATCTCTCGACTCACCTTCTTCTTGATATAGATTAGATGTGGTCGAATAGTCCCATACCAACTTTTTGGTCATTTCTACTTGTGTTGGGCTGACAGGGGTTTTCTGCCTATGTCTCTGGCGACTTCTCTGCTGTTTTCTTGAATTTGAATTTGAGTTTCTTGTTGAATTGAGGAGGCCCGTTGAATTGTATCCTCTGAGACCGATTGTTCTGGATCCGTGTCTGAAGCGTAGCTATCTGCTGAACTCTCCTCAGAACCCCCGCTCCCAGATGATGTGCCTGTTTCATCATTTACAGAAAAAAAGTACTCGTCGTATGGCGAACCTGGTGCAAGCAATCCAGTTTCTGCAGTAGCCTGCAGGTCCTGGGCATTTAAACCCTCTTGTGAGCCTCCTTCCTTTGGATCTGTCTCCTCCGCAGATTCTCTTTCATCTACAACATTCGTAGATCCGGCCATCCCTTCCTCTATCGGCTCTCCTGATACCCCTGTCTGATTTGAGCAGCCTTCCAGTAAAGCCTGAGGCCCTCGGGATGTACTTGGTGCCGGGAGAGATTGCCTAAACCCATTCTGCACATTATCGCTGCCGCGGTTAATGCTTGTTGCAGACTCTAGCACATCTTGCCCCTCCGTGGCATTTTCTGCTGCGCGAATATCATGTTCAATCAATCTTTTAACATTGTCAATACTTTCCACGTGGCTTACCTTATTGCGCGCATCTGTGTCCCCCTTAGGAGCTGCCGCGGCCTCTCCGGTATGCTGCCCTGCTGAAATCTCTTCTTCCAGTGATGGCGAAGCCTGCTCTGACAGGTCTGGCGGCAGGGCATCCGAGATCGCCCTGCTCGGCGTTCCCTGTGCGCACGCCACCTCAGACGATGAAGAAGATGTTGCAGCGTTGCCGTGCCTTTCCAGATTACTTCGGCTGCCGCCATGGACCACGAGATCAACGGCAATTCCAGACGCCCCTGAGAATGCCTCTACCAAGGTGGGTTGTCTCAGGTTGTTACCCCTTGATGCTTTAGAGTTTATATCTTTCGGTGTCGTTTTAGCGTTTTTTCTCGCGGCTGCTGCTTTCTGTTCGGCCCTTTGTTCAGCATCCTTTTCTTTAAGTGTTTTACTTTTAGAGGCCGAGTCTGTGGTCGTGCCTGTATTCTTCGCCGCTGCCTGCTTCCTAGTTACGGCATGGGCATCGGGCGGTCTTGATAGATACGCCGTTACTTTCAAGTCTTTTGACATATCTTTAGCTTCTTTGAGTTTTGCTGAGTAACTTATGTTTTTCCCAGTCATTCATTATCCTGATGCTGCTAAAAAGATTTTTTTGAGTGGAAATACATTTTTAATGCTAAAGTCAGTGCTAGCCACTGTGTTATGTTCTGAATCCTGAGTTTGTGCTTTTCCAGACCAAGCACTATTTAAAAATGCCTACCAGTATGAATGACATGTGGAGTAGTGTGGCTCACTGGTTAGAGGCGGCAGAAGTCGGCCCGGGACCAGGGTTCAATTCCCGACGCGGCAGGGTCGTGGACTTGGGTCAGCGGACTCGATAATTCTCGCTTCGGTGCTTACTCCAATCAGGGGTTCCACTTGGCAACTCTGGGTATTAGCTTGCCTAATCTCCACAACGGCCCCATCAACGCCGGCGATGCCTGGCTCCACCTTGGGGACTCCCAGCAGGGACCATCCCCCAGAGTTATACAGCGCCAGGAAACCTACGGACAGGTAGCAAGGCGCTTTACAAGCTCAAATACATACAATACCACACCTTGTAGTCCCCTTTACCTTATGTAACATTTTCTATACAATGATTTACATGTATGATTCATTGTCTCTATATATGTGTGATGTAAAGTGTTCTGACATCCTACAATGGTATGAGAGATGTTATAAAACAAATGAAATACATGTGACAGAGGGGCTATTCCTTCAAAATAAAATACTAAGGGCCAGATGTATGACCCGTTTTATATGCGCAAACGGGTTCACGACCCAGTTTGAGCATGCAAAAACCGATTGGGCCATATACATAGCCTACTTCACAAGTTGCAATTTTTTGTGACCCGCTAAATAGGTTTTGTAACTTGCTATTTGGAAGGGGCATTCCCTTCCAAATAGCTAGTCTCAAAACCATATTCACTTTTTTTGCGACTGCAATTGCGGTTGCAAAACACTCCAAATTACCACCTACTTCAAGTAGATGGTAATGCATTCGCAAATGGGAAGGGGTCCCCAGGGGATCCCCTTCCCCTTTGCAATTGGATGCAAAATTATTTTTTAAGGTCAGGCATTGTTCCCAGGGACCTCTGCCTGCCCTTAAAAAATGAAATGAAAACGTTTCATTTTCTTTTTTTAAAATGAATGGAAAAGGGCTGTATTTTTAAAAAGAAAACTGCTTTATTTAAAAGCAGTCTTAGACATGGTGGCCTGCCGAGCCCAGCAAGCCACCATCCCTGGGAGGGCTGGCATTCCCAATGGGCTCGCAAATTGTGATAGACTCATTAATATTAATGAGCCTCACAATTTGCGACCCCATTGTGAATCCCAAACAGTGTTAAACACACTGTTGTACATTTCATTTAGCGACTCGCAATTTGCCACTCGCAATGTGTCACCAATTGCGAGGCGCTAAATGAAATGGTCGTACATCTGGCCCCAAAATCCTTAGTACTTTGAGTATTTGTTTTGTGTGCACACATGTGTTTTTTTCGAATTACTATTTTAATATTTGAAATTTAACTCATACAAATTGCTTGGGGGTCCCCGGCTTCCAGTGGTGACTCAATGGGGGTCCTCAGGAGTCAAAAGTTTGGGAACCACTGGCGTAGAGCAAAATCTTCCACTTATTGAATGCATCCGTCATGTCTATATACTGATTACGGAAGAACTTTCCACTCATTGAGTGCAGCCGTCCTGTCTATATAGTGAGTACAGCAGAACCTTCTACTCATTGAATGCAGCCGTCCTTTCTACATACTGCATACAGGGAAACTTCTATTCATTGAATGCAGCCGGTCTGTCTACATACTGCGTACAGCGAATCTTCCACTCATTGAATGCTGCCGTAATCTCTACATCCTGCATACAGCAGAACCTGCTACTTAAATGCATCCGTCTTATCTATATAGTATGTACAGAAGAACCTTCTACTCATTGAATGCAGCCGTCCTGTCTAAATACTGAGTACAACAGAACCTTCTACTCATTGACTGCCCTTATATCATCTACTTCTCGTACACAGTCAACCCTTTTCTGATTACGCACTGCTGAAGCATCTGCACGTTTAAAAACCCTCTCCTAATTAAATACAGCAAATCTGTCTACTTTCCGAATAGAGCGGAGTCATCTTCTTTTTGGGCCATCCTCCTTTCTACTATGACTGAACTGGTGGTTCAAAGGCGAGCGCAGAATTAAGTTATGCTTCCACAATTCTTTTTGGAGACGTCATCTCGGACAAGAATGAAGTTGCTTCTTTGAATAAAGCCAACTGTCTCAAACTCAGCTCTTACAAGACATAAGTACTGATCTTCTGCAAGAACATCTCACCAAGAGACTCCCACAGGTGGCAGGATGAATTAGGACCCACACCCAGAAATCATACCAGGAACCTCGGATTAATCGTGAACCGCAAACTTGACATGATCGTGCGTATCAATTGCTGTTACTGCTTCCTGCTTCCATATCCTGAAGATGCTGAGTAATATCAAATGCTAGAAAATGCTGTCACTCATGTCCTAGTCACCAGCAATGTAGTCTATGGGCGCTCCCTCTATGCCAGCATCACCTAGCAACTTACTAGAAAACTACAAACAATCTAGAACTCAGTAGCCAGATGAATCCGATATCTCACAAAACACCACACCTCAAGAAACTCCTGATGAACAAAATGTGCTCAATGTAAACTCCTCACACATGGTTTTAAAGCCATACACAGCTAAAATCCCACCTACCCAAACAGTTGCATGTTCTTCAACCAACCACCCAGACAGCTTTGCCGCAGGACTCCTACTCTCACACATCCCACTCATACACAGAACCAAATCAGGAGGACATGTGTTCTCTTACAATGCTCCTGAAGCATGGAACATCCTCCCACTCCACATCAAAGCCTCTTTCACTCTACTTGAATTCTTAAAGAAGCTAAAGACATGACTTTTCAAATCACCAACCTACCATAGCCACGGATAGGCACACACACCACCTCAGGAACAGGATACCCTCACAGTCTTGAATGTAAGGATGTTCCTGCTGTCTCTGAAGCACTTGACTGCAGAGGGATTTATGAAGAACATGTGCAGCAGGTACTGTGGATCCAAGTTCTTTCTTTCTGGATGCATTGATTTCATGAACACCCACTCAAGGCGGAGAGGCCCTTTGGGAAGCTGGCCTGGTATACGATGTCCACTAATGTAAGTGAGCTCCTTACACCAGTACAGAAAACCCTTATGATGATTTAAGTGGTCTCAAACAACATTAGAAAGTTATTCAAGTGGTAACTGTGGAGAGCAGCCTTCAGGCTTAGCCTTGAAGGAGTTTAAAGCAGTGTATTCTACCAGAATTCAATCTTATAGTATAGAATAAATGAAAAGAATCACACAAAGTATTTATAAAAATATGTATTTATTATATAACACTAGCTAGTAAGTTACAGTATCTCCTGCACAGAGATATACACGAAGCACACAATAATTTAGCAAAGAAATCACAGTAAATAGCACTAATACACAGTGGGCCTGGGGGAGGAACCACATACTAAGAAAGTGGTATAAGAACCACAATTCAAGTCAGGACAATGTTGAGAGGACATAGAATTGCTGGGGACCCACAGAGCCACCCAAGGTAAGTAGAGAAGGACCACACGGAGATCGTGTGCAGTGTGTGAACACGACCGCGTACTCTGTACAAGTCTATGTGCAAGTCACGGTTATATTTTTGAGGATTAGTGACCCTTCCCAGTGGACCCTGCTGAAACACTGTGGAAGACAGAAGGTTGGAGAGCTACCCCACCTGTGGATACTGTGGTACCCAAGTTACCTATCCAAGGGAAGCCGGTGCAGAGGTGTGATGTGGCGTCAGAACTCGCCCTCGATCCCAATGGAGGATTTCAGGAAAGTGCTGCTGCTGGAAGAGGAGAAAGTGTCTGAAGAAATCTACAAGTGGATTCTTGAAGAGGAGTACCTAAAAGCAGAGGGGACAGTGTCTATGTCACTCAGTGAAGGCCAGGAGACTTGGAAGATGGATGCCCTCCGATGTTGGGTGTTTCAGGTAAGATGACCGTGAATTTGACTCTGCAGCTGCGAGAGGAAGGTGACGCTGAGTATAACCAGGACCTAGATTCGACTTGTCCCATGAAGAATGTCGGGTGCTGATGGGTCGGTGTAGGGCGGAAGCACCAACAAGCCTTGGCAAATGCAACCCATGCAGGAAGTCAAGAAGTTGCATGGTTGGGACCAGCAAAGCCCAGGAGACTCACCACAAGCAGGGGATTCTGGACAGGACAGAGCACTCAAGGGAGCCCAAGAAAAACAAAGGTAACCCTGGTAGATCTGAACTCACCACATCCTTCTTAGGGCCATTCACCCCTCCCCAGCTGAAATTAACAACTGCCAAGGAATGGTCAGACCTGACATTGTGTGCATTGGTTCCAATTAATTTTCCGAACAAGCTTGACAGGTTTTCTTTTTCTTGGAGTAAACTCCAATGCAATGACTGTGTTGTTACATCGCAGTACATTAAAACATAAGTCATTACATCGACTTTCTGTAGGGGATGTGCTAACATAAGGAGTAATATAATTTACTATTCCAACACCTTCCCTACTGTTGCCACACTTGGGTTGGAATAGTTAATTACACTATTCCTAAGTCCAGCTCGCCCCCTACAGCAAGTCGATGTAACGACTTGATTTGTAATGTACTGTGATTTAACAACGCAAGTCGTTGTAACGACCGCTTTGAAATCACATGCGTTGTAAACCTTGTGATGTAAAGTGTCCTATTCCACTGGCCGCTGTTCAACTGTAGGCCACTGCCTCTGTTCAATTAATCAAAGGCTGTTGTTTGTACTTGACAAATCAATCAATCAGAGAAGCACTCCAATTTTTTTTCCCTTAAGTTTAGATCTAAATCTACTGCTTTTTTTGGAGCCTGCTGCAGTGGTGGCACGTTTGTCTGAACCGTGCCCTTATCAAACCAACCTAACACAAGTCACTGAGACTTGACCTCTGTGCACTGTTGCTAATAGTAATTACCATCAAAATTATATTCTAGTATACAAAGAACCTTTTCACAACAATAATATTTCTCATAAAACTTAACCTGCACTTTTCCATATAAACACAACAAATACCAATAGCTTTTACATCAGCTTTATTTTGTGTAAAATAGTTCCCCAAGGATAATGTACATAATCGTTTTAAACAATGAAAAGTTCAGGAACTCATTCCAATCTTTCAGTGAATGCCCAATGCATTTCGGGCCAAGTTGGCCCTTCTTTGGGGGCCTTGAATAATGGAAAGAGTGTTCCTTCACTCTTCTAAATTTTCCTTAAGTTCCTGCTATATGTTAATCGCCGAAACCGACAGTCGATATATCTTTAAAGTACTGATGCTTTATCCTCCAAACGTCATCCACAGCAACTGCCAAATGATTCAACTCGAGTATCTTGAGCCTTTGCAGAATCTTGCTTCTTCTGGTCACCACTATTGCTCTGGTTTTTACGCTTCACCCTGGTCCTGACCCACTTACCTGCCTTCTTTACCAATTCCCGAGGAGAAGTCAAGTATCAGTCCACCAGGTATTGATGCAACAACGGGTTTTGGTAATTATTAAGGATCTCCTCCCTCATAATAAAATTGTAAAATCCTTCACAGGGGAGGGTCTGGACAGGGGGGAAGTTACTCCCCTGTCCTTTGTCCAGTTTCATGCCAGAGCGGGAGCCAACAGTTCATGCAGACTTTCACGCAATGGCAAGCGCACCCACCCAGCCCCAATGCACTAAATCCTGTCTCGGAGGTGGTAACACCTCCCTGTGACAGGATGCCTTTTGTTCTGCCTTCCCCTGCTCGAGCTTGGCTAAGCAGCAGGAGGGCTGAAATGTGTCTCTGGTCAGCGGCAACCATTTTATGCTGTCCGGGGCTAGAAGGCTGGTACCGGGAATACTGAGAGCCTAACAAAGGGCTATTCCAGTGCTTGGAATAATACTCCCACATCGTTTATGGTTTGGGTGTATGATTCCAACATGTTTGATACCAAACATATTATGATTTGTTGCAGTCGTTTCCGAGATAGTCATCACACGATTACGCAGTGCCCTTCTATATAGTATATGGTTGTTTCACTGACAACCCAGTAGAATGAACTTTGTAGGCTGCAGGGGTTTGGTGCTCATGCAGGGACACCCTCTCACTTCTTACCAAGCACCCTGCCCTCAGGATTGTAAAGGCCTGCTATAGGAGTGACTTTGATGTTTTAAGTGCAGTGACCCTTAGATATAGTGAACCTATATCCTTAGTAAGTGGTGCATGCTCCAACTTACACAGGCTGTAATAGCAGGCCTGTAATTCCATTTTGAATGGTGTCTCCGGGGTGGCATAATACATGCTTCAGCCCATGGGAGATCTCTGCGGTACCTATGCCCTGGGCACATGTGTACCATATACTAGGGACTGACATGGGTTACCCCAGTATCCAATCTGGGGTGTACCTAATTACAAAAAACAATATTTTAGGGAGAAAGCAGATTGACTGGGATCCTTATTAGCAGGATCCCAGTCAGGCTAGTCAAAAACAGCATCAAATCAAGCAAATAGTGGGGGTAACCATAAGAAGCAGATCCTACTTTCCTACATGTCTTCTTTCTTTGTTTATCTCCTTTCTTTTCTTCTGCATACATACTTATGCTGTATGTTGCTGGGTTGAACTGTCCTGCCCAGAAGGTGTATCTCCATCACCTAACAGTAAGACACATCCATTCTCTAAAGGAAGAGTGAAAGAATGTCACAAGCTGTGCGTAGAATGAGCTATATGTCATTCATATAAGAAGAAGCATTGGTTCCAAATGATTTTACCAAGGTACTCAATAGAGAAGGGCTCTGCTTTTGTTGCCATTGAACTGTGATTTATTAGCTGGTAAGGGGACTGCTTGTGGAGCTCTGTGAGAAATGATTTGAGCCACTTGTGGGCACTGCCTCCCATGCCAGTGTTATGAGTGAGTGAGTGAGTGTTCAAGTGAGTGAGTGGGTGAGTGAATGATGGGTTGGCACTTACCCTGATGAGAAAACAAGTGAGGGGATGTGAGGCAGTTTGTGGCCTTCCTCCCTCCCTAACTGCACAAAGCCTAAATTCTGGCTTAGCCCCTCTCTCTACACCTCCCCAGTGTCTCTGAGAAGCAGGGGAATTGGTCTTGGAACTGGGGTGTCTGGTGTTCTTCCAGGCTCATCAGGTGCCAAGCGAGTCTCTGACTCAAAGCCCCATCTGTGTTCCAGTGACATTTAGACTCAAGCTGCCGTTGCATTTTAACAAAGTGTGCTTACAGCAGAAAACAGTTTATATAAAACAGTGTATATAAAATCCAATGAGGAAATTGGCAGACGCTTCTTAATTGGCAAAGGGACAGATCTGCGTCCCTTTTCGGCACATGGGGATCTGTGCTGAGAAGAGAAACATTAAGGGTCTATGTACAGCCACAGTGACACCCTGAGTCTGTATTGGTGCAGAGCCAGGTGTATCTAAACAGTTTAGGGGTTCACCTTAAAAGCATAACAACTTAACATTTCATTTGACGCACTGAGCTGTACGTTAGGGATCTCCTGGCACTGCCTTCATGGACAAGGGCACAGATGCGCGCGCTGCTCGATACACCATGAGTTGGGGCACATTCAGCACCAGTCATGCGCTGGGAGCCTCTCTCTGTTGTAGGGGTCCAAGGCCCTAGAACATCAAAGAACGACTCAAAGCAGTGGCCAAGCTTCCATCAAGGCGCTTGAAAACTGTGAGCTGGCATGGTCACAAAGCCTAGAATAGTGAGAATGTTGCTGTGCCTGGCTGTGGGATGGCAAGGGCATGGAAAGGGCAGACTGGCAGGAAGAAGTGGGCTGTCTACAGATCTACAATCTGAGTAGACTAACAGCATGGGTCCTTCTGTCGTGTATTTCTATAGGTTCTGAATCGATCCCCCTATTCCTGACCCTATTCTGGTAAAACTACCTAGCTAGTTAACTAACAGTCAGCCCATGAGGCAAGAAAACCCCCATGATGCAGATACCGTTATCTGACGCAGTCACACTACGGCACAGGAACGTGTTATCTGATTAGGTCATAACGCTTGAGATCTAATTAGACAAGCGACATTCCTCCAGCCCCTGATAAGGCATACGACGTTCTCATAACAAATCAAACCTATGACACCCTGGATAATCCGTGCGGCCATTGTTTTGATTTCACAGAGAACTTTAGTAAAGAATGTGCTAACGAGCAAGTCGTATGACATCTTTATTGACGTACCTATGTCCATCCTTACGTCAATCCCGGCACCTTTAAGGTATAAATATTGCCGACCTTGCCCTATGCAAACACACGCGTGGTGACAAGACGGAGCAGCCATACTTGCCGAAGCCGAGAGCAGAAGCAGACCCCGCAGGCAACAGCCCCGCCTTCCTGACGCGCTGAGAGACGCGCTGCTATCTCAAGCCGAGAGACCCAGCACCGGCGCTTCTGGGCAGCCCTCGCAGGCAGCCTGGAATATCGAGAGCAGAGAAAGAGATACCATTCCTCATTCATCCTAAATTCCAGGTACAGAACTGAATAACCCCTCACAGAGAATTCTTTAGTTATTCACTTGGCAAAAACAAACTTAACTTAAACTGTAACTTTCTATTCCCGCCCACGCATTAGACTTAGGTCAGGTACACGGGGTAGGCGTATTTAGAAACACCAGTTGAGTACGTTTAGTCAAATGTATATGTGTATGTAAATATATTTTAATCATTTTAAACATCATATGGCTCAGAAACCATATCAATGTTTTTACAGTATTATTTTATACTATTGCTTCTAATGTATGCACTTTACTTAACTATAAGTATTGCAATAATATCGATCCATTTCTCTTGTACGAGAAAAGAGACTGATCAATAAATAACACCTTTTATTGAACACGCCCGTCTCTTCCTTTTCTCTACATTCTGATGAGACTAAGAATGCACGTACTGACTGAGTAAAATAATTGCCTTGTGCTCACACGACTCTTGAGATTGACTCTTGATTAGGGGAGAGCAAAGTTGTCATGTTCTATGGTTGTCAGAAACTAAATCCCTTCTTGTCTAATCAGGGGAGTTAATCCTTCCTTGAACATTCGAGAAAGTTTCTAGCGAACTCTGAGCTTAGCTGGCAAACCCAAAAATTAAGTCTAGTATCGACAGTAGTAGACCTAGTTAACGTCTGGCCTAGGCCTTTACTGCTGTAGGTACTATTCCAATGCGCAGAGCCTATTGGGAAAATAGGAGCTACACTACATGGCGCCCAACGCGTTTGGAAAGGGCGATAAAACTAACGTAAGACATTTAGAGTAACTCAGTCGTGCTTTCTCACTCAGACCCCTTTTCCCAAATACTCCAAAGACGTCTGGAGTGGGTGAAAGGTTATTATATCCTCCAAAACCTCGCAGGAGGGAACTCCTATGTATGGTTCTTGGTCTAGTCAACGTTGAAGGATAAAACAGTTCCAGAATATTGTGCATCTAATCTCTGATTCCATAAGAAACCTGATCTGCAAATAAAAATAATACCATCCTGTCAGTAAAATGGGAGACAGTGATGGAGAAAGAGAGGCAATTAGATTAGCTACTGAAATAGCAGATGCTGATGCTACCATGCAAGCAGCAGACGCGGATATAATACTCATTCCGGTCATTAAAAGGAGATCTATAACCTTAAAACTTATAGAAAATGGACTGACACCTAGAGGTGGCACAGTCATATTCGTAATTGAGGCACACGAATATCGGCAGACAGAGGTATACTATACATGGATACATTTTCCAGCAGCAAATGCTGTAACAAAGTACTTCCACTATTACAAAGTAGAGGAACCTCCTGAAACGTACACTCCTTTCGAGGAGGTGGAAGTACCACTCAAATTTCAAGAGCATTTGCTCTTATTTGATGGCGCCCTAAAACATAACAATCACATTACAAGGCTCGGTCCTTTAGGAAGACCAGGAGCAACGTGGCCGGTCCTAGCCAGATACACACCACATCCAGACATCGATAGGATGCCTGCAGCAGAGCTGTTAATACAGCTAAAACAACTACTAAAAATTCATAGACAATTAGTTCAGTATGTAATGCGGACTTCAACAATTCAGCCAGCGATTAAACTACCACAGCTGACCCCTCACCAGGGGAACACAAATAAAATTACACCACAGAACATCCAATCCTGCCTAGGTAAAGTTCCAGCTAAACGGGAACAGATACCATTCTGGTTGGCACAGAAAATTACCCAAATAGAGGCGGTGTTTCCTGACACCACCCCGCTGGAAAAACACAGGATTCTGACTATATGTCTCCCAATGGGAATCGCACCACACATTGAGGACTGTGACACTTGGGGTACAGTCTTTGCTTCCATCTATACAAAAACGCACGGTGTTCCATCCATTTCGGTAATACCAGATGTGCTAAAACAAATTCAAGATGAATACGGTCCAGAACCTGCTTTAACTCTTGGTATGAAATTACTGAAAGACTTCAAGCAGGTCTTGGCTATATTATTAGCCAACATAAAAGGTGAAGCAGCAAACGTGGCGATCCGCCAGAGGTTAAAAGAGACAGATATAGCAGACCAACCAGCTGAAATTGCCAGAATCATAGAAAAATCCTATGAAGAACTAGGCAGAGATAGTCTAGGTGGAATACCAGTAAAACCGCAACTGACTACAAGTCCAGAAAAAATGTTTTTTAATAATAATAATAATTCACCAAAAAAGAACTGGGATGGAAATAAACAATCCAATCCTAAAGAAAAGAAATTCCAGTCCAGAGGAAGGTCTCCTAGGCGAAGAGAGAAATCTCCAAACCCGAGACAAAGGTCACCCCAGAGTGACCCCTCTGGGAATAGATATAACCTTAGAAATAGGGATAATATTAAAAAACCTGATAGATATCAAGACATTGATACACGTCCCTCTCAATCTTTTCAGAATTCCTCGCAGAAATCGGAAAGAAGAGGACGATCAGAAGAGCACGCCAAGTCCAAAGACAAGGAACCTGCTCAACTGAAAAAGAAATCACAATTTCCAAAAAAGAAGGTAGCCAGTATCAAGGTAGTTAACAATGCCGAGAATACTGAGGACACAACTGAAAAACGGAGAGTGGGCTCAGACAATGCTAGACAGCGCAGCAGAGGTGAGCATAGCTCGCAAAGTCCTTATGAATCATCTGGAGACAGTGGACACGAATGAATACCTTCAAGTGGAAACTGCAGATACCAGAGTTAGCAAGCCCCACAAAATATACGAGATAACATTACGTATAGAGGGAGATAAGACTAGGAAAATTAGGGGACTATTTTGGGATAACCTCTCCAAAGGCTATGACATCCTTCTAGCTGAAAAAGACTGGCCACCAGAGTTTGTCAGGGAGTGCCCTCATGGCGAAGAAGTAATTATGCCTGCCTTCTCGAATCAAATACCGATTCATAAAAAATATACACTTGCTAGAAAGTGGGCAGTGGCCTTAGCACCTGCTTTATATAAAAATCATGTAGGATGGGATGAGGATTCTCCTCCTCACAAAGTCCAGTTAAAATCACAACCAACTGCACAAAGGCAGTACCCAATTAAGCAAGAAGCTAAAAAACAAGTAAATGAAATACTAGATCAGCTAGAATACCAGGGGGTGATTGAAACTTGCACCTCACAAATGAACAATCCTTTGTTTTCGGTCGCCAAACCAGACAACTCATATCGTCTAGTTTTGGATTACCGACACCTTAACACATGTTGCAAAACCTTTGCAGTGCAAAACTCACACAGTGCTGCACTAATGAATAACATAGTGCGCAAAAAATACAAAACAACCTTGGACATCTCCAATGGATTCTTTTGTCAAAACATAGCACCAGAGAGCAGATATTTAACTGCATTCTCAGTAAATGGCACTCAAAAACAATTCTGTCGGTTAGCCCAGGGGTACAAGAACAGCCCGGGGGTATTCTCAGCGAGAGTAACAGAATTACTACAACTATATGATGATGAAGCATTATCTTATGTCGATGACATTTACTTAACAGATGATGACTTGGAGACTCACTTGAAAAGAGTGAACACCATAATACTTGGTTTCGCTGCAGAGGGTTACAAATTCAACTTCAAAAAGTCCAGAATTGCCCATCTGACAGTCCTATTCTTAGGATATGAGCTATCAAGTGAAGGTAAAAGCCTGGCAGACAATTTCCTAGAGAAATGTGCCGTAATCCAAGCTCCTAAAACACTAAAAAACCTACAGTCAATTCTAGGCTTCCTAAATTTCGGAAGAACATATATTGCAAATTACGCAGAAAGGGTCAAACCCCCTTATGATCTAATTAAACCAGACTTTAAAAGATCCAGTTGGACTCAAGCACACACAGAAATTTTGAGATCCTTACAAACAGACATGCTAATTAAAACAAAATTAGAAACCCGTGATAATACACGCAACCTTGTGATCCGAGTCATCCCAGGGAGATGCGGATTCACATACCTAACCTCTAATGAGGGAGATAAGGTACCAATTGCATTCAAATCACATTTGTACACAAAAGCTGAACAGAGATTCAACAACAAAGGAAAAATTGTTCAAGCAGTTCAAACCGCAATAGCTAGAGAAAAAGACATAGCTGACGGTAGACATATCACAGTCAGAACAGCTGAATCAGCCTTTGAGGCATTAACAACACCGTGTAATTTACCAACAACAACATTGGATCCAGAATGGTTACAATGGGTAAATTCAATCACAACGGACAAAGTATATTACTTCTTTGATCCAGAACTAGAAGAATTGGAAAATCTAAAATATGAAAAGACGTATCCTCTGCCAATCGACATTCTGCCTCTACGACATTACGCCTGTGTAATATATACAGACGGACATGCTCAACCCTCAGTTTGGGGAGAACATGCATACAATCCCACATGTGAGATTACAAAAGAAGTGTGGCGCGGAGGTAAACTAAGACCTCTATTAACAAAGACACACTCAGTAGAAACCAATTCAGAACAACAAACTGAAATATTAGCTTTGAAAATGGCGCTAGATAATGCGGATCGCGAATTCCCGACACTTATAGTGTCAGATTCATATTACTGCGTCAAAGCATATAACAAGGATTTGCAGACATGGATTCAGAACGGTTACAAAGATGACACAGATGCACCAATAAAGCAGAGACTGCTCTGGGAACAAATAGCTCTTTTACAAAAAGAACTATCAAAGACTCACGTGACTCACTCACTGAGTCATCAGCGTGATGGCGTTCACGTTGTAGGGAATTCATTGGCTGAAACAGCCGCAGCGGCAGCCACTAAACCGGCTCCCGTAGATCGAAAAAAGCGTACATTAAAATACATTGACGGTGAAACATTGCTGGCGGTGAAAACGTCATCAAAAGGCGACTGCTCAGCGTTACCGATCAACTATCCACTCAATTACACATACATCATAGATGCAAACTCCGTTCCTTTTGCTCGAATCCCTGGAGTGGGGGATAGAGTGATTCCAAACATGGACAGGAGACACTTGTTAATCGCAGACGCACACATGGGCGAGGGTCACAGACACCTTAAATTAAAAGATTCTCTGGAAGAATTACAATCACGGTACTGGTGGCCAGGCATGAGCCTGCACTACACCATGTTTGTAAAAAACTGCCCAAACTGCAACAGAGATCGCAGTGGGGAGAGAAGCAGTTTAATACCTCGTCGTATCAAGGCAGATAATATTACCAACAAAAAGAATGGCTTGCGATTAACATACACAGGCTAGTTCCACTTATAATGTAGATCCACAGCACTCGGCTGACGTCCGGACTGTTATACAAGATTTGCGAGTCTAAATGGCATATACGCTAAGAGCATGCTACGTTCGACCATTTCTTTCACTCAGGCAATCCAGCCTGGGGGGGAAACATGGCCAAATGAGCACAGCCCAGCGGGAATCTTCTCACTTCCTTCCTGAGGGTATGGGACGGTGTAAAGAAAAAACCAAGGCAGAAAGCAATCTATAATAGAAAGGATATTAGGTTCGGGAGCTGGGTGGGTCAAACATCTAATAAGTGTCCAACGTAGTCTAAATAACTTGCCAAGAAATTCTCTGAAGGGATTCAGTCCGTACGAACTATTATTCGGAACTAGGATGTTGATCTCTGACCTTGATAGTCAGACTTCAGTGGTAATAGAAAAAACCTTTGATGTCAAAGACCGTTTGGCTATTTTGCAGGACTTAAACAAAACAAGAAAAGACCTGAGCAACATACAGTTGAAACAACAGCCAACGACCACTGAAGATTCACCACCTGTCCCAGCAAGACCTGTCTGGATTCCAAAAGTCGGGGATCTAGTCAGGGAGAAGATCGCGGTAAAGAAGGAATTTGGGCCTTCTTACAGAAAAGCAGTTCCTGTCTTGTCTGTCAACGGGACAAGATCAGTTGTACTACCGCCACTTGCTGGAAAAAAGGAGAACCGAGTTGTATCCATCGACCTGGTAAAACCACAACATGTGGCCGATAACAAACAGTAGGCCAAGTGGACTCCCAATAAGTAGCAGAACACCAAGGTTTGCTACCAGTACAGAGGTCCTATCAAAGAGGCTCATCACATTCGAAACGCCTACAGAAGAACAACAAGGACTATGCAACAATGCAATAGAACTAAGACCTCTGAAAACCCAAATAAAAACATTTAGCAGAGACACACCAATCTATACTGAAGTACCAAGTGAAAATGCAAAAAACAAAAATCCTGAACCAATTGGAACAATTGACAGAACTGCATCCGGTTACTTCATCAACTTCGATGATTCCTCTGACGGCTTCAGTGAACAAAAGACACAGCCATCATCAAAATCCTTTAAAGACAAAGCAAAGGAACTTTTGAAACAACTAAAAGAAACATATCTGATTTCTCCATGGATTGAATTTTGGGTGGGTTTTGGTGCATTTCTCCTCATACTTTGGCTCATCATGGTATTTACTTTGGGACGCTTCATTGAGGGAAAATATGCTAAAATGGACACAGCAAGTCAGAACATCAACTTGGTCCTCAAACCACAGACATCTTCACACATCGAGAAAAGAGAACTTTCTTCAGAACTTTCTTCAGCCAACTTCACAGCAATTCCAATACCTGGTGGGGTAGCCTGGGACAACACTGACTATGAAATTTATGGTCCGGTCGAGATCCTGAAATATCCACACCAAATCAAGATCTCCTTGAGTGATTTTGCAAAACCAAACTCATTTGCTGATGATTGGGACTTTGAAAGTATAAATAATATGATGTCTGACTTAGTAATGTCTGCTAAATTTACAAAACATGATTATTTGCAGGGTTCTACAAATTATGATAGTATGTATTGCTATAACCATTATGGTAACCATTTCTTGCATAAATCTGCACAACCTAGAAATGTTTTAAATTATAATCAATGGGAACATTGTGCTACACCTCCAAAAGGGAGCTCTAGAACCGTTTATGACAAATATTCATATTTTTCAGGTTTTAACATAACTAATGCTGAAACATTTTATTACAAATTGTCAAACAAGACAGGGATGAAAACCATGATAACCAACACAAAATTGATATACTCAGATTCATTCTTTGAAAAAATGAATACTTTTGGATTTGATTATTGGGACAAAAATGTTGATTTGAAAAGTGTTTGGGGTACAAAAGAATGGCAAGTACAGGGTTTAGAAGCTTTGTTTAGAGCCTGCATGATCCCAGAACAAATGATATTTTTAAATGACACTGTTCAACAAACCACCTGTCTTGGCTTAGCCAAAATCAAAGATTTAAATAACCTGTCTTTTCCAAAGCCAACAATGTTTAGCAATAGCTCTGAAACAGATGAAGAAATAGACATAAACCATATACTTAACCAAAACAGAACACATCCTGATTGGAAACAATGGTTGATCTGGCCCACAGATACAAATAACTGTCAAGATAGATTCCTGAATAAAACACAGGGTTTCAAAATGACCAGGCCAGACCCTAGATATCCCCAAAGACATCACCCAGGGATAATAACAACCTACAGTGTGGGCAAATTATGCCTTCAATGGCTACAGACTTCCACACTGCCTGAAATTAAGCAACACCTAACTTTACTTACTGATGGTGCTGACTTGCGTGATTTCATACTGGGACCACGCAAACAGCGTCATAAGCGTTTCATAGCAGCCTCTGTATATGCAGCATACAATGAGGCCTGGAAGGTTACTCAAATTGAAACAGCAGAGAGAATACGTGAAATTGATCGTATTAATTTGGAAAAATCACTTTCTGTAGTGGACAATGGGTTAATGACTCTGTCCTCCAGAATTTTTTCATTGGACAGCATTGTGTCTTCAGCAATCGATATATTATCGCAAGACTTACTGTTATTACAACATGGACAGTCACAATTGCGTTCTATTGTACAGCTTGGCTGGACGTTACAAAATCTGCGTTCAGGCTATGTGCCTTGGCGTTTAATCAACACAATGTCACTATTCCAAATCTTTAACCTTACTGATAGACAAATCGGTATGGCGCAGAAGGATGCTGATTATACAATCTTGAGCATTGAAAAACTAGAAAGATTACCAATGACAATGTCAGAACGACCTGTCAGTGAATGGATAATCCACGGAATCATAAATATTCCAATCTCAACCTTCAGGTTTCAATACTGCCAAAAATATATACAGGCTGGCATGTACGAGAAATTGGGAAAGGGGTACCTTAAAACAACTTGGAACCTGCCCTATTCACATGCATGTGTCAGTAACAAAGGACAGAAAGTGTTTCTTAGTGGCAACAATTGTGCTATGTCACTAAGCGGCACACTTCTGTGTAACGGTATTAGTTTGCACGGAGCCTGTGAAGGGAATTCATACAACCTTTCATGTCACCAGCAAGGCGCACCTGCAACTGAAATAGAACCATTCTTTCAAAGACTCTATAATGGGAGTTACATTCTTATTGTAGACCGCAGATGTTGTAGTCTTATGCCCGGGACTCCTTATCTCGTCACTACGACGGCGAAGGTCAAGTGCTGTGGACGTTCTTTGTTCCCCAGCTCCTTTCCAGACAGGGAGGCAAGGGCATGGCCCGGTTTGAAAATTACTTCTATTCGAATAGACACTTTAAGCAGAATGAAAACAGTGCTTCTTCAGACGCCTACAAGGCTCACGTCATCTAAAGAAACGTATGATCTACAAGTCGCAAGGACGACTGCAGAGATACATACATTATTATCAACTAATTCCCCCGTACATTTCGCGGAAATCCTGAGCGAAATCTTAAATATTTCTGATACCACTGGGGTCTCAAAGGTATTTAAGACAGTATTTTCGATGGCATTAACACCATTCAAAGCCATACTGGGTATTTTTCCAGATTTCGTCCATTCGATTTTTGGCGGACTTCCCCTGATCCTAGGACTAATTGCAGGAATCCTATTCCTAGTCCTTATTTTTCGTTATGGCAACCCATGTCACAGATCAAACTCTCGCGACAATGGAAGATACGATCCTAGCCATTGGATACCGGGACCGGATATCAAAAATCCTGGGACTCTCCCGGCTTAGAGACCTAAACATGACTTGGTTTTTATCATTTCGACCAATGTGGCAAAGGTGTGTTTTACCTGTACTAAGGTGTCTGCTATGCGGAGAAGAATGCGTGTTAGACACCTGTCTGACGCTACAATCGGATGCGCCGGTGGATGCAGATACACTGTTGGTTCCTACCAAGGTTCACGCACTGTGCTGCCCTCAAAGGCTGCCAATTCTGATGACGGCATTCCTGGAATCTTCACCACTACGATTGAAGGGTAGTGAAGTTGAAGATGAAAGCAGCATCGAACAGGTACGACCTTCTGTCAGCAATGCAAATCAGAATGTCAATGGAGACAATCATGCGCACGAATGCATGGTTACCCCTATTTCCGACTTAGAGGAACTTTCCCATGAAGCTGTTGACAGTTTTTTCGAAAGCCTGAATGATATGATGTTCTCTCCGGAACAGAAATAGAGACTTTTGAGTAAACTCGCACACGGCGTTCCCTGAATTCGGCCTTCAACTTTAAAAATAAAGTCACATGAACAATTACAATCCAGTTCACGGACAGCAACCTTTTTCAGCAAGCCCTTAAAATATTTTTCTATATATTTTTTCCCCGGGACACTGATCTTCTGCTTAAAGTAAGAAACTATTCCTAGAGAACTAAGATTTCTATTTTTAGATACTTTATATAGACTTTAGCTGCCCGCTGGTATGTTCACAAAATATATTATGTGATGAAATGGTTTCGACTTTTCTTTCTGTATAGCCATATTAAGAGCCATTTCATGTGTATTTCTCATATACCAACAAGCAATAATGCATAAAATGCGTGCTTACTTTTGCATTTAATTCATAGCTTAAGTGCATACAATATATGACTGCAATTTTTCAGTATATTTGAAAATTTCAAAATGCATTTATGTATTTTGGGGTGGTAAGGTATACACTATACTCTATAGTATGTTGTACTATGTTATACTATGCATAGATTAGTAGATATGACCATAGTTAGCGTGGAGTGGGTGTCGTGTATTTCTATAGGTTCTGAATCGATCCCCCTATTCCTGACCCTATTCTGGTTAAACTACCTAGCTAGTTAACTAACAGTCAGCCCATGAGGCAAGAAAACCCCCATGATGCAGATACCGTTATCTGACGCAGTCACACTACGGCACAGGAACGTGTTATCTGATTAGGTCATAACGCTTGAGATCTAATTAGACAAGCGACATTCCTCCAGCCCCTGATAAGGCATACGACGTTCTCATAACAAATCAAACCTATGACAACCTGGATAATCCGTGCGGCCATTGTTTTGATTTCACAGAGAACTTTAGTAAAGAATGTGCTAACGAGCAAGTCGTATGACATCTTTATTGACGTACCTATGTCCATCCTTACGTCAATCCCGGCACCTTTAAGGTATAAATATTGCCGACCTTGCCCTATGCAAACACACGCGTGGTGACAAGACGGAGCAGCCATACTTGCCGAAGCCGAGAGCAGAAGCAGACCCCGCAGGCAACAGCCCCGCCTTCCTGACGCGCTGAGAGACGCGCTGCTATCTCAAGCCGAGAGACCCAGCACCGGCGCTTCTGGGCAGCCCTCGCAGGCAGCCTGGAATATCGAGAGCAGAGAAAGAGATACCATTCCTCATTCATCCTAAATTCCAGGTACAGAACTGAATAACCCCTCACAGAGAATTCTTTAGTTATTCACTTGGCAAAAACAAACTTAACTTAAACTGTAACTTTCTATTCCCGCCCACGCATTAGACTTAGGTCAGGTACACGGGGTAGGCGTATTTAGAAACACCAGTTGAGTACGTTTAGTCAAATGTATATGTGTATGTAAATATATTTTAATCATTTTAAACATCATATGGCTCAGAAACCATATCAATGTTTTTACAGTATTATTTTATACTATTGCTTCTAATGTATGCACTTTACTTAACTATAAGTATTGCAATAATATCGATCCATTTCTCTTGTACGAGAAAAGAGACTGATCAATAAATAACACCTTTTATTGAACACGCCCGTCTCTTCCTTTTCTCTACATTCTGATGAGACTAAGAATGCACGTACTGACTGAGTAAAATAATTGCCTTGTGCTCACACGACTCTTGAGATTGACTCTTGATTAGGGGAGAGCAAAGTTGTCATGTTCTATGGTTGTCAGAAACTAAATCCCTTCTTGTCTAATCAGGGGAGTTAATCCTTCCTTGAACATTCGAGAAAGTTTCTAGCGAACTCTGAGCTTAGCTGGCAAACCCAAAAATTAAGTCTAGTATCGACAGTAGTAGACCTAGTTAACGTCTGGCCTAGGCCTTTACTGCTGTAGGTACTATTCCAATGCGCAGAGCCTATTGGGAAAATAGGAGCTACACTACACTTCCATGTCCAAGTCCAAAAGATGTTCAGCGAGCTGCAGGGCCGCCTAGACTTAGATTCACACAGCTTGTTTGCTGCACTGGTTCCCATTGCCAACTAATGTCCAGTGCATCTCGCAGTTTCAAATGGTCAACCTATGAGGGTGGGCCAAACTTGTACTACTCACATTGGCGTCTTGGATGGTCATAGCCCCAAAATACACATAGAGCTGCTCTACGAGGAAATTATTGGGATTTTCTCCGGACAGGACATCTAACAAGGAAGAATCAGAATCTAATGTGGGAGGTAGACTTGGCCTCAGTGGGTAGTATTCATCTACCATCTGCCATCTTCCATTCTCCATCCACCATCCTCCATCCTCCATCCAACAACCGCCATCGTCCAGACAGGCCACCTAGCAAAGAAGAACAGGAATTTGAAGTGGGAGGTGAAATTGGCCTCAGTGGACAGCGTCCATCCACCTTTCGCCAACCTCAATCTGCCATCAGCCCTCCTCCATCTACCTTCTAGCATCCTCCATCCTCCATCACCCACCCACCATCTGCCTTCCACCATGCTCAATCCTCCACCCTCCATCCTCCATCTGCCATCCTCCATCCACCATCCTCCATTCTCTATCCTCCATCAGCTGTCCTCCACCCTCCATCAACCATCCTCCATCCTCCACCCTCCATCCTCCATCCACCAACCACCATCCTCAATCCTCCATCCTCCATTCTCCATCCTCCATTCTCCATCCTCCATCTGCCATCCTCTATCCTCTATCCTCCACCAACCATCCTCCATCCTCCATCACCCACCCACCATCTGCCTTCTGCCATGCTCCATCCTCCACCCTCCATCTTCCATCTGCCATCCTCCATCCTCAATCCATCATCAGCTCTCCTCCATAGTCCATCTGCTTCCACCATCCTCCAACCGCCATCCACCATCCACAATCCAACATCCTCCATCTTCTATCCGCCATCAGCCATCCTCCACCCTCCACCCCCATCGACCGCCCAGCATCCTCAATCCACCATCCTCCATTCTCCATTCTCCATCCGCCATCCTCTATCCTCCATCAACCATCCTCCATCCTCTATATGCCATCCACCATCTGCCATCCTCCATCCTCCATTCGCAATCCTCGATCCACCATTCCATTCTCCGTCTGCCATCCTGCATCCTCCATCATTCATCCGCCATCCACCATCCTCAAGACAGGCCCCCCAGCAAAGAAAAAAAGGAATTTGAAGTGGGAGGTGGACTTGGCCTCAGTGGGCAGCATCCATCTTCCATCCTCCATCCACCAAATATAGCATGTTACATCGCATGCTATGACATTGCATTCCTTTACAACGCGGTCATTACTATGACCACGTTGTTAGAATGCAATACCTTTACAACGCAAGTCATTAGATCGACTTGCTGTAGGGGGTGCGCTGGATTTAAGAATAGTGTAATTTACTATTCCAACTCCAGCCTGCGCAACAGTAGGGAAGGTGTTGGAATAGTAAATGATACTATTCCTTAGTTTAGAGTGCCCCCTTCAGCAAGTCGATCTAATTCCCAATCTGCAAGACCATTGCCGCAGGACCAATACCGCAGGACCAATCCTGCAGAATCAGTCCCACAGGACCAATCCTGCAGGATCAGTCCCACAGGACCAATGCTGGAGGACCATCCCCGCAGGACCAATACTGCAGGACCAATCCTGCAGGACATATGCTGTATGACTAACTTGCAGGGCCAATGCCGGAGGACCAATCTTGCAGGACCAATGCCACATGGCCAACCCCGCAGGACCATTCCTGCAGGACCAATTCCGCAGGACAAATCCGCATGGTCAATGCCACAGGATCAATGTCGCAGGACCAACACCGCAGGACCAATGCCACAGGAACAAACCAGCTGGACCAATGCCGCAGGGTCAACACCACAGTACCACTGCAGCAGGACCAATACCGCAGGATCAATTCTGCAGGACCAATCCCTCAGGTCTAATCCCACAGGACCAGTGCTGCAGGACCAGCCGGCCTCCAAGAGCAATGCAGCGGGGACCATTGCTGCAGGACCAATGCCGGAGGACTAATACCACAGGACCAATACTGCAGGACCAATGCCGCAGGGCTAACCCCCACAGGACTAATGCCGCAGGACCAATTCCGCAAGGCCAATCCTGCAGGGTCAATACCAAAGCATCAATGTCACAGGACCAATACCACAGGGTCAATGCCGCAGGACAATGCCGCATGACCAATACCACAGGACCAATGCTGCATGAGCAATACCACAGGATCAGTGCCACAGGACCAAACTTACAGGACCAATGCCGTAGGGTCAATGCCGCAGGACCAATCCTGCAGGACCAATCGCACAGGACCAATCCTGCAGGACCAATTTTGCAGGGTCAATGCCACACTTAGGGTGAAATGAGCAGGCAATGGGGGTTGTGGTGGGCGTTCCACTGCAACACGCATTGATTTTAATGCTGTCCCCTATTCACAAGAATAGCGTACATAGGAGGCAGTGCCAAAATTAAGACCAGGGAAAACCTGATATTAAACAGGCAAAACAAGGAGAAATGTTTTATTTCTCCTTGTATTTGCTATTTCTGTGTGTGCAGCACACATAGAAACAGCAAAACACTAATGATTGTTTATGTGCAGGAAGGCCCCCCTTTCTGCACATTGACAATCATTAAAAAAAAAAAAAAAGCTGTTTTGCAACTTCAATGTGTGTTGAAATAAGCAGCACACATAGAAATTACAAAAAGGCATTTAAAGATTGTTTATGTGCAGGAAGGGGCTCCATACTGCACATAAGCTCACAGGCACCCTTGCACTATTTATTTATTTTATTTGTAAAGTTTTATATGGCGCGAACCTGATCCCGAAGGATATCAGAACGCTTAACACTTTAGGGAAAAGGGAGGTAATAGTAGCAATGGAATTGTCAGAGGGGGTAACAACCTGGACAAGTCACATATGCATACCAAACAAAAGGTTACAATCGAAAGGGACAATCGGGGGAAGAGAAAAAAACTGGGACATAGTGAACTGGGAGGGGAGCAAGTGAACAGTAAAGCAGAATAACACCAGACGCAGTATTTAGGGTGTTGGTCCAAGCATTAGAAATGCCAATGAAAGGAGCACCCAAATAATTGATTAACAGTCCATGTTGAAGTCCATATTCATTTATTTCTTGATAATTGTTCAGTTTCCAACCAAAGCAGTCCATATATCACAAGAAGTCAAATAAATCCAATATTTCAACTTCAGTCGTTGTCTCAAAGTCTCTTATTATAGAACATACAACAGCCTACGCGTTTCGTCCCTATTGGGACATCATCAGGGCTGTAAAAGTAACACAACAATATGTCAACAATCAACATAGATACAAAAAAAAACATTTTTAGCCGAACTGCATATTACATTCTAATCATTATAACGTTTCTTTTCTCCAGTTACAGTACATTCATCAAACATCGGTGACTAATTACACTAAATCAACTTTATCTGTAGATCCCACCAACCAGTAAGATATTCAGAACAACCATCTCTGTAAGAATTATGCAAAACAACATTGTATAGTTTTGACCCCTTATTTCAATCACGTATTAACAATATAAATCTGTATCATAAAATTGTCTCGCCCCTCAATGAGACTTAACCTCTTAATGGATGGGACCTCCCATTTCAAATTCAATGTTAATAAAGTTTGAGTATATACGATCGAATCTAATCAAAAAATGACATGACGTCTGTCTATTCGACCAATGCATGCCCTCACCTGATTCAGGGGAACAATTTCATATGTATCGTATATTTGGGTTGAGAAGATTATCAAAAAAAGGTAATCAGAAGAAACATTGGTTTCAATCTGCAGAATCGAAAGAACACAGCCAGTAATTAGAAATCCATATTTTTAAACAATTTTACGAAACTCTTTTCCAATCTCACCTTTGTTTGTAAAGTGATTATCGTCTTCTCCTATTCCTTAAGCGTATAGAGCATTACCAGAGTAACTACTATTTGTCCAACCATAATGTGACGCCAGTTTTGAAAATCCTAATTGTCATCTACAGATTCAAAAGACGACCAACAATTAATTAAAATTCTATTGCTATGATCTCCTAACTCAAAGTAACAACATTCTTAATAGAATTCTCACCTTTGCTTATAAAGTAGAAAGAATCTCCTTCAATGCTTTGTTATTTCGTAAACAATCAGCAATCCGTACAAAATCTAAATAAAATAAAAATCACATCCACAATTAGTTCCAATTTAAAGACGCATACAAATTAACCACCAAGCTACGTGAATCAAATCTATCCATGTGTTCTCCTAGAGTCTCACCTTTAAGGATCAATATCTGTGAAGACGGCCCAATGTGAGGTTACGGCAGCAGCGGGTCATGATAAACCTGTCGTGCAATTTGCTGAGTGACACTTGCCCACTATTTAAGTACCCTATCTTCCAATCACAAACGACTCTATGGCGGGAAACAATAGAGTTTCCTATTCGGTCCGCCGAGTCAGAACCAATCGGGTGTCAAACTCTCCGTTGTTTCAGTCAACCGGAAGTGGTCCCATGGCCAATCAAAATTGATTATCTCTATAATGTAGAGTGTGTTCCAAAGTGGTCCGCTAGTTATTCCAAAACCGGAAATGCCCATGTGACCAATCAGAAACGTTACTTATCTTTACTGGAATTATGTATCAGCCTATTGCCTGCGAGTATGAAGCCGCGAGCCGCTTAATTCTTGGCAAAACAGTCAGTTACGAAAGAGGTGTCAGAAAAGCCGTGTAAGGCATCTACATCTGTATTACAACTAAGGTGGTAGCTGACCATCTGTCCAAATATGTCATCTTTAAATCAACTCACACGCCAGAGTTCAGAGTGCAACAATATCCAGACATAATTCATAAACCAGACATCTCACATGATTCGTTTGAATTATTCAGAGAACGTTTGTTCGTTCCAATAATCACAATTTCTACGATATTGTGATAAAAAAAATATTCCTACCACAGGAATTTGCTGTCTAACCTGACGATATTGAGTAAATATTCATGTCAATGCTAATTTAAAAAATGCGGTGTGATAACGAATGAATGAATGAATGAATTGTATCTTGTATCGCGCTAACTTAGCCCAATGGGCGTCAAGGCGCCTAAAACAAATAAAGAAACAAACCAGGTCAGACAGCAGTATCTCATTGGTAAGCTCTGGTGAAATACCAGGTTTTCAAAGCTTTTTTAAACAAATCTATAGAGGGTAAGATTTTTATTTCCATCGGAAGGGAATTCCAGAGCTGAGGAGCGACGACAGAGAAAGCTCTTGCTCCTCATCTGGTCAATCTAACCCGAGGCACTACCAAATGATGTAACCCGGCAGATCGTAGGCATCGCGTGGGTACATAACGGATGAGCAGTGTACCAAGTGCGTCTACAGAGCCAACCGCAAGTGCTCTATATGTGAGACATAAGAGCTTAAAGGAAATTCTAAACTGGACAGGGAGCCAGTGGAGATCTCTTCTAGCAGAGGTGGCAGATGATACTATGGAAAGGGCCAGAACGAAGCGCGCTGCGGCGTTCTGTACAGTTTGCAATCGATGGATAAGGCTCTTGTTGGACTCCACATAAAGAGAGTTACAGTAATCGAGCCTGGAGCCAACAAGAGCAATTGCAATCTGTATGCGCGCCTGGAAGGAGAGATAATGGAGGATTCTCTTTAAGATCTTGATAACACCCCAGCAGGTGGCCACGGTCCTATTCACTTGGAGCGTCATGGAAAGTGAGGTGTCAAAAATGACGCCGAGATTTCTGGCCGATTGGGAGGGAGTGGGGCAGATGCCAAGAGATGAAGGCCACCACTCGCACGACCACATGTGTTGGTCTTTACCAAAGACCAAGACCTCTGTCTTGTCGCCATTCAGCTTTAGGGAGTTGAGGATCATCCACTCCGCCACACGCTGCATGCATGACCTAAAGCTGAATGCGGATGTACTGACAGAGTGGGCCAGTGAAACCATGATCTGGGTGTCGTCGGCGTAAGACACCACCACCATCCCCTGCGATCTTACCAGTCTGGCAAGGGGGGCCACATAAATGTTAACTAGGGTCGGACTAAGAGCCGACCCCTGTGGCACCACACATTGTAATGACTTGGCAGGGGAGAGGAAATCTCCAAGCATAACTCTCTGTTCTCTATCATGGAGAAAGGAGTTGAGAAGACTCAGGGCTGGTCCCGTAACCCCTGCCTCCCTAAGCCGAGATGTTAAAACGGCGGGAGACAGAGTATCGAATGCAGCAGTGAGGTCTAATAGAACCAGTACTGTGGTTTGGCCAAGGTCAACTTTGCGGCGAATATTATCCACCACAACAGTGAGAGCGGATTCAGTGCTATGATGTTTTCTGAATCCGTGCTGCGAGCTATCAAGATATTCACTAGTCTCAAGAAAAATGGAAAGGTGTGTATTAAGATGCGATTCTAGCATCTTTGCCGTAGCTGGCAATAAAGAAATAGGTCTAAAGTTCTTAAGATTGCCTGGGTCCAGAGATGGATTTTTAAGAAGGGGCTTCACTATGGCCTTCTTCCATACCGGCGGAAAGGAATCCTGGACAGATATCTTCTTAGACTTAAGATATTACAATGAAGTATCTAATATCACTTTTAAAGTCCTCGTCAAGAAAAAGTGAATCAGTGTTCTGATGGCGAGACTCCACGTGGGATATTAACATCTTGACCTTGATACCCACTACTACATAAAGAAAGCCTGTACTGAGTGAAACTCATCTAATCAAAGGAAGTAATGTAATTCTGTCTCACAATTTAAACCAACCTTGGCGGAACTGCATCTGCTGATCCATTTCACTTCCTGCTTTCTTAGCTTCAGAACCCAGTCCCCATCTCTCATACTAAGACTGATCTTTTGTATACCAAGGAAGTTTATATTATTCTGATTTGGGTGAGCCTCCCTTATATGATGATAAAGGGGGGATTTGTCATCCGAATTAACTATGTGCTCCTGTATTCTAATCTTCAACATTCTTTTCGCACTCAAAATTTATACCTTGTCGCAATGACAAATAATGGCATATACAACTCCAGTGCTATTACAATTAATAAACTCATTGATTACAAATCTCCGAGTGGTATTGAAGAAAACATTTTTTGTTTTGTTTATTCCCATGTCACAGACACTACATGACCCGCAGGTATAAAAACCTTTGGGTGATTGTGGCAACCATGTAGTGTTTCTTGTCAATACTGGTTCAAGGTAATTGCAGGTCACCATTTGTTTAATGGTAGGACTTCTTTTGTAAACTACCTTAGGTCTGTCCCCAATTAATGATGACAAGACCGGTACACCTCTTAGTAAGTCCCAATTCTTTCCTAAAGCTTTATATATGTAATCCTTCTGAGCACAAAAGGTAGTCACAAAGGCCAATTGTTGTTTACTACTGTCCCTCTTTTTTTGCTCTAAAGTCAGTTTTCTATAGTAGTATCCGCACTTGGGGTGGAGTTTCTGCACTTGGGGTGGAGTTTCTGCACTCTGAGCAGAATCTCTCCACTCGTGCAGAGATGCTGCCTAAGTGCGGAAACTCCACAGTTGTAAAGATAATACTTGTAACTTACCTTTGTAGAAACTTAAAAGTAGTAAAGTTACACTTTTGTCTAAACTGAGACAAAAAGTCTTTATCTTTGTGAGTCAGGCTGTGGAAAATTGAATTTTGCCTTGTTATGTGCGCCTACGTGTTCCCCATCCTATGTTATATGTGCATGATCGATATGCATATATCCCCCTATGATCGATTAAAGACTCAATTATAGTTGTGTCCAACTCTAGTATGCCAGTTTCCAGTTCTCGTGAAAGCAACGAGTATTAGGCCTATGTTGCCACGTTTTACAGTGTGCACGTTAATTCCCCGCATTGTCCCCGTTTCTAGGCCTCAAAGGGCCCGGACACCAGATTCAAGCTCCAGTCTCCTGAACCTACTCCGAGGAGCGATGCAGCCCCCACCTGCATCCCTGACCCTTCACTTACTTCCTGCCAAGCAGCGCGGTGCCCGGCCTGGCTCTGCCTGCCTGTCTGCCAAGAATATGTTATGCTTCTAGTTATCAGTTCTCCTTCTTCGCATTCCTAAGCTACTGAACCGCATAAACAGTTTCAGCTATAGTCTAGTCTTTCTGTCTCCATGCAAGAGAAATACTGTATTAATATTCATAGAAGATTCATAGCACACGCAATACATGTAGAATATATGCATGCACCAGCTTAGTGTCAAGTAGCCTTTGCCCTGATAACTTTTAGATTCTAACAACATGTACTCCAAACACCAGATACCAGATATGATATAGGTACATGTCGTCCTGACACCGCAGACTTCAGTCTCCTCTTCTAGTGTAGAAGTCATAGCCCCCAGTTCTCCCCGGTAACACGTCATTGCCCGTTTGCGCGCACCACTAGGTTAAAGGTCCCAGCTGCTCAGGTAGCCCCCTCCATGTTTTCCGCCCATTCATGACACTTCTGTGACGTTTCTCATCACATGTCTACATACACGCCTTCTTTTCACGCCCATGTGTTCTTATCTTACGCTTGTCACTAGTTACGCCTACTGTATGCATTGTAATTGAAATGTTTTACTATATATATGTAACCTGAATTGTGATGAAGTGCGCTGCAGCTGCCTCCCCATTTTATTTCAGGCTGTCCCGATCCAGTCCCTTCCCTTTTGCCTGAATAAAACCCTTTCGACTCGGATACATCGGATCCTGCCTCTTATTTATTGAGCTATCTGTTATTGTTAATGCATTCAAAAATAGTACCGGTATTTAATTATTTATTTACCACATAATGGCGCCCGAACAGGAACGAGCCCCTTCCTCACGCGCCGGCGATGCAACGCCGGTCCCCTGACCCTCTGCAGCCGTGACGGAACAGTACCGTGCACGTGCCGATATTTCTGCTTCAAGTCTCCCCCAGGCCCACGGAGGAGACGGAGACTGCGGTCCGACATCCAGACGAAGCGGTGTGGAATGCGGTTCGTCCCGACCAGAGCCCAAGCCGAGAGGACAAGGTCCGAAGTATCCGGAGGCCCACCTGTTTCTGAAGTCCGAAGTTCGTAGTCCGACGTCGTAGCAGTCCAGTCCAGTCCGAGGCCTTCCAGTTTCTGCTTCCCGGTGAGTACCGTTGCGGGGGAAGTATCTAGACAGGATCATTAATTTGTTCCAGGTCCGTTGGGTTTGGGTACGCAGATCCATTACGAAGTATTCACCTAGGTGGGTACGGTATGACGTGTCTCTTTATGGGACCGGTATGTTCTGTACTGTTTTAGCAGTGCATCCAGTAATTCTAGTAAGTCCGTTCTCGAGAAATTCATGTGTTCTGTTTTCAGTGTATCAGGTAGTATTCTGTTCGAACTGTTATTTATGTATTTTTATGTCGTGGTATGAGTGATTTGTTAGCCATTTTATTACTGTGATTATTGTGTATTGTGTTCGCCAGTAAAGTAGATTTCCGAAATGCCTCTGTTCTCGAAATTACGTCAGTTAAAGACCAGGAAAGGGTTACTCGAAGAAGCAGTTCCTGTCCCCCCTAGGGACAGTCCTGGACATTTTATGTATCACAAGCATGGCTTAGATGCCATATTATATCTAGACTTATGGGCGGACTATACCAAAGATCTTGAAGAGAAATATAGATGGCCTGTATCAGGTACATGGGATGCCGAGTGCATCATGCGAGTAGAAGAAGCATTATGGAAAAAGAAAGCCAGACAGTCCCAGAAAGATGCCATCGAGTTATGGCGCAAAGAATCTCATAAAAGAACCGAAAAAGAATTCCAAAAAACAGAATTAAGTAGGGAATCCTCAGAAAAAGCCCAAGAAAGGGAATTAATAGAAGAAGGTGAACGAGTTAGAGCAGAACAGTCAGACAGACAGAGAAATGCCCTTATTAAAGGTATGTATCCTCTTCTTGCCGAGGGCTTGCCAAAAGCAACCCCGGAAGCACCCTGTCATTTACCGCCACCATTGGTCCCGATTA
The DNA here is from genome assembly GCF_964261635.1 of Lissotriton helveticus. Taxonomy (NCBI): domain Eukaryota; kingdom Metazoa; phylum Chordata; class Amphibia; order Caudata; family Salamandridae; genus Lissotriton; species Lissotriton helveticus. Next base: position 1,708,827,276 of record NC_136069.1, on the reverse strand, counting down.
AGCTACGTCACAAACCGACCGCAGCTGAAATTTTCCTTTCGTCCTACTTGGACGACACAGTCCCAGCATATGTAAATCATGTTCCGCCTATTCCGCCTGCTCACCCACAACCTCCCGTTAATAATGTAATTCCTGTTCCTCCAGCCACTGGTCCCGTGGGTCCAGTTAATGTTACAGTACCCCCGGACCAGCCCACAGTAAATGTACCCGCTTTGCCGGTTACCTTACCAGCACGTACAGTATTCACCGACGATTCTAGTTTAGGAGCAGCGGGTGGAAGTGCTCCCAGCACCCCGCCCCAAGCAAGACGACTGACCCTGCATGACATAGCGTTACAGCGTACGCCAAAAGTGGCTACATACACAGATCTCAAGCGACTTCTTACTGACTGTATATATGATCCAGTCCCAGGCGAAGATCACATGATCTTATATTCAGTACGTTTAAGACGGGTTTCCAGCTTTTTGATCACCCTGCCCGACATGAAGGAACATCTAAACAGAATATATTGTTTTATCCGTACAGGAGAGAATCCAGGAAGTATTCACGAAGCTATGTCACAGAGGAAAGCCGAGGTTCAACTTATGATTTTAAAGTTCTTGATTAATTGTTTAATAAGAGAGCAAGATTATCCAGATAAAGATCAAGACGAGATGAAAGCCCTGACCAGGTGGAGTGACAATATAGCCGAGGGAAAACACAAGACACAAGGTAGTGTAGAGAGTATGTACACGAAAATTCGTAAGGAAATAATACGTATACACCAGAAGGAGGAAGAAAAACGAGCAACCGAGAAAGAGAATGACTCTTCTAGTGAAGAGGTAGACAGCGAGAATCCTTCCAGAATAGCGTATGTAGGTAGAACTAGACTGTCCGACCGACATTCACGCCTAGATTACAAGAAAGCTTTTCCTCCCCCAGCACCAGAACAGTGTTCTCTTGAGCAAGTATTCCAGGCCACCGATCAAATCCTGAAATCACGAATAGGTTATAGTGAGCTTAGTACCATGCACGAACAAGAACTAGCCCGATCAGCAGTCCGATGGACTAGTGATTCTACCACGTTTCTAGATGAAATAGTGGCCCAAACGTTTCTGAAACTGCCCCCAGCCGAGCAACGTCTGGTGGGTACGTATATGATCCAGCACCTCATTACCCTGTATGAGGAACAGCATTCTGATCCAGGTCCTCTACATGATGTATTAAACGAGTTACTCCAAAACAGATGGAAAGGTCTAGGTACCGATTTAATTAGTGTCATACTAGAACAGCGCCACAATTACAGAACGTTTCTGAATCCACACTATGTTCCCGTCTCACCCCCAGAAAGAAAATCATTCTATATAGACAGACAGAATCCGTTATGAGAAGTACATCCAGTTAAAGGAGAAGATGGTAGTCTAGAACGAGTATTTGTTTACACCCCTATCACGAAAATAGAACTCTTGGAAATGAAAAAGTTAATTCCCAGTCATGATAAAGATCCAGCAGGGTTTCACCGTGAATTAAAGGACATGCTCCGTATGGGAGAATATACGTATCCTGATATCATTAAAATGTTAAAGGTCCTGTTGCCTGCGGGCATATATGAAAAACTCAAAGAAAAAGAATGGGAGGTGGGAGAGAAAAAGATAGATTGGACAGCATTAGAAACTGAAGATAATACACGAGTACCAGGTACCGGTCTTGGGGATAAAGCTAAAGCTTTGCCCGAATTGTTAATACAAGTCTTGCCAAGATTACTAGCCACGAAAAAGGAAGATTGGGATGCCATCTCAGCCTGTAAACAGAAACAAGACGAAGATACTAGTGATTTTTATTCTAGATTTGAGAAATGTTTCATTATTAATAGTGGTCTGAAAACTAGTAGTGAGTCGTATCCCCATCTTTTTGTTACCAAACTAGTCGAGAATTCAAGTCCACAAGTTAAAAATCGAGTACTGAAAGTCGAAAGTACCTGGCAAGCTAATACTCCGTCACAGATGCTCCAGATGCTCCAGTATCACCAGAACAGAATCAGGGAAGAGCAGGAACACGAAAGGAGACGTATGAAAGACACGAAAATGAAAGTACTAGTTGCACAGTCTGTTCCTCAAGACAGTCAGAAGAGGGGTCCGAATCAAGCCAGTCATCCTGCAGCTCCCGTTAAAGGGACATGCAATTACTGTAAACAGCCAGGTCATTATATAAACGAATGTGCAGTTCTGAAACACAACATAGCTACTGGTAAAACAAAAGAAAGACCACGTCCGCCAAGACAAGAACAAGTTTCACAGAATTCCCAGCCACCACAGAATGCACAACAAACAGTTACAGTACCACAGCCTATAGCTGCAACACAACATGTTCCACAGCAGATGTACCAGTATGCACAGTCAGAGTATCCAGATTATCAGCCATATTCATGAAACAGCCTAGAGAGGGAGGTAGGCTTGCCTCTCATCAAGATTCCTGTAGATCAAGAGGGTCCCTATGTACACAGTCAAGTATTAGGGAAAGACAGAAAGTTTCTGATTGATACAGGGGCAAGTAGGACTACCATCAGTCATGACGAGGTTCCAGGGGCTCCGCTCTCAGGCTCTAGAAATGTTTCCCTTGGATTTTCAGGAAAGCCTATTGTTAATGAAATATCGAAACCAGTTACTCTAGAAGTTGGTCCATTGTCTCGAACTACAGATTTGTTACTCACGAAATCTTGTCCAGAAAATTTATTAGGCATTAAAACTCTGAAAGAATTAGGAGCAGTAATATTTTGCTCCCCAGAAGGGGTACGACTGTTTCTGCGTGATTTCAAAGGTCATTATGTATTACGTGATTTTGATCCAAGATTATTGAATGTACCACAGCATTTATGGGCGCAAGGTCCAACTGATGTAGGTTGTATGCACATCACACACTATCGTGTCACTCTGAAGAAAGGTGTTGTATTACCACGAATCAGACAGTACAAATTGCCACCTGAGGCTGTAGCAGCCTTATCCAAAATTATTGACGAGCTGATTGTTCAAGGAGTGGTTGTGGAAACTGACTCCAATGTATGTAATTCTCCTATCATTCCGATTCTGAAACGTACTGATCCAAATGCACCTCCAGTTTATCGATTAGTGATTGACCTTCGAGAACTTAATAAATGTATTATACCCCAGTACCCAGTGGTCCCAGATATTTCTTCCCTATTGACAGCCATTGATTCTAAAGCTACGTTCTTCACTGTTATCGATCTCAAGAACGCATTCTTTAGTGTCCCCATTCATCCAGACAGCCAGTTCCTTTTCGGATTCTGTTTAAATGGAAGAAGCTATAAATTCACACGAGCACCTCAAGGTTTCACTGAGAGTCCTAGTATTTACAGTCAAGCACTTAAGAGACAACTAGACAATATTCACATGCCAACTGACACTGCCCTGCTCTAGTATGCCGATGATCTATTGATCACAGCCCGTTCTGAACGTGACTGCGAACGTGCGTCACTTACAGTCTTGTATTTCCTGGCCGAGATGGGACACAAGGTGTCCCCTTCCAAATTGCAATTCTTTGTCCAGCAAGTGGTCTACTTAGGACACTTACTGTCCAAGAGGGGTAGGCAGTTGACACCAGACCGTATCCAGTTAATAGCACGTCTTCCACAGCCCAAGACACAGAAGGAGGTACGAGCTTTTATCGGCCTCACTTCTTACTGCAGACAATGGATTCCTCAGTACGCATTTCTAGCCAAGCCACTGATACAGTTAACGACACAGGAGGCAGCCGTATCGACTGTCCTCCCTTGGACCCAGGAACATACACTTGTTTTCAATGAGTTAAAGAAAGCTTTATGCCAAGCACCTGTTCTAGCAACACCGAACTACAGTAAGCCTTTCACACTTTTTGTCACTGAACGTGATGGTACTGCATTATCTGTTCTCACACAAGATCAAGCAGGACAATACAAGCCCTGTGCTTATTGTTCTAGCACATTAGATCCGGTGGCCCAGGCTCTGCCTGCGTGCCTCAAGTCAGTTGCAGCCACCGCTCTAGCTATCAGACAAAGTGATTCCATAGTGTTAGGACACTCCCTGACAGTACAAGTTCCACACTCCGTGGAAGTTCTTTTAAACCGAACACAGACTCAGCACTTGACAATTGCACGTTTAACAGGTTATGAACTGACACTGTTCCAGCCACACATAGAAATCAGACGCTGCAACATTTTAAATCCCGCTACACTGTTACCGTCAGTTACCTCAAATCCTGCCACACATGACTGTTTGGAAGTTGTTAACACCATGACAAAGCCAAGACAAGACTTGACAGACATTGCATTACCTGATCCCGACCTGACACTTTACGTGGATGGTTCATGTATGAGAACAAGTACAGGAGAACTAGTAGCCGCGTATGCAGTGACTACTGAAACCGAAGTTATAGAAACACATCGTATTGACACCCTGTCTGCTCAAGCAGCAGAGCTTGTCGCTCTGACCCAAGCCTGCATACGTGCTAAGAACCTGAAAGTAAATATATACACAGATTCACGTTATGCATTCGGAGTCGTACACGACTTTGGAGTGCTCTGGCAAGAAAGAGGTTTTATGACTTCTCATGGAACCAAGATTCAGCATGGCCCCCTCATTCAAGCTCTGTTAGATGCAATACATTTACCGACAGCTATCGCCATCATGAAGTGCAAGGCACATACGAAAGTCACTGATATCATTTCCCAGGGTAACGATCTAGCAGATCGAACAGCCAAGCTCACAGCTCAGACTCCAGACATTCCAGTTAACACGACACAGACACACATTCCAGATCAGATTACTTGTATGACAGTTAAGGACCCAACACAAGATGTAATAGATATACAGTTACATGCTACTCCCGATGAAATCAAGAAATGGTCCGAACAAGGAGGGGTCCAGACAGATCAAGGATGGTTGACGAAGGGAAAAGCCACATGGTTTCTCCCCGACTCTATGGTACAAGTCATTATTAACACCGCACATAGTCCAGCACACTTAGGAGAAAAAGCCATGTTAGACAGCATCCAGAACCTCTGGTTCAACAAGCATTTACGAGCAGCAGCCAAACAGAAAGTACGTACCTGCATGATCTGTTGTCAGTTCAATCCAGGTAAAGGTGTCCCGGTGGAACAAGGTGGATTCCATCCTCCTGACCACCCTTTTGAAGTCCTCCAGATGGATTATATTCAGATGGAGCGATGTCGAGGTTTCAAGTATGTCCTCGTAGTTGTATGCGCTTTGTCCAGGTGGACAGAAGCATATCCAGTTCCAGATTACACAGCTGCGACCACTGCCAGGCAGTTGGTTCGTGAGTATTTTCCCCGCTATGGATTACCTAGGGTCGTGTATTCAGATAACGGCCAGCCATTCTCATCCGAGCTCATGAAACAAGTATCCCTTCTGTTAGGGTACCAGTGGAAGTTCCATTGTGTACGCCATCCCGAAGCAGCCGGTCTCGTAGAGAGACATAACCAGACTTTGAAAATCCGAATCGCAAAAGTATGCGCAGAGAAAGGCGTAGATTGGATGGTAGCACTGCCAGTCGCCCTTTTTTATATGAGAATGGTTGCTCATTCCCGTTCAGGTCTATCCCCGTATGAGATAGTGTTTGGTCGTCCCCCAAATATGTGGGGAACACCTAGACCCCGTACAATTACAGATGTTGACAGTAATATGCTGACAGATTACCTTGCCTCCTTGATGTCTGCACTACAATCTTGTCGTTCACAGGTTGCCGCTGCTTTTCCAGACAACACCGAAGTGAAACCGCATGAAGTCGTTCCAGGAGATTTTGTTTTGGTTCGCAATTTTGATCGTTCAAGTCCGCTGGAGCCCCGCTGGAAGGAGCCCCGCCTTGTTCTCCTCACCACCCGGACAGCAGTGAAAGTAGAAAACCGAAAAGGCTGGCTACACTCCAGCCATGTGAAGAAGTTTCATGGACTCAAACCAAAGACTTTTCTTAAAGACTGCCCCGTTCTCAAGGACTGTCCATACACTGAATCTAAACTTCCCTTGTTAGAGAAAACTCCGCAGCAGGAGTATAAATCCAAGTTGAGATCTAGTAAGTCAGCCAGTTTAATTGTCTAAGTCCCTCTCGGGTGAAACGGTTAGACAGGTTCCTGACATGTATGAGATAGACCCACACAGTGAGAGAGTTAGTCAAAACTCTAAGAGATGTATCATTACTCTGTTCTTTCTAGTATTTCTGAGTCTTATGGTTACTTGCATAAGTTATGCTTTACATTTATGTTTTCCTATTTCACATGTACATATGTTTTCTAATGTTACAGTAGAGCACACATTTAGTGACCTGCCTCCTCACGAGTTATCCTATCGTATTGCTATGCGTAATAATACTTTTATCCGAATGCTGCACTATTCACACCAGACCAGCAATGCCACTAATTGTTGGGTGTGTGGTCGACTCCCCCCTTTCCAGACACCGAAGGGAGTTCTGCCACTCTTTCCTTATCCGTTTTCACATAATGGTTCGTGTGGAGCATGGTCCACGTTAACGTCATCCTCAAGTGATATGTCCCTTCTGAATAGAACATGTTTCCCAGACAAGGAAGGACTTTCCCATAGAACAGGGTTAGATCTAGAAAATGAAGTATATGATTTAGGTAATTATTCATCGAATTTCATGGTTTTGAATGTTCAGTCCGAGACTACTCCAGATTTGCCTGCTATTTCAGTTCTACCAGTTAAAGGCGAATTATGTGTCAGAAAGAATGGTTCCGCACATATAGGACATAGTGATTGTACTACAGTGGTCGAGTATAGTGACAGTGGGAAACCTATTTTCAAAGCCTCACGTCATTCTTATTTTGTTTGTGGTCAGACCGCATATGTTCGTCTGCCCCTCGATTGGGATGGAACATGTTATATTGCCTTCCTACTGCCACCAGTTTTTCTAGCCCCGTCCGATTATCACAGAAACACACATCTAGTACACGTTAGACATAGAAGGGAGACTGAGTCCCCAATTGTCGATCAAACTGAAACTGCCCTAGAACAATATCAAGACTTCAATAAAGGTTTCTTTTTCTTTATAGGTCCTGTCCAGAATAGTAAGTTAATACGTAGGCTAATCAGAACCCTTGAAGCAGTAGTGAATGAGACTACTTCCGCTCTAGGTAACTTAACCGAAGAGCAATCTACTATGAGATTTGTTGTGCTCCAAAATCGTCTCGTCCTTGACGTCATACTGGCCGATAGAGGAGGAGCTTGTAGAGTCATCGGATCTAGTTGCTGCATTTTCATTCCTAATAACGCGCCGTCTGTTTATTCAGCTATAACCAGACTTCATAAAATTGCCCATCAGTTACACCAGAATCCAGGCACCTGGACATGGTCCGGTTGGCTCTGGAGTATTATATCTGCCTGGGGATGGAAAGTATTATCATTCCTAGGTATAGCAGTAATGATCATATTCAGTTGCTGCCTCTGTTTACAATGTGGCCCTGCGATTTGCGGCTTGTGTGCTACCTCTTGTATTCCTAGTCCTAAGTCCCGTTCCAAGACAATTCGAGACAAGCAAATGATGCTATATGAACAGATAGATGGTATCATGAATATTGATGTTTCCTGATGGAAACGTAGGGCACAAGGAGGGAATGTGGAAAATTGAATTTTGCCTTGTTATGTGTGCCTACGTGTTCCCCATACTATGTTATATGTGCATGATCGATATGCATATATCCCCCTATGATCGATTAAAGACTCAATTATAGTTGTGTCCAACTCTAGTATGCCAGTTTCCAGTTCTCGTGAAAGCAACGAGTATTAGGCCTATGTTGCCACGTTTTACAGTGTGCACGTTAATTCCCCGCATTGTCCCCGTTTCTAGGCCTCAAAGGGCCCGGACACCAGATTCAAGCTCCAGTCTCCTGAACCTACTCCGAGGAGCGATGCAGCCCCCACCTGCATCCCTGACCCTTCACTTACTTCCTGCCAAGCAGCGCGGTGCCCGGCCTGGCTCTGCCTGCCTGTCTGCCAAGAATATGTTATGCTTCTAGTTATCAGTTCAGCCCTCCTTCTTCGCATTCCTAAGCTACTGAACCGCATAAACAGTTTCAGCTATAGTCTAGTCTTTCTGTCTCCATGCAAGAGAAATACTGTATTAATATTCATAGAAGATTCATAGCACACGCAATACATGTAGAATATATGCATGCACCAGCTTAGTGTCAAGTAGCCTTTGCCCTGATAACTTTTAGATTCTAACAACATGTACTCCAAACACCAGATACCAGATATGATATAGGTACATGTCGTCCTGACACCGCAGACTTCAGTCTCCTCTTCTAGTGTAGAAGTCATAGCCCCCAGTTCTCCCCGGTAACACGTCATTGCCCGTTTGCGCGCACCACTAGGTTAAAGGTCCCAGCTGCTCAGGTAGCCCCCTCCATGTTTTCCGCCCATTCATGACACTTCTGTGACGTTTCTCATCACATGTCTACGTACACGCCTTCTTTTCACGCCCATGTGTTCTTATCTTACGCTTGTCACTAGTTACGCCTTCTGTATGCATTGTAATTGAAATGTTTTACTATATATATGTAACCTGAATTGTGATGAAGTGCGCTGCAGCTGCCTCCCCATTTTATTTCAGGCTGTCCCGATCCAGTCCCTTCCCTTTTGCCTGAATAAAACCCTTTCGACTCGGATACATCGGATCCTGCCTCTTATTTATTGAGCTATCTGTTATTGTTAATGCATTCAAAAATAGTACCGGTATTTAATTATTTATTTACCACAAGGCCCATAGACTGCACGATTTGTTTTGTGGAAAAGGCATGTACCTATGTGATTCATAAGCTTGGCCACTTTCTCAATGCACATATCACATGCCTCATGTGAAGCATGTCTTTTTATACCTCACATGTTTAAGACACATAGGAGCAGGTCTGGAGTTTGATGGACGGTACTCAAGCAGAGTGGCAGATGACATTCCATCCGCCACCCTGACGTACTGACGATACAACATTTAGAGATCATTGTTGGTCCAGCAGTGACCACACTGCCTTGATAGGAAGTGGTGTCATGGCGATTCCTGCCAAGGTACAACAAGTTCAGTGGTGTTGAGGGTTGTCCACCAAACTTCAACAAACATTTAGGGCCTCATTTATAAAAAGTGATGCGTCGCTGCGTGAAAGAAGCGTTGTGTCACTTCTCAGTGCGACCTCCTTGCGACATGACTGATGCGTCATATTTACTGTATGACGCATCATGTAACAAGGGTAGGTCGCTCCCCCTGTCTCGTGCAGCGCCACCAGTGCTCTCCGCCATCTGCCCCCAGTCTTTCACTATTTTTTCTCCCCACAGATTCCCCTTCGTTTTTTTTGCCATCCTTGTCTGTCTCTGTTCACAGTTTTTTCTCATAAATCACAAAATAGGGATACCTGGTCTAACCATGTGTGTTGTCGTACAGAAAACTATGGAAAGAAGTGACAGCATGCTACAAAGAACGAGTCATATCTGGCTGAGAAATTCCCATCCGACCACCCTTACTGGCGGAGTATCATCATGTGGGAGTTAGTGCTTGATCCTATTACCGCCCGAACCCTCAGATGACGGTGCGGGTATGGATCATTCATGAATACTCTAGCCAAGATAATGCTCGAGGAGTGGAAGAAATAGGGTGCAGTGCTCTAGTGACAGTGAAAATAAAAATTACTACTCAAACAAAAAATATGTTTGATGGAGATTATTGGAGTGTCAAAGTTAAAACCACGCCATGTAGTGGGAATTAATAACTACAGAGTGGCGCTGTGCAGGACGGTCGACATGTTTCAGCCATATGGAACAGTTGTCCGGCTTTCTTCAGGACCCAAAAAGATGGAACAGCTACTGCATTTTATAATAGTGTAGTGAAAAAAGGAAACTTAATACGTTACAGATACAGGAATCTCAATGGACCTTGGAGCCCCAATGTGTCCAGGAGAACTAGAATTTCTTATCCTGTTAGAAAAAGGAAAAAATCACATATACATATATACATATATATACACATGGCCGCTTAAGACACATAGAAATTGTACAGGCAACACACAAGCATAAGTAAATTGTACTTAGCAACAATATTTAGAGTATTAAATTACTCACACAGAGAGGGGTTACCCTTTACTGAGATACTCACCCAGCTTTATGTGGGAGAAGGCCTCGCCTCGCCCGGCAACCTACTCGGGAAATTGAGGCCCCGCTCTATTTTGCAAAAAATGGGGGGGAAAAACACACATTGAAAATAAACAGTGTGTAAAGCTCGCTGGCATCGCATAAAAACCTACTTTACAAAGTAAAAGACAACACACCTTCAGATCATGAGCCGAATTTTTTTTAAATTAAATTAGAAGGATCAGCTACTGTCTACTGTGTTGACTAGACAGGAGCTCTAGGTGGTTTTGCCAATGTTTGATGGAAAATGGCAAAAGTATGTCAGCCCCTCCAGTCTTACTTAGTCCAACCATAATAAAGCATTTGGGTAGATATATCAGAGGGGAAAAAATTATATATATCTCTCTCTCGATATTTTAGGACAGAGCCAGGGTCCAGCATTGAGCCTAGGTTACTATGGCTTAGAAAAAGCCTGTTTGATTCATAAGGTAGTTACAAAGAGGAAAAAAGCTACCTAAACACCAGACCTAGGTTACTATGGTTTAGATGATTTAGATGAGAAAAGCCTATTTTATTTACAAGACAGCAGCAAAAAGATTGCAGCAAAGAGGTTGCAACCACCTACACCCCAGAGACTCACCTGTCCGTCGGTACCTCTCTCGGTCGTCCGAGTGGAAGTGGAGGTACCGAACAGACAGCCTACTCTGTATTTATAGTGATTCTAATTGGTCAGATTAACTCTCAAAGACTGCCAATTAGTCTCGTCCAACGCCGTATTCCTTATAGCGCATGTTCTTTTAAGTACGCTACTCGTTTTAAAATCTACAGTGCGCATGCGCCGAGCCACGGATAAAACGTATCTCCTTGAGCTCATGCGCATGCCGTCTGAACAGTGTTGTTTACCTGCGCAAGACTAAAGTCAAGATGACTATCCTAGTTTAAGCATGACCTTGTGTTTGTTCAGCGCACATGCGCGCCTCAGTCCCTGCTCAATGCGCAAGTTACAAGAATAGAGATTGTGATCCCGCGCATGCGTGAAACTATAAAATCACAATGCACGAACTTTATATGTGCAAATTCAGCAAGGATTTCAGAAATTAGCGAGTACGATTATTTGCTAAAAAAAAGTAATATGCATCTACTAATATATACAACGGAAATAACCATTGTATATAGGTATATACTCTATAGGTGACAGCTATATCAGCAGAGTAATCAGAGTTATTTAGGCTTACTCTATTATTTCAATGTAGAGTATAAGTGTGATGGTACTACTGGGGATGGTTATCCTAGATAGGAGGATACAATTATATATTATCAGCAGTCAGAATTGAGATCTTGGCAGAGAACCATATATCTAAGGAGACTTGTCAAATTCTCCGGGGCAAACCCTACTATGTTCATATAGAGTGTTAATATGATGGTGCTAGTGGAAGGGGTAATCCTTGGTGTATTGATGCAATTATGTCTTATCAATAGTCAAAAATTGAGATTTTTGGCAGTAGACCAGGTGCATAGACATATAAATGACTACAAGGACACCCAAGGGATAGCGTCATTCAGACCTTTGGTGTCACACTGAAGTTTGAAAAGCCACTTCTGTTCTTTCACGAACAGATATCTCGAGATATCGCTGATGTGTGGTGGGACATACGGGTGTTCTAATATCACCCACCGTAAGTCTTCCGCTCGATGTTTGCTGGAAAGAAAGTGACTAGTTAGGCAGGTGGACTGTTTTTGGCGTCTGATGGTACTCTTGTGCTCACTTATTCGGACTTTCATTTTGCGAGTGGTATGACCAACATATCTAACGGAGCAAGGGCAGGTTATCAAATAAATTACACCCTCCGTGTTACAGTTAGTGTGTTTTCTTAGCAACCATGGTCTGCCTGTACCTATGTCCACTTGGTTGGTCTTGTAGGTTTGTGGACATGCGCTACATGATCCACAAGGATAGTGACCTTGTACTGGCGGAAGATTCCACAGTGTGTTGCTGACATCTGTTGTCTGGATTCTTGGCCTAGTGTGAACAATGGTGTCACGTAAACTGGGGGCTCTTTTGAAAGAAAAGAGAGGTAATGAAACTGCAGTCTGTGCTACATTCAGGATATTCCAGTGTCGTTTGACAGTTTTCTGGATTTGATTCGAGAGGACACTGAAGGTGCTTACAAAAGTCAGTTTCTCCAATGGTGGTTTTTCAATTTTTTTGTCCAGAAGTGCTTCTCGGCTATTGTTGGAAGCCCGTTTCCATGCTCGTTTGACGAGGTGGTGGGGATATTCTCTCTCTTAGAGTTGTTTGGACAATTGTGCAGCATGTTTGTCATAAAGGGGTCGTGATGAACAATTTCTGCGAACACGCAAGAACTGCCCTACCGGAAGGTTTTCACGAAGGGCTCATGGGTGATGGCTGTTGAACACAAGCAAAGAGTTCCTCGACATTGGTTTTTTATACAGTTCGCTTTCAAGCTTTCCACCACTAGTGAAAATCATAATGTCTAGGAACGGCAACTGTTATTGACTGTACTCCACAGTAAATTTAAGGTAACGGTTCTGTTCGTTAAGCCATCCATGAAAGGCTGTGATTTCAGATGGTGTGCCTCGCCATATCACCAAGATGTCATCAATGTATCTTTTCCATAGCAACACCTGACAGAAGTAAGGGTTGCTATGGTTAAGTACATGAGCTTGCTCAAACAGGTGAACGTAGAGGTTGGCGAAGCTAGGGGCAAAAATGCTCCCCATGGATGTTCCTGAGATTTGGAGGTAGATATCATCCTCAAATTTAAAATAGTTCTCCATCATTGCCAATCTGGCGCACTCCATGATGAAGTTGACGGGAGTAATACTATTCAAATCTCGGGCATCCAGAAGTGATCTAATGGCCTCTAACGTTTCCTCCTGTGGAATGCAGGTGTACAAAGACTCAACATCGAAACTAACCAGGAGGTCAGTTCCGATGTCGAAGTCTACCTCCGGTAGCAACCTGAGTACGTCAGCCATATCTTGCAGGTATGTGGGCATTTCTTTAACTAACGGCCTGAGAAAAAAATCCACAAAAGTGGATAGTGGTTCCAGGAGGGAACCAATCCCTGAAATGATGGGTCGTCCAGGGGGAGGCCTAGTTGCCTTGTGTATTTTTGGCAGGCAATAGAACCCTGGCATGACGGGATTTGAGTTTACCAGATACTGTGCTTCCTGAGGGGTGATCCATCATTCCAAGTTTTTTCTCCCCACAGATTCCCCTTCGTTTTTTGCCATCTTTGTCTGTCTCTGTTCACTGTTTTTTCTCCCCACAGATTCCCCTTCGTTTTTTTTGCCATCCTTGTCTGTCTCTGTTCACAGTTTTTTCTCCCCACAGATTCCCCTTCGTTTTTTGCCATCTTTGTCTGTCTCTGTTCACTGTTTTTTCTCCCCACAGATTCCCCTTCGTTTTTTGCCATCTTTGTCGGTCTCTGTTCACTGTTTTTTCTCCCCACAGATTCCCCTTCGTTTTTTGCCATCTTTGTATTTCTCTGTTCACTGTTTTTTCTCCCCACAGATTCCCCTTCGTTTTTTTTGCCATCCTTGTCTGTCTCTGTTCACTGTTTTTTCTCCCCACAGATTCCCCTTCGTTTTTTGCCATCTTTGTCTGTCTCTGTTCACTGTTTTTTCTCCCCACAGATTCCCCTTCGTTCTGTTTCCGCCCCTCCCGCCACCCTTTTCCCGCCGTTTTTTTTATCGCAAATCGGTCTTTTCCCCACCTCCCATCCCGCTGTCCACCCCCCAGCTGACCCCTCCTCCCCACCAGCTACCCCATAAATGGCGGCCGCTGCGAGGCTGAGGTAGCGACCCTTGACCCAAGGGTAGGTCGCTCCCCCTGCCTCGTGAAGCGCCACCAGTGCTCTCCGCCATCTGCCCCCAGTCTTTCACTATTTTTTCTCCCCACGGATTCCCCTTCGTTTTTTTTGCCATCCTTGTCTGTCTCTGTTCACTGTTTTTTCTCCCCACAGATTCCCCTTCGTTTTTTGCCATCTTTGTCTGTCTCTGTTCACTGTTTTTTCTCCCCACAGATTCCTCTTCGTTTTTTGCCATCTTTGTCGGTCTCTGTTCACTGTTTTTTCTCCCCACAGATTCCCCTTCGTTTTTTGCCATCTTTGTCTCTGTTCACTGTTTTTTCTCCCCACAGATTCCCCTTCGTTTTTGCCATCTTTGTCTGTCTCTGTTTACTGTTTTTTCTCCCCACAGATTCCCCTTCGTTTTGTTTCCGTCCCTCCCGCCACCCTTTTCCCGCCATTTTTTGACCGCAAATCGGTCTTTTCCCCGCCTACCCTCCTGCCGCCCACCCCCCAGCTGATCCCTCCTCCCCCAGCTACCCCATAAATGACGTCCGCTGCGAGGCTGAGATAGCGACCCTTGACCCAAGGGTAGGTCGCTCCCCCTGCCTCGTGCAGCGCCACCAGTGCTCTCCGCCATCTGCCCCCAGTCTTTCACTAATTTTTTCTCCCCACAGATTCCCCCTCGTTTTTTTTTGCCATCCTTGTCTGTCTCTCTTCACAGTTTTTTCTCCCCACAGATTCCCCTTCGTTTTTTGCCATCTTTGTTTGTCTCTGTTCACTATTTTTTCTCCCCACAGATTCCCCTTCGTTTTTTGCCATCTTTGTCAGTCTCTGTTCACTGTTTTTTCTCCCCACAGATTCCCCTTCGTTTTTTGCCATCTTTGTCTGTCTCTGGTCACTGTTTTTTCTCCCCACAGATTCCCCTTCGTTCTGTTTCCGTCCCTCCCGCCACCCTTTTCCCGCCATTTTTTGACCGCAAATCGGTCTTTTCCCCACCTACCCTCCCGCCGCCCACCCCCCAGCTGACCCCTCCTTCCCCAGCTAGCCCATAAATGGCGACCGCTGCAAGGCCGCGCGCAGCAGATGCGCTGCTGGCGCGCCGAAGGCGCGCCTAAGGCAAGTCCGTCTGCGCCCGTCTGCGCCCGTCCGCGCCTGGACCGCGCCAAGGGCCACAACCTCTGGCCCCCGTGACCCCCACCCCCCCGCCGGACCTACGACACCCTCACCGCCCTCAACTGCGGACGCACACCGGGTTGATGCCGCGCCACCCCGAAGCGAGCCCACGGACCTTTCTCCTGCCGCAACTGCCGTTTCACCTGCCTACGAACACCCAACGCACCCAACAAGAACAACTCCCCCGGAAACGAACTCGAATGCATCCTGATCAACACCCGATCCGTCCACAGGCACGCCATCGAAATATGGAACCTCATCGACTTCACAACCCCGGACATCGCCTTCCTCACCGAGACCTGGATGAACCCCTCCTCGGCACCCGACACCACGATAGCCATCCCCGACGGCTACAAAATCATCAGGAGAGACCGCACTAACCACACCGGAGGAGGCATCGCCATCGTCCACAAGAGCTCAATCCGCATAACGACCAACACCGCCAACACGCTCCCCGACGCCGAACACCTCCACTTCTCAATCCACAGCGACCCCAAGACCACCCTTAGAGGCACCCTCATCTACAGACCACCGGGACCTCGCACAAAATTCAGCGAAGACATCGCAGACTTCATCAGCCCACACGCACTCCCCTCCACCAACTACATACTCCTAGGAGACCTCAACTTCCACCTGGAGAAATACTCCGACAACAATACCACCACCCTATTGGACAACCTCGCCAACCTCGGACTGAAACAGCTGGTCAACACCCCCACCCACTACGCCCGACACACACTCGACCCGATCTTCTCCTCCAGCAAACACATCTCCTTCAGCCACACCACCAAATTATCCTGGACGGACCACTGCTATGTCCACTTCAGCTTAAAAAAAACGCCGTACACCACCACGCCCAACAACCACCAAGAAGACAATGGAACAGAGTCACCACCAAACAACTCACCACAGCCCTCTCCCAGAACCCACCCACCAGCACCGCAGACACCAACGAAGGGCCCTCCAACCTCACGAACTGGATCTCAGACTGTGCCAACCTCCTGGCCCCCCTGAAGACCCAGGTACACAAAGACAACCACAAGAAAAACTCCTGGTTCACCCCCACCTTCAAGGACTCCAAAAAAGAATGTCGCACCCACGAAAAAACCTGGCGCCTCAATCAGACCGGCAAGAACATGCCTGCTCTCAAGAACACCACCCGCAAACACCACCAACTCCTCCGCGCAGCAAGAAAATCATCCTTCAAAGACAGGCTCGAAAACAACGCCCACAATAGCAAGGAACTATTCGGCATCGTCAGGGAACTCTCTAACCCCGATGCTGAAAACAACGGCATCCCCCCTCTCAGGATCTCTGCTACTCCCTCGCGGCTTTCTTTCACCACAAGGTCACCGATATTTACAACAGCCTCTCCACATCCAACACGAACCCACCTCCGGAATCCGACACTGACAACACCACCATCCACACCTGGAACCCAACCACCACCGAGGAAACCACCTGCATCATGAACTCCATCCACTCAGGATCCCCATCCGACCCATGCCCGCACCACATTTTCAACAAAGCCAACAACATCATCGCACCCCACCTACGAGACGTCATCAACGCATCACTCACCACCGCCACCTTCCCCGAAAACTGGAAACACGCCGAACTCAACGCCCTCCTAAAGAAACCTACAGCAGACCCCACCGAACTCAAAAACTTCCGGCCCATCTCGCTCCTCCCATTCCCCGCCAAAGTGATTGAGAAGATCATCAACACTCAACTCACCACCGCCCTAGAATCCAACGACTCACTCGACCCCTCACATTTCGGTTTCAGAGCTAACCACAGCACCGAGACCGCCCTCATCGCAGCCACAGATGACATCAGATCCCTGACAGACAAGGGAGAGAACGTGGCACTCATACTCCTGGACCTCTCCGCAGCCTTCGACACGGTATTCCACCGTACTCTAATACGGCGCCTCAACAACGCTGGCATCCGAGGCAAGGCCCTGGAATGGATCACCTCCTTCCTCTCCGGAAGAACACAGAGAGTCCGAGTCCCCCCCTTCAGATCTACAGCTACTGAAGTCATCTGCGGCGTCCCACAAGGATCCTCCCTCAGCCCCACCCTCTTCAACATTTACATAACCCCCCTGACGAACATCACACGCAAACACGGACTCAACATCATATCCTACGCCGACGACACTCAGCTCATCCTCTCCCTCACCAACAACCTCACCTCAGCAAGAACCAGACTACACAAAGGCATGAAGGACTGGATGACAGACAGCCGGCTTAAACTCAACACCGATAAGACGGAGGTTCTAATCTTCGGCCCTACTCCCACCACCTGGGACGAATCCTGGTGGCCCCCCGCCCTGGGCAGCACTCCCCAACCCACCGACCACGTCCGTAACCTCGGCTTCATCCTGGACTCGTCCCTCTCCATGAACTGACAGGTCAACGCGGAGACATCGGCATGCTTCAACACCCTCCGCATGCTCTGCAAAATCTTCCGCTGGATCCCCACCGACACCAGGAAGACCGTCACCCATGCCCTCGTCACCAGCCGCATGGACTATGGAAACACTCTGTACGCCGGCATCACTACCAAGCTACAGAAGAAACTTCAACGAATCCAGAACGCAACCGCACGACTCATCCTGAACATCCCCCGCCACCACCACATCTCCGGACACCTGAAGAAACTTCCAGTGTCGTTTGACAGTTTTCTGGATTTGATTCGAGAGGACACTGAAGGTGCTTACAAAAGTCAGTTTCTCCAATGGTGGTTTTTCAATTTTTTTGTCCAGAAGTGCTTCTCGGCTATTGTTGGAAGCCCGTTTCCATGCTCGTTTGACGAGGTGGTGGGGATATTCTCTCTCTTGGAGTTGTTTGGACAATTGTGCAGCATGTTTGTCATAAAGGGGTCGTGATGAACAATTTCTGCGAACACGCAAGAACTGCCCTACCGGAAGGTTTTCACGAAGGGCTCATGGGTGATGGCTGTTGAACACAAGCAAAGAGTTCCTCGACATTGGTTTTTTATACAGTTCGCTTTCAAGCTTTCCACCACTAGTGAAAATCATAATGTCTAGGAACGGCAACTGTTATTGACTGTACTCCACAGTAAATTTAAGGTAACGGTTCTGTTCGTTAAGCCATCCATGAAAGGCTGTGATTTCAGATGGTGTGCCTCGCCATATCACCAAGATGTCATCAATGTATCTTTTCCATAGCAACACCTGACGGAAGTAAGGGTTGCTATGGTTAAGTACATGAGCTTGCTCAAACAGGTGAACGTAGAGGTTGGCGAGGCTAGGGGCAAAAATGCTCCCCATGGATGTCCCTGAGATTTGGAGGTAGATATCATCCTCAAATTTAAAATAGTTCTCCATCATTGCCAATCTGGCGCACTCCATGATGAAGTTGACGGGAGTAATACTATTCAAATCTCGGGCATCCAGAAGTGATCTAATGGCCTCTAACGTTTCCTCCTGTGGAATGCAGGTGTACAAAGACTCGACATCAAAACTAACCAGGAGGTCAGTTCCGATGTCGAAGTCTACCTCCGGTAGCAACCTGAGTACGTCAGCCATATCTTGCAGGTATGTGGGCATTTCTTTAACTAACGGCCTGAGAAAAAAACTCCACAAAAGTGGATAGTGGTTCCAGGAGGGAACCAATCCCTGAAATGATGGGTCGTCCAGGGGGAGGCCTAGTTGCCTTGTGTATTTTTGGCAGGCAATAGAACCCTGGCATGACGGGATTTGAGTTTACCAGACACTGTGCTTCCTGAGGGGTGATCCATCATTCCAAGTTTTTTCTCCCCACAGATTCCCCTTCGTTTTTTGCCATCTTTGTCTGTCTCTGTTCACTGTTTTTTCTCCCCACAGATTCCCCTTCGTTTTTTTTGCCATCCTTGTCTGTCTCTGTTCACTGTTTTTTCTCCCCACAGATTCCCCTTCGTTTTTTGCCATCTTTGTCTGTCTCTGTTCACTGTTTTTTCTCCCCACAGATTCCCCTTCGTTCTGTTTCCGCCCCTCCCGCCACCCTTTTCCCGCCGTTTTTTTATCGCAAATCGGTCTTTTCCCCACCTCCAATCCCGCTGTCCACCCCCCAGCTGACCCCTCCTCCCCACCAGCTACCCCATAAATGGCGGCCGCTGCGAGGCTGAGGTAGCGACCCTTGACCCAAGGGTAGGTCGCTCCCCCTGCCTCGTGAAGCGCCACCAGTGCTCTCCGCCATCTGCCCCCAGTCTTTCACTATTTGTTCTCCCCACGGATTCCCCTTCGTTTTTTTTGCCATCCTTGTCTGTCTCTGTTCACTGTTTTTTCTCCCCACAGATTCCCCTTCGTTTTTTGCCATCTTTGTCTGTCTCTGTTCACTGTTTTTTCTCCCCACAGATTCCTCTTCGTTTTTTGCCATCTTTGTCGGTCTCTGTTCACTGTTTTTTCTCCCCACAGATTCCCCTTCGTTTTTTGCCATCTTTGTCTCTGTTCACTGTTCTTTCTCCCCACAGATTCCCCTTCGTTTTTGCCATCTTTGTCTGTCTCTGTTTACTGTTTTTTCTCCCCACAGATTCCCCTTCGTTTTGTTTCCGTCCCTCCCGCCACCCTTTTCCCGCCATTTTTTGACCGCAAATCGGTCTTTTCCCCGCCTACCCTCCTGCCGCCCACCCCCCAGCTGATCCCTCCTCCCCCAGCTACCCCATAAATGACGTCCGCTGCGAGGCTGAGATAGCGACCCTTGACCCAAGGGTAGGTCGCTCCCCCTGCCTCGTGCAGCGCCACCAGTGCTCTCCGCCATCTGCCCCCAGTCTTTCACTAATTTTTTCTCCCCACAGATTCCCCCTCGTTTTTTTTTGCCATCCTTGTCTGTCTCTCTTCACAGTTTTTTCTCCCCACAGATTCCCCTTCGTTTTTTGCCATCTTTGTTTGTCTCTGTTCACTGTTTTTTCTCCCCACAGATTCCCCTTCGTTTTTTGCCATCTTTGTCAGTCTCTGTTCACTGTTTTTTCTCCCCACAGATTCCCCTTCGTTTTTTGCCATCTTTGTCAGTCCCTGTTCACTGTTTTTTCTCCCCACAGATTCCCCTTCGTTTTTTGCCATCTTTGTCGGTCTCTGTTCACTGTTTTTTCTCCCCACATATTCCCCTTCGTTTTTTGCCATCTTTGTATTTCTCTGTTCACTGTTTTTTCTCCCCACAGATTCCCCTTCGTTTTTTTTGCCATCCTTGTCTGTCTCTGTTCACTGTTTTTTCTCCCCACAGATTCCCCTTCGTTTTTTGCCATCTTTGTCTGTCTTTGTTCACTGTTTTTTCTCCCCACAGATTCCCCTTCGTTCTGTTTCCGCCCCTCCCGCCACCCTTTTCCCGCCGTTTTTTTATCGCAAATCGGTCTTTTCCCCACCTCCCATCCCGCTGTCCACCCCCCAGCTGACCCCTCCTCCCCACCAGCTACCCCATAAATGGCGGCCGCTGCGAGGCTGAGGTAGCGACCCTTGACCCAAGGGTAGGTCGCTCCCCCTGCCTCGTGAAGCGCCACCAGTGCTCTCCGCCATCTGCCCCCAGTCTTTCACTATTTTTTCTCCCCACGGATTCCCCTTCGTTTTTTTTGCCATCCTTGTCTGTCTCTTTTCACTGTTTTTTCTCCCCACAGATTCCCCTTCGTTTTTTGCCATCTTTGTCTGTCTCTGTTCACTGTTTTTTCTCCCCACAGATTCCTCTTCGTTTTTTGCCATCTTTGTCGGTCTCTGTTCACTGTTTTTTCTCCCCACAGATTCCCCTTCGTTTTTTGCCATCTTTGTCTCTGTTCACTGTTTTTTCTCCCCACAGATTCCCCTTCGTTTTTGCCATCTTTGTCTGTCTCTGTTCACTGTTTTTTCTCCCCACAGATTCCCCTTCGTTTTTTGCCATCTTTGTCTGTCTCTGGTCACTGTTTTTTCTCCCCACAGATTCCCCTTCGTTCTGTTTCCGTCCCTCCCGCCACCCTTTTCCCGCCATTTTTTGACCGCAAATCGGTCTTTTCCCCGCCTACCCTCCCGCCGCCCACCCCCCAGCTGACCCCTCCTCCCCCAGCTAGCCCATAAATGGCGACCGCTGCAAGGCCGCGCGCAGCGGCGCGCCTAAGGCAAGCCCGTCTGCGCCCGTCCGCGCCTGGACCGCGCCCAGGGCCACAACCTCTGGCCCCCGTGACCCCCACCCCCCCCGCCGGATCTACGACACCCTCACCACCCTCAACCGCGGACGCACACCGGGTTGATGCCGCGCCACCCCGAAGCGAGCCCACGGACCTTTCTCCTGCCGCAACTGCCGTTTCACCTGCCTACGAACACCCAACGCACCCAACAAGAACAACTCCCCCGGAAACGAACTCAAATGCATCCTGATCAACACCCGATCCGTCCACAGGCACGCCATAGAAATATGGAACCTCATCGACTTCACAACCCCGGACATCGCCTTCCTCACCGAGACCTGGATGAACCCCTCCTCGGCACCCGACACCACCATAGCCATCCCCGACGGCTACAAAATCATCAGGAGAGACCGCACTAACCACACCGGAGGAGGCATCGCCATCGTCCACAAGAGATCAATCCGCATAACGACCAACACCGCCAACACGCTCCCCGACGCCAAACACCTCCACTTCTCAATCCACAGCGACCCCAAGACCACCCTTAGAGGCACCCTCATCTACAGACCACCGGGACCTCGCACAAAATTCAGCGAAGACATCGCAGACTTCATCAGCCCACACGCACTCCCCTCCACCAACTACATACTCCTAGGAGACCTCAACTTCCACCTGGAGAAATACGCCGACAACAATACCACCACCCTACTGGACAACCTCGCCAACCTCGGACTGAAACAGCTGGTCAACACCCCCACCCACTACGCCCGACACACACTCGACCCGATCTTCTCCTCCAGCAAACACATCTCCTTCAGCCACACCACCAAATTATCCTGGACGGACCACTGCTATGTCCACTTCAGCTTAAAAAAAACGCCGTACACCACCACGCCCAACAACCACCAAGAAGACAATGGAACCGAGTCACCACCAAACAACTCACCACAGCCCTCTCCCAGAACCCACCCACCAGCACCGCAGACCCCAACGAAGCGCCCTCCAACCTCACGAACTGGATCTCAGACTGTGCCAACCTCCTGGCCCCCCTGAAGACCCAGGTACACAAAGACAACCACAAGAAAAACTCCTGGTTCACCCCCACCTTCAAGGACTCCAAAAAAGAATGTCGCACCCACGAAAAAACCTGACGCCTCAATCAGACCGGCAAGAACATGTCTGCTCTCAAGAACACCACCCGCAAACACCACCAACTCCTCCGCGCAGCAAGAAAATCATCCTTCAAAGACAGGCTCGAAAACAACGCCCACAATAGCAAGGAACTATTCGGCATCGTCAGGGAACTCTCTAACCCCGATGCTGAAAACAACGGCATCCCCCCTCTCAGGATCTCTGCTACTCCCTCGCGGCTTTCTTTCACCACAAGGTCACCGATATTTACAACAGCCTCTCCACATCCAACACGAACCCACCTCCGGAATCCGACACTGACAACACCACCATCCACACCTGGAACCCAACCACCACCGAGGAAACCACCCGCATCATGAACTCCATCCACTCAGGATCCCCATCCGACCCATGCCCGCACCACATTTTCAACAAAGCCAACAACATCATCGCACCCCACCTACGAGACGTCGTCAACGCATCACTCACCACCGCCACCTTCCCCGAAAACTGGAAACACGACGAACTCAACGCCCTCCTAAAGAAACCTACAGCAGACCCCACCGAACTCAAAAACTTCCGGCCCATCTCGCTCCTCCCATTCCCCGCCAAAGTGATTGAGTAGATCATCAACACTCAACTCACCACCGCCCTAGAATCCAACGACTCACTCGACCCCTCACATTTCGGTTTCAGAGCTAACCACAGCACCGAGACCGCCCTCATCGCAGCCACAGACGACATCAGATCCCTGACAGACAAGGGAGAGAACGTGGCACTCATACTCCTGGACCTCTCCGCAGCCTTCGACACGGTATGCCACCGTACTCTAATACGGCGCCTCAACAACGCTGGCATCCGAGGCAAGGCCCTGGAATGGATCACCTCCTTCCTCTCCGGAAGAACACAGAGAGTCCGAGTCCCCCCCTTCAGATCTACAGCTACTGAAGTCAGCTGCGGCGTCCCACAAGGATCCTCCCTCAGCCCCACCCTCTTCAACATTTACATGACCCCCCTGACGAACATCACACGCAAACACGGACTCAACATCATATCCTACGCCGACGACACTCAGCTCATCCTCTCCCTCACCAACAACCCCACCTCAGCAAGAACCAGACTACACAAAGGCATGAAGGACTGGATGACAGACAGCCGGCTTAAACTCAACACTGATAAGACGGAGGTCCTAATCCTCGGCCCTACTCCCACCACCTGGGACGAATCCTGGCGGCCCCCCGCCCTGGGCAGCACTCCCCAACCCACCGACCACGTCCGTAACCTCGGCTTCATCCTGGACTCGTCCCTCTCCATGAACTGACAGGTCAACGCGGAGACATCGGCATGCTTCAACACCCTCCGCATGCTCTGCAAAATCTTCCGCTGGATCCCCACCGACACCAGGAAGACCGTCACCCATGCCCTCGTCACCAGCCGCATGGACTATGGAAACACTCTGTACGCCGGCATCACTACCAAGCTACAGAAGAAACTTCAACGAATCCAGAACGCAACCGCACGACTCATCCTGAACATCCCCCGCCACCACCACATCTCCGGACACCTGAAGAAACTTCACTGGCTCCCAGTCAGCAAGAGGATCACCTTCAGGCTCCTCACCCACGCACACAAAGCCCTTCACAACCTCGGACCAAAACTCATCAACCACCGCCTCTCCTTCTACTGTCCCCCTCGCACCCTGCGCTCAACAGGACAAGCCCTGGCAGCTGTGCCCCGCATTCGCATGGCCACCACCGGGGGCAGGTCCTTCTCCTACCTGGCAGCGAAGACCTGGAACTCTCTTCCCAGCCACCTGCGCGCTACACAGGACCACCTCTCCTTCAGAAGGCAGCTCAAGACCTGGCTTTTTGAGCACTGACCCCCCCCCCCCAGCGCCTTGAGACCCCACGGGTGAGTAGCGCGCTTTACAAATGCAAATGATTGATTGATTGATTGATTGATCATGTGGCAAGGAGTGACAGATATGTCAGTATTTCTGACGTATCTGTATGGCGCAAAAGTGACGCATTGCTGGAGTGTGTCACAAAAGTGACGCAACTCCAGAAATGTGTCCTTTCACATGGGGCAAGCCCCATATGAAAGGGCCTGCGTCAGTCTTACACCTGCTGTGAGACAGGTGTAAGATATTGACGCATTTGCATCCTAGAAGTGGCGCAGTGAAATCTTATAGATTTCAGTGTGTCACTTCTATGACCCTTTCTTGCGTCAGAACGTCCCCCCTTGCATACAATATACCTGGCACAGTTATAATGTGGTGCAGGGGTTTACAAAGTGATGCATCTACCTAGATGCGTCACTTTGTAAATATGGTGCAACAAGGCGCACCTGCAGCATAAAAGTGACGCTCAGCCTCATAAATAAGGCCCCTAGTTTTTCATGAACAATTACCTAAACTAAGAGTTTGTTCTTGAGTAACAAAATACCAAATGATCTGCATACCTAGGGAGTTTTCCTTAAGTTTGGGGGTCATTACCACCAGGTTTTACTCATTGGTATCAGATAAAACAAAAAGGATATCACTCTATTTACCCTGATTGGGCTAGGGGGAATAGTGCCCTCCCTCCGAAGGCCCCTATTCCATCAGGCCATCTGAGAAAGCTTTCCTTCAGCTCCATCAGCAGTAAATAGGGTGGGCAGCAGAGTTGCTGTTTTGCAAACTAAGTCACGCTCCTTAGTCTGTTCTCTCTTGTTCGGAGCATATGTCTTGCACAAGGCATCGCTTTGCACCTCACAAGGTTATGATGCTGCTTCTTTGTCGGTGAGGGCACCATCTTAAATTGGTTGGGTGACTACTGTTTGACCTCATGGTCTTAAGAGACACATAATGCTTACTGAATACAGTTTCTTCCTCACATGTATGAGAACAAGCCATGTGTCATTTATGTTTGGGCTCCAGTTCTGCATGTCACAAAATGAAGGCTCATATATGTCAAACATATTGTCCCCCTACTGTCAGAGCATCACTTTCTTAACATAAATGGCTTTTTTTTCTGTCACAGGTCACAGAACATGTGCACCCCAGGCACCTATAATTAAATTAGGAGACTGGCTCATATGCAACATGCTGAAACGTGGCCAGCTTGCTGCACAGCTTCTGTTTGTCACATTGTCAGGACCCAAAGTGCACTAACTAAAAAAATGGAAAACACTGTTGCAATCAAGTGTGTATATCAAAGTTCCTTCTGAAGTAACTCCTCGAATGGAAGTTGCCTCTGGAGACGAAACTCTTGTGAAATCTCCATTGTTGTGTGTCCTCCCTCATGTGAGGGCTGTTGTCCTGCCTTTGACTTCTAGAGTCCTCTTTGCACGCAAGAAGCCACGCCCCCTGGATGCCTGCCCCATGTATACAGCATAAAATGTGTCCAGCCATGCACCAGCTCTGGGTCTTTCCAGGGAGGCCTGAGGTGGTGTAGAAGGACAGCCCCTGGGCGGAGTGCTTAGCTCAGCATCACAGAGGTATGACGCGCTATGACTGCTCTCTGACTGCTGCTGTGGGCAATCGCAAACAGCATCCTGGTGTGTGTGTTGTATTCAGGGCTTCCTTCGCCGCTTATGTGCATTTCACACAATATGCTGTGAAAGCCTCATAAGCAATTGTTGATCAGTGCTTGTCGCTTTTGTCTGTTTGGTTTTAAGCTATGTGAAAGGCGTCTCAATCACTCCACAAGTGTCAGCCTACAGACCACTAGCAGTGGGGAGAGTGGCCTGAGGTCCCTGGATGCCCTGATAAAGTACCCCTGGCGAAGGGTCTTTGTCAGCGTGCCCAAAGACCTGCATCTAAAAGCCCACAGAGCTGGTTAAAGGCCACTGTCACTCTCATATCCTTGAGGTTCATTAGCTCATCATTAGAGAACCAGAGGTGGCTCAACATCCTGATCCATTGTTGCCATCAGAGTGTGGAGAGAGGAATAACAGAATATTTCCATTAACCACACAGTCAACATAATGGTTGTATTTATTGTGATGGAAAATTCATGAGCACTTTTCAGTTTTGGGGGTCTACTGTTGGTCTTTAAAAGTCTTTGCTTTCGGGATCCCTCTTCCACCATCAGCCCGGTGGACCCGGGTCGCATAAACAAATGACTGATGCTCTGCCCTATTCCCTGCTCTGCTGCCCCAGCTGACAAAAGGCTGGTTTTCCTCCACTGTCTGTGAGTAGCTTCAGTAGTTGGTGTGGTCCTCAGTAGCAGTTACCCTCTCCTATGGTCTATGTCCTAAACAATAATGGCAGCCTCTCAAAAGGGACTCCACTCAATTTCCAGCAGCCCAGATATGTGTTGGTAGCCCATCACTTGAAGGTTGGATTTGAGACAGCATGTCTCTTAAAAGTTGGTTTGGAGACAAGACATCTCTGAAGGTTGGGGTGTGAGGTGACATTCTGGAAGGCCTGGTGTCCTGTCCAAAGGGAGTGTGGGGCATTTGACCTTGCTGGAGTATGTGGAGTTGAAGCTGAGGGATAATGAGCTTTGAGTTACCTAAGAAAGCTTAGAGGTTGTAATGGTTATTGTTTTGGGGTGGGAGACTTTTTGCTTTCGGGGTCCCTAGGGGACTATGACAATCTTCGGATGTGCTACCTGGCTTCCTAGTTCAGGAGGTGGTTGCACTTTACTGGTGGTGACTTAGCTACACAACTCAGGTTAGACTTAAAACAGGGTGTTTTTTGAATGTTGGATTAGAGACAGCACATCTCTTGAACTTTGGAGGACAAATATTACTGTTAGAAGAGTGACTGACAAACAGCTGATCATGCAATGAGGTGGTGACAGCATGTCGCTTGAAGGTTGGTTTAGATTGGAGTGTCTCTTCAAAGTTGTATTGGAGGCATCATGTCTTTTGAAAGTTGGGTTGGAGGCAACATGTGGGTCAGAGGTTGGATTGGTAGCAGCACACCTGTTGAAGACGGGATTAGAGGTAGCACTTCTCTTGAAGGTTAGATTGGAGGCAGCACTTCACTTGAAGATAGATTGGTAGCAGTGCTTCTCTTGAAGGTTAGATCGCTTCTCTTAAAGGTTGAATTGGAGGCAGCTCGGCTGGTGAAGTTTGAATTGTTAGCACCGAATTTCTTGAAGGTTGGATTGGATGCAGCTTGGTTCTTGAAGGTTGGATTAGTAGCAGTGCTTCTCTTTAAGGTTGCATTTGAGGCAGCTTGGCTCGTGAAGGTTAGATTGTTAGCACCAAATCTCTTGAAGGTTGTATTGGAGGCAGCTCAGCTCGTGCAGGTTGGATTAGTAGCAGCGCTTCTCTTGAAGGTGGGATTGGAGGCAGCTTGCCTCTTGAAGGTTTGATTGGTAGCAGCGCTTCTCTTGAAGGTTGGATTGGAGGCAGCTTGGCTCTTGAAGGTTTGATTGGTAGCAGCACTTCTGTTGAAGGTTGGATTGGAGGCAGCTTGGCTCTTGAAGGTTTGATTGGTAGCAGCGCTTCTCTTGAATGTTGGATTGGAGGCAGCTTGGCTCTTGAAGGTTTGATTGGTAGCAGCACTTCTCTTGAAGGTTGGATTGGAGGCTGCTCAGCTCGTGAAGGTTTGATTGGTAGCAGCGCTTCTGTTGAAGGTTGGATTGGAGGCAGCTTGGCTCTTGAAGGTTTGATTGGTAGCAGCGCTTCTCTTGAAGGTTGGATTGGAGGCAGCTTTGCTCTTGAAGATTTGATTGGTAGCAGTGCTTCTCTTGAAGGTTGGATTGGAGGCAGCTTGGCTCTTGAAGATTTGATTGGTAGCAGCGCTTCTCTTGAAGGTTGGATTGGAGGCAGCTTGGCTCTTGAAGGTTTGATTGGTAGCAGCGCTTCTCTTGAAGGTTGGATTGGAGGCAGCTTGGCTCGTGAAGGTTTGATTGGTAGCAGCGCTTCTCTTGAAGGTTGGATTGGAGGCAGCTTGGCTCCTAAAGGTTTGATTGGTAGCAGCGCTTCTCTTGAAGGTTTCATTGGAGGCAGATCTTTTCTTGAAGACTGGATTGTAAGCACCAAATCTCTTGAAGGTTGGATTGGAAACAGCGCTTCTCTTGAATTTTGGTTTTGAGGAACCACGGGCCATATTATCAAGAAAGGGCGATACATTATCTGGTGTTTACCTGGGCTGCTATGGGAATTCACAAGGGCTTATTATCAAGCCCATTATCGCCGCTTTAGCTGTAGTTTCCTGCCAATAGAAGCGGCGATAATGTATCACCTTTTTTTGATAATATGGCCCCACATTTCTTGATGGTTGGATTGGAGGCCAGCCGCGGCCGCTTCAGGGTGAGGGGGAGGTCGAGAGACAACCATGAGGGAAAATCAAATAAATAATAATTTTGCCTTGTGGTCGTCTCTCGAAATCCTCCCTCACCCGGCCCCACCGCCCCACCGCCCCACCGCCCCACCGCTCTTACCTGCAGCAGCCGTGGCTGTTGGAGGCAGCCCATAGGTTGAACTTTGAAAGGTAAACAGCATCATCAGATGAGAGACTGGCTTACAGTTCATTGATTGTGCAATGAGGGAGATGAAACATTGAACCACATCTGCAATTCTGAATGATTCAGGGCGCTATGTCACAGCATAAGGTCAGGGGTATCTCCTAAAACATTATATAAGTGATTCTTGTATGAAAGGCAAGGCTAGCTGGCATATGCAGAAGAGTGCCCAACTCAGAGGGCTTGTGGGTGAACTCATGGTTGTGCACTTTCTTCATAACAATATTGTTGTGTGTGGAATTTTCATACAACGCTGACTGTGTGACTGTGAATGCATGAGTGCAAGTGTAGGAGCTTGTGTCAGTGCATGTGTGTCTTTGTTGTGCCTGCGAGTGCCTTACTTTTCTTCCGTGTATGTGTGAGTGCCTGCACATACCATCATATGTGCGGGAGGGAAAATAGGAATAACAACTTCCATATGGTAAACCTTCTGCCACGAGGCGCTCAAATTATCCAAATTTAGATGGAACCTAATCCTCGGTCTCCTTGGCGTCCAGAAAATTTTTTGTTTTTATGTATTTAACCCAAAGATGGAAAGGTTGGTCAGCTAAGGGTCTCTGGTGCCTTATTTGAAGTGCAGGGGTCAGCACTGGTTTGTGGGAGTACCGTGGGGATTAATATTGGGAAATGTGCCACTGGTATCTCATGGCATTGGGTGATGATGGTGTGTGTGTATGTGTGTACATACACACGCACACACACACATACAGATATGTTTATATACAGCACCACATTGACCATTACAATGAATAAACTCCATGTCTGCTGCTGAAAGTGAGATCTTTCAGGGTGATAGGTTTACTTGTTGAAACTCTAGCACCTAAAATATTTAACACGAAAGACAGAAAGCCCTACTACCTTGTGGCCACATACAGTCTCTCAACACTTAATCGCGAAGGTGCTACAATGTCAATAACAGCGGAATAAAATATCACCTCATTTAGCTTCAGAAAACTTGTGTGACTGGTATTTTGACTACCGCACTGTGTATCAATGGACAAATAGCTACAAATGTATCAGTTTGGAAGGATAGGACCTAATATCTCGAAGACTTATTCAAAGACGGGCAAAATAGTGTTTTACTGAACAACGCCACCCACATGAGGACTGGACTTCCCAACACCACCCACATGTGGACTGGGCTTCACAATGCCACCCATATGTGGACTGGGCTTCCCAATGCCACCCACATGTGGACTGGGCTTCCCAAAGCCACCCACATGTGGACTGGACTTCCCAATGCAACCCACATGTGGACTGGGCTTCCCAACGCCACCTTCATGTGGACTGGGCTTCGCCAATGCCACCCACATGTGCACTGGACTTCCTAAGACCACCCAAATGTGGACAGGACTTTCCAACACCACCCATATGTGGACTGGGCTTCCCAATGTCACCCACATGTGGACTGGGCTACCCAACTCCACCCAAATGTGGACTGGGCTTCCCAATGCTACCCGCATGTGGACTGTGCGTTCCAGCGCCATCCGCATGTGGACTGGGCTTGCCAACGCCACCCGCATGTGCACTGGGCTTCCAAACGCCACCCGCATGTGGTCTGGACTTCCCAACGCCACCCACATGTGGTCTCGACTTCCCAACACCACCCGCATGTGGACTGGGCTTCCCAACGCCACCCACATGTGGACTGGGCTTCCCTACACCTCCCGCATGTGGACTGGACTTTCCAACGCCACCCACATGTGGACTGGATTTCCCAATGCCACCCACATGTGGACTGGGCTTCCCAACGCCACCCACATGTAGACTGGACTTCCCAACGCCACCCACATGTGGACTGGGCTTCCCAACACCACCCATATGTGGACTGGACTTCCCAACACCACCCACAAGTTGTGTAGGCTTCTCAGTGCCACCCACATGTGGACTGGGCTTCCCAACGCCACCCACATGTGGACTGGGCTTCCCAACGCAGACAAGATGGCAGCTCCACGGTGCCATTGGAAGGGTTCTAAAAGACAAAGGTGAATGTCCAAGTCATGCTATTTGTAGTACACTGCCCTAACTATAAGTCTAAAGCATGGTGTGGTTGGCACTGCCTTTTACACATAGCTCACTAAACATACTAGTATGCAGTTTTTCTGCTAAACCACCATATGTAGTGCACAAAAACACCTGTAAACTGGATTCCAGTGCATATTTGTCCTTTGTCCGTTCCTCCAGTAAAGCATCTTGGCTCATGCGGATCTCATTCACATCTGAGCGTCCATCGCCCCTCTGAGTTATAAAGAAATGTGGCTCATTCAAAGGTCTCTTCCTGATGGAGTTATTCGTAAAGCTCATGTATACACTTGTAAATTATTTTGTGTGTTGGAAGATATTGGTCAACCTGCAACCTCTCCTTTCGTACGTCCTGTCCCCGGCAGGAGTGCCACTTGGTCATTACTACTTTCTTTAACTTGGGATAGTGCAGTTTTAGGGGCTTATTTACAAGCACCTGTGCCCCCGGTACACACTGCAAGGCCAATATGTACAATAGCACGTACAGCTACCCTGCATGGCTTTTCATGGCCTTGTAGATATGGACTGGGGCAACGCAACGTGAGTCGCTACATTGCCTCACTCTGCAATAGGGAGGCGTGGCATGCGCGATATGCAGGGTGTTCCCATATAACATCCGTGGCCTTTGCAGTTTTTTTTAGATTCTGTAAACCTGGAAATGCGTCAAAAGCCTACTCCCCCCAGGAGTTAAAAAGATGAGGCATGAGGAGAAATAACCTTATTTCTTCTTGTTTTTTTCATTTTCCACATGTGCTGCACACATAGAAACAGGATATCTCCTCCATTGATTGTCTTTGTGCTGCAAGGTGTCCCTTCCTGCACAAAAAACAATCACCCTTAAATGCAAACAACCTTGCAGCATGGCGCAAGGGTGCCTGAGTTGGTGCATGGCAGCCCATTGTGTGACATCGCAGGGGAGCATTCTTTCCCTTTTCTTTTGGCGCAGGGCAGTGCAGCAGAAAGGCTTGCGGTGCTGCCCTACGGCAAAAGACTATGAATGAGGCCGTGGGTTTGAAAACGAGGGTCCAGTCCTGCTCCTATTCCATGACACCTCTAGAACCATAAGGAATAGAGTTATGGGAACTACTGTCCGACAACAAGGCCCCACCAAAATACCTCTGTTTGTCCACAGGCGCCATTAGCAGGATGTTCCTAAACTGTGTCAAGTTGTAGAGCCATGTGCCTTGTCATACCTCCTGTATGGAGGGTGGTGAAGCAGAGCTTCTCCTGCTCTCCAGAGGAATGTAAAAGAAGGTGGGGGTCGTGTTCCTGTCTGGTTCATTGAGGATCTTGACCATAAGTCAGAGGCAACTGGAAGCCCGCCATCTTTAAAATCCATAGCCCTGTTCAACCAAAGCTGCTCTCATCTGTCGGGAACTTGCATCAAAGCAAGGTAAGATGTAGACACCAGCGGGCCATAGGAGTGGC
This sequence comes from Lissotriton helveticus, assembly GCF_964261635.1. Classification (NCBI taxonomy): domain Eukaryota; kingdom Metazoa; phylum Chordata; class Amphibia; order Caudata; family Salamandridae; genus Lissotriton; species Lissotriton helveticus. The sequence continues at coordinate 1,708,795,035 of NC_136069.1, read as the reverse complement.
CGATTCACAAAGGTAAACTTACACTTTTGTTGTAACTTTACTAATTTTCGGGATGCAGAAAGATAAACTTAGACCAAAGTCTAACTTTACTAGTAGTGACTTACCTTTGTGAATATCGAAAAGTAGTAAACTTACACACAAGTGTAATTTTAGCTTTGTGAGTTGGGCCCTTTCACTCTAACCCTTGCCTGCTGGCAGAACTGCCAACCAGATCACAGTACAAGATGTAAGTGTCCTTCACTGGAGCCCTCCAGGAGGGTAACTGGGGCCCGAAGGGTACAGTAGGTGAGGCATTTCATGGCACTAAAGTCAACATACTGGGGGAGCTGCATCTTTTTTTGCAATAATTAGGCCTTCTAGAGGACCTGAATCACTAAGCACAAGCTCATGTAATATTATAACACCTCCCCATGCATGCAATGCTTACGCTCTAGTCTACTTCCAGCACACACATAGAAGTCGGGGGGGGCAGTAAACTCATCCCCTAGGAGGGAAGATAAAAAGGACTGTGCCCCTTCCTCAAATCTCTGATGCCAACATCTGCCAATCTACGTAAAGCCTGGTGAGGGGCAGTTCCCCCCCTACAATGGGTAAGCGTTCACTGTAGCTGAGTCCAGTAATATGTTGCACACTGCTGGTTCTTAGCCCTTCTTGCTGGTGAGTAGCACTTTCGTGGGGCACTCAGGAAAGAACGTAGGGTGAACCAGCTACAGTTCACTGCCCCTTCAGTGCCAGGCAGGCCCCCCTTCTGAATGATTGACACCTCCACAGGATGGCACACTGGTGTGCAATATCCTCAGTTTGGTTGCATTGATCTTAAAGTTCCAAACCAAATCATATGTATTAAGTAGCTTTGAAGCTAATCATTTTAGAAGTACTTTTAATATTAATCATATTAATGATTATAACAATTCAAACTTTTCTATATATATAAAAACGAATGTATGTCTCTCTGTCCGTTTGTCCATTATGCATTACCACACCATTCATCTGATCGCCATGAAACTTTGGGAAGTTGTTGAGTACACTCCCGCAAAGGTTTCTGCCATAGATTTTTTTTAAAAGATCGCCCCCCCAGGGCCTTCATAATGTTTCGAATACTGAATTTGCAACCACGACTTTGCAGCGGTACAAGACTTTCGGTGAAAAATATGATGAACAATGTCATCGAAGCTACAATTTTAAATGGGAAATTCAAGGGGAATATGTACTCTTGCCACGTATCCCAATGATCCCAACAGATATGCCATTTGAATTCAAACGTTTACAGTTTCCGGTGCGACTCGCTTTTGCAATGACCATCAACAAAGCACAAGGACAATCCCTGCAAGTGTGTGGACTAGATTTGGAGAATCCGTGCTTCTCACATGGACAACTGTATGTGGCCAGCTCACGCGTCGGAAAACCTTCTGATTTATTCGTGTACGCACCAGACTGAAAACCAAAAAATATCGTGTATCCACAAGCACTCGAATAAATAAATAGAATTAAAACGAAACTTTGAAATGTTTTCCATATTAAAATGAATACGTTTCAATAAAAATGACACAATGTAAATTGAATGTTATCATAACAAGTTTTTTTGAATTTGCTTTCTTCTGAGATCGCAGCAACGCGCGATGGGTAATCTAGTAATAAATAAAATGAGTCAATGATAACAGGTAAAGTGGAGTAACACGGAGGAAAACTCTCTTCCTTTAACGTTGACTCTATACGCATATGAGAATATATCGAGGTAACACAGGGCACTCAATCTTTTTCTTGGAGTATCCACCACACACTATTGGGCGTGTGTCTTGTCACTAAAATGTTTTCGATTGGGGTTTCTGATCATACAAGGCCACTTTGGAGGAAGGTTGGAAGACAGTATGAGAAAGAGGGTGTGGGGGCTCCCCGGTGTAAGTTAAGTGGGGTCATCACACCCTAAACCGTGGTCAACCGATATTTAAAATTCAGGCACTCTTGTAAGTCTGAAACGAAAAGGGGAGGAGGTCCCAGGCTGATCAGGGAGGGGCGTGTATGCAGAATTCTGACCACAAACCTCTTGTAGTTGGGCAGGTCTGCCATTTCAGTACCATGGAACTGGGATGGGGATGTCAGAGGATAATCAGTGAATGAAATTGGGGGCATTAGTTGAGGCTAGCAAGTGCCCACCTCAAAAAATAACCACAATCCTTGTAAGGGTGAACCACTAAATCTCACTCTGTCTACCTGAGCTCAGCCCCCTGGTAGCTTGGCACTGAGCAGACTGGTTTAATTTAGAGGTAATGTTTAAAGTATTTATGTAACAATCAAATAGATTATCAAGGTCTGTCTGGTCCTGGATCATTTCCTTCACAGTCCCTGGTTTAAATATATCAGGGACTGTTTTTTTTGTAACTTAGGTAGGGGAGATGTATTTGGAAATCCAGACAGTAGCTGCAACTAGGACCACAAACGTGTGAAAGAACACTTTTTTAGATGAGTAATTTGGATTGGAGGGGGATGCTTTAATGAGAACTAGTCTTCATCGATACAACATCTTGAAAACCGTGCCCTCTAACATGCCTTACCTTTGTGTATTAAAAGTAGGTATGACCAATTTCTACTCACTAGTGGCCTTATTTATGAGGCCTTGCAACAGTTTTATGCTTCAAATGCATCACTTTTTGTGACGCATCGGTGGCCTAAAAAATACCTCCTATTGTGCCATATTTACAAAGTGACACATCTAAGCAGATGCGTCACTTTGTAAACCCCTACGCTACATAATACCTGCGTCAGGTATAATATATGCAGGTTGGGCGTTCCCATGTAAGTAAGTCACGTAGAAGTGATGCAGTGAAATCTATGACATTTCACTGCGCCAATTCTAGGGTGCAAATGAATTAATATATTACACCTGCCTCATAGCAGGCTTAAGACTGACGCAGGCACATTTACCATGGGACTCGTCCAGGTTAAATGACCCATTGCTGAAGTTGCGTCACTTTCATGACACACTCCAGCAATGCGTCACTTTTGCGCTACAGATATGTCAGAAATACTGACGTATCTGTAACTCCTTGCAACATGATGTGTCATACAGTAAATATGACGCATCAATCATGTTGCAAGGAGGGCGCACTGAGAAGTGACGCATCGCTGCTTTCACACAGCTATGCGTCACTTCTCATAAATGAGGCCTTAGGTTCCTATTGCCCTTCTTGTTAGCATACCTGCAAGGGGTAATAGGGGTGTTAATCTTACATCCTACGGCTGCGACAGTAAGACTCCGCAGGACACTGTATATTTTATGACGTTTTGTAGCTTCTAGAAAGTATCCAGGAAATATTATATTCTCCCTCCACTGAGCCAGAGCACAGAGAAGCTGGGTAACCAGGTAGGCAACCTTTAAGGTAGCCACCTGGGTGCAAACCACATCACCTTCTACACGAGATTCATGTCAGGGGTGAGAAGACACATTGTTTGATACCAAACACAACATATTTAGGTGGTACCAAAATGGAGCTTGCGACCCCAGGTTTGCCTGGGTGCTGGCCCATGTTTTCCTATAAACCGTCTATCACTTATAGTAGCCTTTAATGGTAAAGGGTGTAAAGGGACATAAAAGCTTGCACTTACATACCAACACCTTTAATATAAGGTACCCTGCCTCCTGAGCTCATGAGGCATTCTCGTGGGGTGACTGGCATACATTAAAATGTGTGCACTGACTTAGCCACACATGGTGAGGGCAATGCTGAAATGAGCAGTTTACACTGTTTCTACAGTTGACAGTTGGCAACGGCTCAGGGTGGCACAAATAGTGCTGCAAGCCCTGGGGACTATTTTACCACCCATACCCTGTGTACCACTGGTACCTTAGACTAGGGTCTTATAAGGGGGTTAAAGTCCTCGTTTATTGGCATTGCTAATTTCCACTCTTCTTTTTTAGGGAAAGAGCAGTAGCACTAGGGTTGGCAGGCTTCAGTACACTCTCAAAGTCAAAAACCAGCATCCAGGTGTTCAAATCGGGGCAAAAAGAGGGGGAGAGGGGTATCTGCAAAAAGCTCTGCTTTCTTTTACAACCCCACACTCCCAGTCAACATGTCCACTACACCATGACCAACAGGATCAGGGGCCCTAATTTACCTTTGTCCATGGGGTCTGGTTCACATGCCAAATACAGGGCTATCAAGAAGGTTAGCAGCCAAAAGAGGCTACAGACAGCTGTCAGTATCCAAAACCACACCCTGAGCTTTCCACTTATAGGATGGACAAGCTACCTGGAGGGACAACTGTGGGTTCTTGGAACCGCCCTTGCTGTTCAGAATGGGGAGCTACCACCTCTTGTGGCAGATACTCTTTTTCCTCTTATCCTTCTGTCTGTGCAGGCATGGCACCATGGTTCTGAATAGTTGTCTGACTTTTCAGGACTTATTAGGGGTCAGGAGAGGCCTCGCCAGTGCCAGATTTGGGGTTTTCCCTTGCTGGGGTAGAATGCCCTTGGCTTACTGGATCTCTAGTTAAGAGGAGCTTCCCTTTCCTTTTCTCACCCTCCCCCCCCCTTTGTAGTGGGGCATTGGTCTCCTAACCTTAGGGATAGGAGCCCAATAATCTTGGGATTTGGCAGTGCCCAGGGTGACAACCTTGGAATCAGACCAACCTCTGTAAGGTCACTGCCTAGGATTCTAATATAGGGGAAGGGCAGGACTGATTATCACCCTATGCCAGCTAAGGGTATCCCCTCTTTCTAGAGGTACTAAGGCTACAGGTCTGGTTGTGAACTCCCCTGGGACTACCCTTTCTTTCCTTATTTCTCCCGGCACATGCTGTTCTGGGGACACTAACCTGTCAACCACTATGGAATGACTGGCACCTGTGTCTCTCGGGCTGTTGTGGGAATCACATTCACTTGAATGGGCTGGAAGTGCTTACTAGTATGCTAAGAGATCACCAACTTCCCACCTGGACACTTCTCCCAGTTAACCGCTAGGAGGAACTCCTCATCTAAGGTGTCCTCCCCAAAAGATACACTGGCCAGCCCAGTGCAATTCTTTCTATTGGGACAGGGTATATCCTCTCTGTAGTCCTCTGCCTGTTGACATTTGTTAGAAATGGTGGTCTGTATTTGGCAAGAGTGTGCACCTTTGTCCAAGTAGGGACCCTTCTTTCTAGTTAGGATTAGTCAGCTACAATCCTAAAATAATCCCTACTCACCACCTTGGTAGCTTGGCACGGGAAGTCAGGCTTATCTTAGAGGCAGTGTGTAAAGCATTTGCCCATAACCAACTGTAATACAGTGAAGACACTACAAAAAGACACCACACCAGTTTAGAAAAATATCTAATATTTTACATATCCAAAACAAGACCAAAAACAATAAAAATCCACCATACAGTTCTCATAAATCTTCAGTAATCAAAATAGACTTGAAATACAGTCACTTGAAGTCGATAGCTCAGTCTGGGCTATCACAGTGTCGTGAACAACAAATCCAAACAGTGCTGCCTGGCTGCGGTGTCACAGGCCAGCTATGGTGTTGGAAAGACCCGCAAAACAGTACCTTTAGAAATGTAGGGCGTCAGCGATCTCTTGACGAGCCCCGAAGGGCCGGCATCCGGAGGCGTTAGTTCCGAAGATCGGTGCAGGAGTCATAGGACCCTTGAAGTCACACAAGTTGCAGATCGAACTTCTTGCAGTTGAAGTTGAGAGCGCCGGCTTTGGCAGACATCACGCTGCAGTACGAAGTTCAGAAGTGAGGCGTGCGGTGCCCTCAGGTCACGGTGAAGGCAGCGACTCAGTGACGGTTGTTCTGTGGTGTTGGTGAGACCAGGGCTGGGGTGTGAAGTGATGCAGTGCTCGTCGCGGTGCTGGCAGGTCATGGTGTAAGCAGCAGTATCATTGTTGCTGAAGCGCTGTAGTCAGCTGCCAAACTGGTGTCAATAGCACCGGCGTCGGCAGGCCAAGGATGCGGTGTGGGATGAGGACTGTGCATCGTGTAACTTAGGAGCGGTGCCCTTGAACCACGGTAAAAGCATCCGCGTCGATGTCGGCATGCAGCGGCGTCATCGGGGATACCAAGGTGGCATCATGAAGCAAGGCAGAGCAAAGTGTGGTGCCCACAGGTTGGAGAACAAGCAGCAGCTTGGTGGTGGCGGTGAGTGGTGGCGTCCGTGAGACCAGGGTTGCAGTGCGGCATGCGGCGGTGCGCTCTGCGGTACCTTCAGGACTAGGAGTCAGCAGCAGCTTGGTAGACAGCATTAGGTTGCTTTTTCTTCTGTTGCAGCACACAATACACAGTCCCTAGTGCTGATGGCAGAAGAACTTTAAGTTTTTGCTGTTTGTGCTGTTCCTGAGACTTCTTGAACAGGGGGAAAGCTCTACCTCAAGCCCTTGGAGAAACTCAATCAAGAAGTTGAAGAAAGTTCAGTCCAATCCTTTCACTGCCCAAGATAGAAGCAGACACCGCAAGCCAACACAGCAAAGTGGTATTTCCTCCTCACAACTTTTTCAGCTCTTCTTATTGGAAGTCTTCTTGGTCCAAAAGAGTTGTAAATTTCTGGGATATGGGCCTCAATATTTATACTCCAAATTAATTTGTCCTCTCTGGCAGAGAGTGTATGTGCTTAGTCCAAACCAGTTTTGTCCTCTCTGGCCTAGCATCCCAGCAGGAGGCAGAGACAGCATTGTCAAAAGCAGACCAGGCCCATTCAGGTGCACGGAAATCTCCCCCCACTACTGTAAATGGAGCCCAAGTCTATTCAGCCCAGCCCTGACTCACCCAGACTCTCTGGAGCCACTGTACATCCCCAGCCCCTGTCACTCCAAAGCCAGACAGTCAATACAATCATGTCAGAGGCGCACAGGATGGCTAAGCAAGAAAATTCCTACTTTCTGAAAGTGGTATTTTCAAATACAGAATGTAAAAATCACCTTTACTAAAATATTCTTATTTAGATTCTGAGTACAGGCATACTAAACTTTATTTTCCTATCTGGTCCCAATGGGAATTTATATTTATAAGATGTTATAAATTAACTCCCATGCTTTCCTATGGACCAGATAGCTTTCAGTAGTGAAACATGAAACTGGCAGTATTTCCCTATCAGGACATGCTACACACATCAGTGCCTGTCCTAACTTTCACATACACTGTACCGTGCCCACAGGGGTACCTTGGGCCTACCCTAGGGGTGACTCACATGTAAGAAAAAGGAAGGTTAAGGCCTGGCAAGTCGGTGCACTTGCAAAATCGACATGTCAGCACCAGAATGCACACAGGTTCTGCAATGGCAGGCCTGAGTTACCTTTTCTGGGCTACTCATGTGGGTGACACAATCAGTGCTGCAGGGCCAATAGTAGTATTTGATTTACAGGCCCTGGCACCCTCAGTGCACCTTACCAGGGACTTACCAGTAAATTAAATATGCCAATCATGGAAACACCAATCCAAAACCCAATTTGCACAGAGAGCATACGCAATTTAGCGATGATCAGCAGGAGGAGAAGAAAAAAGTTTGGGGACAACCCTGCAAAAAGGGCCATTTCCAACAGTAGTCAAAGAAAGTCTCTTATTCAAGAATTTATTTAGACCTGGGTCCCATTTACCCTGCTTGCCAGCGGTTGGGTGGGTTTGAATCGCCTCCTTTTTAGGGTTAGGAGGTCCTGAGGGAGTCTCTTTGGTGTGCTTATCATTTTCCTCCTTTGCTTTCTGCAGCCTAGTCACCCCCATCCTGGGTTTTCTTGGGTACATTTGACCGTACCTACTTATCTGCTTTGCTTTCTTGCCCAGCTCTCTGGGGCTAGAAAGCTCTGAATCTCCCAGATGTAACTTGTCAGAGATAAAGTTTGCTAAAACGTGCTCCTTCAAAATAAAACTGTACAGCCCATCATAAGTGTGCACCTCATTGCCTTTTATCCAGCGGTTCAGGGCTTTGACTAAAGAGTTCACCCATGTTTGGGTTTGACCTTTATGGATGTCCCTAAAATTCAGTCTAGACCTTTCTATGGTGAGTCCAAATCCTTCTATCAAGGTCTCCCTTTGCGAAGATTAACTCCCAAAGAAGAGATACCCAATGATGGCAACCTATCCTTCTCATTTTGCAGGCCCTCGCAAGGGCTGCAAACAATTTGCTAAGGTAATCTATACAACTATACTTGGGGCAATCCCTTTGGGGATCTTCTTAGTGTCAAAAGATTCCTCTTTCTCTCTATTAAAGTTGCTACCACCATTACTTTTGGGCGTAACACCCATTGTCAACCTTCTTTCTTCAAGGGCTAGTCTCCTTTCCTCAAGTTCAAGCTCTCTCTCCTCCAGAGAAAATAGGCCAAGCTCTTCCTCCAGGATTGGTACCACCCTACCAATGGGGGGCTACTAAAGTGACTCCTGCCACATCCCGCTGGTGAGGAGGTCTGTGAAAGGGTATGGGCTTTTGCTCTCAACTTCCTCCCCATGTTCTTCATTTTGGGCTAGGGTCTCATTCCTACCTTCTTTTAGGTCACCTTGTGAGACATGGCTCTCCCTCTCTAGTCTCTCCTTCGGATGAGAGCTGAGGGTTCCTTCAAACCCCTCATTTAAGGCTGAAACTCTATAGTTAATTCCTCTTGCTTTGCACAACACCCTCAGATCATTGACCCATAGGGATACTGCCAGATTGACATTCCTAACAGCATCCATTGTACCAAGCCTTATAATTATAAGTTATTACCTTTGTACAATTTTACAAAACCTTTTAAACCTTTTTATAAACTACCTGGGTTTTTTAAAAGTACTATTGGAATGGGGGTCTACACAGGGCCCTAAAAATTCAATTTACAAAAATCTAAAAGTTTCGAAAATAAGATTTTTTGAGTTTAAAGTCAATTAAGAGGATTAAATCATATATACACTCAAAAAGTAGATCCAACACCAATTTAGAAAAACACCTGGCACTTTTAGACACCAAGGTCTTTAGCATCAGGTAAGTACTTCAGACATTTTCAACTTTCACAGTAAACATGGTTGTCAGATTTGAGACATGAGCCTCAAATGTGATATTGTTATCCTATGGGAGAAACATACACTGAATAGGTATACTTGCACTCGGTCATAGACGGTATGGTTTGCGGGTTAAGGTGGTTAGGACCAAGGGTCCAAAAAAACACCAGCAGTTCGGGTCGCACTGCCCTGAGGAGTCTGGGTTCAGACGTGCTGGTCGCATTGGTAGCCTCAAACGCTACCCGGTTGAGCTGTGAAAGTTTAAAGGGATCTTTCAAACATCAGAGTCTGCAAGGGGTACTTTTTTTCCTGAGTTTTATATAGCGCAAACTTTACCTGAAGGTATCAGAGCGCATTATATGGGCACCAGTGATGTTACTCAAGGACACATTTATTTTTGGTAGGAACGGGGAAATGAAGTGATTTGCCCAGAATCACAGGATGTTGATCGTCATTGCCGACAACCCAACCTGGTTCCCCAGATTTGATATTGACAGCCCTAGCCCATTCAGCCACATCCTGTCCCTTCTTGGGAAAAAGGGGATTATTGGGGACAAGTCAGGAGGCACCCAACTAGGGGCTCATTTCTTAAGGACCCCTGGGCTAAGGGGTAACCAGCAGAGTATGTGTTTTCAGGCTGTGGGGGCAGGGTGCAGAGGTGCTGCCTGTCAGGCCACTTGTAATTAGAGGCTCTCTCATGGTGGAACTTGCAGAAGAGGGAAAAGAAACACAGCAAGACGAATTCTGGTGTTGAGCTGGCCTCTTGTGAAGTCCCTCGGTGTGCAGGTAAATTATTTTTGTGCTGGTGCCCGGACTGGACACAACAAGCCTTCGTGCTTGGAACTGGCTCCAGTGCAATGAGTATTGGTGCAGGGAGCCTCTGGGTTGGATCAGAGTCTTGAAAACCCGATGGATCAACTAAGAGCAACCACTGACCCTGCTCGCAGGCAGGTCACACCCCAAGCTGCTGCACGGCTCTGCTTGCATTGTTTTTGCCTAATCTTGTATTTTTCCCCTGTGCCTAACCTGCTTTCTTGCCCAGACTTGTTATTATTCCTCTGTGCCTGTACTTGCTTTCTTGCCCAGACTTGTTTTTGTTCCTCTGTGCCTGTACTTGTCTTCTTGCCTAAACTTGTTTTTCTTTCCTGTGCCCAGTTCCCCCGTGGCCCGCCCATTTTTCCTGCCGCTGCGTCCCAGCAGCCCCGTCCCCCTGCAACCCCATTTGCCACCCCGCTCCCACCTCCCTGCTGCTCCTCCCTCCTACATCCCCTCATATGGAGGCCGCGCAGCAGGTGTGCCGCTGGTGCGCCAAAGGCACGGCTAAGGCAAGCCCGCCTGCGCCTGTCCACGCCTGGACCGTGCCCAGCGCCAGGACCCCTGGACCCTGCGAACGCCACTACGCCCGACACCACTACAATGCCAGAACCCTCCATGCACTCAACACCGGACGATCACACACCGGCTTCCTGGCCTCCCTGAAGGGCACCCACGGAGCTTTCATCTGCTGGAACTGCAGCTTCACAAGCATCCGCCCCACCATGCTGCCGACCAGGAAAGAACCCAACCACCTCAGAAGCATCCTTCTCAACACCTGCTCTGCCCGTAAACACGCAGTTGAACTCTGGGAGCTACTCGACTCAACCTCCCCAGACGTTGCCTTTCTGACGGAGACCTGGCTGAACCCCGCCTCGGCACCCAACATAGCCATAGCTGTCCCGGAAGGCTACAAGATCACCCACAGGGACCGAACCAATGGATCAGGAGGAGGAATCACCATCGCCCACAGGAACACTCTCAGAGTCTCGACCAACACCGACGACACCCTCAGCACCGCCGAGCACCTGCACTTCCAGATCCACACCAACTCCAACACCACCCTCAGAGGTGCCCTCATCTACAGACCCCCCGGACCCTGACCACAGTTCAGCGACTCCATCGCTGACTTCGTAGGCACACATGCCCTCGCCTCCACAGACTACATCCTCCTCGGGGACCTGAACTTCCACCTTGAGAACAACATTGACACCAACTCCACCACCCTGATCGACAACCTAGCCAACCTTGGACTCAGACAATTCGTCACAACACCCACCCACTCCGCCGGTCACACGCTTGACCCCATCTTCTCCGTAAGCCCCAACGTCTCCTTCAACCACACCACCGTACTCCACTGGACCGACCATTGCTGCATCCACTTCACCTTCAAGAAACCCACCACGCACCACCGCACCCAACAGATGCCTAGTTGCTGCTGAAGCAAAGTCACCGAAGACCAGCTAACCACCACCCTCGCCCAGAGCCCACCTGCTGACCCCAACACCGCCGCCTACAACCTCAGAAAGTGGATCAACGACTGCGCCAACACCCTTGCCCGACCAAGAAACCCTCCAACAGTCACACCAACAAGAAAGCCAGCTGGTTCACTGAAAACCTCCAAGCAAACCTGCCGAAAGCTGGAGAAGATCTGGCTCCATGAACGAACACCGGACAGCCATGCAGCCCACAAGAACGCCACCCGCAGACACCATCACCTCATCAGATCTGCCAAAAGGGTCTCCTTCAACGACCGCCTAGACAACAATGCGCACAACAGCAAAGACCTCATTAACATTGTGAAGGAACTCTCCAACCCCAGCTCTCACACCAATGACGTCCCACCCTCACAAGACCTGTGCGACTCGCTGGTCACATTCTACCACCGCAAGATCGCTGACATCCAGGACAGCTTCAATGCCACGACTGCCTCGACAACCACTGAGACCTCTGCCCCCATGACCACCATCCGCACCAACCGCCTGCTCTCCTGGACCAACATCAACGACGACGACACCATCAAGATCATGAACACCATCCACTCCGGATCTCCGTCAGACCCATGCCCACACCGGATCTATGACATAATATCGAGCATCAAAATATCGACAGACATAATACCGATGCTGGAATATCGAAGGCAAGTATATCGACACCCTATCTACAACATGGTAAGTACAAAAATATCGAAACAAAAATATCGATGTTAATAATATCGTAATTAAAAATATCGTTATTTTTTTCTGTTAAATAAAAAAATGTAATCAAGTAAATAATACTTATATATGATTTAAACTTAAAATGAATAAATAATACATATTTAATATTAAACATTTAATTAAAATTAAACATACAATATATAATATATACTTAATTAATAATAATATTATTTTATTTAAAATTCATTTAAAAATATTAACACATACTATAAATTACAAATATATCAACACTCATAAAATAATAACAAAAATAATAATAAATAATTATATTTAATAAATTAAAAAAATTAAATACACTTTCTATATTAAAAAAATATGTAACGTATTAAATATATAAATAAATATAAATAATATTGGATAGCGTAAGAGTAAAAATTACTATTCAAACTCCAAAAGATGCAACAGTAGAAAAAGCGTCAGATACCGTAAGGGTAAAAATTACTATTCCAACTCCATAAAGCAACAGTAGGGAAAGCATTGGATAGCGAAGAGGTGAAATTACTATTCCAACTCCAAAGAGTGCAACAGTAGGGAAAGAGTTGGATCGCGTAGGGGAAAAAATTACTATTCCCACTCCAAAGAGTGCAACAGTAGGGAAAGCGTCAGATAGCAAGTGGGTAAAAATTACTATTCTCACTCCAGTGAGTGCAACAGTAGGGAAAGGGTTGGATAGCGTACAGATACAAATTACTATTCCCACTCCAGTAAGTGCAACAGTAGGAAAAGCGTTGGATAGCGTATGGGTAAAAATTACTATTCAAACTCCAGAGGGTGCAGCAGTAGGGAAATCGTTGGATAGCGTAGGGGTTAAATTACTATTCCAACTCCAGAGGGTGCAATAGTAGGTAAATCGTTGGATAGCGTAGGGGTTAAATTACTATTCCAACTCCAAAGAGTGCAACAGTGGGGAAAGCGTTGGATAGCGTAGGTGGACAAATTACTATTCCAACTCCAGAGGGTGCAACAATAGGGAAAACGTTGGATACCATAGGGGGACAAATTACTATTCCCACTCCAGTGAGTGCAACAGTAGGGAAAGCGTTGGATAGCGTAGGGGAAAAAATTACTATTCCCTCTCCAAAGAGTGCAACAGTAGGGAAAGCGTCAGATAGCAAGTGGGTAAAAATTACTATTCTCACTCCAGTGAGTGCAACAGTAGGGAAAGGGTTGGATAGCGTACAGATACAAATTACTATTCCCACTCCAGTAAGTGCAACAGTAGGAAAAGCGTTGGATAGCGTATGGGTAAAAATTACTATTCCAACTCCACAGGGTGCAGCAGTAGGGAAATCGTTGGATAGCGTAGGAGTTAAATTACTATTCCAACTCCAGAGGGTGCAATAGTAGGTAAATCGTTGGATAGTGTAGGGGTTAAATTACTATTCCAACTCCAAAGAGTGCAACAGTGGGGAAAGCATTGGATAACGTAGGTGGACAAATTACTTCCAACTCCAGAGGGTGCAACAATAGGGAAACGTTGGATACCATAGTAGGACAAATTACTATTCCCACTCCAGTGAGTGCAACAGTAGGGAAAGCGTTGGATAGCGTAAGGGTAAAAATTACTATTCCAACTCCATAGAGTGCAACAGTAGGGAAAGCATTGGATAGCGAAGGGGTTAATTACTATTCCAACTCCAAAGAGTGCAACAGTAGGGAAAGAGTTAGATAGCGTAGGGGAAATAATTACTATTCCCACTCCAAAGAGTGCAACAGTAAGGAAAGCGTTGAATAGCGGGTGGGTAAAAATTACAATTCCCACTCCAGTGAGTGCAACAGTAGTGAAAGCGTTGGATAGCGTACGGGTAAAAATTAACATTCCAACTCCAGAGGGTGCAACAGTAGGGAAATCGTTGGATAGCGTAGGGGTTAAATTATTATTCCAACTCCAGAGGGTGCAACTATAGGGAAAACGTTGGATACCGTAGGGGGAAAAATTACTATTCCCACTCCAGTGAGTGCAAAAGTAGGGAAAGCGTCGGATGGCCTACGGGTAAAAATTACTACTCCAACTCCATAGAGTGCAACAGTAGGGAAAGCATTGGATAGCAAAGGGGTTAAATTACTGTTCCAACTCCAAAGAGTGAAACAGTAGGGAAAGATTTGGATAGCGTAGGGGAAAAAATTACTACTCCCACTCCAAAGAGTGCAACAGTAGGGAAAGCGTTGGATAGCAGGTGGGTAACAATTACTATTCCCACTCCAGTGAGTGCAACAGTAGGGAAAGGGTTGGATAGCGTACGGGTAAAAATTACTATTCCAACTCCAGAGGGTGCAACAGTAAGGAAAGCGTTGGATAGCGAGTGGGTAAACATTACTAAACCCACTCCAGTGAGTGCAACAGTAGGGAAAGGGTTGGATAGAATACAGGTAAAAATTACTATTCCAACTCCAGAGGGTACAACAGTAGGGAAAACGTTGGATAGCGTATGGATAAAATTACTATTCCAACTCCAAAGAGTGCAACAGTAGGGAAAATGTTGGATAGCGTAGGGAGAAAAATTACTATTCCCACTCCAATGAATGCAACAGTAGGGAAAACGTTGATAGCGTAGGGTGAAAAATTACTATTACAACTCCAGTGAGTGCAACAGTAAGGAAAACGTTGGCTAGCGTACAGGTAAAAATTACTATCCCAACACCAGAGGGTGCAACAGTAGGGAAAGCGTTGGATAGCGTAGGGATAAAATTACTATTCCAACTACAAAGAGTGCAACAGTAGGGAAAATGTTGGATAGCGTAGGGGGAAAAATTACTATTCCCACTCCAATGAGTGCAACAGTAGGGAAAACGTTGGATAGCGTAGGAGAAAAAATTACTATTCCCACTCCAGTGAGTGCAACAGTGTGGAAATTGTTTAATAACATAGATTTTTTATTTAACATACTTATAAATAATGCTTATATTTGAAATAATGTATAACTAATGTTTTAAATACATCAACATCAATATAAAACAATTAATCATTAATAAAACAAATTACATTTGAATAATTAATTGTCAATAAATTAACAACAAACACCAACAAGTGATAATTATTAATTATTACTCACCAAATAATAAATATTATAAATTAAACTATTTATCAAAAATAAAAATATTATTTAAATGTAAAACAAAATTAAAATATAAGAAAATATATACAAAATTAAAAAAAATTCAAAATGTTTTCCAAATAAATAATTAATTTTTCTAGTTAATAAAAATTAATCAACAATTTCAAATATTAATTGGCAATTAAAATTATTATTTATATAATACATAAATTAATTGCCAATTAATACTCAATTAATACTTAATTAATACATTAATTATCCATAACAAAAAATGGATACAAATTAAATATTTACCATTAAATTACTTCCCACCCAATACCCCTATAAACCCGCTCCTGTACTAAAAAATAACATTTAATTAAAATTAACATTAATGACCAATTAAATAATTAATTTATCAATTAAAAAAATTAATTGCCAATTAATAATTAATGACAATTTACATTATACATAAAAAATAAATAATTAATTACCATTAAATTATTTCCCACCCTATTCCCCTATAAACCCGCAACCCGCTCCGGTTCTAAAACATAACATTTAATTAAAATTAACATTAATTACAAAATAAATATTTAATTTATCAATTTAAATAATTAATTGCTAATTAATAAGTAATGACAAATTAAATTATACATAAAAATAATTAATTACAATTAAATTACTTCCCACCCTATTCCCCTATAAACCCACAACCCGCTCCGGTACTAAAACATAACATTTAATTTAAATTAACATTAATTACCAATTAAATAATTAATTTATCCATTAAAATAATTAATTGCCAATTAATAAGTAATTACAAAATAACTTATACATAATTATTTTTTATTAAATTACTTCCCACCCTATTCCCCTATAAACCCACAACCCGCTCCGGTACTAAAACATATCATTTACTTAAATTTTTTTTAGTAATATATAAAAATAATACACATATATTATAAATTAAATTAAATACTTAACAAAAACATATAACACATACATAATAAAAAACATAAAAATAACACAAATATCGATATTAGTGACATCGAAATTAGTTACGACGATATATATGCTGCCTGTCATGGATGGGATGAATCAACGCATCAATATGAACATCTGGCCCAGTTTTCTATATCAGTGCCAATGCCGCCCTGTGGAGATCCCGGTCTCTGTCATGCATGCACTACAATATAAACTGTGGTCGTTTTATATGGAAAATCAAACCTCACCAGAATGCCCAAACTCTAATAAATCGAGGCCCGTTGAGGGAGGGTTGGGAGTCCCTGATTTAGAGTGTTAAGTTTTGCCAGTGCAGCTAAGGTTGCCTCTTGTCTGATGTTCCCCGGAGACTGGTGAAACTTGTGGTCACCTGGAGCAAGACTGTTCCTGGCTCCCATTACATCATCTATTATGGTTTTCCCCTGGGGCGTGCCGTGTGTTGGGGCCTCGTCCTTGGGCATGAGGTGACATTATGTTACTGCAAGAAGATATTTAGGACTCCAGCCCTGGGTAATGATTTCCTCTGGGTATGACAGATGGGGATTTTTGGTCTTGGGAAGGAAGCAATGCATTATATCTTGGGAAATTTTACTCCAACTGGGCTCCAAAGATGAGAAATGAGGGGGCTGATGACTTTTGACTCCAGCCAGCAGATCTACATCAAGTCACACAAACATTGCACTAGGCTCATAATCCCAAAGTGAGGGAAGGTAGGATGTGGGAGACAACAGGTATTGAATATCTCATGATTGAAGGAGACAGGCAAGGGTCTTTCTTCTGCTTGTATCAAGCTCTGAAAAAGCATGTTGCTCTTTCCAAAAATATCTTGTGTGGGTCACTGACACCAACACCTGTCAGGCCCTGGTCCTTCTGGATCTGTCGGCCGCCTTTGACACGGTCGACCATGACATTTTGGTCGACCGTGTCAGAGAGGCCGGCATCCGGGGCATTGCCCTGGACTGGGTGCGCTCCTTTCTGACCCACCGCCACCAGGCTGTCAGATTGTCTCAGTTTTCTGCCTCTCAAGTCGAGCTGACCTGCGGTGTCCCTCAGGGCTCCTCCCTATCCCCTCTTCTTTTTAATTTGTATTTGGCCCCACTAATCCGTTCCCTCCGCTGTTTTAATGTCTCTGCATTCAATTATGCGGACGACATTCAATTGGTTTTTACTATTGACTCTGGACCCGAATCTATCTCTACCTTCCAAAATGCCCTCTGTTTCATCAGTGATTGGATGGGTGTAAACCATCTGAAACTTAACCCCGACAAGACCGAGTTGGTGCTTGTCGGGGGACCCTCCAATCCCTGGCATTCTTCCTTTTGGCCGGTCAGCCTGGGCTCTCCGCCTTGCCCGGTCAACTCAGCAAAAAGTCTGGGTGTTGTCATCAGTAACGATCTATCGATGACACCCCAGATTAGCGCTGTAGTCTCCTCTAGCCATTTTCAGCTCAGGAAGATACGCAAGATCTCGCGCCTACTCACCGCCGATGCTCTTATCTTGGCTTTACTCGCGTTAGTCATGTCTAGGCTTGACTACGCGAACGCATTATATGTAGGCATTCCTGCTTATCAACTTAGGAGACTACAGCTGATTCAAAATCAGGCTGCCCGTCTGATTTATCATCAGCCGAGAGACCAACATGTCCAACCACTTCTTAAGGACCTTCACTGGCTCCCGGTCTCAGCCCGCTGTAAATTTAAGCTGGGCTGTACCATCTTTAAATCTCTCTCTGGTCAGGGCCCCGCCTTCATTTCTTCCCTGCTACATCATTACGTTCCCTCCCGCACCCTCCGGTCCTCCCACATGGCTCTTCTATCCATCCCCAGATTCAAGCGGAAGAAACACGGTGGTCTTAGGTTCTCCTTCCTAGCCCCGTCCTTTTGGAATTCCTTACCTCTCCCGCTGAGGTCAGCCTCTCTTTATTCTAGCTTCAGATCCTCCCTTAAAACTCATCTTTTCACTGAGGCTTATTATTAACTTCTGTTCTTCTGTTATGTTAGTTTTGTCTCTTTTTGCTCTCTCCGAACAGCGCCAAGAAACCTAATGGTGTTAGCGCGCTTAACAAGTTAATTTAACATAACATAACATAACATAACACTGGGCTCAAGACGTGTCCCTAGAATTGTCAGAGTATGACTGGGTCTTGATTTGGGTGAGGGCTCTGGAACCCTCTCTTTGTCTCAATACAGGGCTAATGCCTTCAAGCTGATGTTATGATGGTACCTCAGCCCAGTCCATCTAAAAGTGATGTATGGGGCATCGGCTGAATGTTGGAGGGGATGTACTGCTAAGGGAACAAATAGTCAGATGTGGTGGGAGTGCCCGCAAGAGCGGGCCTTCTGGGATCAGGTGTTTAAATGCAAACAGAATATCACCAATGTTACTGTCCCACTGTCGCCCCAGGGGGTCCTTCTTGGCCAGGAGAGTTGATCATTCCTCTTCTCATGGCATCTCATCTTGAGATAGCACACTGCTTCTCCAAATCTGGACCAGCGGAGGGGAAAGTATGGTCTATCTATGCAATGGAAAGTTTGATTGCTAACCTGTGGAACTTTTTCAGCTAGTTCGAGAAAGTATGGACACCATTTATGATGTATGTCAAGAGAACCAGACACTTCAGCCAGCCACCTCTTGTGTTGCTACAGGACGTACATGAGGACTTGGTTACTGTTTTGAGGGGATTAGCGACATCTGAATGAATTGATTGCAATTGTTAATTTGAAACTAAGCCCTGTTGTCACATTAGACCCATTAAGAATGCTAAAGAATGTTTCCCCCTGCTTTTTATCTTCCTTGCTATAACCAGAAAACGTTTTTACTTTTTTAAATGCATAAATAAAGTTGCATTAAAAAAAATATTTGCCTTTGCCTTTTTCCAGGAGTGCTGCATCTGGTTGTGGATTGCTAGCATGTAATTGACTGCATTCGGTTTCCTGAGAGCTCGCTCCCTCCCCTCTCTTACAAGGCAGGGGATTCCCTTATTAGTGTGTTCATAGAGAAGCTTGAATGGGCTAAACTGAACCTCCTTATATGGTACTTAACTGGAGGCAAACAGTAGGCATCGTAGAAAGATATCCCACTCATGCATCATGGGCTGAGGTAGGCCCATTACATTCCTTTAAGGGTCTTGTTAAATCTCTCTCCACAAGCCAATTGGCTTGGGGGTAATAGGGTGAGGAGAACTTGTAAGTCACTCCCCAATAATCTGACATTGACTCCATGTACATGAAGTTAGTGTCGCTATCAGACACTACTTCTTTGGGGAACTCTACACAGGTACAAATCCCCCTCAGTTCCCGGGCCATGGCAGTTATAGTCATAAACCTCCGAGGAATGGCCTTAGATACAAAGTGGGTAGGACCACCAAGTCCATGATGAACCTGTTGTGTAAAGCTTTCTTGGGGTTCATGGGTAAAACCATGTTTATTCCCATTCTACAAATGGAGTGCCAAGAACAGGTAAGGGCGTTAGGGGAGCCTTGACTTTCCTGACTTCCCACTGACCTAGCCGGTGGGACAGGACCTTCAGAATGCATCTAAGGCTGTCTTCATCCTGGGCCAACCGAAGAGGGGGACACGCATGGCAAAGGTGTTGTTCTTCCCCAGATGTCCAGCCAAATGGACATTGTGAGCCAACCTCTTTAAGAAGGTCCTGTAACACTGAGGGACCACCAGCACAAGACTGCCGCAGGTAGAGAAACCTTAGGCTCACTAGAAAGGAGGAGAGTCTACCAATAGATAAGGTGATCTCTAGGTATCACCTGCTGCCTGGGACTCAGTTAGCTGCCTCAAGCCCTCTAGAGTAGAGCATTCATGCTGCACTTTGTAGAATTCCTCCCTGATGGGCCCATCCTCCACGTGCAATCCAGCAAGGTCAGGCCGTCTCCCAGGGTGGCAATCTCAATTTCTGGTAGGCCCAGGAGTATCCTCAGGTGCCTTATCAACCTGGTCCACAGGGTCTTTATTGGTTTGTTTCCCACACCCGTTGCCCCTACTCTTCACCACAGCTGTCAGGGCCATTCTTCCAGGCTCCAAGCTCCCTTGATTCCCTTCCTGGGCTTCCATGGACTATGCGGTCATACAGACTCATTCAGGCAATCCTAACATCTCCAAGTGTAACATGAGCATCACCTCTTTCAAGATAGTGCCCTCTAGAGTGTTGCTCAACAGACAAACTACAGGTATGGCAGGGTTCATAGCTACTTTTAGAGCCTTCCTGACTACATATTTCTAAATCTTTGTAGACATGGAGTTTAATAGCGGTGCATTTGTCAATAAAGATTCAATATTGTTTTTATTCATGAATGTATCATCACACTGACATCCATTTTCTCAATATTAACATACCCCCAGTTGAATTTTCAACTACACTATCTAACTCACACTTCATGGTGGTACTTTATTAGGAGCCTGTTGTCCACTTAGCTTGCTTTTGACAGTTACTACTTTCCTAGTCACCTTCATTCTACTGTGTGTAACAGCAGAAAATCCACAACTGCACACAAAACAAGAATGCTATGAAAACTGGAAACAACGACCTGAACAATCTGGGGGAACCAATTTGAGAACCACTCCTGCTCAGGGGCACCTCTCTCACACACATGTCTCTTTGCAAACAGTGCAATGCTTTGGCAAGAATCAATGTCCCATTATCCATTTCATTCCCGGGGATAAACGTGCTACAGGCTGCACCAATCTTGGCACACAACCCTCCCTCCATCACGGTCATTATGTCTAACACACATTGAAGCTGCATCACAATGAGGCGGATTGCTCTCAGTTCTTCAATTTAAGGCTGAGATCAATCCTGTTCATCATTTTAAGGATTCTCCACCTGGTTATTTGGAGCCAGCAGGCATTAGGTTTCACCTGTAGGGTAAATAAGGGGATGGACCTTCCGGCAGATACTTGTGTGTTCAAAAACAGTCTGTATTCTTCTGGAATGTCCTTGTACTAGCACAGCCAAAATACTCCACAGTTCTTTGTTCACTGTCCTGATGCAGCAAGGTTTCTTCTTCCTTAACGGCTGCTAGTACAAATACCATAGTACCTTTTTTATCGAATGTTTTCTCTCCATGCCCGCTTGACACCCTTTCCCCCGGCTGCTGCCCCTGTGGCCCCTCCCCCATGCAAGTTCCCGCTCCTGCCTCCCAGCTGCGTTTTCCCTCTCCGCTCCCCTATTTAATGGTGGCGAGTGCGAGTAAGACCTGTGACATCCTGGTCAGGGACCTGCTCTCTCCCCTGCAACTCCACTGTTGTGCCGCTGCCGCTGGCCCCACTGCACCTCCACTCATAGGTCCCTTGTGATTGTGCCTGTTCTGTTTCTCCTACGGTTTTTGGCTCCTGAATCTGCTTGTGCCCCTGTGATTTTGCCTATTCTGTTTCTCCTGCTGTTTTTAGTTCATGTATAAGATTGTGCCCCTGTGACTGTGCCCGTTCTGTTCTCTTATTGTTTTCTTTTTTTTCCCTGCATTTCTGCTTTTTTCCCATATGTTTATTCACTTTGGGCCCGCTTGCCACCCTTTTCCGCTGCTGCTTCCACTGTGGCCCCACTCCACCCCCGCTGGTTCCCGCTCCCACCTCCCAGCTGCGTTTGCCCTCACCATCCCGTATTTATTGGTGGGCGCTGTGCGGCCGCACTATTTGAGCACCAAAGGCGCGCCGGAGGCTAGCCTGTCTACACCCATCCACGACCCGAACCCGACCAGTGCCAAGGACCCTGGACCTCCCACCACTATGACTCAGTTGCCCTCTGCGCACTCAACCCCGGAAGAAACATCCACTGCTAACTGTCCACGCTGAGCACCGCCCACAGCCATTTCTCCTGCCACCACTGCCGCCAGACCTTCACCACCCGCTGCACCCCCATGGGTACCGCCCTCACTTCAGACACCAACACCACCAAAGCCCTGAAGTGCATCCTTATCAATGTGATCTGGAACCTCCTTGACACCCTCTCACCAGACGTTGCCTTCTTCACGGAAACCTGGACCAACGCCTCCTCAGCCCCGACATCTCCAATGCCATCCCTGATGTATACAAGATCCAGAGGAACGACCTCCCCAACCATCCAAGAGAAGGAATCGGCATCACACAAAAGAGCTGCCTGTGACTCTCCACCTCCACCACGAGTGACTACTTCTCCAGTCGCCAGTACTGAATACCTCCACTTCCAGAACCAGAACATCCCTAGAACAACACTTCACGGAACCCTTGCCTACAACCCCCCCCCGGACCTTGCGCTTCTTTCGCCACTACCATCGCTGACCTCATCGCACCCCACGCCATCGCCTCCATGGACTACATAATCATCGGAGACATGAGCTTCCACCTCGACAACCCCAGCGACCCCAACTCCACCACCTTCCTAGACAACCTTGCCAACATCGGACTGAAACAGCGCTTCATCACGCCAACATACAAGGCAGGACACACCCTCAACCCTATCTTTGTAAGTGGAAAAAATATCCTCTTCAGCCACACGATGCAACCCCCATGGACAGACCACCACTGCGTACACTTCCTCATCAACAAACCCACACCACCCAAACCTGCACCCCATCCTCCACAAAGAAACTGGAGCAAAGTCACTGAAGAGCTGCTGAACTGTACCTTCAACCGTGGTGTCCTCAACACCTCAATCCACGCCAACCTCGCAGCTAAAGCACTCCACACATTGATCTCCAACTGCGCAGACAAGTTTGCACCCCTACGTAACCCTGACAGACATCGCCCCAGGAAGGCCACTTGGTCCACCACCGACCTCCAAGAATCCAGGTGCACCTGCAGATGTCTTGAGAAGAACTAGAGAAACAGCAAAATGCCGGAAGATCGCACCACCTACAACAACACCTTAACAGAATACCACCAACGCATCAGATTCACCAAAAGGACCTTTATCCAGTACAAGAGCCTCGCCAACTCCAGCAACTCCAAAGAACTTTTCAGCATCATCCCGAAATTCAACAAACCCCACTGCAAGACCACGCACATCACTCCATCGCAGGAACTCAGCTCCTTTTTCCATCTGAAAATCAAGGGTCTCTATGACAATTTCAATGCCCGGACACCCGACTCCGAAATCACCTTCCACTCCAGCAACACCATGCAGCCCACTATCTTCTCCTGGACCCTAGTCACCAACGACAACAGTCCCTTGACCATGAAAGGCATCCACTCAGGAGCCCTGATGGATCCCTGTCCCCTGCACATCTCCCATAGAGCCGCCACCTCCATCTCTCCGGAACTAAGATGCACCAACAACCACAGCACTGAGACTGCTCTACTCGCTGCCACCTAAGACATCTGCACACTCCTCAACCAACCAAGGGCACACCATGGCTCTGATCCTACTCAATCTCTCTGCAGCATTCAACACCGTCTCCCACTGCCAGACTCCACAACACCGGCATATGAGGAACCACCCTCGACTGGCTCCGCTCTTTCCTCCCCAGCAGAACCCAAAGAATCAGACAAGCACCCTTCCTCTCTGAACCCATGGAAATCAACTGAGGAGTACCCCAAGGATCGTCAGTCAGCCCACGCTTTTCAACATCTACATGGCCCCTCTCACCGCCATCGTCAGACATCCCGGACTCAGCATAGTATCCTACACCAACGACACCCACCCAAACTCCTTATCCGGGGTTAACTTGTTGTAAAAGAATGTACCAGGACACCTAGCTTGCCACTTTTCTGTGGCCTCCAGTTCCTTCTTGTTCCAGTCTGATCCATTGACACCGCAGCTGCCCAGGTTTTCCTCACCAGATTTTCCCGCTCACAGTTCTTTCTGTCAACAGAAGTCAAACCCACACCAGGACCTATTTAATGCAGGCGCAGTGCTGCAGTTCCAAAGGCAAGCCAAAAGCAAGCCTGTCGGAGTCAGTCTGGGCCTTAACCGTACCCAGCACCAAAAACCCAGGCACTCCTTCCCCCTGAAGATACACTATCGCAGAGCTCTACACTATGACCCTGGACACCGCAACAAACACTGCCACTGCACTGACCCATGGTCTTTGGTAAGGATCTTGCATCTGCCCCCACTGCCATTTAACCTGCCACTGCACACACACTAGCCCACTGACCAACCCCACTCCAAACACACCGTAGACACCATCTGAACAAAAGCATCAACTCACATGCGCCCTTCTAAACAAACTCTCACTATGCAAGCATTCTACTGAATCATAGGACCTCATTGCCATCCTCGCTCCCAACATCCTCCTCACTGAGACCTAGCACAACACTACATCCACTCCATACATTGCCACAGCGATCCCCAATGGATATAAACTCGCTCACCAGGACCGCAACAACAAGCCAGCAGGAGGAACAGCCATCATCCACAGAGACCATACGGTGTCCCAACACCACCGACAACACCACCACCCCATGGAACATCTCAACTTCAGGCTTCACACGGATGAAAAGACAACAATCAGAAGCATCCATGCATAAATACCCGCAGGCCCATGATCCAGAGTCTGCAACACTATCACAGACTTCATTGCACCCCTAGTCATAGACTCCAAGGACTAAATCTTCCTCAGTGATCTGAATTTTTAAATCGAGGACACCAGCAATAAAAACACCGCTCACCTCCTCAACAGTATGAGCAGCCTCAAATTTACCCAGATGTCCACAACCCTACACACAACGCAGGACGCAACTGAACTCAATTTTCACCTCCAGCAACCATGTCCAATACAGTCATGTACATGGACCAATCACTCCATTGTCCATTGCCCACTTCGGCTTCTCCAGTCCCTGCATTGGCACCCCTAAGATGACCAACACCCCTCACCAGAGGCAGAACTAAATCTCAGAGACCAGCTGAGTGAACGTCCTCAACATCTCCAGCTCTGCTACCTCCACCAACCTCAAACAGGGAGCAAAAAACATCAACACCTGAATCACCATTTGTGCAGACAGCATTGTCCCCATCAAAAGCAACATCCAGAGAAAATCCTCAAAAATGGCCAGTTGGTACACCCAAGAACTCATTTCAGCAACATGGAACAGCAAACAATGGGAGAGGATATGCCTGCAAGGACACCTCTGACAGGGCAGCCTTCAAGCCTGCCCTTAACCTCTACACCTCCTGCACCTCCTACAGAGTTCAGACCGTACAGAACGCCGTAGCTAGACTCATCCTCTGCTTTCCCCGATAAACCCACATCACACCACACTCACCTCAGGGAAACTCCATTTGGCTCCCCATACAGAAGAGATGCCAATTCAAGCTGCTTACCTACCACACAAGGCTTTACACAACGAAGGACATATATACATTAAGCACCACTTGAACTTCCACCAACCGTCCAGAAAACAGCGCTCCACCTCCCTTTTACTTGCCCATACTCTCCACATCTACCAAGGAGTATTGGAGAACACTCCTTCTCCCACATCACAGTAACGACCTGGAACAGTCACGCACCTCCGGACCATCACCTTGCTTCCAGGGTTCTGAATGGCCCTAAAAAATGGGCTCTTTGAAAAGCGTCCAGGACCTGCAATGGCCTGGATACCTTATCAGGTGATTAGCCACGTTTTATAAATCCTGACTGATTGATTGATTTATTGAAAGAAGACTGCCCCAGATACGCTAAGGGTCACCCTTGGACCACAAACGGTGCCTCCGTTTGCGGTCCAAGGGTGACCCTTAGCGTATATGGGGCAGTCTTCTTTCAATCAATCAATCGCAAATGTGTTTGTGCATTGATTTGGGGGTTTCGCTACCACCAAGAATTTGTTTCTGGGAAGTCTCAGGACTAATCAGTACCTGCCCCAATGGTGCCCCTCCTGCGCTTCCTGTCTAGCTCAGCTTGAACATTGTTAGGCCTGGTGAAAATGTATAGAGATGTTGGATTGGTCTCATATCAGGTTGGATTCACTACAACTTTATGGGGCTCTACCTTGTTGGGTTATATTTTGGCCCTAATTCTACATAGATATAAGTGGGAAAGGCATTTTGCTTTTTCAGTGGCCCATCTTGTAACAAGTAAAATCTGTCTGCACCTACTGCATGCGGTATCAGTGAACAGATGTAACACGACCTGGCTGATGTCTCAGAGCTCTTAGGACTCATGTGCTGATAAAATATGGTGTGTAAGAGGGCACAATGTAGTGCATGTGGAATGCTAGTGTTTGAGTTGATGTAATTTTAAGTGACATGGGAGAGATCCCTGCGCAGACGTTGTGGCAGTTTTTGAATGGACTCCATTTGACCAAGCAGTTCTTTAGCATGTAATTTTGACGTGTCTGAGATCGAGGCTTACTACTTTCTCCAGATGGTGTATGTAAGTCCTGCTGAGTTGGTTAATTGCTAGGCTTGTTATGGGGATAGGCACATTCTACTCTCGCTTGGAGCTGATTTGTACTCTGCAAACTCCCCTCTCCATGGCACCCCCCTCTCAGGACCATGTCTTTTCAGTGCATTTGGATTTACCATTCCTGGCTTGTGGCTTGAGACTTCTAACTAGCAGACATGCTCCTGTCACTATTTTGGAGGGGTATGGAACGATGACAGGCTCTGGAGATTTGAAAAACCCAAAGGAAAGAAAAGAAAACCTCATCTGGATGCTAAAAATGTGGGGAGTCTGGGGCCAAGGCCCAGAAACCTCACCAAAGTTTGCCTAGAGATGATGACTGGACCAGGACTGCATTACAATTCAGGAATGTCTTGCTAACCTGGAAACCTCACAACTGACTCATTGCCATGTGGGTGCTTTGCAACTTATTGGTTCTTGTGGGTTTGCTGTGAAGCTTGTGGGGCCTTCACTTTCACAAGCATAGTGGAAACCTGGCTCCTGACACTGGAGGGCGGCTTTGTTTTAGAACTGTAAGGGGGCTTCCATTTGCTGGAGGCTTCCAGGTTTTGTGGATAATGTTGGGCTGAGTTTCCTGTCTGTGTTTGCTGTTGCCACATGTTTACCCAACTGTCTGATCCCTGTTGCCGTGGTGAGGCAGCTTACTGAACTCGCTGTGGCTGAATGTAAGAAACAGGAATGATGCCCGACGCCTCATATCTTAGTGTAGAACTTATTGGATAGAAACCAAGTGCAACTTTATGAAACCTGGTAAGGTACTTTTATTTATACCTATTACTTCTTATTTTTTTAATTATTTTTTGAAGAAATTTAGTTTTTTAGCAGAAATAGATACACAATTTACACAATATCTTACAATTTTGACAAAAAGAACAAATCAAAACAATATCACAGTAACACAGAACAATACACATTAACAAAAATGCATTTCATCAATATTTACAAAATAAATTCATATTTATAGACAAACAAAGCGATGTGAAACCAAGAGCTAGTCACTCAATGATATAACTGGCTCTTGTTGCTATGCCGACACGTTTCAGGTTCGAATAACGAGTTTTCGAACCCTCATCAGGGCTTTGTTATTTGTCTGTGTCTTATAGGCAGAACGTATTTTCATTCATATACCTGGGGAACGATGCTTCAAACTTTACTTCTCACTGTGCACCGTCCGTGGCTGAATGTAAGGCGCATTCAGGTTTCTCTGGGTTCGGTTTTGTGGATGAGGATTTTGTGGTGGCTGGCCCATGAAGCTCTGTTCATGGTATGCTTTTAAGCAACATCTGTCTGCCAGGTAGCCTATCCCGTGGCAATAGTAACATTCCATAGGTTCTGGTTGCTGCCACCCTCCTTTGCCTCTGCCACCACAGATTGGTTAAAACCCTCTGAGTTTTGCAGTGAAGATCCCTTTAATCCTAATACCATTTGCACACTTGTGTCCAACGCAGCCCCCTCGAGGGTGGCCTTTTTCAATTTGTGTAGGACCAATTTAGAAGTGTCTCTTCGGGCTTCCTCCTGATTTTCTCTATCCTTCTCTTGCTTCTGTTTGTGGTAATATGGGTTTGCATCTCCCACTAGGGTTTGGTATCTAACCACACCACGCTGTTGAATCTGCGTTGTATCTCGGCGGGCAGCCCCTTTTTGAGAATATTGTAAAAGAATGCAACTTGCTGTCCTGTCTCTTGTCCCCATTGTTCCCTCATTCTATCCATAAAATCGGTTAAACTTCACCTTGCTTAATAGTCTATGCATTTAACCCTCTTACGCCAGGGCAGTCAGGACACATCTCCTTCATGGCCATCCATATTCGGTGCCTGCATTAATTGAATGCAGCCCTATGATGTTCAGTGTTTGTCAGCATACATTTTGGGATACAAGCTCGGGCAAACCCCTTGTTAGTCTGCTCCCCAAAAAGACTAAATAGCAGACTTTTGATATTGTCTATTGCTAGGGCTTATTCTCTTGGTGCTCTTCTCAAATCATGAGATCCATTTTCCTGCTCCTTCCAACAATGGCGACAACTTTGTGCCTAGTCCATCATTATCTATATAAGCCCATTACGGGTATATTCTTACTTTGGGTAGCTCTACTGCTTTCTCCCTAATATGGAGTTCCCATATTCTTAGATATTCCTGCATGTAGGGGAAGTCCCACTTGGGATCTCCTCGTCCATGTTGGATGGAATCTTATGCCATGACCATGTCCTCTGGTTTGAAGAATTTCCTCCTCTGGCCAACGTCTATCGTACTGGTCTTTTCCCTTGGTCCAGCAAGCTAGCAGGTGGCAGAATGGCTGTGCAAAGACCTCACCTTCCTCTTCGGCCATTATCTCACTTGGGGTCAGCCCATCTATCCCTTACTGTCAGGTGGAGCATTATATGTCTTTGGCACTGCTCCCTGCCATGCGCAAACAAAGGTGCCCTCTTATTTTTCCTATGTCTTGGTTGGGTCAGCACCAGGCTAGCTTGGTCTCTTATTTCCTGGTCAGTCCCAGTCCCACATTGAAAATCTGGTGAGGCTTGGATCCCAACAGAAGCCTCTCATCTCATTCCACCTCTGATTCTTGCCCAATTAGTGCTGTGTGCTTACCCCTACTCTCCTCATGTGGGAGGCCCTACTCGGTTTTCTCACTATGCTTCCTGGGTGCAAGCATTTCCTCTCTCATTCCTTACCTTGTGCCTTTCTTCCACATCCCGTCTAGGTTGCCTCCTTCACTCTGAACTATGCACTGTTATTTTCGGTGGAACATTGCCCTCAAATTCGCTCTTTGTTGTTTCTTCTGCTACCTGGGCAAATCCTGTAGCTTCATCCTCTGATCCCATCCTCGGGCACCCATCCTTACTCTTGCTAGATGTATCACTGTCTAAAGCCACCACAAATCTCCCTGTCACTCAAGTGTTTTCACCTGAACCAGGGGGCCTGTGTGTTCTCTGTACCGCTGTGGTTCTATGTATGAGGTGTGACAGACAAGGGATCAAACTTCAGGGAGCCCTCTCACCGCACTAGAGTTGTGCTGGGATTGCCTGGGACTGCTGATCTGTTTGTCTCGCATGCTTGGGCTAACCATTCATTGTTCAGTAGGTGGCCAGCAGGCTTCTACTATTGGCGGGTTAGAATATCCTAATGCAGGAAGAGCGAGTAAGTAATGTAAGACTCTCAATATGGGCTTTTCCAAAGATGGCCAATCGTTTTAATTATGCCTCTCTACGTTAGTGTCAAAAGTTCCCTCCTTTGGCCAGGGAAACGTGTGTGCGTTTGTGTGTGCATGACATTCTTGGCAACATCTATACTGTTTTTAAGCCTGTGTGGGGAACCTGGTTTGTATGTTGGTTATTGGTAACTCCATGATACATCTGGTAGTTTTAATGGACTAGTTACCTTAGCTTCTTTGTTTTAGAGAATCATTGGTTTTGATCTAATCATGTGGAAAATTCACACAGTGTTACTGCTCATAAGTACATTACTATGAGCTCAGCGATATCTACAGATGCATCCACAACTAAACATGAAAATTCCATAAACATAAATAAAAATAGATATTAAGGCGTGCAAAATAGAAAAAGTGCACTTGTCAATAAAAACAGTATCTGTACACTATTGACACTTGGCATCAAATATAGTTTGTGAGAAATAGCAACACCCTCATGAAAGGTTAGGTAATTAACAAAAGCACAATACCTAGACAAAATACAGTTTGTAGTACTTAACCCCTTTGATGCTAGGCCTCTCCCCCCCCCCCGTGCTAAGCCATTTTTTTTGCTAAATGGGGTAGTTCGAGCTTAGGCTCTGTAACCTTTTGTACACATAAGGTATCCATATCAAATTTGTGTCTTTTTTCCCAACACCCTGAGATTTTAAAGGTGGGACCCAGAAATTGGCCAAAATACAGCATTTTTTATGGAAATAGAGTGCTGCAGATGAAAGTGTATGGTTTTTCCGCTGCAAATGGCATCAACAACTGGTTTGTGGTGCTGAAATCACCATCTTCTCAGATTTCAGGGACAGGAAGACTTTTGTCATAAACCCAACAATTTCTACATAGTTTTGTAATTTTACTATGACATCGCCTACTCTTGCTATTTTTTCTGCTATTCTCTGTGTATTCAACCTCCTTCCAGTTAGTGTGAAATCAATAATGGATCATGAAAAGATATACATTTATAAAAAGTAGACATCATTCTGAATTCAGCAAGGGGCCATTTGTGTGAAACCTTCAAGGTTTGTTTTATTGAAACCAACAGTTGAAAATAAAAATTATTGACATTGAGTTTAAAAAACAGCCATTTGTGCCAACGTTTTTACCTGTAACGTCTTCTAAGTATGACATGTTGTTAAAGCAACATACAGTTACATCTGCTGGTTCCTTCTGGTTGTGGGGATATATAGGACGTGTAGGTTCACCAAGAACCAGAGGAACCCAGAGCCAATAACTGAGCTGCAGCTTGCAATGGTTTTTCATTGTGTACTGGGTAAATAGCAATTCATTTGGTAAAATATAAAGAGTGAAAAATAAGTTTCAAGGAAACCTATATATTTCCGAAATGGGAATACAATATAGAGTTTAGAAGCAGTGGTTATTTTCCCATCTCCATAACTGTGGCTACCCTTACAAGTATGTAAGTTAGAGGTCATTTTTAAAAATAAAACAACACAAAAAAGGAGGGTCAGGGCAGGAGAATCCTGCTTTTACCTGCTCTTACCAGGCTTTTGATACCCAGACTCTCATGCAAACCTTACATTTTGAAATTAAAAAATCACATTTTCCTCACATTTCTGTGATGGAAAGTTCTGCAAACCTGGTTGATCCACAAACTTCCACCTACCAAGTATTCACCAAAGTCTCTTGATAAAAATGATACCTTACTTGAGTGGGTAGGTACAAAAGAGGGTGGTGATGGAAGGGGCATTTGAATCAATCAAACACTCACACCCAGTCAAAAGATCTGGGTTTAATCCATCACCGTTCTTTAGCCCACTCTGCCACCCCAGTTCAGACATGGCTATATGCAAATCAGTCTGACCCTGTGCCTCATGTGAACAGTCCAGCCCAAACTGCCAAGCCATGTCTTCCCTGGACCGGAAACAAGCTTCCGAGGACCGGTTTCTGGCATTCCAGCCGTCTTCAGCCCGGCTTGCTTGAATTCAGTGGCAAAGTGAGCAAGGGACTCACGTTTGAGCATACCGTGCCACACTTATGGCGGCCAAAAGCGGTACAAAAGGGGGTGGTGATGGACGGGGCATTTGAATCAATCAAACACTCACACCCAGTCAAAAGATCTGGGTTTAATCCATCACCGTTCTTTAGCCCACTCTGCCACCCCAGTTCAGACATGGCTATATGCAAATCAGTCTGACCCTATGCCTCATGGGAACAGTCCAGCCCGAACTGCCAAGCCATGTCTTCCCTGGACCGGAAACAAGCTTCCGAGGACTGGTTTCTGGCATTCCAGCCGTCTTCAGCCCGGCTTGCTTGAATTCAGTGGCAAAGTGAGCAAGGGACTCATGTCTGAGCATACCCTGCCACACTTATGGTGGCCAAAAGCGGTACAAAAGGGTGTGGTGATGGACGGGGCATTTGAATCAATCAAACACTCACACCCAGTCAAAAGATTTGGGTTTAATCCATCACCGTTCTTTAACCCACTCTGCCACCCCAGTTCAGACATGGCTATATGCAAATCAGTCTGATCCTATGCCTCATGGGAACAGTCCAGCCCGAACTGCCAAGCCATGTCTTCCCTGGACCGGAAACAAGCTTCTGAGGACCGGTTTCTGGCATTCCAGCCATCTTCAGCCCGGCTTGCTTGAATCCAGTGGCAAAGTGAGCAAGGGACTCACGTCTGAGCATACCCTGCCACACTTATGGCGGCCAAAAGTGGTACAAAAGGGGGTGGTGATGGACGGGGCATTTGAATCAATCAAACACTCACACCCAGTCAAAAGATCTGGGTTTAATCCATCACCGTTCTTTAGCCCACTCTGCCACCCCAGTTCAGATATGGCTATATGCAAATCAGTCTGACCCTATGCCTCATTGGAACAGTCCAGCCCGAACTGCTAAGTCATGTCTTTCCTGGACCGGAAACAAGCTTCCGAGGACCGGTTTCAGGAATTCCAGCCATCTTCAGCCCGGCTTGCTTGAATCCAGTGGCAAAGTGAGCAAGGGACTCACGTCTGAGCATACCCTGCCACACTTATGGCGGCCAAAAGCGGTCAAAAGGGGGTGGTGATGGACGGGGCATTTGAACCAATCAAACACTCACACCCAGTCAAAAGATTTGGGTTTAATCCATCACCGTTCTTTAGCCCACTCTGCCACCCCAGTTCAGACATAGCTATATGCAAATCAGTCTGACCCTATGCCTCATGGGAACAGTCCAGCCCGAACTGCCAAGCCATGTCTTTCCTGGACCGGAAACAAGCTTCCGAGGACCGGTTTCTGGCATTCCAGCCGTCTTCAGCCCAGCTTGCTTGAATCCAGTGGCAAAGTGAGCAAGGGACTCACGTCTGAGCATACCCTGCCACACTATGGCAGCCAAAAGCGGTACAAAAGGGGGTGGTGATGGACGGGGCATTTGAATCAATCAAACACTCATACCCAGTCAAAAGATCTGGGTTTAATCCATCACCGTTCTTTAGCCCACTCTGCCACCCCAGTTCAGACATGGCCATATGCAAATCAGTCTGACCCTATGCCTCATGGGAACAGTCCAACCCGAACTGCCAAGCCTCGTCTTCCCTGGACCGGAAACAAGCTTCCGATGACCGTTTTCTGGCATTCCAGCCGTCTTCAGCCCGGCTTGCTTGAATCCAGTGGCAATGTAAGCAAGGGACTCACGTCTGAGCATACCCTGCCACACTTATGGCGGCCAAAAGCGGTACAAAAGGGGGTGGTGATGGACGGGGCATTTGAATCAATCAAACACTCACACCCAGTCAAAAGATCTGGGTTTAATCCATCACCGTTCTTTAGCCCACTCTGCCACCCCAGTTCAGACATGGCTATATGCAAATCAGTCTGACCCTATGCCTCATGGGAACAGTCCAGCCCGAACTGCCGAGCCATGTCTTCCCTGGACCGGAAACAAGCTTCCGAGGACCGGTTTCTGGCATTCCAGCCGTCGTCAGCCCGGCTTGCTTGAATCCAGTGGCCAAGTGAGCAAGAGACTCACGTCTGAGCATACCCTGCCACACTTATGGCGGCCAAAAGCGGTACAAAAGGGGGTGGTAATGGACAGGGCAGTGTGTGGGTAGGCTTAGTATCTGCGACTGTACCCATTACATTTTTCCAGTGAAAACTGACTCTTTTTTGCAATGTGCCAAGCTGTGGATTTATGGACTCTAGCTCAGCCGGAATCTAGGGAAACCTTGTAAACCTGTACCTTTTTGCCAACTTGACACACAGGGGAATCCATTACGTGGTGACATGTGTGGCTCTCATCAGGTTCTGTTATCCAGAATCCCTTGCAAACCTCAAACTTTCTTAAAAAAAACATTTTCCTAACATTGCAGGATCCACACAAATCACACCTCCCTGGACTCCCCCAGGTTTCTAGTTTTCAAAAAAGCATGGGTTTGGTAGGTTTTCCCAGATAGCTCGGAGCCTGGGACCAAAAACGCAGGTGCCCCCTTGCAAAACCTGGTCATTTTTTGATGAGTAATTCTGATATCTCTAAATTACATTTTGGGTCGTTCCCTGCACGGATACTTGGCCCACCCACAGAAGTGAGGTACTGTTTTTATTGGGAGACCTGGGGGAACACTGGGTCGTATGAAATTTGTGAGAATAATGTGATTTTTGCAGCTAAATTATAGGGTTGGAGGGGATTATGGGTAAGAAAACATTGTGTGATTCAGGCTAGCCACACCTCCCTGGACTCTCCCGGGTTTTTAGCTTTCAGTAATGTCTGGGATTGGTAGGTTTACCTAAATGGCTGCAGAACCCGGTACCTAAAACGCAGGTGACTGCTTGCAAAACCAGGTTGGTTTCTGATTGATAAGGGGCATCTGAATTTTGGGCCCAGGCTCGGCGGCCATCTAAGGAAACCTACCAAATTCACACGATTTTGAAAACTAGACACCCGGGGGAGTCCAGGGAGGTGTGACTTTTGTAGCTCTCCTAAAGTTTTCCTACAAAGAATCCCCTTCAAACTTCAAATTTAGCTAAGCAAATGAACATTTTCTCACATCTCTGTGTAGGAAAGTTGTAGTATCAACAAGCTGACAAAAAATTCCTACCACCCCGCGTTCCCCCAGATCTCCCGATAAAAATGGTACCTCACTTGTGTTGGTGGCCTAAGCATCTGCAGCAGAGAAGGGCCCAAAACATATTGTGGAGACATCAGAATTATCTTTAGGAAAACAACCTGGTTTTGAAAAAAGGGGTACCTGCATTTTTGGTCCAAGGCTCGGAAGCCGTCTAGGAAAACCTACCAAACCTAGACATTTCTGAAAACTAGACTCTTGTGGGAGTTCAGGGAGGTATGGCTTGCCTGGATCCCCCAATGTTTGCCTACCCAGAATTCCATACAAACCTCATATTTAGCTAAATGAAATCACATTTTCCTCACATTTCTGTCTATGATCACCATGCCAGCACAAATTTCCTACCACTCAGCATTCCCCTCAGTCTGCCAAGTAAAATATACCTCAGTTGTGTGGATGGGACAAGGACCTACGGCTGGGAAAGGCCAAAAACATTGGGATTAAGGGAATAGCACAGCGTACTCTAAGCACTATATATTTTTAAAAATATGTTTTTAGGCAATTCTGCATGGAACAGCCACACAATTTAGGTATCATTTTTATTGGGAGACCAAGGGGAGCTCTGGGAGGTAGGATATCCCTGCAGATTCCAGACTGTTCCATCACAGAAATGTGAGGAATTCTTTTTTTCTTTTACAATGTTTAAGGTTTGCAAGGGATTCAAAGGGTTTCCAGGGTAATAGAACCTGGTGAGAGCCAGACAAGTCACTCCATCCTGGATTCCCCTGGGCGTCTAGTTTTAAAAAAATGTATAGGTTTGTACTTGCCGCTAGGCTTCTGTAGTCCCATCATATGTGAATTACAAAGTCTTCCTCTTATCTCCTTCAGAGTGCCCTGTGCAATCATGGCCTCGATTACTGGTCGTATTCCAGCATGGTTTCTGGAGTCAATTTATACTGTGGGGTTCGTGGGAATTTAGCATTTGGTTTAACCTGTGTCTTCACAGGTTCAACTCCTCGAATAAATCCTATCTCCTCTCTCGTGAAATCCCACACCTTCGGAGAAACAGAATCTCTCAAATCATATGGTAGATCTTCTATTGTAAGAACCACGAACTGCTCTACACATAAGCCCATTTTAAAATCAGCATTCTCATCATAGGTTTGCAACTCTACACCCCTCGGAGTTTAGGCTTGCACAAAAGTAAGTATGGGCGATCCGCGAATCGCGCAAAATCACTGCAAAATCCGCAAATTCGCGAGCGGGACAAATTTTGCTCAGGAAGCACTTACCGGGTTATAGCAGGTGCCCAAGTTGAAGCTAATTTCTTTGTAACCATTTACAAAATGGTTACAAAGAAATTAACTTCAACTTGGGCACCTGTTGTAACCCTGTAAGTGCTTCCTAAGCGGCGCCTACTTGCAACTATTCTCTGACCCTGCTCTGACCCTTGAAGCAGGGTCAGAGAATAGTTACAAGTAGACGAGGCTCCGTGAACAGGAAGCACTTGCAGATATAGATAAAGCAGGTGCCCGAGTTGAGGGTCAAATTCAGTAACTCCTTAATGAGCCCCAAAAAATCGTGCGCTTTGTCGAGGCTGGGCAGGTGTGCTTTCTCCCCATATCTACAGTCGAAAATTAGCTATGATGCTTGATGGAGGCCTTTGCATCCTTGTCTTTCACAAGTGCAATCCCCGTGCAGTTACGGTAACCAGTAGCTTCTTTCTCCTCATCTGCTGCTCTGATCTGTGCCTGACCTTTTATACACACAAGAAGAGGCATGTGAACTCGCAAAGAAGCCCCCCCTTTTTGACCCCCCCCACACACTAGTGGTGTGCACCATCTTCCCGCCCTTTACACACTATGATGGACAGCTCACTCGAGGCACCCCGGCGCCCGTCGGCGTGATGGCAAAGTTAATCAGCCCCAAAAAATTGTGCGCTTTGTCGAGGCTGGGCAGGTGTGCTTTCTCCCCATATCTACTGTCGAAAATTAGCTATGATGCTTGATGGAGGCCTTTGCATCCTTGACTTTCACAAAAGCAATTCCCGTGCAGTTCCTGTGACCAGGAGCTTCTTTCTCCCCATCTGCTGCTCTGATCGGTGCCTGACCTTTTATACACACAAGAGGCATGTGAACTCGCAAAGAAGCACCCCCATTTGCCCCCCCACACTTCCGGGTGCGACCGTCTTCCCGCCCTTTACCCGCTATGATTGACAGCTCAATCGAGGGACACGGGCGTCCTTCGGCGCGATGGCAAGGTTAATCAGCCCCAAGAAACCGTGCACTTTGTCGAGGCGGGGCAGGTGTGCTTTCTCCCCATATCTACAGTCGCAAATTAGCTATGATGATTGATGGAGGCCTTGGCATCCTTGACTTTCACGAGTGCAATCCCCGTGCAGTTCCTGTAACCAGTAGCTTTTTATTCCCCATCTGCTGCTCTGATCGGTGCCTGACCTATTATACACACAAGAGGCATGTGAACTCGCAAAGAAGCCCCCCCCATTTGCCCCCCACACACTAGCGGTGTGCACCGTTTTCCCGCCCTTTGCACACTATGATGGACAGCTCACTTGAGGGACCCGGCGCCCTTCGGCTCGATGGCAAAGTTAATCAGACCCAAAAAATCATGCGCTTTGTCGAGGCTGGGCAGGTGTGCTTTCTCCCCATATCTACCGTCGAAAATTAGCTATGATGCTTGATTGAGGCCTTTGCATCCTTGACTTTCCCGAGTGCAATCCCCGTGCAGTTCCTGTGACAAGGAGATTCTTTCTCCCCATATGCTCCTCTGATCGGTGCCTGACCTTTTATACACACAAGAGGCATGTGAACTCGCAAAGAAACCCCCCCCGTTTGCCCACCCCTCACACACTAGCGGTGTGCACCGTCTTCCCGCCCTTTACCCACTATGATGGACAGCTCACTCGAGGGACCCCGGTGCCCTTCGGCGCGATGGCAAAGTTAATCAGCCCCAAAAAATTGTGCGCTTTGTCAAGGCTGGGCAGGTGTGCTATCTCCCCACATCTACAGTCGAAAATTAGCTATGATACTTGATGGAGGCCTTTGCATCCTTGACTTTCACGAGTGCAATCCCCGTGCAGTTCCTGTAAACAGTAGCTTCTTTCTCCCCATCGGCTGCTATGATCGGTGCCAGACCTTTTATACACACAAGAGGCATGTGAACTCGCAAAGAAGCCCCCCCCTATTTGCCACACCCCACACACTAGCGGTGTGCACCATCTTCCCGCCCTTTACCCACTATGATGGACAGCTCACTCGAGTCACCCTGGCGCCCTTCGGCACGATTGCAAAGTTAATCAGCCCCAAAAAATCATGGGCTTTGTCGAGGCTAGGCAGGTGTGCTTTCTCCCCATATCTACAGTCGAAAATTAGCTATGATGGTTGATGGAGGCCTATGCATCCTTGTCTTTCACGACTGCAATCCCCGTGCAGTTCCTGTAACCAGTAGCTTCTTCCTCCTGTGGTAAATAAATTATTAAATACCTGTTCTATTTTTGACTAGATATATAATAACAGATAGCTCAATAAATAAGAGTCAAGATTCGAGGTATCTTGAGTTTGCAGGTTTTAATACAGCATAAAGGACAGCAACAGGACAACCTGCACGGGAATAGGATGGCAGCTGCCGGGGGGCAGGATCTGGGAGCATAAGGGGGACTTTTAATAACAGTGCACAATATTTATAGTTTAAACAATTGCATTACAGTTAATACAGTAGGCGTAGCAGTGGGTGGAGTTCGTAGCAGTCGCGAAAGATAAGGCTGAAGTGGGTGTAACAAGAGGCGTGTACATAGACATGTGATGTAAACGTAACAGAATATGTCATAAATGGGGCGGAAACATGGAGGGGGCTACCTAAGGAGCCGGGACCTCTGACCTAGTGGTGCGCGCAAGCTGGCAATGACGTGTTACTAGGAGGAACTGGGGGCTATGACTTCTGTGCTAGAAGAGGAGACTAAAGTCTGGAGAGTCAGAGCGACATGTACCTAAACACTATCTAGTATCTGATGTTTAGAGAACATGTTGATAGAATCCAAAAGTTATCAGGGCAAAGGCTAACAGACTCTAAGACTGGTGCATGCATTATTCTACATGTAGTGCGGGTTGAGGAATATTAAATGACCATTAATACAGTATTTCTCTTACATGGAGACGTAAAGGCTAGACCATGACGGAAACTATTGATGCGATTCAGTAGCTTAGGAATGCAGAGAAGGAGAGCTGGACTGATAACTAGAATCATAACATACTTTTGGCAGACTGGCAGGCAGAGCCAGGCCGAGCCGGGCACTGTGAGGCAGGAAGTAAGTGAAGGGTCAGGGATACAGGTGGGGGCTGTATCGCTCCTCAGCGAGGGTTCAGGAGACAGGAGCTGAATCTGGTGTCCGGGCCCTTTTGAGGCCTAGAAACGGGGACTTTTACTGAATTAACGTGCACACTGTGAAACGTGGCCACATAACTTTACATAGGCTTAATACTCGTAGCTTTCACGAGAACTGGAAACTGGCATACTGGAGTTGGACACAACTAGAATTGCGTCTTTAATCGATCATAAGGGAATACATATGCATATTAATCATGCACATATAACATAAGATGGGGAACACGTAGGGACACAGAACATGGCAAAATTTACTTTTCCACATTCCCTCCTTGTCACTACGTTTCCATCAGGAAACATCAATATTCATGATACCATCTATCATTTCATACAGTATCATTTGCTCGTCTCGAATTGTCTTGGAACGGGACTTAGGACTAGGACTTGGAATACAGGATGTAGCACAAATGCCGCAAATCGCAGGGCCACATTGTAAACAGAGGCAGCAACTGAAAATGATCATTACTGCTATACCTAGGAATGACAATACCTTCCATCCCCAGGCAGAAATTATACTCCAGAGCCAACCGGACCATGTCCAGGTGCCTGGATTCTGGTGTAACTGATGGGCAATTTTATGAAGTCTGGTTATAGCTGAATAAACAGACGGCGCGTTATTAGGAATGAAAATGCAGCAACTAGATCCGATGACTCTACATGCTCCTCCTCTATCGGCCAGTATGACGTCAAGAACGAGACGATTTTGGAGCACGACAAATCTCATAGCAGATTGCTCTTCGGTTAAGTTACCTAGAGCAGAAGTAGTCTCATTCACTACTGCTTCAAGGGTTCTGGTTAACCTACGGATTAGCTTACTATTCTGGATAGGGCCTATAAAGAAGAAGAATCCTTTATTGAAATCTTGATACTGTTCTAAAGCAGTTTCAGTTTGATCGACAATCGGGGACTCGATCTCCCTTCTATGTCTAATGTGTACTAGATGCGTGTTTCTATGATAATCGGATGGGGCTAGGAAAACTGGTGGCAGTAGGAAGGCAATGTAACAGGTTCCATCCCAATTGAGGGGCAGACGAACATATGCGGTCTGACCACAAACAAAATATGAATGACGTGAGGCTTTGAAAACAGATTTCCCACTGTCACTATACTTGACAATAGTAGTACAATCACTATGTCCTACATGTGCGGAACCATTCTTTCGGACACATAATTCGCCTTTGACTGGTAGTACTGAAATAGCAGGTAAATCTGGAGTGGTATCAGACTGAACATTCAGGACCATAAAATTCGAAGAATAATTATCTAAATTATATACTTCATTTTCTAGATCTAACCCTTTTCTATGGGTGAGACCTTGCTTGTCTGGAAAACATGTACTATTCAGAAGGGACATATCTGTTGAGGATGACGTTAACGTGGACCATGCTCCACACGAACCATTATGTGAAAACGGATAAGGAAAGAGTGGCAGAACTCCCTTCGGTGTCTGGAAAGGGGGGAGTCGACCACACACCCAACAATTAGTGGCATTGCTGGTCTGGTGTGAATAGTGTAACATTCTTATAAATGTATTATTTCTCATAGCAAGACGATAGGACAACTCGTGAGGAGGCAAATCACTAAATGTGTGCTCTACTGTAGCATTAGAAAACTTATTTACATGAGAAATTGGAAAACATAAATGCAATGCATAACTTGTGCAGGTAACCATCAAACTCAAAAATAGAAGAAAACATAGAATAACGATACATCTGATAGAGTTTTGACTAACTCTCTCACTATGGGGGTCTATCTCATACATGTCAGAAACCTGTCTAACCGTTTCACCCGAGGGGGACTTAGACAATTAAACTGGCTGACTTATTTTACTAGACCGGAGTTTCTTTTTATACTCCTGCTGCGGAGTTTCCTCTAACAGGGGAACTGTCAATTCTGGATTTGTATTGGTATCTGGTTTAGAGTCTGGTTTCAGGCAGTCTTTAGAGATGGAATTGTCTGTAGAAATGTCATTAAAAGTCTTGTTTCGGAGTCCGTGAAATTTCTTGACATGAGACAGGTGCACCCAGCCTTTGCGGCCTTCCAACTTCACGGCCGTGCGGGTGGTCAGAAGGACAAGTTGAGGGTGTTTCCAGTGGGGCTCCAGCGGACTTGAACGATCAAAATTCCGGACAAGCACAAGACATCCTGGAACGATTTCATGCGGTTTCACCTCGGTATTGTCTGGAAATGCGGCGGCAACCTGTGAACGACAAGAGTGTAGGGCAGACATCAAGGAAGCTAGGTAATCTGTCAGCATATTACTGGAAACATCTGTAATACTTCGGGGTCTAGGTGTACCCCACATGTTCGGGGGGCGGCCGAATACGACCTCGTAAGGGGACAGACCTGATCGGGAATGTGCGACCATGCGCATATAAAATAGGGCGACTGGCAGAGCTATTAGCCAGTCCACACCTTTCTCTTTACAAACTTTAGCAATGCGGATTTTTAGGGTCTGATTATGTCTCTCTACGAGGCCTGCTGCTTCAGGATGGCGCACACAATGAAACTTCCACTGGTACCCTAACAGAAGGGACACATGCTTCATTAACTCAGATGAGAATGGCTGGCCGTTGTCTGAATACACGACCCTAGGGAGTCCATAACGAGGGAAAAATTCACGAACCAGCTGCTTGGCAGTGGTCGCGGCTGTGTAATCTGGAACTGGATATGCCTCTGTCCACCTGGACAAAGCGCATACAACTACAAGGACATACTTGAAACCTCGACATCGCTCCATCTGAATATAATCCATCTGGAGGACTTCAAAAGGGTGGTCAGGAGGCTGGAATCCCCCTTGTTCCACCGGGACACTTTTACCTGGATTGAACTGACAACATATCATACAGGTACGGACTTTCTGCTTGGCTGCAGCTCGTAAGTGTTTGTTAAACCAAAGGTTCTGGATACTGTCTAACATGGCTTTTTCTCCTAAATGTGCAGGACTATGTGCGGTGTTAATAATGACTTGAACCATTGAGTCGGGGAGAAACCATGTGGCTTTTCCCTTCGTCAACCATCCCTGATCTGTCTGGACCCCTCCTTGTTCGGACCATTTCTTGATTTCATCAGGAGTAGCATGTAACTGGATATCTATGACATCTTGAGTGGGGTCCTTAACTGTCATACATGTAGTCTGATCTGGAGTGTGTGTCTGTGTCATGTTAACTGGAATGTCTGGAGTCTGAGCTGTGAGCTTGGCTGTTCGATCTGCTAGATCATTATCTTGGGAAATAATGTCAGTGACTTTCGTATGTGCTTTGCACTTCATGATAGCGATAGCTGTCGGTAAATGTATTGCTTCTAACAGAGCTTGAATGAGGAGACCATGCTGAATCTTGGTTCCATGAGAAGTCATAAAACCTCTTTCTTGCCAGAGCACTCCAAAGTCGTGTACGACTCCGAATGCATAACGTGAATCTGTGTAAATATTAACTTTCAGGTTCTTGGCGTGTATGCAGGCTTGAGTCAGAGCGACTAGCTCTGCTGCTTGAGCGGACAGAGTGTCAATACGGTGTGTCTCTATAACTTCAGTGTCAGTAGTCACTGCATACGCGGCTACTAGTTCTCCTGTACTTGTTCTCATACATGAACCATCCACATAAAGTGTCAGGTCGGGATCTGGTAGTGGAATATCTGTCAGGTCTTGTCTTGGCTTTGTCATGGTGTTAACTACTTCCACACAGTCATGTGTGGCAGGATTTGAGGTAACTGACGGTAACAGTGTAGCAGGATTTAGAACGTTGCAGCGTCTGATTTCTATGTGTGGCTGGAACAGTGTCAATTCATAACCTGTTAAACGTGCAATTGTCAAGTGCTGAGTCTGTGTTCGGTTTAAAAGAACTTCCATGGAGTGTGGAACTTGTACTGTCAGGGAGTGTCCTAACACTATGGAATCACTTTGTCTGATAGCTAGAGCTGTGGCTGCAACTGACTTGAGGCACGCAGGCAGAGCCTGGGCTACTGGATCTAGTGTGCTCGAAAAATAAGCACAAGGCTTGTATTGTCCTGCTTGATCTTGTGTGAGAACAGATAATGCTGTACCTTCACGTTCTGTGACAAAAAGTGTAAAAGGCTTACTGTAGTTCGGTGTAGCTAGAACGGGAGCTTGGCATAAGGCTTTCTTTAATTCATTAAAAGCAAGTGTATGTTCAGATGTCCAAGGGAGGACAGTCGATACGGCTGCCTCCTGTGTCGTTAACTGTATCAGTGGCTTGGCTAGAAATGCATACTGAGGAATCCATTGTCTGCAATAGGAAGTGAGGCCGATAAAAGCTCGTACCTCTTTCTGTGTCTTGGGCTGAGGAAGACTCGCTATTAACTGGATGCGGTCAGGTGTCAACTGCCTACCCCTCTTGGACAGTAAGTGGCCTAAATAGATCACTTGCTGGACACAGAATTGAAGCTTCGAAGGGGACACCTTGTGCTCCATCTCGGCTAGGAAATACAGAACTGTAAGTGACGCACGCTCGCAGTCACGTTCAGAACGGGCTGTGATCAGTAGATCATCGACATACTGGAGCAGGGCAGTGTCAGTTGGCATGTGAATATTGTCTAGTTGTCTCTTAAGTGTTTGACTGTAAATACTAGGACTTTCTGTGAAACCTTGAGGAGCTCGTGTGAATTTATAGCTCCTTCCATTTAAACAGAATCCGAAAAGGAACTGGCTATCTGGATGAATGGGGACACTGAAAAATGCGTTTTTGAGGTCTATGACAGTGAAAAATGTGGCTTCAGAATCAATAGCTGTCAATAGGGATGAGATATCTGGAACAACTGGGTACTGGGGGATGATACATTTATTAAGTTCCCGAAGGTCAATCACTAATCGATATACTGGAGGTGCATTTGGATCAGTACGTTTCATGACTGGAATAATAGGAGAATTACATACATTGGAGTCAGTTTCTACAACCACTCCTTGAACAATGAGCTCGTCAATAATTTTGGATAAGGCTGCTACAGCCTCAGGTGGCAATCTGTACTGTCTGATTCGTGGCAAGACTATACCTTGCTTGAGAGTCACACGATGTGGTGTGATTTGCATAAAACCAACATCAGTTGGACCTTGCGCCCAGAGATGCTGCGGGACATTCAGTAATCT
Source organism: Lissotriton helveticus (assembly GCF_964261635.1). Taxonomy (NCBI): domain Eukaryota; kingdom Metazoa; phylum Chordata; class Amphibia; order Caudata; family Salamandridae; genus Lissotriton; species Lissotriton helveticus. Next base: position 1,708,750,986 of record NC_136069.1, on the reverse strand, counting down.
TGGATCAAAATCACGTAATACATAGTGACCCTTAAAGTCACGTAAAAACAAACGTATTCCTTCTGGGGAGCAGCAAATAACTGCACCTAATTCTTTCAGTGTCTTAATGCCTAACAAATTTTCTGGACATGATTTCGTAAGTAACAGGTCAGTAGTTCGGGACAATGGACCAACTTCTAGAGTAACTGGCTTTGATATCTCGTTTACTATAGGCTTTCCTGAAAATCCAAGGGAAACATTTCTAGAGCCTGAGAGCGGAGCCCCTGGAACCTCGTCATGACTGATAGTAGTCCTACTTGCCCCTGTATCAATCAGAAACTTTCTGTCTTTCCCTAATACTTGACTGTGACCATAGGGACCCTCTTGATCTACAGGTATCTCGATGAGAGGCAAGCCTACCTCCCTCTCTAGGCTGTTTCATGAGTACGGCTGGTACTCTGGATACTCGGACTGCGCATACTGGTACATTTGCTGTGTAACATGCTGTGTTGCAGCGATAGGCTGCGGCGCTGGAGCTGTCTGTTGTGCATTCTGTGGCTGAGAAGTCTGTGAAACTTGCTCTTGTCTAGGCGGACGTGGTCTTTCTTTAGTCTTACCGGTAGCTATGTTGTGTTTCAGAACTGCACACTCGTTTATAAAATGACCTGGCTGTTTACAATAATTGCAGGTCCCTTTAACAGGGACTGCAGGATGACTGGCTTGATTCGGACCCCTCTTCTGACTGTCTTGAGGAACAGATTGTGCAACTAATACTTTCATTTTCGTGTCTTTCATACGTTTCCTTTCGTGATCTTGCTCTTCTCTGATTCTATTCTGGTGATACTGGAGCATCTGAAGCATTTGGGACGGAGTATTAGCTTGCCAGGTACTTTCGACTTTCAAAACTCGGTTTTTAACTTGTGGGCTTGAATTCTCGACTAGTTTAGTAACAAAAAGATGAGGGTATGACTCGCTACTCGTCTTCAAACCACTGTTAATACTAAAACATTTCTCGAATCTAGAATAAAAATCACTAGTATCTTCGTCTGGTTTCTGTTTACAGGCTGAGATTGCATCCCAGTCTTCCTTTTTCGTGGCTAGTAATCTTGGCAAAACTTGTATTAACAGTTTGGGCAATTCTTTACATTTATCTCCTAGACCGGTACCTGGTACACGTGTATTTTCTTCAGCTTCTAGAGCTGCCCAATCTATCTTTTTCTCTCCCACCTCCCATTCTTTTTCTTTGAGTTTTTCATATATGCCCGCAGGCAACAGGACTTTTAACATTTTAATTATATCTGGATACGTATATTCTCCCATACGGAGCATGTCTTTTAATTCACGGTGGAACCCTGCTGGATCTTTGTCGTGACAGGGAATTAATTTCTTCATCTCTAAGAGTTCTATCTTTGTAATCGGGGTGTAAACAAATACTCGTTGCATTTCACCATCCGGTGTCCTAACTGGGTGTACTTCTCGTAACGGATGCTGTCTGTCTATGTAAAACGGTTTACTTTCTGGAGGTGAGACGTGAACAAAATGCGGGTTCAGAAACGTTCTATATTTGTGGCGCTGTTCTAGAATGATACTAATTAAATCGGTACCTAGACCTTTCCATCTATACTGGAGTAACTCGTTCAGAACATCATGTAACGGACCTGGATCAGAATGCTGACCCTCATACAGTGTAATGAGGTGCTGGATCATATACATACCCACCAGTCGCTGCTCGGCTGGGGGCAGTTTCAGAAACATTTGTGCCACTATTTCGTCTGGAAAAGTGGTAGAATCAGTAGCCCATCGGACTGCTGATCGGGCTAGTTCCTGTTCATGCATGGTACTAAGTTCACTATAACCGATTCGTGATTTCAGAATGTGATCGGTAGCTTGGAATACTTGCTCTAGAGAACCTTGTTCTGGTGCTGGAGGAGGAACAGTTTTCTTGTAGTCTAGACGTGAATGTCGGTCGGAAAGTCTAGTTCTACCTACATACGCTATTCTGGACGGATTCTCGTCGTCTACCTCTTCGGTAGGAGAGTCGTCTTCTTTCTCGCTTACTTGTGCTGTTTTGCGTTTCTCGTGTAACCTTATTATTTCCTTACGAATTTTCTTGTACATACTCTCTATACTACTGAGTGTCTTGTGTCTTCCCTCGGCTATATGATCACTCCATTTTGTCAGAACTCTCATTTCGGTCGGATCTTTAGTCGGATAATCTTGTTCCCTTATTAAACAATTTATTAGAAATTTTAATAGCATGAACTGAATCTCAGCTTTTCTTAGAGACATGATTTCACCAATACTTTCTGGATCTTCTCCTGTACGGATGAAACGATACATTCTGTCTAGATCTTCTTTCATATTTGGTAGGGTGTCCAAATACTCGGTCACCCGTCTTACACGCAATGAATATATAACCATACTATCATCACCTGGGACTGGATCATAACGGCATTCGGTAAGAGCTCGTCTGATATCTGCAACGGACTGATGTTTGGGCGTACGCTGTAACGCACGTTCATGTAACTCGGCTAATATTACACGTTTCTGTGGCGGCGGGGTACCAGGAGGACCTCCTCCCGCGGCCCCTAAACTGGAATCGTCGACTGATACTCTTCGTGCTGGCAGAGTGGTCAATGTAGCGGGTACTTGTAATGTAGGCTGGACCGGGGGTATCGTAACAGGTACTGCAACAGGTGCCCCGGTGACTGGAGGAGCAGGATTTACATTATTTACAGGAGCTGGCGGAACAGGATTTGCATATTCTGGGACTGTGTCGTCCAAATAAGACGAGAGAAAAATATCAGCTGCGGTCGGTTTGTGACGTAGCTTGGTCGGAACTAAGGGTGGCGGAAAATTACTGGATGCCTCCGGGGTTGCTTTTGGCAAGCCCTCGGCAAGAAGAGGGTACATACCCTTAATAAGGGCATTCCTCTGTCTGTCTGACTGTTCGGTTTTAACTCGTTCACCTATTTCGATTAATTCCCTTTCTTGGGCTCTTTCTGAGGATTCTCTACTTAATTCTGACTTTCTGATTTCTTTTTCGGTTCTTTTATGAGATTCTTTGCGCCATAACTCGATGGCATCTTTCTGTGACTGTCTGGCTTTCTTTTTCCATAATGCTTCTTCTACTCGCATGATGCACTCGGCATCCCATGTGCCTGATACAGGCCATCTATATTTCTCTTCTAATTCCTTAGTATACTCGACCCATAAGTCTAGATATAATATGGCACTTATGCCATGCTTATGATACATAAAATGACCTGGACTGTCCCTAGGCGGGACAGGAACTGCTTCCTCGAGCAGACCTTTCTTAGTTCTTAACTGACGTAATTTTGAGAACAGAGGCATAACGCAAACTGGGATCTGGACACAATACAATACACAATGAACACAATAATGACTGGGGAAACAACTCATTCATACCACGACGTTGAAAAACACTGAAATGACATTTAAAATAACAGTTCAGACAGAAACATTACCTGGAATACTTGAAAACAAAAACACATGAATTTTCTCGAGAACGGAACTTAATAGAATTACTAGATGCACTGCTGAAACAGTACGAAACATACCGGTCTCATAAAGAGACACGTCAGGACCCGCATCCACCTAGGTGGACACTTCGTGTTGGATTTGCGTACCCAAACCCACGGACCAGAGACAAATTAATTGACCCTGTCTAGATACTACCCCAGCAACGGTACTCACCGGGCAGCAAGAACGGAAGGCCTCGGACTGGACTGGACTGCTACGACGACGGACTACGAACTTCGGACTTCAGTTACGGGTGGGCCTCCGGATACCTCGGACCTTGGACTCTCGGCTTGGGCTCTGGTTGGGACTCGCCGCGTTCCTCCACCGCCTCGTCTGGATGCTGGACCGCAACCTCCGTCTCCTCCGTGGGCCTGAGGGATACTTGAAGCAGAAATATCTGCCACTGCGCAGGATGGTTCCGTCACGACTGCAGAGGATCAGGGGGCTTGCGTGGCTTCTCCGGCGCGTGGGGAAAGGGCAAGTCCCTATTCGGGCGCCATTATGTGGTAAATAAATAATTAAATACCTGTTCTATTTTTGACTAGATATATAATAACAGATAGCTCAATAAATAAGAGTCAAGATTCGAGGTATCTTGAGTTTGCAGGTTTTAATACAGCATAAAGGACAGCAACAGGACAACCTGCACGGGAATAGGATGGCAGCTGCCGGGGGGCAGGATCTGGGAGCATAAGGGGGACTTTTAATAACAGTGCACAATATTTATAGTTTAAACAATTGCATTACAGTTAATACAGTAGGCGTAGCAGTGGGTGGAGTTCGTAGCAGTCGCGAAAGATAAGGCTGAAGTGGGTGTAACAAGAGGCCTGTACATAGACATGTGATGTAAACGTAACAGAATATGTCATAAATGGGGCGGAAACATGGAGGGGGCTACCTAAGGAGCCGGGACCTCTGACCTAGTGGTGCGCGCAAGCTGGCAATGACGTGTTACTAGGAGGAACTGGGGGCTATGACTTCTGTGCTAGAAGAGGAGACTAAAGTCTGGAGAGTCAGAGCGACATGTACCTAAACACTATCTAGTATCTGATGTTTAGAGAACATGTTGATAGAATCCAAAAGTTATCAGGGCAAAGGCTAACAGACTCTAAGACTGGTGCATGCATTATTCTACATGTAGTGCGGGTTGAGGAATATTAAATGACCATTAATACAGTATTTCTCTTACATGGAGACGTAAAGGCTAGACCATGACGGAAACTATTGATGCGATTCAGTAGCTTAGGAATGCAGAGAAGGAGAGCTGGACTGATAACTAGAATCATAACATACTTTTGGCAGACTGGCAGGCAGAGCCAGGCCGAGCCGGGCACTGTGAGGCAGGAAGTAAGTGAAGGGTCAGGGATACAGGTGGGGGCTGTATCGCTCCTCAGCGAGGGTTCAGGAGACAGGAGCTGAATCTGGTGTCCGGGCCCTTTTGAGGCCTAGAAACGGGGACTTTTACTGAATTAACGTGCACACTGTGAAACGTGGCCACATAACTTTACATAGGCTTAATACTCGTAGCTTTCACGAGAACTGGAAACTGGCATACTAGAGTTGGACACAACTAGAATTGCGTCTTTAATCGATCATAAGGGAATACATATGCATATTAATCATGCACATATAACATAAGATGGGGAACACGTAGGGACACAGAACATGGCAAAATTTACTTTTCCACACTCCTCATCTGCTGCTCTGATCTGTCCCTGACCTTTTATACACACAAGAGGCATGTGAACTCGCAAAGAAGCCCCCCCCCCCCATTTACCCCTCCACACACTAGCGGTGTGCACCGTCTTCCCGCCCTTTACACACTATGATGGACAGCACACTCGAGGGACCCCGGCGCCCTTCGGTGCAATGGCAAAGTTACACACACATGGTCACTGGAGGCAATTCTTCTGGCCCTACGCAGCTTTAATGCAGGAAAAGCAATATACATTTACCCAACGAGGTAGCACCTACTGATTAGCCAGTAGAAAGTACTCCAGTATGTATGTATGGTGCAAAATCGCAAAATCGCAAAAAAAATAAGCAATTTCAAGGGGAAATTCACGAATTCGCAGATTTTTTTGCGATTTTGGGCGAATTTGCGAACCGCTGATTCGCTAAATTCGCCCATACTTACACAAAACATCTAGTCCTAATAGCCAGACTGGGCTGGAATCACCCACCAAAAAATTGATGTTTGTCTCTGAACAGTCCTATTCTCACAGATAACTCATTTGTTAATGGGTTAGTCATTTTCAAATTGGTTACTACCACCACTTGAATCGATTTTCCTGACAGAGACAAATTTTGGACCATTTCTGTCCACTCTGTGGAAAATGCAGCTCTAGTATCTAACAAAAAGGTAACAGGATGTCCATTCATCTTTGCATCTACAAATGGTCCACATTGATCCAATTCCAGGGCGGCACCCAAAAGTGCACTCTCCATGCACCCTGATCTGAAACTCATGAGGACCTTCTAATTGATCAAATCTGTCTTGTATCTCAAAGTAAGGCATCTGATGATATACCTGATTACTCATGGGAATTCTTTGAGGTTGAGGTATTTGCATTTGACACTCGCAACCTCCCCCATACATGGATCTGGGTCTGGTCACAGTATTCACACTTTCTGCCATTTGTCCCTCTCCCTCATATTGCATTTGATTTGCTGGATTTAATCGACACTCGCGCTTCCAAAGCCCAATTTTGTGACAATAGTGGCACGCTGTGACACGTTTTTGATTTGCCACCCAATCCACTCCCATACTGACATCCGCACCCCTTTCTCTACCTTGTCCAGTTTGAGTTACAGTCTGTTGATTTATTCCCCTACCACTTCCTCTTCCTCGGCCCATCGTTCCTCAAGCCCCTTGCACCCAATCTGGCCTTTTTGCATTCCTCAACAGTACCATCATGAATTTCTGCTTTGTTTTCCTTTGTGCTGCCTCTACCTGTTCACTACAATATTTGGCATAGCGCAAAATTTCATCCACAAATTTATTCTGCCAAGAAATCAAGTGATGCTGTATCGTCAAACTGATATCAATTCTTAATCTTCACACATATTTGAAGAAAACTGTGCCATATCTTTTGGCTCAACTGTACCCAATCCACTATTTTGTCGAAAGGCCACCAAGAGTCTCCCATCATATTCATGTACTGATTCTTAGGATCTTGAGTAGTATGATCGATTTTGAGCCAATCAACAGTCTGAGGAGCTACTTTAGATTGTAACCACTTAATCACTTGTTCATATTTCTTCATTACCTTGGGTGAAGGACCATGATTCACGGTATCTCTAGGGGGTTCTGCAGCAGGCCAATCAATAACAACCTTACATGCTGTCTATAAATCACCTGAAACCACTATATCAAACAAGGTATTCAAATCAATCCATAACACCTTCGCAATTTTAACAAATCAATCAATTTGTTTATACCAGTCAGCAGGTGTCTTCCTCAGCCAAGGAAAATCATTAGTGAAAGCTGCTAAATCACCCCTGCTCCATGCTACATGTATATACCCTCCTTTCTGTACTTCTCTCAGAGGATAATTTCCTGCTGCTCCCATCCCTCCACCCAAAGGCAGAATATCTCAAATCACCTTCTTGGCACTTTTCTTTTGCAACCATCTTTCCACCCATTTATCTAATTCCCTCCATGGTCGCATTGCTATAATCAAATCTATGATTTGTGCCTTTATTCCTGTCGTTCGCTTTTCCTCTAAATCCTGATCAGTATAATTGAATCTGAAGCTGCCCTGCATTAATTTTGCCTTGGTCAAATCCACCTCATACCTTTGTGCCAATTGTACCAATGCTTCATGAGCACGCTTTCCCTTTCTAGTAGCATTCTTAGCCACAAATACCAATTCACTTGGGTCGCATGTTTCTATCCTATCCAATGGCAAATTCCCTTCTTTTACCTCGTCTATTTCTGCTTTTAGTCTGACCACATCTATCAGTGGTGCCTTCATTGCCACCTGTACAATTCTCTGATCTCTCTAACTTCCTAATTCTTCCCTGCCACAACTTTGCGCTTTCCTTGGACCTACACTCTCCTCCACTCTCAACACTGGGAGATCTTCTCTCTCACAAATTCGACTTTTCCAATGGTTACATTCACACAAACCCTGCGGTTGGAATGTTACTCTAGGGGCTGCCATATACCGCTCCTCTCTTGGTAGCATTGACTCCCTCAAGGTGGAACCCACATTCTGATATTTCTCCTAGAATTTGCCAAAGCACCTCTTTGTCTTGGTTCTGACCCACTGTCAATTCTTGATGGATCAGCAGTTGCTTGCAATGGAGTACTAGCTTCTATTGGTACCTGAGCCAGACCTGTTTCACTTATTGTAAGACTCCCTCCAGATATTGTCTCTTCCATCCTGCTCAGTGTCTGCATATCCTGGCCCTCCAGATCCTCCTGGAATTCTTATCCCCACTGCCATTCTCCCTTTCACTCCTGTCATCCGACACCTAAAGCTTCTCCTGTTTGCTGGGTTCTCTTTTGCTCTGATCTGGAGTCATAAGGAGGAGGACATTCTGCTAACAATCTTTCTAGGAAGCTATCATCTGTTTCATTGCTTCTGCGCGAAATCTTGGGGTCAAATTTGATGACCAACTCTCATTTCAACAGCAGGCAGTGGCTGTAGCGGGCTCGTGTTTTCAGATCATCAAATCACTGAGGAATTTTTTGATCTTCTTCCTCTGGCAGCCAGAAAGACTGTTGCAGTGGCCCTTATAACATCTAGACTGGACTACTGCAACAGTCTTTATGCAGGCACCAATAAAGTGGTGCTGCATAGGCTGCAGATGGTCCAACATGCTGCAGCTCGCCTGGTACTCCGCTGGCCGAGAAGATCATCTGCTTCGGCGGCGCTTAAGGCTTTACATTGGCTGCCCATTCACAAGCGTGTACTATTTAAGATTCTTGTTATTGCCTTTAGAGCCTCTCAGTCTCAAGGCCCTAGATATCTTCTGAGGGGCTTTCAACGCTATATGCCAACACGCTGTTTGAGGTCTGCCAATCAAAACCTGCTAGTTGTACCCAGATTTAGACTAGCCACCAAAGGAGGGAAGTCTCTTTTTGTGTTGGGATCAAGAGCTTGGAACAAACTGCCAGCTCAGCTCCGCTGTATAGTCAAGGAGAATGACTTTAGGAGATCCCTGAAGACATGGATCTTCTCGCTCTCTGATGCAGCTTGCAGAGCATTGGTGTAGTGATTGTACTGCGTGATACTGCCTTCTGTCTACCAACTTATCTCAGCTGGGTTGGGTGTGAAGCGCCAAGATGCTCCCTGGAGCGATAGTTGCGCTATATAAATGTGTGCTTACATTACATATGATCGTTCCTCTTCTATGGTATCTAGTCTCCATCTTTTCAGCTGTTCATCCCACCTGGCATCCTGATATGCCTTCATTGCCTTCTTCATTCTTCCCTGTGATGCTGCTCTTCTTTTTGCCATTGCTGCTCTCATCCATGTATCTAATGCCTCAAATTGAGCTGGTCTGGGCGGAGGTTTCAGAGAAGCCATCAGACCTCTCAGCTGTTACAGCACCTTCATTCGGAAGGACCCATAACGAGGAAAAGCCAATTCTCCCTCCTTCTCTGAGATTTTATGCCAATTTTGCAACCACACTATAGTATGGAGCCCTACATTAGTTGCCATGTAATGTGCCGGAGTGTCCTCTGGTGGAGATTCTTCTCCCACTGAGTTACCATTCCTGTATCACCTCTACATAAATCACACAACATCCTAAAACATCTCATTATGAAAATCAATTACTTGCAATTTAGAATCCAATAAATATTCAACTTCGGACGAAATTCCACCAAACCCAGCGAGGCGTTACAGCCATAATAACTTACAGTCACATAAAACAAGTAATTGTCCATCCACTAAAAGATAGCTAGAACACACTCACAAGAACATCCGTTGTGACCTCCGACTGGCGTTGCACACCCAGTCGCCATAGTCCACCCCCCGGTACCGAAGGTCTTCCACCGCAACTTTACTCCTACATTCACACAAAGTTCCCTACCACAAGTGGATTGCCGATAGCGCTTCACGACACCCACAGTTTTGATTGGTCAATCACATATACAAAACTATCCTGGGATCTTGGACTTCTCTTGAGTCCGCTCACCAAACTTCCTGATCCGCATATGTCAGGACCAGTAAACCGATTAACCCACAATCACTCCACTTTCATCCCAACTTTGCAAGACCTCAGACAATTAATCCATCCCCGCAATCTAACACACCACACAGTTTCATACTCATGCAACCACTGTTTTCGCCGCACAATCAGCAGCCGCCGCCCTCCACCAATCTTCGTTTTTTGCCGTTGTTTACTCCAAGTCCAGAGCCAAAATTCTCTTCTGCTTCTACTCAAATTACTCATTCTCCTCTCACTTTAGAGGCAAACCATCCTCTGCTACCATTTGATTATGCAAAATTTAGTCCTTGCCTTCCCAGCTAAATTAAGCACAGATTGTCTTTTATTTGCCTGCTGAAAATGCTTGAGGGGAGTAAAACAAATCAGGATTATACTTACAATTCAGTTATGTTTAATAGACCACAGACTCTGAATTCCAGTTTATGGATTTTATTAGAAGGCCAAAAATAATTGTATAAACACACATCTGAGAAACAGAGAATATAGATATATGAAAATCAATACAGTGCCGAACATACAAATATAATTAATTCGGCATAGAAGGCATAATGTGACGAACTCCAAAATCAAAATGCAACACAGAATAGTAGCTGAAAACAAATCCTTTTTCTTTAGGAAGGAAAACATAAGTTATCTTTCCCTACACTTCGCTCATTGGGGGTCCTGCCTAATTTCCCTTTTTCATCTCCCAAAGGTGTCAGCACGTGTGACTTCCTAAGAAATACTCACGTTAATTGGGTCAGATAGTTTAAGGCTATGGAGCTCACTCTAAGCTCCTTCTCCTCCAAAAATGTAGAAGTCTGATCTTTTCTGCCCCTGAGCATCATACAAAAGACAATTATCCCCCTACACTATGTCATCTAAAACTTTCCATTTGCTCCTAGTTGTTTTCCACAAAAGCTGTGTTATCCAGCTCCTGTTTTGTGACCTTGATGCTTCAGCAAAGCCAGACCCGAGAGGCATCCTCCCTTTTCGCCTTTAAGCCTTCTTAAAAAACATTCTGGGTATCTCCTTAAATCTAAGAATAATGAGGTTGAATTCTTGCACCTGCAGTAGGATGAGAACATACTGTTTTGCTCTACAAAAGGATTTATTTAATTAATTCTTGAGCAATCAAGGAGAAAAGCAAAATCAACCTATGATATTGGACCTAAAGTGGAGACAATTTAAACGACACACAGTTACATTTATGTGAGTAGAATATCATCCTGCACTTTATGCATACAGTATAAAATCCTGATTGATGTGCACATTACATTTCAATGCTCATAATGTTGACTAAATGCATTTGTTTAACATAATACACTGCAAACCATTCAAATACATGTGAGTGTGTTTGAATAATGAGTACAACACACCCATACAATTTAGAGAGCTGTAAGTGCTCTATCGGCTCTTTGCAGACTCATGCCTCTAGAGCACTATGCAGACATATCCACAATATCACAGCTGTCTCTATAGCACTGTGTAGAAACGTCTTCTAAGGCTCGGTGCAGACACCTGCCACGATAGCAAAGTGCTGAATCCTGCCTCTAGAACACTGTGCAGGCACCAACACTGCAGCATAGTGCAGACACCTTTATCTACCGCACTGTGCAGTAAGCTCCTCTTTGACACTGTGCAGACACCTCCACTAAATTACTGTGCAGACACCTGTCTTGACAGAATAGTGTATACTCCTGCCTCTGGAGCACTATGCAGACACTTTCTGTACAGCACTGTGCAGACACTTCCACTACAGCACAGTGCAGAATCCTGCTTCTATAGCACTGTGCAGCCACCACCACTACAGCACAGTGCAGAACCCTGCCTCTAGAGCACTGTGCAGGCACCACCAGTGCAGCACAGGGTAGACACCTTTCTCAACAGCACTGTGCAGTAACTTAGTTTGTGGCGCTGTGCTGACTCCTGCCTCTAGACCACTATGCATCACCATTTTCGGGATAACATTAGCTCTCTACCCCGCCCCTGTGGTGAGGTGGAACCCAAGCTCCAAGGGGCCCCTGCCAACACAGTGCACGGGAGGCAGGCCCTTGGCCTCAGACCTCCTGACTGGGTCTGGAGCAAAGGGGGAACTTTGAAGGGGCGGCCACCTCAACTTTCGTTATGGTACTGGGCACCACCACTGCAGCACAGTGCAGATGTCTTCCTCTAGGGCACTGTTCAGACACCTCCACTATAGCACAGTGACGACATTGGCTTCACGAGCACTGTGCAGACACTTTCCCTATTGCACAGTGCAGACTTATGCCCCTAGAGTACTGTGCCGATGCATTCACTATAGCACGGTGTATCCACCTACGTATAGAGGGATGTATGATGTTACAACGCATACTTTTACAACGCCTACCTTTACAACGCGGTTTTTACATCGCATACCATTACAACGCATAGTGCTTTTAGGCGCTGGATAGTGATTTATTTAATTTACCATTCCAACTCCAGTCCCCGTTGATAGTAGGGAAGGTGTTGGATAGTATATTAAATACATTCCCTATCCTAGAGCGCCCCCCAGCGCTATGCGTTGTAATGGTTTGCGTTGTAAAAGTTGCGTCGTAATGGTAGTGCGTTGTAAAAGTTTCGTTGTAAAGGATGTTTCCCGTATAGAGCACTATGTAGATACCCATACTAAATCACAGTACAGATACCTCCTCTCAAGCACTGTGTAGATACCTCCTCTACAGCACAGTGCAGACACATACACTATAGCACAGTGTAGACTTCTGATTCCAGAGCACTGTGCTGGCACCACCACTGCAGCACAATACAGACACCATAATCTACAGCACTGTGCAGGCACCTGCTTCTAGAGCAATATGCATACACCTGCCTCCACAGCACAGTGCTGATGTCTGCCTCTAGAGCACTATGCAGACACTTCCTCTACAGCATTGTGCAGACATCTCCACTATAGAACAGTGCAGACTCCCGACTTCAGAACACTGTGCAGGCATCACCACTGCAGCACAGCACAGACACCTTTCTCTACAGCACTGTTCAGTAAACTTCCCTTAAGGCACTAAGCAGACACTTCCTGTACAGCATTTTGCAGACACAAGCATTGTGCAGACACCTCTACTACATCGCAATGTAGACTCCTGCATCTAGAGCACTATGCAGACCAGGACCAGACTGGGAGCACAAAGCAGCCGTGGCAATCTTATAGGGAATCCTCCCCACCACCCACCATGGAGGGAGGTGGTGCACAATGTGGACTCCTGCCTCTAGAGCACTATGCAGACACCTCTGTCACATCACTAGGCAGAGACATGCTTCGACAGCAAAGTGTAGACTCCTGCCTCTAGAGCACTATGCAGGCACTTCCTCTACAGCACTGTGCAAACACCTCTACTACAGTACAGTGTAGACTGCTGCCTCTAGAGCACTATGCAGGCACTTCCTCTGCAGCGCTGTGCAGACACCTCCACTACAGCACAGTGTAGGCTCCTCCCTCCAGAGCATAATGCAGACACTTCCTCTACAGCACTGTGCAGACACCTCCAGTACAGCACAGTGTGTAACCCACTGCCTCGAGAGCAGTATGCAGGCACTTCCTCTACAGCACGGTGCCTACTACTTCCTTAGAGCACTATTCAGTAACTTTCTCTATAGCACTATGCTGACACCTCTATCACATCACTGTGCAGACAACTGCCTCGACAGCACAATGTAGACTCCTGCTTCTAGAGCACTATGCAGTAACTTTCTCTTTGGCACTATGCAGATACTTCTGTCACATCACTGTGCGGAGACCTGCCTCGACAGCACAGTGTAGACTCCTGCCCCTAGAGCACTATGCAGGCACTTCCTCTACAGCACTGTGCAGACACCTCCACTACAGCACAGTGTAGACTCCTGCCTCAAGAGCACTATGCAGGCACTTCCTCTACAGCGCTGTGTAGACAACTCCACTACATCACAGTGTAGACTCCTACCTGTAGAGCACTATGCAGACACCTCTGCCCCATCACTGTGCAGAGACCTGCCTCAACAGCACTTTTTAGACTCCTGCCTCAAGATCACTATGCATACACTTCCTCTGCATCACAGTGCAAACACCTGCCTCTACAGCACAGTGTAGACTCCTGCCTCCAGAGCACTATGCAGACACTTCCTTTAAATCACTGTGAAAACACCTCGACTACAGCACAGTGTAGACTCCTGCCTGTAGAGCACTAGGCAGGCACTTCCTCTACAACACTGTGAAGACTCCTTTCTCTAGACCACTATGCAGTAACTTTCTCTATGGCACTATGCAGACACCTCTATCACAGCACTGTGCAGAGACCTGCCTCGACAGCACAATGTAGACTCCTGCCTCTAGAACACTATGCAGACACCTCTGTCACATCACTGTGCAGAGACCTGCTTCGACAGCACAGTGTAGACTCCTTCCTCTAGATCACTATGCAGTAACTTTCTCAATGGCACTATGCAGACACCTCTGTCACATCACTGTGCAGAGACCTGCCTCAGTGGGTTGACAGAACATCGGCAGGCTGAATGAGTCTCAGTGGGTTGAATGAGCACCCGCAGGCTGAATGAGTCTCAGTGGGTTGAATGAGTCTCAGTGGGTTGAATGAGCCTCAGTGGGTTGAACGAGTCTCAGTGAGTTGAATGAGCCTCTGTGGGTTAAATGAGTCTCAGTGGGTTGAATGAGTCTCAGTGGGTTGAACGAGTCTCAGTGGGTTGAATGAGCCTCTTTGGGCTGAATGAGCCTCAGTGGGTTGAATGAGTCTCAGTGGGTTGAACGAGTCTGAGTGGGTAGAATGAGCCTCAGTGGGCTGAATGAGCCTCAGTGGGTTGAATGAGCCTCTATTGGTTGAATGAGCCTCAGTGGGTTGAATGAGCCTCTTTGGGTTTAATGAGACTCAGAATTTTGAACGAGCCTCGAAGGTTTCATTGAGCCACTGTGGGCTGAATGAGCCTCGAAGTGTTAATTGAGTCTCAGTGGGTTGAATGAGCATCAGAAGGCTGAATGAGTCTCAGTGGGTTAAATAAGCCCCAGTGGATTGAATGATCCTCTGTGGGTTGAATGAGTCTCAGTGGGTTGAATGATCCTGAGTGGGTTGAATTAACCTCTTTGGGTTGAATGAGCCTCTGTGAGTTGAATGAGCCTCTGTGAGTTGAATGAGCTCAGTGGGACATCACCAGCTATGCTAGAACAGTATGTCCTTTTAACTCCTAGGCTAGACTGACAGGTCCTGCATCCTCCTAAAAAAGTCTGTCAGGTCCTGCATCCCCCTGTCAAGAAAGTAGGTTCTGCATCCTCCTGAGCAAGTCATGCATCGTCCTATGAAAGTCTGGCTAGTTCTTCATCCTGGTATGAAAGTCTTGACAGGTCCTGCATCCGTCTGTGCAAGTCTGGCTGGTCCTCCATCCTTCTGTGCAAGTCTGGCAGGTCCTTTATCCTTCCGTGCAAGTCCGGCTGGTCCTTCATTCTTCTGTGCAAGTCTGGCAGGTCCTTCATCCTTCTGTGCAAGTCTGTCAGGTCATCCATTCTTCTGTGCAAGTCTGGCAGGTCCTCCATCCTTCTGTGCATGTCTGGCTGGTCCACCATCCTTCTGTGCAAGTCTGGCATGTCCTGCATCCTTCTGTGCAAGTCTCGCAGGTCCTCCATCCTTCTGTGCAAGTCTGGCAGGTCCTGCATCCTTCTGTGCAAGTCTGGCAGGTCCTGCACCCTTCTGTGCAAGTCTGGCTGGTCCTGCATCCTTCTGTGCAAGTCTGGCTGGCCCTGCATCCTTCTGTGCAAGTCTGGCAAGTCCTCCATCCTTCTGTGCAAGTCTGGCAGGTCCCGCATCCTTCTGTGCAAGTCTGGCAGGTCCTCCATCCTTCTGTTCAAGTCCGGCAGGTCCTGCATCCTTCTGTGAAAGTCTGGCAGGTCCTTCATCCTTATGTGCAAGTCTGGCAGAACTTGCATCCTTCTGCAAGTCTGACAGGTCCTGCATCCTTCTGTGCAAGTCTTGCATGTCCTCCATCCTTCTGTGCAAGTCCGGCAGGTCCTGCATCCTTCTGTGCAAGTCTGGCTGGTCCTCCATCCTTCTGTGCAAGTCTGGCAGGTCCTGCATCCTTCTGTGCAAGTCCGGCAGGTCCTGCATCCTTCTGTTCAAGTCTTGCATGTCCTCCATCCTTCTGTATAAGTCCGGCAGGTCCTGCATCCTTCTGTGCAAGTCTGGCTAGTCTTCCATCCTTCTGTGCAAATCTGGCTGGTCCTCCATCGTTCTGTGCAAGTCTGGCAGGTCCTGCATCCTTCCGTGCAAGTCTGACAGGTTCTGCATCCTTCCGTGCAAGTCTGGCTGGTCTTCCATCCTTCTGTGCAAGTCTGTCTGGTCCTGCATCCTTCTGTGCACGTCTGGCTGGTCTTCCATCCTTCTGTGCAAGTCAGGCAGGTCCTGCATCCTTCTGTGCAAGTCTGGCAGGTCCTGCATCCTTCTGTGCAAGTCTGGCAGGCCCTCCATCCTTCTGTGCAAGTCTGGCAGATCCCGCATCTTTCTGTGCAAGTCTGGCAGGTCCTGCATCCTTCTGTGCAAGTCTGGCAGGTCCTGCATCCTTCTGTGCAAGTCTGGCAGGTCCTGCATCCATCTGTGCATGTCTGACAGGTTCTGCATCCTTCCGTGCAAGTCTGGCTGGTCTTCCATCCTTCTGTGCAAGTCTGGCAGGTCCTGCATCCTTCTGTGCAAGTCTGGCAGGTCCTGCACCCTTCTGTGCAAGTCTGGCAGGTCCTGCACCCTTCTGTGCAAGTCTGGCAGGCCCTCCATCCTTTTGTGCAAGTCTGGCCGGTCCTGCATCTTTCTGTGCAAGTCTGGCTGGTCCTGCACCCTTCTGTGCAAGTCTGGCAGGCCCTCCATCCTTCTGTGCAAGTCTGACAGGTCCTGCATCCTTCTGTGCAAGTCTAGCAGGTCCTGCATCCTTCTGTGCAAGTCTGGCAGGCCCTCAATCCTTCTGTGCAAGTCTGACAGGTCCTGCACCCTTCTGTGCAAGTCTGGCAGGCCCTCCATCCTTCTGTGCAAGTCTGACAGGTCCTGCATCCTTCTGTGCAAGTCTGGCTGGTCCTCCATCCTTCTGTGCAAGTCTGGCTAGTACTCCATCCTTCTGTGCAAGTCTGGCAGGTCCTGCATCCTTCTGTGCAAGTCCGGCTGGTCCTGCATTCTTCTGTGCAAGTCTGGCTGGTCTTCCATCCTTCTGTGCAAGTCTGGCTGGTCCTGCATACTTCTGTACAAGTCTGGCTGGTCCTCCATCCTTCTGTGCAAGTCTGGCTGGACCTCCATCCTTCTGTGCAAGTCTGACAGGTCCTGCATCCTTCTGTGCAAGTCTTGCAGGTCCTCCATCCTTCTGTGCAAGTCTGGCTGGTCCTACATCCATCTGTGCAAGTCTGGCAGGTCCTCCATCCTTTTGTGTAAGTCTGGCTGGCCCTGCATCCACCTGTGTAAGTCTGGCAGGTCCTGCATCCGTCTGTGTAAGTCTGGCAGGTCCTGCATCCTTCTGTGCAAGTCCGACAGGTCCTGCATCCTTCTGTGCAAGTCTTGCAGGTCCTCCATCCTTCTGTTCAAGTCTGGCAGGTACTGCATCCTTCTGTGCAAGTCTGGCAGGTCCTGCATCCTTTTGTGTAAGTCTGGCTGGTCCTGCATCCGTCTGTGCAAGTCTGGCAGGTCCTGCATCCTTCTATGCAAGTCTGGCAGGTCCTGCATCCTTCTGTGCAAGTCTGGCAGGTCCTGCATCCATCTGTGCATGTCTGACAGGTTCTGCATCCTTCCGTGCAAGTCTGGCTGGTCTTCCATCCTTCTGTGCAAGTCTGGCAGGTCCTGCATCCTTCTGTGCAAGTCTGGCAGGTCCTGCACCCTTCTGTGCAAGTCTGGCAGGTCCTGCACCCTTCTGTGCAAGTCTGGCAGGCCCTCCATCCTTCTGTGCAAGTTTGGCCGGTCCTGCATCTTTCTGTGCAAGTCTGGCAGGTCCTGCATCCTTCTGTGCAAGTCTGGCTGGTCCTCCATCCTTCTGTGCAAGTCTGGCAGGTCCTGCATCCTTCCGTACAAGTCTGGCAGGTCCTGCATCCTTCTGTGCAAGTCTAACAGGTCCTCCATCCTTCTGTGCAAGTCTGGCAGGTCCTCCATCCTTCTGTGCAAGTCTGGCAAGTCCTCCATCCTTCTGTGCAAGTCTGACAGGTCCTGCATCCTTCTGTGCAAGTCTGGCAGGTCCTGCATCATTTTGTGCAAGTCTGGCAGGTCCTGCATCCTTCTGTGCAAGTCTGGCAGGCCCTCCATCCTTCTGTGCAAGTCTGACAGGTCCTGCACCCTTCTGTGCAAGTCTGGCAGGCCCTCCATCCTTCTGTGCAAGTCTGACAGGTCCTGCATCCTTCTGTGCAAGTCTAGCAGGTCCTGCATCCTTCTGTGCAAGTCTGGCAGGCCCTCAATCCTTCTGTGCAAGTCTGACAGGTCCTGCACCCTTCTGTTCAAGTCTGGCAGGACCTCCATCCTTCTGTGCAAGTCTGACAGGTCCTGCATCCTTCTGTGCAAGTCTGGCTGGTCCTCCATCCTTCTGTGCAAGTCTGGCAGGTCCTGCATCCTTCTGTGCAAGTCTGGCAGGTCCTGCATCCTTCTGTGCAAGTCTGGCAGGTCCTGCACCCTTCTGTGCAAGTCTGGCAGGACCTCCATCCTTCTGTGCAAGTCTGACAGGTCCTGCATCCTTCTGTGCAAGTCTGGCTGGTCCTCCATCCTTCTGTGCAAGTCTGGCAGGTCCTGCATCCTTCTGTGCAAGTCCGGCTGGTCCTCCATCCTTCTGTGCAAGTCTGGCTGGTCCTGCATTCTTCTGTGCAAGTCTGGCTGGTCTTCCATCCTTCTGTGCAAGTCTGGCTGGTCCTGCATACTTCTGTACAAGTCTGGCTGGTCCTCCATCCTTCTGTGCAAGTCTGGCTGGTCCTCCATCCTTCTGTGCAAGTCTGACAGGTCCTGCATCCTTCTGTGCAAGTCTTGCAGGTCCTCCATCCTTCTGTTCAAGTCTGGCAGGTACTGCATCCTTCTGTGCAAGTCTGGCAGGTCCTGCATCCTTTTGTGTAAGTCTGGCTGGTCCTGCATCCGTCTGTGTAAGTCCGGCAGGTCCTGCATCCTTCTGTGCAAGTCCGACAGGTCCTGCATCCTTCTGTGCAAGTCTTGCAGGTCCTCCATCCTTCTGTTCAAGTCTGGCAGGTACTGCATCCTTCTGTGCAAGTCTGGCAGGTCCTGCATCCTTTTGTGTAAGTCTGGCTGGTCCTGCATCCGTCTGTGTACGTCTGGCAGGTCCTGCATCCGTCTGTGTAGGTCCGGCAAGTCCTGCATCCTTCTGTGCAAGTCTGGCAGGTCCTGCATCCTTCTGTGCAAGTCTTGCAGGTCCTCCGTCCTTCTGTTCAAGTTCGGCAGGTCCTGCATCCTTCTGTGCAAGTCTGGCTGGTCCTGCATCCTTCTGTGCAAGTCTGGCAGGTCATCCATCCTTCTATGCAAGTCTGGCAGGTCCTGCATCCTTCTGTGCAAGTCTGGCAGGTCCTGCATCCTTCTGTGCAAGTCTGACAGGTCGTACAACCTTCTGTGCAAGTCTGGCTGGTCCTCCATCCTTCTGTGCAAGTCTGGCATGTCCTGCAGGATGTATGACGTTGCAACGTATACTTTTACAGTGCATGCCTTTACAAAACATTTTTTACAACGCAACATCCATTACAACGCATTCCATTACAACGAATTTCCTAAAACTACCATTACAACGCATTCCATTTCAACGCATACTACCTTTACAACGCATACCATTACACCGCAGGTTTGGTAAGTATTGGATAGTGTAGGGTTAAAAATTACTATTCTAACTCCAGGGGGTGCAACAGTAGGGAAAGTGTTGGATAGTGTAGGGGTAAAAATGACTATTCTAACTCCAGGGAGTGCAACAGTAGGGTTAGTGTTGGATAGTGTAAGGGTACTATGCGTTGTGATGGTATGCGTTGCAATGGTATGCGTTGTAATGACTGCGTTGTAATGACATGCATTGTAATGGTATGCGTTGTAGTGTAATGAGTTGTAATGGTTGGGTTGTAATGACATGCGTTGTAATGGATCTTGCGTTGTCAAAGTTTCGTTCCAATGGAAGTGCGTTGTAAAAGTTGCGTTGTAAAGGTTATTTCCCGTCCTGAATCCTTCTGTGCAAGTCTGGCTGGTCCTCCATCCTTCTGTGCAAGTCTGGCTGGTCCTCCATCCTTCTGTGCAAGTCTGGCTGGTCCTCCATCCTTCTGTGCAAGTCTGGCTGGTCCTCCATCCTTCTGTGCAAGTCTGGCAGGTCCTGCATCCTTCTGTGCATGTCTGGCAGGTCCTGCATCCTTCTGTGCAAGTCTGGCTGGTCTTCCATCCTTCTGTGCAAGTCTGGCAGGTCCTACATCCTTCTGTGCAAATCTGGCAGGTCCTGCATCCTTCTGTGCAAGTCTGGCTGGTCCTGCATCCTTCTGTGCAAGTCTGGCTGGTCCTGCATCCTTCTGTGCAAGTCTGGCTGGTCATCCATCCTTCTATGCAAGTCTGGCTGGTCCTGCACCCTTCTGTGCAAGTCTGGCAGGCCCTCCATCCTTCTGTGCAAGTCTGACAGGTCATGCATCCTTCTGTGCAAGTCTGGCTGGTCCTCCATCCTTCTGTGCAAGTCTGGCTAGTACTCCATCCTTCTGTGCAAGTCTGGCAGGTCCTGCATCCTTCTGTGCAAGTCCGGCTGGTCCTCCATCCTTCTGTGCAAGTCTGGCTGGTCCTGCATTCTTCTGTGCAAGTCTTGCTGGTCTTCCATCCTTCTGTGCAAGTCTGGCTGGTCCTGCATACTTCTGTACAAGTCTGGCTGGTCCTCCATCCTTCTGTGCAAGTCTGGCTGGTCCTCCATCCTTCTGTGCAAGTCTGACAGGTCCTGCATCCTTCTGTGCAAGTCTTGCAGGTCCTCCATCCTTCTGTGCAAGTCTGGCTGGTCCTACATCCGTCTGTGCAAGTCTGGCAGGACCTCCATCCTTTTGTGTAAGTCTGGCTGGCCCTGCATCCACCTGTGTAAGTCTGGCAGGTCTTGCATCCGTCTGTGTAAGTCCGGCAGGTCCTGCATGCTTCTGTGCAAGTCCGACAGGTCCTGCATCCTTCTGTGCAAGTCTTGCAGGTCCTCCATCCTTCTGTTCAAGTCTGGCAGGTACTGCATCCTTCTGTGCAAGTCTGGCAGGTCCTGCATCCTTTTGTGTAAGTCTGGCTGGTCCTGCATAGGTCTGTGTACGTCTGGCAGGTCCTGCATCCGTCTGTGTAGGTCCGGCAAGTCCTGCATCATTCTGTGCAAGTCTGGCAGGTCCTGCATCCTTCTGTGCAAGTCTGGCTGGTCCTGCATCCTTCTGTGCAAGTCTGGCAGGTCATCCATCCTTCTATGCAAGTCTGGCAGGTCCTGCATCCTTCTGTGCAAGTCTGGCAGGTCCTGCATCCTTCTGTGCAAGTCTGGCAGGTCCTGCATCCTTCTGTGCAAGTCTGACAGGTCGTACAACCTTTTGTGCAAGTCTGGCTGGTCCTCCATCCTTCTGTGCAAGTCTGGCATGTCCTGCAGGATGTATGACGTTGCAACGTATACTTTTACAGCGCATGCCTTTACAACACATTTTATACAACGCAACATCCATTACAACGCATTCCATTACAACGCATGCCATTACAACGAATTTCCTAAAACTACCATTACAACGCATTCCATTTCAACGCATACTACCTTTACAACGCATACCATTACATCGCAGGTTTGGTAAGTATTGGATAGTTTAGGGTTAAAAATTACTATTCTAACTCCAGGGGGTGCAACAGTAGGGAAAGTGTTGGATAGTGTAGGGGTAAAAATTACTATTCTAACTCCAGGGAGTGCAACAGTAGGGTTAGTGTTGGATAGTGTAAGGGTACTATGCGTTGTGATGGTATGTGTTGCAATGGTATGCGTTGTAATGACTGCGTTGTAATGACATGCATTGTAATGGTATGCGTTGTAGTGTAATGCGTTGTAATGGTTGGGTTGTAATGACATGCGTTGTAATGGATCTTGCGTTGTCAAAGTTTCGTTCTAATGGAAGTGCGTTGTAAAAGTTGCGTTGTAAAGGTTATTTCCCGTCCTGAATCCTTCTGTGCAAGTCTGGCTGGTCCTCCATCCTTCTGTGCAAGTCTGGCTGGTCCTCCATCCTTCTGTGCAAGTCTGGCTGGTCCTCCATCCTTCTGTGCAAGTCTGGCTGGTCCTCCATCCTTCTGTGCAAGTCTGGCAGGTCCTGCATCCTTCTGTGCATGTCTGGCAGGTCCTGCATCCTTCTGTGCAAGTCTGGCTGGTCTTCCATCCTTCTGTGCAAGTCTGGCAGGTCCTACATCCTTCTGTGCAAATCTGGCAGGTCCTGCATCCTTGTGTGCAAGTCTGGCTGGTCCTGCATCCTTCTGTGCAAGTCTGGCTGGTCCTGCATCCTTCTGTGCAAGTCTGGCTGATCATCCATCCTTCTGTGCAAGTCTGGCTGGTCCTGCATCCTTCTGTGCAGGTCTGGCAGGTCCTGCATCCTTCTGTGCAAGTCTGGCTGGTCCTGCATCCTTCTGTTCAAGTCTGGCTGGTCCTGCATCCTTCTGTGCAAGTCTGGCAGGTCCTGCATCCTTCTGTGCAAGTCTGGCAGGTCCTGCATCCTTCTGTGGAAGCCTGGCTGGTCCTGCATCCTTCTGTGCAAGTCTGGCAGGTCCTGCATCCTTCCGTGCTAGTGTGGCAGGTCCTCCATCCTTCTGTGCAAGTCTGGCTGGTCCTGCATCCTTCTGTGCAAGTCTGGCAGGTCCTGCATCCTTCCGTGCTAGTCTGGCAGGTCCTGCATCCTTCTGTGCAAGTCTGGCTGGTCCTGCATCCTTCAGTGCAAGTCTGGCAGGCCCTGCATCCTTCTGTGCAAATATGGCAAGTCCTCTATCCTTCTGTGCAAGTCTGGCAGGTCCTGCATCCTTCTGTTCAAGTCTGGCAGGTCCTGCATCCTTCTGTGCAAGTCTGACAGGTTCTGCATCCCTCTGTGCAAATCTGGCAAGTCCTCTATCCTTCTGTGCAAGTCTGACTGGTCCTGCATCCTTCTGTGCAAGTCTGGCAGGTCCTGCATCCTTCTGTGCAAATCTGGCAAGTCCTCTATCCTTCTGTGCAAGTCTGGCAGGTCCTGCATCCTTCCGTGCTAGTCTGGCAGGTCAATCAATCAATCAATCAATCACGGCATTTGTAAAGCGCGCTACTCACCCGGGAGGGTCTCAAGGCGCTGGGGGAGAGGGGTATGTTACTGCTCGAACAGCCAGGTCTTGAGCTGCTTCCTGAAGGAGAGATGGTCTTGGGTTCACCGAAGGTGGGTGAGGAGGGAGTTCCAAGTCTTGGCTGCCAGGTAGGAGAAGGGTCTTCCTCCGGTGGTGGCTCTGTGGATGCGTGGTACGGTGGCGAGGGCATGGCTGGTCGATCGTAGTTGGCGGGTGGGCGTGTAGAAGGTCATGCGGTCATTGAGGTACTTGGGGCCCAGGTCGTGGAGAGCCTTGTGTGCGTGGGTGAGGAGTCTGAACGTGATTCTCTTGCTGACGGGGAGCCAGTGCAGGTCTCTCAGGTGTCCGGTGATGTGGCTGTGTCGGGGGACGTCCAGGATGAGTCGTGCGAAGGCGTTCTGGAAACGTTGGAGTCTTTTTTGAAGTTTGGTTGTGGTTCCGGCATAGAGGGTGTTCCCGTAGTCCAGTCGGCTGGTGACGAGTGCCTGGGTGACGGTCTTCCTGGTTTCAGTGGGGATCCATCTGAAGATCTTGCGGAGCATGCGCAGGGTGTTGAAGCACGAGGATGAAACGGCGTTGACTTGTCTGGGCATTGACAGGGAGGAGTCCAGGATGAAGCCCGGGTTGCGTGCATGGTCCGTTGGCTTGGGAGCGGTGCCCAGGGCCGGGGGCCACCAGGAGTCGTCCCAGGAGGAGGGTGATGATCCCAGGATGAGGACTTCCGTCTTGTCTGAGTTCAGTTTAAGGTGGCTGTTCCTCATCCAGACGGCGACGTCCTTCATCCCTTCGTGTAGGTTGGCTCTGGCGGTGGTGGGGTCGTTGGTGAGGGAGAGGATCAGGTGGGTGTCGTCGGCGTAGGAGATGATGTTGAGGTTGTGTTGTAGTGCGATGGCTGCGAGGGGGCTCATGTAGACGTTGAAGAGGGTTGGACTTAGTGAAGATCCTTGTGGTACTCCGCAGATGACTTCAGTGGCCTCAGATCTGAACGGGGGGATGCGGACACTCTGGGTTCTTCAGGCGAGGAACAAGATGATCCACTCCAGTGCTTTCTCTTGGATTTCCGACGTTGCTGAGGCGCTTCACTAAGGTGCGGTGGCAGACAGTGTCGAACGCCGCAGAGAGGTCCAGGAGGATGAGGGCCACTGTTTCTCCGTTGTCGATCAGGGTTCTGATGTCGTCGATGGCTGCGATTAGGGCGGTCTCGGTGCTGTGGTTGGCCCGAAACCCGGACTGCGAGGGGTCGAGGGATCCGTTCGTCTCGAAGAAGGCGGCAAGCTGTCTGTTGACGGTCTTCTCGATGACTTTGGCCGGGAAAGAAAGGAGCGAGATGGGACGGTAGATCTTGAGGTCGGTGGGGTCCGCCGTTGGTTTCTTCAGGAGGGCCGTCAGCTCGGCGTGCTTCCAGCTCTCCGGGAAGGTGGCGGTGTTGAAGGAGGAGTTGATGATGTCCCGGAGATGGCGAGCGATGATGGCGTCGGCTTTGTTGAAGACGTGGTGTGGGAAGGGGTCGGTTGGTGATCCGGAGTGGATGGAGTTCATCGTACGGGTGGTGTCTTCGGTGCTGATCGGGGTCCAGTTGCAGAGGGTGGTGGTGGCGGGCGTTGGTTCGGTGGTAGGGTGCGTGGTCTGTGCGTCGAAGCTGTTGTGTATGTCGGCGATCTTGCGGTGGAAGAACGAGGCGAGCGAGTTGCAGAGGCCTTGGGAGGGAGTGATGTCCTTGTTTCCGGAGCTGGGGTTGGAGAACTCTTTGACGATGCTGAAGAGTTCCTTGCTGTCGTGGGCGTTGTTGTCCAGACGTTCTTTGAGTGCCGACTTCTTGGTGGCGCGGATCAGCTGATGGTGTTTGCAGGTGGCGTGCTTGAGGGCGGTCCTGTTGTCTGTGGTCTGGTCGAGCCGCCAGGCTTTCTCGAGGGTGCGGCAGTTCTTTTTGGATTCCTTGAGTTCGTCGGTGAACCAGGGGGTTTTCTTGCTGCCAGGTTTGCAGGGAGGGTTCTTTAGTGGTGCGAGGTCATCGGCGCAGGCGGTCAGCCACCTGGTGAGGTTGCTGGCTGCTTCGTTGGGGTCCGTTGTGCTGGTGGGAGTGTTCTGGCTGAGGGAGGTGGTGAGCTGCTCGGCGGTGATCTTGCTCCAGCTCCGGCGGGGAACCTGTTCCGGTGGTGGTGGGTCGTAGTTCTTCTGAAGCTGAAGTGGACGCAGCTTTGGTCGGTCCAGTGGAGTCCTGGGGCGTGGCTGAAGGAGATGTGTTTGCTGGATGAGAAGACGGGGTCAAGCGTGTAGCCGGCGTAGTGGGTGGGGGTGTTCACCAGTTGCTTGAGTCCGAGGTTGGCGAGGTTGTCCAGCAGGGCGGCGGTGTTTCTGTCGTTGTTGTTCTCCAGGTGGAAGTTGAGGTCGCCTAGGAGGATGTAGTCGGCGGAGGGAAGGGAGTGCGGGCTGATGAAGTCTGCGATGTCTTCGCTGAATTGTGTGCGTGGTCCCGGGGGTCTGTAGATGAGGGTGCCTCGGAGGGTGGTCTTGGGGTCGGTGTGTATCTGGAAGTGCAGTTGTTCGGCGGCGGTGAAGGTTTCGTCGGAGTTAGTCGAGATGCGGATGGTGTTCTTGTGTATGATGGCGATGCCTCCTCACGTCTGGTTGACGCGGTCCTTCCGGGTGATCTTGTATCCGTCCGGGATGGCTATGGCGATGTCGGGCGCTGAGGAGGCGTTCATCCAGGTTTCGGTGAGGAAGGCGACGTCCGGTGCTGTCGCGTCGAGCAGGTCCCAGAGTTCCACGGCGTGCCTGTGGACGGAGCGGGTGTTGAGCAGGATGCACTTCAGGTGGTTGCTGCTGGTGCTCGACTTGGCGGTGGTGGTGCAGGTCCGGAGGCAGGTGAATCGGCGGGCTTGGCAGGCGAAGGGTCCGTGGGTGCGTCTCGGGGTGGCTCGGTAGCAGGCAGGGTTCCGGCCGATATTGAGTGCATTGAGGGTGGCGGCGTCGTAGGTCAGTCGGGTAGTCTTGCATCGGCGGGGGCCAGGGGTCCTGGTGCTGGGCGCGGTCCAGGCGCGGACGGGCGTAGACGGGCTTGCCTTTGGCGCACCTTCGGCGCACCTTCGGCGCACAATCGGCGCTCCCGCTGCGCGTTCGCCGGAGGGCCTCCATATGAGGGGCTGAGGGAGGGAGGAGCAGCTGGGAGGTGGGAGAGGGGAGCGAATGGGAACGGCGGGGGGGTGGGGCCGCAGGGAGCAGCGGCGGGAAGCAAGGGCGAAGAGGGAAGCGGGAGGGGCACCGAAGGAAAAGGGGGAGCGAGGGGGCAACAATCACATGGTCACCAGGGTAACAGAAGGCAAAGGGACACAATGGGAACCAGACCGAGGGTACAGACGGCGAAGGGGAGAGCAGGCACAGATGTACACAAGGCAAATGAGGGGAAAAACAACAGAATACGGCACAAGTTGCAATAATGGATACAGAAGGCAAATGCAGGGAAATAGACAATAAGGCAGAACGGCACAAGTTACCAGGAGGAGCAGTCGTGGTCAGAGCAAGTAGCGGACAGAGCGTCTCAACAGCGCCACAGCGCACAGCACGGGGAGGACCGCGTGGTGGCTAGGGGGGCGACCTACCTGCAGGCAGGGTCAATGGTCGCCTCCTTCTGTGCAAGTCTGGCTGGTCCTGCATCCTTCTGTGCAAGTCTGGCTGGTCCTGCATCCTTCTGTGCAAGTCTGGCTGGTCCTGCATCCTTCTGTGCAAGTCTGGCAGGTCCTGCATCCTTCTGTGCAAGTCTGGCTGGTCTTCCATCCTTCTGTGCAAGTCTGGCTGGTCTTCCATCCTTCTGTGCAAGTCTGGCTGGTCTTCCATCCTTCTGTGCAAGTCTGGCAGGCCCTGCATCCTTCTGTGCAAGACTGGCAGGTCCTGCACCCTTCTGTGCAGGTCTGGCTGGTCCTCCATCCTTCTGTGCAAGTCTGGCAGGTCCTGCATCCTTCTGTGCAAGTCTGGCAGTTCCTGCATCCTTCTGTGTAAGTCTGGCTGGTCCTCCATCCTTCTGTGCAAGTCTGGCTGGTCCTCCATCCTTCTGTGCAAGTCTGGCTGGTCCTGCATCCTTCTGTGCAAGTCTGGCTGGCCCTCCATCCTTCTGTGCAAGTCTGGCAGGTCCTCCATCCTTCTGTGCAAGCCTCTTCTGCTTTTTCCATTCTGTGCAAATTAGTATAATATATATCTATATAATAACCTCAGTTATTCTTCTTGTCCCTACAGGTACCCAAAGTTAGGATTGGAAGCCTTGCGCCATGATGCTGTTTCTTATGCTCTTGGCACTCTGCCTCATCACCACAGCGAAGAGCCAGATTATTCCAAAGTGTGCAACTAAGGAGGCCCTCAGTGAAAGGCGCTGCTGCCCGGTCTCCTCCGATGGAAGTGTGTGTGGCAATCTCACAGGCCGCGGGTCCTGTCAACGGTACCAGCTACGGGATCCCGAAATGCCCGACACGCGGTGCAACTGGCCCCACCAGCTGTATGATGAGCTGTGCTCCTGCAATGGAAACTACGACGGAGCAGACTGTGATGACTGCAAGTACTACTATCATGGACCCACCTGCTCGGAGCACGTCCCGTGTGTGCGCCCGGAGCTTGGCCAACTCACGGCTGCGGAGAGGAAGCAGTTCACCGACACACTCTGCCTGGCCAAGACCACCATCAGCACCAGGTGCGTTGCCCAAACTGGCGGCACCATGGGAGACATTAGCAGCTACACGTTTGAAAACTGCTCAGAATATGATTGCATGACTGCCTTCCATAGCAATGGTGCGTTGTTTGTCCTACAACCAACCGGTTTCGGTTTCATAGACCTTCTTCATTTTAGCTCAGCCTTCGGCCCAGGCCATCGCTGTATGTTGCTGGAATTCGAACGTATGCTGCAACGAGTATCTGGTAACAAGAGTATGTGCCTTCCATACTGGGACTGGACAAAGGAGACCAACAACTGTAGCGTGTGCAGACCCGACCTCATGGGCAGCATTGGACCCAATGGAAGGATTCTGGCCCCGTCCTGCTTCGCTAACTGGAGGGTAGGTCACTCTACTGAGGGTAGGTCACTCCAATGAGGGTATGTCACTCTAATGAGGGAAGGTTACTCTAACTAGAGGGTAGGTCACTCTAACTGGAGGGTAGGTCACTCTACTGAGGGTAGGTCACTCAAACTGGAGGGTAGGTCACTCTAACTGGAGGGTAGGTCACTCTTTCTGGAGGGTCGGTCACTCTAATGAGGGTAGGTCACTCTAATGAGGGTAGGTCACTCTAACTGGAAGGTAGGTCACTCTAACTGGAGGGTAGGTCACTCTAATGAGGGTAGGTCACTCTAACTGGAGGGTAGGTCACTCTAACTGGAGGGTAGGTCAGTCTAACTGGAGGGAAGGTCACTCTAATGAGGGTAGGTCACTCTAATGAGGTAGGTCACTCTAACTGGAGGGTAGGTCACTCTAACTGGAGGGTAGGTCACTCTAACTGGAGGGTAGGTCAGTCTAACTGGAGGGAAGGTCACTCTAATGATGCAGACCGATGATGTATGTGGTGGCATACCGCTTCTGTCTAAAATCTTTACTGACAGGAATGGAGGATTCCCTTCCTGATGTAGACACGAAACGCAGGGTGACGTGCGCCGTCTTCCTCCTGCGTCACTGACGGGGACGCACGCATGATGTATGAGCAGGTGGGCAAGCTCTCCCCGTTAGCACCCTTTTTTTCATCTGTTCATTAGAGTGGATTACGGTCAGCAAAAGCTTGTAAGAGCAGCCCTAGTATGAGGAGTGTTGGCAAAAACATCAAAACGGCGTATTATTAGCGCGCTGCCTAATTTTATCAGCCTATCTAGAATACAGGTATTACTGGGCTTCACTTGCCTCACCTTATGATTATAAATTGTAGAGTTGAGTACATACAGTGCCTCAATCTTCACCTTCCAGCCCCAGGAGCGCAAGCAATATAATTCCACTTTGTGTGGGAGTGTCCTCAGTGCCCCTCCCCCTCCTCCGCAATGCTAAAGCAAATGGCAGCAAACTTACATGTTCAAAATATGGGGCCTCATTTATGAGGGCTTGCGTCAGTTTTGCGCTTCCTATGCGTCACTTTTTGTGACGCATCGGCAGCGTAAAACATGCCTCCTGTTGCGCACTATTTACAAAGTGACGCATCTAAGCAGATGCGTCACTTTGTAAACCCCTGCGCTACATTATACCTGCGTCAGGTATAATGTATGTAGGGGGGGGCGTTCCCCCCAAAAAAGCCTCGTAGAAGTGATGCAGTGAAATCTATGAGATTTCACTGTGTCACTTCTAGGACGCCGTTGCGTAAAAATCTCACGCTTGCCTCACAGCTGGCGTATGACTGATGCAGACCCTGTCACAAGGAGTCGCGTCACTTTTGTGACACACTCCAGCAATGCGTCACTTTTGCTCTTACAGATACGTCAGAAATACTGACGTATCTTTAACTCCTTGCAATATGATTCGTCATACAGTAAATATGACGCATCAGGTATGTCGCAAGGAGGGCGCACTGAGAAGTGACGCATCGCTGCTTTCACGCAGCGATGCGACATTTCTCATAAATGAGGCCCATGATTTACAGAATACATACATATGCCAGCAGCAGGGCAGTACTCTGAAGAATATGATTTACCATCAGCACAAGCTTTTCCAATAAGGTTGGGAATAAAAAATCAGTTTTCCTGCTTCGGCATTGCCCCCAGCACTGCAGTTCTGATGAAAATGCCCAGAGACTGCCCTCGTGGACAAATGTCGCTGTATGAGCCCTGTGCAGATTTTAATGCAGTGCTGATCACACCATACTTTTATTAAAAAAAGGTGACACTGGGATTAGAAATCTTATAAAAACTTACACAGAGAACCACATTTACTGGAGTGGTGCTGTCTGCTAGCGCCAGTAAATTGCCAACAAGGGTTTGTTTTTTAATGGCATTGTTTCTAAGCGCTTTCATTATTTAACAAGCAGATTGTCAGGTCCGTTCCAGGAGCCTGGGCTAGTAGGTGGTTACTGAATGGCAGATACTGTGAAAAATTGGGTTTTTGATTGAGGTGGCTGAAAACATTTAAGCAACAACCGCAATCAGGGTTAGGTAAACCACGAAAGTCACTTCACCTGTACTTAACCCTCTAGTAGCTTGGCACAAAAGCAGTCAGGAGTAACTTAGATGCACTGTGGCAAGTATTTAAGCAGCACACAAACAGTAGTAAAGAAAACACAACACAAGAAAACACTCCTCACTAATTTACAAAATAGAGTAAAATGTAAAAATTAAAATTAGAGCAACTTCCAATCAGTAGAACCGCAGTTGAAAGTTATCAGATGTACTAAGGTAACTTGATTGTTATCCTATGGTAGAGGAAGGCTCTTGCACTAGTAAAACAATTAATTTAAGAGTTGTTTACCTACCAGGACATCTACAACATAAAAGCACATGGCCAACTGTTTAACCCCTTCGCTGAGGCGGCAATTCCGCCGCAGCGCTAGGGGGGAGGGGGCCGAGCGGCGCTCACATGCTTGTGACGGAACCGCTCCGTCACGAGCCTCGGTTGAGCTGTGCTCATGACGGAGCGGTTCCGTCATGGCCCCGCCCGCTCAATGGAACGTCCAGCGCAGGCACGGAATTCGCGCTGCACAGGCGCGTCCAGCGGGCCATGATGGAACCGCTCCGTCATGAGCACAGCTCAACCGAGGCTCGTGACGGAGCGGTTCCGTCACGAGCATGGAAGGAGTTAAATACACTGCACACTGCAATATGGGCTGTTAAGGCTGTTATGAATTAAAAAGGAACATTTAGTTCTGCCAAAAGGTTTAAAACTGCACTACAGGCTGCAGTAGCAGCTGTGACACAGGTTTGAAAGACCTGCTGGTGGCACAATAAGTGCTGCAGTTCCTCAAGTAGCATTTATTTTACAGGCCTTGGGGACGTGCAGTACCACGTTACTAGGGACTTAAAAGTTAATTAAATGTTCCAATTTGGATGTAAGGTAATTTTACCACATTTAAAGGAGAGATCACAAGCATGTTACCACTGTTTAGGAGTGATAAAGTGCACAGAGTCCTAAAAGTAAACAAAAACAGGTACTGAAAACAGAAAGGGTCATGGCAAAAAGTTTTGGGGTGACCTTGCATGGAAGGCCAAGTCCAACAGATGCTGTTTTTATTATTGGTGTTCCGTGGCCTAAGATACTCTTAAATTCAAATTCAATAAGCCTTTGTACAACTAACACTCCAGGAGTAGCAGCAGTGGGCAGTCAAGGTTTAGTCGAGGGAATGGAGGGACAGTGAATTCTTTACAGCACGACACATTAATCACACCCAATAAAATTCAATGAGTTGTTACAGCTTCATCTTTCGAAAGTGTCGTGGTGGGCCTCAGCTAGGCCTACCAGTGCTAGGGGTTCGCCCTTCTCTGCACAAAGTCCTTAGACCAATAGGAAGAAGTTGGCACGGAAACTGGAATATAAAACAGAGTATTTTGTTAAACCTCATGAGGTGGAACTACATTCACACAACACCCTTCTGTAGTGTATGAAGTAGCACACTGAACAGAAGGAGCATAGTCCTTTTATACCCACACAGGGGCTCGAAAGAAGGTGGTACAAGTACAAGAAGACGGTTTTAGGTACATAAAAGGTCAAACAGAAAATGCACAATCAACAAGTGGGAGGAGCTACCAGTTACTAATTCCAGTAAACACATCCTGACAGTTACAGACTATAGCAGATGCATAGACAGCTGCAAGCTCAACTGAGCATGTGCAAAGCAGAGGCTAAATATGTCTTGTTACTAGGCGGAGTACATGAGCAGACGACAGAAAAGTAGGACAGAGCACATGGTGAGCACGTGGTAGCACATTGTAACGTCCCGGTGGTCTCGGGATCGGTAACAGACACTTGCAAGGAGGACACAACACGAAAGTAGGTATTGAGGACTTTAATGAATGTTTAAAGACAACTACAATAAGCCAAAAAGAAAGTGTCGCTGGAATCTTCCAGCCTTCTAGGTTACCAACCCACAGCACGGAATGTGCTTGATATGCTGTGAGGTACACTGTTAGTCTGTGGTTGTAGCGAGGAGCCAGGGAGACACCCAGCCGGGGTCTCTACCTGAATGGAGCAGCCGCTCGACCTCTTCCTCGGACTACTCCTGGACGTTATACCAACCCCTAGCACGGATGGACCAGACCGTCCTCTGCATATACGCCGGTCCCGGCGTATGCCAACAGAGGGCAGAAAACCAGTGGACGACAATACCACTCGATATACTGTGGGTGGCAAAGGTGTATTGAGGTTGGACAGAGGAGACAGGGAGACATCCAGCCGGGGTCTCTACCCGACCTCTACCTCGTTTTACCCCGGGACGCAGAACACCTCCTGGTGTTGCGTCTCCGATGTTCCCAACAATGTCAAATGCACGGGCGAGAGCAGCTGCTCGATCACCCCTGAACACCCGTCGGCTGCGACGCGGCAAACACCTCCCGGTGTGCGTCACAGCGGATGCCAATTGAAATGCATGCAGGGCTGGGAGCCACGGCTCCAACCAGCATCTGCAACGCCGGAGCTCTGAGTCCGCCGATACTACACGGCGGGAGGCTGAGGCTTGTTTGTGCATCAGAACCGACACAGGGTGAGCTAGGCGAGACACGGCCCCAGGGAGTAACGACTCGACCTACCTCCGTTCTCGTGGGTGCTCCCACTGCTGCTCTTCTCTCCGATCGCCTCTGACAAGGATGCAGGAGTGCCGGTACAATCTCAATATCCGACAGCGTTTCCTCCCCCCTTGGGAGTTGTAGTCCGTCTTCGCCGATCACGGCGTTTTCCCCCGCACGACGGGAATTCCTGACAGTACATCCCCCCTCTCTCAGCGTCTCCCCACGGGGCCTGCGCTGGAAGGGAAACGACGATGAAACAATGAGACCAAGCGCGGAGCGTGAACTCCCTTGGCAGGTTCCCAAGACTGCTCCTCAGGGCCATAGCCTTTCCACGCTACCAGGTACCACAGCTTGCCTCCACGCCACTTGGAAGCCAGGATTCCCGACACCTCGTACTCCACCTCCGATTCCACGCATATCGGCCTCGGTGTCACTGTTTTCTTGGAGGTCGCCGAGCAGTGAAACGTGAAAAACCGGGTGAATACGCAAGGACTGGGGTAAACACACCTTCACGTTCAACGGACCCATTATCTTGGTGATTCGATAGGGGCCCATGAACTTGGGATGGAAGACGCTGTTCTTTCGGAATCTCATGTTCCTCGTGGATATCCACACGTAGTCTCCTGTTCTGTACAGTGGCCCAGGTCTTCTCTTTCTGTCCGCCGTTGTTTTGTACCTCCTTTTTGCCTCGATCAGGACCGCTCTTGAACGCAACAAGGCGTCCTTTATGTGTGCCACTCTGTCCGCTGTGGCGGGTATTTTGTTCTCTTTGAGAGGATGGAGGAACGGCAGGAACCTAGGATGACGTCCATAGTTGCTGTAGAAAGGATATGATTGGGTGGAACTGTGTGTGGCGTTGTTATATGCTATCTCCGCAACCCACAGCAAGTTGACCCATTCTTCTCTCCCCTGGTCCACAAAACAGCGCAGATACTGTTTGAGCGTTTGGTTCAGGCGCTCCGTTTGGCCGTCCGTCTGAGGGTGGTAGCTGGTTGATAGGGCTGTTTTGACGTGCAAGGCTGTGCACCAGGTCTTCCAGAACTGGGCGGTAAACTGCGACCCCCGGTCTGACACGATCACCCCCGGTAAACCATGTAACCGTACCACATTCTTTAGGAGCAAGGACGCTAACTCTCCTGCTGTAGGGACGCGTTTGCATGGTGTAAAGTGGCCCATCTTCGTCAAATAGTCCACAACCACCAAGATCGCCGTCATACCTTGGTCTACCGGCAGACCCACCACGAAATCAAGCGATATGTTATCCCATGGTCTCTCCGGGGTAGGAAGCGGACGGAGGAGCCCTTGGGTTCGGCTGTGATCGGCCTTCATGGTAGCACACGTGGTGCATTCCTGCCCCCACCTCCGTACGTCCGCTCTCATCGATGGCCACCAGAATTGCCGTCCCATGCTGGCCACCGTTTTCTCGAAACCCAAATGCCCCGCACAAGGAGAATCATGGCACCAGACAAACGCCTGTTTCCGCAGTCTAGGCGTGGGTAGCATCAGGCACCTGCCTTTCAGAGGTATCCCGTCCTTCACCTGCCAGTCCTTGTGGCTGTGGAGCCACCTCCTCCATGCGAAAGAACGGATCCCTCTCTGGATTCCCCTAAGGAATGTATCCGGCTGAATAACCCCCAACACCATATGAGGGGGAATGATAGAATGTTCGGCCACTGGCAGTGGTTCCTTGACAGCAGACTGTCGTGACAGGGCGTCCGCCTTCCGGTTTTCCGACCCAGGCCGGTAAGTGATGTGGAAGTTGAACCCCGCGAAGAATAACATCCACCGCATCTGCCGGGGAGACAGATGCCTGGCTGCCATCATGAACTGCAGGTTCCGATGGTCCGTGTACACCGAAACCACATGCCGGGCCCCCATTAACCAATGCCTCCACTCAGCGAATGCGTCCTTAATCGCGAGAAGTTTCTTCTCCGCGATGTGGTAGTTGCGTTCCGCGTCATTGAGTTTGCGGGACATGTACGCCACTGGATGAAGCACCCCTGTGTCCTGGTTACGTTGGGATAGGATTGCTCCCAGCGCCACATCCGACGCGTCCGCTTCTACCACGTAGGGGAGGTCCGGATCGGGGTGAGCCAACACCGGTGCTTTACTAAAAGCGCTTTTCAGGGCTTCAAAGGCTTCCTGCGCCTCCCGGGACCAAATGAACTCTGTGGACTTCCTCAGCAGTTGAGTGATCGGGGCCACCAACCCTGAAAATCCATCTATAAACCGCCTGTAAAAATTGGCGAAGCATATGAAGCTTTGAACGTCTTTGACTCCTTGAGGCACCGGCCACTCTTTCACCGCCTTGATCTTGCGTTCCGCCATCTCTTGTCCGTCCGGACTCAGCATCACTCCGAGGAATTCCACTGATGTAACGTGGAAATCGCACTTGCTGAGTTTGCAAAACAGCATGTTCTCCCTCAGCTTCTGGAGTACTGTCCTGACATGGTGTACGTGCTCCTCCTCATCGGCCGAATAGATGAGGATGTCGTCGATATAAACGACGACGTAGATATCCATCACATCCCTAAACACCTCATTCAGAAAGAACTGAAAGGCCGCAGGTGCATTGCACAGGCCGAACGGCATGACGAGGTACTCAAAAAGGCCGAACCTGGTCTTAAAGGCGGTCTTCCACTCGTCTCCGTCCCTCATGCGTACTAGATGGTATGCCCCTTTCAGGTCCAGTTTTGTGTAGATACGAGCCTTTTTTACCTGTTCCAGGAGAACACTGATGAGAGGCAAAGGGTAGCGATTCTTTACGGTTATCGCATTCAAGGCCCTGAAGTCCACACAGGCTCTCAGTTCCCCGTTGGCTTTAGGGATGAAGAAGAGTGGCGAGGCGGCCGGGGATTTCGACGGACGGATAAATCCCAGGTTTAGGAGCTTATCCAGGTACCCTCGGAGATGCACGTTTTCTGGCTCCGTCAGGGCATACAACCTGCCACTTGGAACGCTTGCTCCCGGCACCAGGTTGATCTGGCAATCGAATGGTCTATGTGGAGGGAGCACCTCGGCTTTTGCTTCATCGAATACGTCCTCATACCTGTGGTAAGCTTGAGGGAGTGTCACATCCTTTTCTGCCGCGGTGGCCACGGTCTGTATCCCGCTTGTGTCGGAGAAAGGGTCTTCCGAACTCATTCCACAATGCTGTTCGCAATACGGCGACGTCATCTCAATGCGATGCGTTGGCCAGTCCACTGACGGATTATGCTTCTGAAGCCAAGGTAAACCCAATATGACACCGTATTGTGGTGCTCTGATGATGTTGAAATCAATCTGCTCCAGATGGCTCCTTCCGTACTTCACCGAAAGGATCCCCGTGTGCTGCCCGATGGGCCCCGTCACCAGCCTCCTACCATCTACAGCATAGACATCTTCGGGTGTGGCCTTCGGAAGAAGCATAAGCCCCAACCTGCTCGCCTCGTTATAATCCATGAACATGCCGGTAGCCCCCGAATCCACCATGGCTACAACGGGTATCCACTGTTCTTGTACCCCCACATGTATAGTGAGAAAAAGATGTCTTTGTCCCTTGGTGACAGAGGAGGAGAGTGAAGGGATGTATGTGTGACTCCGAGATGCCCCTTCATTGTCCTGGGAGTCCTCTAGTTTTCCGCCGGGACATCCACCACGGCGGTTACCGACCGGTTGGCCCGGTACCTGGATGTTTTCGGCTTGGCAGGACATTCACGTACGTAGTGGCCCTTCTTGCCGCAGTATAGGCACAGTCCCTGCTTACGACGGGATTCTTTCTCCGTGGCAGTGAGGCTCGCCCTTATAACGTTGATGTCCATGGGTTCTCCCTTGGAGGCAGCTGAGGGTTCAGGACTTCCCACCGTCACGTAGGACGGAAGGGCTTTCCCTTTTCTCTGATGATCGCCTTTTCGATCGCTCAACCGATGGTCCAACCGCAACACCAGGCTGATAAGACCTTCACACGTCTTGGGTTGAGGGTCGATTTGCGCCACGACGTCCTTGAGCTCATCGCACAGCCCTTGGTGGAAGAGCGCCGTCTGTTTCGCGACAGGCCACTTGGTTTCCGCAACCAACCTACGGAATGCGTTGCGGTACTGAACCAGATCGTTGGATCCCTGTCTCAACTCTAGTATTTCACGGTCCGCAGTGTACGAATCGGCCCTTCGGTCGAATACCTTCACGAATTCCTCACGAAACGCCCCCCAGTCGCATAGGATGGGGTCATCCCTGCTCACCAGTGGGACTGCCCATTGCGCCGCGTTTCCAGCCAAATAGGAAATAAGGAAGGCCACCCCGGCTTGGCTTGTAGGGAACGACTTAGGCTTGCACGATAGATGAAGAGCCACCTGCGTGAGGAACACCTGCACCTTGTTCGGATCCCCATCATATCTCTCCGGTGTCGCCAAAGGAATGGAAACCGGCATTTCTACCACCACCGATGGGTTTTGGGTTGTGCGGGAGGTGCTGGGCGTGAACGGGTCGCTCTGTAGGGCATCCAGCCTGTCCCTTACTTCGGCAGTTTCTAGCCTTGAGGCCGTCAACTCTACTTGCATGGCGGCTAAGGCGGCCAGTACGTCATCAAGCGACGCCATGTCTGATACCAACCAGGAGACTGTTAATGTTGTTAAAGGTCGGATATTTTGTAACGTCGCGGTGGTCTCAGGATCGGTAACAGACACTTGCAAGGAGGACACAACACGAAAGTAGGTATTGAGGACTTTAATGAATATTTAAAGACAACTACAATAAGCCAAAAAGAAAGTGTCGCTGGAATCTTCCAGCCTTCTAGGTTACCAACCCACAGCACGGAATGCGCTTGATATGCTGTGAGGTACACTGTTAGTCTGTGGTTGTAGCGAGGAGCCACGGAGACACCCAGCCGGGGTCTCTACCTGAATGGAGCAGCCGCTCGACCTCTTCCTCGGACTACTCCTGGACGTTATACCAACCCCCAGCATGTATGAACCAGACCGTCCTCTGCATATACGCCGGTCCCGGCGTATGCCAACAGAGGGCAGAAAACCAGTGGACGACAATACCACTCGATATACTGTGGGTGGCAAAGGTGTATTGAGGTTGGACAGAGGAGACAGGGAGACACCCAGCCGGGGTCTCTACCCGACCTCTACCTCGTTTTACCCCGGGACGCGGAACACCTCCTGGTGTTACGTCTCCGATGTTCCCAACAATGTCAAATGCACGGGCGAGAGCAGCCGCTCGATCACCCCTGAACACCCGTCGGCTGCGACGCGGCAAACACCTCCCGGTGTGCGTCACAGCGGATGCCAATTGAAATGCATGCAGGGCTGGGAGCCACGGCTCCAACCAGCGTCTGCAACGCCGGAGCTCTGAGTCCGCCGATACTACACGGCGGGAGGCTGAGGCTCGTTTGTGCGTCAGAACCGACACAGGGTGAGCTAGGCGAGACACGGCCCCAGGGAGTAACGACTCGACCTACCTCCGTTCTCGCGGGTGCTCCCACTGCTGCTCTTCTCTCCGATCGCCTCTGACAAGGATGCAGGAGTGCCGGTACAGTCTCAATATCCGACAGCGTTTCCTCCCCCCGGGTTCTTCCTTTATGGGCGTGTTTACTCCTGTGTTATGCAACGGCTTTCCCGTTTGCATAACCTTGCCCGCTAAGCTTCTTGGCAGTTGTAGTCCGTCTTCGCCGATCACGGCGTTTTCCCCCTGCACGACGGGAATTCCTGACACACATGGCATCAAAAATGGCTGCCAAATCCAAGATGGCTTCAGCTAAATGCTAACCCTGATCGCTGCCAAATTACAACAAAAGGACTTAGGGCTTAATATAGATAATGGTGGTACAGACTGAAACCTCAGAAAGGGCACAGAGACACACACAAGACACCATTGGTTAATAGCAAAAAAGTATTCTTTGCAACCATCACCCCAGTTGACTGTGTTATCAAGTATGTTTAAGTACTCTTCGAGGCCAGAATTTGCAGCCATACTTTGAAAAAAAAACATCCAAGAGAGAGGATCTTCTTACATAGGTTGAGAAGCTACAACGGGTTATCTTAGTTATTCCAGTATCTTCTTTGAGGCTGAGAGACACTTTATGGGTCTCCCCCAACTGAAAGCTGGTTAGGATCAATTATGTCTCAGAAAGGACTGAATCATGCCTTATGCAACATATTTAAAGCAAAGATGGAATCATTTGGAGTACAGACAATAGCAAAAGAATGTGTCCTCCAAAAATATTTGTTTTGTCAAACAAAAGTTCCAGATTTTATCATAACTGCCTTCAGGAAAAGAATGGTTTCTGATTAGTCAGTTGCCTTTCGAGGTTTAGGAATGTCGCTAAGAAGATTTAGTTTATTCTTCGTTTTTCTCTCCTGCCCTTGTTTGGTTGGTGCATGAAGATGCAAGGTTCATGTTTTTGTAGGTCTCGGCTCTAGATGGTGCACGTGCGCAGTCTCAAACCGAGACCTCTAGTATCTACATATGGTCTTAGAGCCCACCCGTAGGCTTCCCATTTGCATATACCATGGTCAATCCATTTTTCCTTCTCCCTATTTGTGAAGGGCATGCATACGTCAGCTCCTTCCAGTGTTTTGCCCTCCCCGAGCGCACCACCCAACTGTGATAAACCTCTGCAGCTACCATTGTTATTCTTTGATTCAGGACTAATATAATATGTTTTTTAACCGGGTGGCTTGTCCCTCGATATATTCAGAGCTCACTGTGCACAGATGATTTTATTAATTTAAAAATATTGTGCCTGGCTGCAACCTCTACTTGCCACCAAACAGCTGCTGCTTAATCAGCAAACATTTCCACTTTATTTTTTGACGTTCTTTGATCCGCCGTGACAGATGTCCTCCATCTACATTACACGTATGGCTGCAAAATTAGTCATTCTGACGCCCATGGTTTTATCTTAACAATCCTGTACAATGTTGGTAAGTTTATGTGATAAAATGAAAAACTGTGACGTGCAATTCCCAGGATCACACACTATGGCCAAGTGTAGGTGCCGGGAGCAGAACACAACCCTCTTTGTTCCTAACAGCTGCTGCATAACTATAACAGATCTCAAATCAGCATGAAAGGCTGACGCCCTCAGAAAGAAGTGACCAGCCCAATGAGTAACAAACTGCGGATTTTGGGTTGTCAGGTTTTTTTTTTTGGAGTGAGGCGGCCTTTTTAGGGTTACAATATTACCTTCGTCATTAAAATGAGTAGATTGCGCTCCCATAGGTTGTTTCTAGATTAGTTTAGGTAGCAGCTCCTTGAGGGAGTGGTGCGGGACGGCAGGACTGGGGAGGGGCATGGTGGGGGTAGTTCACTATGGCATAAGGGAGCACGGAGATAAGTAGCTAAATAAATAAATAAAACAAATGACATGCGGGCGCTGCATCGCCAATGGCCAGGATCAGGCCTCAGAGCCAGCCAATCAGGAAAAAATGCAAATAGGGCTGCTAAGGGGGTGAGATTGGCCTGGAGGGAAGGGAGGGGCGTGGGAGTCTCTGGTGGGAGGAGCTATGCTCATCTGGTTTGAACTGGGACGGGGAGGGCTGACGAGGAGGTAATGAAGTGC
Organism: Lissotriton helveticus; assembly: GCF_964261635.1. Classification (NCBI taxonomy): domain Eukaryota; kingdom Metazoa; phylum Chordata; class Amphibia; order Caudata; family Salamandridae; genus Lissotriton; species Lissotriton helveticus. The sequence continues at coordinate 1,708,710,824 of NC_136069.1, read as the reverse complement.
TAGCCACGCGTACAGAACAAGTACAACTGGCTTCAAACCTAACATCTGACAAAGGCAACATTTCGGGGCATGATGCTGAAAGGACAATTAGGTGAAAAAGGAGTGGCTTCTGGACTCCCTCCATTTGTTTTCTAATGGGCTGGGAGCTTCAGAGCAAAGAAACTTAAGACATACATTAAAGGCAAACCACACAACGTGGTTCAGGGTGCCATTGGACTGCCTCTTTACTGAGTGGGCCTTTCCTAGACTCCTTTAAGACTCTTGGCCACACAGGGACTGCTGTGTTATTTTAGGTTGTTCCATGGCACTTTGCTTGTTTTAAGATGGCGCTGGCACTGGATGGTAAATTCATCTCACAGTGCGGCATGCCTCTGCTGCTCTTGGGTAATGCTCTGTCACTGTGTAACCAGAGTGCTGGAACTGGGGGTCCTTCTGTGTTAGGTTGTTCAGCATAAGTTTCACTCAGTGCCACACAGTTCCACAACACACAATTCAACTTCACCACATAATTCGACAACAAACCACATAATTCAGATGAAACAGAATTACACAATACATCATATACATCCAATCCGCACCACAGAATTCCATATCACGCCACGAAATTCAACAGCACACCACACAATTAAACTCAACTGCATACCACTTCCCAATACAAAATAGCAATCCACCTAATTACAGTCTATGACACACAATACCACTCCACATAATGCCAGTATACTCAATACCACATAATTACTATCCACATAATTCTAGTGCAAACCATGCCACATAATTTCACTCCACACTATTCCATGCCTCAGAGTTCCACAACTAACAATTCTAATCCTACCCACATAATTCCACACCATATACATCCATTCCACTCCAGATCAAAACCCACAGGTAAAAGACATTGGGTCATATGTAGGAAGGCGTTTGCGAATTGCAAACAGCGTTTTGGTATCTATTGGCCACGTAGCAAAATAAGGAATCGCAAAAATTGCGATACCTTATTTTGCTGAAGCATTTAAAGAATCGCAATTTTGCGATTCCTTAAATGCTCTGTAGGGGTGCCTTACAAATTGCGATTTTGGCTTAAGGAATCGCAAAATACCGCCAACTCCAAGTAGATGGTATTTTGCGATTTCCTGTCAAAATGCATTTTTTTTTTAGATTCAAAGTGCCATGTGGCGCACAGACATGCCACATGTACTTAGAGTCACATTTCAGGGGTGCAACAGGTGTCCTTTGGACACACTTGGAATTGCGTTTCTTAAATTGCGATTTTCTCATGGAAAATCGCAATTTGAGAATGTATCCCCATTCATTCCTATAGGCCTCTTGGCCCATAGGAATGAATGGAACACTGATTCCTTAATTGCGATTCGCAATTTGCTAATCCCAATTAAGGAATCTTAGGGATTTGCAAAAAACTTGAGATTTATTACATACATTCCATTTTGCAATTTTCAAATAGCGATTCCTTGAAAATCGCTATTTGAGAATCGCAAAATGTAAACTACCTACATATGCCCCATTGTCATTTGCAATGCCAGTAGCTCTAACAAATACGAGACCTATTGCATTACAAATGCTTGATTTACATATTTTCTAGTTACTTTCCAGAATGTAATTAGCAAGAAACCATGACTCCAGAGAGTGGCAGCATGCCCCCTTTATTTCCAGTTCACCTCAGAACTGAGGGGCTCTGTACATGTACGGGGGTTCGCGCTCTCGGGCTGCAGCCACCTTCTATGGGGTCACAGAAGAGTCCCCGACATGTAGTGTGTGCTTAAAGGTGTGTTTTTGTCCCCCGTCTTTTGTTTCAGACCTACTGTGGGAACGCGACGATGACCACCTTTTGTGAGAATAATCCGGACCCCGCGAGCTACCCTTTCCTTGAGAGGGTGTACAGGGTCAACTACACGTGGGTCAACGCGACGGACGTGAAGGCTTGCTTGAATTGGACTCGGTACGACGAACCGCCCTACGACCAGAACTCAACGCGGAGCTTCCGGCCTTGTTTGGAAGGTAAGCCCATCCTCCACCCCATTACAACACGTGTCTTTAGGGTAGAGAAACAGAGCTGCACAAACAGCCTGGATGTGACCCTTCAGACTGTCGTGACATATGACTGCGACAGGGAGCCTCCTGGGCTGACAACCCTCCCCTGTGTCCATAGCGCCTACCCTCCGCAGCGCCTAGGTCCGACACCAGTGGCCTCACGGAGCTGAGCATTGTCTCTTTGAAGCTGTTTGTCTTTCTGTTGCTTTGCTTGTGCTTAGTTCAAGGTCAAAGGTAAGTTTATTTAGATCGTAATCTTTAAACCAATACATAACACTTAATTAAGTTAAAATATTTCCTGGTCCGAATGGAATTCCGAATATAGTTTTTAAAGCAAATTTAAAATATTGGCCAGAGGTATTAACACTTTTATTTAATGATGTGCCTAAAACAGGTTGTATTCCCGAATTATGGCAGGGAAGTATCATTCAACCAATATACAAAAGTGGTCCCCAAGACAATCCTGCAAATTATCGCTAAATCGCCTTAACAGATGTGGAAGCGAAAATATTTGCTAGTTGTTTTTTGGAAGAACATGAAACATAGGCCTCGAGAGAGGATCTGATTCCTAATTAACAAAGGGTGAATCTACTAACACTAATTTGATTTTATTGACATTATTTTGTGATAGAGCCAAATATAAGAAACAAAAATGGTGTGTATTTGTTTCATTGACTTAAAAGACGCCTTTGATTATGTGCCACAAAATGTATTATGGTCGAAGTTAATCAATTGGGGCATATCTAACACTTTTAAAAAATGATCAAACTATTATACTCTAATACATGGGTACAGATCAAAGTCTTGAAACAAGGCTGTGTCTTGGCTAAGCATGGGCGTAAAATCCGTTCCGTTTCGCGGAATTTGTGGATTTTCTGCAATTTCGCGGTCCGCGAATCTCGCGAAATTGCAGAAAAATCCGCGAAATCGCATGCGGGACGGATTTTGAAAAACTGAAGTACATGAAGCACTTACAGGGTTACAGCAGGTGCCCAAGTTGAAGCTAATTTCTTTGTAACCATTTACAAAATAGTTACAAAGAAATTAACTTCAACTTGGGCACCTGCTGTAACCCTGTAAGTGCTTCCTGAGCGGCGCCTCCAGAGTTGTTGCCTACTTGCAACTTTTCTCTGACCCTGCTCTGACCCTCGAAGCAGGGTCAGAGAATAGTTACAAGTATGGACAATGCTCCAGGCTGTCACAAAAATTAAACTACAACAGGAAGCACTTACAGATAAGGAAGCAGGTACCGGACTTGAAGCTCAAATTCAGTAACACATTAACCAGCCTCCGGTTGAGGCAGGGCAGGTGTACTTTCTCCCCATAATCTACAGTGGTGAACCAGAGGGTGCTGTGATGAAACAGAAGGTGCAGTTGTGAACCAGAGGGTGGCAGTGGTGAACCAGAGGGTGGCAGTGGTGAACCAGAGGATGCTGTGATGAACCAGAGGGTGGCAGTGATGAACCAGAGGGTGGCAGTGATGAACAAGAGGGTGACAGTGATGAACCAGAGGGTGGCAGTGGTGAACCAGAGGGTGGCAGTGATGAGCCAGAGGGTGGCAGTGGTGAACCAGAGGGTGTCAGTGGTGAACCAGAGTGTGTCAGTGGTGAACTAGAGGGTGCTGTGATGAACCAGAGGGTGGCAGTGATGAACTAGAGGGTGACAGTGATGAACCAGAGGGTGGCAGTGGTGAACCAAAGGGTGGCAGTGATGAACCAGAGGGTGGCAGTGGTGAACCAGAGGGTGACAGTGATGAACCAGAGGGTGGCAGTGGTGAACCAGAGGGTGGCAGTGATGAACCAGAGGGTGGCAGTGGTGAACCAGATGGTGGCAGTGATGAACCAGAGGGTGGAAGTGATGAACCAGATGGTGGCAGGGGTGAACCAGAGGGTGGCAGTGGTGAACCAGAGGGTGCTGTGATGAACCAGATGGTGGCAGTGGTGAACCAGAGGGTTGCAGTGGTGAACCAGAGGGTGGCAGTGATGAACCAGAGGGTGGCAGTGATGAACCAGAGGGTGGCAGGGGTGAACCAGAGGGTGCCATTGGTGAACCAGAGGGTGGCAGTGATGAACCAGAGGGTGGCAATGATGAACCAGAGGGTGACAGTGGTGAGCCAGAGGGTGACAGTGGTGAACCAGAGGGTGTTGTGATGAACCATATGGTGGCGGGGTGAACCAGAGGGTGGCAGTGATGAACCAGAGGGTGGCAGTGGTGAACCAGAGGGTGCTGTGATGAACCAGAGGGTGGCAGTGGTGAACCAGAGGGCGGCAGTGTTGAACCAGAGGGTGGCAGTGGTGAACCAGAGATTGGCAGTGATGAACCAGAGGGTGGAAGTGATGAACCAGATGGTGGCAGGGGTGAACCAGAGTGTGGCAGTGGTGAACCAGAGGGTGCTGTGATGAACCAGAGGGTGGCAGGGGTGAACCAGAGGGTGGCAGTGGTGAACCGGAGGGTGGCAGTGGTGAACCAGAGGGTGCTGTGATAAACCAAAGGGTGCTGTGATGAACCAGACGGTGGCAGTGGTGAACCAGAGGGTGGCAGTGGTGAACCAGAGGGTGGCAGTGATGAACTAGAGGGTGGAAGTGATGAACCAGAGGATGGCAGTTGTGAACCAGAGGGTGCTGTGATGAACCAGAGGGTGGCAGTGATGAACCAGAGGGTGGCAGTGGTGAACCAGGGGGAGCTGTGATGAACCAGAGGGTGGCAGTGATGAACCAGAAGGTGGCAGTGGTGAACCAGAGGGTGCTGTGACAAACCAGTGGATGGCAGTGATCAACCAGCGGGTGGCAGTGGTGAACCAGAGGGTGGCAGTGATGAACTAGAGGGTGGCAGTGATGAACCAGAGGGTGGCACTGGTGAACCAGAGGGTGCTGTGATGAACCAGAGGGTGGCAGTGATGAACCAGAGGGTGACAGTGATGATCCAGAGGGTGGCAGTGGCGAACCAGAGGGTGGCAGTGATGAACCAGAGCGTGGCAGTGGTGAACCAGAGGGTGACAGTGGTGAACCAGAGGGTGGCAGTGATGACCCAGGGGGTGGCAGTGGTGAACCAGAGGGTGGCAGTGGTGAACCAGAGGGTGCTGTGATAAACCAGAGCGTAGCAGTGATGAACAAGAGGGTGACAGTGATGAACCAGAGGGTGACAGTGATGAACCAGAGGGTGGCAGTGGTGAACCAGAGGGTGGCAGTGATGAACCAGAGGGTGACAGTGTGAACCAGAGGGTGGCAGTGGTGAACCAGAGGGTGGCAGTGGTGAACCAGAGGGTGGCAGTGATGAGCCAGAGGGTGGCAGTGATGAAGCAGAGGGTGGCAGTGATGAACCAGAGGGTGGCGCTGCTAAACTGCCCGGGAGCCCTGTGGGTATAAGCCCTCATGCTGCTGAGCTACCCAGGGGTTGTGAGCCCACGCGCTACTGAACTGCCCCGGGGCCCAGTGGATGTGAGCCCCCGTGCTGCTGAACTGCCCCGGAGCCCTCTCAGTGTGAAAATCATTTGTGCTCAATTGCCTGGGAGCCCTCTGGGTGTAAGCACACATTGTGCTAAGTGCCCCCAGTACATATATACCCATACCGCACAGCACGATTATGCTCTTGCACCATGAAGTCTGGTGCCTGGATGCTCCTGATCCGTGTAGGTGATACTACCGTCTGTTACATTCAAAATGTAAAGTCATAACTTGCTACACAGCACCAATAAACACGTGTCCCCCCTGGCACCGGTATGCGCATGTACCAGGCGTGGAGCACCCGCATGCCACTGCACCCTACTGCCCAGTGCCAGCCTATGTCTGTACGGGGCAGTTTAATATGAGATGGGACATTGTCCAGCAGCAGCAGCTGCATGCACCTAAACCCAATGAGCAGGATCAGAATGGCTTTGTACCAACACCCGCAACAGAGCTATCTTGGACATCTGAAGGATTGTGGGGTCCTGTGCCAAACGTATTTTTACATTCATGAGTTTCCCGAGCACCATCCCTGTGTAGCTCCTGTGACCAGGAGGCTGCTTTCTCCTCATCTGCTGCCTTGCTCGGTCTCTGACCCTTTATAAACAAGATGCATGTGAACTCGCATAGAAGCCCCGCCCGTTTGGCCCCATCCACCACACACTAGCAGTATGAAACGTCTTCCCGCTCGTCCCCACTATAATGGCCAGCTCACTCAAGGGACCTCAGCGCCTTTTGGCGTGCTGGAAAAGTTACAGGCACACATGGTCACATATTTGTGCAAATGGCACAAAAATCCGCGAGTTCGCGGGAAAATTTGCGAACTTGCGGATTTTTTGGCATTTCGCACAAATTCGCGGACCGCAAATTCGCAAATTTCGCCCATACTTAGTCTTGGCACCTTGCCTTTTTAATCTTTTTATGTCTGATCTCCCAGCACATTTTGAACATGTTAATGCCCACTCCCGTGGTATTATGGGCAAAGAGAATACATATCTACAATATGCTGACGGCACCATTCTATTAAGTCAATCTGTTATAGGATGAAAGAGATTAATAGATTTTTTTAACCAATACATTACCCAAAATGGTCTAAAATACAAAAAAGACATAAATAATGACAGTGGGAAAAAGTAAATTAGGATTGAAAGAATGGAACATCAATGGTCTGGTCTTTGAATGTGTAAAGTTGTACAAATACTTGGGAATCACATTTGACGATAGTATGTCATTTAGGCAGCACTTTAATAACCTTGAAGCCAAGGAAACATCACTATCATTTGCTTTTAGAAAATTGAGAGATAAGCTAATAATGACCATCTGCTGAAAGTTATGAAAGCAAAGTTAATTCCATCCTTGGATTATGGTTCCATTATTTTTCGCGGCAAAGACGCAAAAATTCTTGATGACATTGAAATAAGGACATATAAATCAGTTTTTAGGATTCCTAGATATATTAGCCATGCCAATATAAGAGTAGAATTTGGTCTAAAAAAACAAATATTGGCCTGACAGTCTACATTTTTAAAGACCTTATTGTCATTGTCACGTGCTGAAGAGGGTTCTCTTGCAAATCAGTGCTGGCACGAGATGATGAGAAGTAAATATGCAAATAGTTGGCAAATATACTTAAATGAGTGTCTCCATAATTTTGATTGCCCATATTTAGAAGATGAAGCTAGGAGTTAAGTGGATTATAAAAAACAATCAACCAATCAGCTACCTTATTGTCAATTATAATAGATAAAGATGAACTAAGGAAAAAAAAACACCTATGGTCAATTGTTAACTCCTTTGGTAAACTGATTTCCCAACCTTATTTGTTGTTTCATTTAAAACCCTTGATTAAGAATACATTTATGCTACTACGGTTTGGGAGATATCCAACTAAAGATGGAATACCAAAATGGGAAAACAGGTGGCCTTTCAACCTATGTAGGTTATGTGATTCTTGTGAAGAAACCTTGGTGCATATAGTAACTTTATGCCCAAAATTGTTAGAAGAGCGGAAGACTATCTTAAAGTCTATTTTTAATGAATTTGGAGTAAGATCTAGTAGAAACGCTATCATTTTATCTTTAAATGGAGCCAATATCCGCCTCATTTCCCGATTTGTTAAGTTTATCTTTTTAGCTGAAAAGAAACTTTGTAATATAGACAATTTAAGTGAAGATATATATGCTATGAAAGTTATTTAAAAAGCTGCAATTAAATCTGTAGTGAAGATTTTGACGGGGCCAACCAAGACGGCTGTGCGGATCTGGCTCGACACTATCAGTTCGTTAGGGTGGAAGGACCGTCTGACTTTGGCTACCCCGCTTTTCGGCTCTGACAAGTTTGGTAAACTGTGGAACACTAAAGGGTTCGACAAGTGGGATCTCATTGGCATCTCCAAGGGGGGAGACCTATGGGTGAAGGGACATGTGAAATCGTTCATGTTCTTGCAAACCGAGTTTGAATTGGGAGGGACGGAATACTTCCGTTATGCTCAGGTTCGGCATGCGCTAATGTCCGTTTTCCCGGAGGGGGAGAAGATACCTAAGTCTACCCCATTAGAGGATCATATCTTGGATGGCCATATACCTGATAGTACCATTTCCCTGGTGTATAATAAACGGATTAATCACAGGGTGGACCTTCTATTGCAACTGCGTGATCAGTGACCCATGACGGCCTTGAGCTTGATGATGAAGACTGGCAGTCGGCGATCTCCTCACCGAAGGAGGTCGCGATTCCACCACGACTGAGATTATTCCAGCTCAAAATATTACATAGGGTATATGTCACGGGTCCCCCTCTGGTCCGGATGGGCTTTTCTGAGGAGGGTCTGTGTCAGCGGGGTTGCCGTCATTTGGGGACATTCCTTCATATCATCTGGGAATGTCGGGAAGTGTTTGACTATTGGAGTAGGGTCCATGAGGTGATACAGGAGGTCACGGGCGTGGCTCTCTTACCGCAGGCCAGACGCTACTTGTTGAATGTTTGGGAGCCCACTGATCATAATGCGGCACAGACTCAATGGCTGACTCTAGGGGCCATGATTGCCAAACGGAACATCGCACAGTTGTGGGGGTACCAGAGGCCTCCTACTCTTGATGTGTGGGTAGAAAACATGGATTGGTGCATGTTCCGGGAGCAAACTGTGCACTTGGCTCGGGGTCGCCCCCGGAAATGGCACAAGGTTTGGGGCCCTTGGAACCGATATAGAGGGGACATATGCGTACCACCTGTATCTGCAGTCCTTGATGTCCCGCTTTCCCCCTGACCCCTTATTGTTATTGACAATTTTCGTAGGATTATTGTGTTCTCTTCTCCTCCCCCACTTGCCCCGTCAATGTATTGTTTATTGTAATGTTTGATGATATGATGCTCAGCCCTCGTAGAGTCATTGCATTCTTATGTTTTGTACATGCCTTGCTTTGTTTTCAATAAAAAGAAATATAAAAAAAAAAGCTGCAATGATTTTTCTTGCGGTTTCTATATTGCTATCAAATGTTTTTGGGTATAGTGTGGGCATTTTGAATCCGGCTAAAGTCTGATACAACAAATACACCCTATTGCTGATGCCCCTTATAACGCAATTTATTTTTGTTTCTAAAGTTTACTTGGTATACTGACAACTTTAGCTGCTACCACAAGGCATCTTAGTTCTGCTGCTAAAAGTTTATTGGTTCAATTACACTTTATTGTCCAATCGGTTTTAAATGTAGCCCTTTGTGCCTTTTGTATTTTCGTATGTTTTATTGTTTTAAAGTATTGTATATTGTTAATGATAGCTGATTACACAATGCACTTTACTTTTGTAATCTGACAATTTGCAAATAGTCAAACAAACTATTGGGCCAATTATGATTGCGGATAATCGGCATCCTCCGGGCCGGCGGAATCCACCGCCGGCCCGGAGGATGCGGATTATCCGCTGCGGACTGGAAAAAGACCCCCCGCCAGATTAGGATGGCTGGGGGATCTTTTTTCCATCCGCCGCTTTTCCGCCGCGGTCGCCTTCCGACCGCGACGGAAAAGCACTAACATTGCTGGCGGTGTCTATCAGACACCGCCAGCCATATTAGGATAGCTGCGGTCATATGCCTTTCCACGGCGGCAATTCCGCCATGGGAAGGCATACGGTGTTGTCTTCGGGGGCCCGTTGCGGGCCCCCAGGGGTGAAGGGAGGTGGGGGGTGCACATGGGGGGTACCAGGTACCCCCCTGCCTTTTCGTGCAGGAAGCGGCAGGCACCACGCGGTGCCTGCAGCTTCATGCATGCAAAGGTAAACATGCATTTTTTTAACATTGCGGTGTGTGCTGCTTCAAGCAGCACACGCCGCAATGTTAAGAATACAGGATGTGTCCGCCAGGGTGGCGGTCACATCCTAATTGGCACGGAGGGACCGCCGCGGTCCCTCCTCCTCTGGGGTGGCGGACGGACGCAAGTCAGTGCGCCATCATAATTGACCCCTATGTTAGGGCTTAGCTGTAGATTCTGGCTTGGTTATAAATGTACATTGTATCTGCATATTTTTAATTTAATTCTGTTTTAGAGATGTACTTTGCTGATTGTAATGATTTAAAGTAATCAACAAATAAATATTTACAACAAATTATTCTAATTCATATTATATCATTTTCAGAATTAAGTAGATCTTTTAAATCATCGCAAGTTAGGCATTTTCTTCAATGTTTTGTTATAATTGATTCTTTATATTTATCACTCATTAAAAAAAGCTGGTGTTTTGTTTGCTGTATATTAAAAAGAAATCATTTATGATCTGCCCATCTTAAAGGGAATCATATCATTTACCTATCCGTGCGGTGTGCGACTTAATGTAGTGCAGAAGTTGCCCCTGGTGCTTGCAATCTGCCATTATGTTCCCAAGTCTTGTCTTCATGTGCCTTCCCTTGCACTGTGTGTTGGTACCCCGCCATACTGCAGACAAGGTGATTGCGTGCATGAATGTCCACTAAATATGCCAGTCAATGCCATTTCCTTGCACTCCCCTTCATAGAAGAGTCAACAGCAGTGTGCAGGTGCCCTCCATATGCCAGTCAATGCCAATCCTTTGTGCACCCCTTCATGGAAGAGTCAATAGCATTCTGTGGCCAGGAGCCCTCCATATGCCAATCAATGCCAATCCTTTGTACACCCCTTCATAGAAGAGTCAATAGCATTCTGTGGCCAGGTGCCCTCCATATGCCAGTCAATGCCATTCCCTTGACCACCCCTTCATAGAAGAGTCAACAGCAGTGTGGAGGTGCCCTCCAAATGCCAGTCTATGTCATTCCCTTGTGCACCCATTGATAGAAGAGTCAATAGCATTCTGTGGCCAGGTGCCCTCCATATGCCAGTCAATGTCATTCCCTTGTGCACCCCTTGATAGAAGAGTCAATAGCATTCTGTGGCCAGGAGCCCTCCATATGCCAGTCAATGTCATTCCCTTGTGCACCCCTTGATAGAAGAGTCAATAGCATTCTGTGGCCAGGAGCCCTCCATATGCCAGTCAATGCCTATCCTTTGTACACCCCTTCATAGAAGAGTCAATAGCATTCTGTGGCCAGGAGCCCTCCATATGCCAGTCAATGCCTATCCTTTGTACACCCCTTCATAGAAGAGTCAATGGCATTCTGTGGCCAGGTGCCCTCCATATGCCAGTCAATGCCAATCCTTTGTACACTCCTTCATAGAAAAGTCAATGGCATTCTGTGGCCAGGAGTCCTCCATATGCCAGTCAATGCCATTCCCTTGTACACCCCTTCATAGAACAGTCAATGGCATTCTGTGGCTAGGTGCCCTCCATATGCCAGTCTATGCCAATCCTTTGGACACCCCTTCATAGAACAGTCAATGGCATTCTGTGGCCAGGTGCCCTCCATATGCCAGTCTATGCCTTGCATACCAGTACTTTTGTCATCATGTGCCAGGCAATGCACCTTATGCGTGCATCCCCACATACCTTCACCAATCATGGCCCATCCAATGCTATTCAACGCCACGTGTGAAGATAAGTCCCATATGCCAATCAATCCTATGTTCCTTCTTGTGCCTAATAGAACTAAGAATGCCACAAAGTGCCCATGGGCAGCCAGCAAGATGTAGAGGCCATGAGAGCAGTGTAGTGTCTTATCGCTGAGGTGATCAGAGTGAGAGCACTGTGAGCCAGGCAGTAGTAGTGGTATGAGCACAGTAGTTTGAGAGGAGAATGAAGATTCAGTGGAGTGCTGTGTGAGTAGGGTATGGCCTCGGCCCTACACCCAATGGCAGTAATAAAGAGTGAGTTCAGTTTCTGCTGGGAGTGCTGTGGATCCTGGAGCAGAGTACCCTGAATGCGGCACTGAGCACGTGTTGCAGGGTGGTCAGGATGAATGAAGCAGTGTACAGTGCAGTGCAAGTAGTACAGCGGGCAGGCAAATGAAAGTGCAGTGTGGGCAACACAGTGCAACCAGGGCAGAGACCCATGAGCAAGCGCACAAAAAATGGGGCGTTGCCAGCAGTCTGAGGGCTGCACCTCTGAAGTCCCTGGACAGCAGGTCTCATTCACCTTCTTCTAGGCTGACACTCAGTCCTGGCAGGCAAAGGGCCTGAGCCTGATCAGTCCCATCACTATGTCAGGGCGAGTGAGTCACCAGTAATGTAGCCTCTCAGCCCTGTGATGGTCACTCATGGTGACGTGTACTGTGTGCAGCCGCGCCAGGTAAGGAGAGGCGCTAAGTAAACCACAGCAATAGTCTGGGCACACAGCGCTCCTCTGATGACAGTATGTACTACCTTGAAAGCTCAAGGCCTGGGCTGCATTATCACAGCCTAGAGTGCCTGGGCAGGAATGAGGGAGGAGATATACGACCACAAGCAATCTCTCATTTTCTTGGCGCTTAGAGATCTAAAGGCACTGCCACCCAATCACTAAATACAACAAAATTTCCTTCTGCCCAGATCTTAATCCTCGACTTCTGTCCCGACAACATGATTGTTCACTAAGTCTCGCCTTTTGCTTCAGTGTACCTCAGCCATCACAGCTCACTGGCTCAGCTTACATTTGATATTTGGTCTGTAAGCCTATGGCAAAGTTACAATAAACAATACCATTTTGTTCAGCCAATCACTGATCACTGGTTATGGATACACTGTTACTGCATTTTATGCAATTCTCAAACTACCCCAAGAAGGGAGTTTGTACTCCACCCTTTTGCTTGTAAATAAGCATATCCCTTTCCTTCATAATGATGTCACAACTGCCCTTAAGCATGTTCCCAACAACGTAAGTAATGACTTAATGGCGAATGACATTCCTTGAACTAGTCCAGTACCCACCAATGATACGTCTTGAGATATTTTTTGAAAAGTCATTGGGATGTTGTAGTAATCATATCTGAAACATTATGATGCCATGAAACCTCTTATTTGCAACAAAAAAATGTGCTTTTGTTATGGCAGTATACTAAACCTAACTTTGAAAACAGGAAGCGAGAGAAACGCGACAAAGTGAAAACGTCTTTCTTTTTTGGGGATAACATATTGCATGGACAATGCCCTCTGATTTAAGTATCCCTAGTATGTTGACTAGAACCAACTCTTCAATGTTAAGGTATTCCCACTGCTCTAGGTGAAACATCTAGTCTCCTTGTAACGGGCCTACCAAGGATCTGGACAATAAATTCCTGATCAAGTACATTTAGCATGGAGGCTGTTCATGACTGTTAGAATTGGGGGTCTCTGGTTGGCGCAAGTATGCACTTGTGACAAACAGGGACCCTCTCCTCTAGTCAGGGCAAGGGAACTACCCTTTAAGAATAACCCCTACTCACCCTCTAGGTTGCGTGGCGCGAGCAGTCAAGGCTAATCTCTAGGGCGCATTTAGTTAAGCATTCATAATCACACACAGTAAATAACACTGATCCCCCCACAAATGGACACCAGGCTGTATTTATATAAAAATACGTAGACTTTATGTAAAAGATAGCAGATTTATCACAAGACCTTAAATAACATTAAATTAGGATGCACACAATACTTTTCTCAGTGTTGGAATGGATACTTTCTTGGCTGTTCAATATTTCAATTGAAGCATTACTTAAAAATACAGTTCCCTCAGCAAAGCGTCTTGAAATCAGTGAAGGAAAAGGGGTTTCAGATCTCCTTCAAACCAGGCTCTTGTCAGCAAAGCGTCTTTGATAAAAAGAAGGGGAAGACAGGTTTAAATGCCCTCAAAAGCGATTGCAACAGAATTCTGGATTAAAAGCTGCTGTGGGTCAGATTCTTTCACTCAAGATCTTTGGCTTCAAGGCGCTGCTCTGTGCGCTTTGTGTTACTGGGGCACCAGCAGCTTATCAGGCCCTGCAAGGGGTTAACATCCAGAAACAGATGCCACGAGGGGCAGACCTTCAAGTCCTCAGCTGCGCCCTCGAGCACACACTTTACAGTACCTTGCAGAAGGGGGGGGGGTCTGCCACGGACAAATGCGGGGAACAGCTGTGGACCGGGACAGGCTCAGCAGGGCGCCTTGAGGGGGGCTCGGCTCGTGACGGCGTTAGGAGGTGCGGTGCTGGAGCGGGGCCTCCGAGGGGCTCTGGAAGCTGTCAGGGGTGCTGTCTGTGTCCTGGCAGGGAAATCCTTCGTGGGGAAGTGCACTTCAGAGGGGCCCGTACTCCTTTGTACCGGGCAGCTCCTCTCACTGTGGCACAGCCTCGGGGATGCCCTCTGGTGCGGGGCGGGTCACTGCACTTCACGTGCTTTGTGGCACTGGCCGGATACCGGGGAGGAGCAGGCAAGAAGGGGAGGCGGCGCGGTGGCACCCAGCAGCGGGCACAACTTCTACCGGCAGATCAGCTGGTGCGGCGCGGCCTCAGGGGCAAGGTGCGGTGCGGAGCAAACGCTCAAGGGCACGCACCTTTCAATCTGCTCACTCGGGTCCCGGGAGCTCGTGGGGGCTGCAAGGCGGGCGGTGCACTTGGTCCTCAGAGATGGGTGGAGGCAGGGTGCGGGGCGGCCCCTGGGGACACGGTGTGGCGGCGGCTGCAATCAGCGGCGGCACACGGGTCAGGGCGGCCACGGCACGGCTCCAAGCACTTCAAGGCAGATGGTCCATGGGGTGCACACAAATGACGGCCTTCAGCGGGGCACGAACTCGGCAAGCCCAGCAGCTTGGGTCGAAGGAGGGGGAAGAGCCCAATGGTCCTGGGGCTCAGGTCAGGGGGCCAGCTCACTTCCAGGCCCTTGGAGATCAGCGAGTAAGCACAAGAGTTTGTAGAAAGTCAAAAGCAAAGTCTTTCAGGGTTTCTTCCTCTCCTTTGGCAGCAAGGATCCCACTGCAGGTTCAGTCCCCCAGGATAGGGACAGTCTCTCTCCTTCAGCTTCCTTGGTTCCTTCTCCTCAGGCAGAGGGGTCGTCTTGATTCACAAGCAGGATCTAATTTACAAGGAGCAGGGCTCCTACTCTTATACCCAGTTTCTTTTGTTCTTACAGGCCAGGGGGGCCTCTGCATGACTGCTCTCAGCCTCTGAGCACTTGTGGTAGGTACTTCTGGCTTCTTCATTCAGGGTGAGGGCAGGCACATCAGCCGCTCCCCAGGGGGGCGGAGCCAGCATTGTGTGGACAGGGGCTGCCAGGAGCACTTTGTTGACGAGCTTCGGTACTTCCTGGGCCAGGTGCAGGCTGAGTCATCAGTCGCTCCCCAGGGGGGCGGAGCCAGCATTGTGGTGGCAGAGCACAGGCTGATGCAGAGCCCAGGGAAACTCCCACCTCCCACTAAGGTGTAATCTTCCCATTCACCACCTGTCATTCCCCCCGCCCTGTCACTCACACAACTCAGACAGTCAGATACACACAAAAGCAGAGGCGGGCTGAAATGGTTAGGCAAGCAAATGCTAGCTTTCTAAAAGTAGCATTTGCAAACACAGGATATTAAAATAAACTTTACTAAAAGAAGTATTTTATTATTCTGAGTTCAGGCATACTAAACATTAATTTCTACCATGTTCCCTGAGCCTGCTGGGATTATAGAGTGTAATAATTCCAGCAGCCCATCTGGCCTAAAGGGAACTGGTAGCCTTACAATAGTGAAAAACGAATTTGGCAGTAATTCACTATTAGGACATGTCACACACATCAGGGCATGTCCTACCTTACACTTACAATGCACCCTGCCCTCAGGCCTACCATAGGGGTGACTAATATGAAGTTAAGGGAAGGTTTAGGGGCTGGCAAGTGTGTGCACTTGCCCAGCCAGCATGACAGTACCAGACTGCACGCAGGGTCTGCAATGGCAGACCCGAGACACATTTTAAGGCTGCTTCTGTGGGTGGCGCAACCAGCGCTGCAGGCCCACTAGCAGTATTGGCATTCACAAGCCCTGGCACTCCTGGTGCACTTTACTGGGGACTGACAGTAAATCCAATGACCCAATCATGGACATCAATCACAGGTACACTTTATAGTAGGGAGCACTTGCACTGCGGCACGGGTTGGCCGTGGCGCAGTGCCCTGAGTAGCGGACACCAGCAAAAACATCTGAGGCACAACAGCAAAAAGTGGAAGGGAGACTCACGCCAAGGTGCCAGGTCTAACACGTGTCCCCTCCAGCTGAAATGTGGGGGGAACTACCCTTCCCCAGGGAGTTCCACATCACTAAGGCGGAAAAACCTGGACAGACCGTCAGCGTTGGCGTGATCTGTGCCAGGGCGGTGTTCCACCGTGAAGTCCATACCCTGTAGGGAGATGGACCACCTCAACAGTTTTGGGTTCTCACCCCTCATTTGCATCAACCATCTGAGGGGCCTGTGGTCTGTCTGAACCCGGAAGTGAGACCCAAACAAGTAGGGTCTTAGCTTCTTCAGCGCCCAGACCACAGCAAAAGCTTCTCGCTCTATTGCACTCCACCTACTTTCCCGGGGAAGTAACCTCCTACTGATGAAGGCTACAGGTTGGTCCCAGCCCTCCTCAGTCATCTGTGAGAGAACAGCCCCTACACCATGCTCTGAAGCGTCTGTTTGCACTATGAATTCCTTGGAGAAATCAGGAGCCAGGAGCACGGGCGCCGTGCACATGGCAGTCTTCAGGGTGTCAAAAGCCTTCTGACAGGTGTCAGTCCAAATCACATTCCTGGGCTGCTTCTTAGAAGTCAGCTCTGTCAAGGGGGTCACAATAGTGCCATAGCCCTTGACAAACCTCCTGTAATACCCAGTGAGCCCCAGGAAGGCTCTCACTGCAGTCTGGGTCTTGGGGGGTTCCCAAGCCAGGATGGTCTCAATTTTGGGTTGCAAGGGTGCCACCTTGCCACTCCCCACTTGGTGTCCCAAGTACACCACTGAACCCTGCCCAATCTGGCACTTGCTTGCCTTGATTGTGAGGCCTGCCTTGCGCAGGGCCGTCAACACTTCCCAGAGGTGTCGCAGGTGTTCTGGCCAGGTACCACTGAACACTGCGATGTCATCCAGGTAGGCGGCACTGAACTCATCCAGCCCAGCCAACACCTGGTTGACCAACCTCTGAAAGGTGGCAGGGGCATTCTTCATTCCAAATGGCATTACCCGGAACTGGAAATGCCCATCTGGTGTAGAGAATGCTGACCTCTCCTTTGCCCCATCGGTCAAGGCGATCTGCCAGTACCCAGACGTTAAATCAAACGTGCTGAGGAACCGGGCAGCCCCTAGCCGATCAATGAGCTCATCAGCTCTGGGGATAGGGTGCGCGTCAGTCTTGGTGACTGAATTGAGTCCTCTGTAGTCCACACAGAACCGGAGTTCAGGTGTGGCTCCCGGCGCAGCAGCCTTTGGGACCAAGACCACGGGGCTGGACCAAGGACTGCTGGAGGACTCAACCACCCTAAGAGCAAGCATCTTGGAGACCTCCTCCTTGATGCAGGCCCTGACCCTGTCAGTCACTCTGTAAGCTTTATGCTTCACAGGTAAGCTGTCTCCTGTGTCCACATCATGGACGCACCAATCTGTGACACTAGGAACCAGGGAGAACAGATCTGGAAACTGCCCCAGCAATTGGCGGCAGTCTTCCTGTTGCTCAGGGGTCAGGGTGGGTGAGAGGTTAACTCCATCCACTGACCCATCTTTCTCACAGGCCACTAAGAGGTCAGGGAGAGGCTCAGACTCCTCTTCCATTCCATCATCAGTGGCCAACAGCATGCCCACTTCGGACCTTTTCAAGTGGGGCTTGAGGCGGTTAACATGTAGGACCCTTAAAGGGTTCCTGGGAGTTTGCATGTCCACCAAGTAGGTCACTGGGCTCTTGCGCTCCACAACCTCAAATGGACCCGTCCACTTATCCTGAAGTGCACAGGGCTCCACTGGGGCCAAGACCCACACCTCTTGTCCAGGTTGAAGCTCTACCAGAGTGGCATTCTGGTCGTACCACCGCTTCATCTCTTCCTGGCTGGCTTCCAGATTTGCCTCAGCAAGTTGTCTGAAGCGCCTGGTCTGGTTTCTGAAGGCCAGCATGTAACTGTATACATTCTGGGGAGGTTTCCTGGGAGATTGCTCTCAGCCTTCCTTTACCAAACTCAGTGGTCCCCTCACGGGGTGACCATACAGCAGTTCAAAGGGGCTGAACCCTAGGGACTTCTGTGGCACCTCACGGTATGCAAAGAGCAGGCATGGCAAGAGGACGTCCCACTTACGCCTCATTGGGCCTTCCAGGCCCATGATCATGCCCTTCAGGGTTCGGTTGAATCTCTCAACCAACCCATTTCCTTGGGGATGGTAAGGGGTGGTGAACTTGTAGGTTACACCACACTCTTGCCAAAGGGACTTCATATACTTGGATATGAAGTTGGTCCCCCTGTCGCTCACCACCTCTAGAGGGAATCCCACTCGGGAGAAAATTCCCATCAGTGCACGTCCCACCACGGGGGCCGTCACTGTCCTCAGAGGGATGGCTTCAGGGTACCGGGTGGCATGATCCACCAAGACCAGGATGAACCTGTTGCCCATGGCTGTCTTGGGGTCCAGAGGCCCAACAATGTCAATACCCACTCGTTGGAATGGAGTACTGACCACAGGGAAGGGTTGGAGGGGAGCCTTGTTCTTCCCTCCACTCTTCCCACTTGCCTGGCAAGTTGGACAGGTCCTACAATGAGCATCTGAGCTCTTGTGCATTTGGGGCCAGTAGAAGTGGGTGACAAGCCTGTCATAGGTCTTGTCCATCCCCAAATGTCCTGCTAAAGGCACATCATGAGCCAGCCCCAGTAGGAAGGCTCTGAACTTCTGGGGTACCACCAGCACACGGGCTGACCCAGGTTCAGCAGCCTTAGGCTCTGAATACAGGAGGTCATTCTCCCAGTACACATAATGTGTTTTGGCCTGAACACCATTGGCCTGGTCTGCAGCCTGTTGCCGCATACCCACGAGAGAAGGGCATTCCTTCTGCTCCCTGCAGAATTCCTCCCTGGAGGGGCCTCCTTCTTGCTGCCAATGGGTCAGCTCAGGCAGGTCCCCCAGTTCAGCAATCTGTTCCCCTGTAGGCTCCAGGGCATCCCCCTCAAGGTCTGCTTCCTCCTGGACCGTGGGAACTTCAGGGGCCGGTTTCCCGCGCCCCCTGCGCCTTCTCCCTAAGGCCGGTTCCTGGGCCTCTCCTTCAGGCCCCAGGACCTCTTGATCACCCCTACTGGCTGTCATTGACCGGGTAGTCACGCACGCCCAGTCAGGTAGACCCACCATCCTCAGGTGAGTCGTCTTCTCCACCTTTTCCCAAGGGGAGTCCTCCAAGTCATTCCCTAGCAAACAGTCCACAGGCATGGTTTTCCTCACACAGACCTGCAGAGTACCAGAGACCCCCCCCCACTCGAAGGGAACTTGAGCCATTGGACACTGACTCTCTGAATTATCAGCATTGATAACCCTACAGTAGGCATGGGGTACAACCTGCTCCTGAGACACCAGGTGCTGCCGGACTGCAGTCACACTGGCTCCTGTGTCTCTAAGAGCCTCAGCTTTCCTACCATTGATGGTCACCACCTGCCCATATTTCTTAGTGTTAGAGGGCAGGTAGTTTGTAGGGACCATCTCACTGTCTCCTAAGGAGACTAGGGTCATCTGAACAGGATCTCCACCCCCTGGGAACATTACTTCTTCTCCTAAGTGAACACTAGTCACTTGCCGGGGGGGGGCACCAGTGGGTGCTGGTTTACCAAACAGGCGACACTTGGGGTCACTGGCAATGTGCCCCGGGTCACCACATTTGTAACAATTGAAGGGCCCCTTTGGAACAGGCCTAACTGTCGGGGCCCCATTCTGCTTCGGGGGTGGGGGTGGCTGAGAACCTCGCTGCTGGTTCCCTTGGGGATTACTTTGGGGGCCTTTAGGGAACCCTTTCTGTTTACCCCTGTCCCCCCCACTCTTCTGCTGGGGACCCTGCCCACCCTTGGCGGAGTCTCCCACTGAACCCTTGTGGACCCTGGTGCTGAGCCAGCGGTCCGCCTCCTCAGCAAGCTTCCTCGGGTTGGACAGCTTGCTATCAATCAGGTGCTGGCGTAACTCAGGAAAACAGTTATCAGACAAGTGCTCCCATGCAATTAAATCAAAGAGACTTTGAAAATCATTCACCTTGTTACCCTTCACCCAACCATCCAGTGCTCTGCAAAAAAAAGTCACATACTCCACATATGTAGTCCCAGGACGCTTTGCACACCCCCTGAACCTCTGTCTATACATTTCAGGGGTAAGCCCATACCTGGTCATTAAGGCCTCTTTCATGCGGGGGTAGGAACTCTGTTCTTCAGTGGGCAAATCTAGCAGGGTATCCCGCCCTTCGCTAAGGAACCTTCCCCACAACCCCGCTCCCCAATCCTTGTCAGGGACCCGGTGGGAGGACATGGCTACCTCATAAGCCCTAAACCACTGTCCTATGTCATCCCCCCTAAAGAACTCCTTAACCACATCTTTGGGGATGTACACCCTGGACTCTACCTGCACCGGCGTTGTGCTGCCACCAGAGGGAGGATGATCCAAACTTTTCGCTTTCAGCTCCAACTCCCTCAATTTCACTTCATGTTCCAATAGGATTTTTTTCTCCTCTATTGCCAATCTTTGTTGCTCCATCTGTCCATTAAGTTTTGCCATCTCCACTTCATGTGCCCTGGTTGCTGCCCTGTCTGCCAGCTCCTCTGGCGACAGGACTGCGCCAACTCCATGGCCGTTTTCTGGGGGTACCATTTCCCTCCCATTCCCAGGTGCCCTTGACTCAATCCAGGCCCTCAGCGCCGTTAGGTATTGAGGTTTGTTTCTAAATCCAGTTCTGGAGACTCCAAATTTTTCACAGAAGCCCTTCAGTTGCTGTACTGTGTAGCTTTCTAGCCTCTCTTCTTCCCAATCTACCTCTTCTATTCCACTTCCACCAGAGGCTATGGATACTGCCTTTCCTCCAGACTTTGAGCCAGGCATGATTCACAAAAATGGAGATTCCTCAGCAATTCCAAAAATAGACACACGAACTCGACAGTATGTGGCTATGTTATAGGTCTGCTCTCACTATGTGGTGACCAATAATCTACTGTATATAAATTATGAATGCAAATTCGAAATCCTCACCGCTGCGTCCAATGTTAGAATTGGGGGTCTCTGGTTGGCGCAAGTATGCACTTGTGACAAACAGGGACCCTCTCCTCTAGTCAGGGCAAGGGAACTACCCTTTAAGAATAACCCCTACTCACCCTCTAGGTTGCGTGGCGCGAGCAGTCAAGGCTAATCTCTAGGGCGCATTTAGTTAAGCATTCATAATCACACACAGTAAATAACACTGATCCCCCCACAAATGGACACCAGGCTGTATTTATATAAAAATACGTAGACTTTATGTAAAAGATAGCAGATTTATCACAAGACCTTAAATAACATTAAATTAGGATGCACACAATACTTTTCTCAGTGTTGGAATGGATACTTTCTTGGCTGTTCAATATTTCAATTGAAGCATTACTTAAAAATACAGTTCCCTCAGCAAAGCGTCTTGAAATCAGTGAAGGAAAAGGGGTTTCAGATCTCCTTCAAACCAGGCTCTTGTCAGCAAAGCGTCTTTGATAAAAAGAAGGGGAAGACAGGTTTAAATGCCCTCAAAAGCGATTGCAACAGAATTCTGGATTAAAAGCTGCTGTGGGTCAGATTCTTTCACTCAAGATCTTTGGCTTCAAGGCGCTGCTCTGTGCGCTTTGTGTTACTGGGGCACCAGCAGCTTATCAGGCCCTGCAAGGGGTTAACATCCAGAAACAGATGCCACGAGGGGCAGACCTTCAAGTCCTCAGCTGCGCCCTCGAGCACACACTTTACAGTACCTTGCAGAAGGGGGGGGGGTCTGCCACGGACAAATGCGGGGAACAGCTGTGGACCGGGACAGGCTCAGCAGGGCGCCTTGAGGGGGGCTCGGCTCGTGACGGCGTTAGGAGGTGCGGTGCTGGAGCGGGGCCTCCGAGGGGCTCTGGAAGCTGTCAGGGGTGCTGTCTGTGTCCTGGCAGGGAAATCCTTCGTGGGGAAGTGCACTTCAGAGGGGCCCGTACTCCTTTGTACCGGGCAGCTCCTCTCACTGTGGCACAGCCTCGGGGATGCCCTCTGGTGCGGGGCGGGTCACTGCACTTCACGTGCTTTGTGGCACTGGCCGGATACCGGGGAGGAGCAGGCAAGAAGGGGAGGCGGCGCGGTGGCACCCAGCAGCGGGCACAACTTCTACCGGCAGATCAGCTGGTGCGGCGCGGCCTCAGGGGCAAGGTGCGGTGCGGAGCAAACGCTCAAGGGCACGCACCTTTCAATCTGCTCACTCGGGTCCCGGGAGCTCGTGGGGGCTGCAAGGCGGGCGGTGCACTTGGTCCTCAGAGATGGGTGGAGGCAGGGTGCGGGGCGGCCCCTGGGGACACGGTGTGGCGGCGGCTGCAATCAGCGGCGGCACACGGGTCAGGGCGGCCACGGCACGGCTCCAAGCACTTCAAGGCAGATGGTCCATGGGGTGCACACAAATGACGGCCTTCAGCGGGGCACGAACTCGGCAAGCCCAGCAGCTTGGGTCGAAGGAGGGGGAAGAGCCCAATGGTCCTGGGGCTCAGGTCAGGGGGCCAGCTCACTTCCAGGCCCTTGGAGATCAGCGAGTAAGCACAAGAGTTTGTAGAAAGTCAAAAGCAAAGTCTTTCAGGGTTTCTTCCTCTCCTTTGGCAGCAAGGATCCCACTGCAGGTTCAGTCCCCCAGGATAGGGACAGTCTCTCTCCTTCAGCTTCCTTGGTTCCTTCTCCTCAGGCAGAGGGGTCGTCTTGATTCACAAGCAGGATCTAATTTACAAGGAGCAGGGCTCCTACTCTTATACCCAGTTTCTTTTGTTCTTACAGGCCAGGGGGGCCTCTGCATGACTGCTCTCAGCCTCTGAGCACTTGTGGTAGGTACTTCTGGCTTCTTCATTAAGGGTGAGGGCAGGCACATCAGCCGCTCCCCAGGGGGGCGGAGCCAGCATTGTGTGGACAGGGGCTGCCAGGAGCACTTTGTTGACGAGCTTCGGTACTTCCTGGGCCAGGTGCAGGCTGAGTCATCAGTCGCTCCCCAGGGGGGCGGAGCCAGCATTGTGGTGGCAGAGCACAGGCTGATGCAGAGCCCAGGGAAACTCCCACCTCCCACTAAGGTGTAATCTTCCCATTCACCACCTGTCATTCCCCCCGCCCTGTCACTCACACAACTCAGACAGTCAGATACACACAAAAGCAGAGGCGGGCTGAAATGGTTAGGCAAGCAAATGCTAGCTTTCTAAAAGTAGCATTTGCAAACACAGGATATTAAAATAAACTTTACTAAAAGAAGTATTTTATTATTCTGAGTTCAGGCATACTAAACATTAATTTCTACCATGTTCCCTGAGCCTGCTGGGATTATAGAGTGTAATAATTCCAGCAGCCCATCTGGCCTAAAGGGAACTGGTAGCCTTACAATAGTGAAAAACGAATTTGGCAGTAATTCACTATTAGGACATGTCACACACATCAGGGCATGTCCTACCTTACACTTACAATGCACCCTGCCCTCAGGCCTACCATAGGGGTGACTAATATGAAGTTAAGGGAAGGTTTAGGGGCTGGCAAGTGTGTGCACTTGCCCAGCCAGCATGACAGTACCAGACTGCACGCAGGGTCTGCAATGGCAGACCCGAGACACATTTTAAGGCTGCTTCTGTGGGTGGCGCAACCAGCGCTGCAGGCCCACTAGCAGTATTGGCATTCACAAGCCCTGGCACTCCTGGTGCACTTTACTGGGGACTGACAGTAAATCCAATGACCCAATCATGGACATCAATCACAGGTACACTTTATAGTAGGGAGCACTTGCACTGCGGCACGGGTTGGCCGTGGCGCAGTGCCCTGAGTAGCGGACACCAGCAAAAACATCTGAGGCACAACAGCAAAAAGTGGAAGGGAGACTCACGCCAAGGTGCCAGGTCTAACAATGACCATAGGGCTTCTTTAGTGGAGAAGTGTGGCTCACTGGTTAGAGGAGGCAGACCTGGAAGCAGAGGTCAGCCCAGGACCAGGGTTCAATTCCAAGCTCGGCGGGGTCTTGAGTCCTAAAAATGTCCATGGACTTGACAATTCTCGCTCCGGTGCCTACTTGATTCACGGGTTCACACTCTGCGACTCTGGGCAATAGCTTGCTTAATCTCCACAATGGCCCCTCGCGGCGGGATGCCTGGCTTTCACCTTGCGGATACCCTGCCGGGGTATCTCACAGGAGAATACCAGGACGGGTTCCCTAAGCAAGCGCTTAGAAACCGCTTGGTGATTTACGCTATATAAATTCCTGTACATTTACATTTACATTCTGCTGCAGCTTCTTGCTTGAGCAGCACGCAGACTGACATGCTTCTGTCGGGTCCAACACAATGGTGACCAATGGGAATGGAACTGCGGACAACCATGGTATGATGAGTAGGGCTTCAGGTTGTCCTTCGCCACTGTTGTACTTGTGGTACATGAAAGTTCTTATGCATGTATCTTCTGTGTGAATTATCGAAATACAAGCCGGGACTAGAGCCTAAGCATAATGACGGAGGGTCAATATTTATTGCCAGGTTCTCCAGCATTTAACACTGAAGTGTGCATTGCTTAGGGACACTCAAGTGTTCTACTAGTAAAGCCGCAGTTTTCGGCTTGTTCCATCGAAGAATTACCATTAGCTCTGTGAGCCTACCAAGAATTTATTTCAGAACAATCCATTCATTAGGTCAGTCTTCTTCCTCATGCAGACAGCAAATGTATCCCTGAGGCCTGAGCCATTGGACATAGTGTGAGGAGACCTATGCACCCTATATTTGAAATGCTTTGACCTGCTTCTCTGGAAGCCACATGGCAATGGGGCTGAGGCATAATGACTGCCTTTTGGAGGTGGACGCTACGCGATGTAGGATGACCTCAGATTTGGAGGTGTTCTCCTGGTACCACCAGTATTTCATTTCTGAGCTTGGAGTGCCACTTTTTACTGATGCTGTTTAATTAACACCTTCGCCGTGGGGCTAATTTCCCCGCGGCGCTTGGGGGAGGGGGGTACGCGCATCGCCACGGTGCTTGCTGCACGGTGGCGCTGTGCTCATGACGAGCTGAGCTCGTCATGACCATGCACGTTTGCATAGAACGCTCAGCACCGTGGGGGAATTAGCCCCACGTGTGAGCGCCGCGCATGTCATGGCGAGCTCAGCTCGTCATGAGCACATGGCCACCGTGCCTCATGACGAGCTGAGCTCGTCATGAGCACAAAAGGGGTTAAACTCTTGGCTACCCCCACAAAGCTGTCTAATAAGAGGCACGGAAGCAGGAGAATAAGCAACAGGGACCCAAGGAGCTCAATCAAAAACTTCTCAGAAGGATTTATGTCCATCGAAATGATTGACCTAGGTTTAGCAAGGTGCAAGAAGGCTGTGTTTACCAGTATATAATGTAAAAATAATTTGAATTAAGACTCAATTCCTACTCAAAGTGGAATAAAGCCATGTAATCTACCCGAGAACATTAGTGGCAATGCCTCTGAAACCCTTTAAAGAAGATCTTGAAATTCTTGCTCTCCCTACTCTGTCACAGATTTTCATGCACTGAAAGTAGATAATGGAGCTCTTAACCATGAAACATCTGTTACTGCCCGAATGTGCCCCTAAGACCCCTTCATGCAGTCTCAATCGGACCATTGGTAAGCTTTGCAGCAGTTGGGGTCTTGGGCAATGGCCTCTGGTCACAACATAGGCAGATGCAGCTCTGCTGGGCTGGCAGATACAGCCACACTAAAGCCAATCACTCTGCGCAGTCGCAGCCATGGAAAGGCCAATAACTCAGCACAATTTTGGCAACACACAAGCCGATACCTCTGGGCAGTTGCTGGCACGCATAGGTCAATCAATCCGGCACACAACCACACAGCCTTCGACCCAGCCTCGACAATTTCGGTTACATATTATTGTGGTTCCTGCTTGGAACCAGCACGGAGAGACTGCAGGCCAATAGACGCTAAGGGGCCCATTAGGATGGCTGAAGGATCGCCCCCGCCAGGCCGACGGTAGCCACCGCCCACTTGGCGGGGTCGATCCGCCCACCATCTGTCCCGTAATAACCCCACACCATATTAGTATGGCTGGGGCGGTCCGCGGCAGACAGAAAGACCGTCCGCCGCTTTTCCACCCCGGTCGCCTTGCGACCAGGGCGGAAAAGGGTTTCTATGGTGGCGGAGTTAATGGGGGCCCGATGTGGGTCCCCATGGACTTCGGGGGGGGGGTACCCATGGGAGGTACCTATGATACCCCCCAGCAGTTCCATGCACAGCATGGCAGGCACCGCGCGATGCCTGCCATGCTGTGCATGGAAGTGCACTGCCTGCCTTCCTGCGATTGTGGCGGACCGGTGCTGAGTGCACCGCCCGCCACAATGGTAGGAAAGCTGGATGCGCCCGCCACTGTGGCGGGTGCATCCTAATGCCATGCACGGGACCCCCGCCCTTATGGTGGGCGGTCCCTAGTACCGTGAGGATGGTGGACGGGCCAAGTCCGCCCGCCATCCCAATGGGGACCTAAGTGTTCACATCGCTCAAGACTCTTTCTTCTATTTGTCCCACAGACACCTGGCGCACACTACACCTCTCTCCTCCTGGAATGGCAGCCCTCCTGTGGGGTTGCAGGCTCCCTCCCTCTCTCTCTCAGCAGACAGATAGGCTTTTGCATGTCACTTCATGACAGGCGCACCGCTCTTCCAGGAAGAGATTCAAACTTAACTGATGAGCCGTATGTCTGGGAAGCTGGCTATCGGGCAAACACATGCTCTGTTTGCACAGCAGTTCTTCTAGTACTCTTCAGACCACTCCCCACCCTGACTAGAGAAAACGTGGGACTAGAACAAAAAAGGAGGCCCACATTTCTTCTCCAAACTCAGAAAGGAGATGTATAGCCACTGCCTGCTGCTGTAGAACAGGTTCAGGGAGGATCTCTTTTCAATTTAGCTTTCTAGGCTGCTCTCCAGACACAGCCTTTCTGTAGAGTGCTGCTTCTCACAGCACTATAGTCTCCAACTTGGAGCAGCCATAAAAGAGGCAGAGGGAGGTATGAGGGTTATTCACGTGGCTGTCATGAGCAAAACTGATGGAGTAACCAGTTAAAGGCAAAAGGACAGGCCTCACCTAAAGATTTTCTCCCCTCTGAACAACACAGTGTGCAACCCCCCTCCCCTGCTACTATTTACCATATGGCTGCATTCAGGAAGAATAATGTGCAGCATCTTGCTAGCAAAAGGTTTAATCACATTTCTATTAGACCACGGTCTCCACACCCTCACTTTCGTGTCAATGTCTCCTCTCCCTAGTGAGGTGCCGGGTTTTTAAGAACCCGGTGGTGCCAGGGAATAACACCCGAAGACCTCTGAGTTCTCCCTTGTTCCGGACCACAGAAACACGGAGTCTTCTAGTCGCAGTCAGAGATCAAGTTTTATTGGCAGCTACCAAGTAACATGTGTCCTAGAAGCACGACAACGCGGATCGTGTGTTCTCAGGAGACTGTTTGTTTTTACAGAACCAGCCTTCTCCTTATATACAGAAATAATAGCTGCAAGCAAGAATTCTTGAGTTTACGATATGGCTGTAAACATATTTCTACAATAATACAAAGAGCGAAGTCATGTAAGCAAGCCCACATTTTAGATGTCCAGTTCGTGATAGATTACCCAGCCAGTCCCGGAACTCCCATCAGATATCGATGAAACCCCAATAAAGAAGGGCACCTCCTAGTCATAAAACTGGCCATAAACAAGGAACGAGGACAGGTGTGTGTGTGTGTAGAAAACATGATCTGTACGCGGTGAATGGTTTGTGGTATGTTATGCATTGATGCTATCGTATTCGGCCACTGGGCGAGGAGCTGCCCAAACAGGTTTGGCTGGAGGCAAGGGAGTCAGTTGGGACAGGTCAGGGGGGAGTCAGGGAGAGGTGGACGTGTCCTTTTAGATCAAGCTTGACCTTACTCAATTGACTTATCATGAGGGCAAGACACAAGATGAATGCCGTTTACAAAATGGAGTCTAAGGGTTCGGGACGGAAACTACGGTTTAATGGTGTTGGCATCCCTCGATCATGACGCAAATGCATAGGAATGATGTCCTAATCATTACCGGTCTGTTGATACCAAATTCGTCATGGGATATTGATATTTTGTGGCATGGGTATTGGATCTCGATATCGTGATAACAGTAGGGTCCAGAATTTCAGAACCACACTAGCTTCAGGAATGTCAGCAATACATTTACACCAATACCCTCACTTCCAGTGTGTGCAAAGGCCAACGCCAGGGTATCCAAAATGGATCCTGCATGTCTCCATTACTCTGGCTCCCTTAAAAACAAAATGTACGTACCATGCAGGCTCCATTCAGAAACATGCACAATACATACACCATTCTCAGCTCTAGAATCTGGTACAGTGCAAAGACGAGAACTTTACCTGAGTGGGCCTGTCGGATTTACCTCCAGTGACACGGATAACAAGCATTGGCATAGCCAATAGGTCTCGCCTTTGGGACCTTATAAGTGTTTAGCCATGCAACAGTTGATGTTGTTGCAGCAATGATATTGTGCTGCATAACTATATACTTATAAGGTCCCAAAAGCGATACCTATTGGCTATGCCAATGCTTGTTTAGATAGCCCTGGATGGTGGAAGCTGTTATGCAAACTGACTTGCTTAGAAGGTGCTCTTGCACATCACGGCCCGACAGGCATGCCCTTTATTCACATGCAAGGATAATTCACAAAACTGAACACAACCAATTTTTGCTCTGGCTGGCAGTCTCTACCAAGGTTGCAGGGTGCAGTACCTTATGTGGCAAAAGAGGTTCAGGTTAGGTTGTGGACCTGGTGGTGTCTGACCCAACACTGGAGTGGGACCCTTCTGCTCCTGCTGGAGATGCCATCTGATCTAGTTACCAACAGAACATTTCTCACCACTGTGGTGTACTCTACATCATTGAATCAGTCAACATGGTCCAATGGTCCAAACCTGTTGTTTACTGGCACATTAAGCTGCGACCACCCAATGAAGGCTAAAGGGTGCAAAGTGCAGTGGAGAGTGAACATTTGTCATTTAGGATTGAACCTGTGCTCCCTCTAAGGTTGATAGGGATTGATAAAAATAACCTAGTGAATGGAGGACTAAGTCAGTGCCCCCTTGCCTGATGGAAATAAAAACGAATGACAATTTGTGGGCCACAGCAGGGTTCCTGAACTTGATGATTACGCAGCCACCTGGGTGGTCTTTCGTTCCCCTACCAATCCACCCTACTCGACGGGTAACACGAATGTCGTGGGCTTTTGATACTGGAAACCCGATCTGTCCATCTCTCAATGGTGGAACTCCTGCCATCACCACCATATATGGGCAGGCTGCTGGTGGTAAATGAATTATCGGAAGGGTTTTAGTTTCTTTTTGGTGGTGCCTCCCTCCCCGTTTTCTTGGACTCCCATGGCGGCTGGGTTTCCCTGTGATGAGATTAGATTCATACTTGGCAGAACTTTAGTATCCCGACCATTGATTTTATTTGGCAAATTGTAATATGGCCAATGTTTTTATTGGTTCTAGTGTTTCCTTGCTCCTCCTGCCCATCCTGCATGGAAGTCAAGTCAGTCATTGGCCCCTGGGAATTAGCTGTTGAATTTGTAGGCATCAAAGCCTTGCTGGGGCACTGATAGGGGACAGATGTTCCATTAAAATTCCTTTTATCTGGTCAATTAAAGTCTCCATTAAATGATCTGGCTATTGGGGATTTCAATTGGGTTCAGAAGCTTCCTTGTTAGGTTTCGCCTGGCGATCCGCTGCGCAGCAGCGTTCGCGCAGGAGAAATCTTATGTTTTTACAGTATGGGGCTTTGTCCCGCCTTCTCTTCCATTGGGTAGCTCCATAAATGGGGGCTAGCCATTGGAAGAGAGATCTGTCCGTCATTGCCGGAGCAGATTCGTGGGCGTTCCGGTGATTTTTACTCCTCCCGCCCCTTGCGATCGTCATTGCAGCGGTGGGCGGATGTGATTTTTAGTTTTTTTCGCCAAGGTTTGTTTTGGGCATTTCTTTGAAGATGGCGCCCGGTGGAGAGTGATTTCAGCCCCTGCTCTGTATCCCGCAGGAGAGTGAGCTCTGCCCGTAATGCTTGTTTTTTTCACCGTCCCCGCATACTTGCAGTGCACACGTTTTATTGCATGCATTTTCTTACTTCTTCGCGTGAGTAGAACCTCTGTTTATGCCATACACGCTTCAGTAAAACATACACTGCCCATTCACACCGACGCACTGTCCCTTGCACACGCTGGCTCATTCCGGTGACCTTCCTGCGCACTCAGCGGAGGCTGGTCTAGCTCGCATTAGTAAAAAACCTCCTCCATGCTCGCTCGACCCCAACGCGCCCCCGCCGAGCCCCCACACAGGTGGAGGACGTGCCACTGACAAACACCCGGGGCTTCGCCACCCTGGGCCAGGTGCTGGAGTGGCTCCGGCAAGAGCTGGTGAGTTCTGTGCACCACCAGCTATCACAGGGTCTGGAGTAAATATCACGGGTGCTGCATGTTAGACTTTTGTCTGTTTTGTGTGTCTAGATGCATGCATTTGTGGAATATATATAGATACACTGAGTGTAAAATACTGTGTATTCACATTAATTAACTTTGTTGTGTGGGAGTGCGAAAGCCTGGAGTGGCTGACATTGCATCCCACTCGTAAACAATAGTAATACATCGCATAATATGTGACACGGTATGAAGTGTTGTCTCATGCAGTTGTGCTGTTCTGTGTTCATGATTTGACATCTTCACTGTAGTAATATGTCGATGCAGTTCTATTTAGTATATGTGGATTAAATATTGTGTTATCGGGCCACATTTATTTCATCTTGTTTTTCCAATTATGGGCAAGGTTGGGTGATGGCTGTGCAGGGTCTGTAGGGGTGGCAGAATGCAACACTAGGTTTTTCCTCTTTATGACCCGCTTGGATTTTTTTGGGGTTACATTCACTCTCCCACTATACTTTCATGCTTTGAATCTTTACTTCTTTGTGAAGTGCATATTTTGTCCCTCTTGCTATGAAAGGCATTTAAATGACTACTTTGATGATCAGGTGCCTTAGAGGTTGTTCGTAGATAGGGAGGAAGGGCGCGGGTCCTCTACGGAATGACCTCCGCCCAGGGATAGTCGTCTCTCGGTGAATTTAATTTCTGTTGCAATTTCCTCTATTGTCCTTTGAAGCATCCTATCAATGGAGGTAGAGGTGCTTGGAGGCGGAGTCAAAAATCCCCCTGCTTTCCTTTGCCCATTTTTATTCCCAGCTATATAGGGTATCAAATATGCTGAATCACTCGCCATTAGATCCCGGAAGCAACATCGAAAGGGGTTGGCCCAGCTCAGCCTCTTCAGGGTGATGATGGATGAAGACAGGCCCGGTGTTGGCCCGGGCCCGGGCCCGCGCCGGGGCGCATCCCACATGCGTACCGCACAGCGGGTCCCCCTATAAATAAATACAGCGCCTCTGGATGGGAAGTGATGGCGTGGG
Source organism: Lissotriton helveticus (assembly GCF_964261635.1). NCBI lineage: Eukaryota > Metazoa > Chordata > Amphibia > Caudata > Salamandridae > Lissotriton > Lissotriton helveticus. Next base: position 1,708,679,324 of record NC_136069.1, on the reverse strand, counting down.
CGGCTCCTGCCACAGGGACTCGTGGGGCTTGCAGTTCCGCCCCCACTCAATGTAATCAAATGCATTATTTTTGCATTCCAAGCATATGCCTCACAAGTTTAGGTGGCAGCATGTTTTCTTTTTTTTCTACCTCGTTTTACTTTACCTCCAGAATGCTTTTGAGAGTTTGTGTGTCTATTTTATTACTTAGCATTCCAGACACCTGCTCAGACATACAGGGAATGGGAACGCACAGGATACTACACACATTCCAGACTCCAGCTCAGAAATATGGGTAATAGGGATTCAAAGGATACTACATATTCAAGATACCAGCTCAGACATGCGAGGAACAAGGACACTTTGGAAACTAAGGGCCACATGCATCAAGCATTGTTGTCTTCACAAATGCAACAATTCACACAATCGGCCTCTTTGTGAATGCAAAAAATGCTTTTCAGATGCAGCATACCCTATTTTCTGATTTGGTAACCTGTTACCGAATCGGAAAATGGGGTTGCGATTCCCTATTGGGAAGGGGCGTGTTCAAGGCATCCTTTCCTAATACCGAATCGCCTCAGTAAGTAAGAATGTTTTGTGACCGAAACGCGGTCACAAAACATTCACATTTTACCACCTAGTTTAAGTAGGTGGTAACTCATTTGAAAATTTGAAGTGAACCCTTGGGGAGTGGGACCCCTTCCCCTTTGTGAATGTTTGTTACAGCGTTTTTGAAGAGCAGACAGTGGTCCTAAGAACCGCTGCCTACTCTTAAAAAAAGAGAAGAAAACTTCATTTTTGTTTTTGAAACGCATCCCGTTTTCCATTAAGCCCGGGACATCCTGCATACTGCACACATTCCAGACACCAGCTCAGACGTTCAGGGAATGGGAACTCAAAGAACACTACACACATTCCAGAAACGAGTGCAGGCATACTGCAAAGGGGACACGAAGGATACTGCACACATTTCAGACAGCAGCTCAGACATCCGAGGAAGCGAGGGACACACAGGATAGTGCACACATTCGAGACACCAGCTCAGACGTTCAGGGAAAAGAAGGCAAAAGATACTATACACATTCCAGACACCAGCTCAGACATACGGGGAAAGGGAGGGACACCCAGCATACTGCACACATTCCAGACACCAGCTCAGATACATGGGGAATGGGAACCCACAGGATTCAAAACACATTCCAGACACCAGCTCAGACATACAAGGAGTGGGAACACACTTGATACTACACTCATTCCAGACAATATCTCAGACATGCAGGGAACGGGGACACACAGGATACTGCACACATTCCAGACACCAGCTCAGACATCCGAGGAAGTGAGGGACACACAGGATACTGCACACATTCCAGACACCAGCTCAGACATCTGAGGAAGCGAGGGACACACAGGATACTGCACACATTCCAGACACCAGCTCAGACATCCGCGGAAGCAAGGGACACACAGGATGCTGCACACATTCCAGACACCAGCTCAGACATCCGAGGAAGCGAGGGACACACAGGATACTGCACACATTCCAGACACCAGCTCAGACGTTCAGGGAAAAGGGAGCAAAAGATACTATACACATTCCAGACACCAGCTCAGACATACAAGGAATGGGAACACACATGATACTACACTCATTCCAGACAATATCTCAGACATGCAGGGAACGGGGACAGAAAGGATACTACATTCATTCCAGACACCAGCTCAGACATCCGAGGATGCGAGGGACACACAGGATACTGCACACATTCCAGAAACGAGTGCGGGCATACTGCAATGGGGACACAAAGGATACTGCACATATTTCAGACACCAGCTCAGACATCCGAGGAAGCGAGGGACACACAGGATAGTGCACACATTCCAGACACCAGCTCAGACGTTCAGGGAAAAGGGAGCAAAAGATACTATACACATTCCAGACACCAGCTCAGACATACGGGGAAAGGGAGGGACACCCAGCATACTGCACACATTCCAGACACCAGCTCAGAAACATGGGGAATGGGAACCCACAGGATTCAAAACACATTCCAGACACCAGCTCAGACATACAAGGAGCGGGAACACACATGATACTAAACTCATTCCAGACAACATCTCAGACATGCAGGGAACGGGGACACACAGGATACTGCACACATTCCAGACACCAGCTCAGGCATCCGAGGAAGTGAGGGACACAGAGGATACTGCACACATTCCAGACACCAGCTCAGACATCTGAGGAAGCGAGGGACACCCAGGATACTGCACACATTCCAGACACCAGCTCAGACATCAGAGGAAGCGAGGGACACACAGGATGCTGCACACATTCCAGACACCAGCTCAGACATCCGAGAAAGCGAGGGACACACAGGATACTGCACACATTCCAGACACCAGCTCAGACATCCAAGGAAGCGAGGGACACACAGGATACTGCACACATTCCAGACACCAGCTCAGACGTTCAGGGAAAAGGGAGCAACAGATAGTATACACATTCCAGACACCAGCTCAGACATACAAGGAATGGGAACACACATGATACTACACTCATTCCAGACAATATCTCAGACATGCAGTGAACGGGGACAGAAAGGATGCTACACTCATTCCAGACCCCAGCTCAGAAATGCATGGAACTGGGACACGTGATACTACAAGCATTCCAGACAGCAAATCAGACATCCCTGTAATGAGGAGTCACAGGATACTACACATATTCCTGGCACCAGCCCAAACATTCAGGGACTGGGGAGTTATAAGATTCTGAGACTTCCTGCCTCTAGATTGTGTCTCTAACTTCTTGAGATTCCTTCATCATTGCTGCCTCTCCAGTCTCACTGTGGTCCATATCCCCTGTCTGAACGAGTCCTTTCTCTCTTCCTTTAGGCCGTATCAATCCATTTACTGGTGAGGCTGAGGATAACAACATGCACAATAGGATTCACAGAATCGTTGGAGGAAATATGGCGAGTCTGAAGCGGGCTTCCAATGACCCCCTGTTCTGGTGTCACCATGCCATGGTCGACAGGTACGGCTTTGTGGATAAACAAATTCTAAATAAACGGCAATCTGATTTGTTGTGAGCTGACTTCATACCACACATGTACCGAATGCCACCATTACAGGTAGGTTATCAAATGTCTGCTGCTTGCAACTTACCTGCGGATCAGGCTCCAGTCCCACTAAGCTGCACCTGATCCCAATGCACACAACATTTACAGAATCTGATTCAAATCCCTGGTCCTTGGTCACTCCCCTGTTGTTCTGTAAAGCACGTGAATTTGACAGATCGCAGCCGCAATAATCAACACAATCGTTCCAGTGGCCTCGGCTGTACCAAGGCACCACCCCGGTACCGCGGTACTGGTACCAGTGCCGCGGTCTCAAAAAGGCATCCAATGTGGAAATCTTGGAAACTACCAGTACAGTCCTGAGTTTTAAGATGCTGTTGGCGAACCCCTGGTCATTAAAGCTGAATTCATTTTCATAACAGGATTTACCTTGCAGAAAGTTACAAATCCAATTTGAATGAATGAATGAACGCAATTCTTATATAGCGCAGACTGTCACCCTACGGGTATCCTGACCGTCATGAAACCGAGAAAGGAAGCCCCGCTGTCCCGCTTTCCTGAGACTTCTGCCACATTATAGCTGTAGAGAGTCCACAAATTCTTTAAATCAAAAAGCCACCTGACTATTTCAGCAATTCTCACTACCTAAACAGCAAGCCCCCAGCCTCTAGAAACATGGCGCCCACCCTTTGGAAGACACCATTATTCCTTTGTCTCTTCACAGTAATAGAAGGAAGATTTGCCTCTATTCATTGTGGCTTCCCAGCAGAGTGGACAGAGCTAGGATACTAGAACATCACACCAGAAACGGTCTGCTGACCCCCTGCAGGATGATGACGTTGTGGAGACAGCTATAACATCTAGGTCTACTGTTGTACATACCCGAGAGAGAGAATCGTAAATGTCAAAAATGTGGGTTCACCTGGCAGAGCAGAAAAATGTGAATGTAAAAAGGTCTCCAAAACAATGAGAGGAATATCCCCTATGAAGTTGAAGAACAGACGTATCTGGAGGGCAGGTTTTTTTGGCAAGAAGGAGAAAATTCATCCTTTTGTTTAAAACCCCTCACTCACCAACCTAGTGGTGACATGCTTCATCATCGGGGTCCACCTTGGCGTCCTAGCGACACCAAGGTGTGCTGCGACACCTGTACTACAGTGGAGCGGGTTGTGACTGTGGGTGTGAAAAAAATCAAAGATGTTAAAAATTGTCCTGGTTGTACTCAAAAATATAGTTTTAATTATAGAGCAACTGAACAATGTTTAAAAAATACGAGGGCGAGATCCTGGTAGGGAAGTTACGACCAAAGGATCTCTATATGTGTTGAGTGGTCAACATGTTTCTACCTTAAGGGCAATTGCCCGGTATTCATCAGGACCAGAAAAACAGGTGGACAGGGGGTGTGTGCTCCCTAAAAAGCACACCCGTGCCTTGATCCCCTGTGTACCTACTGGCAAAACGGCCAGTGGTATATACTGCTCAGTAAAATAAGTGAGCAGATGAAAGGGTGAAAAAGAGACTCGATTATGAGCTCTCAGGGCTTCAACGGGCAGGGCGTAGGTTCAATGCCTTAAACGTAACATATTAGTTACAGGCGGGAAAGATCAGATCAGACCTACTCCTAACGTCCTCTGCTCGGCTAGGCAAGGCACGGGTGTGCTTTTTAGGGAGCACACACCCCCTGTCCACCTGTTTTTCTGGTCCTGATGAATACCGGGCAATTGCCCTTAAGGTAGAAACATGTTGACCACTCAACACATATAGAGATCCTTTGGTCGTAACTTCCCTACCAGGATCTCGCCCTCGTATTTTTTAAACATTGTTCAGTTGCTCTATAATTAAAACTATATTTTTGAGTACAACCAGGACAATTTTTAACATCTTTGATTTTTTTCACACCCACAGTCACAACCCGCTCCACTGTAGTACAGGTGTCGCAGCACACCTTGGTGTCGCTAGGACGCCAAGGTGGACCCCGATGATGAAGCATGTCACCACTAGGTTGGTGAGTGAGGGGTTTTAAACAAAAAGGATGAATTTTCTCCTTCTTGCCAAAAAAACCTGCCCTCCAGATACGTCTGTTCTTCAACTTCATAGGGGATACTCCTCTCATTGTTTTGGATACATTTCCTCCCAGGGGAATAGGAGTGATCTCTAGTTCACTTCTGAGTGAACAAACTCCCTTACTCTCTCCTTTGATTGTAGCAATGTAAAAAGGTCACCTGTACAGGGTGTGACCAAGACTTGTAGAGGCAGCATACTGGAATGTACCCTTTTAGCATACACAGCATGATGAAACACCTCTGTGCCATGCACCAACATGAGTAGCCAAGGAGCGGGATGCATAGGTTTCAACATATGTGGGCAAAGAAAGAAACCGCGCCCCTAATACGTCCAAGAAGATCACTGTCTGCTGTTCTTCTCAACCTACTACAACAGGTGCATGAAAGTCACCTTTTCCAGAAAAAATGATTAAAGGGGTTATCTCCTGGGCAAATGAATGTCTATCTAAACAAATAGCATAAAGACTTTCATCAATGTTCAAAAAAGGAAGAACAAAAAAAAGTTTACATATATTGGGGTATATTTACAAGAATTGCTGTAAGCCGTTGTCATGCTGTTTAGTGGGAAGTTCACGCTAGTCAGCCCTAACGTCACTTTTCAGTGTCTAGCGGCAAAAAGAGTTTACGAATACACCTATAAGGAAATAATTAAATAAAAACACCGGAATGCAACATGAAGCAGCCAGGGTCAAGTTCAGCACTGGTCAGCAACCCCCAGAAACCCCCCAACAGCCAGAATGACCAGCCAAAATCCCAGGAGAAGAGGAGATGCAGTTTCAGGGCCTCATTTATGAAATGTGACGCATTGCTGGGGAAAAACAGTGACGCGTCAACTTTCCTTTCACCTTCCTTGCACACCATGGGTTATGCCGTATTTACAACAAAACCGTGCAGCCCTGTGTTGGTGCTAATTTCAGTTGTCTGGTGCCAGACCAGGCACCTATTCACCATAGTTAAAGAGTGCCTGTGTTGTGGGGAACAACTGTTTATATGCAGGAAAGTGTCCCTTCCTCGTCTACAGGCCCCCCGGCCTCCACCCACCCTTCACCGACGCCATTGCAGACCTCATCGTACCCCAGGCTCTCGCATCCACTGGTTACATCCTACTCGGAGACCTCAATCTCTGACTGGACAACCCCAGTGACCAGAACACTGCATTCCTACTGGAGAAGCTCGACAGCATCAGACTCAAGCAGCTAGTCACTGCACTGACCCACACAGCTGGACACACGCACTACTCCATTTTCTGCCCCAGTGTGAACTTTACTTACAGCCACACCAACAAACACCCCTGCATACACCTCGCCTTTGCCATGCTCAACGCACACCACTGGCCTCATTGCCCTCGCTGTCAGAGCTGGAACAAGGCCACCAAAGAATGTCTTGTTGACTTCTTCAGCACAACCACTCCGCCAACACCAACAGACACCAACACCGCAGCTCGCAACCTTCACGGATGGTTCTTCAACTGCGCCATAACTCTGGCACCGATCAAGAAGACACCAGACAAGCAACACTCCAAGAAAGCCAGCTGGTTTACTCCTGCCCTCCGCAAGACAAGATGCACCTGCAGACGACTCAAGAAGACATGGAGGCACAACATAACCCCGGAAACCCACCCAAATTTCAAGTCCGCTGTCAATGCACATCACTTTCTCCTGAAAACCACAAAGAAAATGGACTTCCAAGACAGAATCCACGCCAACGCACACAACAGCAAAGAAATCTTTACTTTCATTAAGGGGTTTGCCAGTTCCAGCAGTTAGACCAAAGTTGTTCCATCCTCCCAAGATCTCTGCAACAGACTCTGCACCTTCTTCCACCACAAGATCAGGCAGAATGTATGACAGCTTTGGCACCCAAGACCCACCCACTACGCCCACCACCACATGCAACCATGCTGTACCCCAACAGATCGTGCTCAACTCAACTCTGCTCACTACAGATGAGACACTCTAGACTATGAAGAGCATCCACTCAGAAGCCCTGAAGATCACTGCCCGTACCACATCTTCCAATGAGCAGCCGCCTCTATCGCCCCTGTTAGAAATGGAATTCCTGGCTGGCTGAGGTTGGAACCAAAGCCAGGCAGAAATCACCACTCTAATCAGGGCAAGGCAACTACTCCTCAGAATGACCCCTGCTCACCCTTTTCGGTAGTGTGGCGCGAGCAGACAAGGCTAAACTTCGGGCGCTACAGTTAAGCATTCATGACCCTTCACAGTAAAACACACTTATTCCCCCCACACATAGACACCAGGCTGTGGTTCTGTAAAAATATGGATACTTTATGTGCAAATATATATATATCTGCAGCAATGACTTATTACAAGACCTTTCATAACGTTCTAGCTTTGGCCACAAGATCTCAGATATTTGGCAAGTGTTCTCTTTGGTTGTAAGTTGCTCTTAGTAGTCCTTGTCACTAACTGAAGTCTACAATGCTTTGGGTAGGTTTTCCACCCCTTTGGTGCCACCCGTTGTACGCTTTGTAGCGCTTCGATGCGCTGTGAACGGTGAAATCCCGACACCCCTTCCGATGCTCACGCCTCCCGCGTGAACCGTGTACGTGACGTACCGCTTCCGACAACGAGGCGTACGGGGCTGCCACTAGGCCGCGCACCAGACTCGATAGGACCATTCAGCGTACAGGGTTACAATGCGCTGCCAGTTTCAAATGCGCTTTGAGTCTCAAGGGCGCTTTGGTTTGGCAAAGTGCTTCGCGTCTCACATGCGCTTCAGGTCTCAGTGAGCGTCGCGTCTCACAGGCGCTTCAGTTGGACAAGGGGACGCGTACAATTGTCACTCCGATCCTCAGCATGGGGTTTCTCTAAACCCAGCAGAAGCACACAGTTTAGCACTACGGGGAAATAAAATGTTGCGGGCCCTGAGCCCGGTGTGTGCCAGTTCGTGCTTAGATGCACTGATGCAGCGAGTTGGCAGTTGTCCCTCGGTGCAATGGGGACGTGTCAGGCTCCTGGAGCGCTTCGTAGCGCAGACGTACCTCGGGGTCTAGGAAGCAGCGGGAGGGTTCCGAAGGTGGGGCATGGCACGGGGGCCTCCAGCACGATCCGTGCTGGGGGCGAAGTCCTCTGTTGTGTGGCGCACCCTCTCCACAGTTCAGGGGGCACAGCGGGGCGGCCGGGTGCGTTTGCAGCGCACGGGCGGCCGTCCAGGCTTCAGGAGTGCGCCCAAGAGACCAGGATTCCGGCGGGAGGGGGCGGACAAGCACTCCAAGCACCTCCAATAACGAACAGGGGCAGAGGAGCAGGCGGCCTGACCCGAGGGTCAGAGAGCGGCTCAGGCAGAGCGAGGCTCTCAACGGGTAAAAGGGCGGGCCGCTCCCGAGTGCCACGGCTCTAGGAGGGGGGCGAAGGGGTGCAGGCTTGCCTCCGGCGGGAGGAACACACGGCTCAGTTCCAGACGAGCCAAGGCACAAAGAACCCACTAGTCCTGGGGTTCAGGTCAGGGGGCCAGCTCAATCAAGCCCTTGGAGGAAGTTTCAGCACAAGTCAGCAAAGTCCTCTTTAGGTCTTCTCCTCTCCTTCCTCAACAAGGCAGACAGCAGGCCAGTCCTTCCAGCTTCTTCTTAGTCCTTCTAGTTGGGCAGAGGTTCGTTGTGGGAAACAGGATCTAGTTTCTTGTGAGCAGGGCTCCTATACTTATACTCAGTTTCTTTTGTTCTTTCAGGCCAGGGGGCTGTTTGCATAGCCCATTTCAGTTTTGAAGCACTCTGTTGGGTAAACTTGGGTCTCTCCTTTCAGGGAGCAGGGATGGCACATCAGACGCTCCACAGGAGGTGGAGCCAGCATTGTGTGGACAGGGGCAGCCAGGAGTATTTTGTTGACAGGTTTCTCCCTTCCTGGGCCAGGTGTCGGGCTGAGTCATCAGTCGCTCCCCAGGAGGTGGAGCCAGCATAGTGGTGGCAGAGCACAGCCCTATTCAGAGTCCAGGGGCACTCCTCCCACCAAGGTGTAATCCTTGCATTCACCACCTGTCATCCCCCAGCCCTGTCACTCACACAACCCAGACAGTCAGATACACATCCTAGCAGAGGCGGGCTGAAATGGTTAGGCAAGCAAATGCTAGCTTTCTAAAAGTAGCATTTGCAAACACAGGATATTAAAATAAACTTTACTAAAAGAAGTATTTTATTATTCTGAGTTCAGGCATACTAAACTTTATTTACTACCATGTTCCCTGAGCCTGCTGGGATTATAGGTTGTAATAATTCCAGCAGCCCATCTTGGCCTAAGAGAACAGGTAGCCTTACAATAGTGAAAACTAAATTGACTGTAATTCACTATTAGGACATGCCACACACATCAGGGCATGTCCTACCTTACACTTACAATGCACCCTGCCCTTGGGCCTACCATAAGGGTGACTAACATGAAGTAAAGGGAAGGTTTAGAGTCTGGCAAGTGTGTGCACTTGCCCAGCCTGCATGACAGTACCAGACGGCACGCAGGTTCTGCAATGGCAGACCCTAGACACATTTTAACAGGCTGCTTCTGTGGGTGGCGCAACCAGTGCAGCAGGCCCACTAGCAGTCTTGGCATTTACAAGCCCTGGCACTCCTGGTGCACTTTACTGGGGACTGACAGTAAATCCAATGAGCCAATAATGGACATCAATCACATATACATTTTGCACAGGGAGAGCATATGCACTTTAGCACTGGTCAGCCGTGGTAAAGTGCCCAGAGTCATTAAACCAACAAAAACAGGTCAGAGAGAATATTGGAGGAAGGCAAAAAGTTCAGGGATGACCCTGCCAAGAGGGCCAAGTCCAACAGCCCCCAGCTTCGCTGCACTATCAACTGCTCCATTGAAACTGCCGCTTTCCCTGACAAGTGAAAACATGCCAAGATCAACCCGCGGTGAAAAAACCATCCCCCAACCCAACAGACCTCAAAACTTCAGACCCAACACCCTCCTTCCCTTCCGAGCCAAGGTCATCGCGAAGGCCATGAGCGCCCAGCTCTCAGAGTTCATCAAAGAGAGCCAAATCCTGGACTCCTTCCAATTCAGCTTCTGAAGAAACCATTGCACTGATACCGCACTGCTGCCCGCCACTGATGACATCCGCTGCCTCATCGATCGGGGCGAAACCACAGTCCTAATTCTACTGGACCTCTCGGCCGCCTGTGACACCATCTCCTAGCGCACCCTAATCACGAGACACCACGACGCCGGCATCTGCGACACAGCACTGGACTAGATCCACTCCTTTCTGACCAGCTGAACACGTGAGTCAGACTACCCCGTTCCTCTCTGAACCTATGGAGATCAGCTGCGGAGTGCCCCACTGCTTCTCCCTGAGCCCAACCCTCTTCAATGTCTAAACGGCCCCCCTCACAGCCATTCACAGTAGCGAGAGACTCAACATTGTTTTCTACACAGACGACACCCAGCTGATCATCTCCCTCACAAATTAACCCACAGCCGCCAGAATTAACTTTCACAACAGAATGAAGGCTGTAGCTACCTGGATGAAAGATAGCTGCCTCAAGCTCAACTCGGACAAAACCGAATTACTCATCCTGGGACCCACCCCCTCAGCGTGGTTTGACTCCTGGTGGCCTGCCACACGTGGAATCCTCCCACCCCAATGGACCACACACGCAACCTTTGCATCGTACTGGACTCCATGTTCAAGATGAAGTGTCAACTCATGGCTGTATCCTCATCCTGCTTCCACAAGCTTTGCCTGTTCAAAAGAAATTCAGATGGATCCTCACAGAATCCAGGAAGATGGTCACCCACTCACTCATCTCCAGCATACTCAACTTCTTCATCGTACTCTACACCGGCGTCACCCAGAGACAGCCAGGAAACTACAGAAGATGCAAAACCCCGCAGCCAGACTGGTCCTTGACATCCCCCAACACGCCCAAATGACACTACACCTCCAATAACTTTACTGGCTCACAGTCAACAAGAGAATCACCTTCAAGCTCCTCACACATTCCTACAAGGCTCTCCACAAAGCAGGACCAGTATATCTGAACCACTGACTCGCTTTCCACACCCCCACCATAGAACTCAGCACCGCCCAACTTGCCCTGGTCTTTGTTCCACAGATACGCAAGACCAGTAACAGAGAAATATCCTTCTCCTACCTTACCCCCAAGACCTGGAACACCCTGCCCATCCACCTCAGGCAATCTATGTCATTGACCCAATTCAGGAAGGATCTCAAGACCTGGCTCTTTGACTGAAGCGTCCCCTCCCAGACGTAGCAGCAGCCCCCATGCCCCCAGCACCTTGAGACCCTCATGGGTGAGCAGCTGCACTATATAAACCCCTGATTGATTGATTTCTGCACAACATCAATCAGCCTCGCAATGCAGGCACCCTTCCACAAGAGTGCAGAGGTGCCTGCGTTGGCGCATGGTTGCCCCTTGTGCGCCAGCGCTGGTGACAAGGGCAGGAATTCACTGTTTCTCATAGATACGGTGCATTCCTGCCTTTTCTCTGGATGCAGGGGAGTGCAGCAGGATTCCTTGTGGTGCTACCCTGTGCCAAAACCTCATACTTGAGGCCCCCATTATACAAGTGTGTAAGCGTAATTTTTAAGACCAGGTAATTCCTAGCGGTAAGAAATTGCTGCTAATGTGACTTAGCAGCAGTTTTTCTTTTTTAGCGACGTACAAGGAAATTCTTGTAAATATTGTGTTGTGTATTTTGCAGTTGTTTTGCAGAAACGCCGTCCTAGCATCTCATTTTCAGCAAGTCACGCAAAGCGAAGTGGCGCTGTGAAAAACTCATGTTAATGTTGAAAAAATGCCACCAACTGGAGTTTGCTGCAACTTGTAAATTTGGTGATAAAAAAAAAGCCCTGCTAGTGGCAAAAAATTGATGCTACGGCGGTGTTAACTGCTTGTAAATATGCCCCATAGTTGGAAAAAAAAAGATATAAAAAAAAAGTTCCAACACCGAACAAAAAACACAAACAGGTTTAAAAAAAAGATCATTTATATTTAACAAAATCAAACAAAAATCTCAATAATAGAAAATTGACTGCCCATAGTGGGTTGTCTGCAGGCTTGGTCCTGTAGCCTGTGCTAGCGTGCACAGCCAAAGCTATGGGTAGAGGGTGGAGGGTACAGGCCCTGTGACACAACCTCACCGCACACAGTCAAAGGCATTTGGGGTCAGATGGCCGGAGAGGGTTAAGGCTGTGCAGTTGCCCTCCCTGCACATAGTGGGCAGTGGTGGGCAGATATGTTTGCAGTTCACAGTCAAAAGACGTACCCAGCTGGGAATGAACACCCTTGCAGACACGCATAACATGTGTAGGGGTCGAAAATGACTTTAAGAGACTTTAAGAGATACTGCAAGCGGTTGAGGTCTCAAACATCAGGCTCATTTATTCTTGTGCCATGTCTTCAGGGAGTCTAGAATGATAGCACTCGGGTTTCACGGATCCTGGCTGATACGCAACTGTGATGGGTATTCCTGATGTTGAAGTATCCATGTTTCAATACTGAGGGTGGATTTGATGCTGATATCAGACCCTGGATTGTGAGACCTTTCTTCTCTATGTGCGAGCAGCACTGCTCTATTGTTGTGAGAGCACATACTAGAAAGGCAGTGTCCCCTGCAAGCTATATGGGTTTGCTACTCTGTCCCCTGCCCTAAGTGCCCAACTTTATTATGCATATCTGGTGTCCTGACCTCTATTTTGGGTCTAGTTCGACCCTATTCCAAGTGCGTGTGTAAAGGCCTTGGCAAATCCCTCATTATGCAAAGTCCAAGAGGAGCCCACCAAGACTTCACAATGGATATAGAAATACTATTTTTGTCCTTGGCATAGCAGATAAAGCAGTGGTGGCAAAATGTGGGCAGCTTCCCTATTTTGTAGAAGTGTATTGCATACATGCCTGTGGCTGGAAAGTGGAGATCCAGATATTTGAAGTTAGGAGAATGGAGACGATCTGTAGCGGCTGCTACCGCGATGGAGTACGGACGTCGATCAGATCATCTCCAGTCGTATAAATTACACGGTGCCCCGGATTGCCTGATTTGTTCAGCAAACTCTTGCCACACATACGGGCCTGAATATTACGTTCCATGGATGGTCTGGGCACCACCGTCATGGTTTCTACTGAATAATGGGATTTGTCCTTAGTTGGTCCTTGCCACTTTACGGGCATTGGTGTAACCAGGTTTTGGACTCCAATTGAGCATTGCAAGATTGATGAGGGTCACTTAACCTGTTCCCTTGTCCTGAGGAAGATCTGCATGGCTGAGGTATTAAAGTCCCTTGGTTGCTGATAAACCGGATCGAAACATCAACGCTACCCCCTACCTCACCTGGACCAATTCCCCTTCCCCATTACCCCTGTTTACAGCATTAGGGAAACTCTTCTTACAACTTTAGAAAATATAATTTAAAGAATAATTTGCATGTGGCCAGGTTGCATCTAACTGTTTATTGGATATCAGTTTTTAACAGTCTTGTAAATATATGCCCTTTACTTTTCTACACACTTTGAGCTCTCTTGACTCCTATATATACACTTGAGCACTTTCTTACACGTTCCCTAGAACATTCTACTACCTTCTTGACCCTCTAATGATTATTCCTTTAAATGACTAAATAAATATATTGTAATAATACTTAGTGGTTTTTCTGCACATCTGTTTGTTTTAATTATTTTCACGATTTACAGACGTTTGTGAGCTGATTAATGTAAGCTCAAATAAGTTGATAATTCTGGTAATCTAACTCTTCCTTGAATAATTGGGCCATAACTATTGTTTCTTTATAATAGGTGTGTAGATGTAGGCAGCTGTTCTTCATCCATTAGGCGACGGCTTCCATGGCTTCTCGAAAGTTGTGTCTGGCGGTGTTGGGTTCGTTGGATAGGGAGAGGATGAGTTGGGTGTCTTCTGCATGTGACACAATGTTGACTCTGTAGGTTCTGATGATGGGGGTGAGCAGATCTAAGTAGATATTGAAGAGCGTCGGGCTGATGGAGGAGCCCTGGGGTATTCTGCAGGTGGTTGGTGTAGGGTCTGCATGTGCAGGTGTAGGTTCTGCATGTGCTGTCTGTATGTGCACTTTTAAACTGCCATTTCAGCCTGTAAAAACACCTTTTGCAAGGCCTAACTCTCCCTTTTTAATCCATATATGTCACCCCTAATTTAGACCATACATAGCCTAGGTGGCTGGGTACAGTGTAGTTAAAAAGTTGGATATGCTCCTTGTTGGACTTGGCCCTTCTGGCAGGTTCACCCCTGAACTTTTTGCCTTTTAATGTCACCTAAGTATAGTGATTTCTGGTCTTGGCGCACTTTGACACTGTGTCCCATTGTAAAGTGCGTGCGCTCTCTGAGTGTGTGTGTGAAATTGGCCTGCCCTACCATAGGAATGCATGGGGGATATGTGTGTCCATGGTAGTGCCATGGGCCGAGTTTGGTATGTGCAGACTCGTGAGATTGAATGCTGCGCGCTGATGTGTGCAGATTTAATGTGTCAAGTGTGGAAGTACCACTTCTAGAAGTTGACCTGTCTGTGCAGTGAATGTGAATTGACTGTCTGACTTGTGATTGGCTGGAGCTAGCTAGTGTGCCTGGCTCCAGGAGTCAGGATGAGTCTGCCCCGGTGGTGAATAGAGAGATTTACATCCGGACGGCTGGGCGGAGTGCACTTGGGACCTTCATAGGGCTGGGCCTTCCCTCCACAATGCTGGCTCCAACCCCTGTGGTGTGTCTGATGTCCCTTAACCCTGGACGTACTTCATGAAGTAGCGCTACGCGGAGCTACGCGAAGTGCACTTCGTACTACGCGAACTTCACGTAGCACTACGCGAGCTACGTAGTAGCATGTTTGCACTGTGCAAGATGCATTTTCAATGATTCGGCACTGTGCAATCAATTAAAACGGCATCTTGCACAGTGCGAGCTGTAGTTTTCTGCCGCTCGGGTAGATTTTTACTCGAGTGGCAGCTTTCTCAACGCGAACTGGTAGTTTCTCATCGCGAGCGGTCGCGAGCATGCACGAACACTCACAATGAGAAACCTGACCTCCCCGCATCATTTTGCTTGCTCGCAATCGCGAACATGACGTTGAGGACCGCGAACAAGCAAAAAATGACCACTGCACTACGCAACGCTGCGCTACGCGTGTTCTCACTGTTCTACGTGCAGCTCGCGTAGTGCGAAGTTGCGCAAGGGTTAATGTCCCTGCCTGACCCACCCTGTGAATAGAGAGAGGGGCTGAGAAAAACAAAGTGCTCAAGAACCAGTTGGGTCTGGTTCGCCCCTGGCCTACACCTTAGACAAGAAAGAAAATGTGTGTATAAAAAGAGGCTGTGACCTCTTGAAAAATGTTCTTGTTTACTGACTTGAATCTACCAGGGGCGTGCTGCTGCTGGGGCACAGGGGAAGGCTTGCCTACCTCGGCCCTGCTCAGCCCCTGGATGCTGGATGACTAGGGGACTTGCTTAGCTGGGAGCTGCCTGCTCCTTTTCCTTGCCCTGGAACCCTGTCTGCTGTACTTTTGAACTCTTCAGGACCTTGCTTTTATTTCAAGAGCCCCTGGCTTTGCCTGATGCAGGGAAATTCTGTGCCCCTTTTTTATTTGCCATTTCTGCCGCTGAAGAGGAATGTTCTGATCTCCTCCTTGAGGGAATCCTGACGTAGGGATTCCCCCAATCTTACCGGCCACAGCGGGTGCCCACCCCCACTTGGTTGATTCTTTTTTTACCACGGGTGCCACCCCGTTTCTGGGGGCCTTGGCGGGTGCCCACCCTGCCTCTACATTTATTTTTAATTTCGAGGGTGCCACGGCCCTCGCGCTGAACACAGGAAGTCAGGCACCGTAGTGCCTGACGCTGGATGGGACTTCCGGCGTGGTAGGGAAGTCCCGCCCGCCGCCACGCTGGGATTGGTTGAAGTCCCGCGCCTGCCCGAGAAGATGAAAAGGCGGCCGAGTCTTGGCCCCCGTGGCCCGGGTCTACCGTGAGTTATGGAGAGCCCCGGGGCCGCCAGCAGAACGAAGCACCAGTGTTGCGGGGCTCCCATGCGGTGGAGGGAGCCCCAGAGACAGAGAGCCACGCAAGCATGCCGCCTACCGAAGAGCAACCGCACCGGATGAAGAGGATTCCCCCCGAGAAGCCCGGTGAGTGAGGAAGGGCTGGGGGGGAGCTCCATGCGGCCAAGTGTTGGCTGTGCCAGTGCAGGGCACAGAGTCATAGCGGCCCCTTGTGCCCAGTGGGCCGCTCCAACGATGAGGGCCCTGAGTATTTGCGGAGCCAGGGCGCTCCATGAGGGCATGTGTATGTTAAGAGCCCCGTGTGGCTCCAACCTGGGGCACATTTGTTTTACGAGTCTAGAGGGCTCCAAAATGGGCTGTACTGTTCCATAACTTAGAGGCTCCAACCTTTTGCGCAGTCTTTGTGTTTGAGGAGCCAGAGTGCTCCAGAGGGCACATGTATTGTCTTAGGGCATAGATGGTTCCGACGTTGGCGCAACTTGTCCTGAGGGACTAGTGAGAACCCCTTTCGCAGTTTTTGCTTCACAGCTGCCCAGCAAGTAGTGGGCAGCTGCACCGTTTAGGTTTTCTCTCTAGGGACATGTACTTTGCATCTAGGAGTGAGTCGCACTCCTTCATCCCTACCTTGGCTTCCACAGGTGCGCAGCACTTAGTGCCAGCTGCAGCGTTTAGGCCCTGTTCTTGTTTTCAGCTGCCCAGCAAGTAGTGGGCAGCTGCTACGTTTAGGTCGGGCGCAGTGGTGCAACCTGGACCGTGATGTGATTTATGTGCTAAATGTGATTGATGTACTAATGCTTTGGGTGTTAGGAAATGTGCTTTGTATAGTATGTTTTGCGCACCCTGTGTTTGATGCCTCTAAATATGATGTATGCATAGGAGGTTGTTTTACCTGTTTAGGTTTATGTTAGGGAGATTATACTTCCCTGTGTGATTTACACCCCTAGTGTAATGTTTACTTAGGTGGTGAGGGTCTAATGTAGTTAGACTTGTGGGATACTGTGTATGATGGATTTCATGGCATAGACTGTTGCAAGTGCAGTGATTATCAGTGTTTACTGACTGTACGTTCTATGACCTATTTTTACTTGTATGTTTTAGTTCACCTTTACCAAGTTCACTTTGTGATAATCCTGACAGTGGTTCATGTGACCCTGCCAGGTGTACATAATCCCTTGTAAATATTGGCCGTGCCAGTTAGTACAATGTATATGGTGTGATTACTATACTATCTGATGTGTTTTGATAATACTTAGGCTATTTTTGGATATAACTTTGTGTGGAGTTCCTTTTGTGGGGGGCCTGGGATGTTGTTGCTGGTGGGTACGTGCACAAATGCTTTACACATTGCCTCCGGGATAAGCCTGACTGCTCGTGCCAAGCTACCAAGGGGGTGAGCAGGGGTTATCTTGGCGTGTGACTCCCTTGCCCAGCCTGGCTTTGGTGCAAGCCTTAGCCAACCAGAAATCCCAGTTCTAACACTCCTTTAACATTTACATGTCCTCTTAGTGAAAAACTCTTAAATGTGTTATCTACTACTTCAAGGCCTACCTGTCCCATATTGTAATATTGGGTTACCTTATTACATTCAATATGTGATACCTTTCTATTGTTAGTAAGTGGGAATGTTGAGATTGGTGTCTCAAGAATTGTAATTTCAAACCCTCTTTAATGGTAAAGTCCAATTTTAAGTCACAATCCTCACAATGACAGTTGCCATTGTTCTTGTCCTTACCATATGGTGTCTGAACTTTTAACCTGGGTCACTTGAATAGGTGTAGCTGGCAGATGGTCTTTGTGTATTTCTTCCAAACAGTGAGATAAAGGCTGAATAGGTGTTCGCAGGATGGGCCAACTCGGAATTGATGAGGGGGAGGAGCTGTCACCTACCACACTCAATTACAATAAGAAGAAAAAAACGGGGGTCTCAAAAGCCACTAAAGTAGCTCACTGGCTTCGACTCCTTGCTTAGTGAGTCACAACACAAGTTACCTACAAGCCTACGAAGACAGGAAAAAAACTGAAGAAAAGAGCAAAAGATTACCAGTGAGATCCACATACAGCTAAATGGATTCCCATCAATATATCGCAATGATCAATCTTCTCATTTGGTCATCCATCTGTCGGGATGGTATGTCTCTTGATCATAGAGACTTGTTGCCAAACCCACGATATTAGGCTGAATTGGATCAGACCCACAATCACTTTAGACCATAAATGATAGATCATATGAGAATTCAGTGCAGTGCAAGAACACAAAAAAGTGGTGAAAAACATAGGGTGAAGAGGCGAAAAAAAGCACTTTTTTGTTAGAATATTGGCTCAACCCCTAGTTAAAAACAAGAACAGTGCAAAAATGCAGTTTCAACAAATAACTGCAAACGGGCCAAAATCTTTCAGCCAGTAGGAAAACAAATCCCACTGTTTTTTTCAGGGCCCCTGCTTTCTAACTTTGCTACTGCAAAAGAGGAGTGTATGAAAGTGAAAACTTATGTATAAACTGGATATTAGTGAAAATACAGGGAAGCGTTACAGGGTTGGAACAGTTACAACCTGCTTATACTAATCCTCCGCGTCAAGGAATGTGGATAGCATCCAGCTTGACCGGGGACGGGACCTCACCTCACCTGGACCAAGCTCAGGAATTGGAGGCCCCGCTCTGTCCGTCGTTGCCTCAGACAGAACCTGAGTCAAGGGGGAGGCCCTGAAGAAAGCCGTGGGATTTGTTTCCCTACTGGCTGAAACATGTTGGCCCGTTAGGGGATGTGAACCTGGGTAGGTCTTTAAATATCCCTATGACCCTTTTTCCTTTTTTGCCCTGGGGAGTTTATGGGACCTACCACACTCAGACATCACAACGTCACTGTCTGAGTACACTCACTAACGGTTTGGCACTAGTCTTTTGTGTGCCCAGACAAGCTTGAGGCAGGAACTTCAAAACACCTCTGGGGAAAGAAACTTCCAGAACCTCCTACTAATTAATTGCTGACACCAAATATAAATATTGGATCCTCAGATCAAACACTTCAGTACACATCTGGATCTGTGAAAGGCTCAGAAGAAGGACTGCTGTGCTGCACTAATGTTAAAGGGACTGCTACTCTGCTACTCTGCTGCCTTGCAGCCTGAGTAAGGATTTGACCTGCATCTAGAACCCAGGACCCCCAGAGTGACTCCAAGGGCTAGTTGGCTGCCCTATGGATCAGAGCCTCAGGTATAGAAAGGGCTCCAACCTCCTTGAACCTTGCACCTTGACTATGCCTGCTGTGAGTCCTACCCCCCAAGGGGTGTCATCCCAGACCTGGACCTTTGAAAGTGGTCCTGAAGGTACACTGCAAGCCCAGCTGTGGTCCAAGCAGAACCGACGCAGCACTTAGCAGGTCTGCATCAGAACTGCTGCTGTGCGATGCATCCCAGATGCAGGACCGCAGCACTTCAGAACCACCACTGTGCAGCGTCTGCTCGATGACGAGCCTCTCATAGCAGCCCACCACCTCTCCAGAATAGGTGCTGCATAATGCATCCTCAATATAGGACCTAGCATCGCAGCCCAGAGACCATCTGAACTGCCACTGTGCAATGGATTCTCCATGCGGGATCACACAAGGATCCACAAGTGGGCCTAACCTGGTCCCTGTATCTAACTTGTGCTCCACTGTGGTCGGCCTGAACTTCTGACTTTGTGCTAGTCCGGCACGGCCAGATGATCACAGTTGGTTCTTTGTGCGTGTTAACCCTGCTTTCTCTTAAAACTTTAAAATTGCATATCTCTGGTTATACTGATTGGATTTTTTTGTTTTGGTCTCAAATAATTTATTGAATTTTATTATTTATTTAGGGCGAGCCTAAACAGCGCTCGTGCTGGTAGGTGATATGTTGTCTGTACTTTGTGGGTCTGACTCCTCCCATGCTTTAGATTGGCTTTTGCGTGTGCTAATTCAAGAATCACAGCCTGCAAATGGCTAATGGTGGGGGTGCATGTCCCACCTTTTCTGAGAAGTTCACTCCCATGGATTTTTGCAGTGGGTGCGAGCAGCGCAGTGGCGTAGCACAGGCCCCCGCAGCCCCAATGGTGTGGGGATGCCCCTGAGCTACAGGGAGGATGCCCCTGAGCTGCAGGGGGTCCCCTTAGCACAGTACTCTTGTCCGAGAGCACCTGTTAAAATCGGAAGCGGGGGGCCCTCCCTGCACTTTCCAGGGCGTCCTCCTCAAATGTAATTACGCCACTGGAGCAGCGACGCGCATGCAGGGGCAGATTTACAATAACTGGCGCATCCCTGCATATCAGCAGGGATGGGCCAGTTATTGTGTGTCACGGCTGGGTCACCATGGATGCATGGGCACAAATTTAAAGATGCATGACGCATCTGCTGCTGTAAAAGTGGTGCATTGCTGGAGTTGCGTCGCAAGCGAGACACAGCTCCAGCAAGGCTCGGGGGTGCCCTATCCTTCAAATCCTTACGGCTGCTTCAAGCATGCGCAGGGTTTTGACGCAGCATGGACTTAAAAGTGACTGAGTGAAATCTTGTAGATTTCACTCAGCCACTTGTAGGGGGCGTTCCTGCGCCGGAACGCCCCCCCACCCCGCGTCAGAACACCTACATGTCAGTCAGTCAGTCAAAAGTTTACTTTATTTGGTTAGTCATAACCATAAAGCATGCATATACAAAAAAGAATTCCATATAAAATAACAGCAAGGTAAAAATAAAGAATAAAAAGTCATTTAGCTAAAATGTGTTCGTTCATAAATTACACACTATGGGCCAGATGCAGGTAGGCATTTACCGGTCGGTAACGGCCGAATTCGGCCGTTACCGACCGGTAAATGCAATTTGAGATGTAGGGCCCTGTATTTTACAGACTCTGTAAATTTACCGATAGGTAAATTTACCGATTATGTAAAATACCGAGTCGGTATTTTTACGGAATCGGGAAAATTGATATGTAGGTGGGACTCTTCTGAGTCCCACAAGCATTAAAAAATCGGTATTTTACCATCAAATACTATTTGATGGAAAAATACCGATTCTGGTGTGCTTGCACATGTGTGCATGCACACCTATGCCATATGACAGGCAGACCTGCCCTTAGGGCAGGTATGCCTGCCACATGGCACCCGAGCCTCTTTTGGGGGTGCCAGAGGGTGTGAAAGTGACACCCCCTGCACCCTTGTGTCAATCGGTATTTACCGATGCGGTAAATACCAACCGGTAAATGCCCAATCATTCCTATGGGCTTCAAAGCCCATAGGAATGAATGGGCATTTACCGGTCGGTATTTACCGCATCGGTAAATACCGATTGTTTCCAAATCGGTAAATGCACATCTGTATTTACCTACATCTCGGTACTTTTATTTTACCACTTCTTAAATACCGAGTCGGTATGATGCGGTATTTAAGAGGTGGTAAAATAAAATTTACCTACATCTGGCCCCAAGTCTCAGGTCTTATCTGTGGTCTATTTCTACTTTTTGGAGCTGAGACTCTACAAAATTCATAAATTTTACCCCGCGGCATGATAGGATGTTTGAGCCTCCTCCCATCCAGCTGATCACAGCTTGCCTGCAGGTACGAATCTGTAGCATGTTAAAAATAGGTTTCAATAAAATGTTCCTCTTTTCTTTTAAGGGCACACATGTACACAGGAGATGGCACAGAGTCTCACTGTGATAATCACATAATCTACATCTTGGTCCCTGATGTGTGTCCTTCCATGATGGAATCAAGTCTTTAGAGAAATGGTCAAACATTCTGAGGGCCATGAATTTTCTTTTTAAGGATAGCCTGAAGTGTGCCACGAGGTAGGGTTGAGGTTTTAAACATTTATACGAGTTTAATATTGTCCATGCATGTCGCCGTTTGGCCAGAGTCTTTTTATCTTCAACCAGAGATAAGGCTTTTGCATTTAGCTTGCAAATCTTTTTAAAGGCAGCTTCTTCTGGTGGATTCTTCCAGGTCTCCTCCAATTTGAGGGTTTCCAAGGATGCTCGCAGATCATTGCCCCATGAGTTAGATTCCTGTTGGTCATATTGTTTTTTAATTTCTTGCCAACATAAATTGTTTAAGGATCCTGTTTCCGCCGTTCTCAATTTCCAGCACCATTTCGCTAGGGCAGCTTTCCTTTGGTATATTTGGTTTTGTAGACCAAATTCCAGCCTGATTTGGGCCGGGGCCGATCCTTTATGTAGGTGAAACACGGATTTGTATATTTTTGTCTGGAGGGTATTTAAAACGGCTGCTTCTTTCCCATGCCATATTTCCAGTCCGTATGCGAGAGAGGGTAGAACTTGGGCTGCCATTACTTTTAGCAGATGATCGTGTGATGGACATTGCAGTTTCTTTTGGAGGACTTTGTACGCAAAGCTCAGTGATTGTGCTTTTGCAGCGATTGTTCTTTTTTGAGTTGAAAGGGACATGTTTTTGCTTATTGAGACCCCTAGGTATTTGTTAGCCGTTACTTCCTCAATCTGTCTGCCATTTGTGAACCACTTAAAAAATCTTTTACTGGTGCCCGCCAGTCTCACCACTTTTGTTTTTTTGATGTTTAGTTCCAGGCCTTCTCTCTCAAAACAGTCTGTTAATTCGGCTATTGTTCTTTGTAGGCCTATTGGTGTTTGACTTAGGATTGCAATGTCATCCGCGTATTGGAGGAATTGGATGCTTTCATTTGCTAGTTTAGGCGGGTGTCCGTTCACGTTCTTGAGTTGGTCTTTCAAATCGGCCAGATATATGTTAAAAAGGGTTGGTGAGAGCACGCAGCCCTGTTTGAGGCCATTAGTTATTTTTTGTTCTGCGGATACTCTTCTTCCGTCTCCCAGTTTTACTTTTGCCCATGTTCCGCTGTATAGTGCCATTAATGTTTCCATTAATGTTTTTGGAAGACCCCACTGGTCCAGTTTTTTCCATAGGCGTCTTCTGGGCACTCGGTCAAAGGCGGATTTCAGGTCTATGTAGCAGGCTATTAATCCGGTCTTCCTTTTAACTGCACCTTCAATTAATAATGACAGAGCAGAAAGATTGGTTAAACAGCCCATGCCTTCTCTGAAACCGGTTTGGAATTTGGGTATTATTTTATTGTCCTTTACCCATTTTCGTAGAAGAGACAATATACAAGATGAAAAGAGCTTGCCCTCCACGTCGATTAGAGCTATTAATCTATAGTTCCCGGGTTCCATTCTGCATCCACTTTTATATATTGGATGGAAGATGTTTCCTTGCCAGGAGAGTGGGATCTTTTTTTCTTTATGAATGTAATTAAATAATGGTGTTAGGTATATTGCCCAGAAGTCGGGATCGTATTTGAATAAGGCGTTTGGCATTCCATTCGGCCCTGCTGCTCCTTCCGCTTTCATTTTCTTTATTAGGTCAGTTAACTGTTTGGTGGTTGTCATCGGCATTTGTTCATCTTTGTCAGTGTCGTCCTGCCGGTCATTTTTTCTTTGTCCAAGAATTGATTCTGTTTGTTCTATACCGTTTTTTGAGTTTTTGAATTCTTCTCTGTTGATTGGGTAACTCTGGATGTTATACAGATTATCAATATAGGTGGCCCATGTTGTTTCACTTATCCCTATATTGAGTTGACCACCTGCTCCTCTCGAAAGTTTATTTATTACATTCCAGAATTCTCCACTATTTGGTAATTTACTAGTCCTTAAGAGCTCTTCCCAGATTTCCTCTGTGTGGGATTTTTTGGCTTTTCTACACTCCTCTTTGTATTCTTTCCTCATTTTTTGTATGTCGTTGTTTTCTACTTTTCTTCCTATCCTTTTTTCTGCGGCCTTTTTTCTTAATTTTTTCGCAATTTCCCTTTTCCTGTCTCTTAAGTTTGAGTTATACCATGGCTCAGTATTTGCGTTGTGGCCATGGATTACTGGTGTATTTATCGCAAATTTTCCCAGCACAAATTTGTGCAAATTCTCCCATTTAGTTATGGGTGATTGATTTTCAAAGGCCATCATAGTTTTTTCGTATTCTAGTACTGCGTTCATTATCTCCTTTTTTACTGGGCCCTTGCTTTTAATTTTCTTTAGTTTATATATTTCCGGAAATGCTGTCAGATATTCTAATTGTGTTTTCTCCTCGATGTTTTTCCTCATTATTGTCTCTTGTGGGGAGTGATCACTCTCTGGTTGGATTTGTATTCCAAAGTGCACTATGTTCTTTCTTAGTTCCTTGCTTATTAGGGTGAAATCAATTGTGGAGTTCCTTTTACCGCTGGTAAAAGTGGTCTTGGCGGGTATGTCTCCCTCTGTGTTTCCATTTAGAATTGTTAAACCTAGGGGTTCCAGATCGCTCCAAATTTTCTGAACTTTGTCCTTGGACCGGTTGGTTTTAATTAGGTTACAATTGAAGTCACCAGAGATAAATATCTCATGGGATTGGTAAGTTCTGTGTAAAGTTTTTATCAAATTTATTACAGTTTGAGCTTTTTTCCCTTTTGTGGTCTTGTCTGGGTGGATATAAAGATTTATAATTAGTAAATTCCATCCATGTCTTTTTTTGCTTACTTTGGACTTTACTTTGATCACTTGTAACCAGTTCTCCCCTGATTCAAGCAGTTCTGTTTTCCAATCTAAATTATTCGTGATAAAAATGGACAGACCACCCCTTGGGTGTCCATATTTTGCAAATTTTTCTGCCATTGTGTGATGTTCCTCATATCCCAGTATTTGGCTCGGGGTTACATTCCATGTTTCTTGGAGTAGTATTATTTCAAATTTGCTCAGGTATTCTAGTGTCTCTTGGTCTTGGGACATTTCTTTAAAGCCGTGTACATTCCATGAGCAGATCTTTATTTTTATTTCTGATTTTAAGGTTGGATTGATGTTTTGTCTTTGGGTTCTTTCAGCTGCTTTGCCTACATCAGGATCGATGGGTGTTTAGTGCCTGTGCCAACCATGACCAGTCTTTATTTTCCTTCAAACCCTGGTCTTGCTGCTTTATTTTAGAGCTACTCAGATCTTGTTCGGAAATTGATTTGCTTCTTGCTCCCATCAAGATTGTTTGGGTTGTTTCCTCTGATTTGTTGGGTTGAGAGATCTTGTTCTTTAGTAAGGGAAATGGATATTTTGTTGGGTTGTGACGCTCTAAAGTTATTCCCCATTCTGAAAAGTGTGTCCTACTTGAAAAAATAAGCTCTGCTATTTCTTTAGATGCCCAGGTGGTACTGCTTATTTCTGAATTCATATTTTTGTTTCCTTGAATGAATTCTACCGCCTTTAGGTCGCTTGTTGTGATTCCTCTTAATATTGGTTTCTCTTCGATTAGTCGCAGGATGTTCCCCCTGTTCAGCGTATCTGAATTCCCTTTTGTTTGAAATTCCGGCTTAAATAGTAATTTACATTCTGTTGCCATGCTAGCTATTTCGAGGTATCGAGTTTGATAGCCTCTCCCTTTTCCCTCTGCTAGATCAAGTCGAATGTGAGGTATGTTATCAGTCTGGTTGAACCTAGTTATCGGATCTGGTCGAATGTAATCTGCCTTGGAAGCTTCTTTGAGGGGGTGCATTTCTCCTTGACTTATTTGTATATTACTTGCGTTTTGTCTTAACTTATCATTTGACTCAGTTTCGTGACAGTCTCTGCAGAATCTTCCTTTATTTCCTGCTGTGATTATCAGACCAATATTTGATCCCCTCACTTGGTCTGCCTGAATTTTGTGGTTTTGATCTTTTACCCTTCTTTCCTTGATAGAAGGTGGATCTCCTCCGGTCTGCCCGTTTAATCCTATACGTGTCATAGTTTCAAATTCCCTCTGTGACTTGTTTTCCTGTATTTTCTGTTGTTCTGTAGTCTCTCTTTGATTTGATTTTAGTATTTCACTTTTATCATTAGCTTTATTTGTGCTTGACTTTTCCTCGTCTTCTGACTTTCCTTGTTTACTTGCTTTTAATGTAATCTGATCGGGAGATTGTGTTTGCTCTTCTGCTTCGTCTGTGGTATTTGATTTGTTTATTCCTTTGTTTCTGTCTTCTTTGATTGAAATGTCTATAATTTGATTGATTGGGGCCGTTTTTGTCTTTTGTTCGAAGATGGCAAAAAGTTGTTTTGCCTGTTTATTTTTTATGGCATTTTTTCTCGCCTTCCTTGCCCGTTTCCGCTGTCTTTTGGTTAGGGGTTCTGGCATGCCCGATGAACCCATTGATTTGTTTTCTTCCAGACATCGCTTTATTGGGTTATTATCATCTGAGTCATTTAAAGTTTTTTCCACTTCTAATTTGGGAGTAGTTCTATTTTGATTTCCAGTTTTATTGGACTCTGTGTTGGGATTATCACCTTTATTGGTTTTCCCGCAAGTTGCTGCTAATATTTCTTTCAAAATGTCTGGTAGTGAGACTAATTTATCTATTATGTCCTTGCAGACGCAATTTTGTTCTGTTAGTTTCTCTTTCCATTGTTTTTCTTCTTCCTTTTCTTTTGAAAGGTATAGCGCAATTTTTTCCAGTTTTAAATGTATTCCCGATATATGTGATGCTATTAGGTTCATCAAATCTACCTGCACATCGAGTTTGTTTGATTGGAAGTTCAGCGCATTTATTGCTTGTTGTAGGCTTTTTAGGAGCACGTCCCCCCAGAGTGTAGATTTTTCTTTGGTTTGTGGCTGCTGTGACAATGTTGACCGATTTGGACTCTCTGAGGAAGAGATCGTTATAGGGTGTTCTTCTTTTGTTACATTCTTTACAGTGTAAGAGGCCTGGCTCTTATCGGCCAGTTGTCTTATTGGGCTTGATGTTAGGATTATTGGTGAGGATGTTGGCTTCCTTTTTTCTCCATTTGCCTTCCTTTTACCAATGATTTCAAGTTCTTTCAGTTTTCTCAAGTTTTCGAGGCTCTGTTGCATTGGGTCGGCCTCCTTATGTGTGTTTTCTTCAAGCATTCTCCGTAGTTCTGATTCTTAAAAGATCGAGAATGATTTGGACCACTCTGTTTTTTGTGCGCTTTTCTGCAGATTTATTTGAGATCCTAAATTGCTCTGGTTAATATTTGCTGGGCTATTTTCGTTGATCTCACCTGTAGTTAAGTTTGGGGTTAGCTTTATTTGGTTGCAAGTTGCATGAACTTGTGCCGTGGTTTAGATCAGCCAGTTTTTTATTGTTGATTTTTCTTTGAGATTCGGACTCATGCTTATTTCCGAGTCATTTCTCATCTTGCGTTTTTTACGTGGAGAGGTCAAACAGGTTAGTGTTTTTGGACTGTTTTGTGGTTTTGCACTCTGGCGGTTGCTTGGAGTTGCCGCCCCTTGTTCTTTTGTGAACTGAAAATTGAACTTCAATTTATCTCCCCCAAACTTGAAAGTCTCTTTCATGGGGGTGTGTACCTGATCAGATTGTTCACTCCCGGTTGGCTCTTCTAAGTTACTTTTATTCCCTTTTTCTTTCTTCCCCTTTACTTCCAGCCTTCTTTTTACTTTCTGCATTCGAGGCTGTCGAATTTTTTTCCTGACCTCATCTTCCAGCTGCGGTTTTCCGGAATATTTTCCCTTCTAGCTCGTATGCTGTTTTTCTTTGGCCAGAAACTCCCTAAGCCCGTCTGCCGCTGCAGCGACAGCTGCCGTCAAGAGAGTGCGCTTGTCGATTTGGTCGGGACGGGTATTCGTCGCTCGCCTTTTTGAGCCGTTGCCTCTGCCTGTTACACTGGCTCTGGCTTGTCTCAGCTCACCAGATTTCTTAGGGTTTCTTAAGGTTTCTCCGGATTTCTCCTGGTAGGTACTCTACTATCTCAAGACCCCTCGTGTCTCCCCCAACTCCTTCAGCCTCTTGCAATGTTCCTTTAGAAGTCTCCTCACGGTGCTCCCCGGCTTAGTGCTTCTCCTGTGCCCTAAACGCCGTAAGTCTCTTGGGGAACACTTTTATATAGGCTTTTATATAGGATCTGTTCTGTTTATGCTGTTCTGTTTATGCTGGACGTTCGTCTTCTTATTGCTGTTTAGCTTGTTATTTACTTTTTATTCCCCTAAATCTTGTCTCCAGCTCCTTCAAAATCCCCCTGTGCCCCTCTTGTTCTCAGGTGGTAAGAAAAGTCAAAGGGGTTAAAAGGGTTAAAAGGGTACAGTGGGCTCCCAGTGTCCAATGCCCTTGGTGTCAGACCATGCTCTTGGTCTTTCTTTTTTCCACTCCCACCCCCTGACACCCCCTTGCGGCCCAAGTACCACTTGCTACACTTGCTGGGCCGGCCCACAGGTCTCTTCAGCCGACGGCCCACACAAATCACAAGCTTCCCCCTTTGCTCTGCCCTGCCCTTGGCTTCGGTGTCAGTGACTGTGCGCCGCACTGCGATCCCCCACCGCGGCCCCTCGGCACTCCGCGACACACTGCTGGCTACTGCCTGGCCGCTGCCGCCTGGCTCTGCCTCGCACCGTGACAGCGGCTCACCTTCACAACTTGATGGTGGTTTAGGGACGGCTTTCCCGACGGCTCTTCAAAAGCATTCGGCGGGTGAGAAGCGCCGCCGCCGTCGCCGCCGCTGCAGCTCCACGCCGCACCTCTGCTCCTCGGCTTGAAACGGCTTTTCAGACGGCTTCAGCGGCTCTTCAAACTCAGCCTCCGCTCCTGGAGAAAAAACGCCGCTGCAGCTCCACGCCGTACCTCTACTCCTCTCGTAAAGCACGTAAAGCACTCTTGCGCCACCAAGTGATGATTAGCCTACATGTGGCGCAGGGCTTTACAATGTGACGCATCTCACAGATGCGTCACGTTGTAAATACCCCGCAGCATGTCACTGGCTTTATGCCGCCGCTGCTTCACAAAAGTGTTGCAACGGCCGCGTGAAGAGGTGCAAGGGGCTTGTAAATCTGCCCCGCAGTCCGTACGTGCAATGCTGGCCTGGCAGTGCAGCTGATGTGTGCTATTTTTATCGTTAGTAGTGAAAGACTTTGGCTTTGAAATCTATTCTTTTGAACCATGGATACAACTGACTACTGCGGTCATCTTCATAAAAGTTGGCACAAGTGTCCTGATCTGTGACTTCACTGGACGGGAGAGGGCAGTAGTTCTATACCCATAGCACTTTGTTTCTGTATGTGCTTAGTATTCCTACAACTGCGCATGCGTCCCAGTATTGCTTCAATTCCCGAAAGGGAATTGTCGGATTTTTCGGGATATGAATCACTGGGCAGGCTGCTGTTGAGTGTCTCCAATGAGACTGCCCGACTGCCTCACTGATCAATTGTTTCAAAAGTGTCCGTCAAAGAGGCAGGTAGTAGGTACAAGTGGTGATTCAGGGAATCCCCTTGTGCGATATATCACGTCCAATAAGCAATAGATACACAGCTCAATGGCTAATCAAACAAGCATGGGCATAGCCAAAAGGTCTTGCTTTAGGGACCTTATAAGTATACAGTTATGCTGCACAATATCCTTGGTGCAACATCAACTGTCACATGGGTAAACACTTATAAGGTCCCAATGGTGAGACCTATTGGATATGCCAATGCTTGAACGCAAAGAAGCCAATGGCTCTTTTGTCTGTAACCTTTTGTGGGATCATACCAGTGCGTGGCTCCCTTGGCGCAGTGGACTCTCTCAGCGGGTTCGTTGAGACTCCAGAGTATAAATATTGGTTCTTTACCCAAACAAGGGGAGAAGGAGTGCTTAGTTAAATGGCACAAAGGACAGGGGGTAAGGCATACTAGCAGGCAAGGTGGAGATTCAGGGGAGGGTGGATAGGAGGTAGGAGATAGGGAGGTAGACAAAGGGAGAAAGAGTACTAAATGGGAAGAAATTTAATTAATGAGTTAATTATATAGCGTTGGCTAGACCCGATGGGTTCAGAGCGCTTTACATGAGGGACAATAATGTTGCAAATTACATCAGTTAAAAGTTACATAAGTATCAAGAAAAGCATTTAAAGAAAATAGGGGACAAGGTGAATGGAGCGGGAAGGGTAAAGGGATAGAGTAAAGGGGTAGGAGGAAGATAGGACGTAGAGACGAGGGGAAAATCTGCCCAAGGTCTTGCTGGGTAAGTGACGGCATGGAGGGGGAGTCCACAACCAATCTCCGGTTTAGCTAAATGGTAGCTCCACCGGGCATCAGCCAAATCGCTAGGTCTCCACAGTCTGGGGTAAGTTCCGCAGGTTTCAAGTCCTGATGTATAGGCAGGTTAGGGGATAGGTTCAAGATCTGGTCAATGTCCAATTGTTGTCCCAGGGAAGTAAAACAATGTGTAGGGGACCACTACAGAAGCCATCTTGGTGTCAGGCAGAGGACTGTACTGTATACTGGTACACAGGTGGCCATCCGAAGGTTAGGCATCAGGCAGTTAAAGTCAATATCCAGGGCAGCGGTCGCCAGAAAATAACAAATCCAGCGTGCATACACCATCACATGCACAGACATGCACAAGCACACACCAATGTGAGCAAACACTCTCATATGCACACTGACGCACACACACAAGCACATAGACAGAGATATCCAAGAACACAAGCCCACATAAAATCCCATGCTCTAATACAAAAACACCCAAATACAAGCACACACAAACACCATCACATGCACAGACATGCACAAGCACACACAAATGCGCTCACTCTCATATAACAAGCAGACATGCACAAACACACATACAGAAACTATCAAAAACACAAGCACACATACAATCACATGCTGCAGAACAAAAATACCCAGGGACGTACACACAAATACATGCACACACACACCATCGCACGCACAGACATGCACAAGCACACAAAAAATGTGTGCACACACTCCCATATGCAAACAGAGGGCTCACATACAGAAACATCCACACGCACAAGCACACATACAATCCCATGCTCCAATGCAAAAACACTCAAATACCTGCACACACCATCACACGCACAGACATAAGCACACATACAGAAACATCTGCGCGCACAAACACAAGCACACATAGAATTACAATCTCTAATACAAAAACACCCAAATACATGTCCACACCATCACACGCACAGACATGCACCAGCACACACAAATGTGAACATAGTCTTTCATGCACGCACAGGCGCACACACACACGTGCGTCCGCACACCACCCTGATATCGCTGGTTTTGGATGAGGGGAGTGCAACTGGACATATGAAAATAAGGGAGTACTGTTTACGCTGTCCCTTGTTGGAAAGATAATCCAGGCCTGAAATATGTATCTGGTGATAAAAGCACCGATCTGGCCACAGACCAATAATACAAAAATAATCAACCAAACGGGTTGGGGGCACCCGCCATGACCAGTAAGATCGGGGGAATCCCGACGTCAGGGTTCCCTCGAGGAGGAGATCGGAACATTCCTCTTCAGGGGCAGAAATGGCAAATAAAAACGGGCACAGCGCTTCCCTGCATCAAGCAAAGCCAGGGGCTCTTGAAATAAAAGCAAGGTCCTGTAGGGTTCAAAAGTACAGCAGACAGGGTTCCATGGCAAGGAAAAGGAGCAGGCAGCTCCCAGCAAAGCAAGTCCCCCAGTCATCCAGCATCCAGGGCATCCAGGGGCTGGGCAGGGCCCAGGGAGGCCAGCCTTTCCCTGGGCCCCAGCAGCAGCACACCCCTGGTAGATTCAAGTCAGGAAACAAGAACATTTTACATGAGGTCACAGCCTCTTTTTATACACACATTTCCTTTGTTGTTAAAGGTGTAGGCCGGTGGCGAACCAGACGCAACTGGTTCTTGAGCACTTTGTTTTGCTCTGCCCCTCTCTTTATTCACAGGGTGGGTCAGGGACATCAGACACACCACAGGGGGTGGAGCCAGCATTGTGGAGGGAAGGCCCAGCCCTATTAAGGTCCCAAGTGCACTCCGCCCACCCATCTGTATGTAAATCTCTCTGTTCACCACCGGGGCAGACCCATCCTGACTCCTGGAGCCAGGCACTCTAGCCAGCTGCAGCCAATCACAAGTCAGACAGTCAATTTACATTCACTGCACAGACAGGCCAACTTCTAGAAGTGGCACTTCCACACTTGACACATTAAATCTGCACACATCATCGCGCAGCATTCAATCTCACGAGTCCGCACATACCAAACTCGACCCTGCACTCCCCACACATCAGAAACTACCATGGACACACATATCCCCCATGCATTCCTATGGGAGGGCAGGCCAATCTCACAGACGCACTCAGAGAGCGCACGCACTTTACACTTGGACACAGTGTCAAAGTGAGCAAAGACCAGAAATCACTATACTTAGGTAACATTAAAAGGCAAAAAGTTCAGGGGTGAACCTGCCAGAAGGGCCAAGTCCAACAAGGACCATATCCAACTTTTTAAATACACTGTACCCAGCCACCTAGGCTATGTATGGTCTAAATTAGGGGTGACATATATGGGACACCATGATGAAACATAGAAGTCACAGACACTGGTAACAAGGGGGCAGATTTACAAGCCTCTTGCGCCCCTTTTACGCTGCCGTTGCGTCACTTTTGTGATGCAGCGGCGGCGCAAAAGATGTGCCTTGGTGTGGGGTATTTACAACGTGACGCAACTCCCAGATGCGTCATGTTGTAAAGCCCTGCGCCAGAAGGAGGCGTTCCTGCGCGGGGGTCGTTCCGGCGCAGGAACGCCTCCTGAAAGTGGCTGAGTGAAATCTACAAGATTTCACTCAGTCACATTGGGACCCATGCTGCGTCAAAAACCTGCGCCTGCTTGAAGCAGGCGTAAGGAGTGACCCAGCATTGTACACATAGGGCCCCCCAGAAGCATTGCTGGAGCTGTGTTGTGCCTCCAACGATAATAAGATGCCAGGGCACAGAGTAATGGCGATCGGGGGCAGCGTAGGTGTACACCGCTTGTCTCCAGGAGAAGAAGGAGGCCAGAAGGACCCGTGGGCTATTGAAAATGGATGGAAATGTGTGCTATCATGTACATTCTTTGGAAAGGAGGGTCCTAGGGAGTCTTGGGGTGACATATGGAGTGCTGCGCACGCACTGGAAGGATGGGGAAGGGGCAACACACTGCCCCTATAATGAATCTCGGCCTTGGGTTGTGTGCAGCGATACACAGCCATTTCCTGAAATGGAAGGAAATGTCATGCAATGTATCCGATCTAATGACGCCTGGGGGCACTGTGTAGGTTCACCAAGGCACGAGGGCGCTGGACAACGAGAGAGGTGATGAGTTCGCATCGGGACACCGTGCAGGTATAGGGAGGCCGGAAGTACTTTACTTATATGTGTAATTACGAACATATGCAGCGTGGCACCACGCTCGTTTAAGACTGTCCTGGGAGCTGGCGGTAAAGGGTAATAACCTGTCCGAGGCTCAGAGCTGTCAGAGGCACGTGAGCTCCCACGGGGGGTGGCAGGGTCATCTCACCGACCCCGCCAACTGTCCCTAAAGACTAGATAGGCCCCCCACCCCCTGTCAAAGCCAAAGACCTGACACACTCTTAGGGACTGTGCAGACAATCGCATTCCACAGGCTCTAGTGCTCCTGGATCTGTCAGCCGCATTTGACACGGTCGATCACACCATCTTGATCGACCGTGTCTCTCAGGCTGGCATCCAGGGCACGGCAGCCGGCTGGCTGAAGTCCTTTTTAGCAGACCGTTCCCAGGCAGTTCACCTGGGCAACTTAGCGGGCACCAAGCAAGCCATCATATGTGGTGTACCCCAAGGCTCGTCCCTGTCACCCCTCCTGTTTAATCTCTACATCTTCCCTTTAATCCAAGCTCTTAGAGAAAACAGGTAACGGTGCTGAATTATGCAGACGACCTACAGCTCCTATTCACAATTGACAACTCAGACACGTCCATCTCCTTCTTCCAATCAACAATGAGGTTCATCCAAGATTGGATGAACCAAAATCATTTGAAATTGAACCCAGGAAAAACCGAGCTGGTCCTGACTGGGGACAGCGCTAAATACTGGGGCCCACATTACTGGCCAACAGAAATGGGTCAAGCTCCGATCCCCTCATCATCGGCAAAAATGCTTGGCATCACCCTAAACAGTGACCTCTCTCTTAAAACGCAAGTAGGCCAGGTGGTCTCCAAGTGCCTCTTCCAAATGAGGAAAATCCGGAAGGTTCGTCGCCTTCTGACCCACGAAGCCCTGATACAGGTGGTGATCCCAACTGTGATCTCTCACATAGACTACGCTAACTCGATATATCTGGGCCTTCCCCAGTTCCTTCTGAAACGACTTCAGATGGTGCAGAATCAGGCAGCAGGACTGATTTTACACCAGCCTAGATGGCATTCTGCCACCCCCCTTCTGAAAACACTTCACTGGCTCCCGGTCGCCCAACGCTGTACCTTTAAAGTCAGCTGCATGATATTTAAAGCGCTCTACTGCAAAAGCCCCAATTTCATTACAAAACTCATTATAAAGTATGCCCCTTTCCGACGCCTTCGCTCGGCCCACCAATGCCTTCTACAAATTCCATCCTTTAAACGTAAACGCTCTGGCGGCTGCAGATTTGGCACTCTGGCACCTCGCCTGTGGAATGCCCTGCCCCTTGAGATCCTGCTATGCCCCAACCTCATGTCATTCAGGAAATCCCTAAAGACCTGGCTTTACCAACAAGCATACTACAAAATCCGCAGGCTTCCAACTCTGACTGCCCTCTGTCTTTACAGCGCCAGGAAACCAACCGCTGTCAGTGCGCTATACAAACCATTGTTAACATAACATAACATAACAGAACCTAGAAAAAAACAAGCTGACTCCGTGGGGAACGCAGAGCACATGTTAAAGAATGGTTTCAAAAACCAAATAGTGACAGGCAATGTACTGCTGCCATCTAGTGGTCAGGAGGATGTCTGCTGACTGCTTAATGTTCGCACAGCTCCACTGCCAGCCTCTGGAATCCCAAGAGACCCTCTCCTGTACAGAAAACAGTGCCCGGAGGGCACGGCCACAACGTGAACACGGAGCCTTTGAAATAGGAAACCGAACAGATGGTGCAGCTGCTCGCTCCCGCGAGGTAAACGCCACATATGCACCAGCGCTCATTGGGAACAGTGCAGTACATGCACGAGTTTCCCAAAAAGTCCTGAGCGATTACAAGAGGCCCTCCTAAGCAGCACTTATGCGCTGATTAGGCTCGACCTACAACTACGAAAACTTCTTTGACACCGCTCAACTAATAAGCAACAAAGATGTTTTTCTCGGCCAATTACAAAGACCACTTAAGTTGAGCGTTGTCTAAAAGGGCTCACTCAACTCAAGTCTATATTGTCGTTGGCTGAGAAAAAAATGTAGTTGTTGCTCGTTACTTGAGCGGTGTTAAAGAGGTTGCTGTGGTTTCAGATGAACTGTTTAAGCATGTATCTATTGCTTATTGCAGGTGATGTGTCACAGAAGGTCCGCCCTTTTCTTTGTCAGTGAGCGGGCTTCTTGACTCCTCACCGGTGCTCCCGAGCCTCGAAAGCACCGTCTGTGCTGGGGAGTGCACTCTCTTCCTCCAGGCGAGCATCTTGTGACAGGGTTGGCATCCTTGCAGCATTGTGGTGCCATGCAGTGCCCAGAGCAGGAGGGGCATTGGGGGGGTCACCACGTGGGGCTTCTTCCACCATGGTTCCAGATGCAGCACACGCACAGAGCTTCTTGTAGGCGTGGTCAGGACCTCCTCCTATTCCCATCTGTGTGACAGTGGGCTCCTTGATGGGGAAGTGCAGGGCTGACCGTCTGTGGAAACACAGGAAGCCCAGGGTGAGTGCCCCCACTGCTCCTTGAGGCGGTACCCTCACACAGCTCCCTCACCTCCACAGGGATGTCCCCTCACACAGATCCTGCACTCGCTGCTCCTTGAGGCAGTACCCTCACTCAGCTCCCTCACCTCCACAGGGAGTCCCCTCCCACAGATCCTGCACTCGCTGTTCCTTGAGGCGGTACCCTCTCACAGCTCCCACAGCTCCAAAGGGATGTCCCCTCCTGAAGGTGCTGTATTCACTGCTTCACAAGGCTGACCCTCCACCAAAACTCCACAGGTCCACTTCCTCTCATAGATCCTGCACCCACTTCTTTGCAGGACTACCCATGGCCCCCCACTGCACATTAGTGCCCCGTGGTTAGAAGAGAGCTGTTCTCCCTTAGGGCCTTAATCCACAATTCTGTGAGGTTAGAGAACCCGTCCATCAGGCCCTGACTGCACCCACAGCTCTGCAGGGATAGAGGTCCCCTCAGGCAAGTTAGATATCCACTGCTCTGTGGATTGCCCGCGTCCACAGACCCTGCACTCAAAACTCCACAGGCCCTTCCCCTCCAACTGAACTGGCACCCACTGCTCCACAGAGATAGAGCACTCTTATGGCAGGCACTGCATCTACTGCTCCGCTGGGATATGTTAACCCCAGGCAGATTCTATAGTCCTTGATCTGTGGGGCTTGAATATCTCCCTGTATCCCTGCCAGCGCTGCTCTGTTTGGATAGAGCACCCTCTCCTGCCGACTCGGATCTCACGACCTGAGGTGCTAAAGTGCTAAAGTGTGCCTTCTGCAGATCTCCCAACCACTGATCCCCTTGGTTCAATTACCCCTCTCCAGCGATTCATTGGGCTAGAATATTGCCTCTGCAGGCACCTCACACATTGCTTCATTTTACTAGTGTACCTTTTCCACGAGCCCTGTACCTACAGCTCTTCGGAGCTCTCCCCTCTCCAGGTACTGTACCCACTACTTTGTGAGGCCAGAGTAGCCCCCAGACAGAACCCACATTCACTTCTGTGCTGGGCAAGAATACCATTACCACAGGCTCTGCTGCCATGATTTTCAGAGCAGCCCCTTCCACATGCCTCATACCAAGTGATCTGTGAGGCTGAAGGACCCTTCCTGCAGACCATGTCATCTCTGGGGCTAGAATGTCCTTCTTGCAAACCTGAATCTCCTACTACATGGGGCTATAGTAACCTTCACAAACTCCCAATCCCACTGCTCCATGTGGCTGTTCAGTCCTGTACACACTGTTCCACAGAGCGGTCCGCCCCTGCAGGCCACTCATCCACTGGCTATACCTCCCTCAGGCCACACATCCACTGACTGCCCCTGCAGACCATACATTCACTGGCATCCCCCCTAACAGGCCACACATTCACTGGCTGCCCCTCCCACAGGCCACATATCCACTGGCTGCCCCTCCCGCAGGCCACACATCCACTGGCTGCCCCTACCATAGGCTACACATCCACTGGCTGACCCTACCACAGGCCACACATCCACTGGCTGCCCCTACCATAGTCTACAAATCCACTGGCTGACCCTCCCAGAGGCCACACAACCACTGGATACCCCTCCCACAGGCCACACATCCACTGGCTGTCCCTACCACAAGCCACACATCCACTGGCTGCCCCTCCTGCAGGCCACATATCCACTGGCTGCCCCTCCCGCAGGCCACACATCCACTGGCTGCCCCTACCATAGGCTACACATCCACTGGCTGACCCTACCACAGGCCACACATCAACTGGCTGCCCCTACCATAGTCTACAAATCCACTGGCTGACCCTCCCAGAGGCCACACAACCACTGGATACCCCTCCCACAGGCCACACATCCACTGGCTGTCCCTACCACAAGCCACACATCCACTGGCTGCCCCTCCTGCAGGCCACATATCCACTGGCTGCCCCTCACACAGGCCACAAATCCACTGGCTGCCCCTCCCAGAGGCCACACAACCACTGGATACCCCTCCCACAGGCCACACATCCACTGTCTGCCCTCCCACATGCCACACATCCACTGGCTGCCCCTCCCAGAGGCCACACATCCACTGGCTGCACCTACCACAGGCCACACATCCACTGGATGCCCCTCCAGGCCATACATCCACTGGCTGCCCTTTACGCAGGCCACCCATCCACTGGCTGCCCCTCCCACAAGCCAGACATCTACTGACTGCCTCTCCCACAGGCCACACATCCACTGGCTGCCCTTTCACAGGCCACACATCCACTGACTGACCCTCCTGCATGCCACACATCCACTGGCCACCCCTCCTGTAGGCCACACATCCACTGGATGCCCCTCCTTCAGGCCACACATCTACTGGCTTCCCCCCGCAGGCCATACATCCACTGGCTGCCCCCCACAGGCCACACATTTACTGACTGCCCCTACCAGAGGCCACACAACCACTGGTCGACCCTCCCACAGGCCATACATCCACTGGCTGACCCTCCTGCATGCCACACATCCACTGGCCACCCCTCCTGTAGGCCACACATCCACTGGCTGCCCATACCACAGGCCCCACATCTACTGGCTTCCCCCCCACAGGCCATACATCCACTGGCTGCCCCCCACAGGCCACACATTTACTGGCTGACCCTACCACAAGCCACATATCCACTGGCTGCCCCTCTCAGAGGCCACACATCCACTGGCTGCCCCTACCAGAGGCCACACAACCACTGGATACCTCTCCCATAGGCCACACATCTACTGGCTGCCCCTACCACAAGCCACACATCCACTGGCTGCCCCTCCTGCAGGCCACAAATCCACTGGCTGCCCATCCCACAGGCCACACATCCACCGGCTGCCCTCCCACAGGTCACACATCCACTGGCTGCCCCTCCCAGAGTCCAATGCCGTCAGGAAAAGTGTGCTTAAACACTGGCCGGTCCTGAATGCCAGCCTACTGACAATAGAGCGCCCAATGTTCGCATTTAAAAGACCTAAGAACATTAAAGATCATCTGGTAAGGGCAGCTCTTCCCCAACAACCACTGAAAACTAACATAAATGAAGCATGGGAGCTTCCACCTCTTACGGGACATAAAAAATGTGGTAACTGTGTCTGTTGTGACTCGACCATTGAAGGCCAATGTTTTGAATATGGTACCATTAAGTTTGCTCGCAAATATTTTTCCAATTGTAACTCTGCCAACCTGGTCTATGCTATCTTATGTCCCTGCATGCTTATTTACATAGGACAAACAAGTCAAAAGGTGAAACTCAGAATAGGACAACATCGCAGCAGGATCAGATGTTAAACAGCAAACGCACCCCTTGTGGAACATTTTACAAGAATGGGCCACAATGAAAAAGACCTCATCTGGACAGTGGTCACCATTATTAAACCACCCCCAAGAGGGGCAGACATGGCATATTTGCTTAACAAAGAGGAACTCCATTGGATTTTGAAATGCGACAGCATTAGGAATGGCCTTAATCGCCAAGAAGACTGGACCTCCCTACTGTAATACCCACTAATTACGTTGTATTCTGTGATTTGTATAATGTATTCCGTTTTTAATTACTTGCGCCGTTCTGTGCACCACCTTCACGGGCACTTTCACCACCATCTACAACTACACCAATGTAAAATGGCTGCCATGTTAACCAGCACTCTGGAACAGACTTCATTCCGTGTAGTCCCTTCACCATTTCTACGACCCTCGAGACTTATCAGCCTTCATGGCCGACCGGTCTCTCATTCATCCGCTGCCACTGCTGCTGCGATTCACGAGGTGCAATGGTAAGTTAATCCCCCGCTGAACTAAGGCCCGGTTGTCTGGTAATGTATCTCACTACGCCAATCCGACTAACTCAGCTGCCCATCTCCTCCCCTAGATACAGCCATTGGGTTGCCATCGATTCGAGCGACTGCGCTCTTTCCCAGCCTGCACGGACAGATGTCCTTTCTGCCAGTATAACTTCGTTATGGTAACTACATTGCTTTAATTTTCACCCGGACTGTTCACTGGACACGCACAATGTGGCTGACTGTCCCCGTTTTTTTCAGATACAACACTCAACCCTTGAGACGCCGCATGTAAATAATTGCCCGTGAAGAAACCATACACGTAGGTTCTTCCTTCACCCGGCGCATGCCTCTTCAGCTGCCGTCGATCGTTAACATAGTCTGCATGCCATAACTAGATACGATTATGGAATGTGTACTATCACCATTCAGTCCTATGTAACCATTAAGCGCAATATTCTGAAATAATTGTTTTTCATCACGCATAGACTGGCACATGCTCTGATTTCTCGAATATTCGGAATTTAGCCATTTGTGTAGCAATCGCATTTTCACAATCACTCTACACGGACCTCTCGAACTCGTGCGGCTCGATATTTTCGTTTTTAATGCTCACCATGTTCACTCGCCGGTTCTCACCCTTTCACAATTTTGCATTATCTTTGCAATTTCTTTGTAACATGCCTAAAATTGATGTATATCTTTTTGCTTGTTCTCCCCCTCTTTTCTATGTAATTGTCTTATGTGAAGCAATGTGACTAAAGGCATAGTGTAATTAATGCTTAAGACAACATTTGTTATTCCTTGTCCTGATGATGATGCCCTATATTCAAATACGGCATCGAAACGTCGTCGACCTTAAAACCCCAAATGCAATATATGATTGAAATTTTGACAATTGCAGTGGTGTGATAAATAATTCAAGTCTGTAACACTGACTAAAAGTATACAGACGCAATTTTGCTTTGCCCCTTTGGCCACCAGTTTTTGCTGTCTCGTCTTGTATTTTAAGGGTCACGGCTGTGCCCGCTTGACACTGAATGGTTCTCCCATTTCGAAAATATCCTTCTGATCAATTAAAAAATAAATTTCTTGTCCGGCTGGACAAAAGACATTTCACTTATCAGGTGTATGATTAATGTTTTTTTCATATCATTGTTTCCAATAATAGGGACCACTGTCTTACATAATACGATACTGCCCAAGGTCCCTATGGCATACCTTTTGGGTTCCCTTGTGTTTGTGTAGAACCTCCCAGAGGCAACACAACCACTATATACCCCTCCCACAGGCCACACATCCACTGGCTGCCCCTCCCAGAGGGTTGGAGTGCCCCTTTCGTGAGGCTGCGCACCCACTTCTCTGTGGGACTAGAGTAGCTTTCATATCCGTCCCACATCCACTGCCCCACACTGCTGCCCCTCCCACATGCATTGCATTGCTGAACGGGGCTAGAGAACTCTTCCTGCAGGGTCTAAAACCATTGCTCTATGGGGATGCCTCTCCTGCAGCCAATGTACCCACTGTTCAGCAAGAATAGGGTACCTCTCGGGCAGGGTCCAGGGCTCGAGTACCACTTCTGGGGGCCCGACACCACTGCTGTGTGTGGCTTGAATATTCTCACGCAGTCTCTGCAGAGTATGTGTCTATGTCTATGTACTGTTTTTTGTAGAGCGCATATTTTACCCGAGGGTCTCATAGCGCTTTGCCGAGACTCAGGAACAGACAGAAAAGAAGGCTGGGAATAAAAGAGATTTCAAAGAACTAGGTCTTAAGGGACTTACAAAACTTTACATGCTTAGTCTCGGTTCGTAGGTGCATTGGCAGAGAGTTCCAGAGGGTGGAGGCAAATTTTGAAAAAGATTTGCTACCATG
Source organism: Lissotriton helveticus (assembly GCF_964261635.1). Classification (NCBI taxonomy): domain Eukaryota; kingdom Metazoa; phylum Chordata; class Amphibia; order Caudata; family Salamandridae; genus Lissotriton; species Lissotriton helveticus. The sequence continues at coordinate 1,708,637,913 of NC_136069.1, read as the reverse complement.
CTTAACAGTTCAAACTTTAGGAATTATTAGTATGTGTTTGTTTGCAGAGCGAAGTGCCCTTGACGGCTGATACTTCTTCGGTCTAGTTGCAAGGTACTGGGGGCCCTGTCCATTTAGAGTTTTATGGAAAAGACAGCAAATTTTAAAGTCTATTTGCTTCTTGATAGGCAGCCAATGAAGCGAACTCAAGCTGGGTGCAGAGAGAGAGCGGGCTGGAAGATTTGGAAGGGCTGGAGAAGTGTGGCTCACTGATTAGAGGAGGCAGACCCTGATGCAGAGGTCAGACCCAGGACCAGGGTTCAATTCCCGACGCGGCAGGGTCTTGAGCCCAAATGTCCACGGACTCGATAATTCTCGCCTCGGTGCCTACTCGAATCATGGGTTGACACTCTGCAGCTCTGGGCAATAGCTTGCTTAATCTCCACTACCGCCCCCCGCGGCGGGATGCCTGGTCTTCACCTTGGGGATGCCCAGTAGGGGTAATCTCGCAGGGAAAACCAGGACGGGTTCCCAAAGCAAGCGCTAAGAGACCTGTCGGTGATTTGGCGCTATATAAATCGAAATTAACATAACATAACATAGCAAGATTTAAGACCAGTCTGGCTGCTGTATTTTACAGAACCCGGAGCTTATAAAGTTGTTCAGTGTTTATGGAAGCCAACAAGGCATTCCCATATTACAGGCGACTGACAATCAGACCCTGGATCAATGGCAAACAGGAGGGCAAAGGGACCCATTTAAAATGTTTACGAAGGGCGTGCTTTATCCAGTAACAAGTACCTATTGGGTGATTGACATGATCACGCATAAAGAGTTGGTTGTCAATCATTACATCGAGATTACGGGCTGTTTCTTGCAGAATGGGACAGGTACCTAAAGTAGCAGGCCACCAATCATTAGTTCACAGCATCTGCGCATTGCCAAAAAGAAAATAACTTCTGTTTTATTTACGTTCAGCTGGAGGTTGTTTGTTGACATCCAGTTGTTTATGTCCCGCATACATTGTACGAATCTGTGTTTGGTGCTAGCGACATCAGGACTAAGAGTGATTAACAGCTGTGTATCACGGCATACAACAGTGTGTCAAAGCCGTGATCCTTGATGTTTTTAGCCAAGGGAGATACATATAAATTAAAGATCGTAGGGCTCATAATGGCTCCGAGGGGGACGCCTTTATTTATGGGTTTGCTCTTAGAAGTAAAAGCACCAATTTGGACTCGAGAAGTGCGATCGCTCAGATAACTCCTGAACCAGACCAGTGCAGGGCCCTCGACACCAGCCTCTCTCAGGTGACCCAGAAGAATGGAATGGGAAATGGTGTTGAAGGCGGCCGACAGATCTAAAAGGACTAAAATGGCTGACCTCTGATTGTCCAAGGAGAGTCTGATGCTATCCACCACTTCAAGTAAAACTGATAGGGATCTAGCACTTTATTTTTTTCTAGGTGTTTAATTAGTTGACTATTTATCAAAGACTCTTGGATTTTACCAAACAGAGGGAGAAGAGATATAGGTCGGTAGTTGTTTAGTTGTTCAGGATTAGATTTTGGTTTCTTTAAAATGGGTCTGATTATGGCCTCTTTCCACCTTATAGGTACCAGGGAATGTAGTAGTGGAAGGTTAAAGAGCCTTGTTAGGCTGGAAGTGATAAATGGAGTGATTTTTAATAGAACCTGGGAAGATACTATATCAGAGGGGGAGCCTGATTTTACCTTTTTGAGTGCCAGGGTAACTTCTTCCAGAGAGAATTCTGAAAATTTGTTTAAGGTAGAGACCGCCAAGGAGCAGCTTTCTTCTGTTCTCTGAGTATGCAATTGAACAGAATCGTGAGGAAATTGACTATATATGCTGTCGACTTTCTCTACAAAGAAAGTGGATAAGGAATCAACACGCACCTGAGAGGCAACTATTGGGGGCTGCATAGTAGCAGGATGTGTAAATTCATTAAGAAGCTTAAACAATTCTTTCTGAGAATTGGAGTCTTTATTTATTCTGTCCCCTATAGTTTTGTTACTGATATAACATGGGCTAAATACTGTCTGTGTAAAAGTTTGTAGTTGTTACGGTCAATAAGGCATTTTTTGTGTTGAAGGCTTGCCTTCCTGGGCCCTGCCCAGCCCCTGGATGCCTGGAGGACTCTTCTACTTTTTGGATTCCTGACAGAGGGGGCTTTGCTGATGGTGGGGCCCAGGAGGGACCGCCATGGGGGCTATCTCCTTGCTGGAGTGCCCTATGTGCTGGCCCATGGGCCCTGCATTGCCTCCCTGACCTCCAGGACCTGTTTCTGTGCTGTTGCCTTTTCCCCAGGAATTGATGCTGCCTGTGGGTGCCCTGGGAGCGTTGGGCTCCTTTCTCCTGTGGCCCTGTGAGAGGGAATCCCGAGCGTAGGGATTCCCCCTGTGGCTCCTTCATCGCAGGTGCCCACCCTGCATTATGCCCGATTCTCGTTAATTTTAATTGAAGGGTGCCACCCCTTTTTATAGGTGCCTTAATGGGTGCCCACCCTCTTTTTATGTTTTTCTTGTACACCGAGAGAGCCTACCCCTCATTTATGCCCCAAAGTTTCACCACCGCGGCCCTCGCGCCGCAAAAAGGAAGTCAGGAACTGGAGTACCTGACGATGGGCGGGACTTCTGGTTGGCGAAGGAAGTCCCGCCCGCTGCCGCGCTGTGATTGTTCGCCCGGCCGAGACTCCGGCGGCGTCACAGAGATGCCGCACAGGAATTGGCCAATCAGTGAGGGCTTCCCCTGCGCTTGGAGACCGTGCTGAAGAGATCGGCGCCATGAGGAGAGCAACCGGAAGGAAGCCAAGGGGAAGAGAGCTTCCCCTACCGATGCCGAGAGGAGACGCCGCAGAAAGGAGACGCCGCCTCCTGACCAGCCGGTGAGTGCAGGGTCGCTCCTCAGCCCTTCCTCTGTCCCAGGGTCCCTGAGAGGCTCCTAGGGGCCACCTGTTTCAGAGCCCCGAGGCTCCTAGGGGGCATTTGTTTTAGAGCCCCGAAGCTCCACCTGCGTCCCGGGGGCATTTTGTTTAGAGCCCGAGAGGATCCTACAAACACAGGGGGCATTTCACGGGGTAGAGCGGCCCCGGATGGCAGCGGGCCACTCCCCCACGTTGGCAGCATTTCTTTAGAGCCTGCGAGGCTCCCAGGGGCATTGTTGTGTTTAGAGGCCGTGGCTCTGAGGCCCCAGTTTATTTCTAGAGCCAGAGGCTCCAATGTGCGCAGTATGATGTGTTCTGAGCCTGGAGGGCTTCCAAAATGCGTATTCTTTGTTCCAGAGCCTAGAGGGCTCCAGCCTGTGGCGCGGTTTTGTCAGGAGGGCAAGCGAGGGCCCATGTGGCAGTTCTGATTTCCAGCTGCCCAGCAAGTAGTGGGCAGCTGCACCGTTTAGGTCTTTTCTTTCCAGGGACATGTACTTTGGACTCAGGAGTGAGTCGCACCCCTACTTTGGCCTTCCCCAGCTGCACAGCACTTAGTGCCAGCTGCAGTGTTTAGGCCCTGTTCTTGTCCCTCAGCTGCCCAGCAAGTAGTGGGAAGATGCTACGTTTAGGTTTTGGCGCAGTGGCGCAACCTGGACCTTTATGTGTGTTCCGTGCTAATTGTGATTTATGTGCTTCTTAGGGTGCTAGGAAATGTACTGTGTAGAATGTTTTGCGCACCCTGTTCTATGTTCTAAGTGCTAGTTCTACCAAGTGCTTATTCCTGACTGGTCCAGGTGGCCCTGTCTTATATCTACATAATCCCCTGTAAATTCTGCCCGTGCCAATGGCACAGTGTAAATTATGTGTTACTTATCTAATGTGTTTGGTGTAATACAAAGGCTATTTTACATAACCTTATGTGGAGTTCCTTTTGTGGGGAGCCTGGGATGTTGTTGCTGGGGGTGCATGCGCAAATGCTTTACACATTGCCTCCGAGATAAGCCTGACTGCTTGTGCCTAGCTACCAAGGGGGTGAGCAGGGGTTATCTTTGGCGGGTGACTTCCTTGCCCTGACTAGAGTGGTAGTTTCTGCCTGGCTTTGGCGCAAGCCTCAGCCAACCAGAAATCCCATTTCTAACATCACCCAACAGAAGAAAATTATCGCTTGTTAGTACGTGGGGAGCAATTATCTCCATAAGGCGACTGGAAAGTGCAGATTTCTACCCAGTCTGTGCTGAGGGAATCAATAATGGTAAATATGATATTTGCTCTGAAAGCGATAGCTAGTCCTCCGCCTCTCTTGTCCTTCTGTCCACTCTACTCAATTGATAATCTGGTGGAAAGGCTAAAGAGCTATCTATCGTAGAGGACTCTTAGGACCAGGTCTCTGTTACAAACAAGAGGTCTGGCTTCTCATAGTCAAGCGGAGTCCATACTTCTAGGGCATGTTTGGGGAGAGATTGGGCGTTACAATATAACCCTGTTATATTTTTAGGGTTAAGCTTAGGGTCGTTTGAAACTATCCTAGCCTATTTTGACCCGTTGAGATGAGGGGTATGATCTCGCGAGGAGGTTTAATGTTATATTCAGGAGGGAGAGAAATTGTTCAAAGAAAGAAGCTGCTTACTTACTTGTGTATCTAATGGTGTCCATCGATAAGATGATCGCCACAAATATACAGGTAGGGAGAATACGCTGTGGGATATAACGGGCAGCGAGGCAGGCGGAGGCCAGGTGCAGACGGGTGCAAACGGGCTTGTCTTTGGCGTGCCTTAAGCGTGCTGCTGGCTCGGCGATGCGCACGTCTGCTGAGCTCGTCCTGACTGCAGGCCTGCTTTTGAGCTGGTGGGTGTGGGCGGGAGAGATCGGCAGCAACTAGACTGCAAACCTCCCAATGTGACCGGAAGAATGGCTGACGGTACCTTGTCCCTCTTCTCAAACGGAACACGCCGCTGCGGACCGGGGACAGTACAGTGCATTAGGTAAGAGCACAATTTCTCAAGTAACGGGTTAAATGTAGAGACTCAAACTAAATCTTAAAACTGAGCACAAAAAATGTATATACAATTGCGATTCTCCTATTAACATGCCTAGAGAATCTAGATTTCATTAAAGACACGGAGGCTCACATTATGCAATGACTTTTAATTGCAGATCCAAGACAGTCGCATTACAATATAAAGGTTCCAATAAGAACACTGAGAAGAAGTAATAGACAAAACATAGCAACCATCAGCCTCTTTTAAATCAGGCGAAGAAAGAAGATGTAGTAGTTTCCAGAAAATTCGAAGTGGAGGATAAACGAAGAAGTCAACCGGACGGTCTCTTGGTGATGAAACATCCAAAGTAGATTAGGTGGAAGGATTACCTGAAAGAAAGGAGACAATGAAAATTGTATCCTAGAGAAAGGGGTAATCATAAATAAACAAATCCTAAAAAGAATTGAATAGTCATAAATAACATTTTAGTATAAACATAAAATACATCATATCATATTTAAGTCATACTTAGAATATACATTATATATCCACACCCAAACAGGGAAGGGATGGGTGGGATAATGTGAGCCTCCGTGTCTTTAATGAAATCTAGATTCTCTAGGCATGTTAATAGGAGAATCGCAATTTCATTACAAGAACGGAGGCTACATTATGCATGTTGGTAGCCTTGTAAAACTACATTAGACATGTGATCAATAGGTTTACAATAATGTCTTGCAAAGGTATTAGCATTAGACCAGTCGGCAGCTTTAAGGATATCATCCAACTTACCTCCGGACCAAAGGGACTTACTTGCCATGGCACCTCTAACGGAATGAGCCTGAAATTTGGATATATCAATACCAGCTAGGGACATAGCAGATTTAACCCATCTGGCAATCGAGGTGGAAGAGAGGTTTAATAAAGGAAATGAGAAGCTGATTCTCATTAAGAGGACGAAGGTTAGACATTGTCCTATCATAAGCCTTCATGCATTCAACAACACAAAGTTTTGGAGAAGGATCAAAACGGGGATAAAAAATTGAATCAGACATGGTCTTTGTTCTTCTAAAGATTTCAAATTTAACTCCAAATAAGTTATAAGATCTATAACTCAATCCTTTGTCGAAGAGTTCAGCGAGGAAATTCACTATATCAACAATAGGTGCTTGAGTGGGATCCAAGTCCCTCTCCAAGCACCAACGAAACCAGCATTTCCAGATATTGTTGTATCTGTAGTGAGTTCCTGGTGCCCATGACTCTCTGAGGAGAGTAGAAGCTGACGACGAAAGTCCTGAGACTTCCTTAGATCTCCTGACACTCTCCAGGCAAGAAGGTTCAAACTCCCTGATAGGGTCATTAGATGAGGATCCCCGTTTACGTCCGTAAGGAGATCTTTCAGGGAAGGAATGAGAAATGGAACTTCGAAGGTCAGTTCCAGAACAGTAGGGAACCACGCCTGTGATGGCCGGAAGGGAGTTACTAGGGCTAGGGAGCATCTGTCCTGCCTCACCTTCTGCAGGACTCTCTGGATCATTGCGAATGGGGGAAAGGCATAAGCATTGATCCCTGACCAGGGTTGGAGATAGGCGTTTACTGCCTGTGCGCCGGGATCCGGCATCCAGCTGAAGTTACGGTCTAATTGAAAGGTGAGACGGCTCGCGAATAGGTCTATCTCGAATGGACCCCAATAGGAATTTAATGAGTCAAAGACAGCGACGTTCAATTTCCAATCGCTGTAGTCCGAAAGGAATCTGGAATTCCAGTCGGCAGAAATGTTTGACTTCCCTGGGTAGTATTCTGCTCTGAGAGTAATTTTGTGTTCTAAACAGAACATCCAAAGTTTCTTTGCTAAGTCCGAAAGGTCGGCAGACTTGGTACCTCCCAAGCGATTGATGTAGGCCACTGCTGAAACATTGTCCATTTTCAGAACAACCGATCTGCCTTGAATTGAGTGTTTGAAACTCATAAGGGCGTATAGGCCGGCAGTAAGTTCTAGGAAATTGATGTGGTGAGATGACTCCTCCTGAGACCAGATACCACCCGTGTTCTGGTCCAGGAAACAAGCACCCCAACCATGAAGGGAAGCGTCTGATTCTAGGACAAAATCCGGTTCCGAACTGAAAATTGCTTTCCCATTCCAAGCCTCTAGGTTCTCTAACCACCAGTTCAGTTCTACTTTGGCCTCTATATCTAAAGTGATTCGGTCTTCGTACCAGAGACCGGATCTCAACGCCCTTCCCTTTATCCTCTGCAAAGCCCGGTAATTCAGAGGACCAGGGAAAATCGCTTGGATGAAGGAAGATAAGAGGCCTAGAAGTCTCGCTAGTTCCCTTAAGGGGATGTCCTCCTGCCTTAGGACATGACAAATCTCTTTCTTGATCTTCGAGATTTTTGAAGGAGGTAAAAGGAGGAGACACTTGGAAGTGTTTAGAGTGAAACCCAAAAACTCTAGAGATTTCGAGGGGGTTAGAATAGACTTCTCTTTGTTGACGATGAAGCCTAGACTCTCTAACAGATTCATAGTCGTTTCCAGGTCTATAAGAATTTGAGGCAGATCTTGAGACAATATCAAAATGTCGTAGAGGTAAATGATAAGTCGAATTCCTCGTTCTCTTAGGAAAGAGGCTACTGCTCTCATTACCTTGATAAAGCACCAAGGAGCAGAGGAAAGTCCAAAGGGGAGAGCCTTGAACTGATAAAGACGATTTTTACAGAGAAATTGTAGGTAAGGTTGATGTATTTCCGCCATCGGGATAGTGAAGTAGGCATCCTTCAAGTCTAGTTTTACTAACCAGTCTTCTTTTTGAAGAAGATCTCTTAGGAGATGTATTCCTTCCATTTTGAAGTGCCTGTAGACCAGAAATTTGTTGAGACCCTTCAAATTTATAACTGGTCTCCAACCCTTTCCTTTTTTTCTCTACAAGGAACAAAGAGCTTACGAAGGTTAAAGAATCTAAGGGAACTTCTATTATTGCTCCTTTCTCGAGCATAGAGTGAATCTCTTCCTCGACTATTTTCTCCTTTTCTAATGAAATAGGAATGTCTCTTGGTAGAGAGGTTTGAATAGGAGTTTGAGTGAAGTCTATCATAAAGCCTGTTACTGTGGAAAGGACCCAGGGGTCCTGAGTTATTTCTTCCCATTTTTTTTGAAATAAGGCTGAGTCTCCCTCCCACCTTCGGAGGGATAGAGGGGAAAGGTGAAAGCTTGGGACTTACTTGGAGGGTTTGACGCGAAGGAAGCTCGTGATCTTGCACCTCTGGCTCTGTTTCCTCTTCCACGGTAGAAGCCGTTGTTAAAATTATTTTGTTGTCCACCTCTTCCATAAGGACGTGATCTCTGATAGGGCCTCTGCTTAAATCGGCCGGAAGAAAGGCCCCTTCTTCCGGCCCTTCCAAAAAAATTATTACTGAACACTCTTTTAATATTCTTTTGTGCCTTGTCGAGTGCAGTAAAGGTCGAGACGTATTTCCCTAGAGATCTTATAAGCTCTTCACCAAAGAGCAGGCCTTTTGGGTTTGAAGATGGCTCCTTGTCGGCCATGTCTGTAAGTTTAGGGTCTAGTTTAAAGAGGATTAGTCTACGTCTCTCAGCGTTAATGCTGGAATTGGCATTACCAAGGAGAATGAGGGCTCTTTGACTCCAACCCCTTATAAGGTCTGTATCAAGTTGGGTGCCTTTGAGGTAACACTCCTCGGCGGAGTCGAGAATCCTGCTTAGTGGGCCAAGTACATCCAGCAGGCGATCTTGGCATCCTTTAAAGGCTTTCTCAAGACCCTTTCTGGGGTCGCGCCCAAGTCTAAAGAGGTATTTAATTAGCTCAGGATCCATATTAGGGGCATAACATGCCTTTTCGTCAATTGAGGGTCTAGAGCATTCGGCTCTTAGGATATTTCTTGTCCCTCTTTCGAGAGGGAAACAGATCCATTTTTTAATAAATTTAGATACGTGTTCCTGTGGAGACCATAGAGTGCAACGGGGATGCTTTAGATTTAAGGGGGAGAACATCTCTTCTCCCAAGGGGTTTAGGATAGAATCTTTAGATGTAGAGGGGAGTTCGTCCTCCTCATCAAAAATTCCAACATCCCCATCATCCAAGTCCAGGACGTATTCGTCTGGATCCATATCATCGTCATCATCGGAGCCATCCCGGTAGTATTGAGCACTTTGGGATAGTGAGCCGCTAAGGGCGTCCAAGGTATTTGGGCCGCAAGGGGCACCCGAAGAAAGTGAGTCATAGAAGACATCTCTATTATTTGAGGTGTAAGGACCTCCCAAGGATTTTGTGGTGCTAAGACCACCAACAATATCAGAGGTGCTAGGACCTCCCGTGCTCACCTGCATTCCAGTAGAAATGTTATTATTTTTCTTTGTGCGTTTTGCTCCCGCTTTTTGACCAGCAAACGTATCAGATACTTCTTCTTGGGAAAGAAGAGGTCTTTTATAGGGGGCAAGATTAGCGATGGTCTCCCTTAAACAGGACTTCATTTCTTTTTGAATCATGGATCGAAAATCCTCCTTATTAAAGGAAGGAGTTGTAGCATTATTGCCCTCTGAGTCTGAGTCAGAAGCATTATCCATCTTAATTTAAGTAATAAACCCCCTTTTTTTTTTTTTTTTTTTTAGGTGTAAAATGCTATAAGGGAATAAAGAAGTTTTTTGTTTTTTTTTGTTTTTTGTTTTCCTGTAAAATGTTATAAGGGCGTAGGAATAAGGGTATAGAGGTCTCTAAAACCTCTGTTTGTGAGACCTGGCGCTTTAAATTGCCTAAATGTGTAGACGGTGAAGTCGCGGTGCCGAGGTGTCTTCAAACAGCTGATAATCAACTGTCAGACGGCAGAGGATTGAGGAAAGTCCCTAGGCGAGACACTCACGAAGCGTGAGACTCGCCGAGGTACTTTCCTCTAATGCGCGTTATAATTGCTGCCTTCGGCAGATGAGGGATTGCCGGAGGGGAAAAGGCTCCGCGGAGATGAGGAGGAAAGCGGCTGGGTCGGGCATGCGGCGCTTCATTTAAGGTGAGTGGCCCAGCGCCCCAGCCTGCGGGCGTGTATCGGACGGGCGTCCCAGCGCCCCAGGCTACGCGCGCATGTCGGGCCAGCACCTCAGGTTACACGCGCATGTCGGGCCTACCGCGGGCCCGGCCCTAGTACGTGAGCGGACACAAGTGATAAATAACCTGCGTGGTAACGCGTCCCTGAGTAAAGCAAAACTTTAGTTTTTATCGCGGTGAAGCGCAATCACGGGGCGATATCGCAGCATAATATTTTATCGCGGTGAAGCGCAATCACGGGGCGATATCGCAGCATAATATCTCTAGGGGTAGAGTGAAACCAGCGATGTCAAGACAAAGGGGTAAAAGGGAGGGAGGGGGGATCTCCATAAATTGCAAATCCGGGGAGGATGGGGGGTAGGAAGTGGGTTTAGGCCACATAATGATAAATCAGATCAACATCAGGAATAAAGAAAGGCAAGGTAATGTTAGGTGATTAACCTGCCTTAAGTCAAACCTCCCCAGATAAATATCTAACAACAAGGTAGAGATAAAAAACTTATATTAGAGAGAATGAAGTGAGCTACTTATCTGCTTGGAGCCGCATTTAAAAGAGGCTGATGGTTGCTATGTTTTGTCTATTACTTCTTCTCAGTGTTCTTATTGGAACCTTTATATTGTGATGCGACTGTCTTGGATCTGCAATTAAAAGTCATTGCATAATGTAGCCTCCGTTCTTGTAATGAAATTTAAAAACAGTGCGGGGAGAAAGGTAGAGCATCCTTCCTGCATATCAACCCGCACTGATCCATTGTGCTAGATTAATGCCCCGGAGGCCTGCACCCACTGCTTTATTTCTCTACTGTACCCCTCCCACAGGCGTTGCACCTGCTACTCTTTGAACTATCTCCTCTCACAGACATGGCATCCATTGCTTTGAGAGGCTAAAGTACCTTACCACCTTCCTGCAACCAGTGCTCTGTCAACCCCCCCTCCCAAGAGCACCCCTCCCTCTGACTCAGGGGGCTACAATACCTCTTGTGCAGGTTGTTCACACACTGCTCTGTGGGGTGGGAGCATCCTTCATCCAAACTCTACACCGTGAGTTCTACGGGGATAAAGTACCCCTCTCACTGCTCTGCACCCACTGCCCTGCAGGGCTGCCCACACCTGCTGCTCCTTCACCCACTGCCCTGCGGGGCTGCGCCCAACTGCATCTCCTGCACCCACTGCGCTGCAGGGCTGCCCGCACCCACTGCCCTGCAGGGCTGCCCACACCTGCTGCTCCTGCACCCACTGGGCTGCAGGGCTGCCACACCTGCTGCTCCTGCACCAACTGCCCTGCAGGGCTGCCACACCTGCTGCTCCTTCACCCACTGCCCTGCAGGACTGCCCACACCTGCTGCTCCTTCACCCACTGCCCTGCAGGGCTGCCACACCTGTGGCTCCAGCACCAACTGCCCTGCAGGGCTGAAACACCTGCTGCTCCTTCACCCACTGCCCTGCAGAGCTGCCACACCTGTGGCTCCAGCACCAACTGCCCTGCAGAGCTGCCCACACCTGCTGCTCCTTCACCTACTGCCCTGCAGGGCTGCCACACCTGCTGCTCCCGCACCCAAAGCCCTGCAGGGCTAAAACACCTGCTGCTCCTGCACCAACTGCCCTGCAGAGCTGCCCACACCTGCTGCTCCTGCACCCACTGGGCTGCAGAGCTGCCCACACCTGCTGCTCCTGCACCCACTGGGCTGCAGGGCTGCCACACCTGCTGCTCCTGCACCCACTGCCCTGCAGGGCTGCCACACCTGCTGCTCCTGCACCCACTGCCCAGCAGGGCTGCCCGCACCCACTGCCCTGCAGAGCTGCCCACACCTGCGGCTCCTGCACCCACTGCCCTGCAGAGCTGCCCACACCTGCTGCTCCTGCACCCACTGCCCTGCAGGGCAGCCACACCTGCTGCTCCTGCACCCACTGGGCTGCAAGGCTGCCACACCTGCTGCTACTGCACCCACTGCCCTGCAGAGCTGCCCACACCTGCTGCTCCTTCACCCACTGGACTGCAGGGCTGCCACACCTGCTGCTCCTGCACCCACTAGGCTGCAGGGCTGCCACACCTGCTGCTCCTGCACCCACTGCCCTGCAGAGCTGCCCACACCTGCTGCTCCTTCACCCACTGGGCTTCAGGGCTACCACACCTGCTGCTCCTGCACCCACTGGGCTGCAGGGCTGCCACACATACTGCTCCTTCACCCACTTCCCTGCAGAGTTGCCACACCTGCTGCTCCTTCACCCACTGCCCTGCAGGGCTGCCACACCTGCTGCTCCTGCACCGACTGCCCTGCAGGGCTGCCACACCTGCTGCTCCAGCGCCCACTGCCCTGCAGGGATGCCCCACCTGCTGCTCCTGCACCCACTGCCCTGCAGGGCGGCCACATCTGCTGCTCCTGCACCCACTGCCCTGCAGAGCTGCCCACACCTGCGGCTCCTGCACCCACTGCCCTGCAGAGCTGCCCACACCTGCTGCTCCTGCACCCACTGCCCTGCAGGGCTGCCACACCTGCTGCTTCTGCACCCACTGCCCTGCAGGGCTGAAACACCTGCTGCTCCTTCACCCACTGCCCTGCAGAGCTGCCACACCTGCTGCTCCTTCACCCACTGCCCTGCAGGGCTGCCACACCTGCTGCTCCTGCACCCACTGCCCTGCAGGGCTGCCACACCTGCTGCTCCTTCGCCCACTGCCCTGCAGGGCTGCCACACCTGCTGCTCCTTCACCCACTGCCCTGCAGGGCTGCCACACCTGCTGCTCCTGCACCCACTGCCCTGCAGGGCGGCCACATCTGCTGCTCCTGCACCCACTGCCCTGCAGAGCTGCCCACACCTGCGGCTCCTGCACCCACTGCCCTGCAGAGCTGCCCACACCTGCTGCTCCTGCACCCACTGCCCTGCAGGTCTGCCACACCTGCTGCTCCTGCACCCACTGCCCTGCAGGGCTGAAACACCTGCTGCTCCTTCACCCACTGCCCTGCAGAGCTGCCACACCTGCTGCTCCTTCACCCACTGCCCTGCAGGGCTGCCACACCTGCTGCTCCTGCACCCACTGCCCTGCAGGGCTGCCACACCTGCTGCTCCTTCGCCCACTGCCCTGCAGGGCTGCCACACCTGCTGCTCCTTCACCCACTGCCCTGCAGGGCTGCCACACCTGCTGCTCCTGCACCCACTGGGCTGCAGGGCTGCCACACCTGCTGCTCCTGCACCCACTGCCCTGCAGGGCTGCCACACCTGCTGCTCCTGCACCCACTGCCCTGCAGGGCTGCCCGCACCCACTGCCCTGCAGAGCTGCCCACACCTGCTGCTCCTGCGCCCACTGCCCTGCAGGGATGCCACACCTGCTGCTCCTGCACCCACTGCCCTGCAGGGCGGCCACATCTGCTGCTCCTACACCCACTGCCCTGCAGAGCTGCCCACACCTGCTGCTCCTGCACCCACTGCCCTGCAGGGCTGCCACACCTGCTGCTTCTGCACCCACTGCCCTGCAGGGCTGAAACACCTGCTGCTCCTTCACCCACTGCCCTGCAGAGCTGCCACACCTGCTGCTCCTTCACCCACTGCCCTGCAGGGCTGCCACACCTGCTGCTCCTGCACCCACTGCCCTGCAGGGCTGCCACACCTGCTGCTCCTTCGCCCACTGCCCTGCAGGGCTGCCACACCTGCTGCTCCTTCACCCACTGCCCTGCAGGGCTGCCACACCTGCTGCTCCTGCACCCACTGCCCTGCAGGGCGGCCACATCTGCTGCTCCTGCACCCACTGCCCTGCAGAGCTGCCCACACCTGCGGCTCCTGCACCCACTGCCCTGCAGAGCTGCCCACACCTGCTGCTCCTGCACCCACTGCCCTGCAGGGCTGCCACACCTGCTGCTCCTGCACCCACTGCCCTGCAGGGCTGAAACACCTGCTGCTCCTTCACCCACTGCCCTGCAGAGCTGCCACACCGGCTGCTCCTTCACCCACTGCCCTGCAGGGCTGCCACACCTGCTGCTCCTGCACCCACTGCCCTGCAGGGCTGCCACACCTGCTGCTCCTTCGCCCACTGCCCTGCAGGGCTGCCACACCTGCTGCTCCTTCACCCACTGCCCTGCAGGGCTGCCACACCTGCTGCTCCTGCACCCACTGGGTTGCAGGGCTGCCACACCTGCTGCTCCTGCACCCACTGCCCTGCAGGGCTGCCACACCTGCTGCTCCTGCACCCACTGCCCTGCAGGGCTGCCCGCACCCACTGCCCTGCAGAGCTGCCCACACCTGCTGCTCCTGCGCCCACTGCCCTGCAGGGATGCCACACCTGCTGCTCCTGCACCAACTGCCCTGCAGGGCTGCCCACACCTGCTGCTTCTGCACCCACTGCCCTGCAGGGCTGCCAAACCTGCTGCTCCTCCACCCACTGCCCTGCAGGGATGCCACACCTGCTGCTCCTGCACCCACTGCCCTGCAGGGCTGCCACACCTGCTGCTCCTGCACCCACTGCCCTGCAGAGCTGCCCACACCTGCGGCTCCTGCACCCACTGCCCTGCAGAGCTGCCCACACCTGCTGCTCCTGCACCCACTGCCCTGCAGGGCAGCCACACCTGCTGCTCCTGCACCCACTGGGCTGCAAGGCTGCCACACCTGCTGCTACTGCACCCACTGCCCTGCAGAGCTGCCCATACCTGCTGCTCCTTCACCCACTGGGCTGCAGGGCTGCCTCACATACTGCTCCTTCACCCACTTCCCTGCAGAGTTGCCACACCTGCTGCTCCTTCACCCACTGCCCTGCAGGGCTGCCACACCTGCTGCTCCTGCACCGACTGCCCTGCAGGGATGCCACACCTGCTGCTCCAGCGCCCACTGCCCTGCAGGGATTCCACACCTGCTGCTCCTGCACCCACTGCCCTGCAGAGCTGCCCACACCTGCGGCTCCTGCACCCACTGCCCTGCAGAGCTGCCCACACCTGCTGCTCCTGCACCCACTGCCCTGCAGGGCTGCCACACCTGCTGCTCCTGCACCCACTGCCCTGCAGGGCTGAAACGCCTGCTGCTCCTTCACCCACTGCCCTGCAGAGCTGCCACACCTGCTGCTCCTTCACCCACTGCCCTGCAGGGCTGCCATACCTGCTGCTCCTGCACCCACTGCCCTGCAGGGCTGCCACACCTGCTGCTCCTGCGCCCACTGCCCTGCAGGGCTTCCACACCTGCTGCTCCTGCACCCACTGCCCTGCAGGGCTGCTACACCTGCTGCTCCTGCACCCACAGCCCTGCAGGGCTGCCACACCTGCTGCTCCTGCACCCACTGGACTGCAGGGCTGCCACACCTGATGCTCCTGCACACACTGCCCTGCAGAGCTGCCCACACCTGCTGCTCCTGCACCCACTGCCCTGCAGGGCTGCCACACCTGCTGCTCCTTCACCCACTGCCCTGCAGGGCTGCCACACCTGCTGCTCCTGCACCCACTGCCCTGCAGAGCTGCCCACACATGCGGCTCCTGCACCCACTGCCCTGCAGAGCTGCCCACACCTGCTGCTCCTGCACCCACTGGGCTGCAGGGCTGCCACACCTGCTGCTCCTGCACCCACTGCCCTGCAGGGCTGAAACATCTGCTGCTCCTTCACCCACTGCCCTGCAGAGCTGCCACACCTGCTGCTCCTGCACCCACTGCCCTGCAGGGCTGCCACACCTGCTGCTCCTTCACCCACTGCCCTGCAGAGCTGCCCACTCCTGCTGCTCCTGCACCCACTGGGCTGCAGGGCTGCCACACCTGCTGCTCCTGTGCCCACTGCCCTGCAGGGCTGCCAAACCTGCTGCTCCTTCACCCACTGCCCTGCAGAGCTGCCACACCTGCTGTTCCTGCACCCAGTGCCCTGCAGGGCTGCCCACACCTGCGGCTCCTGCACCCACTGGGCTGCAGGGCTGCCACACCTGCTGCTCCTTCACCCACTGCCCTGCAGAGCGGCCACACCTGCTGCTCCTTCACCCACTGCCCTGCAGAGCGGCCACACCTGTGGCTCCTGCACCCACTGGGCTGCAGAGCTAACCACACCTGAGGCTCCTTCACCCACTGCCCTGCAGAGCTGCCCACACCTGATGCTCCTTCACCCACTGCCCTGCAGGGCTGCACGCACCTGCTGCTCCTGCACCCACTGGGCTACAGGGCTGCCACACCTGCTGCTCCTGCACCCACTGCCCTGCAGGGCTGCCACACCTGCTGCTCCTGCACCCACTGGGCTGCAGGGCTGCCACACCTGCTGCTCCTGCACCCACTGCCCTGCAGGGCTGCCACACCTGCGGCTCCTGCACCCACTGCCCTGCAGGACTGCCCACACCCGCTGCTCCTTCACCCACTGCCCTGCAGGGCTGCCACACCTGCTGCTCCTGCACCCACTGCCCTGCAGGGCTGCCACACCTGCTGCTCCTGCACCGACTGCCCTGCAGGGATGCCACACCTGCTGCTCCAGCGCCCACTGCCCTGCAGGGATGCCACACCTGCTGCTCCTGCACCCACTGCCCTGCAGGGCGGCCACATCTGCTGCTCCTGCACCCACTGCCCTGCAGAGCTGCCCACACCTGCGGCTCCTGCACCCACTGCCCTGCAGAGCTGCCCACACCTGCTGCTCCTGCACCCACTGCCCTGCAGGGCTGCCACACCTGCTGCTCCTGCACCCACTGCCCTGCAGGGCTGAAACACCTGCTGCTCCTTCACCCACTGGGCTTCAGGGCTGCCACACCTGCTGCTCCTGCACCCACTGGGCTGCAGGGCTGCCACACATACTGCTCCTTCACCCACTTCCCTGAAGAGTTGCCACACCTGCTGCTCCTTCACCCACTGCCCTGCAGGGCTGCCACACCTGCTGCTCCTGCACCGACTGCCCTGCAGGGATGCCACACCTGCTGCTCCAGCGCACACTGCCCTGCAGGGATGCCACACCTGCTGCTCCTGCACCCACTGCCCTGCAGGGCGGCCACATCTGCTGCTCCTGTACCCACTGCCCTGCAGAGCTGCCCACACCTGCGGCTCCTGCACCCACTGCCCTGCAGAGCTGCCCACACCTGCTGCTCCTGCACCCACTGCCCTGCAGGGCTGCCACACCTGCTGCTCCTGCACCCACTGCCCTGCAGGGCTGAAACACCTGCTGCTCCTTCACCCACTGCCCTGCAGAGCTGCCACACCTGCTGCTCCTTCACCCACTGCCCTGCAGGGCTGCCACACCTGCTGCTCCTGCACCCACTGCCCTGCAGGGCTGCCACACCTGCTGCTCCTGCGCCCACTGCCCTGCAGGGCTGCCACACCTGCTGCTCCTTCACCCACTGCCCTGCAGGGCTGCCACACCTGCTGCTCCTGCACCCACTTCCCTGCAGAGCTGCCCACACCTGCGGCTCCTGCACCCACTGGGCTGCAGGGCTGCCACACCTGCTGCTCCTGCACCCACTGCCCTGCAGGGCTGCCACACCTGCTGCTCCTGCACCCACTGCCCTGCAGGGCTGCCACACCTGCTGCTCCTTCACCCACTGCCCTGCAGGGCTGAAACATCTGCTGCTCCTCACCCACTGCCCTGCAGAGCTGCCACTCCTGCTGCTCCTGCACCCACTGCCCTGCAGGGCTGCCACACCTGCTGCTCCTGCACCGACTGCCCTGCAGGGATGCCACACCTGCTGCTCCAGCGCCCACTGCCCTGCAGGGATGCCACACCTGCTGCTCCTGCACCCACTGCCCTGCAGGGCGGCCACATCTGCGGCTCCTGCACCCACTGCCCTGCAGAGCTGCCCACACCTGCTGCTCCTGCACCCACTGCCCTGCAGGGCTGCCACACCTGCTGCTCCTGCACCCACTGCCCTGCAGGGCTGAAACACCTGCTGCTCCTGCACCCACTGCCCTGCAGAGCTGCCACACCTGCTGCTCCCTTACCCACTGCCCTGCAGGGCTGCCACACCTGCTGCTCCTGCACCCACTGCCCTGCAGGGCTGCCACACCTGCTGCTCCTGCGCCCACAGCCCTGCAGGGCTGCCACACCTGCTGCTCCTTCACCCACTGCCCTGCAGGGCTGCCACACCTGCTGCTCCTGCACCCACTTCCCTGCAGAGCTGCCCACACCTGCGGCTCCTGCACCCACTGGGCTGCAGGGCTGCCACACCTGCTGCTCCTGCACCCACTGCCCTGCAGGGCTGAAACATCTGCTGCTCCTCACCCACTGCTCTGCAGAGCTGCCACACCTGCTGCTCCTGCACCCACTGCCCTGCAGGGCTGCCACACCTGCTGCTCCTTCACCCACTGCCCTGCATAGCTGCCCACTCCTGCTGCTCCTGCACCCACTGGGCTGCAGGGCTGCCACACCTGCTGCTCCTGTGCCCACTGCCCTGCAGGGCTGCCAAACCTGCTGCTCCTTCACCCACTGCCCTGCAGAGCTGCCCACACCTGCTGTTCCTGCACCCAGTGCCCTGCAGGGCAGCCCACACCTGCGGCTCCTGCACCCACTGGGCTGCAGGGCTGCCACACCTGCTGCTCCTTCACCCACTGCCCTGCAGAGCTGCCCACAACCACTGCCCGGCACCCACTGGGCTACAGGGCTGCCACACCCTCCGCCCTGCACCCACTGCCCTGCAGGGCTGCCCACACCTGCTGCTCCTGCACCCACTGCCCTGCAGGGCTGCCACACCTGCTGCTCCTGCACCCACTGCTCTGCAGGGCTGTCACACCTGCTGCTCCTGCACCAACTGCCCTGCAGGGCTGCCCACACCTCCTGCTCCTTCACCCACTGCCCTGCAGGGCTGAAACACCTGCTGCTCCCGCACCCACTGCCCTGCAGAGCTGCCCACACCTGCTGCTCCTGCACCCACTGAGCTGCAGGGCTGCCACATCCGCTGCTCCTGCACCCACTGCCCTGCAGGGCTGCCACACCTGCTGCTCCCGCACCCACTGCCCTGCGGGGCTGAAACACCTGCTGCTCCCGCACCCACTGCCCTGCAGGGCTGAAACACCTGCTGCTCCCGCACCCACTGCCCTGCAGAGCTGCCCACACCTGCTGCTCCTTCACCCACTGTCCTGCAGGGCTGCCACACCTGCTGCTCCTGCACCCACTGCCCTGCAGAGCTGCCCACACCTGCTGCTCCTGCACCCACTGGGCTGCAGGGCTGCCACACCTGCTGCTCCTGCACCCACTGGGCTGCAGAGCTGCCACACCTGCTGCTTCTGCACCCACTGGGCTGCAGGGCTGCCACACCTGTGGCTCCAGCACCAACTGCCCTGCAGGGCTGAAACACCTGCTGCTCCTTCACCCACTGCCCTGCAGGGCTGAAACACCTGCTGCTCCTGCACCCAAAGCCCTGCAGGGCTGAAACACCTGCTGCTCCTGCACCAACTGCCCTTCAGAGCTGCCCACACCTGCTGCTCCTGCACCCACTGGGCTGCAGGGCTGCCACACCTGCTGCTCCTGCACCCACTGTCCTGCAGGGCTGCCCACACCTGCTGCTCCTGCACCCTCTGCCCTGCAGGGCTGCCCACACCTGTGGCTCCTGCACCAACTGCCCTGCAGGGCTGCCACACCTGCTGCTCCTGCACCCACTGCCCTGCAGGGCTGCAACACCTGCTGCTCCTGCACCCACTGCCCTGCGGGGCTGCCACACCTGCTGCTCCTGCACCCACTGGGGTGCAGGGCTGCCACACCTGCTGCTCCTTCACCCACTGCCCTGCAGAGCTGCCACACCTGCTGCTCCTGCACCCACTGCCCTGCAGAGCTGCCCACTCCTGCTGCTCCGGCACCCACTGCCCTGCAGGGCTGAAACACCTGCTGCTCCTGCACCAACTGCCCTGCAGAGCTGCCCACACATGCTGCTCCTGCACCCACTGCCCTGCAGGGCTGAAACACCTGCTGCTCCTTCACCCACTGCCCTGCAGAACTGCCCACACCTGCTGCTCCTGCACCCACTGGGCTGCAGGGCTGCCACACCTGCTGCTCCTGCACCCACTGCCCTGCAGGGCTGCTACACCTGCTGCTCCTTCACCCACTGCCCTGCAGAGCTGCCCACACCTGCTGCTCCTGCACCTACTGCCCTGCAGGGCTGCCACTCCTGCTGCTCCTGCACCCACGGGGCTGCCACACCGCTGCTCCTGCACCCACTGCCCTGCAGAGCGGCCACACCTGCTGCTCCTGCACCCACTGCTCTGCAGGGCTGCCACACCTGCTGCTCCTGCACCCACTGCCCTGCAGGGCTGAAACATCTGCTGCTCCTTCACCCACTTGACTGCAGGGCTGCCACACCTACTGCTCCTGCACCCACTGCTCTGCAGGGCTGCCACTCCTGCTGCTCATGCACCAACTGCCCTGCAGGGCTGCCCACACCTGATGCTCCTACACCCCCTGCCCTGCAGGGTCTGCCACACCTGCTTCTCCTGCACCCACTGCCCTGCAGGGCTGCCACTCCTGCTGCTCCTGAACCCACTGCCCTGCAGGGCTGCCACACCTGCTGCCCGCACCCACTGCCCTGCAGGGCTGCAACACCTGCAGCTCCTGCACCCACTGCCCTGCAGGGCTGCCACACCTGCTGCTCCTGCACCCACTGTGCTGCAGGGCTGCCACACCTGCTGCTCCTGCACCCACTGTGCTGCAGGGCTGCCACACCTGCTGCTCCTTCACCCACTGCCCTGCAGGGCTGCCCACACCTGCTGCTCCTGCACCAACTTTGCTGCAGGGCTGCCACACCTGATGCTCCTTCACCCACTGCCCTGCAGGGCTGCCCACACCTGCTGCTCCTGCACCAACTGGGCTGCAGTGCTGCCCACACCTGATGCTCCTGCACCCAAAGCCCTGCAGGGCTGAAACACCTGCTGCTCCTGCACCAACTGCCCTTCAGAGCTGCCCACACCTGCTGCTCCTGCACCCACTGGGCTGCAGGGCTGCCACACCTGCTGCTCCTGCACCCACTGTCCTGCAGGGCTGCCCACACCTGCTGCTCCTGCACCCTCTGCCCTGCAGGGCTGCCCACACCTGTGGCTCCTGCACCAACTGCCCTGCAGGGCTGCCACACCTGCTGCTCCTGCACCCACTGCCCTGCAGGGCTGCCACACCTGCTGCTCCTGCACCCACTGCCCTGCGGGGCTGCCACACCTGCTGCTCCTGCACCCACTGCCCTGCAGAGCTGCCACACCTGCTGCTCCTGCACCCACTGCCCTGCAGAGCTGCCCACTCCTGCTGCTCCGGCACCCACTGCCCTGCAGGGCTGAAACACCTGCTGCTCCTGCACCAACTGCCCTGCAGAGCTGCCCACACATGCTGCTCCTGCACCCACTGCCCTGCAGGGCTGAAACACCTGCTGCTCCTTCACCCACTGCCCTGCAGGGCTGCTACACCTGCTGCTCCTTCACCCACTGCCCTGCAGAGCTGCCCACACCTGCTGCTCCTGCACCTACTGCCCTGCAGGGCTGCCACTCCTGCTGCTCCTGCACCCACGGGGCTGCCACACCGCTGCTCCTGCACCCACTGCCCTGCAGAGCGGCCACACCTGCTGCTCCTGCACCCACTGCTCTGCAGGGCTGCCACACCTGCTGCTCCTGCACCCACTGCCCTGCAGGGCTGAAACATCTGCTGCTCCTTCACCCACTTGACTGCAGGGCTGCCACACCTACTGCTCCTGCACCCACTGCTCTGCAGGGCAGCCACTCCTGCTGCTCATGCACCAACTGCCCTGCAGGGCTGCCCACACCTGATGCTCCTACACCCCCTGCCCTGCAGGGTCTGCCACACCTGCTTCTCCTGCACCCACTGCCCTGCAGGGCTGCCACTCCTGCTGCTCCTGAACCCACTGCCCTGCAGGGCTGCCACACCTGCTGCCCGCACCCACTGCCCTGCAGGGCTGCAACACCTGCAGCTCCTGCACCCACTGCCCTGCAGGGCTGCCACACCTGCTGCTCCTGCACCCACTGTGCTGCAGGGGTGCCACACCTGCTGCTCCTGCACCCACTGTGCTGCAGGGCTGCCACACCTGCTGCTCCTGCACCAACTGCCCTGCAGGGCTGCCCACACCTGCTGCTCCTGCACCAACTTTGCTGCAGGGCTGCCACACCTGATGCTCCTTCACCCACTGCCCTGCAGGGCTGCCCACACCTGCTGCTCCTGCACCAACTGGGCTGCAGTGCTGCCCACACCTGATGCTCCTTCATCCACTGCCCTGCGGGGCTGCCCACACCTACTGCTCCTCCACTCACTGCCCTGCAGAGCTGCCCACACCTGCTGCTCCTGCACCCACTGCCCTGCAGGGCTGCCCACACCTGCTGCTCCTTCACACACTGCCCTGCAGGGCTGCCACACCTGCTGCTCACGCGCCCACTGCCCTGCAGGGATGCCACACCTGCTGCTCCTGCACCCACTGCCCTGCAGGGCTGCCACACCTGCTGCTCCTGGCCCACTGCCCTGCAGAGCTGCCCACACCTGCGGCTCCTGCACCCACTGCCCTGCAGAGCTGCCACACCTGCTGCTCTTGCACCCACTGCCCTGCAGGGCTGCCACACCTGCTGCTCCTGCACCCACTGGGATGCAGGGCTGCCACACCTGCTGCTACTGCACCCACTGCCCTGCAGAGCTGCCCACACCTGCTGCTCCTGCACCCACTGGGCTGCAGGGCTGCCGCACCTGCTGCTCCTGCACCCACTGCCCTGCAGAGCTGCCCACACCTGCTGCTCCTGCATCCACTGGGCTGCAGGGCTGCCCACACCTGCTGCTCCTTCACCCACTGCCCTGCAGAGCTGCCACACCTGCTGCTCCTGCACCCACTGCCCTGCAGAGCTGCCACACCTGCTGCTCCTTCACCCACTGCCCTGCAGAGCTGCCCACACCTGCTGCTCCTGCATCCACTGGGCTGCAGGGCTGCCACACCTGGTGCTCCTTCACCCACTGCCCTGCAGAGGTGCCACACCTGCTGCTCCTGCATCCACTGGGCTGCAGGGCTGCCCACACCTGCTGCTCCTTCACCCACTGCCCTGCAGAGCTGCCACACCTGCTGCTCCTGCACCCACTGCCCTGCAGAGCTGCCACACCTGCTGCTCCTTCACCCACTGCCCTGCAGAGCTGCCACACCTGCTGCTCCTGCACCCACTGCCCTGCAGAGCTGCCACACCTGCTGCTCCTGCACCCACTGCCCTGCAGAGCTGCCCACACCTGCTGCTCCTGCATCCACTGGGCTGCAGGGCTGCCACACATACTGCTCCTTCACCCACTGCCCTGCAGAGCTGCCACACCTGCTACTCCTTCACCCACTGCCGTGCAGGGCTGCCACACCTGCTGCTCCTGCACCGACTGCCCTGCAGGGCTGCCACACCTGCTGCTCCTGCGCCCACTGCCCTGCAGGGATACCACACCTGCTGCTTCTGCACCCACTGCCCTGCAGGGCTGCCACACCTGCTGCTCCTACACCCACTGCCCTGCAGAGCTGCCCACACCTGCGGCTCCTGCACCCACTGCCCTGCAGAGCTGCCCACACCTGCTGCTCCTTCACCTACTGCCCTGCAGGGCTGCCACACCTGCTGCTCCTGCACCCACTGGGCTGCAGGGCTGCCACACCTGCTGCTCCTGCACCCACTGCCCTGCAGGGCTGCCACACCTGCTGCTCCTTCACCCACTGCCCTGCAGGGCTGCCACACCTGCTGCTCCTGCACCCACTGCCCTGCAGGGCTGCCACACCTGCTGCTCCTGCACCCACTGCCCTGCAGGGCTGCCACACCTGCTGCTCCTTCACCCACTGCCCTGCAGAGCTGCCCACACCTGCTGCTCCTGTGCCCACTGCCCTGCAGAGCTGCCCACACCTGCTGCTCCTTCACCCACTGCCCTACAGAGCGGCCCACACCTGCTGCTCCTGCACCCACTGCCCTGCATTGCTGCCACACCTGCTGCTCCTTCACCCACTGCCCTGCAGAGCTGCCCACACCTGCTGCTCCTTCACCCACTGCCCTGCAGGGCTGCCACACCTGCTGCTCCTTCACCCACTGCCCTGCAGGGCTGCCCACACCTGCTGCTATTTCTTTTGACATTCATGGCGAATGCTTCTTGATAAACGCATGCTCGTACTAGCGCGCCTCCTGCCCTAGATACCGATTTTAAAAACGGAACCCGCTGACGGATGCTCTTTCACGCTTTGCTCCTAGCTGTTTTTTAATTGTTGCATTTTATTTTTCTGCACTATTGTTGTTATGCACATTATAATTTGAATACTAAATTACTTTGTGTACTGCTGCTACAGGCGCGATCCCCGTACCACCACCGATGATTCGTCTTGTTGTGGAGAGATAGACCGCCATAGTGGGAAGGGCTACACCTGACTTCCGGGCTTAGAGGTTAGCAGTCTAGCTGCTCGCCTACTCGGCTATTTAAACTCCTGACTTAGCCTTCTCCCTGGATTTCTTTTGACATTTATAGCAAATGCTTCTTGATAAACGCATGCTGGTACTAGCGCGCCTCCTGCCCTAGATACCGATTTTAAACACGGAACCCGCCGACGGATGCTCTTTCACGCTGGGCTCCTAGCTGTTTTTAATTGTTGCATTTTATTTTTCTGCACTATTGTTGTTATGCACATTATACCGCTAGCCGAAACAGAAGCCGAGGCACCTCCGCCCTCGCAAAAGTGTTGGGAGGCCCTCTCCATTCCGTGTCCCTTCCAGTCAGCCAAGCAGGGTGCGTGGAGCATTTTTGTGGCCCCAGACCACGTCAGGATGGGAGTGGTGACCGATCCAGGAGATGAATCTCCTCTGCCGCCCGATCGATGGGCAAATCCCCCACCACCCAGGGCCAAGGACAGACGCATCCGCAGGTCAACTGCAGCAGATACCCCACTCCTCACCTCTGCAGCAATCCTCCGCCACTCTCCGCGTGCAGGCCCCTCACAAGATGGGGCCTAAGACCAATGTGGGCCTCCGTGGCTCTGTCCTGGGGTCCCCAGGCTGGGCCGGGGAAGACTGAGGGGAGAGCCACCTCTCACCGCCGCCGTCCAGACAGCTCTCAGGACACCACTAGTGTGGTGGTGCCCAGGCCAAATAGCAAGAGGCCGTCCCTAGGGATAGCTGGTATGTAGGGCCAAGCCAGTGCTGCACCAGCCACTTCCCAGGATCTGCAGGCCGCTGTAGGAAGCAGATGCTGGGGCGGGAGTCATGGAGGGGGCTCTCTTCTAGGACCCAACAGCCGCTCGAACCCTGCGGCCGAGTCTACTCCTTCCTTCAGGTGACCTCATGCACCGGAGGCACCCCTGGGAGCCATAAGGTCCACAGCAGAAATGTAGGCCATGGGCTGCGGCAGGGATCAGAGCAGCACCACAAGCCATTATGAAGAGAGAAGGCGGTGGGGGACCCTGGCCCCAAACTGCGCAAATGAGCAGCTGATTCAACCTCCCCCAGCAGCAAGCAGTTCAGGCTTCCACACTTCCGATCCAGGCAAGCTCATTCTTGAGGCGGAAGAGTCTCCTCCTCCTCTCCCTCGCTACCTGAAAGGATGTACGACATTACAACGCATGCTTTTACATCGCATGCTTTTACAACGCGGTTTTTACAACGCATACCATTACAACGCATATAGCTTTTGGGCGCTGGATAGTGAATAGTTTGATTTACTGTTCCAACTCCAGTCCCTTTGGATAGTAGGGAAGGTTATTGGATAGTAAATTAACCTATTCCCTATCCTAGAGCGCCCCCCAGCGCAATGCGTTGTAATGGTTTGCGTTGTAAAAATTGCGATGTAAAGGCACTGCGTGGTAAAAGTTGCGTTGTAAGTGATGTTTCCCACCTGAAATAGCGGCTCGTGGTGGGGCCAACCACGCGGGCCCTCAAGCACTGTCAGCACCCAGGATCAGACATCAAGGAAACCGATCTCCATTCCAGAAGTCAAGGGGTAGCAGGGTATATCGGAAGAGCAGTCCCAGGTGAGCCTCTGGCAGTGGCCAACCCGCAGTCGGCAGAAGGGGATCCACAGCGCACTTGGGCAGGTACTGTGGCTGGGCGGGGCAGGTCTCTTGACCATCCCGGCCACGACGGGGAGGCTCCAGTCCACCCCGCTGGCAATGCAGATACCGCGGGTCAAAGGTTGGAGGCCGCCATCTTGCTGAGAAAGCACCACATTGCTGTGTCTCATGGTACCACAGCGTCCTGGGGATGCTCCGCAACTGGAATTTCAATACCTGCCGTTGCAGCAAGTAGATGGCAGCGGGCTGTAAGGCTGGATGAAGGTAAAGACAGGTGGATCTTGGAGTGTGACTGCCATCTTGATGCGTCCAGCCACGGCCATGCTTGGTTGCATTAATATATGTATACCAACATTGAAAAGTGTATATTTAAGATGCAAATGTATTTATTTTCTGAACTCATAAGCCAATGTTTGGACCAAACTCCTTGAATTTCCAAAATATACTCAGGGCTATTTGAGTGATTGATTGCATCTATGTTATCTGTTATGTATCACCCAGGTAGAGACATACCTCAGTGACAACAGTGGTCCCTGCCTCATCTGGTAAAACTTGGAAGAGTGCCTGAGGAGCTGAGGGGCTCACTGTCTAATTGTTGGACTGGGCCCTTCTGGCAGGTCCACCCCTGAATTTTTGTGCTTGTTATATGTGACCTGGGGATGGTGATCCCCCTTCGGAGTGTGTGTGTGGTGAGAGAGACCTGCCCTCCCATAGGAATGCATGGGGAATGTATGTGGCTCTGGTAGTTCCTGATACGTGGGGCGTGCCGGGTCGAGTCTGGTATGTGCGCGCTCGTGAGATTGAATGCTACAAGATGATGTATGCGGCATGTGTGTGACTAGAAGGGAAGTGCCACTTCTAGACCTTGGTGCGTGTGTGCAGTAGGTGTGCTGGCGCATGATTGGCTGAAGCCAGCTGGGCCTTCCCCCACCATGCTGGCTCCACCCCCCTGGGGGTGCGTCCAGTGTCCCTAGCCTGGCCAGTAACAAGAAATTCCTTATAACCAGTTCTAGCTGGTTCTCACCCTGCCTGCCCCTTTTGAGACAAAGGAAGCTCATGTATAAAAGGAGGGTGGGCCCTCTTCTCTCTCTCTTCTTCTTCCTGCTTGTCCTGACTGGAACCCTGCCAGGGGCGTGCTGCTGCTTGGGCTCAGGGTTGTCTTGCCTCCCTGGGCCCTGCCCAGCTCCTGGATTCCTAATGGCCTTTTCCTGCTAGGAGCTGCAGTGCTCCACCTGAGTCTTGGACTCTACCAAGAATCTACTGCTTTTTGATCCCCTAGCGCCTCGGAGCGCTTGACTTTGTTGCTACTTGCTGCCTAGCGCTTGGGAAGCGCTTTCTTCCACCCCCCCCCCCCCCGCAGCTGTTCTCGATGCTGCTTGCCGATCGTGAGCACCCCCTGACCAGTGCATGTCTTGCCCCGGGGATTCTGCCCTACCCCCATCGAGTGCCCACCTCGATTTATGGCCCTTTGTTAACTAACCGGTGCCCACCCGGCAGTTCCTGAGATCGTCACCGCCGCAGCCCGGAGTTAGCCGGGGAGGCGCTGCTCCCGCCTTCCTACCCGGGGCTGAGCTACCATTGGCGGCCCCGGAGAGAGCATTGCTGTCCGCTGATTGGTCCTGGCCGCCGGGACTCCCGGGACGTCACCACGGGGCCGCGCCGGGATTGGCCCAACTCTGAGGGCGTCCCCCGCACCCCCGGAGGCCGGAGGAGTTCGGCCGCCTGACTACTGGGAGGTGGAGGGCTGTCCTGCAGCGAGGCTTCCCCCGAGGAGGGAGAGCCCCCGCCACCGTCCCGCCGAGTAGAAGCCGACGGGAGCTGATGCCACGAGGAGCCGCCGCACGTTGAGATCGGTGAGTGCGGGCGGGCTCCATGGCGCTTCTCTGTCCCGGGGGGTGCCGTGTGCCCACGAGGCCCCCGAGGGCCCCTCCCTTGGCCCACGAGTCCCGGAAGGACTCCAACGATGTCCCCCCACAAATGGAATGAGCCCTGAGAGGCTCCACCTTTGGCCCCTGCATTTCTTGAGCCTTGAGAGGCTCTGTCGCACCTCACCCCTGCGAGCCCTGAAAGGCTCCGCCTGTCACCCACTTCCTTGAGCCCCGAGTGGCTCCTTCATGGCCCGTGGGGCCCCAGCGAGATCGGGTCCCCCGAGAGGGACTCCCCCGTTACTCATGAGCCCGAGTAGGCTCCACCGCGTCCCAGTACCCCTGAGCCCCGAGAGGCTCCACATTGGTCCCTGTTCCTATGAGCCTGCAAGGCTCCGCCCACCATTTTGTTCTCGAGCCCCGAGATGGCTCCCACGTGGCCCTTGCCCATTTGGCGCACTTCCAGCATCTTTGTTTCCGAGCCTGCGAAGCTCCAACGTGATGCCCCCATCCTCTACGGCTGCCCAGCACTTCGTGGGCAGCTGCCACGTTTAGAGTTATTGTAGGCTACCTGCAGCCTACCCTGACATTGAGACTTTGGGCGTCCTAGCCCCTGAAGGCCAGTTGGCCTGTTGAAAGTACTCGCTAAATGTTAACTGTGCTCCTTGAGTTATTCTGTGTTTCCTTCCTATAGGTACGTCTGTGGTGTTATGTACCTTGCCATTCCCTTCCCCTTGTATAACCTTGCCTCATGTATGTCGATTCTGGTTAGAGTGAGTTCTATTGCTAGTCCTATGAAACCCCGGGGCGTGACGTATTCTAATGCTAAGCTCCTGGTGATTATGTGTTCTAGTCCTAGTTCGGGGAAGCTCCCAGTTGTTATATGTTCTAAATGCCAACTCCATCATGTGCATATTCCTGGCAGTGGTCCCATGGCCCTGTCCTGTATATTTTCCCTTGTAAAATCTGCCCGTGCCTCTGGCACCCTGTAAAGTATGTGTTCCTATGTGTCCTTTTTAATACAAAGACTATTTTCATATATACCTGGTGTGGAGTTCCTTTTGTGGGTGGCCCGGGAGGTTGTTGCTGCGGGTGCGGGCGCAAATGCTTTACACATGACCTCCGAGATAGGCCTTGCTGCTCGCGCCACGTTACCTAGAGGGCGAGTAGGGGTTGTCTGGGTGGCTGACCCCCTGGTCCTGACGGGGGAGTGGTGGTCTCTGGCTGACTCTGGCGCAAGCCCTGGTCGGCCGGGGTCCCATTTCCTACATTGGTGGCAGCGGTGGGATCCGGACTTGTGTTTGCGCAGTACCACAGCGATAACTGGCCCCACCACAAAACTCTGCATTTTAAAATGGTCGCGAAGAAAGGAGAGTATTGTTTTAAGAGTTGCTAGAAATATCTGTTCTGTTGAAATTTTTAAAAGATGGATAGAAATGTCTGTTCTGTGGAAAGTTTTAAAAGTTGCTAGAAATATCTGTTCTGTTGAAAATTTTAAAGATTGCTAGAAATGTCGGTTCTGTAGAAAATGTGGTTTGTGTACCCTGTGAGTTAGATGGCCCTAGCTCGGGAGGGTAGATCATCCCCCTGAGTGCAATGTGGTTTCTGGATTCACCAGAAGGGTGGGATCCAGTGGTGGCAGCGTAAGTGTGTTGAACGTGTGTGGATAAATGTCGGGTTGTGCTGAATAACGGAGTGTAAGTTCTCTGGGATGGGGAGCTTGCTGAATCAATGGTAATTGTGTCCTTCCTTACCCCGCTGAATGCGTTTGATGCATCATGTGTTCCGTACACCGCTGAATGTGTTTTATGCGTCAGGTGCCCCTCTTGTGAAATGTATGTTAAGTGGTATCCCGGACAAGGAAGACCTGCTGGCTCGGCCGCGGCTTGCCTTGGGGAGGGCTGAACACTGAGACCTGCTGGCACTGCCGCGGCTCATCTTGTTGAATGTATGTTAAGTTGTATCCCGGACAAGGAAGACCTGCTGGCTCGGCCGCGGCTTGCCTTGGGGAGAGCTGAACATTGAGGCCTGCTGGCGCTGCCGCGGCTCACCTTTGCTAAATGTATGTTAAGTTGTATCCTGGACAAGGAAGACCTGCTGGCTCGGCCGCGGCTTGCCTTGGGGAGAGCTGAACATTGAGGCCTGCTGGCGCTGCCGCGGCTCACCTTTGCTAAATGTATGTTAAGTTGTATCCTGGACAAGGAAGACCTGCTGGCTCGGCCGCGGCTTGCCTTGGGGAGAGCTGAACACTGAGACCTGCTGGCGCTGCCGCGGCTCATTTTTGCTGAATGAATGTTAGGTGTAGAACTGGACGGGGGTCAGAGGGAGTCTGACCCCTGGGTATCCGGTGAACTTAGTTCCCAGGTGGTAGACCAGTAGAGGGAGGAAGTTCCGAAGCTGGAAGGAGAGCGTGTTCTGAGGGTGCTTCTCCTGGGAGAGCGCGGAACCTCAGAAGTAGAGGTAGGGTGGGGCATTCTTGCCCGTGACCTCTGGCCAGCCTGAGGGTGCGGACCCTAGGTGGAAGAGAAGTGGTAAAGTAGAACTACACAAAGAAAGGAAGTGGAGAATGGCTATCGTGGGCCAGGGGTTACTACCCCCCACTCCGGGTTAGCAGGGACCAGGGGTATCTGGGTGGCCTAGGGCCTGGTCCTAGCCGTGGACAACTAAGGAGCACCAGTGGGGTAGCCTGGTTGGACCTATGTTTTTATTTTTTTTTATTTTTATTTTTTTTATTTTTGTTATTTTTGTTATTTTTGCTTTCAGGTGTGTCTATAAGATCAACGTGGCGTAGAACTGGAGGGTGTCCCTGCAGTGCGGGCCGCGTCCATGTTTTCTCGCCCAAAGCAGGGAAGTCCATCACGGTGGTGATTGGCCTTCCCTGCGTTTTGGCTGGAAGGGGGCCGTGTTGGACTGGGCCCTTCTGGCAGGTCCACCCCTGAATTTTTGTGCTTGTTATATGTGACCTGGGGATGGTGATCCCCCTTCGGAGTGTGTGTGTGGTGGGAGAGACCTGCCCTCCCATAGGAATGCATGGGGAATGTATGTGGCTCTGGTAGTTCCTGATACGTGGGGCGTGCCGGGTCGAGTCTGGTATGTGCGCGCTCGTGAGATTGAATGCTACAAGATGTATGCGGCATGTGTGTGACTAGAAGGGAAGTGCCACTTCTAGACCTTGGTGCGTGTGTGCAGTAGGTGTGCTGGCGCATGATTGGCTGAAGCCGGCTGGGCCTTCCCCCACCATGCTGGCTCCACCCCCCTGGGGTGCGTCCGGTGTCCCTAGCCTGGCCAGTAACAAGAAATTCCTTATAACCAGTTCTAGCTGGTTCTCACCCTGCCTGCCCCTTTTGAGACAAAGGAAGCTCATGTATAAAAGGAGGGTGGGCCCTCTTCTCTCTCTCTTCTTCTTCCTGCTTGCCCTGACTGGAACCCTGCCAGGGGCATGCTGCTGCTTGGGCTCAGGGTTGGCTTGCCTCCCTGGGCCCTGCCCAGCTCCTGGATTCCTAATGGCCTTTTCCTGCTAGGAGCTGTAGTGCTCCACCTGAGTCTTGGACTCTACCAAGAATCTACTGCTTTTTGATCCCCTAGCGCCTCGGAGCGCTTGACTTTGTTGCTACTTGCTGCCTAGCGCTTGGGAAGCGCTTTCTTCCACCCCCCCTCGCAGCTGTTCTCGATGCTGCTTGCCGATCGTGAGCACCCCCTGACCGGTGCATGTCTTGCCCCGGGGATTCTGCCCTACCCCCATCGAGTGCCCACCTCGATTTATGGCCCTTTGTTAACTAACCGGTGCCCACCCGGCAGTTCCTGAGATCGTCACTGCCGCAGCCCGGAGTTAGCCGGGGAGGCGCTGCTCCCGCCTTCCTACCCGGGGCCGCGCTACCATTGGCGGCCCCGGAGAGAGCATTGCTGTCCGCTGATTGGTCCTGGCCGCCGGGACTCCCGGGACGTCACCACGGGGCCGCGCCGGGATTGGCCCGACTCTGAGGGCGTCCCCCGCGCCCCCGGAGGCCGGGGGAGTTCGGCCGCCTGACTACTGGGAGGTGGAGGGCTGTCCTGCAGCGAGGCTTCCCCCGAGGAGGGAGAGCCCCCGCCACCGTCCCGCCGAGTAGAAGCCGACGGGAGCTGATGCCACGAGGAGCCGCCGCACGTTGAGGTCGGTGGGTGCGGGCGGGCTCCGTGGCGCTCCTCTGTCCCGGGGGGTGCCGTGTGCCCACGAGGCCCCCGAGGGCCCCTCCCTTGGCCCACGAGTCCGGGAAGGACTCCAACGATGTCCCCCCACAAATGGAATGAGCCCTGAGAGGCTCCACCTTTGGCCCCTGCATTTCTTGAGCCTTGAGAGGCTCTGTCGCACCTCACCCCTGCGAGCCCTGAAAGGCTCCGCCTGTCACCCACTTCCTTGAGCCCCGAGTGGCTCCTTCATGGCCCGTGGGGCCCCAGCGAGATCGGGTCCCCCGAGAGGGACTCCCCCGTTACTCATGAGCCCGAGTAGGTGTTAGAAAGGCAGCCCCGGGGCGGCAGAAGATGTCTGCCTGACCACCCCTAGGTCCACCTCTCCTTCGAGGAGTAGCCGAGCAATGCAGAGAGGCCTCCGGAATGAGGGCCCTCTCTGAGGATCGTACAGCAGAGTAATCACAACACTACAAACGGACACCACGCAAGAGGTCAAGTTCTTAAGCTTTTATAGCTAATAACGGTTGCTGGTTCTTGGCAGTATATACAGATGGATCGAGGGATCCGTAAAGTCTCGACAAAGGGGGGTAGGTAGCGGGACAGTCTAGTTTCTGGGCGGAGGAAGGGATACCCTACGCACAGCTCTCAATCCTCGAGCTGGGGGGTTCTGCGAGGTTCGAGCCGCGGCAGCGCCAGCAGGCTTACAGAATGGTTCGGCAAGGTAGGCCGCGGCAGCGCCAGCAGGCTCTCGGATGGTTCAGCAAGGGAGGCCGCGGCAGCGCCAGCAGGCTCTCGGATGGTTCAGCAAGGTAGGCCGCGGCAGCGCCAGCAGGCTCTCGGATGGTTCAGCAAGGGAGGCCGCGGCAGCGCCAGCAGGCTCTCGGATGGTTCAGCAAGGTAGGCCACGGCAGCGCCAGCAGGCTCTTGGAAGGTTCAGCAAGGTAGGCCGCGGCAGCGCCAGCAGGCTCTCGGAAGGTTCAGCAAGGTAGGCCGCGGCAGCGCCAGCAGGCTCTCAGATGGTTTCAGGTTACCGGGAGGATGAGTTTGTCTGGTGTCGGCCGTGACAGCGTCAGCGGGGCTTCCAGTCCAGGATACAACTGGCGTCCTACTCCGGGGCTGGCCCAGATATAGGACGGAGGTCCTTTGATGTCCGGACCCTCGCGCCTGGGGGCCAGAGGGGCCGGGTTGACGTTGTCCAGACACCCAGCAAGGGGGTGGAGCCAGCGCCCAGGGAGGCCGGAGGGCGATCGATACCAGGCGTCCGGGGACGGCTGGAGGGCCATCGAAACTCCTCTTCCTCCGGGGTCTGTCGAGTGGCCACTCGACCACCTGGGTGGATCTTGGTGCCTCGATGTCGGGGCTTCGCTGGGGCCGAGGCCACGTGGGTGTGACGTGGTGGGCCCAAGATGGAGTCGGGCACGGCCTCGTGCTTGGGTCGTGATGGGCCTACGCTGGAGCCAGGCCGGTGATGGGGGACCGGGATGGTAGCCGGACCGGTGGTGTTGGGGCGTGCATGATCGGGCCGAGGGGGCCGTCCGAGGTCCGGTGGCGGGCCGATGTCGACCTGGGCCCGCCATGCGGGAGCGGTAGGACCACGCCAGGAGACCGGGTCCAACACGCGTCCCCCCCAGCTGAAGGCAGGGGAGAGTCACCCATCTTCTTGGGGATTCTCCTCGCCGAGGCGGAAGAATCGGGACAGGCCGTCAGCATTGGCGTGGTCGTTGCCAGGGCGATGTTCTACCGTGAAATCCATCCCCTGCAGGGAAATGGACCAGCGCAGCAGTTTCGGGTTTTCTCCCCGCATTTGCATTAACCACCGCAGGGGCTGGTGGTCGGTCTGGACTCGGAAGTGGGTGCCGAAGAGGTAGGGTTGGAGCTTCTTGAGGGCCCACACCACGGCGAAGGCTTCCCTCTCGATGGTGCTCCATCGCTGTTCTCTTGCCAGTAGGCGTCGGCTGATGAAGGCCACAGGCCGGTCGATTCCTTCGGAGTTAACTTGGGACAGGACCGCCCCGATGCCGTGCTCTGAGGCGTCGGTTTGGACCACAAACTCTCTGCTGTAGTCGGGGGCCTGGAGCACAGGGGCGGTGCACATGGCAGTCTTCAGAGTCTCAAAGGCTGTCTGACACTCGGGGGTCCAGTGCACTTTTGGTGGTAGTTTCTTTGAGGTCAGTTCTGTGAGGGGCCCCACAATGCTCCTGTAGTTCTTTATAAATCGCCGATAATATCCCGTGAGCCCCAGGAAGGCTCGGACGGCGGTCTGGGTGACCGGGGGCTCCCAGGCCCGGATGGCGTCTATCTTTGGTTGGAGGGGAGCCACTTGGCCGCTCCCCACTTGATGTCCCAGATAGGTCACGGACCCTTGGCCTATCTGGCACTTACTGGCTTTGATGGTGAGTCCGGCCCGCTGAAGGGCCGTCAGGACTGTCCAGAGGTGGGTCAGGTGCTCATCCCAGTGGAGGCTGTACACAGCAATGTCATCGAGATAGGCGGCGCTGTACTCCTCTGGACCGGCCAGCACCTGGTTCACTAGTCTCTGGAAGGTTGCTGGTGCGTTCTTCATGCCGAAGGGCATCACTTTGAAGTGATAGTGGCCATCTGGTGTCGAGAAGGCCGATCGCTCTTGTGCACCAAGGGTAAGGCCGATCTGCCAATACCCCGCCGTGAGATCGAAGGTGCTGAGGTATTTGGCGGCCCCTAGGCGATCGATCAATTCATCCGCCCTGGGGATGGGATGGGCGTCGGTCTTGGTGACGGCATTCAGTCCCCTGTAGTCAACACAGAACCGGAGCTCCGGAGCTGCTCCGGGGGTGGCGACTTTGGGGACCAGGACAACGGGACTGGTCCAGGGACTGTTGGAGGGTTCGACTACCCCCAGAGCTAACATCTTGGCCACTTCTGATTGGATGCAGGCCCGAACCCGGTCGGGCACTCGAAAAGCTCGGTGTTTTACAGGCGGGCTGTCTCCTGTGTCCACATCGTGGACACACCACCGGGTGACCCCCGGAGTGAGGGAAAACAGATCCGCAAACTGCCCCAGCAGCCTCCGGCAGTCCTGTTGCTGCTCTGGGGTCAGGGTAGAGGAGAGCCGGACCCCTTCGAAGGAGCCGTCTTTCTCGGTGGTGCTGAGGAGATCTGGTAGTGGTTCGGAGTCGTCTTCAGCTCCGTCATCGGTCGCTAGCAGCAGACTCAGTTCAGTGCGTGCAAAGTGTGGCTTGAGTCGGTTAGCGTGCAGAACCCGGAGAGGGTTCCTGGGGGACTCCATGTCCACCAGATAGGTGACGGGGCCTGGAGGGTGCAGGGTTTGACTGGGGACATGACCCAGACCTGCTGGCCCGGCTCGAATTCGATGGACGAGGCGTTCTGGTCATACCAGCGTTTCATTTCCTCCTGACTGGCCTCAAGGTTGGCCTCAGCAAGTTCCCTGAACTTTCGAGTCTGATTGCGGAGTGTCAGGAGGTACCGGTAGACATCAGGTGGGGCATCTTGAACTGCTGTCTCCCAGCCTTCCTTGACCAGGCTGAGGGGGCCTCGGACAGGGTGTCCGTACAAGAGTTCGAAAGGACTGAACCCCAGGGACTTCTGGGGTACTTCTCGGTAGGCGAACAGGAGGCAGGGTAGCAGGACATGCCATTTGCGCCGGAGTGGTTCCTCTAGGCCCTTGATCATCCCCTTCAGGGTTCTGTTAAATCGTTCCACTAGTCCATTTCCTTGGGGATGATACGGGGTGGTGAATTTATAGGCGACCCCGCACTGTTGCCATAGGGACCGCATATGCTTCGAGATAAAGTTGGAGCCCCGATCACTCACGACTTCTCGGGGGAAGCCGACTCGGGAGAAGATGCTCATGAGGGCTCGACCCACCACGGGGGCCGTGATGGTTCGGAGGGGGATGGCTTCGGGATAGCGGGTAGCATGGTCCACCAGGACGAGGATGAAGCGGTGCCCCTGCGAGGTTCGAGGGTCCAGGGGCCCCACGATGTCTATTCCCACTCGCTCGAAGGGGGTAGTCACCACGGGAAATGGCTGGAGCGGGGCTTTGACTTTCCCCCCGCTCTTCCCGCTGGCTTGACAGGTCAGGCAGGTCCTGCAGTGGTTTTGCACATCGGTGAGCATTTTTGGCCAGAAGAAATGGGTCACCAGGCGGCTGTAAGTTTTGTCCTGCCCCAGGTGCCCGGCGAGGGGCACATCATGTGCTAAGTTCAGGAGGAAGTCTCTGAATCGGAGGGGTACGACCAAGACCCGGCCGGCCCCTAGTTCAGCAATTTTCTGCTCACTGTAGAGAAGGTCGTTGTCCCAATAAATCCAGTGGGACCCCGCGGAGTCTCCAGCTGCTTGAGTAGCGGCTTGCTGTCGAATCCCCTCGAGGGAGGGGCAGGTTTTCTGTTCCTGCCGGAACTGTTCGCGGGTGGGGCCACCTTCTTGGCGCCATTGAGCGAGTTCTGGGAGGTGGCCGAGCTCTGAGATCTTCTTGGTCGGGCCCTTGGGGGCCGTGTTCGGGGTCGGCGTCCTCGGGGACGACGGGCGGCGGAGGCGCGGGCCACTCTGGCTCCTCGGTCGGAGCTTCCCCCGCTGGGGTGGAGGCCCGGGCGGTCATGGAGCGGGTGGTCGCACAGACCCACTAGGGAAGGCCTAGCATCCCCAGGTGCTCCCTTCGTTCAACGCTAGCCCAGGGGGAACTTTCTAGGTCGTTCCCAAGGAGGCAGTCCACGGGGGCATCGTCACGGACAGTCACTTTCAGCACGCCCGACACTCCCCCCCACTCGAAGGGGATGCGGGCCATCTGGCACAAAGTCTCTGAGTTATCCGCGGACCGGACTGGGCAGAGGACGTTAGGAAGGATCTGTTCCGGGGTCACCAGATGGCAGCGGACCGCTGTCACGCTGGCCCCAGTGTCACGAGGGCTTCGGTCCGGCGACCATTGATGGTGACCCACTGGCGGTATTTCTGGGTGTTGCCGGGGATCGGGCCTCGGGGGATCAGGTCGTGAGTACCCAGGCATGCTAAGGTCATGGCGGCGGGCTCCCACTCGGCCTGCTCGGGGTTGTCGTCCTCCTCTTCACTCCTTTCTTCACCCAGGGCAGCGGCCGCGATCTGGCGGATTGGGGGACCGGTAGTGCCGGGTCGCTGATTCATCGGGCAGAGGGGGTCATTCGCATAATGACCCTGTCGCTGGCATCTGTGGCACGTAACGTTCGGGCGGGGCCCTGGTCTGGCTGGGGGGCCCCCTCTCCGGCCCAGGGTTGGTGACGTGGGGGTAGGGGAGGACCCCTGGGGGGCGTCTCGACCCCGACTCTGGCCTACTCCGCCGCCTCGTGGTCGGTGGTTCCCCGGGGATCCCCGGCCGTAGTCTCCCATCGGATTCCGGGGGACTCGGGTGCTCACCCATCTATCCGCCTCGACAGCGAGTTTTCGTGGCTCAGTCAGTTTGCTGTCGAGGAGGTGTTGCCGGAGTTCGATGAAGCAGTTATTGGAAAGATGTTCCCATAGAATGAGGTCGATCAACTGCTGGTAGGTGGTGACCTGGCAGCCCCGAATCCACCCCTCGAAGGCTCTACTGTAATAGTTCACGTACTCCACCCACGTGGTACCGGGGATTTTTTTGCAGTCTCGGAATCGCTGCCAGTACATCTCGGGGGTGAGTCCGTAGCGAGTGAGGAGGGCGGTCTTCATGTGCTCGTACGAGGTCATCTCGGTATCAGGGAGCTCCAGCAGGGCGTCTCTCCCTTCGTTGATAAACTTCCCCCACAGGCCGGCGCCCCAGTCCTTGAGGGGTACTCGATGGGCGGTCATGGCGACCTCGTAGGCTTTGAACCACTGTTGGATGTCGTCGGTCTTATAGTACTCCTTGACGACATCCTTGGGTATGTGCACTTTTGTGTCCACCAGGGGGGTGTGAGGTCTTACCCCAGGAGATGGCAGTCTCGTTTGCCTTGGCTTTAAGTTCCATTTCTTTGAGGACGCGCACGTGCTCGAGCATGAGTTTTTTCTCTTCGAGGGCTAACTTCCTTTCTGCCAGTTGGATTTCTCCTTCTTGTCTGAGTCGAGCCAGATCCAACTCGTGGAGCCGGTTCCTCTCTCGTTCTCGGGCGTCTTCGTGGGAGAGGCCCGTGTCTGGGTTTGCGGGTCTCCCTCCCGCTGGGTTCGTCTCGGCCTCCGGGCCTCCGTTCGGGCCCAGGTTATCTTCACTCGGAGGTGGCGCCTCGCCGGCGTCCACCCAGGCCTGCAGGGTTGATTTAAAGTCTTCTTTGGTGCTTTAGCCAGTGGTAGCGATGCCTAGGTCTTTGCATAATTGCTTTAGCTCCTTGTGACTGTAGTCTTCCATTTTCTCTTTCTGGAATTCTGTGCTCATGGTCGCAGTGGATTTCTCTGGGTAGCGAGTGAATCACTCGCTGTACGATCTGCGTGGGCTCGGATCCCGGCGCTTGCCACCAATGTTAGAAAGGCAGCCCCGGGGCGGCAGAAGATGTCTGACTGACCACCCCTAGGTCCACCTCTCCTTCGAGGAGTAGCCGAGCAATGCAGAGAGGCCTCCGGAATGAGGGCCCTCTCTGAGGATCGTACAGCAGAGTAATCACAACACTACAAACGGACACCACGCAAGAGGTCAAGTTCTTAAGCTTTTATAGGTAATAACGGTTGCTGGTTCTTGGCAGTATATACAGATGGATCGAGGGATCCGTAAAGTCTCGACAAAGGGGGGTAGGTAGCGGGACAGTCTAGTTTCTGGGCGGAGGAAGGGATACCCTACGCACAGCTCTCAATCCTCGAGCTGGGGGGTTCTGCGAGGTTCGAGCCGCGGCAGCACCAGCAGGCTTACAGAATGGTTCGGCAAGGTAGGCCGCGGCAGCGCCAGCAGGCTCTCGGATGGTTCAGCAAGGGAGGCCGCGGCAGCGCCAGCAGGCTCTCGGATGGTTCAGCAAGGTAGGCCGCGGCAGCGCCAGCAGGCTCTCGGATGGTTCAGCAAGGGAGGCCGCGGCAGCGCCAGCAGGCTCTCGGATGGTTCAGCAAGTTAGGCCGCGGCAGCGCCAGCAGGCTCTCGGAAGGTTCAGCAAGGTAGGCCGCGGCAGCGCCAGCAGGCTCTCGGAAGGTTCAGCAAGGTAGGCCGCGGCAGCGCCAGCAGGCTCTCAGATGGTTTCAGGTTACCGGGAGGATGAGTTCGTCTGGTGTCGGCTGTGACAGCGTCAGCGGGGCTTCCAGTCCAGGATACAACTGGCGTCCTACTCCGGGGCTGGCCCAGATATAGGACGGAGGTCCTTTGATGTCCGGACCCTCGCGCCTGGGGGCCAGAGGGGCCGGGTTGACATTGTCCAGACACCCAGCAGGGGGGTGGAGCCAGCGCCCAGGGAGGCCGGAGGGCGATCGATACCAGGCGTCCGGGGACGGCTGGAGGGCCATCGAAACTCCTCTTCCTCCGGGGTCTGTCGAGTGGCCACTCGACCACCTGGGTGGATCTTGGTGCCTCGATGTCGGGGCTTCGCTGGGGCCGAGGCTGGGGCTGAGGCCACGTGGGTGTGACGTGGTGGGCCCAAGATGGAGTCGGGCACGGCCTCGTGCTTGGGTCGTGATGGGCCTACGCTGGAGCCAGGCCGGTGATGGGGGACCGGGATGGTAGCCGGACCGGTGGTGTTGGGGCGTGCAGGATCGGGCCGAGGGGGCCGTCCGAGGTCCGGTGGCGGGCCGATGTCGACCTGGGCCCACCATGCGGGAGCGGTAGGACCACGCCAGGAGGCCGGGTCCAACAGTAGGCTCCATCGCGTCCCAGTACCCCTGAGCCCCGAGAGGCTCCACATTGGTCCCTGTTCCTATGAGCCTGCAAGGCTCCGCCCACCATTTTGTTCTCGAGCCCCGAGATGGCTCCCACGTGGCCCTTGCCCATTTGGCGCACTCCCAGCATCTTTGTTTCCGAGCCTGCGAAGCTCCAACGTGATGCCCCCATCCTCTACGGCTGCCCAGCACTTCGTGCGCAGCTGCCACGTTTAGGGTTATTGTAGGCTACCTGCAGCCTACCCTGACATTGAGACTTTGGCCGTCTTAGCCCCCGAAGGCCAGTTGGCCTGTTGAAAGTACTCGCTAAATGTTAACTGTGCTCCTTGAGAGTTATTCTGTGTTTCCTTCCTATAGGTACGTCTGTGGTGTTATGTACCTTGCCATTCCCTTCCCCTTGTATAACCTTGCCTCATGTATGTCGATACTGGTTAGAGTGAGTTCTATTGCTAGTCCTATGAAACCCCGGGGCGTGACGTATTCTAATGCTAAGCTCCTGGTGATTATGTGTTCTAGTCCTAGTTCGGGGAAGCTCCCAGTTGTTATATGTTCTAAATGCCAACTCCATCATGTGCATATTCCTGGCAGTGGTCCCATGGCCCTGTCCTGTATATTTTCCCTTGTAAATCCTGCCCGTGCCTCTGGCACCCTGTAAAGTATGTGTTCCTATGTGTCCTTTTTAATACAAAGACTATTTTCATATATACCTGGTGTGGAGTTCCTTTTGTGGGGGGCCCGGGAGGTTGTTGCTGGGGGTGCGGGCGCAAATGCTTTACACATGACCTCCGAGATAGGCCTTGCTGCTCGCGTCACGTTACCTAGAGGGCGAGTAGGGGTTGTCGGGGTGGGTGACCCCCTGGTCCTGACGGGGGAGTGGTGGTCTCTGGCTGACTCTGGCGCAAGCCCAGGTCGGCCGGGGTCCCATTTCCTACACTAATCTTGTAACACTAAGAAGAGTGGCTGAGGAGCTGAGGGGCTCACTGTCTCATCTTTAACACTGTGAAGAGTGGCTTGGGCGCTCACTGCCTCATCGTGCAACACTGTGAAGAGTGGCTGAGGAGCTGAGGGGCTCACAGCCTTATCTTGTAACACTGTGAAGAGTGGCTGAGGAGCTGAGGTGCTCTCAGCCTTATCTTGTAACACTGTGAAGAGTGGCTCAGGAGCTGAGGCGCTCGCTGCCTCATCTTGTAACACTGTGAAGAGTGGCTGAGGAGCTGAGGTGCTGAATGCCTCATCTTGTAACACTGTGAAGAGTGTCTCAGGAGCTGAGGCGCTCGCTGCCTCATCTTGTAACACTGTGAAGAGAGGCTGAGGCGCTCACTGCCTCATCTTGTAACACTGTGAAGAGTGGCTGAGGCGCTCACTGCTTATCGTGTAACACTGTGAAGAAAGGCTAGAGAGCTGAGGCACTTACTGCCTCATCTTGTAACACTGTGAAGAGTGGCTGAGTAGCTGAGGCGCTCACTGCCTCATCTTGTAACACTGTGAAGAGTGGCTGAGGAGCTGAGGGGCTCACAGCCGCATCTTGTAACACTGTGAAGAGTGGCTGAGGCGCTCACTGCCTCACCTTGTAACACTGTGAAGAGTGGCTGAGGTGCTCACTGCCTCATCTTGTAACACTGTGAAGAGTGGCTGAGGTGCTCACTGCCTAATCTTGTAACACTGTGAAGGGTGTCTGAGGAGCTGAGGGGCTCACAGCCTCATCTTGAAACACTATGAAGAGGGACTTAGGCGCTGAATGCCTCATCTTGAAACACTAAGAAAAGTGGCTGAGGAGCTGAGGCACTCACTGCCTCATCTTGTAACACTGTGAATAGTGGATGAGGTGCTCACTGCCTCATCTTGTAACACTGTGAAGAGTGGCTGAGGAGCTCAAGGGCTCACAGCCTCATCTTGTAACACTGTGAAGAGTGGCTGAGGAGCTGAGGCGCTCACTGCCTCATCTTGTAACACTGTGAAGAGTGGCTGACATGCTCACTGCCTCATCTTGTAACACTGTGAAGAGTGGCTAAGGAGCTCAAGGGCTCACTGCCTCATCTTGTAACACTGGGAAGAGTGGCTGAGGAGCTGAGGGGCTCATTGCCTCATCTTGTAACACTGTGAAGAGAGGCTGAGGCGCTCACTGCCTCATCTTGTAACACTGTGAAGAGTGGCTGAGGAGCTGAGGAGCTCACTGTCTCATCTTGTAACACTGTGAAGAGTGGCTGAGGAGCTGAAGCGCTCATTGCCTCATCTTGTAACACTGTGAAGAGTGGCTGAGGAGCTCAAGGGCTCACTGCCTCATTTTGTAACACTGTGAAGAGTGGCTGAGGAGCTCAAGGGCTCACTGCCTCATTTTGTAACACTGTGAAAAGTGGCTGAGGAGCTGAGGGGCTCACTGCCTCATCTTGTAACACAGTGAAGAGTAGCTGAGGTGCTCACAGCCTCACCTTGTAACACTGGGAAGAGGGGCTGAGGCGCGCACTGCCTCATCTTGTAACACTGTGAAGAGTGGCTGTGGTGCTCACTGCCTCATCTTGTAAAACTGTGAAGAGTGGCTGAGGAGCTGAGGCGCTCACAGCCTCATCTTGTAACACTGTGAAGAGTGGCTGAGGAGCTGAGGTGCTCACTGTCTCATCTTGTAACACTGTGAAAAGTGGCTGAGGAGCTGAGGGGCTCACTGCCTCATCTTGTAACACTGTGAAGAGTGGCTGAGGAGCTGAGGGGCTCACTGCCTCATCTTGTAACACAGTGAAGAGTGGCTGAGGTGCTCACAGCCTCACCTTGTAACACTGGGAAGAGGGGCTGAGGTGCGCACTGCCTCATCTTGTAACACTGTGAAGAGTAGCTGGGGCGCTCACAGCCTCATCTTGTAACACTGTGAAGAGTGGCTGAGGAGCTGAGGAGCTCACTGTCTCATCTTGTAACACTGTGAAGAGTGGCTGAGGAGCTGAAGCGCTCATTGCCTCATCTTGTAACACTGTGAAGAGTGGCTGAGGAGCTCAAGGGCTCACTGCCTCATTTTGTAACACTGTGAAAAGTGGCTGAGAAGCTGAGGGGCTCACTGCCTCATCTTGTAACACAGTGAAGAGTGGCTGAGGTGCTCACAGCCTCACCTTGTAACACTGGGAAGAGTGGCTGTGGTGCTCACTGCCTCATCTTGTAAAACTGTGAAGAGTGGCTGAGGAGCTGAGGGGCTCACTGCCTCATCTTGAAACACTAAGAAGAGTTTCTGAGTAGCTGAGGCGCTCACTGCCTCATCTTTAACCCTGTGAAGAGTGGCTGAGGCGCTGACTGCCTCATTTTTTAACACTGGGAAGAGTGGCTGAGGAGCTGAGGGGCTCACTGCCTCATGTTGTAACACTGTCAAGAGGGGCTGAGGCGCAGACTGCCTCATCTTGTAACACTGTGAAGAGGCCCTGGGGAGCTGAGGCGCTCACTGCCTCATCTTGTAACACTGTGAAGAGGAGCTGAGGGCCTCACTGCCTCATCTTGTAACACTGTGAAGAAAGGCTGAGGGGCTCACTGCCTCATCTTTAACACTGTGAAGAGTGGCTGAGGCGCTGACTGCCTCATCTTGTAACACTGGGAAGAGTGGCGGAGGAGCTGAGGCGCTCACTGCCTCATGTTGTAACACTGAGAAGAGGGGCTGATGCGCTCACTGCCTCATCTTGTAACACTGGGAAGAGTGGCGGAGGAGCTGAGGCGCTCACTGCCTCATGTTGTAACACTGAGAAGAGGGGCTGATGCGCTCACTGCCTCATCTTGTAACACTGTGAAGAGTGGCTGAGGCGCTCACTGCTTATCTTGTAACACTGTGAAGAGTGGCTGTGGAGCTGAGGCGCTCGCTGCCTCATCTTGTAACACTGTGAAGAGTGGCTGGGGAGCTGAGGCGCTCACTGCCTCATCTTGTAACACTGGGAAGAGGGGCTGAGGCGCTCACTGCCTCATGTTGTAACACTGGGAAGAGGGGCTGAGGCGCTCACTGCCTCATGTTTTAACACTGATAAGAGTGGCTGAGGAGCTGAGGGGCTCACTGCCTCATCTTGTAACACTGGGAAGAGTGGCTGAGGAGCTGAGGGGCTCACTGCCTCATCTTGTAACACTGGGAAGAGGGGCTGAGGCGCTCACTGCCTCATGTTGTAACACTGGGAAGAGGGGCTGAGGCGCTCACTGCCTCATGTTTTAACACTGATAAGAGTGGCTGAGGAGCTGAGGGGCTCACTGCCTCATCTTGTAACACTGGGAAGAGGGGCTGAGGCGCTCAAAGCCTCATCTTTTAACACTGAGAAGAGTGGCTGAGGCGCTGAGGCGCTCACTGCCTCATCTTTTAACACCGTGAAGAGGAGCTGAGGCGCTCACTGCCTCGTATTATAACACTGTGAAGAGTGGCTGAGGAGCTCGCTGCCTCATCTGTTAAAACTGTGAAGAGTGGCTGAGGCGCTGAGGCACTCACTGCCTCATCTTGCAACACTGTGAAGAGTGCCTGAGGAGCTGAGGCGCTCACTGCCTCATCTTGTAACACCGTGAAGAGGAGCTGAGGCACTCACTGTCTCATCTTGTAACACTCTGAAGAGTGGCTGAGGAGCTGAGGGGCTCACTGCCTCATCTTGCAACACTGTGAAGAGTGCCTGAGGAGCTGAGGCGCTCACTGCCTCATCTTGTAACACCGTGAAGAGGAGCTGAGGCGCTCACTGCCTCATCTTGTAAAACTGTGAAGAGTGGCTGATGCGCTGAGGTGCTGAATGCCTCATCTTGTAACACTGGGAAGAGTGGCTGAGGAGCTGAGGCGCTCACTGCCTCATCTTGTAACACCGTGAAGAGGAGCTGAGGCGCTCACTGCCTCATCTTGTAACACTGTGAAGAGGAGCTGAGGCGCTCACTGTCTCATCTTGTAACACTCTGAAGAGTGGCTGAGGAGCTGAGGGGCTCACTGCCTCATCTTGAAACACTGAGAAGAGTGGCTGAGGCGCTCACTGCCTCATCTTGTAACACGTGGAAGAGTGGCTGAGGTGCTCATTGCCTCATCTTGTAAAACTGTGAAGAGTGGCTGAGGTGCTAACTGCCTCATCTTGCAGCACTGTGAATAGTGGCTGAGGCGCTCAATGCCACATCTTGTAACACTGTGAAGAGTGGCTGAGGAGCTGAGGCTCTCGCTGCCTCATCTTGTAACACTGTGA
This sequence comes from Lissotriton helveticus, assembly GCF_964261635.1. NCBI lineage: Eukaryota > Metazoa > Chordata > Amphibia > Caudata > Salamandridae > Lissotriton > Lissotriton helveticus. The sequence continues at coordinate 1,708,593,102 of NC_136069.1, read as the reverse complement.
AGAGTGGCTGAGACGCTCACTGCCTCATCTTGCAGCACTGTGAAGAGTGGCTGAGGGGCTCACTGCCTCATCTTGTAACACTGCGAAGAGTGGCTGAGGAGCAGAGGCGCTTGCTGCCTCATCTTGCAACACTGTGAAGAGTGGCTGAGGAGCTGAGGGGCTCACTGCCTCATCTTGTAACACTTTGAAGAGTGGCTGAGGAGCTGAGGCACTCGCTGCCTCATCTTGTAACACTGGGAAGAGTGCCTGAGGTGCTGAGGTGCTGACTGACTCATCTTTTAACACTGTGAAGAGTGGCTGGGGCGCTCACTGCCTCATATTGCAACACTGTGAAGAGTGGCTGAGGAGCTGAGGGGCTCGCTGCCTCATCTTGTAACTCTGGGAAGAGTGGCTGAGGGGCTCACTGCCTCATCTTGTAACACTGTGAAGAGTGGCTGAGGAGCTGAGGCGCTCGCTGCCTCATCTTGCAACACTGTGAAGAGGAGCTGAGGGCCTCACTGCCTCATCTTGTAACACTGTGAAGAAAGGCTGAGGGGCTCACTGCCTCATCTTTAACACTGTGAAGAGTGGCTGTGGTGCTCACTGCCTCATCTTGTAACACTGGGAAGAGTGGCGGAGGAGCTGAGGCGCTCACTGCCTCATGTTGTAACACTGTGAAGAGGGGCTGAGGCGCTCACTGCCTCATGTTGTAACACTGAGAAGAGGGGCTGATGCGCTCACTGCCTCATCTTGTAACACTGGGAAGAGTGGCTGAGGAGCTGAGGGGCTCACTGCCTCATCTTGTAACACTGGGAAGAGGGGCTGAGGCGCTCACTGCCTCATGTTGTAACACTGGGAAGAGGGGCTGAGGCGCTCACTGCCTCATGTTTTAACACTGATAAGAGTGGCTGAGGAGCTGAGGGGCTCACTGCCTCATCTTGTAACACTGGGAAGAGGGGCTGAGGCGCTCAAAGCCTCATCTTTTAACACTGAGAAGAGTGGCTGAGGCGCTGAGGCGCTCACTGCCTCATCTTTTAACACCGTGAAGAGGAGCTGAGGCGCTCACTGCCTCGTATTATAACACTGTGAAGAGTGGCTGAGGAGCTCGCTGCCTCATCTGTTAAAACTGTGAAGAGTGGCTGAGGCGCTGAGGCACTCACTGCCTCATCTTGCAACACTGTGAAGAGTGCCTGAGGAGCTGAGGCGCTCACTGCCTCATCTTGTAACACCGTGAAGAGGAGCTGAGGCACTCACTGTCTCATCTTGTAACACTCTGAAGAGTGGCTGAGGAGCTGAGGGGCTCACTGCCTCATCTTGCAACACTGTGAAGAGTGCCTGAGGAGCTGAGGCGCTCACTGCCTCATCTTGTAACACCGTGAAGAGGAGCTGAGGCGCTCACTGCCTCATCTTGTAAAACTGTGAAGAGTGGCTGATGCGCTGAGGTGCTGAATGCCTCATCTTGTAACACTGGGAAGAGTGGCTGAGGAGCTGAGGCGCTCACTGCCTCATCTTGTAACACCGTGAAGAGGAGCTGAGGCGCTCACTGCCTCATCTTGTAACACTGTGAAGAGGAGCTGAGGCGCTCAATGTCTCATCTTGTAACACTCTGAAGAGTGGCTGAGGAGCTGAGGGGCTCACTGCCTCATCTTGAAACACTGAGAAGAGTGGCTGAGGCGCTCACTGCCTCATCTTGTAACACGTGGAAGAGTGGCTGAGGTGCTCATTGCCTCATCTTGTAAAACTGTGAAGAGTGGCTGAGGTGCTAACTGCCTCATCTTGCAGCACTGTGAATAGTGGCTGAGGCGCTCAATGCCTCATCTTGTAACACTGTGAAGAGTGGCTGAGGAGCTGAGGCTCTCGCTGCCTCATCTTGTAACACTGTGAAGAGTGGCTGAGACGCTCACTGCCTCATCTTGCAGCACTGTGAAGAGTGGCTGAGGGGCTCACTGCCTCATCTTGTAACACTGCGAAGAGTGGCTGAGGAGCAGAGGCGCTTGCTGCCTCATCTTGCAACACTGTGAAGAGTGGCTGAGGAGCTGAGGGGCTCACTGCCTCATCTTGTAACACTTTGAAGAGTGGCTGAGGAGCTGAGGCACTCGCTGCCTCATCTTGTAACACTGGGAAGAGTGCCTGAGGTGCTGAGGTGCTGACTGACTCATCTTTTAACACTGTGAAGAGTGGCTGGGGCGCTCACTGCCTCATATTGCAACACTGTGAAGAGTGGCTGAGAAACTGAGGGGCTCGCTGCCTCATCTTGTAACTCTGGGAAGAGTGGCTGAGGGGCTCACTGCCTCATCTTGTAACACTGCGAAGAGTGGCTGAGGAGCAGAGGCGCTTGCTGCCTCATCTTGCAACACTGTGAAGAGTGGCTGAGGAGCTGAGGGGCTCACTGCCTCATCTTGTAACACTTTGAAGAGTGGCTGAGGAGCTGAGGCACTCGCTGCCTCATCTTGTAACACTGGGAAGAGTGCCTGAGGTGCTGAGGTGCTGACTGACTCATCTTTTAACACTGTGAAGAGTGGCTGGGGCGCTCACTGCCTCATATTGCAACACTGTGAAGAGTGGCTGAGGAGCTGAGGGGCTCGCTGCCTCATCTTGTAACTCTGGGAAGAGTGGCTGAGGGGCTCACTGCCTCATCTTGTAACACTGTGAAGAGTGGCTGAGGAGCTGAGGCGCTCGCTGCCTCATCTTGCAACACTGTGAAGAGGAGCTGAGGGCCTCACTGCCTCATCTTGTAACACTGTGAAGAAAGGCTGAGGGGCTCACTGCCTCATCTTTAACACTGTGAAGAGTGGCTGTGGTGCTCACTGCCTCATCTTGTAACACTGGGAAGAGTGGCGGAGGAGCTGAGGCGCTCACTGCCTCATGTTGTAACACTGTGAAGAGGGGCTGAGGCGCTCACTGCCTCATGTTGTAACACTGAGAAGAGGGGCTGATGCGCTCACTGCCTCATCTTGTAACACTGGGAAGAGTGGCTGAGGAGCTGAGGGGCTCACTGCCTCATCTTGTAACACTGGGAAGAGGGGCTGAGGCGCTCACTGCCTCATGTTGTAACACTGGGAAGAGGGGCTGAGGCGCTCACTGCCTCATGTTTTAACACTGATAAGAGTGGCTGAGGAGCTGAGGGGATCACTGCCTCATCTTGTAACACTGGGAAGAGGGGCTGAGGCGCTCAAAGCCTCATCTTTTAACACTGAGAAGAGTGGCTGAGGCGCTGAGGCGCTCACTGCCTCATCTTTTAACACCGTGAAGAGGAGCTGAGGCGCTCACTGCCTCGTATTATAACACTGTGAAGAGTGGCTGAGGAGCTCGCTGCCTCATCTGTTAAAACTGTGAAGAGTGGCTGAGGCGCTGAGGCACTCACTGCCTCATCTTGCAACACTGTGAAGAGTGCCTGAGGAGCTGAGGCGCTCACTGCCTCATCTTGTAACACCGTGAAGAGGAGCTGAGGCACTCACTGTCTCATCTTGTAACACTCTGAAGAGTGGCTGAGGAGCTGAGGGGCTCACTGCCTCATCTTGCAACACTGTGAAGAGTGCCTGAGGAGCTGAGGCGCTCACTGCCTCATCTTGTAACACCGTGAAGAGGAGCTGAGGCGCTCACTGCCTCATCTTGTAAAACTGTGAAGAGTGGCTGATGCGCTGAGGTGCTGAATGCCTCATCTTGTAACACTGGGAAGAGTGGCTGAGGAGCTGAGGCGCTCACTGCCTCATCTTGTAACACCGTGAAGAGGAGCTGAGGCGCTCACTGCCTCATCTTGTAACACTGTGAAGAGGAGCTGAGGCGCTCACTGTCTCATCTTGTAACACTCTGAAGAGTGGCTGAGGAGCTGAGGGGCTCACTGCCTCATCTTGAAACACTGAGAAGAGTGGCTGAGGCGCTCACTGCCTCATCTTGTAACACGTGGAAGAGTGGCTGAGGTGCTCATTGCCTCATCTTGTAAAACTGTGAAGAGTGGCTGAGGTGCTAACTGCCTCATCTTGCAGCACTGTGAATAGTGGCTGAGGCGCTCAATGCCTCATCTTGTAACACTGTGAAGAGTGGCTGAGGAGCTGAGGCTCTCGCTGCCTCATCTTGTAACACTGTGAAGAGTGGCTGAGACGCTCACTGCCTCATCTTGCAGCACTGTGAAGAGTGGCTGAGGGGCTCACTGCCTCATCTTGTAACACTGCGAAGAGTGGCTGAGGAGCAGAGGCGCTTGCTGCCTCATCTTGCAACACTGTGAAGAGTGGCTGAGGAGCTGAGGGGCTCACTGCCTCATCTTGTAACACTTTGAAGAGTGGCTGAGGAGCTGAGGCACTCGCTGCCTCATCTTGTAACACTGGGAAGAGTGCCTGAGGTGCTGACTGACTCATCTTTTAACACTGTGAAGAGTGGCTGGGGCGCTCACTGCCTCATATTGCAACACTGTGAAGAGTGGCTGAGGAGCTGAGGGGCTCGCTGCCTCATCTTGTAACTCTGGGAAGAGTGGCTGAGGGGCTCACTGCCTCATCTTGTAACACTGTGAAGAGTGGCTGAGGAGCTGAGGCGCTCGCTGCCTCATCTTGCAACACTGTGAAGAGTGGCTAAGGAGCTGAGGGGCTCACTGCCTCATCTTGTAACACTATGAAGAGTGGCTGAGGAGCTGAGGCGCTCGCTGCCTCATCTTGTAACACTGGGAAGAGTGCCTGAGGCGCTGAGGTGCTCACTGACTCATCTTTTAACACTGTGAAGAGTGGCTGGGGTGCTCACTGCCTCATCGTGCAACACTGTGAAGAATGGCTGAGGAGCTGAGGCGCTCGCTGCCTCATCTTGCAACACTGTGAAGAGTGGCTGAGGAGCTGAGGTGCTCACTGCCTCATCTTGTAACACTGGGAAGAGGGCCTGAGGAGAGGAGGTGCTCACTGCCTCATCGTGTAACACTGTGAAGAGTGGCTGAGGCGTTCGCTGCCTCATCTTGTAACACTGGGAAGAGTGGCTGAGGAGCTGAGGGGCTCACTGCCTCATCTTGTAACACTGGGAAGAGTGGCTGAGGTGCTCACTGCCTCATCTTGTAACACTGGAAGAGGGCCTGAGGAGACGAGGTACTCACTGCCTCATCTTGTAACATTGTGAAGAGTGGCTGAGGCGCTCGCTGCCTCATCTATCTTGTAACACTGGGAAGAGTGGCTGAGGAGCTGAGGGGCTCACTGCCTCATCTTGTAACACTGTGAAGAGTGGCTGAGGTGCTGAGGGGCTCACTGCCTCATCTTGTAACACTGTGAAGAGTGGCAGAGGAGCTGAGGGGCTCACTGCCTCATCTTGCAACACTGTAAAGAGTGGCTGAGGAGCTGAGGGGCTCACTGCCTCATCTTGCAACACTGGGAAGAGTTGCTGAGGAGCTGAGGAGCTCACTGCCTCATCTTGTAACACTGTGAAGAGTGGCTGAGGCGCTCACTGCCTCATCTTGTAACACTAAGAAGAGTGGCTGAGGAGCTGAGGCGCTCAATGCCTCATCTTGTAACACTGGGAAGAGTGGCTGAGGAGCTGAGGGGCTCACTGCCTCATCTTGTAACACTGTGAAGAGTGGCGGAGGAGCTGAGGCGTTCGCTGCCTCATCTTGTAACACTGGGAAGAGTGCCTGAGGCGCTGAGGTGCTCACTGACTCATCTTTTAACACTGTGAAGAGTGGCTGGGGCGCTCACTGCCTCATCTTGCAACACTGTGAAGAGTGGCTGAGGAGCTGAGGCGCTCGCTGCCTCATCTTGCAACACTGTGAAGAGTGGCTGAGGAGCTGAGGTGCTCACTGCCTCATCTTGTAACACTGGGTAGAGGGCCTGAGGAGAGGAGGTGCTCACTGCCTCATCTTGTAACACTGTGAAGAGTGGCTGAGGCGCTCGCTGCCTCATCTTGTAACACTGGGAAGAGTGGCTGAGGAGCTGAGGGGCTCACTGCCTCATCTTGTAACACTGTGAAGAGTGGCTGAGGTGCTGAGGGGCTCACTGCCTCATCTTGTAACACTGTGAAGAGTCGCGGATGAGCTGAGGGGCTCGCTGCCTCATCTTGTAACACTGGGAAGAGTGGCTGAGGAGCTGAGGGGCTCACTGCCTCATCTTGTAACACTGTGAAGAGTCGCGGATGAGCTGAGGGGCTCGCTGCCTCATCTTGTAACACTGTGAATAGTGGCTGAGGAGCTGAGGCGCTCGTTGCCTCATCTTATAACACTGTGAAGAGTGGCGGAGGAGCTGAGGCGCTCAATGCCTCATCTTGTAACACTGTGAAGAGTGGCTGAGGAGCTGATGGGCTCACTGCCTCATCTTGTAACACTGGGAAGAGTGGCTGAGGAGCTGATGGGCTCACTGCCTCATCTTGTAACACTGGGAAGAGTGGCTGAGGCGCTCACTGCCTCATCTTGTATCACTAAGAAGAGTGGCTGAGGAGCTGAGGCGCTCAATGCCTCATCTTGTAACACTGGGAAGAATGGCTGAGGAGCTGAGGCGCATACTGCCTCATCTTGCAACACTGTGAAGAGTGGCCGAGGAGCTGAGGCGCTCACTGCCTCATCTTGTAACACTGTGAAGAGTGGCTGAGGTGCTGAGGCGCTCAATGCCTCATCTTGTAACACTGGGAAGGGTGGCTAAGGAGCTGACACTCTCAATGCCTCATCTTGTAACACTGTGAAGAGTGGCTAAGGAGCTGAAACGCTCACTGCCTCATCTTATATATAGCGGCCACATATATAACCTCAGTTATGGTCATTATCACAACGCTAATATTTTTTTTAATAGTAGCAGGACATGACTTTCATTAAACCATGTAGTTCTTATTACAATAAAGGTTGGAGACTCTAATCCCTGGCTCTGAACTACCAGCACATCGGCTCCACGGAGTACACTCCCCCCATTGAAGTCTCACTCCTGACAATGCTCCACGGAGTGCACTCCTCCCGTTGACGTCTCACTCCTGCCACTGCTCCATGGAGCGCACTCCTCGCCTCACTCCTGACACCGCTCCATGGAGTGCACTCCTCCCGTTGATGACTCACTCCTGACACTGCTCCGTGGAGTGCACTCCCCCCATTGAAGTCTCACTCCTGACAATGCTCCACGGAGTGCACTCCTCCTGTTGACATCTCACTCCTGACACTGCTCCATGGAGCGCACTCCTCGCCTCACTCCTGACACCGCTCCATGGACTGCACTCCACCCGTTGACGCCTCACTCCTGACACTGCTCCATGGAGCGCACTCCTTCCGTTGACGCCTCACTGCTGACACTGCTCCATGGAGTGCACTCCTCGCCTCACTCCTGACATTGCTCCATGGAGTGCACTCCTCCCGTTGACGCCTCACTCCCGACACTGCTCAATGGAGTGCACTCCTCCCGTTGACGTCTCACTCCCGACACTGCTCCATGGAGCTCTCTCCTCCCATTGACGCCTCACTCCGACACTGCTCCATGGAGTGCACTCCTCCTGTTGATGCCTCACTCCCGACAATGCTCCATGGAGTGTACTCCTCCCGTTGACGCCTCACTCCCGACACTGCTCGAAGGAGCGCACTCCTCGCCTCACTCCTGACATTGCTCCATGGAGTGCGCTCCTCCCGTTGATGCCTCACTCCCGACACTGCTCCATGGAGTGCACTCCTTCCATTGACGCCTAACTCCTGACACTGCTCCACGGAGAGCACTCCTCCCGTTGACGCCTCACTCCGACACTGCTCGAAGGAGCGCACTCCTCGCCTCACTCCTGACATTGCTACACGGAGTGCGCTCCTCCCGTTGACGCCTCACTCCCGACACTGCTCCATGGAGTGCACTCCTCCCGTTGACGCCTCACTACTGACACTGCTCTATGGAGCGCACTCCTCGCCTCACTCCTGACACCGCTCCATGGAGTGCACTCCTCCCGTTGATGCCTAACTCCTGACACCACAACATGGACTGCACTCCTCCCGTTGACGCCTCACTCCTGACATTGCTCCAAGGAGTGCACTCCTACCATTGATGCCTCACTCCCGACACTGCTCCATGGACTGCACTCCGCCCGTTGACGCCTCACTCTTGACACTTCTCCATGGAGCTCACTCCTCGCCTCACTCCTGACACTGCTCCATGGAGCGCACTCCTTCCGTTGATGCCTCACTCCTGACACTGCTCCATGGAGTGCACTCCTCGCCTCACTCCTGACACTGCTCCATGGAGCGCACTCCTTCCGTTGACGCCTCACTGCTGACACTGCTCCATGGAGTGCACTCCTCGCCTCACTCCTGACATTGCTCCATGGAGTGCACTCCTCCCGTTGACGCCTCACTCCCGACACTGCTCAATGGAGTGCACTCCTCCCGTTGACGCCTCACTCCCGACACTGCTCCATGGAGCGCTCTCCTCCCATTGACGCCTCACTCCGACACTGCTCCATGGAGTGCACTCCTCCTGTTGATGCCTCACTCCCGACAATGCTCCATGGAGTGCACTCCTCCCGTTGACGCCTCACTCCCGACACTGCTCGAAGGAGCGCACTCCTCGCCTCACTCCTGACATTGCTCCATGGAGTGCGCTCCTCCCGTTGATGCCTCACTCCTGACACTGCTCCATGGAGTGCACTCCTTCCATTGACGCCTAACTCCTGACACTGCTCCACGGAGAGCACTCCTCCCGTTGACGCCTCACTCCGACACTGCTCGAAGGAGCGCACTCCTCGCCTCACTCCTGACATTGCTCCATGGAGTGCGCTCCTCCCGTTGACGCCTCACTCCCGACACTGCTCCATGGAGTGCACTCCTCCCGTTGACGCCTCACTACTGACACTGCTCCATGGAGCGCACTCCTCGCCTCACTCCTGACACCGCTCCATGGAGTGCACTCCTCCCGTTGATGCCTAACTCCTGACACCGCAACATGGACTGCACTCCTCCCGTTGACGCCTCACTCCTGACATTGCTCCAAGGAGTGCACTCCTACCGTTGATGCCTCACTCCCGACACTGCTCCATGGACTGCACTCCGCCCGTTGACGCCTCACTCTTGACACTTCTCCATGGAGCGCACTCCTCGCCTCACTCCTGACACTGCTCCATGGAGCGCACTCCTTCCGTTGATGCCTCACTCCTGACATTGCTCCATGGAGCGCACTCCTTCCGTTGGATCCACACTCCCGACACTGCTCCACGGAGTGCACTCCTTCTGTTGACGCCTCACTCCTGACACTGCACCAAGGAGTGCACTCCTCCCGTTGACGCCTCACTCCTGACACTGCTCCATGGAGTGCACTCCTCCCGTTGACGCCTCACTCCTGACACTGCTCCACGGAGCGCACTCCTCCTGTTGATGCCTCACTCCTGACACTGCTCCATGGAGTGCACCCCTCCCGTTGACGCCTCACTCCTGACACTGCTCCATGGAGTGCACTCCTCCCGTTGGATCTTCACTCTTTACACTGCTCCATGGAGCGCACTCCTTCCGTTGGATCTTCACTCCTGACACTGCTCCATGGAGTGCACTCCTTCCGTTGACGCCTCACTCCTGACACTGCTCCATGGAGTGCACTCCTTCCGTTGACGCCTCACTCCTGGTACAGCTCCATGGAGCGCACTCCTTCCATTGACGCCTCTTTCCTGACACTGCTCCATGGAGTGCACTCCTTCCGTTGACGCCTCTTTCCTGACACTGCTCCATGGAGTGTGCTCCTTCCGTTGGTGCCTCACTCCTGACACTGCTGCATGGAGCGCACTCCTACAGTTGACGGCTCACTCCTGACACTGCTCCATGGAGCGCACTCCTTGCCTTACTCCTGACACTGCTCCATGGAGTGCACTTCTCGCCTCACTCCTGACACTGCTCCATGGAGTGCACTCCTTCTGTTGGATCTTCACTCCTGACATTGCTCCATGGAGCGCACTCCTTCCGTTGGATCCACACTCCCGACACTCCTCCACGGAGTGCACTCCTTCTGTTGACGCCTCACTCCTGACACTGCTCCATATAGTGCACTCCTTCCGTTGACGCCTCACTCCTGACACTGCTCCATGGAGTGCACTCCTTCCGTTGACGCCTCACTCCTGACACTGCTCCATGGAGTGCACTCCTTCCGTTGAAGCCTCACTCCTGACACTGCTCCATGGAGTGCACTCCTTCCGTTGACGCCTCACTCCTGACACTGCTCCATGGAGTGCACTCCTTCCGTTGACGCCTCACTCCTGGTAGAGCTCCATGGAGCGCACTCCTTCCATTGACGCCTCACTCCTGACACTGCTCCATGGAGCGCACTCCTCGCCTCAATCCGGACACTGCTCCATGGAGCGCACTGCTTCCGTTTACGCCTCACTCCTGACACTGCTCCATGGAGTGCACTCCTTCTGTTGATGCCTCACTCCTGACACTGCTCCAGGGAGTGTACTCCTTCTGTTGACGCCTCACTCCTGACACTGCTCCAGGGAGTGTACTCCTTCTGTTGACACCTCACTCCTGACCCTGCTCCATGGAGTGCACTCCTTCCGTTGGATCTTCACTCCTGACACTGCTCCAGGGAGTGTACTCCTACTGTTGACGCCTCAATCCTGACACTGCTCCACGGAGTGCACTCCTTCCATTGATGCTTCACTCCTGAAACAGCTCCATGGAGTGCACTCCTCCCGTTGACGCCTCACTCCTGACACTGCTCCATGGAGTGCACTCCTTTAGTTGGATCCTCAGTCCTGACACTGCTGCATGGAGTGCACTCCTTCCATTGATGCCTCACTCCTGGTACAGCTCCATGGAGCACACTCCTCGCCTCACTCCTGACACTGCTGCATGGAGTGCACTCCTCCCGTTGACGCCTCACTCCTGACACTGCTCCATGGAGTGCACTCCTTTCGTTGGATCCTCACTCCTGACACTGCTGCATGGAGCGCACTCCTTCCGTTGATGCCTTACTCCTGACACTGCTCCATGGAGTCTACTCCTTCCATTGGATCCTCACTCCTGACACTGCTCCATGGAGTGCACTCCTTTCGTTAGATCCTCACTCCTGACACTGCTGCATGGAGTGCACTCCTTCCGTTGACGCCTTACTCCTGACACTGCTCCATGGAGTGCACTCCTGATACTGCTCCATGGAGTGTACTCCTTCCATTGGATCCTCACTCCTGACACAGCTCCATGGAGTGCACTCCTCCCATTGGATCCTCACTCCTGACACTGCTCCATGGAGTGCACTCCTTTCGTTAGATCCTCACTCCTGACACTGCTGCATGGAGTGCACTCCTTCCGTTGACGCCTTACTCCTGACACTGCTCCATGGAGTGCACTCCTGATACTGCTCCATGGAGTGTACTCCTTCCATTGGATCCTCACTCCTGACACTGCTCCATGGAGTGCACTCCTTTCGTTAGATCCTCACTCCTGACACTGCTGCATGGAGTGCACTCCTTCCGTTGACGCCTTACTCCTGACACTGCTCCATGGAGTACACTCCTGATACTGCTCCATGGAGTGTACTCCTTCCATTGGATCCTCACTCCTGACACAGCTCCATGGAGTGCACTCCTTCCGTTGACCCCTCACTCCTGCCGCGCACGACACCCCATGATTGCTTAATATTTAAAAAAATTATGTAATTGCAATAAAGCAGTCGCCGTTTCTACCTCTTAGGCAGACAATGGTTAACTGCTGCCAGACTGAGAGCTTCTGGTAATAATCTTTGTTTTTTTATGAACATAAATATTAAACATGTGATTGTTAATGCAAACTAGACTAGCTGATGGGGGAGAAACACTCATGGACCTCATGGCTAAACACTCATAAGGTCCCAAAAGCGAGTCCTATTGTCTAAGCCAATGCTTGTTCTAAACTGGTGTGCATTTTTATTGTATTGTGTCTTCACTTCATTACTCTTTGAAGAGCTTCATAACTACTTTTAGAAATTGCCTCTAAGTTAAGCGTGTCTGATTTAGTGCCAAGCAACCAGAAGGTTAAGCTCAGGTTAATTTGGAGTTTGTTTGTGGTTCGTTCTGAAAAGAATTGTTGTTGTTGCTCAAGCAGGGTTTTAACCCCTTCAACCAGTAACCCAATTTCCTACAGGTGTAATATCTTTGTTGTAATGCAGTCCTGTATGAGAGTCCTCTCTTTGGCAGCTCAATATCTCGTGTTTCTTGGCAAATCGCGTAATCGTGTGTGCCTACCAAAAAATGAATGAATGTGTCTTGTTGGTGCTCATGTAAACCACTTCTGAGTTTTGAAATATAGAACTGCAAAAAAAAAGTTATATCAAAAGCAGTGAACTGCTGCAGAGCTAACATTTGTTTTCCATTCTGAGAGTGAGGACGATAATGGAGAGCTCGATAGGGACCTGTTTCGTCACCTGCTTTTACCGGCAGGACCCGGCCCACTTTAAGCCCTGCCTGTACAAATCCTCTCTTTGCTGTCATTCAGTCCTATATAAGGGGGCTCTCTTTGTGTTAAGGCAGTCCTGTACGAGAGCCTTCTCTTTGTGATAAGGTGCTGTAGGTGTGTGTTCTTTTTAGGGTACTGCTCCATCTAAATGTACTCTTTCCGAGATGTGATTACCTTCTATGAACGTAATTTTTAGGGTGAAATGTGTGGAACCTCTCTGTGATGATGTTGAAATGTGGAGTGTTTAATTTTAACTACACGTTGTACTCCTTTGCAGGATCTTGGCACTGTGGCAGTGGATCAACTGTAAAACAGCCGACGACTACCCTTCAGATGGCACGCCCCCCTGCCAGGGCGCGGGTGATGCGTGGTACCCCGCCATGCCCGGGATTACATTGAGGGAGTGTATGAAATCGCCTGAGGAGTGGGGGTACAGCTATTCGGATTGCAGAACTTGGGGACCGAAGTGCAGTAACACCGCCGGGAAACCCACTGCTCCTTCTCCCACCACAACCAAAACCACCACCAAAGCCACCACCAGTTACACCACCAAAGCCACCACCAAACCCACCACCAAAGCCACCACCAGAGCCACCACCAAAGCCACAACCAAAGCCACCACCAAAGCCACCACCAAAGCCCCCACCAGAGCCAGTTACACCACCAGATCCCCTACCACTAGAGCCACCACCAGAGCCACCACCAGAGCCTCTACAGAATACGACTGCGGAATATTGTGTGTGTTTGGCCGGAAGTAGTACGCGATGATGTCATTCCCCCTGCTTCACCGCCCTCTACCGCAGGCTGCAGATAACTCTGATCAGCACCAAGGGTGGCGGGATCGCACGCCCCACTGCGAGAGCATGAATAGTAATGCTGCGCCTAATAGGAACGTTACTAAGAATAATCATACTGTTAATTGTACCAATAATGGTCACACTACCACCATTTAATATAAAATACAAATCATAGGATAACATTTATAATAATAATAACAATAATAATAAAAGCAAGGACAATATTTACTAGTAATAGAAGTAATAATAATTATTGTAATAAAACGTGATAAAAAAATAGTACTAATCATAGGTAATAATAAGCATGACAAATGTAACAATATTAATAGTGCTTATAACACTAACAATGTGTATATTAATAATACTAATACTAACAATAATAATGTTGGCAATTAGCCTAATAATACTACTAATAATAATATCACGAATAATAATAATAATAATAATAATAATAATAATAATAATAGTAATACTAATAATAATAGTACTAATGATGATGATGCTGATATTGATAATGATGCTTCTACTACAGCTGATACTACTAATAATGATGCTAATAATACTCATGGCTGTGGCATTGGCAGTGATGCTGAGGAGGTTGCAGGCAGTGATGCGGAGGAGGTTGCAGGCAGTGATGCTGAGGAGGTTGCAGGCAGTGATGCGGAGGAGGTTGCAGGCAGTGATGCTGAGGAGGTTGCAGGCAGTGATGTGGAGGAGGTTGCAGTGATGCTGAGGAGGTTGCAAGCAGCGATGCTGAGGAGGTTGCAGGCAGTGATGCTGAGGAGGTTGCAAGCAGCGATGCTGAGGAGGTTGCTGGCAGCGATGCTGAGGAGGTTGCTGGCAGTGATGCTGAGGAGGTTGCAGGCAGTGATGCTGAGGAGGTTGCAGGCAGTGATGCTGAGGAGGTTGCTGGCAGTGATGCTGAGGAGGTTGCTGGCAGCGATGCTGAGGAGGTTGCAGGCAGTGATGCTGAGGAGGTTGCAGGCAGTGATGCGGAGGAGGTTGCAGGCAGTGATGCGGAGGAGGTTGCAGGCAGTGATGCGGAGGAGTTTGCAGGCAGTGATGCTGAGGAGGTTGCAGGCAGTGATGCTGAGGAGGTTGCAGGCAGTGATGCTGAGGAGGTTGCTGGCAGTGATGCTGAGGAGGTTGCTGGCAGCGATGCTGAGGAGGTTACAGGCAGCGATGCTGAGGAGGTTGCAGGCAGTGATGCTGAGGAGGTTGCAGGCAGTGATGTGGAGGAGGTTGCAGTGATGCTGAGGAGGTTGCAAGCAGCGATGCTGAGGAGGTTGCTGGTAGCGATGCTGAGGAGGCTGCAGGCACTGATGCTTAGGAGGTTGCTGGCAGCGATGCTGAGGAGGTTGCAGGCAGTGATTCTGAGGAGGTTGCAGGAAGTGATGCTGAGGAGGTTGCAGGCAGTGATGCTGAGGAGGTTGCAGGCAGTGATGCTGAGGAGGTTGCAGGCAGTGATGCTGAGGAGGTTGCAGGCAGTGATGCTGAGGAGGTTGCTGGCAGTGATGCTGAGGAGGTTGCTGGCAGCGATGCTGAGGAGGTTGCAGGCAGTGATTCTGAGGAGGTTGCAGGCAGTGATGCTGAGGAGGTTGCAGGCAGTGATGCTGAGGAGGTTGCAGGCAGTGATGATGAGGAGGTTGCAGGCAGTGATGCTGAGGAGGTTGCAGGCAGTGATGCTGAGGAGGATGCTGGCAGCGATGCTGAGGAGGTTGCAGGCAGTGATGCTGAGGAGGTTGCAGGCAGTGATGCTGAGGAGGTTGCAGTGAGTGTTATAGACGCCTGCGAATTTGAGATGCTTTCTTAACAGTGATAGCGCAGGGCTGGGTGAGTCACTGGCCCCCTTATTTCCTTCCATCCTGCTCCTTCTCCTTTTATTGATGGTGTCCATGGTCTTCCTCTACTGTCATGCTTCCCCCGTTCCTCCTCACCTGCAGTGCTCCCTTGTTCCTCCACATCTGCAGTGCTCCCTCGTTTCCCCTCATCTGCAGTGCTCCCTCGTTCCTCCTCATGTGCAGTGCTCCCTTGTTCCTCCACATCTGCAGTGCTCCCTCATTTCCCATCATCTGCAGTGCTCCCTCATTCCTCCACATCTGCACTGCTCCCTCATTCCTCCACATCTGCAGTGCTCCCTCGTTCATCATCTGCAGTGCTCCCTCATTCCTACACATCTGCAGTGCTCCCTCGTTCCTCCTCATGTGCAGTGCTCCCTTGTTCCTCCACATTTGCAGTGCTCCCTCGTTTCCCCTCATCTACAGTGCTCCCTCGTTCCTCCTCATCTGCAGTGTTTCCCATTCCTCCACAACTGCAGGGATCCCTCGTTCCTCCACATCTACAGTGCTCCCTTGTTCCGCCTCATCTGCAGTGCTTCCCATTCCTCCACATCTGCAGTAATCCCTCGTTAGTCCTCATCTGCAGTGATCCCTCGTTCCTCAACATCTGCACTTCTCCCTCATTCCTCATCATCTGCAATGCTCCCTTGTTCCTCCTCATCTACAGTGCACCCTTGTTCCTCCACATCTGCAGTGCTCCCATGTTCCTCCACATATGCAGTGCTTTCTATGTTCCCCTCATCTACAGTATTGCCTTGTTCCTCCTCATCTGCAGTGCTTCCCATTCCTCCACATCTGCAGTGTTTCCTCGTTCCTCCACATCTGCATTGCTCCCCCGTTCTTCCACATCTGCAGTGCTCCCTCGTTCCTCCACATCTGCAGTGCTCCCTCATTCCTCCACATCTGCAGTGTTCCCTCGTTCCTCCACATCTGCAGTGCTCTCTTGTTCCTCCACATCTGCAGTGCTCCCTTGTTCCTCCACATCTGCAGTGCAGCTTGTTCCTCTTTGTCTGAAGTGCACCTCCTTCTCCTCCTCGTCTGCAGTGCTCCCTTGTTCTGTCTTGTCTGCAGTGTTTCTCCTTCTCCTCCTCGTCTGCACTGCTCCCTCGTTCATTCCTCCACATCTGCAGTGCTCCCTTGTTCCTCCTCATCAGCAGTGCTCCCTCACTCCTCCACATCTGCAGTGCTTCCTTCTTCTTCCTCATCTGCAGTGCTGCTCTGTTCCTCTTCATCTGCAGTGCTCCCCTGCTCCTCATCGTCTGCACTGCTCCCTCGTTCCGCCACATCTGCACCGCTCCCTCATTCTTCCTCATCTGCAGTGTTCCCTCTTTTCTCCTCATCTACAGTTCTCTTCCGCTCCTCATCTGCTTTGATCCCTCGTTCATCCCCATCTGCAGTGCTCCCTTGTTCTGTCTTGTCTGCAGTGTTCCTCCTTCTCCTCCTTGTCTGCACTGCTCCCTCGTTCATTCCTCCACATCTGCAGTGCTCCCTTGTTCCTCATCAGCAGTACTCCCTCATTCCTCCACATCTGCAGTGCTTTCTTGTTCTTCATCTGCAATGCTCCACTGTTCCTCTTCATCTGCAGTGCTCCCCTGCTCCTCTTCGTCTGCACTGCTCCCTCGTTCCTCCACATCTGCATTGCCCCCTCATTTTTCCTCATCTGACATGTTCCCTCTTTTCTCCTCATCTGAAGTTCTCCTCCGCTCCTCCTCATCTGCTTTGCTCCCTCGCTCATCCTCATCTGCAGTGCTCCATTATTCTGTCTTGTCTGCAGTGCTCCTCCTTCTCCTTCTGGTCTGCAGTGCTCCCTCGTTCCTCCTCATGTGCAGTGCTCCCCTGTTTCTCCTCATCTGCAGTGCACCTTCGTTCCTCCACATCTGCAGTGCTCCCTCATTCCTCCTCATCTGCAGTGCTCCCTCATTTATCATCATCTGCAGTGCTCCCCTGTTTCTCCTCATCTGCAGTGCACCCTTGTTCCTCCACTTCTGCAGTGCTTCCCCGTTTCTCATCTGCAGTGCTCCCTCGTTTCCCCTCATCTGCAGTGCTCCCTCATTTCTCCTCATCTGCAGAGCTCCCTCTCTCATGGTTTGGAGAAAGTCGCAGACTATGAGGGCTTGTACTCTGTTGTGAGGGAGCTGAACATGTGCTGCGTAATCAGCGGAAGCTGATAATTGTCCTTTCTCTACACAGCACATTCTCCCTCAACACAACATAGTGCCTGATTCACATCTCGGCAGACAAGTTACCCTACACAGCGGTGATGGATATCCCGTCCGGTGAAATATAAATCGCATGATATTGTATGAGATTGTTACTCCATCACAATGGTAACAGATATCCCGTCCACCGAAATATAAACCCCATGATATCGTATGAGATTGTTACCCCATCACAATGGTAACAGATATCCCATCCGCCGAATTATAAACCCCGTGATATCGTATGAGATTGTTACTCTATCACAATGGTAACAGATATTCTGTCCGCCGAAATATAAATCCCATGATATTCTATGAGATTGTTACTCCACCACAATGGTAACAGATATTCCGCCTGCCGAAATATAAACCCCATGATATTGTATGAGATTGTTACTCCATCACAATGGTAACAGATATTCCGTCTGCCGAAATATAAATCCCATGATATCGTATGAGATTGTTACTCCATCACAATGGCTCCCTCATTTCTCCTCATCTGCAGAGCTCCCTCTCTCATGGTTTGGAGAAAGTCGCAGACAATGAGGGCTTGTACTCTGTTGTGGGGGAGCTGAACATGTGCTGCGTAATCAGCGGAAGCTGATAATTGTCCTTCCTCTACACAGCACATTCTCCCTCAACACAACATAGTGCCTGATTCACATCTCGGCAGACAAGTTACCCGTACACAGTGGTGATGGATATCCCGTCCGGTGAAATATAAATCGCATGATATTGTATGAGATTGTTACTCCATCACAATGGTAACAGATATCCCGTCCACCGAAATATAAACCCCATGATATCGCAGTGCTCCCTGTTTGCCGAAATATAAATCCCATGATATTCTATGAGATTGTTACTCCATCACAATGGTAACAGATATTCCGTCTGCCGAAATATAAATCCCATGATATTCTATGAGATTGTTACTCCATCACAATGGTAACAGATATTCCGTCTGCCTAAATCTAAATCCCATGATATTCTATGAGATTGTTACTCCATCACAATGGTAACAGATATTCCATCTGCCGAAATATAAATCCCAGGTTATCGTATGAGATTGTTACTCCATCACAATGGTAACAGATATCCTGTTAGCCGAAATATAACTCCCATGATATCCTATGAGATTGTTACTCCATCACAATGGTAACAGATATCCTGTTTGCCGAAATATAAATCCCATGATATCCTATGAGATTGTTACTCCATCACAATGGTAACAGATATTCCGTCTGCCGAAATATAAATCCCATGATATCCTATGAGATTGTTACTCCATCACAATGGTAACAGATATCCTGTTTGCCGAAATATAAATCCCATGATATCCTATGAGATTGTTCTCCATCACAATGGTAACAGATATCCTGTTTGCCGAAATATAAATCCCATGATATCCTATGAGATTGTTACTCCATCACAATGGTAACAGATATTCCGTCTGCCGAAATATAAATCCCATGATATCGTATGAGATTGTTACTCCATCACAATGGTAACAGATATCCTGTTTACCGAAATATAAATCCATTGATATCCTATGAGATTTACAGTTCGACGGATGGGATATCCGTCACCGTTGTGACGAGTAACCCATCCGCTGAGATCTAAATCGGGCCCATCGTCTCGTACTCTGCAATCTTTTGCACCACACACTCTGCTTTTCAACCACAGAGCACGGCTAATTTACACATATTACTGTTAGAAGAACCCGTTCCACCACACGTCCAGAGAATATGCTGGGATTCCTCCACCCTTTGAAGAGCAAAGACTTTTCCATCTTCCCAAAAGTGCGGAGGTCACACCACCAGCCCTGCCAGCTCACTCCTTGCCGCAGAACACGTCACACTTCATGCTCCCAAAAAGGGCCCAGTTCCAGCAGTCAGCAGCCCCACTTACCACACATTTCTCACATTTCTCAAGGTGGTGTAGAACATGTCCATTCAGATGATGGGAAGTCAAGTCCCATCATCTGACTGGACATGTTCTACACCACCTTGCTTCAGCCATGCTTCCCTGGGAACCTACCCAGCCACTTCCTCAATTCCAACATGCTCAGGGCACCCAGGAATCACATGTATATCAGGTGAACAAGGCTGCATGGCAAAAACTCCCATTAAACTCTTGGAATGCAGTGTGCATTTAGGTTGTGTTGATTTTAGTAGCTGACAATTTGTGCTGCTCTCTCTGTCTATGTGTTCAATAAAGAATGTTTGCAGCAGAAACATTGGCATCTGTGTCCTTGTGTTCTTGTCTGCAGCCTGTCTCTCTGTTGGTCACCTGCCCTGGCTGCCTCTCAGCCAATCAACATCGGTATTTTGTCAACAGCACTGCATCCAGGCTGCTTCTCAGCAAATCAGAAGTGTGAATGTTGTCAGCAACAGTGCATCAAGGCTGCTTCTCAGCCAATCAGAAGTGTGAATATTGTCAACAGCACTGCATCCAGGTTACTTCTCAGCCAATCAGAAGTGTGAATATTGTCAGCAGCACTGCATCCAGGCTGCTTCTCAGAAAATCAGAAGTGTGAATATTGTCAGCTGCACTGCATCCAGGCTGCTTCTCAGAAAATCAGAAGTGTGAATATTGTCAACAGCACTGCATCCAGGCTGCTTCTCAGCCAATCAGAAGTGTGAATATTGTCAGCAGCACTGCATCCAGGCTGCTTCTCAGCCAATCAAAAGTGTGAATGTTGTCAGCAACACTGCATCCAGGTTGCTTCTCAGTCAATCAGAAGTGTGAATATTGTCAGCAGCACTGCATCCAGGCTGCTTCTCAGCCAATCAGAAGTGTGAATATTGTCAGCAGCACTGCATCCAGGCTACTTCTCAGCCAATCAGAAGTGTGAATATTGTCAGCAGCACTGCATCCCGGATGCTTCTCAGCCAATCAGAAGTGTGAATATTGTCAGCAGCACTGCGTCCAGTCTGCTTCTCAGCCAATCAGAAGTGTGAATATTGTCAGCAGCACTGCATCCAGGCTGCTTCTCGGCCAATCAGAAGTGTGAATATTGCCAGCAGCACTGCGTCCAGGCTGCCTCTGGAACAACACTGGTGTGGCGGATAGTCAACATGGAGGTCAATAAGTCAATTGAGGGGTGGATGTGGAGTTATGTTGGCTAGAAGGGGAGAGGTGAGATGGCCAATGAAGGGGATTATAATCTGAAAGGGAAAGATGGGGGAACACAGATCAGCTGCAGGAATCTGATGCAAAAGATGGGGGGCCATTAGGAGACGTCTGAGTTTATGTATAATTAAATTACTTCCCACCCTATTCCCCTATAAACCCACAACCCGCAAAGCCAAAAACGGATAATTAAAAAAAAAATTAAATATTAACTACTAAAAATTATATATTTTAAAAATACAAACAATTTTTATACAAAAAAAGATGTCACATACATTTAAAATATACACTAAAATAAATTGCATTAATAAAAAAACTATATTTTTAACAACTATATTTATGTAAACAATATGAAACACTTTGATATTTTTAAAATCAATATTACTTACCATAAATCGATATTCTTGCTGTCGATATTTCTGAACCATGAAATGAATGACTTGATATTTGTGCAACTCAATATTTATTTCAAGATATTCTGTCTCTGCAGCCCAGTTGACCACTGTGGACTGAACATACCCTGAAGTTGAAGACATTTTTTCAGACTCTGGAGGGCTGTGACAAGATGCTGAGGTTTCATTACTTGGAGGGGGTGTTGTGTGGGAAAGAAATCCAGGTGCCTCCCAGTTTGAGCTTTCTACCACAAAGAAAATGACTTCAAAGAAAAAGGCTGTAGAGGGACCTCACGGACAAGTTGTATGTCATTTGGAGCCTTGCGCCAATACAGCTACAGCTTCCAACCTTGCTCTACTGGTGAAAGTTAAGAACTAAAAAAGTTGCTAAATCCGAAGATAAAACCCTGGACTGAGGTGGCAAATCTACCCTAGAGATGATTCAACCTCAGTGGCAATGGAATCAGCTATGTCTTGCTATGAGTATTTGGTTCCAACACAAAAGGGTTCAGAAGAAGCTTGCCAATGATTTATCTGACTTCAGGGGACTCTTTCTGACTTCAAGTTCTTGCCTTGGCTGGTCGTGAGACTTGAAGCTCCAAAAAGTAATGGTACGCACACGCTAATGGTTACCTCCTAATTCTCATGGTGTCAGTAACAGCGTTTGCCATTCCCATTCAGAATTATGAGGCGCGAATATTCACTGAAAGCAGTCAGAAGCTCTTGGTCAATGCCTGTGCTAAAATGAGGAATTGCCTGAATGTGATCCCCAAATTATCGATTCCCCCCTGAGTATCTTACTGCCGCCTCATGGTCCTGTTCCAGATTATCCCCTGTTATTGGGAACTCCAGGGTGGTGAATATCCGGGAGACTAGTAATGGACACCAAAGTCAGATGCAACAACTAGGCCCGGTGTAACCCATTTGGGAAACTAATCTTTGCTTTATTTTGGTCAGCTTGGAATCACCTACACTCGCACTCAGGCCCCCAACAACTGCAAACCTTGACTTCTGATTGGTATTTTGTAATTTCTAGATGCTGGTTGCAGAAAACTGCATAAATAACTCAGATCTCCGGAACCCGGATTGGTTTTTGATGGCTTTTTACCTATTACATTTCTACTGATTTTTCTTAATTAGTTTGGGAATGTTATTGTGTTGTTTTCTATACTTTAAAATTGTTTAGTACTGCTTGAACTTAACAAGCATTTCTATGTGGAAATACCTGCCCTTTTTGTCACTGCTTCCAGTGGTTGAGCAGAGATGTTCTTACAACTGTGCTTGACCTAACCAGATTGAATTTATTAAGTTACTAGCAGTCCCTCCCTCCTAAAGTAATAACCTCATTCTGACATCTTTCATTTGACATTTTAGACAGCCTCAGACCAGTGCCTCTTGGAATAGCTTTTGCCACAGGTAGCTGGAAAGAACATGTGGATTTGATTTAGATACGTTTATCTGCAAGTTGCTGGTGACTTGTGAGTGACACAACTAAGTAAGGCTATCATCACCCTGAGCCATTCTTACAGAAACCAAAACCAAAACCATTTTGAATGAAAAATAATCAAAGCAATGTTTTAGCAATCTCCTCTTCCTACATCAGATTTATCAATTTCTGTTCCTTTTTGTGATCAGTTAGGTGTTTTCTTTTAACCTAATTTGGTTTGTAAATTGTTTTGCCTTTGATATTAATGTTGTATGTGTTATTTTATGGACATTTTCCACAAGACGAGTCCGTGGCTTCTAAAGGAAGTCTGCTTTTACTTTTAGGCACTCGGTGGCTTGAGTTTGGGGGAGTTCCGCGACATCTGACACAAGACTCAGGTTCCTGTACCCTCAAGCTTTCCCTCCAGGGGTCATATTACCAAGCAATAGCGATAATTATCGCTATTGCTTGGTTAGAGACAAAAATTTACCGCTGAGCTGCGGCGATTTTTATCGCAGATAAATCTTGGTATTACCAAGGTTTATCGCAAATGCGATAAAAAACGGTCGCAATGCATGAATATCGCTGAAAAGTCAGTGATATTCATGCATTACCGAGCTAATGCTCTTAGCCATGTTATCCACCTCCCATTGGATAACATGGCTAAGAACTGCTCAGGGGCAGGTGTTAGCTTTTGGAGATATTCGTGCTTAGCGCGAATATCTCCAAAAGTTGGTAATAGGAGATAGCGATGTTAGCGACTGTTTCCAGTCGCTAACATCTTGGCACGCCCACTTTGCATGTCATTAGTGATAAATATCACTGACATGCAAAGTGGGTCCCAATATGGTCGCTATCTCCTACTAGCTGTTGCTAACGGGTGTTAGCGACAGCTAGGTAATAGGGAGATAATTTTATCTCCGCTTTCATGGTTTTTAAAGCCGAAAAAGAGGAGATAAATCCCCTTGATAATATGCCCCCAGGTTTCTTATAAACAGTCTTCCTCCCAACTCCCAAGCCATGTCTGCCCAATTGATTAGATAGGGGAATAATGAGCAGCAACTTTACTTGGATTCAATCAGTAATTTTCACCCCCCACTGCTGAGTTGATTCTTTGAAATCTTCAGCAACCTCCCTTTGGGGGAGAGACTGAAGATGACAGAAGAGTGGGAGAAAGTCACTCTTTTCTGCAATAATTTCAATCTGCTTGGTTACAGATTGTAAAGAGAGATCGAAAGATGGATCCACATTTCCTGAGCATGGAAGCTACTCCAAGAGCAAAGGAACTTTGCTGTATCAGCCTCTGCAAAGCAGCATGTGGCCTGATGTAGGTCTCGGTGGACGGGTCACTCCATCACAACGTTGACCGATATCCCACGCGCCGAAATATAAATCCGATAGGACATAATGGGATTTATATTTCAGCAGACAAGATATCTGGCACCATGGTGACGGAGGAACCAGTCCGGCAATTCAATTCCATTAATGAAGATATCCACTAAAAAGTTACCTGGGAATCACACAATAAAAATACAGTGGTGCAAAGAAGGACCTTTACCATAAAATGGAATTCGTATAAGTTATGAGAAACAAGTCACACACTTTTATCAGGATACAAAGTATAGCAGCATATCAGTGAGAGAACACATATGTACAGATAAAATCACCACCATGAAATATAGATAGAAAAGGAGAAAGAAAAAACTTAAATACTTACACAAAACTTCCTATGACCAAGCAGCAATGGTTAATTTCAATACTCTGCAGGCCCACCAAGATCTAAACCAGGTCCTATGGCTAAGGGATGTATGACATTACAACGCATGCTTTTACAACACGGTTTTTACAACGCATACCATTACAACGCATAGTGCTTTTAGCCGCTGGATAGTGAATTGTTTATTTTACTATTCCAACTCCAGTCCCCGTGGATAGTAGGGAAGGTGTTGGATAGTACATTAAACACATTCCCTATCCTAGAGCGCCCCCCAGCGCAATGCGGTGTAATGGTTTGCGTTGTAAAAGTTGCGTTGTAAAGGCACTGCGTGGTAAAAGTTGCGTTGTAAAGGTTGTTTGCCATGGCTAAGGGTGCCAGTGTGGGGTTGAATATTCTCTTCTGAGGCTGGGAGGTGACCAGGAAGTCTAGCACAGCTGTGTGAACTTGGAAGAAACCCAGCTCATTTCTGGCAATTGGACATTTGGTCTTGGACCTGGAAGAAGATGTTGCAAAAACTTAAACCTGTGTCTTCACCCCCCCACCCCTGTACCCTTGTAGGGGGGTGTGGAGGGACTGTATCTGCAGCACCGGCCCACACTCCATGCAAGCGGGGGGAGAGAGCGCATCAGGCTCTCCCCTCCTACTGCAACAGGAGCACGGCGGGTGGGGAACCAGAGAACCAGGTCAGCAGTGATCAGAAAATCTCTCATTAATAAATCATCCTTAGGATATAACTTGAATGTTTTGCGCCAAAAAGGAGAAAGGTGCATTTTACATACCTGTGTTTTTTAGCATTGACCAGACAAGGCCAAAACTACCTCCGACCCCATCTTGTATTTCTGTGTGTCCATGTTTTTGTCTTGCTCTGCCTGAGCGTGCAGAAATGAAACTCTTTGTTCTTCTAATGTTCTTGGTGAACTTGGAAGGCTTCTGCCATCAAAATGAAAGTGTTTGAGACCTTTTTCCTGCCTGCTACAGCACATCAATGCATAACATCAGTCTTCCATTATTTTGAATGTTACTACAATTGCACTGTCACAGTCCGGATTCATTCCACCGAAGTGCTCCGCCACGTAGAAATGTACTCTCCTTTTGCCGATCACCACTGGATCGGTGCCCACATTCTTTCCCCCGCCAGATCCTTTGACCGGCCCAAGTTTACACCTTCGCCGACTGGATGCACGCCAGTCCTGGTTGTTTTGAATTCTGCCAACTACGCACAACCTTAGCTCGGGCTCGAGCCTTCCGCCGCCCATGCACTGCAGCCAACCCAAGTCCTGATGATGATCCCAATTTAAAGTGGATCGAAACGCCGTCGACCGTTCAGCACAAACATAGGCGCTACAGACAAAGTGGTTCTTGGACAACAACAGCAAATCATATCAAAAATGGATCCTTAATACATTTGTTGAACCACCCTGTGTTTTTTACTCACTGTATATATTCACCACCAGTCACCACGCGCCGTCCTCGCTGATTATTGTCACTTGTGTCGCTACCGTGTCTTTCACTCACTCACACTGAGCACCAAGTATAATTTGGGTTACCAATATTTATTTAAGTGTGCTGTAATACATTACTAATAACTGCATATTACTATGCTTATCCTTTTTCCTTTTTGTATATTTCTGTACTAAAAATGGAACCATGAGTATATACATGAGAAACCAGAAGAGTCTCCTTATCTCCTAATGATAATGCTGTATGCATATCTTACCTAATTGCCTTTGAATGATACCAGTTGGGATACCATATGTTATTCTCGTGTTCTACCTTTAGGCACCTCTGTAGCACAAAACTTGTTTTGCACTGTAAAGCAAGTTCAAACAAACACTTTGGGGCAGGAACCATTATTTGATGCAAAAAAGCAAGACAACATCCTGCACTGCAGTACATGAAATGGAGAGGGCAGGAATGCGCCATGTTTACTGTTTATGGCACATTCCTGCTCTCTTCCTGCACTGGTGCAATATGTGCAGAGTAGCACCTATGCAGGAACCCTTGTGCCATGATGCAAGGGTGTCTGCATTGCAGGCAGAATTGTTTGTGTGCCGGAAGTGACCGCTTCCTGCACAAAAGAAATCCTGAGAGGCCTTTTCCTCTTTCTAAGTGTGCCACACAATGCAGCATACTTAAAAGGAGGACTTAACCAGCAGAAATAAAGATATTTCTGCTTGTTTCCCCTTTCTCTGTAACCCTTGAAATGTTGACAGTTTCCTAGGTTTGCTGGTGTTAGTAACTCTAGGAATGTGCCAAAAACCAGGTAACACCGTCCTGGTGCAGAGTAGTGCAAGGCAGCTACTTGCACCGCCTTGTGTTACTCCAGATTTACAAAGCAATGCAGGGCCACGCTAGGTGGACTTGAGTGGCTTGGTAAATCTGTCTTAAGGACTCCTTTGCCCTTGTATCACCTTGCTTGACGCAAGGGCAACCCTGTCCTTTCTTAAATCTGGCCACTTGTGTCACTATTTACAAAGCAATGCAGGGCCACGCGAGGTGGACTTGAGTGGCTTGGTAAATCTGTCTTAAGGACTCCTTTGCCCTTGCATCACCATGCTTGACGCAAGGGCAACCCTGTCCTTTCTTAAATCTGGCCACTTGTGTCACTATTTACAAAGCAATGCAGGGCCACGCTAGGTGGACTTGAGTGGCTTGGTAAATCTGTCTTAAGGACTCCTTTGCCCTTGCATCACCTTGCTTGACGCAAGGGCAACCCTGTCCTTTCTTAAATCTGGCCACTTGTGTCACTATTTACAAAGCAATGCTGGGCCACGCTAGGTGGACTTGAGTGGCTTGGTAAATCTGTCTTAAGGACTCCTTTGCCCTTGCATCACCTTGCTTGACGCAAGGGCAACCCTGTCCTTTCTTAAATCTGGCCACTTGTGTCACTATTTACAAAGCAATGCTGGGCCACGCTAGGTGGACTTGAGTGGCTTGGTAAATCTGTCTTAAGGACTCCTTTGCCCTTACATCACCTTGCTTGTCGCAAGGGCAACCCTGTCCTTTCTTAAATCTGGCCACTTGTGTCACTATTTACAAAGCAATGCAGGGCCACGCGAGGTGGACTTGAGTGGCTTGGTAAATCTGTCTTAAGGACTCCTTTGCCCTTGCATCACCTTGCTTGACCCAAGGGCAAGACTGTCCTTTCTTAAATCTGGCCACTTGTGTCACTATTTACAAAGCAATGCAGGGCCACGCAAGGTGGACTTGAGTGGCTTGGTAAATCTGTCTTAAGGACTCCTTTGCCCATGCATCACCTTGCTTGACCCAAGGGCAACACTGTCCTTTCCTAAACCTGGCCACTTGTGTCACTATTTTTCTTGCATTATAAAGTAAGGATTTGTGTTGTTACTGATCATGTTGCATCCAACAAATAATTCTGTCATTTAGGTATCTAAAAGCGCGTTTCCACGCTGGCTCAGTTGGGAAATGCTTCATGGGATTTGGGGATGTGCTTGTCCTATTTCTTCTAAAAGAGGATTGACCAAACACGCCGTGCCCTCAAGTATCCTGGGTGATTTAAAGAATTTGTAACAAAGGGATGGCGAAGGGAGAGGATCCTCAGCCAAATATTTACAGAAAAGACCTCGTTGTTCCAAAGACTCAACGGACGAAACCCGTATTACAATGACATACGGACAAGTAGCAGAAGCTGCTGACCTATCTGTAACGGTGGCAGCTGCTTCAATTCACCTTTTTGTTTGGTGTACATTCGATGCATAGCATATTTGATGGGTGTTTAACTGTAAAAGCCTTACCTGTCAATCTGGGCATGGTGGACGTAGAAGATGGGGTCATTTGAAGCCATAGTAAGCAATTTCATGTGCCCTCCAACAGTGATGTGGACCAAATTGTGCATGAACTGCCCTTCATTAGCACCAAACTGGGGATCCATAAAGCCTAAAGAAAGGCAAAGAACTGGTTCAAATGAAGAACATGGACATGTGTGAGACTAGAGAAAAGGTAGCAATGGGTGAATCTCAAGAACCCGAAGATACAATCCAGAGATAGAGAAAAAGTCTCAGGGTTAGAGGAAGGGGCTGCCACAGCATCCGTGGTCATCGCAAGCCAGCTTCCATCTTGAAGAGACTGGCAGGGTGAGTTAGAAACACTGTTCTCCTACACTTAGGTGCAATGCAGGCACCCTCTAGATAGATCAGTGGTTTCAAAACTCAGATTATTTCAACACAAACATTGACAGCCAGAGCCATGCCTGCCCTAAATCTGAGACATCAGCAGCTGGGAGGAATGGCATTTTGAATAACATTGACCTTCTGTCACTGACACCGCTGATATCGCCTCAACTGCAGCCACTTAGATAAGGGGTCCTGGATGTTGATGCATCGGGGGTTCAGGCCCTTTACCACCTGTTTACCTATAAAGGAAACCGTGAACTTCATCACTTTACAGTTTCACCTCTGCACTGACCGCTATGTTCACTCATCTTTTGTCGGGTTCCATTCTAACCACATAAGGCTGTCAGCCCATGATCCAGCACTCTCCGTCTACTTGCAGCTAAATCTGAAGGTCTTGTACCTACTGCTTGTCAGAATTGGGATGCTATCCAGAATCCCACATGTCTGTTGAAAGAAAGGTCCCAATGAACATCAGGGTATCCCTCTGTAAGAGGAAACACGCTTTAGAAAGGGGTTGTTAAATGCCATACCTATACACCACATCAAAAGGAGGTGGGGAAAGGGAAAGGAATCCTTATTTTATAAGCCTCACCCACTCTAGGAGTGGCATGCTTCATCATTGGGTTCACCCGGACCCCTAAAAGAGATGTGCCACTATTAGAGTGAGGGTTACTCGTATACAATGATACCGTTCCCTTATCCCCACACGTGGTGTATGTTAAATAAGGATCTACAAGACTACAGGTTTTATTTTGCTTTATTCACCAAATCAGACCCGGCATCAGCAATGTGACTATCTTCTCCAACCTCCTGTCGTAATTTGGCAGCAACTGAATTAGCATTTAGCTCAGCTACACGAGCTTACATCGTTAACTTGACCAAACGTGCAGGGGCCATTTTGTATTTGTTGGCTTCCATTCTCAATGAACATGCGGCCTCGTGGTCAGCATGCCCTTTTGTCCTTCCTCCATGCCAATGACCATTTACCCTGCCCGGCAACAGGCTATTTTTAGCACTGGTCAAGCTCACGCATGCGTACTCAGATATTTGGATTAATGAGTGGTCACTTCTTAGGAATGTTCCCCAAACTGACCAGTGGTACCAAAACCCCTCCCACATACTGGCTGTGCTCCAAAAATGTCCTTATATGTACCTAAATTGTGAAGCTAGTGTACCGCCTACCTTTTTATTGCTGTTAAACTTGTATAAAAGAGGTCACGCACCGATGTTCGATGTGATACTTCTTGCATTGCCGAAGGGTGCTGTAGGAATGTACCACCACCCCATGGGGTCTTAATAAACTTGTCTTTTGCATTTCCAGTTTCCGTGCCAACTTCTATTCTATGGTGTTTGAGAGTTTTTGCAGAGTATGTAGACCTGACGAAATCAAATACCACACTCCTTCCCCGCAATCTCAAACATCCTACGTCCCACACATTCTAATGCCCACATTAAGATGCCTGCCTAATGAACATTCTATCCCTGATAACATTACCATGGCAGCAAGCCATAAAGACGACCCATCTTCCCCCTTAAATAAAAAAAAAAGAATAACTCTCCCATACATTAAAAGGAGAAAATATGTCACAACAATATGAAAAGAAAGTCAATGGAAAATTCCTAGAGTAGAGGAATTGTTGGCTAAAAGTTCACTTAAACTTTTTGCTTCTCCCCTAGACTGTTTTCTGGACAGAGAGTTGTGAAGTTAGATGCTGTAGGTACTTGCCACTGCTAATCAGTGTGCAAGTACATGTTTGCCTTATTAGCAAGATCCCTAAGTGATGTGCACTGTGTGTGCCACGGCTAATACTAAAAAAATACGCAGAGAAGGAACATAGGTCTTCAATGTAGGGCCTGCTCCAATTATGCTAAATTAGCATGTTGTCCTTACAAGTGCTACCACTTGTCAGGCCTGACGTTTCCTTTTGTATAGACATAGGGCACCCCTGTATGATGTCCTGGGTAACCCCTAGTCAGGGTGCAGTGTAGGTAAAAGGCAGGACCGGTGCCAGTGTGGGTGCTAGGCCCTGACCGTGGAAAATACTCCATTTTATTTTCCCTGGTGAAAGGCTATCCTGCCCATAGGACAGAATGGGCGAGGCTGGGTGTAGTATTGTTATCCTAGCTTCCTAAGAATTGTAATTTGAACAGTGAAGTTTGGTATGTCTGAACTCGCAGCGTCATAATGCATCTTTTTGGGTAGATGGTTTTGTCGTTGTGTGCCCAGAAACCGCTGTTTGAGAAAATGGCTGAGTTTGTGCTTTAAACCTTTTTGTGTGTCTCAGAAGAATGTGAATTGCCTGCCTGGATCTGGGACAGCTGAGAAAGGCTGAGGGAGGTCGTGCCCCAGGGGAGGGGTAGAGATGGCACCAGGCTGCCCTGAAACTGGAGCGGGGAGAAGGAGAGGCTTTGCGAGGCAAAGAAGCCTGGGTAAGAGCCATAAAACAATAGACCCATCTCCCTCTGAGTGATTAAATATCCAGGTTCCCAGTCACTGGGGGGAGATATGCCAAACTGATTTAGGGCGGGGTCTGGGACTCCTGACCACCAGAAAACTTCAAACACAATGAGGGATATAACTGAAGGAACTGTAACCCCAAGACTTTGGTTATGTTGATGATGTAGTCGAGAACAGTCTCGGTATCGTTCAGAGAAGTGCTGGGAGAGCTTTGAAGATGCAGTGGACTGGTGGAGTCTCTGGTGGCTTTGACCTGTCCGCAATCGGGAAGAAAACCTCTGCCTCAGGAAGTGTTACTGAATAGGCTGCGGGAGACACTTGATGCTTGCTTTGTGATCTGGGGCTTGTGGGCAGTTTGTAGCTCTTGACCAATGAAAGACTGAAGGGGCACTGCAGTGGGTTGTGTCCCTCTTCTTCCTGAGCAGGACTTTGCTGTGTGCTGCGTCCTGTACCCCAATGGCCTGAGGTGAGCTCACTCCCCGGTCGGAAACACAGGAACATAAATGCTTCTAGGAAGTCTCTAGTAGTGTGGTGTTTGGACCATGTCGTGGCAGCCTGAGACCTCCGAAGGGGTGCCTAAGGCTATCGTGGGCACCTGCAGAGAATCAAGACTCTGACGTGCAGAGTAATTGTTTGGTGTGGCTACAGGAGTTGGAGCACTTGTGGATTGTGGGCATCGTCGAAGAGAGCCGAGATTTGTGCCGCGCAGTGGGTGGGTGTCGCAGTGCAGTTCAGGCACTAGTGAAGAGTGCTGGGACATCATGGGCACTGAGAAGTAGTGAGTCTCCAACATGCAGGTCGGCATGTGATGGTGCAGCCAGGGTGTCAGTGGAGAGCACTTGGTACAGCGTGTGCACCAGGAGGAGAGGTGAGACTCAGACGCACAGTGTGCGTGTCATGGTGTGACCAGGGCATTAGTGGAGAGCGCCTGGATCATGGTGTGCAGCAAGAAACGCGGTGGGTCTCCAGCATGCGGGATGCGTGTGGGGATGCAGTTGCAGCCCTGGAGGAGAATGCCTGAAGGTCGTGGGTACCCGGAGACGGAGTGAGACTCGGACACGCAGAGTGTGTGTCTAGGTACCAGCTGAGGTGCTGGTGAAGAGTACCGGGGAGCGGTAAGCACCGGGGAGCGAATAAGTCCTAAGAGCGCTGGAGAGGAGGGCCAAGTGATCGGGCCCTTGAAGGCAATGTGGGGGTGGCAACAGCGTTGTATGGAAGGCTGTGTGGAAGGAGCTTGTGCTGAACATTGGTAGCCAGGACCGGCAGCCCCGCAGGAGCGGAACTTCCAGCCCGAGGGCGCCTTGCCCGTAGTGACAAGGTTCTGGAGTGAGGCCAATCCGCTGCTGCAGGAGAGGAGAGTGGGTTCACGACCCGCCCCAGGTAAAGTGGATCATCGCCTGCGGTAGACTGCGGGCTCTGAGAGACACTCTCTCTGCCTCTTGCTGCTGGCAGCTGTGTGCGCCTGTTGCTTCTGCACAGATCTCGGCCAGTGCTGATCCTGGACGTGGCAGTACAGGGGCAAGGGCCCGGAGTGGAACTTGGTGTGTTGGGGGCAACCGGTCGCATAACTTCTAAATACAGTCGTTTAACACTTTGCATATTTGCTGGTAACGAGCTATCGAACCATTGGACAACATTTGACACTAGTGGTGCTTAACGAACTCAGGGGTTAGTGCGCTACGCTCTAAGTTATGTTTCTCTTGCAGGATACAGGATCCTAGCATAGAGCACTGCATTGGTTGTTTACTGCACTGTACTGAATTGCACTGTGACACATGACCTTATTCCTTCCTTACACAGGGCATGCTGGTGGCGATATGCATTGCATTGTCTTCCAATCGTACTGTATGTAATTGTAGCGTGACGCATTGCTGGATTTCTTCTTTGAAAAGGGCCTGCTGGTAGTGAACCGAGTTGCATCATCTTGTGGTGACTCAGTACATGATTGTGACGCTACGCATTGATTGTTTCACTGTGGCACTGTACAGGAACCCATTGTTAAGTAGTGCAGTATTTCTTGTATTTTGCAATGTGTGTGATTCTAGTGATACAACCTACCTAACCTGTTCAGAACCGTTAAAAGTCAGCGCAACTGTTGGTTAGAAACAGTGGTTGGGGATTAGAACAACCCAAACCCACCAGAAACATTATTACCCATTGTATATGTGTGGAAGTTGTATTGTGTGGTCATTTTGTATATAGTTCTATATAAAGTATACTTGTTTTATACAAACTCGTGTGGAGTCCATTTGTGGTGACATCATTGGGATTGCTGTGGCCGTGGTGGCACATACTGAATACTCGTGCCTTGTAGATAAGCCTGGCTGCTCGTGTCAAGCTACTAAGGGGGTGAGCAGGGCTTTCTCGGACGGTGTCCTTTCTTGGCCTAACGTGGGAGCAGGGGGGTCTAGGTCGCGCACTTGACAACAACGGTGCATGACGGAATGCTGGCTTCTAACAGTTACACCAACTGTTGTGTCCCCGTTCTAAGGAAAAACTCTACAGGGAAAGAGGGCAGAGTAAACGACCTACACCTGGAAAAGTCATGTTTTCAGTTTTTTCCAGAAGAGAGCCTCCAAAGATTCCGTGCGGGGAGAAAGAGATAGAGCATTCCAATTTTTGGCTGCCAAATAGCTGAATGAACACGCCCCCATTATAGCTTTTTGTACTTTAGGGACTTTGACCAGATGTGTCCCGGTTGATCGGAGATGGCATGTAGGGTTAAACGGAGTGAGTAAGCCATTCAGATACCTCGGACATTTGCCCTGTAAGCTGCGGTGACTAATGCATAAAGCTTTAAAGAGGACGCTTTTTGCAACTGGCAGGAAGGGCAGGTCATCAAGAGCCTTCCCCATAGAAGCTCTCCTGGTCAGCTTCAGATTTAGGCAGCCTGCTGTGTTCTGGATACATTGTAGCTAGGCTGTCCGGTTTTAGGTTCAAACCTATAATAACTGATAAAACGCCACTGAAAGAGAAATAGCCCTCTCCACTGAAAACATATAAACACTGAAAAAACACCTGCACAACCACAAACTAAATGCCATTCAAAGAAAGGAAAAAGAGTGTGAGAGTAATTGGGCCCGATTCACAGAATTAACTTAAGACAAAATCCTAAAATTACTACTTTTGGTATTCACAGAATGCACTTACTACTTTTGGTATTCACAGAACGGATTTACGACTACTAACTTTACGTCTGCACTCGGGCCGTAAATTCCGGTAAGCAAAGCAATGGGGAAGAGCAGTTCAGGAACTTTTATTTTACAATGTATGAGAAATGACTAACAATGATGCAGAAAAATGTATCCCCTGGCGTTTGGCAGCCTCCGGAGGTCTTGCTGATTGGACAGCTCGAATTGGGCCCCCAGCAGCCCCGCCCACCTCAGGAGATGCGAGCCGAGCCTCTAGCAGGCAGGAGCAGCAGCGCACGGAGCAGCTGAAGGAATGCACACAACCCTCTTGCTCTGCTTAAAGACTCTCAGAAAGGGTTTCCGTAAAGAAACAAACTGTTCCTTTTGTTTATTCTGCCGTGACCTCTGACTAGGTAGATGCTTCGCCGATGCTGCTGTGAGGCGGGGATATGCACCAAGGAACCACACGCCCAAGGATACAGCGGGCTGTAAGTGGAGCTCAAGCCCTTCACTCTCGCTGCCGGCCATAAAGACTGCTTGCGCCTCCCGCTTCGCAGGAGACGCTTTGCTGGTGCTGCTGTGCTGCGGGGATCTGCACCAAGGGACCACACGCCCAAGGATACAGCGGGCTGTAAGTGGAGCTCAAGCCCCCCCTGGATACAGCAGGCTGTAGGTGGAGCTCAAGCCCTTTTACTCTCGCTGCCTGCCATAAAGACTGCTCGCGCCTCACGCTTCGCGGGAGACGCTTTGCCGGTGCTGCTGTGCTGCAGGGATCTGCACCGAGGAACACCCCCGCCCCAGGATTCAGCGGACTGTACGTGGAGCTCAAGCCCTTCACTCTCGCTGCCAACCATAAAGACTGCTTAAGCCTCCCACTTCGCGGGAGACACTTCGCCAGAGCTGCTGTGCTGCGGGGATCTGCACCAAGGGACCACACGCCCCAGGATACAGCCGGCTGTAGGTGGAGCTCAAGCCCTTTTACTCTCGCTGCCTGCCATAAAGACTGCTCGCGCCTCACGCTTCGCGGGAGACGCTTTGCCGGTGCTGCTGTGCTGCAGGGATCTGCACCGAGGAACACCCCCGCCCCAGGATTCAGCGGACTGTACGTGGAGCTCAAGCCCTTCACTCTCGCTGCCAACCATAAAGACTGCTTAAGCCTCCCACTTCGCGGGAGACACTTCGCCAGAGCTGCTGTGCTGCGGGGATCTGCACCAAGGGACCACACGCCCCAGGATACAGCCGGCTGTAGGTGGAGCTCAAGCCCTTCACTCTTGCTGCCGGCTATAAAGACTGCTCGTGCCTCCCGCTTCGCGGGAAATGCTTCGCCAGTGCTGCTGTGCTGCGGGGATCTGCACCAAGGGACCACACGCCCCAGGATACAGTGGGCTGTGGGTGGAGCTCAAGCCCTTCACTCTCACTACTGGCCATAAAGACTGCTCACGCCTCCCGCTTCGCAGGAGACGCTTTACCGGTGCTGCTGTGCTGCGGGGATCTGCACCAAGGGACCACACGCCCCAGGATACAGAGGGCTGTAGGTGGAGCTCAAGCCCTTCACTCTCGCTGCCGGCCATAAAGGTTGCTCGGGACTCACGCTCCGTGGGAGATAATTTGTTGGTGCTGCTGTGCTACGGGGATCTGCACCAAGGGACTACACGCCCCAGGATACAGCGGGCTGTAGGTGGGTCTCAAGCCCTTCACTCTTGCTGCCGGCCATAAAGACTGCTCGCACCTCCAGCTTCGCGGGAGACGCTTCGCTGGTGCTGCTGTGCTGCGAGGATCTGCACCAAGGGACCACACGCCCCAGGATACAGCGTACTGTAGGTGGAGCTCAAGCCCTTCACTCTGGCTGCCGGCTATAAAGACTGCTCGTGCCTCCCGCTTCGAGGGAGATGCTTCGCCAGTGCTGCTGTGCTACGGGGATCTGCACCAAGGGATCACACGCCCCAGGATACAGTGGGCTGTGGGTGGAGCTCAAGCCCTTCACTCTCACTACTGGCCATAAAGACTGCTCCCGCCTCCCGCTTCGCAGGAGATGCTTCACTGGTGCTGCGGGGATCTGCACCAAGGGACCACACGCCCCAAGATACAGCGGGCTGTAGGTGGAGGTCAAGCCCTTCACTCTCGCTGCCGGCCATAAAGACTGCTCGGGACTCCCGCTCCGTGGGAGACAATTTGTTGGTGCTGCTGTGCTACGGGGATCTGCACCAAGGGACTACACACCCCAGGATACAGCGGGCTATAGGTGGCGTTTAAGCCCTTCACTCTTGCTGCCGGCTATTAAAGACTGCTCGCACCTCGCGCTTCGTGGGAGCCGATTCGCCGGTGCTGCTGTGCTGCGGGGATCTGCACCAAGGGACCACATGCCCCAGGATACAGC
Organism: Lissotriton helveticus; assembly: GCF_964261635.1. Classification (NCBI taxonomy): domain Eukaryota; kingdom Metazoa; phylum Chordata; class Amphibia; order Caudata; family Salamandridae; genus Lissotriton; species Lissotriton helveticus. The sequence goes on along the minus strand of NC_136069.1, from coordinate 1,708,557,190 downwards.
AGGCTGTAAGTGGAGCTCAAGCCCTTCACTCTCGCTGCCGGCCATAAAGACTGCTCGCAGCTCCCGCTTCGCAGGAGACGCTTCACCGGTGCTGCTGTGCTGCGAGGATCTGCACCAAGGGACCACACCCCCAGAATACAGCGGGCTGTAGGTGGAGCTCAAGCCCTTCACTCTCACTACTGGCCATAAAGACTGCTCGCCCCTCCTGCTTTGCAGGAGATGCTTCACCGGTGCTGCTGTGCTGCGGGGATCTGCACCAAGGGACCACATGCCCCAGGATACAGCGGGCTGTAGGTGGAGCTCAAGCCCTTCACTCTCACTGCCGGCCATAAAGACTGCTCGTGCCTCCCGCTTCGCGGGAGACGCCTCGCTGGTGCTGCTGTGCTGCGGGGATCTGCAGCAAGGGACCACATGCTCCAGGATACAGCAGGCTGTAGGTGGAGCTCAAGCCCTTCACTCTCACTGCCGGCCATAAAGACTGCTCGCGCCTCCCGCTTCGCGGGAGACGCTTCGTGGGAGACACTTCGCCGGTGCTGCTGTGCTGCGGGGGTCTGCACCAAGGGACCGCACGCCCCAGGATACAGCGGGCTGTAGGTGGAGCTCAAGCCCCTCCCTCTACGTTACTCTGGGTGATTTAATCAACCTGCTGCTCCCGCCCCACGGGACGCATGCGGGCAAGCACCGAGCAAAGCCCGGGCAAAGGGCGTGCCCGTCGGTGCCCATTAGGGGCCGTAAGAGGCCGGGCTGAGCAATGCTTTTTTCATTTTCATTTATTGTAATTGTCTGCTTGGGGTCGTTTAGTGCTCTGTTTGTTTCCTGCACTTTTAACCCGCTCAGATACAAGTGCTCGGGCCTCTTGTCGACTAGCTCTATCCAGTCGAGTTGTTATCCCATTTCGTGGGGTGTTACAGATGGGGAGGAGAAAGACCCAGACACCCACCCCAGGGACTATTGTGACTGCCAAACCTACAGTAACAACGATAGACGCCTTCCTGTTGAGGGCTGCACAAGTCATCAACACAGAAATTGAACTGGTTAACAGACGTTTATCAAGATCCCCCCTGGGCGTGTCCCACTATAAACAGAGTGATACGAACAAGGGCCCCAATTATTCCACCATAGAGCTAGGTCGCACTTCACCCTCTATACATGTGGATAGAGCTATACCCGCAGAAGATGTGCTCCAGAGAAGTCTAGAGGATGCAGGGGTAGGATCGTGTAGGCCACTATCCCCCATAGTAATAATTGCAAATAGGCAGGTTACCTCGCACAGAGACTCACTAAGGGAGGGTGCCCGTACTGGAAAGCATATCGCTGTGCCTGAAGATGGCCTTAATGGTCTGTTTACGTCAAAGGGCTTGGGAGACGACCACAGCTCCATCGGCACCAGGAAAAGAAAATGTAAAACCATCTCTAGCCAAGCAAAAAAAACAAAACCCAACAATGTGATACCATTAGCTGCAGCCACGGGGGACATCCAGGGGCCAATTATACCCACAGGTGAACACTTCCTGTTGGAAACCATGAAATCTCTACTAACCCACATCCTGGATGAAAAACTGGCCCCCATTGTGTCTGATTTAAACAAGATAGAGCAAAGTTCAGCAGCACAAATTAAACCCGTGCCAATAGTGGGCACATTCGAGAACAGCAACAATGCCCAAAATAGTTTAAATCCTTTTGTATGTTCTCACCAGCCTATAGAGTTACAGGGGAATACTACCATCTCGACCCAATCTAGGCATCCCTATCCACATTGCGGGGGAGCACATTGAACATTAATCCCACAGATCAGGTGCTGGGGGCTACCAAGGAGGGTATGGGTAAGGCTAGGTGCACTCCAGCTTCACGCCAGACACAGGCTTCTCGGTGACCGGGGTTTAACGTCGGGGGTGCTGAGGTCCACCACACTGTTGTCTCCCCAAATCTGACGTCCATTAATTTACCTCCAGAAACAACACCCTTGGTGGTTATTTTAGGGAATGTCCATCCCTCCCTCGAGGTACCAACAAGACCTTCAGCCAGCTTAAAAATAAAGTGTTACACTGGCTCTCTAGTAATACCTTTGTAGGCTCGGTAGTAGACCGTAAGATCTTAATGGTCCGTCGAGTGGGCTGGGTGGGTAATGCTAGGAAAACAGGGGGGGGGGAATTGTATCATTGTAAATTTTAATGATCGCATGATCGTTGAAAGAATATTTAGAGAGACTCGACCGGGCTTCCCTGACAGGGGTTCTAACATACAGATCCTCCCCTTGGGCTTTTTTTACCAACCTCCCCCACCACGTAGTCTTAATCGCCATGGTCACCATCCTTCATACGGTCAGTGCAAGGGGGGAGTGAGTAGCCACATAACTCCGTCCATACCAAAACAGGCTATTCAGGAGGGGCGCTTCTTTTCCCCCATTCCCATGGGGCCAAATAGGTATGCTGCCCTCTCTAGATTAGACAAATGCGATTGACTGAGCCTTAGCCCTGAACTTAATGTTCCACCGTTTGTGCCACAGACATTCATACCCCCCCCACCCCCCTTCGCATTGCAGTCGATCCCAGCTAAGGGTGTGTAATCCTGTGCTACCTGTAATTCAACCGAATGTCTCCTTGGGGGATCCCCCGGAGCAAGTATCATATAACATCATTTCATGGAATATTGCAGGGTTGGCAGGGAAGTTCCTTGATCCTAACTGGGTATTGTTTATTAAGCAATTCCTTGTGATTTGCTTGCAGGAGACCTGGGCGGTGGAACATAAATTCTTCTTCGAAGGCTATAAAGCCTTCTTTATCCCCGCCCTGCCCTCGTTAAGGGGTAGAGCTAAGGGTGGTTTGGTTATCTATATAGCTCTAGCTATGAAATGTAGAAACAAGGAAATGTGCTCCCCTTATCCAGATCTCCAGGCTATTACCCTACAGCAGGGAAATGTAAGTCTTTGCTTGATTCATTTTTATAACGCCGTACTGCCTGTGAGTTCCTGTAAGGTCACCTTACTGGGTGACTTTGTAAAACAGCACTGCAGTTTCTTCTCCCATTGTCTCATGTTATCCGGTGATTTTAATGTACACCGGTGTATAGACCCGGCTTTAACGAGGATGGGAGAAATTGGCTGTGCAAGGATGGAGGGCTTACACTTTGAGCTTAATAATCTACTTAACGAGTTAGATTTGATCTCAGCCATGTCTACGGTAGACGATTCCAGTAAACCGCTCGTACCCTCATTCAAAGGCCATAACGGGGCTCCTTTTTAGATCATTTTCTCATCTCGGGGGGTCTACACTCCCTACTCCTAGAATTTAAAATCCGAAGCAGTATCTTTAGTAACCACAATCCCATATGTATACGCTTCGGTGGAGATCTTTTGAACCCACAGGGGAAGAAGATAGCCCCTGGTGTGCTGACACTTAAGGATGGTAGACGTCGACTTAAGTGGTCCCAGGCGAACCCCGAGGTCGTCTATCATAATATTCAGGAATCCTTTGCTGTCGAGTTGACATCATGTATGTCTCCTGATCCCTCCCCCGGGAATGTACTTACGGCCTTTGAGGATATCGTCATTAAGATTGGGACCTTGTTGTCTACTACTGCCTAAAAATCACTAGCTAGAGACCCTAAGTGGTTTGGCTTTCTATGCTCGAAAGCTACAAGAGAGCTAAAGGCGGGCCTAAAGTCCACCCCCAGAGACCAACAACGGATCAGGTTACTCCGTCTTAATTACAAAAGGGCCATGTCAACTCGGAAAGATGAAATAAAGGATGCCATATGGAAAGAGCTCCAAGATCCCAGCACATTGGGTAATAGCTTGAATTTCTGGGGTCTAATTAATAAACCGTTATTTGAGAGGGAAGGGGCGGCGCTATCTGCACCAATATCCCAGAAGATGATTGGGTACAACATTTTGGTTCCGTCTTCAAGAGCAACTCTTCTGAGTTATGTCCCCAGGTGGGAGGAAATGAGGAAATCCTGCTCCCGTTCACGCTGTGTGAGGTCGAGAAAGGTATTTCAGGCCTGACCAGTAACAAGGCTCCAGGCCAGGATGGTATGCCACCAGACCTCTTCAAATCAAATCAGTCCCTCTGGTCTCGGGTCCTCACGGCTGTGCTTAATGCAGCGGTGGTGGAAGGGTGCCCAGTGTCATGGGGTACCTCCACGATCGTCCCTGTTTTCAAGAAGGGAGATCATAACAGCACTACCTGTTACAGACCGATCTCCCTTATTGATTCTGTGGTTAAGGTCGTAGGTGGAGTAGCGATAAATAGACTATCATCCTGGGCAAAAGAAAACAGGGTTATCTCTGACATCCGGTATGAGTTTTGCCCGGGGCACTCCACCCTTGCACAATGCCTCAACCTATACATGATCCTCTGGAAGTATACCATCGGCCGTAAGGGCGCCATCTACATGGCGTTCATGGATCTTTCCTCTGCATTTGACTGTGTCAATCGGGGAAATTGTGGCAGTCCATGGGTGCCATGGAGGTGGACGTCCCCTTGGTCAACTTCCTGGGGGATCTGCACAGGGACACTAGGGCAAACATCAGATTCTCCCAGGACCTAGGAGTATCTAGGGACTTTACTGTTGATTGGGGAGTAAGACAAGGGTGCATATTAGCCCCTTTCCTATTTAATCTATACAATAATGAGTTGGACAAAACCTTGACCGAAACTGGGGCGGACTTACCATATGTAGGGTGTAGGGGGTCTTCCCGTCCTAATTTACGCGGACGACGTGGTCCTCCTGGCTAGAACGGCAAGAGGCCTGCAGTCGTTACTGCCAACTTTCCATAGTTTTATGGCTGACCGTGATTTAGCCATAAATAATTCCAAATCCTACATACTATAGGTTGGAACCCGCCCGAGGCGTAATTACCCTTTTATGGTAGATAGTGAAAAAGTACCCATAACCACAACCTTCTCCTACTTGGGTGTCCTATTTTGATGACCACCTAAACTGGGGCGCCCTAGTTGAGAAAAAAAGAGGAGAGATTTTACGGGTGAATGCGGCTATCTTCAGCTTTGCGAGCAAAATGGGCAAGTGCCCAATTGCTGCAATGCTGAAGATATACCAGGCAAAAAGCGTAGCAATTGGCAGTTATGGCAGTGAGCTATGGGGTTATGTAACAGCCAAGGGCATTCAGGTGGTGGAGAATAACTTTTTAAACAGCTATTGGGAGTACCCAAAGGAACTTCTAATTTGATTACACATGAATAAACTGGGATCCCATTCATTGGTGTTCACTATAGCCATGTGTCCTCTGCTCTTTTGGCTTAAGTGCTGGTTAAATAAAGATCTCGTCCTTAACCACCAGTTGCTCAAAGTGGCCATGTCCATGGACAACATGCTCAATATCCCCTGGTTTAAATATCTAAAAACCTGTTTTATTGAATTGGGGCGTCCAGACCTCTTTATTAAATCCTGAAAAGACTATCCCTGGGGATGTGGATTACGTAAAAAACACATTCTCCCTATGGCAAAATTTAAATAGAGATGGGACAGACATGGTAAAACCCAGCGTACACAAATTCATGCTACTTAAAACCGTTCCTTCCCTGGAACCATACCTTACGTGGCCCCTCTCTTCTCATGAGCGGTTTCTATTAACAACGTTTAGGCTTGATTATTAGCATCTCCTATTGGCTGTTCCTAAGGGAAGCAATACAGGCCAGGTGCTGTCTTCGTGTGGCTGCGATGATTCATCTCCACAGGATCTGACGCACTTTATGTTTTTTTGCCGCCACTATGATGCCCCCCAGGAGGTTTTTCTTAAAGCCCTTTTTAAAAAGGATGAATTTTACTCAGGTCCGCCCAGCCCTCTGCTTTTTGCAAATGTTAAAACCAGAAAGTACTTTATTTGTGGTTGAATTTTTAAAATCGGCTTTGAGATTGAGGAAGAGTTTTCCAAATTAATGGTTTTACACACTGTGGCCACTGTTTTAAGTGGTAAAATTCTATCCCAGTGTTTTACACAAATTCGAGCCGGCGTCTGTCCAGTTGTATACACGGCAGGACCAGAGGGGACGCATGTAGATGGGGGGATACGTACCTCCATGCTGCTCAGGGTTATATATGGCCTCCTACTCACGTAACTTATTTAAGTTGCTTTACCACGGCACGGTTGGCAACTTTACCCAAATGCGACAGTGATTATTTTGTTTTATGTACTGATCTGTAACCATTAATGTGGTCCTCAACTGCCGTGAGCCTGGAGACGCCTGTTTTACTGATACTTGCTGACATTAGTTATAAACATCCTTTGATCTAAACATTGAAGAATTCGACTTACCCACATCGCAGAGGTAGAGACTTACGACTTGGCTGCTGTATGGAAATCCCAAGAAATTTTCAAGCCCTGATGAAGTTCCGCAAGGAACGAAACGCGTTGGCTGAGGCCTTTTCAAGACTGAAATAATAAAGGACTTTTCATAAAACTACATACTTGTTGGACTTCTAACTTTGGTGCACCATCCTTAATCCGAATATTTGGTATCTGTTTCGACAGTGGTGCCTCCGTGTGGCTAGCTCCAGATGCTTTGTGCACAAACCTATACTGACAAGCCTACTTTGAAACTGAAGTGCCGAACCTTGGTCAGCCACATTTTCTGTTTTCTACACAAATTGTATGGGTACCAGGTTTTTATTAGATCTATACCAATATTTTATGATTCTTTTTAGATACATGCTTACCACTAATGTACTTGAGTTTTAAAATTGCCTTTTCATCTCTGTAATGTTGCTTTTATGGTTTTTTCTTGGTAAAACCAAATAAAGTATTTTGAATTGGATCGAATTGACTAACAATGATGCAGAAAAATTTACCCTTACAACCAATGGCATTTGAACTCAATGAAACCTCACTGTGGTACTTTGTTCTTGGCCCCCTCCATAAAAGGGAATTTCCTCCATAGTTTAAAAAGTGATGCTTCATATTTGAATGCTTCAATAACTCTGAGGGCATAATCGCCCAGATCAGCTCAAATGTTGCAGAACCTGCCCTGAGAATCACAACCTTCAAGTGAACGAATATTGGCATGGAAAGCTATGTCAGTGGCCAGCGTTAACAAATTGTGTACTGGATGTTTTGGCATTGCCCATCTCAAGTGCCAATGTTGAGAGGGCCTTTTCACAGAAGTTTACATGCAAAGGAAAAAGCGAGCGCACATGACAAAAAACTCACTGAAGAAGTATTTTGTGGTGTACTACAATAAGTTTAATTTGCAAAAATCTATTTGGCCCTCATATACACTAAACTTACTCTGTATATATACCATGCGCTATCAGTGCAGAAAGTGAAAACAGGAAAGCCAAATTGTAGCCTATGAATGCATATTTTTGTTATTCTTAAGTAAAGACCATTTTCCATAGTCCAGTTGAGATGTTACCAAGGTGTGGACCAGGCTTTTCGTAGCTGAGGTAGGAGGAAAGTCGAGAGTTTTTTGTAACATTTTCAGAATTCTGAAGCACTTCCCTGACACCTTACGGGTCTGTGCCGCAAACGACAGATTGGAGTCCAACCACATTCCTAGGTTTTTAACCTGTTTACTTGGAGTAGGAGTAGGGCCCAAATCCTTTGGCCACCATGCAAATGACCAGATGGAGGGGGGTTTCTCCACCACCAAAATCTCTGTTTTACTGCCATTCATTCTAAGGCAGTTGTTTGTCATTCAGGAGGCCAGGTCCTTCAGGCACGAGGAGAACTTTATGGCTGCTCTGTCAGAGGTGTGTGATAGTGAAACCACCAAGTCATCTGCATATGACACAATGGTGACGCCCGTCATTCCATGATATCTGCCAGGAGTGCGACATACAGATGAAAAACAGTAGGCCTCAAATGGAGCCCTGAGGGACCCCTTGAGGCAGAGCTATACTTTTGGAAATATGTGGACGTTGTGCCACCTGGAAGCTCCTATCCTACAGAAAGGAGGCCATCCATTTAAGTGTGATATTATCCAGCCCTCAAAATATGAGACATTATAAAAGCAGTTGGTGGGATACCGTATCAAAGGCAGCGCTTAGGTCCAGTAGGACCAAGGCTACGGCCTGCCCTTCATCCACGTGTCCTAATATTGTCTCAGTTCCATGGAGCAATGCTGACTCCATAGAGTACGTAGCTCTAAAGCTGGATTGTGAGGGGTGGAGTAAATTTTTCTGGTTAATATGTGTGACTAATTGTATATTCACCACCTGTTCTGCTAATTTGGAGAAATAGGGCAGAAGTTAAATCGGGTGCAGGTTCTCCAGCTGACTTGAGTCAGCTCCAGGCTTTTTCTGTAGGGGAAGGACAGCTGCCTGCTTCCAAGATTTTGGGACTACACCATCCGAGAAGGAGAGCTCAAGAAACTGCCGTATATATGGCAATATACAGGCAGATGCATCAAAGAAAAAGCCATTCCTTATTAGCAATTAGCTATTACCGAATCGCTAATAAGGAATCTTTAGGAATCGCTAATAACATTGTGATTCCTACATGCATCCCGTTTTGCGAGTCTTTAATAGCGATTCCTTAAAATTCGCTATTAAGGACTCGCAAAAATAACTTTGATGCATCTGCCAGATAATCTCTAGGCCCTCTCTCATGATCTTAGGTGTAGTTGGATCAGTGGGGGAGCCAGATTTATTACTTGAAGCTATGTATTTAATATCTACAAGTGAGGGTGGGTCATATTTAGAGAGGCAGTTGGCCATGTCCACCATGGTCCTCTCAAACTGGCAGAGCATTCCATTGCGAGCCCCATTCGGAAAGGCTACGTTCTCAGCAAAGTAATCTGCAATTCGATTACACGACTCAGATGAGCTTGTCACATGAGTCTCAGTTCCTGCAAGTGAGGATAGATCTCGCAGCACGGCTAGGTCTTCCTGACCTAGACGTCCTAAACTCTGTGCTTGGTAATTCCTCTCCTCCAGGTTCCCCAGAAGTCCCTGCATCTTTCCAGTTCATGTTGTTTCTGTTGGCCAATTTCGATAATGTCTTTGATTACTCTATTGAAACGCTACACATAGTCATTTCTGTCGTCGTGATAAAGAGCAGTAGTTTTGAGCTCTATCCCTGTTGTCAAAATAAAATCTTTGAATAAATCAGAAATACATTTCCACCATGGTCGTTCACCAACACATTGGGTTAACTCTCTATATAAAACATTCCTGCTAGAGACAGCACTACTACTTCCGCATTGTCTTTCTTAACTATCTTGACTTCCATCAAGTATAAAAATTGTCTACGACCACTAGAATGAGTTTCCCAAAACCAGGCTGATCCAGAACTAGTCTCTCCCATGGCATGCCGCAAACCTCATCTGGATGCGAGGATACATTTGAGTAAACCAGGTCTTCACCAGATTCGTACACTTCACACACACCCTTACTATTCTCCTAATCTCTTTATTTGCACCTGGCCACCAATACAATTGTTTTACTCTTGCCTTGGTTTTTACAATCCTAGATGGCATTCAGGGCACCAATTAATGACTTTCCCCTGCAACATGCTGGGTGGAATTAGCCTTCCACCTCTAAAAAGAAATCCTTCTTCTGAAGACAACTCGTTACTTCCCTTCCAATCTGTGTTTAACTCTTTATGCATACATTTCTTGTCTGGCCACCCTTCCTGGCACAAAGGGCATGGCTTTGGAGAGGACAACATCCCGTTCTTGAAACACTGACCATGTTTTGGCAACAATGCTTTTGTGATCCTCAATTGATACCAGTGCCACTTAACAGTCCTCCCATTCATTGATGGTGTTTTTACTTACAGGTATTTCTATTTAACCCGTTGCGTGCTGCCGTCAGCCGTTGGACGTCATGAGCGCTACCTCGCTGGTGCTGCGCACGTTCAACGGCCGATGCAGCCCCGCCCGCTCTTTAGAACGCGCGCACCGTGGTGGAAAAAACGCCGCAGTTAAGGCCTTAAACGAATCAGCAATCTTGTTTCGGAGCCCCAGGAACATAACTATCTTTGTATACATAGTCCAAGAGTTGCATATAAAATCTACCAACCCTAGGTGAAACGTAATTAAGACTCTGTGAATTGAGAACCTTAGCCAAAGGTTTATGGTTGTTTTTCACCATCACTTTAGTTCCCCGAATGAGATGCCTAAAATGCTTGAGACCCACCCACACATCCTAAGGTTTCATTTTCAATGACAGAGTATTTCTCCTCTGCTGGAGTCAAAGCTTGTGAGGTAAATGCCACTACTCGTTCCATGCCATTTTCTTGTATCTGGGACAATACTGCCCCCAGACCCTTGCAGCTGGCATCCGTGGTAAAATTACTACTGCTTCCCTCGCTGGTAGGTGTTATGAGGCCTTCTTCCACCCACAGGCTCCCTACTGCACATCATCCCTGGTGGTCTAGTGGGGAGCATCTTTGCTCTGCTGCTTGTATGCCTTCTGTCCTTTTGTATTCTCCCTCTTGGCATTCTTTTTTGCTTTTCTTCTCTCTTGACCCTTCTTTGCAGTTTTTTCACCCTACTTTGCTGTTTATCACTTTTTTCCTCCCTGTTTACGCTGTGTTCCCTTTTTGACTGCAGTAGCCCAACCCCTTACTAGCACTGCATTTTCGACTTCCCGCTCCCACCTTACAGCTGTTCAGCGCTCCACATCACATTATGTAATGGCGGCCGCTGTGCGGCCACACAGAAGACAAGACAAAGGCAAGCCTTTCTATGCCCATCCCTGACTGGACCACGCCCAGCATCATGGACCTTGGTTCTCAGAACTTCCACCATTACGACGCCAGCACCCTCACTGCCCTCAACACTGGATGCCACGCTGCCTGCCACCTTGCATGGCCACAGGACACCCAAGGACCTTTCTCCCGCCAACACTGTAGCTGCGCTCTCACCCATCTCCACACTCCAGCTTCGCCCTCCACCTGGGTGACCCACTGCACACCTGACCAATTCCTTAACACGCACTCCCTCTACAGACATCTCAAGAAATCTATGACCTTCTTGACTTCTTCTCCCCCGACAATGCCTTCCTCACCGAAACCTGGACTAACCCCGGCTCGGACCTGTACATCACCATCGACATTCCGGATAGATACAAGATCACCCGCAAGGATCGCATCAACCGACCCAGATGGGCATCGCCATTGTCCACAAGAGCTCCCTTTGCCTGACCGCCCACTCGGAGGACTCCACAGCAACCATTGAACATCTTTACTTCCAGGCCCAGATCAACCCCAACACCCCCCTCTGTGGGACCCTTGCCTACAGACCTCCTGGCCCCCATTTGTCCTTAACCGACACCATCATTGAATTCATCGCACCTCATGCTCTCGCATCCACCAATCACATCCTACTGAATGACCTCAACTTCCACCTGGACAACCCCAACAACCAAAGCGCAGCTTCCCTTCTGGAGAACCCTGTCAACATCGGACTCAAGCAGCCAGTTACTTCTCTGACCCATGCAGCAAGACACACGCTTGACACTGACTTCTCAACCAGCAAAAACATTACCGACAGCCACGCTCCTCAGGACCGACCACCACTGCGTTCACTTTACCTTCACCAAATCTACCACACACAAACACCAAACCCTGCCGCAACTGGGGCAAGGTAACTGAAGAACATCTCACTGCTGCCCTCAGCACAAACATATCACCAACATCCACAAACACCAACACCTCAGCATGCAACCTCCCCAAATGAGGCGCCAACTGCTCCTATACACTGGTGGCCCTCAAGATAGCACCCTCACAAGCAACACTGCAAGAAAGCCAGTTGGTTCCCTCCCACCCTCCACAAGTCAAGACGTAGATAGCTTGTGAAGCGATGGAGGAACAACAAAACCCCAGAAACCCAAACAGTCTTCAAAGCCGCCACCTCCACACACCACATCCTCTACAAAACCGCAAAAAAAACATCCCTTCAAGTCGGAATCAATGCCAAGGCACACAACAGCATAAAACTCTTTGCCATTGTCGAGTTTGCCCAACCCCACAGTGAGACCACAGAAGTCCCACCCTCCCAAGACCTCTTCAACAAACTCAGCACCTACTTCCACCCAAGATCAAGCAGATCTATGACAGCTTCATTTCTCCAAACCTGCCCATCACTCCCGTCACCACCTCACCAGACGATGACGGCCCTCAATAGATTCTGCTCAACTGGACCACACTCACCACAGATGACACCCTCAAGACCATGAAGAAAATTCACTCTGCAGCCCCCTCAAACCCTTGCCCGCACCACATTATCCACAGAGCTACCATCACCATTGCCACCGAACTACGCCGCACCATCAACTGCTCCATCGAGACCGCCACTGTCCCTGATGAATGGAAACATGCTGAAATCAACCCCCTGCTGAAGAAACCATCAGCAGACCCAACAGACCTCAAAACTTCAAACCCATCTCTCAGCACCAAGACCACCCTCCTCTCCGCCACCGACCACAGTCAATCCCTCCTTGACCGGAGAGAAAAAGCAGACCTCATCTTCCTCGACCTCTCGGCCGCCTACAACACCGTCTCTCACAAAACCCAATCACGAAACTCCACAAAGTCAATATCCACAAGAAAGCCCTGCACTGGATCAGTTCCTTGCACACTGGTAGAACACAGCAATTCAGGTTACCCCTGTTCCACTTGGAAGCCACAGAGATCAGCTGCATAGTGCCTCAGGGCTCTTCCTTGAGCCCCATGCTTTTTAACATCTACACAGCCCAACTCACAGCCGTCATCAGGAGCCGTGGATTTAACATTGTTTCCTTGACCGATGACACCCAGCTGATTCTCTCCTTCACCAACGAGCCCACAATTGCCAGAAGAAACTTTTGCAATTTGATGAAGATAGCCGCCACCTGGATGAGAGGCAACTGCCTCAAGCTCAACTCAGACAAGACTGAAGTCCTCACCGTGGGGCCCAACAACTCCACTTGAGAAGAATCCTGGAGGCCTTTCGAGCTGGAAACCCCCCTACACCTACTGACAATGCACAACACCTCAGCATCATACTGGACTCTTTGCTCAATATGAATCCCCGGATCATCACCTCATCATGCTTCCAAACTCCTCTCCTGCTTTGGATCGCCACTGAGGCCAGGAAGATGGTCACCTATCAGCAGCAGACTCGACTACTGCAATGCAGTCTTCACAGAAGCCACCCAGAAACTTCTCAGGAAACTTCAGAGTGTGCAGAACGCCACAGCCAGTCAGGTCTTCAACCTCCCCCGCCCCAGCCACATCTCAGAACACCAGCTCCATTGGCTCCAAGTAAACAAAAGAGTCACCTTCAAGCTGCTCACACATGCTTACAAAGTCCTCCATGGTGCTGGACCAGCTTACCTGAACCACTGCATTTAATTCCACTCATGCACCAAACACCTACGCTCCACCTAACTGGCCCTCACCACCGTCCCTTGGATCTGCAAGACCAGAACCAGAATAAGATCCTTCTCCTACCTCACTTCCAAATCTCTGAACTCCATGCCTCTCTACCTCGGGCTCTCACCGCCTCTGACACAATTCAGGAAAGATCTCAAAACCTGGCTCTTTGAATGAACCACAGCTCCCAGTCACACTTGCAACACCCCACCCTTCCTCCGAGCCTTGAGACCCTCACGGGTGAGTAGCCATGCTCAACAAGCATTGATTGATTGATTGATTGATGCATCAATCTTTGGAATATGGCCACAGCAGAGGCCAATCCAAAGGGTTCCCTCTTAAATTGGAAACAGTGCTAAAGGCAGTGAGATGCTTGCTTTCCTCATGTAACAATAGCTAGTGGTATGCAGAGGTCAGGTCTATAGCAGAGAACCATTCCATGCCTTTGTTACCCCCAATAGTTCATTAATCCATGGTAGAGGGAATATGTCTGCAAATCCACACACAAACAAACATGTCCATTGGCCTTCCATGTTACTACCAAGGGGGCTACCCAATCTGATGACTCAGCCTGTTCACTGATTCCTGCTTCCGCCAATTTTTTTAATTCTTGGGTCACTTCCTCTCTAACATTGAACAGTATGTGTCTCACTTTGTGCACACAAGGACTAGCATGTGTTTTAACACTATCCTGTGCACAACGCCTTAAATCTTCTCCCACTGTCCTGGAAAATACTATTGGAAATTCTTTCTCCAGCACGCTTGTATCCTATTTGGTGTTCTGTACTACTCGAACAGAATACACACCATTTGGATCTGAGAAAATTCCCAATTCTCCTTGGTTCCACCATCCAAGAATGGATTGACCATATTCTGCAATATACAAATTGCAATCCGCTCTCTTGCCTTTGAATTACATTTTTTTTTACAGAACCTCAAAACATTTATATGTTCTACTATGAAACTCTGGGGATTAACATCGGGTTCTAATAAAATAGAGCCTATATTAGGCACAAACAGTTCCGCTCATGAATACTTGTTGATAATTGTATATGGTGGACCAGAGTTTGCATGTCGCAAATAGGTCTCTTCCTTTAGTGGCCATTATTCTCTAATACCTTATCCTGTACACACATTGGCCCGCCTTTTCTGAATCAGAAGGATCACTTTGCTCAAACTTTTCCACCACACACTAGATCACCTTTGACCTATGAGATACTCTTGTATAATGTCCCATTAAGCCACATTTAGAATATTTTTGACCCAGTACGGGACACCTCCTGTGATATGCAAGGTGAGTGAATTACCACAGTGGAAACACTTACCCCTAAGTTTCCCCATTCTTGTACTGGAGTTAGGTTTCTGTATCTGTTTAGAGGAACTATTCTCTACCCTCTTTTTCCCTTCTTGTTTCAATGTTTGCATATGTTTTATTCATACAATTTTAATCCTACTCCCACCAACCTACTGCAAACTGGATTCCCCATGAACGCAAAGTCTGTCTTGCAAAGATGGGTTATTACAGTGTATTATAACTTGGTCTCTGATCAACTGATCTTCGATCCCCCAAACCTGAATAACAAAGCTAATTTTCTTAGAGCAGCCACAAAATCCTACATTTTTTCATTGTCCCCTTGCTTCTTATGATAAAAATGGTAAAGATCAATCACTTGATATATAATCGGTGTAAAATATCAAAGTCAAGTCAGCCCCTTCATCTCCTGAGCGGGGCTCCTTCTGAATGAGGTTATAAACTTTCAAACCCCCCGGGCCCAAACAATGTAACAGAATATTTTTTTACTTTTGAGGAGATAAGTCGTCATTGCCATAGGTGGAAATATAGGGCCCGATGTAGGTCGGTCGGTAACGGCCGAAAATCGGTATTTTCGGCCGTTACCGACCGGTATTCAGTAAATGGTATGTAGGGACACAAATTTTACAGATTCGGTAAATTTACAGATCGGTAAATTTACCGAATCTGTAAAATACCGAATCGGTATTTATACCTATTCGGTAATTTTGATATGTAGGTGGGACTCTTCTGAGTCCCACAACCCTTACCGAATCTGTATTTTACCATCAAATATGTTTGATGGTAAAATACCAATTACGGTGTGCATGCACATGTGTGCATGCACACCTGTGCCATATGACAGGCAGACCTGCCCTTAGGGCAGGTATGCCTGCCACATGGCCCCCGAATCTTTTTTGGGGGTGCTAGAGGGTGTCAAAGTGACACCCCCTGCACCCTTGTCAAAATCTGTATTTACCGATTCAAAGCCCATAGGAATGAATGGGGCATTACCGGTCGGTATTTACCGAATCGGTAAATACAGATATTTACCGATTCGGTAAAAGGAACATCTGGATGTTCCTACATATCAACCCCTTAGATTTACCGATTTTTAATTACCGAATCGGTAAAATTCGGTAATTAAAAATCGGTAAATCTATTTTACCTACATCTGGGCCATAGTTACCAAAATAGTCTTTTCTCATCTGCATCTACAAGGTAGATCACCTCTCAGTGATCATGAACGGCTGAGGTGACCTTAGGTCATTGCTCACAGATATTATGTTAAATCTGTTTTTGCACTTTACCTTTTAGATTTGGAAAACTGAGAAGAAAAATTAAAGTCTCACCTCTACTCAGTATTATCCAATTTTAATTGATTTTTCACTCACATTTCTTATCTTTGCACTGCTTTTTTCAGTCACCACTTATACTTAAAATATCATCTATAAAACCTAGTACTGACATTACATCACGTCAAAGGTTTTGGAGCAGCCTTAATAACATCAATAGGCTGTTTTTCCTTTGTCTCCTGGGCAAGGAGAACCCAAATGATGTTAACAAGGGCGGTACAGAGTGGCTACGGATGGGAAAATGTACCCATGCCCTCGAGCTTTAGCTCACATATATATATTTTTGTCACACTTGGGTGCATACTTGGGTCTCCACCTTTAGCTTACAAACTTATTGTTTTTCCATGTTGAGGCTTTGTTTTCACAGTGAGTTCCTTTGTCTTTGACTCCTAGATATAATTGTTGTTTTCATATTAGCCATCCTCAGAAACAAATATACACCAGTTACATGCCAGACTCCTTTCAGTGCAGGTACCTTAGAGTAGTGACAAGAATTACCCTATGGCGAGCACAAGAACCAAAATACACATTAACTGTCCACCTGTTGAATAGGAATTTGGTTCAATGGTTGGCTACCTCATTTTACTATCTTATTTTATTGATTTAAGTTTGAACAATTAAAACCAATACATGACTAAGAACTGTACAATACATTTTCACTTAAGACAAAAGAATGAATACTGCAAACAGAATTGAATTTTGGGGATTTAAAAACAATGACAACTATATTGTTTCGTAGGTATGGAAGAGATAAAACCTGCCGTGCATAGTTAAGCTAGAGCTCCCTCATTAGAACCCAGACCAGCAAAACCTTCCCACACAGACAAGGACAGTCCCAGCCAATCAGACCCCCTGTGCGGGGGATTGTCTGTGAACTATACAAGTTAGCTTGCCAGTGGGCATGTCACACACATAACCCCTTAGTTGAAGGAGCCAAAAGAATGAGAACCTTGATAACCGGCAGGGTGTGCAAGGAGGAAGAGAGCTGGGACCTCAAAACGCAGATGCCTGATAGGTCCCCCAAGACTTGACAGGACAAAATGAAACCAAAGTTGTGCCCAAAAGACTACCTCAGACTATGCTAGCAACAGAAATAAAAAGCAAGCAGGGACCAAATTGAAGGACCAAACCGGAGGCCCTAAGGACAGAGAACGCAGCAGAGACTGGAGGAGCTATTCAGCAGCAGTAGTGGCACATAAGACAAGGGGTAAAGGTCTACTCCATGTATTCTCACATGTGAATAAAACATTTATGCAACATGCTATGACTCTTACTCATTATACTTTGCAAATAGGTAAACAGTCCTAGACTTCAGTGCAAAATATCTGTAAATATCTCAAATGCAGACAAACAGTGCCACCATGTGACAGACTGTCATAAAAGCTGGTGTTGAGAATGAAGTGCTGGTGCTGAGAACCGGGAAGCACTGGATGAAATTAAGCACTGAGGTATAGGAGGTTGTGTTACCAAGGACAGGAAGCACTAACAATGAGAAAGTGAAGATGTAATCCGTTCCAAACTCCTGGAAATGGGAGCCATCTAAGGTGATCCTGACATTCGTCCTTGAGATGAAAGACTATTGGGAGCTGCAGATTCCAGTGTATTGGAAAGGTTGAAAGTTACTGGCATTATTGATGTCAGCCCCCGACTGCTCTACAAGGTTTAAATTAGTGTTTAGTTATGTTATGCTATAAGATGTTATATTATTTGTATCGCGCATGGCTGCCCCAGCATCGGGGCGTCGCAGCACTGAAGTTGAACGCATAGTGAGGAGACAAAGAGAAAATTAACAGTGGGAAAAAAGCCAGGTCTTCACCAGCCTTCTGAATGTCAGGTAGTCAGGGTTGCTGTGGATGTGGAGAGGAAGGTAGTTCCATAGGGTGGGAGCCAACAATTCGAAAGAGCGACCACCCTCCCCGGCTCATCGTATCCCAGGAACTCTGGCCAGGAGCAGATCTGCCAAGCGCAGCTCACGTATGGGAACATAGTAGGAGCATAAATCACTCAAGATTCCTGGGTCGATGCCTAAGAGGATATTATATGTGATACACAGCATTTTGAAACCTACTCTCTGTTCTAGGGGTAGCCAGTGTAGGCGGCAAAGGAGGTTGGAGACATGACAGTGTTTAGGGAGAGTGAAGATACGTTCTGAACGTGTTGCAACCTTTTGATCACAGACTTGTTAGATCCCAGAAGTAGCATGTTGCAATAATCCAATCTAGCCAGGATGGACGACTGGATGATCAGCTGCTGGGTTTGAGAATACTGGCTTTAGGCCAGGCAGCAGTCCGAAACATTTCCCTGCCACTGATTTGGCATGGGCCTCAAAGGTGAAATCTTTGTCCACGATTATTCCTAATTTTGTTCAACACAGGGTTGGCTATGGGGAGCACTCCAAGAGCAGGAGGCCACCACTCATTCCCCTATAGATGGGAATCCCTACCTACAAGAAGGATCTCGGATTTGGCTGCAAATAATTAGCAGCCATCCCCTCAAAGATGACATTTAGATCCTCTTTGAATTTTCCTGAGTTCTGGCTGTGAATTTTTGGAAAAGGTGATCCCAGCTGGGTATCATCTGCGTATGAAACCAAGGAGATGCCCCGGGCTTTGGCCAGTAGAGCCAATAGTCTAACATAGACATTAAATAAGGTAGGGCTCAATGCTGACCATTGAGGAACACCACAGCATAATGGGTGCATACGGGACAAAAAAGTAGGGGCAATTACTTGGAAAGTTCGACCGGCCAGAAAGGAGGCAAACCAGGAAAGCATTTTGTCATCGAAATCGATATCCGCCTGGCGATGGAGCAGGATTTGGTGGGAGATTGTTTCAAAGGCCACACTCAGATCCAGCAGAATTAATTCTGCAGTTCTGCTTGCATCCAAGGAGGTCCGTAGCTGTTCTATGACTGGTAGCAGAGCGAACTCTGTACTCTGCCGAGCCCGGAACCCATTTTGAGATGTGTCCAGTATTGAGTTTGCTTCCAGTTAATGAGTTAGGATCGTTTTAACGTGTGATTCCATGATTTTGGATAGGACTGGGAGCAGAGATCAGTCGGACGTTTTCACATTTGGACATGCCTAATGTTGGCTCTTTCAGTAGAGGGACTACCTTGGCATGCTTCCAGGACTTGGGGACAACTGCAAGAATAGGGATAGATTAATCAGCTCCAAGCACTCAGGCAGGAGACACTGTTGGAATTTTCTAAAAAAGTTGGGTTTCATGAGTTTGTCTGGAGACCATGGGCCCGATTCACAGAACTAACTTAAGACAAAATCCTAAAGTTACTACTTTTGGTATTCACAGAAGAGTTGTCTTAAGTTAGGATTTTGTCTTTCGTTAGGATTTTGTCCTAAATTAGGATTTTGTCTTAAATTAAGATTTTGTCTTAATTAAACTTAAGTTTAATTTAACACAAAATCGTAACTTAAGATAAAATCCAAATGTAGGACAAAATCCTAACTTAAGACAAAATCCTAATTTAAGACAAAATCCTAACTTAAAACTACTAAATGCCTTCTGTGTATACCAAAAGTAGTTAGTTTAGGATTTTGTCGTAACTTAGTTCTGTGAATCAGCCCCCATGATTTTACTTTGACACACAGGGCCGGATTCACAGAACTAACTTAAGACGAAATCCTAAACTTACTACCATTTAGGTATTCACAGAAGGTACTTACTCATTTCGGTATTCACAGAAGTTAGAAGTCCAAACTTTAGGACTCCTAAATGCCTTCTGTGAATACCGAAAGTCTTCAAGTTAGGATGTTTCTCAGTTTAGGAGTCCTAAAGTTAGGAGTCCTAACATCACTACTCCTGAACTGAGGAAAACCGAAATGAGTAAGTGCCTTCTGTAAATACCAAAAGGAGTAAGTGCCTTCCGTGAATACCAAAATGAGTAAGTGCCTTCCGTGAATACCAAAATGGTAGTAAGCTTAGGATTTTGTCTTAAGTTAGTTCTGTGAATCGTGCCCACAGTGCTTCCATAGCTTTAAGAGCGATAGGAGGGAGCGAGGTGAGAGAATAGGTCTCAGATCCCGTGGACACATTCCTCCCCGTGCCACAGAAGTTATCACCTGGGTGGAAACTACTATAGATATGTTCCACCTTCTCCATTAGGAATTTGGCCAGTACTTTGCATTGCAGACAAGAGGATATAATACTGACTGAAGAGGAGGGGGGGCTTTAACAGGTACTTCAAAAGAGAGAATATGGTTTTAGTAGGGTTATTACTTGAGGTGATCAGGTTGGTGTAGTGTGCCGCCCTGGTCTTGCGGACCAATTTATGGTATGCCTTGATCGCACTTCTGTACTGGGCTTTAGCAAGAGAGTCATAGGACTGCCTCCAGGCTCGCTCTAGGACCTTGCAGTTCTTCCTGGCTAGGGACAAAGACTCATTAAACCAAACATTAGCCTGTGAGCTTTTTGGATGGCTGAGTTTAAATGAAATACAGGTGTCCAAGGTTTGGGTAACACATCCCCGAAAGAGCACATTAGCGTAGGAATAAAAATGAGCCCCTGATCTTTCCAGGGCATAGGGAGGGGTGTCTGCACCTCCAGGGATAGGAGATTTTAGAAGATCGGGTCAAGGAGATGGGACCAATTGGACCAATTGGCATGCTGCCATGTCCCCAAGAATTTTGAAAATGTTGGGGGCCTCCTGCAACTCTAGGTGAAGATACAGGTCACCTATAACATTAAAGTTGGCTGTCCGAAGAGCTAATGTAGTGATAGTAATGGCCAGGGCGTCTCTAAAGGTTTTTGATGGCCCCGGTGGGCGGTAGATAAATAGCCCAGAAAGAGTGAATTGAGCTGTCAGTGCAACTTTAAATACTGCGCATTCACAGTCAGGAATGTTTTTGGGGACGAGGCTACAGGTATAAGCTGCTTTGTGTACAATTGCAATACCTCCCACTCTACCCACCATTCTGTTCAGACTGCTCATTACATATCCGGCGG
The DNA here is from genome assembly GCF_964261635.1 of Lissotriton helveticus. Lineage (NCBI taxonomy): Eukaryota > Metazoa > Chordata > Amphibia > Caudata > Salamandridae > Lissotriton > Lissotriton helveticus. The sequence continues at coordinate 1,708,536,268 of NC_136069.1, read as the reverse complement.
GGAGGGCCAGGGCTGGTAAGGCCACAGAATCCTCGGATAGCCATGTCTCCGTTAAGAATAAAACCTCAGGGGACCATTCCTGTAGGAGATCAAACACCTCACCATAATGTTTATTCAGGGAGTGGCAGCTTAGGCTAAAAATAGTATATGTCTTAGCGTTGGAGACAAAGTCTGTGGAGTGCAAGTGAGTGCTAACCCCAAAGGTGCACTGACTGCAATGAGTGGGGCAAACCTCCAGGGCCCAGCTGTGTTCTCCAAACGCAGCCTCACCTTATAGAGAGACCAAAGCTTCACATAAATAAACTCATCTGTGAGACAAGGGTGGAGCAGAGTGCCTGGCTCCTGGTCACCTCCCGGCACGGACGGGCGCAGATGGGCTTCCCTTTGGCACCCCCGCGGTGCGTCCACACTGCGGCATTCATTAAATGCCTAGGGGCACAACTGGCTCCTCCCGGCTGGTTTCTGATTGGCTGGGAACTTGCCAATCAGAGCGAGGCACAGATGATTGTTAAAACTACACAAACGCTTACTTAGCCAACAGATACAATAAGCATTTAGGTGCAAGGTGCGCTTTAGTGCAAAGTAAACTGTTGACAGCAGTAGTAGAAGTTAGGTGATGCAGGTTCCTTGCACCCTTTGCCCGGAGCGGACTCTCGAAGAGGTACATTTCTCTCAGCTTGACCTGGCTGAAGTGGCTTCATGCTACGCATATCTCTCTCTTGCACAGCTTCTACTGGGCGGTCAGTCTTGCTGACACTTCTTGATTATAATCCTATTTCCTAATTTTAGAGAAATCTTGAGGTTTCCTTTGCAGCTTAGTTAGTATATTCAGATGTAATTTGTTTCAAATGATTGGGCAGGAGGATCACAATCTGGACTCCGCTCAAGAAGTGTTTTTTTCATGAATGAGTAGAATGTCTGGCTTGGGAAGCCTACTAATCTCAAGCGCCTCACTCAACCGCACCAGCAGGTGTCATAGCATAGGGCCAACCACACCCAACCAATGGTGCTCCATTTCAGTTCTCCACTCCCAGACGGAGCCATGTAATCTTTTTGCTGCACTGTTCACTACTGAATCCATGAACCAACACACCTTGGTGTTGTTCCTGTAATGAACAAATAGAGGCTGCCAGTCTCTGCCCTATAAAATAGCAGTGAGAGGATAGGGAGGATGAAAGGGGGGACTTTACTTGCCAAATGAGGTTGGACATAGCATTCAAAGCTGCTGGATTTCCATCTTCCAATAGTCTTAATCCCATCTGGTGACATTTCCAAGCCTGCTGCAGTTGTGGCTGCCCTAATCCGAAAGGAGTATGAAGTAAAACCTTCTGTGGACACCCCAACACTCGCAGGGGGTTCTGGCAGATCCATGTAAACTGTGCCCGAGCCATGGGGCCCCATTTGCATGCACCAGGAAATTGGGGTGCCCCTTCGATGGTCTGACTCACAGGTAATCTCTGGCCAGAGAAAACAGACAGCCATGGCAGGAGGATGCCTCGCCTAGCTGTCCCCAAATGCCCTTCCACCAGGCATCCGTTTTGGATCTCCTGACCAAGAGGCTCAGTGAATGTAGTCCCAGTACCACGTCCTCTCATGTACTTCCAGCCTGTGAGTCTGCCTGTGATCTAGATACAGATGTATGTCGTTACAACGCATGCTTTTACAATGCATGCCATTACGACGCAACGTTTACGACGCAAGTCGTTACAACGCATTGCGTTGGGGGGTGCTGGAAAGTGAATAGCTTAATTTACTATTCCAACTCCAGTCCCCGTGGATAGTAGGGAAGGTGTTGGATAGTAATTAAACTATTCCCTATCCTAGAGCGCCCTCCAGCGCAATGCATTGTAATAATGCATTGTAATAACTGCATTGTAAAAGTTGCGTCGTATTGGTAGTTCGTTGTAAAAGTTGCGTCGTATTGGTAGTTCGTTGTAAAAGTTGCGTCGTATTGGTAGTTTGTTGTAAAAGTTGCGTTGTAAAGGATGTTTCCCTCTAGATAATAATTCTAAAATTCGGAATGCAATTTTTGTGACTCACAAAATAGTGTTAGTACATGGCCATTTAGGTTTATGTATGTGCAAAGGGGTTGCAAACCTGTTTGCGCATGCAAAAACTGGTCATACATCTGGCCTGTGCCACTGAAAAGCACCATTTTCCTTGTAAACCCTGCCTGATTTTTGCTGGTAGCTAACCGGGCAGCAGAGTTGGGTTTATGACTCTGAACAGTGACTAATAGTTTCACCCGGACTGGGGGCACTCACCTCATACACAGCCTTAGATTAGACTCAGTGACTATGTTGCATCAGATTTTAGCGCAACGTCAATAGGGTTGCTTACCACGGCGGTACAAGATATGTCAATGGGGAGAATAACCCTGCGGTCAGACACTTTATTGTTAATGCTGCAAATGGTGCCAGGTTCCTTATAAACCTACATTCCTATGGCCTCCTACATCCTAAATTCTCTCCTGCTCTAGAATCTTACCCTCGCCGGGCTAAATTAAGCTCCACATGGAAAGGAAATCAATTGAGGGTATACTGCTACCTGCACCCTACACCCGTTTCAATGACTGGAGCCTGATTGATCCAGGTCCATGCAAACCTCAGCATACTGGGCACGACTGACCGAGGCCTCTGGTACGAGATGACCTCAACCGCCTCGGGGGCACCACTATCCGCATCGACCTTCCAGGCACAGCAAGACCTGCCAAGCTGGCCACCATGCTCAGCGGCAGTCGCCCCAAGTCAAAAGCACCTATGCCCAGCAGGGGCAGCTTTCCTAAGCACTGCTGGCCCTGTTTGTTGTCCTCGTGGCCCCTGCCAGCCTCCCATGTGCCCCCATCTTCTCAGGGCGCGCAGTCCTAGCTAGGCCGCTTTCCTAGGCACTGCTGGCCCTCTTAGTTGTCCTTGTTTCCCCCGTCCAGCCACCCCATGCGCACCTCATCTTATTTCGGGCATCGCAGTCCTGGCTGCATGTGCTGGTATCAGTATGGGTGTGCTCCTCGGCTTCTTCTTTGTTGGTAGCCCCCGCGAATGTCCGTGCTTCTGCGATCAAATACCGAGCTGACCATGACACCAGTACCTCAGCTCCTTAGGAAGCATCTCTGGGCTGGTTTTGTTCAGCTTTGCCTTTGTCATCTCAGGCAGAGGCAACATCAATTTCTTCTGGGAACACAGCAGGGGACTGATTGTTTCGGTTGCCTTTTTGGCCGTGGTTACAACCACGCCCCTCTTTCTTGAATGGGTCCTTTGAACCCAAACTCCCCTGTCATTCACTAACCCTTTCTTTGCCACGCTCTTGCGCCCTGCTGCTGCTATGCCCTTTGTCTGCCACTTTGTGGGGTTGGCCATCCTCCCTCTAGGGTCATTGTATCTCCCGGTCGGCGGTAAGAATTTGTAATAAGCCCTTTGAACTATAACTTCCACCTCCAAGATTTAATGTCTGGCCAACGGGGTTACAATGTATATTGAGTACCATATAGATGTGTTTCTCCTCGTAACTACTAAAAAGATTCATTAGATCTAGAAAGTAGGCTCTGTAACACAGGTGTAAAAAGGGCCAGGGCAGGTTAGCTATTTCTGGGGGTGTGCGGTAACAGCTACCGTATGTGGATATTACTTCTTTTGTATGTATCGTTCATTTGTGTGATGATTTGTGCACCTCCTTAGAGCCATGGTTCTAAAATAAAGACATTTAATGCAGTTAGTTTTCCTTTAGAAGTGATCTCTCTGCAGCCTAATGATACAGCATACCTTCTGCTATGGACCGGAAACACTTTCTTGATATTTTGTTGAAAGGAGGCGCGTCATATTCCTGCCAAGCCACTGTTTCAGTGAAGTCGATTTCTGTGGGCAGACTCCATGGGCCCTTCGGGGCCCTTCTGAGCTGGTATCGCTGAGCCGGGTCTAAAGCTTGTTGGCAAAAGCTGAGAATGGTTGAATCGCCACATGCAACCTGAAACACAACCAAACACAGAATTAGGAACACGACTGGTCTAGCTGCAGTAGAACCGTCTCATAGGTGCCCACATCAGGGGGATATACAAACAAGTGTGAGGCCATGTGCCCCTCTCAGACACCCACATGGATGTACAGAGGAGAGTGAGAGCCAGCAATTGCAGCTGGTGGACTTGGAAAGAAAATGCATTAGATCCAAGCTAGTAAGTTAAGTGAACAAACACCTGAAGGCCGATTCACAGAACTAATCTGAGACAAAATCCTAAACCTACTACTTTTGTTATTCACAGAAGGCACCTACGGTTTTTGGTATTCACAGAATGCACTTACGACTACTAACTTTACGTCTGCAATCGGGCTGGAATTTCCACACCTGGGCTGCAATGTCCGCTTCCGGGCCGGAATTAACCCCGGGCGTTAAAACCCACTTCACTCTCGGAGTTTGCGGATTTTTGGCAACTTACGAGTTACCGAAAACTCTGCGATCCGCGGTGGAGCAGAGTTTATTTCTTGTTTGCGCTTTCAAAATGAGTTTTTGCGAATACGGTAGCCACTTACTGGCATTCCTGCCTTCGCCGACAAGATTTCCTTTCTGCTCGCGTGCGCCACAAGATTTTGGTAGCCGGCTGCAAGATTCCACAAGAGTGTGCAATCGTGAACATGTAATTCAGACGCACCATCGGACATCCGGCAGAGTTTCCATGAAGATCGCAATGCTGAACATGCAGAATTTGCAATCTGGAGTTGAATATTTCTCGAACAGCATTAAAACTCCTCGAAAATAATGGTTTGGATGAAAAAACTCCTCAGATTGACATTTGGCTGTACTTTTTAGGTCTCGCACCTGCGATTGCAGGGGCAAAGCCCCTGCTGTCGCAAAGCGAGCCTATTGCGATCATTTCAGCTTTCAAGGACTAGCAGGACTTGGAGACAAGAGACTGGCACGCAAACGCAGCCTGTCGGAATCGGATCAGGATGCGCGCGTGAACACGCGCTCCTATTCCGGCAGGCTCTTCACACACACACACACACAATGGATAGGGACGTAAACAGACAGGCACACAAAGACGCGCCCCGAAGTGCTCCCTTCCGCTAGCACAGCACACCAGCAATATTGAGAAGGGCTCACCCATCCCACCGCCCCACAGCACCCAGATCTCTCGCAGCTCTCCTTACCTGTGTAGGTTTCGCAAGTCCAGTCCCGAGTATTGCAGCTCGTGCCTGCGCCATGGGAGGCGCCACTGCGGCCTGTCGTTCCACCTGTGCGTCTTCCTGAGGCTCCGGCTCCCTCTCGGCTGCCCACGTGCCAACCGCATAACTCCTTGCTCCACCACCAACTCTTTGCCCGGGCGCCCGGCTCGCGCTCCAGCAGCCTCCAAGCCCAGGCGGCCGTGCTGCTGACGTCAGCCGCGTCCCTGACGTCAGCCGCGTCCCTGAAATCAGCTGCGTGCATGCTCACACAACTCCCACTTGTTCTTTTCAGCAGAGAAAATGAAAGGCTCTTCCAGCTGCGTAGGTGTATTTGAGAATTGTGAGAAGCTTCCCTTCTCATACCAAGCAACACCCATACAAGCCGGTTCCAGTTCTGGTCATACCGCAGCGACCAAAGGTCACCTGGGTGGCAAACACGAGCAGAAATGCTGGCGTCCTGTTATCTGGCTGGAAGAATGCATGCACGAGTGGAGGTGAGCCGATGGGCATTGAAACAGAGGTAGGCCGGAACTCGGGCTGTGCTCTGGTGTTTGTTTTCATACCAGCTCGTCGACTCCCACGTGCCGCGCAGAGGAGCGTTAGGGAGAATTTTGCAGTGTGATGAAATGCGTGGTGTCTGTGTGCGATGACAATGTCTTTTGCATGCGTGTCAAGGCGGAGTGCGATGTAATGGTTTGCGTGGTGAATGTGTGCAATGTAATGGTGCGTGTGGTGTAAGAAATGCGATGTAATGGCGTGCGTTGTGTTTGTTTGCGTTGAATCGTCATACATCCGTAATCTGATATGAATTGTAGTTCCAAACCTCTTTATTCTCAGTCTTGAAGCTGCTCTACTAACCTCGGAATCAGTACATTGACTCTCTGAAACATGCCTCATGCCTATGATGTATCCTTGTAAGGGCACTTCAAAGCCAAAGACAAGAGGGAGCTCCTGTGCACTTGAGGAACCACTAGCCTCTACCTAGCTCCTAAATCGGGCTTGACCTGTTCACTATAAAGCAGTCTACCCTCCTAGTCAACACAATGCTTTCCATCTCTTCCTTATTTACCTGTTACTGGGAACCTTCTTAAAGTCCCACACATGTATGGCACTCAAGTTGTGCCTGGCGGATTTCTTCTCAGATAGGAGCGTCAGCATCTAACACACCCTGCTCTCCAGAATTAACTTAGACTTCAACATCTAGGGGCCTATATATAAGCTGCTCAGCATCACTCTCAGAACGCGCACAATAGTTAAAGAACAGTGCAAACCTTACATCATATTTATTAGATTACAACAGACAACACTTTTAGCATTAGCTAAAGACATACGCTCTTTTGGGATAATCTAAACATTCATCTCATATATCTATACGCATCATATCAGCTACTTCTTTATCTAACGTGTGTTGTGTTTTCACAGTATTCCTTTTGGATGGTATACAAGCAGTTATACACATAGAACAAAGCATTGGGCCACAGTTGATACACATACAACAGGTGAAAATCACTGCAATTGCAATACAGAGAATAGTCAGTAATTTCCAACCCCAGGCAGAAACTAGAGCCCAAAACCAACCAGAAAAAGTCCAGGTGCCATTTTTAGTATGAATATCTGCAGCTATCTTATGTAGTTTAAGTATTGCATCATATACTGAGGGCGAATTATCAGGGATGAACACACAACAACTACTACCAATAACTTTACATGCACCTCCTCTATCTGCTAACATAACATCCAATACCATCCTGTTCTGGAGAGTTACAATTCTAGCAATTTGCAACTCTTCGGGAATGTTGCCAAGGGCTATAGCAGTTTGATTAGTGACAGCTTCCACAACTCTAGTCAATCGTCGTATTTTCCTGCTATTTAATGCAGCACCCACAAAAGGAAACAGTCCCAAATTAAAATCAACATATTGCTGCAGACTAGTGTCTGTCTGGTCTACATCATCTCTCTTTATTGTTCTTTTATAACGATTCATTGAAATGTTTCTAAACAGTTTAAAATCTCGGTGGTATGAAGCCGGTGCCAGGAAAACAGGAGGCAATAGAAAAGAGACATAGCACGTACCGGACCACCCTACTGGTAGTCTATGATATCCACGGCTCCCACATACTAAATACGTGTTCTGTGAGGCCGGGAACGAACTGTCGTTCAACCCATCTATATTTAATACAGTAACACAATCACTAATTCCAACTGGAATTCGTCCAGTACTTTGTACACACAAATCTGCTTTAGTCCTTGTGACAGTAATTACAGACTGGTTGCTTGTGGTAGAGTCTCTCGTATAGGTGAAAACATATGGTGTAGAAGCATTGTCCGGTCGGTATTCCTCCCATTCCCATATAGTTCCATTTGCTTGAGGATACCCATGTTCATCTTGATAACACTTTTTATTCAGACGAAAAAGAAGTCCACCCACTGCAGGTTTCCTAGTTGAAAATAGAAGAGTGTACCAAGCTCGACAAGAACCATCATGCGAAAAAGGAAGTGGAATAAAAGGTGTTCCACCTTCCTTTTGATGTGCTGGAAGCATACCACATATCCAACAATTAGTGGCATTCGTAGCGTTGTGGGTGTGGTGGAGCATCTGGACAAACGTATTATTGAGATAGGATTCTCGATGCTTTTGCTCATGATACGGAAGAGTAAAAAGCTGATGCTCTTCTGGGACTGGAGTAGTAGGAATCACAAAAAACTTATGAGCAGGAATCATCATCTCAATAGACCAGGTGATCACTGCTATAATTGTCAAAACAGCAAAAACACCTATAACTCCTAATACCTTTTTCTTAGTGGCTATCATAGCAGCAAAATCAGCTTTCTCAAAAATGGAACAAAACAATAAAAAAAACAAAATAATTGTAGGAGCTCTTCTCCCGTGGGTAGACGTTGATTTCTTCACCGCAGATCAAGACAGGTGTCACTACACTACGCAGGGCTGATCCCCCTCCCTTGTCATATCGGCATTCCGTTTCCACTACCCAGGGCGGTTGCTCAACCTGTCTCTCTCAAAAAACTGTAGACTCTTTCCTTGGTCTCAAGTTGTATCGCGTTGCTCCAGGAGTTGTCTGGTCCGGGAGGAACTCCGCAGACTCGTCAGGTGATACAGCAGGGCCTTTCTCCGTGGTCAAGATCTCTCGATGATCGGTCAGCACAGCAGGTTCCACCAAGGTCGGCAATACCTTCCGACAATGAGTGCTATGCACCCAATTTTTCATGTTGGTGACTCAAACCGCTGTTCTCGTGGCAAGGAGCACCTGTTCTGATCCACGGCATCTCGGCTCCAGGCTGCTTGACCTCTCGAACGTCTTAACCATCACAAGGTCGCCAGGACAGAGCTTATGGCCTTCACCTGTAGATCTGTCAGGAAGTGCTTCACAAACCTGTTGATAAATAGAAACCAAACTGTCAGTTAACTGTGCCAAATAGTCACTCATCAAGACACAAGGTACATCATACACAGAACTCGGTTTTGGAATTCCCCAAATGTTCATGGGTCGTCCAAATACCACCTCGTACGGGGTAAGACCCGTCCTAGAATGTGGTACTGATCTAATGGACAACAATGCCAATGGCAACGCGTCTGGCCAAGTCAAGTGTGTAGAAGCCTGAATTTTCACAATTTTCAGCTTCAGAGTAGCATTATACCTTTCCACCAATCCTGCTGATTGTGGATGGAACACTGCATGGAACTTCTGTTTAATTCCTAATCCCTTCAAGACATACTTGATGACTTACCCAACGAAATGAGGTCCGTTATCATTCCATAAAAGTCTGCAAACACCGAACCTCGGGAAGAATTCCTTCAGTAATACCTTAGCTGTAGTAATAGCAGTATTGTCCTTCGTGGGGTACGCCTCAATCCATTTACTGAAAGCACAAACCACCTAGAACATACTTTAAATTATTACAGCGCTCAAGTTGGATGTAGTCCATTTGCAACACTTCAAAAGGTGCATTCGGTGTAGCAAAACCTCCAGATGGAACTCGCGTTCCCTTTCCAGGATTGTATTGTAAACAGATCAAGCAAGACTGTACTACTCTCTTAGCTGTGCTAGCAATTTCTGGATGCTCCCAAACTTGCGTAAGCATTTTCGTTATTGCGGAAGCTCCAACATGTGCTAGCCCATGTGCCATCTGAACCATAGGCTGTACGAAAGCTATAGGCAGCTTCCATCTATCCATCTGCTTATTCCTCCAACAACCTTCGTCATCTAACTCTCCTTCTTTAGACCACTGTTCACGTTCTTTATCAGAGGCAGTCCTCTGTATCTCTCGTACTTCTTGTCTAGCATCATGCCATCATGGAGAAGCGTGGCTCAGTGGTTAGAGGCGGCAGACCCGGAAGCGGAGATCGGCCATGGAACAGGGTTCGATTCCCCGCCTCGGCGGGTCTCGGGCTCAAAAATTCCACGGACTCGACAATTCTCGCTCCGGTGCCTACTCGACTCACGAGGTCACACTCTGCGACTCTGGGCAATAGCTTGCTTAATCTCCACTACGGCCCCTCGCGGCGGGATGCCTGGCTTTCACCTTGTGGATACCCTGCCGGGGTATCTCACAGGGGAATACCAGGACGGGTTCCCTAAGCAAGCGCTTAGATACCGTGTCGGTGATTTGCGCTATATAAATACATGTACATTTACATTTACATTTACATTTACATCTCTCAACTTGTAACTTCACTACATACATAGGAGTAGTGTACATTTACATTTACATTTACATTTACATCTCTCAACTTGTAACTTCACTACATACATAGGAGTAGTGTTTCTTCTCATCGCAGTTTCACGTGCCACGTGGTCTGCAAAAGCATTTCCTTGTCCAATCTTATCTGTCACTTTCTTGTGCGCGCTACACTTCACTATGGCTACTTTCTTTGGGTATGTCAATGTAATCAAAAGAATATGCACTAATTCTCCGTGCATTATCTGCATTCCGTGAGATGTAAGAAAGCCTCTTTCCTTCCAGAGTAGGCCAAAATCATGCGCTACTCCAAAAGCATAGCGGCTATCTGTGTAAATGTTCACACATAAATCAGTACTAAGCTCACCTGCTCGTGTCAAAGCTATCAATTCAGCTGCTTGGGCCGATTTCTGCGGTATGCGAGCTGTCTCCACTATTGTTTCAAGCGTGGTGATTGCATATGCGACTGAGGTCGTACCATCTGGTAATTTCAAACAAGACCCGTCAACCCATAGTTCTCCATCCACATCTGGAAGAGGCGTATCTTGCAAATCAATGCGACCCTTTGTCTGTTCCTCAGTCAGGAATATACAATCATGCGTTTCTTGTGACTGAGGCTGAGTCACCGGATACGGCAACAGAGTAGCTGGGTTCAAAGTTGCACATCTCTTCAATGTAATGTGAGGAGCTAGCAATGTCAGTTCATATCCTGTAAGACGAGCGCTAGTTAAGTGCTGCGTCTTTGTCTAAATCAAAAGGGCATCAACCGCATGGGGTACCAACACTAATAGTTTATGTGACAAAACTATTCCTTCAATCTGTCGTATTGACACAGCTGTTGCTGCAACTGAGCGAAAACACCCAGGTAATGCTCTAGCAACAGGATCAAGTACTGCTGAGAAATAAGCACAAGGACATTGCTTATTGACAATGCACATCCATCTTTCTCATGCACGTAAAGTGTAAAAAGCTTCATATAATCGGGTGTGCCTAACACTGGTGCTGAACAAACAGCTTGTCGTAACTGTCGAAAAGCACTTTCACATTCATCTGTCCATGTAAGGGGTACTGGAGTGTCTTTCATCAAAAGTGCTAACAAAGGCTTAACAATATGTGAAAATCCCACTATCCACTGTCTGCAAAAGGAAGTAAGACCAGAAATGCACGTACTCCTTTCTGTGTGGTAGGAACTGGCGTATCTAAAATTGCTTGTATACGATCTGATGTCAATGCACGTCCCTCCTTAGACAAAAGGTGACCTAAGTAGGTTACCTTTGGTCTACAATATTGCAGCTTCTTCCGAGACACTTTGTGATGATGTGAAGCAAGAAAAGAAAGCAAAGACAAAGTACATTTTTCACACTGTTCTAGGGTGTCGGGTGCCAACAAGATGTCATCAACATATTGTATGAGAGCTACACCTCCGGGCAATGTGAAAGAATCAAGTTCTCTTTTCAATGCTTGACTGTAAATACTCGAACTCTCAGTTTAGCCTTGAGAAACGCTGCAAAATCTATACGATCGATTATTCAAAGTGAAACCGAACAAGTATCGGCTATCAGGATGAATAGGGATCGAAAAGAAAGCGTTCTTCAAGTCTATCACAGAAAATGTAGTAGCAGTCGGAGGAACCAAAGTAAGAAGTGTGGTGATGTCAGAAACTACAGGATACTGCGGTAGGACAAGCTTGTTCACCTCCCTCAAGTCTATGATGAATCTGTAGACTTGTGTATCAGTGTCTCTTTTCAGAATTGGAAGAATCGGGCTGTTGCAAACATTAAATGGAACTTCCTCAACAACCCCAACTTGGATGAGATCATATACAATTCGTATGAGTGCTTCTTCACCCTCCTGTGAAATCCAATATTGTGGCAAACGAGGTAACACAGCTCCCTCCTTGACACTAATCTGAACTGGTGGAATAACCATTTGACCCACATCAGTGCCTGAGGTAGCCCACAAAGTTTCAGGAAGCAAAGCCAATGCAATATCCTCTTTAACAAAACAAATCCTTTCAGGCTCGGAGTGATTATCATTCAAAATGACACGCACTCCTTCAGGGGAACATCGTATTGTGGCTCTGAAGTACTTCAGCATGTCAAGACCCACAATATTATCTGGTGTGTTTGGGGAAAGCAAAAATGGACATGGAGCACTAAATTTATTGTTATAATATGTAAGTGGTTGTGACAATGGGCTTAGGGAATGTGTTCCATCGAAACCTATCGAAGTAATAGTTACGCCAGACAGGGAAGCCCTCGGAACCAATTGTTTAGACAAAGCCATACGAGTAGCTCCTGTATCAACCAGAAACCGATCATTAGAACCCAAAACATGTGCTGTAACATAGGGACCTGTCTGATCTACTGGAACTTCAACTGATTCCTTACCCCATCCTAGGCAATCCTATGCATGAGCAGAATCGTCAAGGTCAGGATGGACATAATCAGACATCTGATATTGGTTTAGTCTATCAAAAGTGTTTTGACCATTTTGTGTTTGTACATTAGTATCAAATCGAGCACGATCATTCGTATTTCCCCATGGCCCTGAAAACCCTGAACCATTTCTCCTTTGTCCCCGCCCCGTGAATTCTGTTTGGCACGCAACACTGGACAATCAGCCATCCAATGGCCAAACTGCTTACAATACGCATATTGATTAATAGACAAATTCGTACGGGTATGAGGGGTATTGAAAGATCCACGTCCGCCTCTATGATAACCTCTATCATAGCCTCTATCGAAGCCTCTAGAGGGTGGACCATAGACTTGGGCTAACATAATTTTCGTTTTCAAATCTTTGGATTTCTTTTCCTCGCAATCCTTCGCTTCTAGTTCTTGACGCTCATAATATTGAGCCATCGTCAAAACAGATGCCGGAGAGGATGTAGTCCAAGAGCTTTCACTAGCTTTTAACCGGCTAGCTATCCCTGGCAACAGATTCATGACATATTTATCGACAAACAGATGTCTACCGGTATCATCCGTCAAAGACTGACCGCTAAAATCATGAAAAGCTTCCTCAAAGCGCGTAAAGAAATCAGAAACTGATTCATCAGCCTTTTGTTTACACGATGCTAAAACAGTCCAATCAATCTTTTTAGGGGGGATAACTGTTTTAAGTTTAGTTAAAATTGCTGCAGGGAGATATAGTATTAATCGATGTGGCTTTTGGGCGGGATCTCTATCCACATCCGATCGCTCTAAATCTTTCCTTTCGGCACCAAAAGTAGCACGGTCATCAATTTTACGAACAGTCCGCCACATATCTGGTGGCAATATTAAACCGAAAAAAAATCTATATCACATAGGGTCATAGTACAGGAATTTAAAGCGCCTTCAACTTCCTCATAGAAAGCGGCTGGATTTTTACGCGGATCGGGTAACGCTGCTTTAAGCGCCATTACATCTGCTCTATTCCAAGGAGTGTACACCCAGTTATAAATGAAATATCCTTTAGCATCAGTAGAATTTTTATCATCACTATCACCCGCTCCTTTAGGAGAAACATACACGGGCGCGGCTTCCCGCATAGGTCTCATGTCGACTGGTATTATCTTATCTGTTCGGAAGACAGGAGACTGTGACACTCCTGACGGATTGGGCTGTACAGCTTCGTTCGTACGCTTTTTCTGCTCCTTCAGGTGAACCGCCTCATTTCGTAATTTAACCAACCGTTTAATCATGTCATCCACCTGAGAGAAACAAAAGAACCATCACGTAACTGTTTATGATTATTTGCTTTATCATCAGGTTCTAATACTGGAGAGTATTTTCGAAACTTTTCTACGACTTCAGGAGCAAATGTCTCAACAAAACACAATTGCTCCTTTTCTGACTAGTCCTTTATACCGGCTAAAAGAGCGGAAGCAGAATCAGCACTACGTAATGCTATACGAGCAGCTTGTCTGATTTCGGACGAACGCGCAGCAGTCAACATGGACCGAGTGTCCCGCCCTTTTTGCTGCTCTGTGTCAGAATCCCCATCGCCTTCGGTCGGAGTGAACGGAACGGCATACGGAGGTGGAGGTCGATCTAGTAACAAAAAATCATCTTGCGGTTTATTAAGGACAGGATAGAGAGGCTGTGAGACAGGATATTGGCCAGATACCTGCAACCTATGTTCTTTCTCCTCCCTCTCTTTCAACTCTTTCACTTCTTTCTTTCTCAATTCCAGCGCTTTCTCATACACATTCTTTCGCTGTTACTTTTCAATCAATGCTTGCTCACGCTTCTCTTGCTGTCGCACTTCTTTTTCCTATATACGCACGCATTCAGACATGTCACGTCTAGATCTTTGTTCAAATATACATCGCTCCACATGCTCAATCTTTCGTGCATCAAATGACCCATTCAGTGGCCACCGTAACTCAGGATCCTTTTTGGTATATCTGTGCCATAATGTGCTGTACATTATGGCAGAGAGACCAAATTTCACGTACATAGTTCTATTAGGCATCCCCTCTGGGGGAGCCCGCTGCAATTCCTCGAGTCGTAGACTGGTACCATTACAAAAGCTATTCAAATACAATGGTCTTTAACCATTACTTTCACTGGAATTGAATCAAAACATTTCGAGAATTTCTACTTAGTCACGGGATACGTCTAATAGATCAATCCTGTACATTCAATGGATTATAACTAATCAAGAATCAAGAACACAGAGTGCAACAGCAATTATTACAAATTCAGGAGCATATTTAATTCATTACATTCATAACTATCTCAATGTAAGAAAATTAGAGGTTGTCCAAAGCGAGCGTGCATAAAATAAACAATTGTCAAGTGTTTAAGAAGGAAAAGAAAGACATACAAGTGTATTTACAAATTCAAATTCACAATAAATCAATCAACACAATACATCATTTTCAATAACCTGGGTTGTGATATAGATTCTATACACTATTTTCCTTAATTAGAGACATCGCTTACAAAATTATATTTGCACAAGAAAATGTGTCACACTATCCAGGTATTCAAAGAAGAGAGCGTCGACGTTTCGACTCGTCTTAAAGCCTAAAGGTAAGTTGGACCGTGGCCATGCGAGTCTTCATCAGGACTGAAACATTGGGCAACCAAAAGAGTAGTAAAGCCCTGAAATGAAGTAAATATATACATCAGCCTGTTGCACTCAAATTGCGACCAAAGATAGATTTGCATGAATATAAACACAGGTTCAAACTCAACACATAAAAAGCAGAAACAGAACATAATATATTGATACTAATGTTGACAATTCTCGAGACAGCGCTTTGCTAGACTTACTACTAACATCCGCAATCAGAGTAGTCCTTTCCAGCTGGAAAAACACTCACAAAGCCTCTTTTAACAAGTGGGAGAGTCAGTTTTATTAGTAAGTCCATAAATTCCTCCTGACCTTGCATATAATGCTCTCTTTCCCGCTCTGTTCTCTTTTATAAATGAGGTAGTTGACCAGGCAGATGTTACACAAATCCTACTAGTTGGGTGTTTGAATTCTAAAGTATCTAACCGCATAGTTAGCTTATTTACTTATTAGAGAAAGAAAGAGAGAAGATGCTTTAAATACTGCCCACTTATTTTCCTACACATTTAAAAACAGATAGAAGAGGAATTTTACTACTGGATTTACTCAGAACAAATGAGTTTATGATTGTAAATGGTATAACTGGCTTTGAATCTTCAAACCATTTTAGTTATAAGAAGGCTACCGGGTGTAGTGTCTTGTGATCATGTGCAAGGGGACCTGTGTGATCTTTGGGGCACTCCTTGCAATGTTACGTGATCAGTTGGGGTGTGTCTGGGAGTGGTTAATAAAGTTTATGATGCAATGCGTTCAGTTAACATTTGCATGCTGAAGAATAAAGACTTTTCGTACAGAGCTCCATGTGTGGCGTGGTCATTTACGTGCTCCAGGGCTGGGTAGGACGTTACACTGGGTGCCCTAATATTGACTATAGCCTTATAGCCCGCCGTAGAGGGCTATACTGGCTATTAAAGGCCCTCTCCAGCGTTAAAGGCCCCGAGCCGAAGGCGAGAGCCTTTAACAAGGGAGAGGGACTTTAATAGCGGAATAGCCCATCTACGAAGGGCTATAAGGCTATTAGAACATTCTGTCACTAGAGGACAGAATGTTCTAACAAAAAAAACAAAGCCTTTTGGGAGCGCGAGGGGATTGGAATCCCCTCGGGCTCCCTGAAGCCTTTGTTTACAGCCAGAGCTGTGAACAAAGAAACATTGGAATGTTGGAGCTCCGGGCTTATACCAGCCATTAGAAGCCCGGAGCACTCCATTGTTTACAATGGAGCTCCCAACATTCCAATGTTCTAATATCTTATAGCCTCTTATCAAGTACTCAAGTCTATCCTAGAAATTCATATCATTGACAACCCTTAGTGATCATAAAGCAATATCCTTTTTTATAGAATTCGAACCCTTCGATGGAGGGTCCATGGAAGCTTAGGGGTAACACAACAAGTATAGGGAAATCATCAGGTAGAACCCACTGGAGACCAGTTTTAATCAGAAGAATAAAAGGGCTATTGCAAGAAATTATTTTTTGTATGGAATCTTGGAACTTGAATGCGCTTTTACAATACGTTCTGGCCATGGAACACTTTGTAAGTCAGGATGATCAAGAGAGAAGCCCACCCATTTCAAAGTCAGCAAGTTTCAGCCTTATGGACAGAGGTAATTAATAATTGTCTTAGAGTAGGAGAAGAAGACGATTAAAGGAGAGGTTGAAAAAAGATGAGTTTGTTTACAATGGATAGAGCTCAAAGAAGCAGCCTTCCTTAAGGACATGAGAAAATATTTGGAAATTATTGCGAATTGCTGTGGGACAAGAGTGAGTCCTCGTCACATTCCAATTAAGAAAGAGGAGTGGACTAAATATATTACTGAGTTTTGTGTGGTAAATGAAGTGAGGGCTCCACATATTCAAGAGGTTTTCCCTAGTTCAAAATTGGAATGTGCAGCTTGTAGCCCCCCTGAGTTGACCTGATCGAGAACGTCATTTGATTGATATGAAACTCGGGTGCGAGGGGCCCGGATGAAATCCTGATCTCTGCTATAAAATGAGAAATTAAAGTTTGGGAGAATTTTTGGCGCCTATTTTTGACCACTGCTACTCTCTTGCTATACTTCTCCAATCATGGTTGCAGAGTGTCAGAGTCCCACTACATTAAAGTGGAGTTGTGGCTGAGCAAATAACTATAGACAAAGTGCCCTTCTAGAGGCAGTAGGTACAATCTTTGTGAAAAGCTTTCTCGAACACCTGCACTCTTGGGTGGAGGCTGAAAGGATCATTCCAGGAGAGCAATCTGGATTTAGGAAAAATCTTTCCACAGTCGAAAATATCTCTGCTTTTCAACTTTTTAAGTGATAAATACGGAAAATATGAGGCACACAGCTATATGCAGCTTTTATTGACTCATCCACAGCGTTCGACAATCCCACGTTGTGGAGGAAAAGATGATCTTGTTATGCCGGGGTCTCTGTTAGCTTTAACTAGACTGGTATCTGAGGGAGCTTCTCTTGGGAGGGTGGATTTCTTAGTCCGCCTAGGTATCCCTCTGTCCGCTACTATGTCATGGAAGGGAAACATCCTTTACAACGAAACTTTTACCATGCAGTACCTTTACAACGCAGGTATTACAACGCAAGTCGTTACAACGACTTGCGCTGGAGGGCGCTGTAGGATAGGGAATAGTTTAATTTACAATCCAAAACCTACCCTACTATACACGGGGACTGGAGTTGGAATAGTAAATTAAACTATCCATTATCCAGTGCCCCCCAACGCAAGTCATTGTAACGACTTGCATTGTAATACCTGCGTTGTAAAGTCATGCGTGGTAAAAGCATGCGTTGTAACGACATACATCCGTCATGGAAGCCCCATGTTAGTAAGGCAGTGATTGAGGGGCCATTCCCAAAGAACATCGAGCCTCCTATAGTAGAACAATAACCCCGGCTCTCCCAATTTATGAGACTAAGGCATTGGGGTCTGGGGTGTAGGGGGCTGAGCTGTGGGGCTTTACCAATATAGATGGGCTAGCTAGATCTCAGAACAAATTTATGAGAACTGTTGCCTACTCCCGACCAGCACTCCTCTACCTCCCCTGACTGTAGACATGGGTGTGACAAGGGTTGAGGGAAACTGGGGATTGCGCCCAGTGTTGTTCTGGAGACGCCTGTGGTCCACGCCTGTGTTAGCCCACTATGCTACCCCTCTTCTGGACGTTATCGATTCTCATCATTTTCACAAAATTCACTGGCAATATTACGTCAAACAGTCACTTGTATTGGCTTGGGGGATTTATGGGAGAACCCTTCAGGGGTTCCGCCCCTTCAAAGGAAATTTTGAAAAAGAGTTATTGGGCAAAAATATTGCCCGCAAAGCTCCCAATGCTACTTTGTCAGCTGAGTTTCTACGTTTTAAATGGTCCTGTGTTTATGAGCAGTTGTGGGGTACCATCACATTGCCGTTGGATAGAAAGCTGTATTTACAGTGTCGAGTGGGCACCCTCCCGCTCGAATCATTTACTTTTAAATGGTTGGCATCTGGTTCTCCGGTTTGTCCTTTGTGTGATGCCCCATAGGGAGCTGTTCCTCATGTTCCTTTGGCCTGCCCTGCATGTGCCCATACACGTTCTGTCTGACTGTCACCTCTTTGTGGGCAGCTAGGCACTAGAAACCATGGCACCGCTCTCCGCATACTCAAGATGACTGTGGTCCATTATATGCTGGAGCGGTTGCCAAATTTCTGGGTGCTATGTGGTTGGTTAGGGAGAAGGTCTCTTCCCTGCACCTGTGTCTTTTACATATTTGTTCTAAGTATTATGCACTTTGTTGTCCAACGATTGTGCTAGATAGGCTCCGTGGGGCTCATTTATGAGCCCTTGCCTCACTTTTGCACCACTGGTGCGTCACTTTTAGTGACGCACCAGCGGCGTAAAAAATGTGCCTTGTTGCACCATATTTACAAAGTGACGCATCCAGGTAGATGCGTCACTTTCTAAACCCCTGCGCTACATTATACCTACGCCAGGTATAATGTATGCAAGGGGGGCGTTCCGGCGCAAGAAAGGGTCGTAGACTTCTAGGACACAAATTCGTCAGTTTCTTACGCCTGCCTCATAGCAGGTGTGAGACTGACGCAAGCCCTTTCATATGGGGCTTGCCCCATGTGAAAGTACACATTGCTGGAGTTGTGTCACTTTTGTGACACACTCCAGCAATGCGTCACTTTTGCGCCCTACAGATACGTCAGAAATACTGACATATCTGTTACTCCTTGCGACATGATGTGTCATACTGTAAATATGACGCATCATTGGTGTTGCAAGGAGTGCGCACTGAGAAGTGACGCATCGCTGTTTTTACGCCGCGATGCGTCACTATTCATAAATGAGGCCCCATATATTTGTGGGGTCTGATGTGCATCTCCTATGAATTGTGGCTAAAATTTATTTATTTTATTTTATTGACACATTTTCCGTTTTCATTATTCATTTTAACTGTATGCAAATTGTATAAATGTTTTTTTGCACAAAATGTTATGGCTTTGATAGGTAGTATATATTTTGTTTAATTTGCATGTTTAACTATCGCATTGTTTTCTGCAACTTGGTGCCAAGTGTTGATGAGGGGGACAAAGGGTTATCGTCTATAATCCCCACAAAAAATGGCCTGAAAACAGGGCTATCTCCTGGCCCAATGCTGTTCTTTCTCTGTTTTTCCGACTGACCCTTTTAACTAGGAAATAGTTCTGGTGAGCCCCCAAAAATTGGGGGCCGCTCCCTGCCCTTGTCGCTGCAGATGACATTGTGTTCCTGGATCTAGCAGCCAAGGTCTTGCATAGTCGACTGCTGTCACTTCAGGAAATTGAGAACACACATTTTCTGAAAACTCATGTTTGGAAAAGTAAGATCCTGGGGCCTCATTTATGAGAACTGACGCATCGCTGCGTGAAAGCAGTGATGCGTCACTTCTCAGTGCGCCCTCCTTGCGACATACCTGATGCGTCATATTTTATGTATGATGCATCATGTCGCAAGGAGTTACAGATACATCAGTATTATTGACGTATCTGTAAGCGCAAAAGTGACGCATTGCTGGAGTGTGTCACAAAAGTGACGCAACTCCAGCAATGTATCCTTTCACATGGGGAAAGCCCCAGATGAAAGGGCCTGCGTCAGTCTTACGCCTGCTGTGAGGCAGGCGCAAGATTTTGACACAATGGTGTCCTAGAAGTGACGCAGTGAAATCTCATAGATTTCACTGCGTCACTTCTACGACCCTTCCTTGCGTCAATACGCCCCCCTTGCATACATTAAACCTGGCGCAGGTATAATGTGGTGCAGAAGTTTACAAAGTGACGCATCTAACTAGATGCGTCATTTTGTAAATATGTCCCAACAGGGTGCATTTTTTACGCCACTGGTGTGTCACAAAAAGTGATGCACCGGCAGCGTAAAACTGACGCACGACCTCATAAATGAGGCCCCTGATATATAAGGACATACATTTTCTGAGATATCCTAATTAGAGTTTGCACCTTCATGAAAAAAATTAAAGCTAGTTAAATCCTATCCTTTTTTTGGAAAAATTACACAGAGCAGCTTGAATGATTCTGATCATATTTCCCACAGCATCAATAAAGCTAAATCTTAGGCCAATGTGCTGAGGGCTTTTTAGTATTATGTGGTCGGAGAAGGCATTTTGCCCACCTACCTTCTGAGCATAGGCCGAAAATCTCTTCAACTTTACTGTCTGCAATTGAATTCATAGATGTGAGAAAATGGGATTATTTAGAGAGGACAGAAGGTTTAATTCTGGAGAACCTTAGAGGCATATTATCAAGGGCCTTATCTCCGCTTTTTTGTCTTTTAAAGGCAAAACAGAGGAGATCATCTTTTCGCCCTATTTGCAAGCCGGTGCTAACATGCATTAGCAGACGTTATCAGCCGTTTTGCCTACGCCTCGCTTTGCATCTCTAACGAGATGCAAAGTGGGCATCACTGGGTGTACCCCTGATGGACTTCCTTGTAAATTATCGCTAAATGTGCAACGCGATATTTACAAGGTGGCACTCAGGATTTTAGCAGACGTTCGTTTTTGGCGAAAACTGCGGTTATGGCCGAAAACTAATGTCTGCTAAAATCCTGACTGGTGTATGTTGACAATGGGAGGTGGATTGAGGTGTTACGACCACAGGATCGTATCATCAAGCGTATCACTGTTTTGCAGGGAACATCGCTGGAAAACCAGCGATGTTCCCTGCAAAACCAGCGATTTCCCCGCTATCGCAGGGATTTATATCGCCCTTGAGTTATGCGTTAGGGAAATCAGCGCTAGGCACGCTGGGCGATAATTATCGCCCTCGTTGTTGATATGCCCCTTAGTGGTTCTCACACACATGCGGCTCTCCATGCAATTAGATTAACATCAGGGGTCTCAATAATTTACGGCGATTGAGAAGTCATGCAGGCAGATGAACACACATGCTTCAGATCTTTAACATCATCAATGTAGAAGTCCATACATTTTCTTTCTTAGCGAATTGAGGCCAACTAGCAGTTGAAACGTTTAACAGTAAAATATCAAAGAGCAACAGAGAGCAAAAAAGTCTGACACTTTGCTCAAGGCTCCATGGTAAATACAGCTGTGGCTTCCTCGGAATTGAAGAGTTCAATAATACTTTACATTTTCCCCACAATTTTATAATATAGGCGAAAGCTTAGATTCATGGAAGTATGCTTGATAAAAACTGCTGCTCAGACCAGAAGCATAAGTCAAACATACTTGAAGCATAAATACAACACGGGCTTGCATTTCCCCCAGCTCATGCCTTTCATATGTTGAGGTTCTTCCCCAATACATAGTTCCTGAACCTCTCTGCTGCCCGGTAGCACTCAACAATTCCCACTCAGGGCTGGGTGGTTTCTTTCAGCCTAAGGGGCTGTGATGCATCCTTACCACTTCTTTGTGATACAACAGCACAATGACACAGTTGGTACCCATGACAGCTGGTTTTAAACAAGAAGCGCTAGCAACATAATTCTTAAAAGTTACTTTTCTTAAGCATCCCCTAAACGGTTATATTTTGGTTGCATAATTTTGAATAAATCTTGAATGAAATTTTGTGATTTCTGAGAAGGACATCAATTGTTCCTTGCGAGCTGTGAGTCGCTGGTTCAGTATTAGAACATTAGAATTATAATTGTCTTAATAACAGCCATTTCTACATTTTAATTTTTGTGACATCTTTTCTTAATAAAATTTTCATTTTGAAATGTCCACTCATCTTTGTGCCAAATTCAACCAGCACTTGAGTAGCGGATGGTGGTGCAAAAATATTTGTCACCAAAACTCCACACACGTCGCCAGCTACCACCCTTTGTGATTGCTGTGTCTGAACTGGTGTGTGGCCGGTGGTGACTGTGGCTGGTGTCTGACTGGTGGTGGGTGTAAACTGGCGTTTGGCCGGCAGTGTGTGTGTGTAGTGGCTTGCACCGGTCTGGTCACTACACATACACCAGCAGCTTAACACCAGCCCACACTCTCCAGCAGCTGCCAGGCGATGTGATTGCTGTGTCAGTCCTTTGGGGATTTAAAAATGATAGTCCTTCAATGGCTGTTTGTTGATGTGAGTGTTGTAATGTGCTGGGCCCGCGGCTGCTGGTGTGAATGGTTTTATGTGTGCGACGCACGTAAGGTGTGTGAATGACCTGTAAAGCGTTTGGTGCCATTTTATGGCTCACAAGCTAAGAGTCACTTGTTCAGAATTGGAAATCTCATTAACAGTAATTTCTATGTTTACATTCACGTGAAATCTTTTGTCATTAACATTTATATTTCGAACTTTTCACTCGCCCTCATCCTAAGTCCAACCAGTATTTGTGTGCACTTGAGTAGTAGACGGTGGTACACTTTTTCAATATTTGTTTTATTTGAACAGTTAGCTTCTTTGAAAAAACCTTAAGGGAGCTATACAAATGACCCCTTGCTGAATGCAGAATTATGTCTACTTTTCAGAAATGAATATCTCTCTGGCATCACCAATGGCTTTCACAGCAGTTTCTACCACAAACTGGAAGTAGGTTGTAAGCAAAACAATTAAGAGAAAAATGTCAAAACTTTGGTAAAATAAATCTTTTTTTGATTTGACTCTGCATATTCATGAAAGCCATGAAAATGCTGACTTTAGCACAGCAAACCTTCGTTAATGCCTTTTTTAGGAAAGTTAAAACGGGCACATTTTCCAATTTTTCCCTAATACTCCAAATGTAGCTATATTTTGGTCTTTTTCCCTGTCCCTTCCAGGACAATCCTAAATTAGACCTAGGTGGAGCTCGCGGAGTTTCATTCTGTGTAATTCTGTAAAGTTACCGAAAAACTCAGTGAAATTACATGAACCTCCATGGGCGGGCAGGGTTCTGACCTTGAAGGGGATGAACAGTGCCAAGGTGTTGGAATGTGGTTTAGTTGCAGTGATAAGTAGTGACCTACCACTAGTAATAAGGCCGCAAACACAATAAAAATGTTCTGTCAGGATCTCAAAAAATTATATTCTTTCTTAAACTTTGTTAGCTGGCAACGAACATGCAGGCTTAATTTAAGAGACAGGTGTGTAAAGCATTTAAAGACAACAATACAATAAATAAGTTAGATACAAAGACAATAAAAGTTTAAGAACAATTTATTAAAATAGGTTATATTTTCATCAACTAATAGACACCAAAATTACAAAATCCAATGTAGGGAACCAGAGATATGAATGTTTAATAGTAAAACTAGCACTTAGAAGCAAATACTGGTCAAAGGGTTAAAAAATGTTGCGCTGGACTGATACGAAGTCCAGAATTCGAGCCAACCTTGATGTAACACTAATACACTTACTTCCAGAAGTTTTTCTTGGTACAGGACATCAGTCCAAATCCCCTGCCAAGGGTTCAGATGCTCTTGTTTTCCTCTTGAGGTCTGGAAATCCAACTTCAACAGTGCACCTGGTCAGTCTATGGTGCTTTTATCAAAAAGTTCCCAATTCCCACAATGCACATAGCCAAATCCTTAAAAGTCCACTGGAAGCCCCCCAGGATGGGGACTTGGTGGAGAAGGTGCAGGTGGGCTCATTTAACCATTAGCTTGCAGGTAGTCCACTCCATAATCCTTCTGGAAGCAAGGCAAAGTACTTAGGGCTGTAGTTCCAGAATGTGCAGCAGGTGCTGTCCTACGGAGTGCAGACCTTTGGGTGGACATCAGGTTTCCAGCAGGGCAGTTCTTCTTCTCCTTGTAGATTCAGACAGCAACTCTGAATTGCTTGGCAACTCTTCCATATTTACACAGTGTTCCTGGGCATCAAGTGGGGGGCATTCCTGACCAATGAGATGCAGGGTGCCCCCCGCAGGTAGGACCACATTTCCTCCAAAGTGTATTCTTGTCCCAGAAAGCACAAGTCTTTCTTAATACAAGATGGAGAAAGTCTCTCCTTGGAGGTTAGATCAGACTAAGCCAACCCACTGGCGTAGCTACTATTCCCTAACACTGCCCTTCCAACCAAACGGTTTGAATTGTAAATATCGGGAATTACATTTTTACAGCTCAAATTGCTAACGTTTGATTTTAAATACTTTCTTAGCATGCTTTCAGGTTTGACGTTTGTGATCTAGTTTGTAAATATTGGTGGACACTAGATAACAGTACATTATCAGAAACAGCCTACCTTTGACAACTGAGTTCACATACGTTTGACAAAAAGATAACTTCCCATACAAAATAACAAGCTGAGCAGCGAAGTTTCCCACAGCCACCTAGGGAAAGGCTTCTGTCATTACAGTGAGGCCTAATGACTTTCGACACCGAGAAGTAATTGCTGTCAAATGGGAAGTTGCTTTGTTTTTAGGGAGAATTTGATGCTGAAATTTTTACTTTATTGCTCTAATCCAAACCTATTTAGGAGGAGATTTGTCTAATCGCATGCCCCCTTAAGCCACATTAACCCCTCCCATGCTGGTGACGAACCCCAGCCGTCACGCCCCGTGGTGGGCGTGTGCTGGTGACGGCTGGGGCTCATCACTGCCCCGCCCTGTTCGTTTGTTTACCGCACAGCGGAAAAATCGCGGCCGCAGCGAAGGGGTTAAAGGCTCACTGAGTGATGGGTTTACAAGATGTTGCACCAAGTTACAGCGCACCTCAAATAGCAGAAGATAAAAGGCAAATGACCAGCATTCAAATAAGAGGCGGTACATATGTGACTTTTAAATTAAAAAGGGCCCGCAATTCCATCCTTAAACATTGTGCAAATAATCAGTTATATGTGGCAGCAAACGTAGGTTGTGTATAATTGTGGTGTAGTATTGCATTTATGTAGCGCTCACTACCCCTAACAAGGCACCAAAACTGGTTTCATTTGCGGAGTCTGAAATATGCACAGTCTGGTTGAATCATCGCTTTTGTGTAAACGGTTAGCCCAGAAATATGCTTATCAGAGAGATCCATATCCTTCTTGGGGTGAAAAGTAACAGATGTGTCAAAAAATGTAAGCTGAATACCTGTTTGCTTTTTAGTCATCACCAGAGACTTTAAAAGCTCATGTGCATAGCTTGCGTTACTTGAGTACGGGTAAAGCGTTGGCAGACAAAAACATGTCCATGATGGTAATTTGTTCTGCAAATCACTGCCCAATTTGTCTAAGTGAACAAAGGCAGCCCTTAGCAATACCTGGTTCAGTCCTCCATTCATCCAGTGCCCTGTAGAGACTCCTCTGTTTGCAGAAATTCTGCAGCACCTATAAAATATTGTTCGGGTTAAGCGATAACTCGCTGCAATATGGCCTGCCACATTACAAGTGCACTGCCTATACAATATAGCTTCCGGATGAATGGAAATCAACATTTCCTTCAGCATTCAGGAACCCCCAGACTGAGTTCAGTCACATTTCCCTGGCCAGGCATGTTTGCTGTGTATAATAATTAGATGCACACTGGTCCACCTATTGCTGTGGACAGCCGATGCAGTAGAAGCGACAGAGCAGCCATGCCTCTCCTCTCTGCCAGGCAGAACTCACACTGTAGATAAACACCGCCACTTTTTACGTTTGGCAGATGGGAAGAATTAGCGCTCAGTGATATCACTTATCTTTTTACTTACCTCCCGGGTGTGGTCGACTCTTGGGGCATGACCTCTGAGCCATGTGCGGAGACAACAAACTGCTCATCTTAGCTTTTGTACACAGACCAGAGCTCAAGTATGCTGACCTAGCTATGAGAATGTGGCAGGAGTGGGCATTACTGTTAATGCAAGACAAAAAGTAGTGCTGATTAATTGAACTCCACAGGAGATGGAATTTATTCGTAATTCCACAATACAAGTCCATCGCGGAAATTCTAAATTCCGTCAATTCCGCCAGCAGAGTTAACAATTCCACCCACCCCTACACAAACCTTGAGTACCTTTGGAATCCCTGGGATTTTGGAAAAAAGGCCACAAGCATGGCATGGATGCCTTATGTGAAAAAAAATTATGGATGGCTAAGTATGAACCACCTCAAAGAGCCAAAGAAGGGCTTAGCACAGGGTGCAGAAAAGGCTTAGCAGCCAAGGGTTAATAGGAACGAAGATAGCTTTTTGTGTGAATAGAGGAATTTTAGAGGGTGTTTTTCTAACTCTCTTGAGTATGTTTATCCTTGAGTCACTAGACCTTGTCTAAGGATTACACAATTGCAACATCCAGCTGAGAAGAAGCCACATATTAATTCTATGTGAGTGATGGAAAATATTATCAGTCAATACATACAGTCTTGGAACCAAAGACGAATGTGGCAGAATTATCTAAATGTACAAGGAAAATGACCTTTCTAGATTGATGACTGTTCTTGCATTGAAGATATCCCAAATTTCAATTATCTGTTAGAATTTCAAATGGCTTCAATTATATTCAACATATTTCTCCATTCACTGCAAGTCATCTTCATGGCTAAACGGTATCTCTCAACTGCCAAATAATTAGTTTCAGATTCTAACAAAACAAGGGACAAGGAAAAGATAGGATGTTTTTGTTGACAATCTTCTTGTCTTGACCAGAACTGCACCCATTCATCTTGCAGAACCATTGTTTCAGCAATTAGATTCTTTGAAGTATTAGGATGACCTAAGTTCGCTTTTTTGGTAAACATCTATTTGAGCATAGTAAAATAGTTTTTCATATTGGTCTTCTCAACAGTATTTTCTCTTACTTATCCTTTGTATTTAAATCACCATTGATAACACTGGTTCAAAACCTCAAAGATTCTACATTCATTAAATTGACATAAAAGTGTGTAAACACCAGGAAACATTGCGCCGTCCTAATATTCATTCGCTGAGTGTCCATCCATAACAGCAGAAATCTCCCTGGCTATGAAAAGACCAGCAGGAATCAGTCTTCTTCCTTGTCAAACTCACACTCCTCAGGCTTACAAAGCAAATGATGTTACAGTGTCTTGACAATTTCAGATTTGCATATTCTACTGCAAGAATCTTCAAAAAAAACTACAATTTCATCCAAATAAAGATATATAAACTGACTCAAAAGATCAGAAAAGATGGAATTCATATAGTGCTAACCAATAGCAGGAGCATTCCATATCTCAAAGGGTATTACATGATATTCAACTTGCCAAAATGGGGTGCAGAACATTGATTTTCACTCTTTTTGTGCAAAAAATGATGTGCCTCAAGAGCCAAACTAAGTGATGACTTGTGCTCCATGACCTTTCTCAATTATACCCTTTATATAATGCTAAGGATATCTACTGTTTATTGTGATCTTACCCAAGCCTCCATAATCAATACAAGGTAAAGCTACTGCTCATTCTTAGGTACAAAGAACAAAGGCATACCCTCTGGTGATGAAGATGGAATAATCAAACTATTCTATACATTTTCTTGTAAATAAGCAATCAGTCTCTCTTTTCAAGTCAAGGAATGCATTTTTCCAAAATGAACATCAAAACCAAATTAAAATGTTTTAACGTAGTCCTATTCCCTATGAGGTAAGCGGGCAGACTTTGGGCTTGCCTTAAACTGATGAAAAAGAATGACACTGCTGTCGCACTAATGACAGACTAACTGCTACTAAATTGGATGTAGAGTACTTTTTCCCATCATTCAGATACCAATAACCTCTTGGAGTATAATAATAGTTGTGGCAAAACTGTGCTGATAAATACATTATTGAAATTGACAAAGTTGATTATGGATTGTAACTCTTCAACCAATCTTTGTAAAAAATGTTATATTTGTAAAAGGCAATAATGTTAATACATAACACCTCCATATGAACTCCAGCGGAGACTTGCTATGGAAATGTAGTCCTCTTGTTAGAATAGAAGTTAATGGTAAACTAATCGCAGTTCAAATTACATCAGGAGTCTTGTTGCTCTCATATGGATATTGGATGTTGGTAATTAGCAGCCCTCTATAAATCTACTGATTGGTTGATTGATTATCCAACAAAGCATAAGTATTGAAAATCTTTACTTTTTCAGATCTAATAGCAACTGACATTAGAAATAACTGATTAGCAGTGTTATTCATAGATGATCAAACAGATCAATAAGACTAACAATCATTTATTTCTAGATGATCAAATATCAGGGAGCTAGTTTTTCCCCATCTTCTTCTATGATAAGGATTGCATTCTGCCAGCGACCATTGTGACCATTTGGAACAGTCTTCACTCATGTGCCCAGCATCACCTTAATATAGACACATCACAGCTTTGTGCTGGTACTCTTAAGTTTTTTCAATTACTCATGATAGCTAGTAATTGTATCAGCTGTTCCTGGAGCAATGGGTCCACAGTGACTGTCAACTGACAAGACAAAGAAGGCTTAGGGATAATTAAATGATTTCCCCAAAAACTTCTTTTTTCCCATATTCTCTCTAATAATCTAAGCTCAACTAGCATTACTACCTCAAACTGCTGACCGAAGATGAATTAACAGTGCTAAAACAATTACCTGACAGTAGACCATGTGCTATGCCATAGTATCTGGACCCTGCTCTGCTCATGACTCCTGGACCCTCTGCTGCTCGTCTTCCTCTTATCCTGAACTGTCCCCACTCACTGGATCCTAC
The DNA here is from genome assembly GCF_964261635.1 of Lissotriton helveticus. Taxonomy (NCBI): domain Eukaryota; kingdom Metazoa; phylum Chordata; class Amphibia; order Caudata; family Salamandridae; genus Lissotriton; species Lissotriton helveticus. The sequence continues at coordinate 1,708,507,315 of NC_136069.1, read as the reverse complement.
AGCTGCAGAACAAAAACGAACTGTGCAAGTTACAATTGATTGGGAAATAAGAGTTTCCTACTGAGATTCAAGTTCTATGTCATTTGTGCAATACGCAAGTGACCAAATAGATTGTTATATTAATATGTGAAATGCATCACCGCTCCCAGTGCTTGCTCAGCCTGCAGCCGCTTACAGCGTATGGTTGTTTCTGAGTGTTGAACATGCCATGGGATCCTCGACAGGAGTGGGACTCAAAGAAGTCTTTACTTTTTAGGTATTGGTGAGGTTTACTGCGAATCATAAAATAAGGACGATAGACACGTCATGGTAGAAATCTTTCAATCAGCACATCGTGACTGCTGCCTGGAAACAGCAGTGGGGATGTGGGGGGAAGGGTTTGGGGGGATCACTATAAAAAATAGAAATCACTTACCTCCCAGCCGGCTGCCCGCAGACGCCTCTCCGGTGTACTCTTCCTGGCTTCTTGTGACAAACATGAAGCTAGAAGCACCAAAACTCCCATGCTACCCGCAGCCAATCACAACGCTGCAATGCAGTGTTGTGATTGGTCTGAGTACCGTGACAGCCTGCATGGAGAAGTGGGAAAGTGTGCATGACTGGTTTGGGTGGCCCAAGAGGGCTGACCAAACACTCATTGCACTCTTGAAGGGTTGTACCATTTCCCCACCAGCTCTTTAGCCCTGCCCGCCCCCTCACACAAGCTGCTGCAGTAGGAGGACAAAATAAAATGAATATGACATTAGTTATCATTTTATTTTTTATTTCTTTTGCTGCTCCCAGCCACCACTGCACTCAGCATAGGAGAGAAGGAAAAAGAAATGGAGAAACTGTGTTCCTCCAAAGTAAATGAACGTGTGGTTATATTAGTGTATGCAGCAAATATTTTCAGCACAGTGGATATAACATTTGCTTACCATCAGGTACGATTACATGAAGACTCTTGTGCTATTATTACATTTGTAACATCTATTGGGCGTTTCAGATTTTGTGTGGCACTTGGTTTTGTATCAGTGGTCTTAGTATATGTTATATCTGGGTATCTGTGCCCTAGTGCTCTTTGTCTGTGCTTTTTGGGCCTTGTTGAAATGTACATTCGGTATGAATTCCATAGAGGACGAGTAGCGGGGTACCCAAGCAAGAGAAAACTGGAAGCCATTAGTGGTTGCTTTTTCAGGTGAGTTGAATATTAATCCTTTTTCCCTCTTCATTCTTGCCGCTGGCCCCCATTATAACACTGGCGATGAGCAGATCGACCTCGCTGGGTGATGAGTGTTAGTCAATAGCTCCAGCCTGCACACCACTGCCTATGCCAATTGCCTCCTTACCTTGTAGATCACCATTGGAGTCCACATAAGCAACTGCTTTCTGCCTGAGTCAACTGTGCCACTTGCTGACCACATATATTTCCGATTCAACATTATCTCTGCTCTGTGCATGGGCAAACTACTGAGCATGTCTGGTGGTCATTTTGGTTGTCTATCAGTCTCACAACGACAGGTCAGGCATTTCTGCTACATGGTGGCGTTTATGAAGGCCTGGTGTGTCTCAATTGGTCGCAATTTGAGTGCAACAGGCTGATGTATATATTTACTTCATTTCAGGGCTTTACTACTCTTTTGGTTGCCCAATGTTTCAGTCCTGATGAAGACTCGCATTGCCACGGTCCAACTTACCTTTAGGCTTTAAGACGAGTCGAAACATCGATGCTCTCTTCTTTGAATACCTGGATGGTGTGACACATTTTCTTGTGCAAATATAATTTTGGAAGCGATGTCTCTAATTAAGGAAAATAGTGTATAGAATCTATATCACAACCCAGGTTATTGAAAATGATGTATTGTGTTGATTGATTTATTGTGAATTTGAATTTGTAAATACACTTGTATGTCTGTCTTTTCCTTCTTAAACACTTGACAATTGTTTATTTTATGCACACTCGCTTTGGGCAACCTCTAATTTTCTTACATTGAGATAGTTATGAATGTAATGAATTAAATATGCTCCTGAATTTGTAATTATTGCTGTTGCACTCTGTGTTCTTGATTCTTGATTAGTTATAATACATTTGATGTACAGGATTGATCTATTAGACGTATCCCGTGACTAAGTAGAAATGCTCGAAATGTTTTGATTCAATTCCAGTGAAAGTAATGGTTAAAGACCATTGTATTTGAATAGCGTTCAAACACCCAGGTCTTTGACTTGTTGGGTCACCCCATTTCTGATAATGGTTACCATTACAAAAGCAGCACAACCTTCGAAGTGTGCTAAAAACAGTCATGCCAAAAATAATGCAAAATATGTAATATTATACACAAAGTAGCGCTTAAAGTACCTGTAGTACATTGCGCCGTTCAAATCAAATATTTGAAGAAAAATCTTCACATTGCCTGCCTATATGGGTTGCAACACATGTATATACCAAATTCCAAATACAAATTAGACTAGTCTTTTCCAAATACAAATATGCCGCAGTAAGTTTTCCTGAAACTACCCTAACATACAAGGGCATCCAAAACCCACAATAGTTGCCGCAAAACGGCTCTTACCCATCATAGGGTGTCCAGATTCCAACTGCCAAGTTCGAAATTCGACCAAACGGTCACTGCATGGCGAACCAACAGAAGAAATCTCATTCGAGGACCGGCGCCGCCTGGATGGTCAGATCGGAAAGAAGGGAAGAAACGCCTCGGGGGCCAATACTCGGGTCTTCTCTGGCAGCGATCGCGTCCTCAGTGAGGTTCCAAACCTTCATCTTGACCAATCCTTTGGGCATCCGAGTCGCCGATGAGCCCCACGTGTCGGGCGCCAATTTGTCGTGCAGGCCCCAGCCAGACCCGCTAGTGCAAGTGGTTCGCCCTTCTCTGCACGAAGTCTTCAGACCAGACTGAAAGAAGTTGGCACAGAAACTGGAAATAGAAAACGTAACATTTATTACACCTCATGAGGGGGTGCTACGGTTCAAACAGTACCCTTCGGCATTGCAAGAAGTAGCACACCGAACTAGGGATACATGGTTTATTTATACACACACAGGGGCTCAAAAAGAAGGCGGTACAAAGCACAAGAGCACATTTCATGTACATATAAGGTAATATCGAGAGGCACAATCGATCAGTGGGAGGAGCTAACAGTCTTGGGGTTTCGGCTAACACATTCCAATCTAGGGCTAATCACTAACAGATGTGAACCCTAACGGTCAGCGGCAAAACAAGGAGACACTAATAATAGCCTGTTGCTGGGCAGATTCAAGTGTCATGAACAGGAAGACAGGACAGAGCACATGGTCGGCACGAGGTAGCATGTGGCAGTCATAATGGCTGCCATGAATGCAAAATGGAGTCCGTTAAATGTCAAGATAATAGCTAGAACTAAGATGTCTTTTGCTAATGCTCAATCTAATCGCTGTTAGATTACAACAATGCTGCCATCCTTGCACACTGATGCAAGGGTGCATACATTGGTGATAGGCTGCCAAAAGGGCTCCAGCGTAGAGGAAAAGGCAGCAATGCACTATATTGCCTTAGATTACCTTACATTCCTGCCCTTTCCCTGTCACGCAGCACAGCAAGGTGACTTGCTGCACTGTGCTGCACTGCACTGCATGGCATTCTCGTGACTACTGACTAGGCCCCCATGTCCGCATTGGATGCCTCATCCTCCTCTCACATTGGAGGGGTACAATGGATGCCTCAGCTGCACCTTCTCAGAGTCTAATCAGTTCTAATTGGCTGACTACCATTCTTTTGTCCTTGAAAATAACAGATGGTCCCAGTTTCTCCTGAGGCTGAGCTACAGCCTGTTCTCTGCTCAACACACCTGACATGGTTAAAGCCCTGCATCCTTCTGCTGCTAGTACCACACCAGGGGTAACAAGATCATTGCCAAAGAGATATCCAGCCCCTTGCTTCTCTCTCACCCTCATGGCCGACTTGTCATTGAATTTTACCTTCTTTCAGGCCATTGGGTACTCCATGTTACTCCAACTGATTACCAAACCTGGACCCTTGGCTCCAGTGAGAATCTCCTGGAGGTTGGCATACATGTACTCAAGTATAGTCCCCTAAGCATAAGTTTCGATCCAGACAGCAACCTCCCTTCTGACGATGCAAATACGCCCGCACTATACGGATGGATCTGATCCAGAGCATCCAGGTCCACCTCCCATCTGCACATTGCCTCTACATTGAGCACAACAGGCTCCTCTCAAGCCCCTTCATCCATCGTCACAACGCCTGCTGTGGTGGGTTCCGCTGGTACAGGGTGTTTCACTGACAGTATCGTTAAAATGAATGAATTAGAACACACAGCAGCAGGCAGGGTTGAAGTTTCCTTTACTTTTAGTTCAGGTCCAGGAACATCAGATACATGCACAATGAAGTGCCCAAGAACCGTCCGGCTGCCACCGGCCCCACGCACTCTACCACCCATACACCATCCTGACCACCATCACAACATTCCATCCATGCACATGGACATCACACACACAGCCTACTATGACCAAATAACCTACAACAAGCCTCACATCGCCTTTGTTTTACAGCTTTCAAGAAACACCATATTATACACAGCAAACCCCACACATGAAACAAATAACAACCAGCCCACAGGAATACAAAGGCCAACCAAATACATAAGGATTGATCCACGTAGGAAGTTTCCTCTCACACACTCCATGTCGTGTCAGGCCATGTTTGGCATAAGTTTCTGTTAGATAGCTACACACCTCCGTCCATAAAGTATGACCCAGAGTCTAATATCAATTCTGCTCAGGATACAGAGATGCTTAACTCTAGCCCTGCACCATCCACCTTACCTGTTAAATGACCATTAACTTCATTAAGCTCTTCAAACTCAAGCTAACTTCCTACAACACTATGACATAAGGCAACACTATGCAGATTCCATCCTCTGCCATCCTCCAGCCAGACTCCATTTCTTAGTACTTCCCCAACCTTCTGAGGATCAGGCCATTGGGGCAGTCTCTTCTCCACCAAGCCTGGGTACTTGGCTCTTACAAACTGCCCAACCTGCACCACAGGAGTAGTATTCAATCACAAATTATGGGGCATATTATCTAGGGTTGGCGATAATTATCGCCGAGCGCACTTAGTGCGCTTTATTTATCACCGGCTATCGCTGGAATATCTCGCCAAGCTAGTGCTGTATTATCAACGCTCAGCGCTATGGCAATATATATTCCAGCGATACCGGGAAAATCGCCTAATAAACAGATACGTCCCTCCCCCGTGGCCTTAACCCCATAATCCACCTCCAATGTTAAATAAGCCTAACACAGGAATTTAGCAGACGTTAAATTCCTGCGTTAGGCCAGAGGTAGGGCGATTATTATCATTGCTACCCCTCCTTACTAATATCACAAAGCTGCCTTCGCGACATTTGCCCATGTTGTTTCTGTCAGCCACACCTATTTTGCATCTCATTATCGATGCGTTGCGAGTGGTGACAGAAACGGGAGATAAATCAAGGATACACGAGCTAGCGTGCAATTGTTTATAATGCGATAAAGCGGCGATAATTCTCTTGATAATATGCCTCTATATCTTTCTCTCATTTCAGCCTGATGAGCTCCACCTTTTCTCCTACCTCCAACATCTTCTTGGTCTTGAAAAAGCCTTGATTATTATTGCTGGAGGGGGATTGATATGAATCCAGTCCCCCTTGAGAGAAGTAGGAGCAGGCTCTACCATGAGTCGGGAAACTTCTCTCTAGAAGGAGGTTCCCCTATGGAGGAAAAAGAGTTGTATGTGGAAAATGTGGCTCATCTATTAGTATCCCTGGGAGAGAGAGGAGGAAGGGTTTCCTCCTAAAACAGAAGACAAGCTGAGAAGATGGAGCTGGCGGCCAGGCACCCTCAATACTAATTGTGCGCTGGGTCCCTTTATTAACAGGCACAGCTAAAAACAGCTTAAAAGTGGTTTCCTGGAATGATGCTGGTTTGTTGAACTATCCTGATAAAATATATTTTTTAAATAACTTAAAGAGTCGATGTGATCTGCATCCAGGAAACCTGGTGTTCCAATGATTTTGATCTGGATGGATATTTTGTGCTCAGTTGTAGGGCTGCTCCCTCCAGGAGGGGTCACGCCAGCGGTGGTGTAGATTATCATTATTATTATATTATAATTATTAGGCAATACGTTTAGCTGGAACTATTGCAATTTCTCATATTCCACAAATCCATTCCTAGCAGTAAAACTCTCCTTGGTGCAGGGCAGGATCCTCAGGGAGTCAGTTTTTATTTTAATGTCAAAGGGTTTTATTGGTTTTGAATGAATATAAAGTACAACACAGGTTCAAACTCAACACATAAAAAGCAGAAACAGAACATAATATATTGATACTAATGTTGACAATTCTCGAGACAGCGCTTTGCTAGACTTACTACTAACATCCGCAATCAGAGTAGTCCTTTCCAGCTGGAAAAACACTCACAAAGCCTCTTTTAACAAGTGGGAGAGTCAGTTTTATTAGTAAGTCCATAAATTCCTCCTGACCTTGCATATAATGCTCTCTTTCCCGCTCTGTTCTCTTTTATAAATGAGGTAGTTGACCAGGCAGATGTTACACAGATCCTACTAGTTGGGTGTTTGAATTCTAAAGTATCTACCCGCATAGTTAGCTTATTTACTTATTAGAGAAAGAAAGAGAGAAGATGCTTTAAATACTGCCCACTTATTTTCCTACACATTTAAAAACAGATAGAAGAGGAATTTTACTACTGGATTTACTCAGAACAAATGAGTTTATGATTGTAAATGGTATAACTGGCTTTGAATCTTCAAACCATTTTAGTTATAAGAAGGCTACCGGGTGTAGTGTCTTGTGATCATGTGCAAGGGGACCTGTGTGATCTTTGGGGCACTCCTTGCAATGTTACGTGATCAGTTGGGGTGTGTCTGGGAGTGGTTAATAAAGTTTATGATGCAATGCGTTCAGTTAACATTTGCATGCTGAAGAATAAAGACTTTTCGTACAGAGCTCCATGTGTGGCGTGGTCATTTACGTGCTCCAGGGCTGGGTAGGACGTTACACTGGGTGCCCTAATATTGACTATAGCCTTACAGCCCGCCGTAGTGGGCTATACCGGCTATTAAAGGCCCTCTCCAGCGTTAAAGGCCCCGAGCCGAAGGCGAGAGCCTTTAACAATGGAGAGGGACTTTAATAGCGGAATAGCCCATCTATGAAGGGCTATAAGGCTATTAGAACATTCTGTCACTAGAGGACAGAATGTTCTAACAAAAAAAACAAAGCCTTATGGGAGCGCGAGGGGATTGGAATCCCCTCAGGCTCCTTGAAGCCTTTGTTCACAGCCAGAGCTGTGAACAAAGAAACATTAGAATGTTGGAGCTCCGGGCTAATACCAGCCATTAGAAGCCCGGAGCACGCCATTGTTTACAATGGAGCTCCCAACATTCCAATGTTCTAATATCTTATAGCCTCTTATCAAGTACTCAAGTCTATCCTAGAAATTCATATCATTGACAACCCTTAGTGATCATAAAGCAATATCCTTTTTTATAGAATTCGAACCCTTCGATGGAGGGTCCATGGAAGCTTAGGGGTAACACAACAAGTATAGGGAAATCATCAGGTAGAACCCACTGGAGACCAGTTTTAATCAGAAGAATAAAAGGGCTATTGCAAGAAATTATTTTTTGTATGGAATCTTGGAACTTGAATGCGCTTTTACAATACGTTCTGGCCATGGAACACTTTGTAAGTCAGGATGATCAAGAGAGAAGCCCACCCATTTCAAAGTCAGCAAGTTTCAGCCTTATGGACAGAGGTAATTAATAATTGTCTTAGAGTAGGAGAAGAAGACGATTAAAGGAGAGGTTGAAAAAAGATGAGTTTGTTTACAATGGATAGAGCTCAAAGAAGCAGCCTTCCTTAAGGACATGAGAAAATATTTGGAAATTATTGCGAATTGCTGTGGGACAAGAGTGAGTCCTCGTCACATTCCAATTAAGAAAGAGGAGTGGACTAAATATATTACTGAGTTTTGTGTGGTAAATGAAGTGAGGGCTCCACATATTCAAGAGGTTTTCCCTAGTTCAAAATTGGAATGTGCAGCTTGTAGCCCCCCTGAGTTGACCTGATCGAGAACGTCATTTGATTGATATGAAACTCGGGTGCGAGGGGCCCGGATGAAATCCTGATCTCTGCTATAAAATGAGAAATTAAAGTTTGGGAGAATTTTTGGCGCCTATTTTTGACCACTGCTACTCTCTTGCTATACTTCTCCAATCATGGTTGCAGAGTGTCAGAGTCCCACTACATTAAAGTGGAGTTGTGGCTGAGCAAATAACTATAGACAAAGTGCCCTTCTAGAGGCAGTAGGTACAATCTTTGTGAAAAGCTTTCTCGAACACCTGCACTCTTGGGTGGAGGCTGAAAGGATCATTCCAGGAGAGCAATCTGGATTTAGGAAAAATCTTTCCACAGTCGAAAATATCTCTGCTTTTCAACTTTTTAAGTGATAAATACGGAAAATATGAGGCACACAGCTATATGCAGCTTTTATTGACTCCTCCACAGCGTTCGACAATCCCACGTTGTGGAGAAAAAGATGATCTTGTTATGCCGGGGTCTCTGTTAGCTTTAACTAGACTGGTATCTGAGGGAGCTTCTCTTGGGAGGGTGGATTTCTTAGTCCGCCTAGGTATCCCTCTGTCCGCTACTATGTCATGGAAGGGAAACATCCTTTACAACGAAACTTTTACCATGCAGTACCTTTACAACGCAGGTATTACAACGCAAGTCGTTACAACGACTTGCGCTGGAGGGCGCTGTAGGATAGGGAATAGTTTAATTTACAATCCAAAACCTACCCTACTATACACGGGGACTGGAGTTGGAATAGTAAATTAAACTATCCATTATCCAGTGCCCCCCAACGCAAGTCGTTGTAACGACTTGCATTGTAATACCTGCGTTGTAAAGTCATGCGTGGTAAAAGCATGCGTTGTAACGACATACATCCGTCATGGAAGCCCCATGTTAGTAAGGCAGTGATTGAGGGGCCATTCCCAAAGAACATCGAGCCTCCTATAGTAGAACAATAACCCCGGCTCTCCCAATTTATGAGACTAAGGCATTGGGGTCTGGGGTGTAGGGGGCTGAGCTGTGGGGCTTTACCAATATAGATGGGCTAGCTAGATCTCAGAACAAATTTATGAGAACTGTTGCCTCCTCCCGACCAGCACTCCTCTACCTCCCCTGACTGTAGACATGGGTGTGACAAGGGTTGAGGGAAACTGGGGATTGCGCCCAGTGTTGTTCTGGAGACGCCTGTGGTCCACGCCTGTGTTAGCCCACTATGCTACCCCTCTTCTGGACGTTATCGATTCTCATCATTTTCACAAAATTCACTGGCAATATTACGTCAAACAGTAACTTGTATTGGCTTGGGGGATTTATGGGAGAACCCTTCAGGGGTTCCGCCCCTTCAAAGGAAATTTTGAAAAAGAGTTATTGGGCAAAAATATTGCCCGCAAAGCTCCCAATGCTACTTTGTCAGCTGAGTTTCTACGTTTTAAATGGTCCTGTGTTTATGAGCAGTTGTGGGGTACCATCACATTGCCGTTGGATAGAAAGCTGTATTTACAGTGTCGAGTGGGCACCCTCCCGCTCGAATCATTTACTTTTAAATGGTTGGCATCTGGTTCTCCGGTTTGTCCTTTGTGTGATGCCCCATAGGGAGCTGTTCCTCATGTTCCTTTGGCCTGCCCTGCATGTGCCCATACACGTTCTGTCTGACTGTCACCTCTTTGTGGGCAGCTAGGCACTAGAAACCATGGCACCGCTCTCCGCATACTCAAGATGACTGTGGTCCATTATATGCTGGAGCGGTTGCCAAATTTCTGGGTGCTATGTGGTTGGTTAGGGAGAAGGTCTCTTCCCTGCACCTGTGTCTTTTACATATTTGTTCTAAGTATTATGCACTTTGTTGTCCAACGATTGTGCTAGATAGGCTCCGTGGGGCTCATTTATGAGCCCTTGCCTCACTTTTGCACCACTGGTGCGTCACTTTTAGTGACGCACCAGCGGCGTAAAAAATGTGCCTTGTTGCACCATATTTACAAAGTGACGCATCCAGGTAGATGCGTCACTTTCTAAACCCCAGCGCTACATTATACCTACGCCAGGTATAATGTATGCAGAGGGGGTGTTCCGGCGCAAGAAAGGGTCGTAGACTTCTAGGACACAAATTCGTCAGTTTCTTACGCCTGCCTCACAGCAGGCGTAAGACTGACGCAGGCCCTTTCATATGGGGCTTGCCCCATGTGAAAGTACACATTGCTGGAGTTGTGTCACTTTTGTGACACACTCCAGCAATGCGTCACTTTTGCGCCATTCAGATACGTCAGAAATACTGACGTATCTGTTACTCCTTGCGACATGATGTGTCATACTGTAAATATGACGCATCATTGGTGTTGCAAGGAGTGCGCACTGAGAAGTGACGCATCGCTGTTTTTACGCCGCGATGCGTCACTATTCATAAATGAGGCCCCATATATTTGTGGGGTCTGATGTGCATCTCCTATGAATTGTGGCTAAAATTTATTTATTTTATTTTATTGACACATTTTCCGTTTTCATTATTCATTTTAACTGTATGCAAATTGTATAAATGTTTTTTTGCACAAAATGTTATGGCTTTGATAGGTAGTATATATTTTGTTTAATTTGCATGTTTAACTATCGCATTGTTTTCTGCAACTTGGTGCCAAGTGTTGATGAGGGGGACAAAGGGTTATCGTCTATAATCCCCACAAAAAATGGCCTGAAAACAGGGCTATCTCCTGGCCCAATGCTGTTCTTTCTCTGTTTTTCCGACTGACCCTTTTAACTAGGAAATAGTTCTGGTGAGCCCCCAAAAATTGGGGGCCGCTCCCTGCCCTTGTCGCTGCAGATGACATTGTGTTCCTGGATCTAGCAGCCAAGGTCTTGCATAGTCGACTGCTGTCACTTCAGGAAATTGAGAACACACATTTTCTGAAAACTCATGTTTGGAAAAGTAAGATCCTGGGGCCTCATTTATGAGAACTGACGCATCGCTGCGTGAAAGCAGTGATGCGTCACTTCTCAGTGCGCCCTCCTTGCGACATACCTGATGCGTCATATTTTATGTATGATGCATCATGTCGCAAGGAGTTACAGATACATCAGTATTATTGACGTATCTGTAAGCGCAAAAGTGACGCATTGCTGGAGTGTGTCACAAAAGTGACGCAACTCCAGCAATGTGCCTTTCACATGAGGCAAGCCCCAGATGAAAGGGCCTGCGTCAGTCTTACGCCTGCTGTGAGGCAGGCGCAAGATTTTGACACAATGGTGTCCTAGAAGTGACGCAGTGAAATCTCATAGATTTCACTGCGTCACTTCTACGACCCTTCCTTGCGTCAATATGCCCCCCTTGCATACATTATACCTGGCGCAGGTATAATGTGGTGCAGAAGTTTACAAAGTGACGCATCTAACTAGATGCGTCATTTTGTAAATATGTCCCAACAGGGTGCATTTTTTACGCCACTGGTGTGTCACAAAAAGTGACGCACCGGCAGCGTAAAACTGACGCACGACCTCATAAATGAGGCCCCTGATATATAAGGACATACATTTTCTGAGATATCCTAATTATAGTTTGCACCTTCATGAAAAAAATTAAAGCTAGTTAAATCCTATCCTTTTTTTGGAAAAATTACACAGAGCAGCTTGAATGATTCTGATCATATTTCCCACAGCATCAATAAAGCTAAATCTTAGGCCAATGTGCTGAGGGCTTTTTAGTATTATGTGGTCGGAGAAGGCATTTTGCCCACCTACCTTCTGAGCATAGGCCGAAAATCTCTTCAACTTTACTGTCTGCAATTGAATTCATAGATGTGAGAAAATGGGATTATTTAGAGAGGACAGAAGGTTTAATTCTGGAGAACCTTAGAGGCATATTATCAAGGGCCTTATCTCCGCTTTTTTGTCTTTTAAAGGCAAAACAGAGGAGATCATCTTTTCGCCCTATTTGCAAGCCGGTGCTAACATGCATTAGCAGACGTTATCAGCCGTTTTGCCTACGCCTCGCTTTGCATCTCTAACGAGATGCAAAGTGGGCATCACTGGGTGTACCCCTGATGGACTTCCTTGTAAATTATCGCTAAATGTGCAACGCGATATTTACAAGGTGGCACTCAGGATTTTAGCAGACGTTCGTTTTTGGCGAAAACTGCGGTTATGGCCGAAAACTAATGTCTGCTAAAATCCTGACTGGTGTATGTTGACAATGGGAGGTGGATTGAGGTGTTACGACCACAGGATCGTATCATCAAGCGTATCACTGTTTTGCAGGGAACATCGCTGGAAAACCAGCGATGTTCCCTGCAAAACCAGCGATTTCCCCGCTATCGCAGGGATTTATATCGCCCTTGAGTTATGCGTTAGGGAAATCAGCGCTAGGCACGCTGGGCGATAATTATCGCCCTCGTTGTTGATATGCCCCTTAGTGGTTCTCACACACATGCGGCTCTCCATGCAATTAGATTAACATCAGGGGTCTCAATAATTTACGGCGATTGAGAAGTCATGCAGGCAGATGAACACACATGCTTCAGATCTTTAACATCATCAATGTAGAAGTCCATACATTTTCTTTCTTAGCGAATTGAGGCCAACTAGCAGTTGAAACGTTTAACAGTAAAATATCAAAGAGCAACAGAGAGCAAAAAAGTCTGACACTTTGCTCAAGGCTCCATGGTAAATACAGCTGTGGCTTCCTCGGAATTGAAGAGTTCAATAATACTTTACATTTTCCCCACAATTTTATAATATAGGCGAAAGCTTAGATTCATGGAAGTATGCTTGATAAAAACTGCTGCTCAGACCAGAAGCATAAGTCAAACATACTTGAAGCATAAATACAACACGGGCTTGCATTTCCCCCAGCTCATGCCTTTCATATGTTGAGGTTCTTCCCCAATACATAGTTCCTGAACCTCTCTGCTGCCCGGTAGCACTCAACAATTCCCACTCAGGGCTGGGTGGTTTCTTTCAGCCTAAGGGGCTGTGATGCATCCTTACCACTTCTTTGTGATACAACAGCACAATGACACAGTTGGTACCCATGACAGCTGGTTTTAAACAAGAAGCGCTAGCAACATAATTCTTAAAAGTTACTTTTCTTAAGCATCCCCTAAACGGTTATATTTTGGTTGCATAATTTTGAATAAATCTTGAATGAAATTTTGTGATTTCTGAGAAGGACATCAATTGTTCCTTGCGAGCTGTGAGTCGCTGGTTCAGTATTAGAACATTATAATTATAATTGTCTTATTAACAGCCATTTCTACATTTTAATTTTTGTAAAATCTTTTGTTAGTAAAAATAAATTTTGAAAGGTCCACTCATCTTTGTGCCAAATCCAACCAGTACTTGAGTAGGAGATGGTGGTGCAGAAATATATGTCACCAAAACTCCACACACGCCGCCAGCTACCACGCTTTGTGATTGCTGTGTCTGAACTGGTGGTGGCTGGTGGTGAGTGTGGCTGGTGTCTGACTGGTGGTGGGTGTAAACTGGCGTTTGGCCGGCAGTGTGTGTGTGTAGTGGCTTGCACCAATCTGGTCACTACACATACACCGGCAGCTAAACACCAGCCCACACTCTCCAGCAGCTGCCAGGCGATGTGACTGATGTGTCAGTCCTGTGGGGGTTTAAAAATGATAGTCCTTCAATGGCTGTTTGTTGATGTGAGTGTTGTAATGTGCTGGGCCCGCGGCTGCTGGTGTGAATGGTTTTATGTGTACGAGGTATGAAAGGTGTGTGAATGGCCAGTAAAGCATTGCCTGCCATTTCATGGCTTACAAGCAATGAGTCACTGTTCAGTATTGGAAAATTATCCTAACTATCTTATTAACGGTAATGTATACATTTATATTTATGTGAAGTCTTTTGTTATTAATGTTTACATTTTGAACTTTTCTCTCATCCTCATCCTAAATCCAACCAGTATTTGTGTGCACTTGAGTAGTAGACAGTGGTACACTTTTTCAATATTTGTTTTATTTGAACAGTTAGCTTCTTTGAAAAAACCTCAAGGGAGCTATACAAATGACCCCTTGCTGAATGCAGAATTATGTCTACTTTTCAGAAATGAATATCTCTCTGGGATCACCAATGGCTTTCACAGCAGTTTCTACCACAAACTGGAAGTAGGTTGTAAGCAAAACAATTAAGAGAAAAATGCCAAAACTGTGGTAAAAAAAATCTTTTTTTGATTTGACTCTGCATATTCCTGAAAGCCATGAAAATGCTGACTTTAGCACAGCAAACCTTCGTTAATGCCTTTTTTAGGAAAGTTAAAATGGGCACATTTTCCAATTTGTCTCTAATACTCCAAATGTAGCTATATTTTTGTTTTTTTCTCAGTCTCTTCCAGGACAATCCTAAATTAGACCTGGGTGGAGCTCGCGGAGTTTCATTCTGTGTTATTCTGTAAAGTTACCAAAAAATTACATGAACCTCCATGGGCGGGCAGAGTTCTGACCTTGAAGGGGATAAACAGTGCCAAGGTGTTGGAATGTGGTTTAGTTGCAGTGATAAGTAGTGTCCTACCACTAGTAAAAAGGCCGCAAACACAATAAAAATGTTTTGTCAGTATCTCAAAAAAATCATATTCTTTCTTAAACTTTGGTAGCTGGCAACGAACATGCAGGCTTAATTTAGGAGACAGGTGTGTAAAGCATTTAAAGACACCAATACAATAAATAAGTTAGATACAAAGAGAATTAAAGTTTAAGAGCAATTTATAAAAATAGGTTATATTTTTATGAACCAATAGACACCAAAATTACAAAATCCAATGTAGGGAACCAGAGATATGAATGTTTAATGATTAATAGTAAAACTAGCACTTAGAAGCAAATACTGCTCAAAGTGTTAAAAAATGTTGCGCTGGACTGGGACGAAGTCCAGAATTCGGGCCAACCTTGATGTAACACTAAAACACTTACTTCCAGAAGTTTTTCTTGATACAGGACATCAGTCCAAAGCCCCAGCCAAGGGTTCAGATGCTCTTGTTTTCCTCTTGAGGTCTGGAAATCCAACTCCAACAGTGCACCTGGTCAGTCAGGCTTTTACCAAAAAGTTTCCAAAGGGTTCAAAGAGTCTAAAACCCTAATCAATGGGTCTGGAATGTCTGAGATGGTCTTTGGAATGTTGGGACTACAATTCCCACAATGCACATAGCCAAATCCTTAAAAGTCCACTGGATGCCCCACAGGATGGGGACTTGGTGGAGAAGGTGCAGGTGGGCTCATTTAACCATTAGCTTGCAGGTAGTCCACTCCTTAATCCTTCTTAAAGCAAGGCAAAGTACTTAGGGCTGTAGTTCCAGAATGTGCCGCAGGTGTTGTCCTACGGATTGCGGACCTTTGGGTGCACATCAGGTTTCCAGCAGGGCCGTTCTTCTTCTCCTTGTAGATTCAGACAGCAACTCTGAATTGCTTGGCAACTCTTCCATAATTATACAGTTTTCCTGGGCATCAAGCGGGGTGCATTCCTGACCAATGGGATGCAGGGTGCCCCCCGCAGGTATGACCACATTTCCTCCAAAGTGTATACTTGTCCCAGAAAGCACAAGTCTTCCTAAATACAAGATGGAGAAAATTTCTCCTTGGATGTTAGATCAGACTAAGCCAACCCACTGGCGTAGCTACAATTCCCTAACACTGCCCTTCCATCCTCTTTCCTAATCTAATTACAGGGGCTCCTGTTGGGGCTGCTGTTTGGCCGGGGGAGCAGGTGTGGGGGTGATCCTATGCTGTCCTAAAGTGTCATTCTCCCTTTGAAGATCAGCTTGGCCACTCCACCCACATTCCTGCCCTTAGCTTCTGCGGCTTCAGTTCTCCTCCCACGGGAAGTCCAATGTCTCTCTAGCAGGCGACTTCACTCCTTATTAAGACAGCTTGACTCAGTCTGGTAGAGTCTATTTTATTTAGGAGTATTATATAACACTGGCAAGACCTGAGGGTATCAGAGTAACTTTACAGCAGTGCATGTTCCTTACAAATAGGGAGTGTAATCACACATCTGAGATGAGATCAAAATTGAGTGACTAAAGGTTGAGTTCATGTCTTGACGGCCAATTGACCTTCTGTTTCGCTGAGATGTTGGTTGAGGAGGTGATCCTTTAGCTATCTTTCAAAGTTCAAGAAGGAGGGGTTTGTCCTGATATGTGCTGGAATGGAGGTCTGTAATTTGGGGGCCTTGCTTGAAAAGTAGAGTGCCAGGGTGTTTTGGTTTGTTGACTCTAGGCGGAAGGAGGAGTAGGGTGTTAGAGCTTCCTAGGTTTTTTGACTTTTCTGCCTTTTGAAGGGCTTTTTGAGTGAGACACGCTGTTCTGAAGCTGCAGCGAACTTTAGTTGGGAGCCATTTCAGTGCTTTCAGGGTAGGGGAGATGTCGTCATGGTTTTTGATTCCAGTGACCATTCTGGATGCTGCGTTGAGAGTGGTTCTAAGGGGTGAAAGGTGAGATTTTGCACTGCCTGTGAGTGTGGGGTTCTGAGTATATTCTAGACAGTTTAGTCAATCAGGGGAGCCCAGCTGGAAGGCCAGAATGCGGCTTACAGAAAAGAATGTTTAACACGTTAATTTCCGTGATAGTTATTCTAAATCTAACAGTGGCAGGTTGCTGGATTTCTCACAATTAACATTTTAAGTTCTTGAATGACATTTTTAGCTCACTCCTGTCAGTTTTTATACTGAAATAAAATATTACAATGTTAGCCTAAGGAGCCAATTATCTACAATGGGAAAAAAAAAACAATATTGGCTGTTTTTCCCTCACCAGAGTTTATAAAACATAATTTATAATGTTCCTGCTTAAAGTTACATGGTGCCCTACTGCTGCGGCATGTAGGGGAGCCCTTAGGGGCTTATAGATAGTTTGAGTCCCCCTTGCTATATTATATTCTAGGGACATACAGGGGTCTGTCACTGCCATTTGTAATTATACCTAATTACCATATACCTTTAAAGCCGAGCACTGGCCCTCAGTCTGGTTAGCAGAGCCCAGGGCACAATCAGTGTCAGTTACCACCAGTATCAGTCACAAAATGGTGGTGTTTAGTGCCAAAGGATGACTTTCTCACACAAAGCTTACAAACGTATCTAATTAAACTAGATCAACTCTTAGGACAATTTTTTCCATTTACTTTGAAAACCCCTTCGGAAATCAGATTTATCCAAACGGTTTGAATTGTAAATATCGGGAATTACATTTTTCCAGCTCAAATTGCTAACATTTGATTTTAAATACTTTCTTAGCATGCTTTCAGGTCTGACGTTGGTGATCTAGTTTGTAAATATTGGTGGACACTAGATAGCAGTAAATGATCAGAAACAGCCTACATTTGACAACTGAGTTCACATACGTTTGACAAAAAGATACATTCCCAAACAAAATGACAAGCTGAGCAGTGAAGTTTCCCACAGCCACCCAGGTAAAGGCTTCTGTCATTACAGTGAGGCCTAATGACTTTCGACACCGAGAAGTAATTGCTGTCAAATGGGAAGTTGCTTTGTTTTTAGGGAGAATTTGATGCTGAAATTTTGACTTTATTGCTCTAATCCAAACCTACTAAGGAGGAGATTTGTCTAATCGCATTTCCCCTTAAGCCACGTTAAAGGCTCACTGTGTGATGGGCTTACCAGATGTTGCATCAAGTTACAGCGCACCTCAAATAGCAGAAGATAAAATGCAAATGACCAGCCTTCAAATAAGAGACGGTACGTATGTGACTTTTAAATTAAAAAGGGCCCTCAATTCCATCCTCAAACATTGTGCAAATAATCAGTTAAATGTGGCAGAAAACGTAGGTTGGGTATAATTGTGGTGTAGTATTGCATTTATGTAGCGCTCACTACCCCTAACAAGTCACCAAAACTGGTTTCATTTGCGGAGTCTGAAATATGCACAATCTGGGTAAATCATCGCTTTTGTGTAAACGGTTAGCCCAGAAATATGCTTATCAGAGAGATCCATAACCTTCTTGGGGTGAAAAGTAACAGATTTGTCAAAAAATTTAAGCTGAGTACCTGTTTGCTTTTTAGTCATCACCAAAGACTTTAAAAGCTTGTGTGCATAGCTTGTGTTACTTGAGTACGAGTAAAGCGTTGGCAGACAAAAACATGTCCATTATGGTAATGTGTTCTGCAAATCACTGCCCAATTTGTCCAAGTGAACAAATGCAGCCCTTAGCAATCCCAGGTTCAGTCCTCCATTCATCCAGTGCCCTGTAGAGACTCCTCTGTTTGCAGAAATTCTGCAGCACCTATAAAATATTGTTCGGGTTAAGCAATAACTCGCTGCCAATATGGCCTGCCACATTACAAGTGCACTGCTTATACAATATAGCTTCCGGACGAATGGAAATCAACATTTCTTTCAGCATTCAGGAACCCCCAGACTGAGTTTAGGCACATTTCCTTGGCCTGGCATGTTGCTGTGTATAATAATTAGATGCACACTGGTCCACCCATTGCTGTGGACAGCCGATGCAGTAGAAGCGACAGAGCAGCAATGCCTCTCCTCTCTACCAGGCAGAACTCTCACTCTAGATAAACACCACTGCTTTTTACGTTTGGCAGATGGGAAGAGTTAGCGCTCAGTGATATCACTGACCTTGTTATTTACCTCCCGGGTGTGGATTACTCATGGGGCGCGACCTCCGAGCCATGTGCGGCCAGCCTGGCAAATGTGCATCTGAGGGCAAGAGGTAAATTGTGTACAATGGTAGAGACAACAAACTGATTATCTTAGCTTTTGTACACAGACCAGAGATCAAGTATGCTGACCTAGTTACGAGAATCTGCCAGGAGTGGGCATTACTGGTAATGCAAGACAAAAAGTCGTGCTGATTAATTGAACTCCACTGGCGGTGGAATTTATTAGTAATTCCACATTACAAGTGCATCGCGGAAATTCTATATTCCGCCAATTCCACCAGCAGAGTTAACAAATCCACCTACCCCTACACAAACCCTGAGTACCTTTGGAATCCCTGGGATTTTGGAAAAAAGGTCACAAATTTGGCATGGATGCCTTATGTGGAAAAAATTATGGATGCCTAAGTATGAACCACCTCAAAGAGCCAAAGAAGGGCTTAGCACAGGGTGGAGCCAAGGGTTTAATAGGAACAAAGATAGCTTTTTGTGTGTGTAGCGGAGTTTTAGAGGACGTTTTTCTAACTCTCTGGAGTACGTTTATCCTTGAGTCATCTAGACCTTGTCTAAGGACTACACAATTGCAACATCCAGCTGAGAGGAAGCCACACATTAATTCTATGTGAGTAATGAATCATGGTAGTGATTGAAAAAAATATCAGTCAATACATACAGTCTTGGAACCAAACACGTATGTGGTAAAATTATCTAAATGTTCAAGGAAAATTACCTTTCTAGATTGATGACTGTTCTTGCATAGAAGATTCCCCAAATTCCAATTATCTGTTAGAATTTCAAATGGCTCTAATGATATTCAGCATATTTCTCCATTCAGTGCAAGTCATCTTCATGGCTAAACGTTATCTCTCAATTGCCCAAAAATTAGTTTCAGATGCTAACGGGACAAGAAAAAGATAGAATGTTTTTGTGGATAATCTTCTTGTCCTGTACAGAACTGCACCCATTCATCTTTCAGAAAAATTGTTTCAGCAACTAGTTTATTTGAAGTATTAGGATGACCTAAGATTGCTATTTTGGTAAACATTTATTTGAGCATAATAAAATTGTTTTTTGTCTTGGTCTTCTCAACAGTATTTTCTCTTACGTATCCCATGTTTTTAAATCACCAGTGATAACACTGGCTCAAAACCTAAAAAATTCTAAATTATTGAATTGACATAAAAGTTTGTAAACACCAGGAAACATTGAGCCGTATGTGAGCTTCCATCCATAACAGCATAAATCTTCAGGGGTATGAAAAGACCAGCAGGTATCAGTCTTCTTCCTTGTCAAACTCGCACTCCTCAGGCTTACAGAGCAGATAATGTTACAGTGTTTTGACAATTTCCGATTTGCATATTCTACTGCAAGAATCTTAGAAAACGCTACAATTTCATCCAAATAAAGGTATATAAACTGACTCAAAAGATCAGAAAAGATGGAATTCATAAAGTGTTAAAGAAAATAGTAGGAGCATTCCATATCTCAAATGGTATTACATGATATTCAACTTGCCAAAATGGGGTGCAGAAAACTGTTTTTCACTCTTTTTGTGTGAAAAATGATGTCCCTCGAAAGCCAAACTAAGTAATGACTTGTGCTCCATGACCTTTCTCAATTATACCCTTTATATAATGCTAAGGATATCTACTGTTTATTGTGATATTACCTAAGCCTCCATAATCAATACAAGGGCAAATATACTGCTCATTATTGGGTACAAAGAACAAAGGCATCCCCTCTGGTGATGAAGGTGGAATAATCAAAGCATTCTAGACATTTTCTTGTGAATAAGCATTCAGTATCTCCTTCTCTTTTCAAGTCAAGGAATGCATTTGTCCAAAATGAACAACAAAACCAGATTAAATTGTTTTAACATAGTCATCATATTTCCTATGAGGTAAGCGGGCAGACTTTGGGCTTGCCTAAAACTGATGAAAAAGAATGACACTGCTGTAGTACTAATGACAGGTTAGCTGCTACTAAATTGAATGTAGAGTACTTTTTCCCATCATTCAGATACCAATAACCTCTTGGAGTATAATAATAGCTGTGGCAAAATTGTGATGATAAATACATTATTGAAATTGACAAAGTTGCTTATGGATTGTAAGTCTTCAACCAATCATTGTAAAAAACATTATATTTGTAAAAGGCAATAATGTTAATACATAACACCTCCATGTGAACACCAGTGGAGGCTTCCTATGGAAATGCAGTCCTCTTGTTAGAATAGAAGTTAATGGTAAACTAACAGCAGTTCAAATTACATCAGGAGTCTTGTTGCTCTCATATAAATATTGTTCCCTAGAGTCTAATCCTGATCAATAAACATAACAAATGAGCTGGGCACTTTGACTGAGCCTATAGCCACCTGTGAGCACCTGGATACCCATCGTTGGTGATTAGCAGCCCTGCATAAATGTACTGATTGGTTGATTGATCATCCAACAAAGTATAAGTATTGAAAATCTTTATTTTTTCAGATCTAATAGCAATTGTCATTAGAAATAAATGATTATTAGTGTTATTCATAGATGATCAAACAAATCAATTTATTTATTTATTTATTTATTTAGTATTTTGTAGAGCGCACAGCTACCTCTGACGGAGGTGTCCCGGTGCTGAAGACATTATCTCAGAAGGGTCAGGGGAGTGTGGAGGAAGAACTAGAATTAGATCTGGGGGAAAAAAACCAGGTCTTTAGTTTCTTCCGGAATAGGAGTTCTGACGTCAGAAATCTTAACTCAGTGGGCAACTGATTCCATAGTTTGGAAGTGGCAACTGCAAGGGCCCTTCCTCCCGTGCGTGCAAGACGAAAACGGGGGCAGGTCATGAGGCGGAGATGGTTAGATCTGAGGTCTCGTGGTGCCTGTGAAAACCTCATTCTGTGACGTAGGTAGGTGGGGCCTCGGTCATTAAGAGCTCTAAAGGCCAGAGTTAAGGCTTTAAATTGAATGCGCAGTCTTACAGGGAGCCAGTGAAGTTTGATCAAGTGGGGTGAGATGGAATGACGGTAAGGGATATTGCAAATCAGCCTAGCCCCTGCGTTTTGAACTTTTTGTAGTTGGGTAATGAGGTAAGTAGGGGCACCTACGTACAGGCTGTTTGCGTAGTCCAGAGGAGCGGTGATGAGGGCATGGACTACTGTTTTACGGGAGTCAAGCAGTAGGTAGGGGATGATTTTTTTATCATTCGTAGCTTCCCGAAACAAGCTGAGGTGACTTTGTTGATTTGGGTCTTACAGGAGAGGGTGGTGTCAAATTGAAAGCCTAGGTTTCGGGCGGCTTGGACTGGTTCCGGGGGGGGGTTGAGTTCAGTCGGCCACCAGAGATTGGAAGGTAAGGGTGATTTCTGATTAAAAAATAAGACTTCAGTCTTATCTGTATTGAGCTTTAGGTTGTTGACAGACATCCAGGAGGTTATTTTAAGCATACAATGGCGAAAGTTGTTGAATGATTTTTCGGAGTGGTCTTTGAAGGAGAACACCAGTTGGGTGTCGTCAGCGTAAAAGGTTACTTTGACACCACAGGATTCAACTACTTTTGCCAGTGGTTTGAGATACACATTGAAAAGGAGCGGGCTAAGGGCAGAGCCTTGCGGAACGCCCAAGATCAGTGGTTTCTTGGAGGAAAGAAAGGATCCAACCATCACTTGTTGGACTCTGTGCGTAAGAAAAGATTTTACCCACGAGAGGGGAGACCCGCAGACACCTACCTCTTGCAGGCGAGCCAAGAGTTTGTCATGAGAGATGGTGTCAAATGCCGCGGATAGGTCGAGGAGGACCAGCATGGCCTCCTCTCCCCTATCCGTGCATTCTCGGATCGACTCGGATACCTCGAGTAGCGCCGACTCAGTCCTATAGTCTGGTCTGAAACCAGATTGAGTATCGTGGAGTAAAGAGTTAGATTCCAGGTAGTGGGATAGTTGTTTCTGAACAGCTTTTTCAAGAACTTTTGTGGGCTTGGTTAAAAGTGAGATCGGTCGGTAGTTGTCTAGACAGGTAGGATCAATGCCAGCTTTTTTTTGGATTGGTATTAGCATTGCGTGTTTCCAAGCGGAGGGAACAACACCAGTGAGTAAAGAGGAATTCCAGATTTCGAGTAGTGGGTTAATGATTAGGGGGGCAATTTCGTTCATGATTAAGGCTGGGGCTGGATCCAGCGGCAAGCCAGATTTACATTCCAAAAATAATTTCAGAGCATGTTCCTTGGTAAGTGGTTGGAATGCAGTAAATGCATGCTTGCAGTTAGTGGCTAGGTCTTCGGTAATGTCGGTGCCGTTCTGAAGGATAGTTGCCGCAATGTTGGCTATTTTTTCTTCAAAGAAGTTTGATAGGTTTTCACTTAGTGCTTGGGACATAGGTGCTAGAGTGGACAGTGCACTGGGATGAGTGAAATCTTTCACTATATTAAAAAGGGCCTTGGTCGAGTTTTTTGCTTTGGTAATAGTATCTGAAAAATAGGTGCTCATGGAATTGCGTTTGAGTTTGCGAAACTCTTTAAGGCTTTGTCGGTAAAGGGCCTTGGCTCCTGGATCATAGTTCTGTCTCCAAAGTCGTTCCATCTTTTTGCACATGCTTCTGTGTGCCCTTAGGTCTTGAGTGAACCATGGGGCCAAAGGTGTTTGTCTGCGGGAGGTAAGGGTTTGTAATGGGGCAACTTTCTCTAAAGCGGTCGTGAGGTCATTGTTTAGTATATGCACCGCTTCGTTGAGATCGTCCGGAAGAGGGTTTAAACTGTTATGGTAGTTTTGCTCTAGGGCGGTAAATGAGAGCAGGTGCCATTTTCCGCCTTGTATTCTGATGGCAGACTCCTGTTTGACAATTTGGGTCAAAGGTAGCTCGAAAGGTATTAAGAAATGGTCGGACCATGTCAGAGGTATGGGAGGGAGGATTTTAAGTTTCTCGCAGTTCGAAAAAATAAGGTCGAGGGTGTGTCCTGCGGTATGAGTGGGGCCTTTTACCTTTTGCATCAAATTTATATTTTGTATGGATTCCAGGAGATGAGAGGCGCGGTTGCAGCTACTTACATCAACATGGTGGTTGAAATCTCCCAGTACCATGAAGTGGGGGTGTTTAAGGGAGAGATCTGCCGCGATTGCCAGTAGCTCTAAAATGGCAGATTGGGGGGTGTTCGGGGGATTATAGACCAAAATCCCTGAGGAAATGGCTGTTGTGAGAAGTATAGAGCTTCTATAGGTTTAATGTTTGTAATTTTCCTTGAAGTGATTTTCAGGTGGTTCTTTAGGATCACGGCAATTCCTCCACCTGTTTTGGAGCCTTCACGGCTTAACCCAGTAAAGCTGTATCCAGTGGGTACAGCAAGGGCGATGTCTGGGTTGGAGGAGTCTTTAATCCAGGTCTCAGTTAAAAATAGTGCGTCCCAGGATGTGGAGGACAGTAATAACCAGATGTCATTGGCGTGGCAGGGTAGAGAGCGGCAGTTCACTAATCCCATAGAGTAGGTTTTGGTGGGAGGGGGCTGATTGGTTGCGGGTTTACGGGGGCGAGTCCAGTCGGGGCATAGAGAGAAAGGGCAGTTTAGACATTTGTGCAAAGAAGGGCTAGGTAGAGGGAAGTTGCAAGGAGTAGGAGACGAGCAGGAAGTCTTACCTAGGTCTAGTAGCTGTGTTCTGGTCCACGTTAGTCTCTGAGCGGGTGTGGACTAACAGCAAGGCTGGCCCTAGGCCCGGAGCAGGCGCGGACTTCGGCGCGCATTCGTCGCGCCCGCTGCGCTCGTCCGCTGCGCGACCGAAAGAGACACATATTTTATAGAGAGCAGATGTCGGGGAAGAGGCGCGTGGCCTCCTAAAAAGGGGCGTGGCCTTAGGGTGCGGCGGGAAATGGCGGCAATAAGACTAACAATCATTTATTTCTACACGATCAAATATCAGGGAGCTAGTTTTACCCCATCTTCTTCTATGGCAAGGATTGCATTCTGCCAGCAACCACTGTGACCATTTGGAACAGTCTTGGCTCATGTACCCAGCATCACTATAATATAGACACATGACAGCTCGATCTGGTACTCTCACGGTTTTTCAATTACCCCTGATAGCTACTACTTGCATCAGCTGTTCCTGGAGCAAACGGTCCACAGTGGCTGTCAACTGACAAGACAATGAAGGCTTAGGGAAAATTAAATGATTTCCCCAAAAACCTCTGTTTCCCTATATTCTCTCTAATATTCGAAGCTCAACTAACATTACTACCTCAAACTGCTGACCGAAGATGAATTAACAGTGCTAAAACAATTACCTGACAGTAGACCATGTGCTATGCCATAGTATCTGGACCCTGCTCTGCTCATGACTCCTGGACCCTCTGCTGCTCGTCTTCCTCTTATCCTGAACTGTCCCCACTCACTGGATCCTACAGCTGCAGAACAAAAACGAACTGTGCAAGTTACAATTGATTGGGAAATAAGGGTTTCCTACTGCGACTCAAGTTCACTGTCATTTGTGCAATACGCAAGTGACCAAAAAGATTGCTATATTAATATGTGAAATGCATCACCGCTCCCAGTGCTTGCTCAGCCTGCAGCCGCTTACAGCGTATGGTTGTTTCTGAGTGTTGAACATGCCATGGGATCCTCGACAGGAGTGGGACTCAAAGAAGTCTTTACTTTTTAGGTATTGGTGAGGTTTACTGCGAATCATAAAATAAGGACGATAGACACGTCATGGTAGAAATCTTTCAATCAGCCCATCGTGACTGCTGCCTGGAAACAGCAGTGGGGATGTGGGGGGAAGGGTTTGGGGGGATCACTATAAAAAATAGAAATCACTTACCTCCCAGCCGGCTGCCCGCAGACGCCTCTCCGGTGTACTCTTCCTGGCTTCTTGTGACAAACATGAAGCTAGAAGCACCAAAACTCCCATGCTACCTGCAGCCAATCACAACGCTGCAATGCAGTGTTGTGATTGGTCTGAGTACCGTGACAGCCTGCATGGAGAAGTGGGAAAGTGTGCATGACTGGTTTGGGTGGCCCAAGAGGGCTGACCAAACACTCATTGCACTCTTGAAGGGTTGTACCATTTCCCCACCAGCTCTTTAGCCCTGCCCGCCCCCTCACACAAGCTGCTGCAGTAGGAGGACAAAATAAAATGAATATGACATTAGTTATCATTTTATTTTTTATTTCTTTTGCTGCTCCCAGCCACCACTGCACTCAGCATAGGAGAGAAGGAAAAAGAAATGGAGAAACTGTGTTCCTCCAAAGTAAATGAACGTGTGGTTATATTAGTGTATGCAGCAAATATTTTCAGCACAGTGGATATAACATTTGCTTACCATCAGGTACGATTACATGAAGACTCTTGTGCTATTATTACATTTGTAACATCTATTGGGCGTTTCAGATTTTGTGTGGCACTTGGTTTTGTATCAGTGGTCTTAGTATATGTTATATCTGGGTATCTGTGCCCTAGTGCTCTTTGTCTGTGCTTTTTGGGCCTTGTTGAAATGTACATTCGGTATGAATTCCATAGAGGACGAGTAGCGGGGTACCCAAGCAAGAGAAAACTGGAAGCCATTAGTGGTTGCTTTTTCAGTTGAGTTGAATATTAATCCTTTTTCCCCTCTTCATTCTTGTCGCTGGCCCCCATTATAACACTGGCGATGAGCGGATCGACCTCGCTGGGTGATGAGTGTTAGTCAATAGCTCCAGCCTGCACACCACTGCCTCTGCCAATTGCCTCCTTACCTTGTAGATCACCATTGGAGTCCACATAAGCAACTGCTTTCTGCCTGAGTCAACTGTGCCACTTGCTGACCACATATATTTCCGATTCAACATTATCTCTGCTCTGTGCATGGGCAAACTACTGAGCATGTCTGGTGGTCATTTTGGTTGTCTATCAGTCTCACAACGACAGGTCAGGCATTTCTGCTACATGGTGGCGTTTATGAAGGCCTGGTGTGTCTCAATTGGTCGCAATTTGAGTGCAACAGGCTGATGTATATATTTACTTCATTTCAGGGCTTTACTACTCTTTTGGTTGCCCAATGTTTCAGTCCTGATGAAGACTCGCATTGCCACGGTCCAACTTACCTTTAGGCTTTAAGACGAGTCGAAACATCGATGCTCTCTTCTTTGAATACCTGGATGGTGTGACACATTTTCTTGTGCAAATATAATTTTGGAAGCGATGTCTCTAATTAAGGAAAATAGTGTATAGAATCTATATCACAACCCAGGTTATTGAAAATGATGTATTGTGTTGATTGATTTATTGTGAATTTGAATTTGTAAATACACTTGTATGTCTGTCTTTTCCTTCTTAAACACTTGACAATTGTTTATTTTATGCACACTCGCTTTGGGCAACCTCTAATTTTCTTACATTGAGATAGTTATGAATGTAATGAATTAAATATGCTCCTGAATTTGTAATTATTGCTGTTGCACTCTGTGTTCTTGATTCTTGATTAGTTATAATACATTTGATGTACAGGATTGATCTATTAGACGTATCCCGTGACTAAGTAGAAATGCTCGAAATGTTTTGATTCAATTCCAGTGAAAGTAATGGTTAAAGACCATTGTATTTCAATAGCGTTCAAACACCCAGGTCTTTGACTTGTTGGGTCACCCCATTTCTGATAATGGTTACCATTACAAAAGCAGCACAACCTTCGAAGTGTGCTAAAAACAGTCATGCCAAAAATAATGCAAAATATGTAATATTATACACAAAGTAGCGCTTAAAGTACCTGTAGTACATTGCGCCGTTCAAATCAAATATTTGAAGAAAAATCTTCACATTGCCTGCCTATATGGGTTGCAACACATGTATATACCAAATTCCAAATACAAATTAGACTAGTCTTTTCCAAATACAAATATGCCGCAGTAAGTTTTCCTGAAACTACCTTAACATACAAGGGCATCCAAAACCCACAATAGTTGCCGCAAAACGGCTCTTACCCATCATAGGGTGTCCAGATTCCAACTGCCAAGTTCGAAATTCGACCAAACGGTCACTGCATGGCGAACCAACAGAAGAAATCTCAGTCGAGGACCGGCGCCGCCTGGATGGTCAGATCGGAAAGAAGGGAAGAAACGCCTCGGGGGCCAATACTCGGGTCTTCTCTGGCAGCGATCGCGTCCTCAGTGAGGTTCCAAACCTTCATCTTGACCAATCCTTTGGGCATCCGAGTCGCCGATGAGCCCCACGTGTCGGGCGCCAATTTGTCGTGCAGGCCCCAGCCAGACCCGCTAGTGCAAGGGGTTCGCCCTTCTCTGCACGAAGTCTTCAGACCAGACTGAAAGAAGTTGGCACAGAAACTGGAAATAGAAAACGTAACATTTATTACACCTCATGAGGGGGTGCTATGGTTCAAACAGTACCCTTCGGCATTGCAAGAAGTAGCACACCGAACTAGGGATACATGGTTTATTTATACACACACAGGGGCTCAAAAAGAAGGCGGTACAAAGCACAAGAGCACATTTCATGTACATATAAGGTAATATCGAGAGGCACAATCGATCAGTGGGAGGAGCTAACAGTCTTGGGGTTTCGGCTAACACATTCCAATCTAGGGCTAATCACTAACAGATGTGAACCCTAACGGTCAGCGGCAAAACAAGGAGACACTAATAATAGCCTGTTGCTGGGCAGATTCAAGTGTCATGAACAGGAAGACAGGACAGAGCACATGGTCGGCACGAGGTAGCATGTGGCAGTCATAATGGCTGCCATGAATGCAAAATGGAGTCCGTTAAATGTCAAGATAATAGCTAGAACTAAGATGTCTTTTGCTAATGCTCAATCTAATCGCTGTTAGATTACAACAATGCTGCCATCCTTGCACACTGATGCAAGGGTGCATACATTGGTGATAGGCTGCCAAAAGGGCTCCAGCGTAGAGGAAAAGGCAGCAATGCACTATATTGCCTTAGATTACCTTACATTCCTGCCCTTTCCCTGTCACGCAGCACAGCAAGGTGACTTGCTGCACTGTGCTGCACTGCACTGCATGGCATTCTCGTGACTACTGACTAGGCCCCCATGTCCGCATTGGATGCCTCATCCTCCTCTCACATTGGAGGGGTACAATGGATGCCTCAGCTGCACCTTCTCAGAGTCTAATCAGTTCTAATTGGCTGACTACCATTCTTTTGTCCTTGAAAATAACAGATGGTCCCAGTTTCTCCTGAGGCTGAGCTACAGCCTGTTCTCTGCTCAACACACCTGACATGGTTAAAGCCCTGCATCCTTCTGCTGCTAGTACCACACCAGGGGTAACAAGATCATTGCCAAAGAGATATCCAGCCCCTTGCTTCTCTCTCACCCTCATGGCCGACTTGTCATTGAATTTTACCTTCTTTCAGGCCATTGGGTACTCCATGTTACTCCAACTGATTACCAAACCTGGACCCTTGGCTCCAGTGAGAATCTCCTGGAGGTTGGCATACATGTACTCAAGTATAGTCCCCTAAGCATAAGTTTCGATCCAGACAGCAACCTCCCTTCTGACGATGCAAATACGCCCGCACTATACGGATGGATCTGATCCAGAGCATCCAGGTCCACCTCCCATCTGCACATTGCCACTACATTGAGCACAACAGGCTCCTCTCAAGCCCCTTCATCCATCGTCACAACACCTGCTATGGTGGGTTCCGCTGGTACAGGGTGTTTCACAGACAGATATTGTTAAAATGAATGAATTAGAACACACAGCAGCAGGTAGGGTTGAAGTTTCCTTTACTTTTAGTTCAGGTCCAGGAACATCAGATACATGCACAATGAAGTGCCCAAGAACCGTCCGGCTGCCACCGGCCCCACACACTCTACCACCCATACACCATCCTGACCACCATCACAACATTCCATCCATGCACATGGACATCACACACACAGCCTACTATGACCAAATAACCTACAACAAGCCTCACATCGCCTTTGTTTTACAGCTTTCAAGAAACACCATAATATACACAGCAATCCCCACCCATGAAACAAATAACAACCAGCCTGCAGGTATACAAAGGCCAACAAAATACATAAGGATTGATCCACGTAGGAAGTTTCCTCTCACACACTCCATGTCGTGTCAGGCCATGTTTGGCATAAGTTTCTGTTGGAGACAGCTCCACAACTCCGTCCATACAGTATGACCCAGAGTCCAATATCAGTTCAGGTCAGGATACAGAGATGCTTAACTCTAGCCCTGCACCATCCACCTTACCTGTTAAATGACCATTAACTTCATCAAGCTCTTCACACTCAATCTTACTTCCTACAACACTATGACAAAAGGCAACACTACGCAGATTCCATCCTCCACCATCCTCCAGCCAGGCCCCATTTCTCAGTACTTCTACAACCTTCTGAGGATCAGACCCTTGGGGTAGGCACTTCTTCACCAAGCCTGGGGTCCTAGCTCTGGCAAACTGCCCAACCTGCACCACAGGAGAGTATTCAATCACAAAGTATATCTTTCCCTCATTTCAGCCTGATGAGCTCCACCTTTTCTCATCACTCCAATATCAACTATAAAAACATTGATTATTTTCACCATAGGAGGATTGATGTAAATCTGTTCCGTAGTAGGAGCAGGTTCTACCGTGAATCGGGGAACTTCTCTCTAGAAGGAGGGTCTCCTATGGAGGAGAAAGAGTTGTATGAGGAACATGTGGATCAT
The DNA here is from genome assembly GCF_964261635.1 of Lissotriton helveticus. Taxonomy (NCBI): domain Eukaryota; kingdom Metazoa; phylum Chordata; class Amphibia; order Caudata; family Salamandridae; genus Lissotriton; species Lissotriton helveticus. Next base: position 1,708,476,912 of record NC_136069.1, on the reverse strand, counting down.
CTATTAGTATCCCTGGGAGAGAGAGGAGGAAGGGTGTCCTCCTAAAACAGAAGACGACCTCAGAAGGTGTCCTAGAGAGGAGAAGAAGACGATTAAAGGAGAGGTTGAAAAAAGATGAGTTTGATTCTAATAAATAGAACTGAAAGTAGCAGCCTTCCTTTAGGACATGAGAAAATATTAGGAAATTGGAAATTATTTCACCCCATTCCAATTAGGAAAGAGCAGTGGAGTAGATATATTACTGAGTTTTATGTGGTAAATGAAGTGAGGGCCCCACATATTCAATAGGTTTAAAAATTGGAATGAGCAGCTTGTGTCCCCCCTCAGTTGAGCTGATCGAGGACGTCATCCGATCAATATGAAACTAGGGTGCCAGGCGTCCTCAATAGTAAATAAATGTAAACAAAAAAATTTAAATAGTACCCGTGTGCTGGGTCCCTTGCTTAATAGGCACAGCTAATAACAGCTTTAAAGTGGTTTCCTGGACTACTGCTGGTTTGTTGAACTACCCTAATACAATTATTTTTAAAAATAACTTAAGAGTCAATCTGCATCCAGGAACCCTGGTGTTTTAATGAGTTTGATCTGGATGGATATTTTGTGCTCAGTTGTAGAGCTGCTCCTTCCAGGAGGCATCACACCAGCGGCAGTGTAGCTTTTCCTCTAGGCAATACTTTTAGCTGGAACTATTGCATTTTCTCATATTCCACAAATCCTTTCCTAGCATGAAAACTCTCCCTGGTGCAGGGTAGTATCCTCAGGGAGTCAGTTTTGAATTTTAATGTCAAAGGGTTTTATTGGTTTTGCATGAATATAAAATACAACATAGGTTCAAACACAACACATAAAAAAGCAAAAACAGAAACAGTACATAACATAATGATACTAATCTTGACAATCCTACAGACAGCGCTTTGCTAGACTTACTACTAACAACTGCAACCAAAGTAGTTCTTTCCAACTGGAACAACGCACACAAAGCCTCCTTTACCAACTGGAAGAGTCAGTTTTATTGGTAAGTGAATTCCTGCCGGACCTTGTGTATAATGCTCTCCTTCCAGTTCTGTTCTCCTTTATAAGTGAGGTGGTAGACCAGGCATATGTTACACAGATCCTACTAGTTGGGTACTTGAACTCTAAAGTATCTAACCACATAGTTAGATTCTTTACTGATCAGAGAAAGAAAGAGAGAAGATACTTTAAATACTGCCCACTTTATTTTCCTACAAATAAAAAAACAGATAAAAGATGAGTTTTTACACCTGGATTTACTCCGAAAAAAAGATCGAATGATAGTAAATGGTATAACTGGCTTTGAATCTTCGACCCATTTTAGGGGCATATTAGCAAGAACCTCGTTAAAATTATCGCCGTTTAGATGCATTACAGAATTCCAATAGAAGCCCAGGTTAGATGTGCAGGACATCTAACCAGGGCTTCTATAGGAATTCCATAAAGCATATTAGCAAGCCCATTATCACCGTTTTAAAACTGAGATAATTTTAACGAGGTTCTTACTAATATGCCCCATGGTTATAAGATGGCTACCGGGTGTAGTGTCTTGTGATCGTGTGCAAGTGGACCAGTGTGATCCTCGGGGGACTCCTTGCAATGTTTCGCCAGCAGGTGGGGTGTGTCTGGGTGTGAGTTTGTGATGAAATGCGTTCAGTTATTAGTTGCATGCTGAAGAATAAAGCCTGCTTCAGCCTAATGGAAAGAGGTAATTAATAGGTGTCCTAGAGAGGAGAAGAAGACGATTAAAGGAGAGGATGCAAAAAGATAAGTTTGATTCTAATGAAAAGAATTCAAAGAAGCAGCCGAAAATATTGGAAATTATTTCACCCCGTTCCAATTAGGCAGGGCCGGACTGGCTACCGGGCACTTGTGTGTGCTGCCGAGCTAGGGGCTAATTTCTCTGTGGTGGGGGCTTATTTCATTGATGGGGCCCTGCGAGCGATTTGAAATAAAAAAAGGAAAACGAATTTTGTTTTGCACACGCAGGTCTCCATCAACGAAATTAGCCCCCTGCTCGGCAGCACACACAACTGCCCGGTAGCCAGTCCGGGCCTGGATTAAAGTTTGGGATAATGTTTTGGCTCCTATTTTTGAACAATGCTACTCTCTTGCTTTAGTTCCCCAATCATGGGTGCAGAGTGTCAGAGTCCCACTCCATAAAAAGAGGAGTCGTGGCTGACCAAATAACTATCGACAAAGTCCCCTTCTAGAGACTGCAGGCACAATCTTGAAAAGCATTCTGGAACACCTGCCCTTCCTGCACATAAACAAACCTAAAATGCCGTTTAGTAACTTACATGTGTGTTGCTTCATACAGCACACATGTAAGTTACAAATTGGCATATTTAAAAAGAGATTTGTTTATGTACAGGAAGGGACACCTTCCCGTACATGAACAAACCATGACATTTTGCTGTTTCCATGTGTGCCGCACAAGGCAAAACACATGGAAATAGCAAAAAAAAGGAGAAATTAAGCATTTCTCCTCGTTTCGCCAACTTTTAGGACCAGAATTTTTCTGGCATTAAGTTCGGCGCTGCCACCAATTATCGCTGCCCTTGATAATAGGTGGCAGTGTCGAATTCAATGGGTGTTGCGGTGGAACGCCCACCGCAACACCCACTTCACACCCCCTTTCACGCTAAATTTAGCGTGAAAGGGGCGCTATTCTCAAGGCCTTGAGAATAAGGCGCTGACCCTATCACCTCAGGAACGTCAGAAAACGTGACGTTCCCGTGGCAATAGGGGCTTGAGAATATGCCCCTTAATTTCACTGCGTTTTTGCTATTTCAATGCGTGCCGCCTTCAGCACACATGGAAATAGGAAAATGCCATGGTTTGTTCATGTACAGGAAGACTCGAAGACTTAGCGCCGTCGCAGGGGGAAACGCCAGGCTGCACCATATCCTTGGTAATAGGGTGCAGCCTGGCACTTCCGAAGGGGCGGTGAGAGGCGTTAAGCCAAGGAGGCTAACACCTCTCACAGCCACTTCCTCGTGAATATGTCCCTTTGTTCGACAGAAATTGTATTTACGCTTTAAGTATGTTTGACTTATGCTTCTGGTCTGAGCAGCAGTTGAGATCTTTTATCAAGCATACTTCCATGATTCTAAGCTTTCGTCTATATTATAAGATTGTGGGGAAAGGTACATTTAAAGTATTATTGAACTCTTCCATTCCGAAGAAGCCACAGCTGTATTTACCATGAAGCCTTGAGCACAGTGTGAGACTTTGCTGCTCTCTGTTGCACTTTGATATTTTACTGTTAAACGTTTCAACTGCCAGTAGGCCTCAATTCGCTAAGAAAGAAAATGTATAGAACTTCTACATTCATGATGTTAAAGATCTGAAGCATGTATGTTCATCTGCAGGACTTCTCAGTCGCCGTAAATTATTGAGACCCCTGATTTAAAAATATCAGCTGCTGAATTCCTCAACTTATCGTTTTCTTTAGCTAATGAAATGTTTTGCATGCGAGCTTTTGTTTTTTAATTTTTTAAAAAACATTTTCATTGAAAAAATGTCAGTTATTTGGTTTTGCTTCATTTAATGAAATCTGTGAACTGCACAAAAAAAGTTCTATACTTTTATATATTGTAAAAAATCTTTTTACTTGTGATGTACCTTTTTGGTCTTCTGGACCTCGTATGAGTTCCAAATCTTGAAATAAAAACTTGACCAAGGATGCCACTAAAGTAGGGAATCTGCTGTTACAGAAACACAGATGTGGTTCACATTGCAATGATAGCTTTACATTGACAAATTGGGGTAGCATTTTTTTCCCCTTTTGATAATATCATAAACCCAAATCAGCTCCTACTTCACCTCCTAAAAAGCAGCCCAACTGTCTTTCATTTCTTTCTCTTTAGGCCAGATTGACAAAATATAAAACCAAACCCTTCAAGCTGAACATCACTGTCCAATCCCTTCATCCAAGTCTTCCATTAACTTCTTACCTTTCAAATTACCCATAACTACCACCACATCACCATAAGTAAATGCTACTTCACAGTCAGATGTCTCAATTTCACTGCATCATCCTTCATGGGCAGACATGATAACCCCTCTTCCACAGCCTTCCTTGCCCCCTGCAACGAATTCATATCACAACCTTACAATTAATTTGGAGGCTAACCTTGAAAAACATGGGCCTTGCATTTCCCCCACCTCTTGCATGCAACATGCTGACCAGGGCTTAATGGGCCTTTCATATGTTGAGGTTCTTCCCCAATACATAGTTCCTGAACCTCTCTGCTGGCATGTAGTACTCAACAATTCCCACTCAGGGCCGAGTGGTTTCTTTCAGCCTAAGGGTATGTGATGCATCCTTACCACTTTTTTGTGTGATAAAACAGCACAATTACACATTTGGTACCCATCACAGCTGGTTTTAAACAAGGAGCGCTAACAATATAATTCATAAAATATTTACTTTTCCTAAACTTCCCCCTAAATGGTGCTATTTTGGTTGCATAATTTTCACTGAATCTTGAATTAAATGTTGTGATTCCTAAGAAGGACATCAATTGTTCCTTGCGAGCTGTGAGTCGCTGGATCAGTATTAGAACATTAGAATTATAATTGTCTTATTAACAGTGATTTCTACATTTTAGTTTTTTTGAAATCTTTTGTTAGTAAAATTTTCATTTTGAAATGTCCACTCATCTTTGTGCCAAATCCAACCAGTACTTGAGTAGTAGATGGTGGTGCAGAAATATTTGTCCCAAAACTCCACACACGTCGCCAGCTACCACGCTTTGTGATTGCTGTGTCTGAACTGGTGTGTGGCCGGTGGTGACTGTGGCTGGTGTCTGACTGGTGGTGGGTGTAAACTGGCGTTTGGCCAGCAGTGTGTGTGTGTAGTGGCTTGCACCGGTCTGGTCACTACACATACACCGGCAGCTAAACACCAGCCCACACTCTTCAGCAGCTGCCAGGTGATGTGAATGCTGTGTCAGTCCTGTGGGTATTTAAAAATGATTGGTCCTTCAATGGCTGTTCGTTGATGTGCGTGTTGTAATGTGCTGGGCCCGCGTCTGGTGGTGTAAATGGTTTTATGTGTGCGACGCATGTAAGGTGTGTGAATGACCTGTAAAGTGTTTGGTGCCAATTCATGGCTCACAAGCTAAGAGTCACTTGTTCAGAATTGGAAATCTCATTAACAGCAATTTCTATGTTTACATTTACGTGAAATCTTTTGTTATTAACATTTATATTTCAAACTTTTCACTCACCCTCATCCTAAGTCCAACCAGTATTTGTGTACACTTGAGTAGTAGACGGTGGTACTCTTTTTCAACATATGTTTTATTTACCCCTTTGGTGCTCCTGTCGGCGGTTGGCCGACGAGAGCACTCCCTCCCCAGTGCTCCGAATGCCAACAGCCGTCGCATCCCCGCCCACTTAATAGAACGCCCGACCGCGGTGGAATTACCGCCGCGGTTAAGGCGTTAAACAGTTAGCTTCTTTGAAAAAACCTTAAGGTAGCTATTCAAATGACCCCTTGCTGAATGCAGATTTATGTCTACTTTTCAGAAATCAATATCACTCTGGGATCACCAATGGCTTTCACATCAGTTTCTACCACAAACTGGAAGTAGGTTTAAAACAAAACAAGTAAGAGAAAAATGCCAAAACTGAGGTAAAAAAAATCTTTTTTTGATTTGGCTCTGCATGTTCATGAAAGCCATGAAAATGCTGACTTTAGCACAGCAAACCTTCGTTTTGCCTTTTTTAGGAAAGTTAAAACAGGCAAATTTTTCAATTTTACCCTAATAATCCAAATATAGCTATATTTTGGTATTTTTCCCTGTCCCTTCCAGGACAATCCTAAATTAGACCTGGGTGGAGATTGCGGAGTGTCATTCTGTGTAATACTGCGAAGTTACCGGAAAACTCAGTGAAATTCCATGAACCTCCATGGGCGGGCAGGGTTTTGACCTTAAAGGGGATAAACAGTGCCAAGGTGTTGGAATGTGGTTTAGTTGCAATGATAAGCAGTGACCTACCACTAGTAATAAGGCCGCAGACACAGTAAAAATGTTCTGTCAGGATCTCAAAAAATTATATTCTTTCTTAAACTTTGGTAGCTGGCAACAAACATGCAGGCTTAATTTAGGAGACAGGTGTGTAAAACATTTAAAGACACCAATACATTAAATAAGTGAGATACAAAGACAATAAAAGTTTAAGAACAATTTATAAAAATAGGTTATATTTTTATGAACCAACAGACACCAAAATTACAAAATCCAATGTAGGGAACCAGAGATATGAATGTTTAACGATTAATAGTAAAACTAGCACTTAGAAGCAAATACTGCTCAAAGGGTTAAAAAATGTTGCGCTGGACTGGGACGAAATCCAGAATTCGGGCCAACCTTGATGTAACACTAATACACTTACTTCCAGAAAGTTTCTTGATACAGGACAAAAGTCCAAAACCCCAAGGGTTCAGATGCTCTTGTTTTCATCTTGAGGTCTGGAAATCCAACTCCAACAGTGCACCTGGTCAGTCTATGGTGCTTTTACCAAAAAGTTCCCAAACTTCACGAAACTTCTGGATCTTGTTCCAGAATGTCTCCTTGAGGGTTCAAAGAGTCTACAACACTAATCAATGGGCCTAAGATGTCTGAGGTGGTCTTTGTAATGTTGGGACTACAATTCCCACAATGCACGTAGCCAAATCCTTGAAAGTCCACTGGATGCACCCCAGGATGTGGACTTGGTGGAGAAGATGCAGGTGGGCTCACTTAGCCATTAGCTTGCAGGTAGTCCACTCCTTAATCCTTATTGAAGCAAGGCAAAGTACTTAGGGCTGTAGTTCCAGAATGTTCAGCAGGTGCTGTCCTACAGAGTGCAGACCTTTGGGTGCACATCAGGTTTCCAGCAGGGCAGTTCTTCTTCTACTTGTAGATTCAGACAGCAACTCTGAATTGCTTGGCAACTCTTCTAAATTCTTAAATATTTATACAGTGTTCCTGGGCATCAAGCGGGGTGCATTCCTGACCAATGGGATGCAGGGTGCCCCCCACAGGTATGACCACATTTCCTCCAAAGTGTATTCTTGTCCCAGGAACCACAAGTCTTCCTAAATACAAGATGGAGACAATTTCTCCTTGGATGTTAGATCAGACTAAGCCAACCCACTGGCATAGCTGCAATTCCCTAACACTCCCCTTCCATCCTCTTTTATAATCTAATTACAGGGGCTCCTGTTTGGATGGGGGAGCAGCATGTGGGGATGAGCCTATGCTGTTTGAAAGTGTCATTCTCCTTTTGAAGATCAGTTTGGCCACTCCACCCACCTTCCTGCCCGTAGCTTCTGCGGCTTCAGTTCTCCTCCCACGGGAAGTCCAATGTCTCTCTAGCAGGCGACTTCACTCCCCATTAAGACAGCTTGACTCAGCCTGGTAGAGTCTATTTTATTAGGAGTATTATATAACACTGGCAAGACCTGAGGGTATCAGAGCACTTTCCAGCAGTGCATGTTCATTACAAATAGGGAGTGTAATCACCCATCTGAGATGAGATCAAAATTGAGTGACTAAAGGTTGAGTTCATGTCTTGACGGCCAATTGACCTTCTATTTCGGTGAGATGTTGGTTGAGGAGGTGGTCCTTTAGCTATCTTTTGAAGTTCAAGAATGAAGGGTTTGTCCTGATATGTGCTGGAATGGAGGTCTGCAATTTGGGAGCCTTGCTTGAAAAGGAGAGTGCCAGGGTGTTTTGGTTTGTGGACTCTAGGCGGAAGGAGAAGTAGGGTGTTAGAGCTTCCTAGGTTTTTTGACTTTTCTGCCTTTTGAAGGGCTTTTTGAGTGAGACACACAGTTCTGAAGCTGCAGCGAGCTTAAATTGGGAGCCATTTCAGTTCTTTCAGGGTAGGGGAGATGTCGTCATGGTTTATGATTCCAGTGACCATTCTGGATGCTGCGTTGAGAGTGGTTCTAAGGGGTGAAAGGTGAGATTTTTGCAGTGCCTGTGAGTGTGGGGTTCCCGTAGTATAATCTACATAGTTTAGTCAATCAGGGGAGGCCAGCTCGAAGGCCAGATAGCGGCTTACAGAAAAGAAAGTTTAATACGTTATTTTCCGTGATAGTTATTCTAAATCTAACAGTGGCAGGTTGCTGGATTTCTCACAATTAAAATTTTGAGTTCTCGAATGTCATTTTTAGCTCACTCCTGTCAGTATTTATACTGAAATAAAATATTACAATGTTAGCCTAAGGAGCCAATTATCTACAATGGGAAAAAAAACAATATTGGCTGGTTTTCCCTCACCAAAGTTGATAAAACATAATTTATAATGTTCCTGCTTAAAGTTATATGGTGCACTACTGCTGGGACATGTAGGGGAGTCCTTAGGGGCTTGTAGATTGTTTGAATCCCCCTTGCCATATTATATGCTATGGATTTACAGGGTTCTGTCACTGCCATTTGTAATTATACCTAATTACCATATAGCTGTAAAGCAGAGCACTGGCCCTCAGTCTGGTTAGCAGAGCCCAGGGCACAATAAGTGTCAGTTACCACCAGTATCAGTCAAAAAATGGGGTTGTTCAGGGCCAAAGGATTGAGTTTCTCACACAAGGCTTACAAACGTATCTAATTAAACCAGATCAACTCTTAGGACGATTTTTCCCATTTAATTCCAAAACCCCTTCGGAAATCAGATTTATCCAAACGGTTTGAATTGTAAATATCGGGAGTTACATTTTTACAGCTCAAGTTGCAAACGTTTGATTTTAAATACTTTCTTAGCATGCTTTCAGTTTTGACGTTTGTGATCTAGTTTGTAAATATTGGTGGACACTAGATAGCAGTAAATGATCAGAAACAGCCTACCTTTGACAACTGAGTTCACATACGTTTGACAAAAAGATAACTTCCCCTACAAAATAACAAGCTGAGCAGTGAAGTTTCCCACAGCCACCCAGGTAAAGGCTTCTGTCATTACAGTGAGGCCTAATGACTTTCGACACCGAGAAGTCATTGCTGTCAAATGGGAAGTTGCTTTGTTTTTAGGGAGAAGATGATGCTGAAATATTGACTTTATTGCTCTTATCCAAACCTACTTAGGAGGAGATTTGCCTAATCGCATGCCCCCTTAAGCCACATTAAAGGCTCACTGTGTGATGGGTTTAGCAGATGTTGCATCAAATTACAGCGCACCTCAAATAGCAGAAGTTAAAATGCAAATGACCAGCCTTCAAATAAGAGGCGGTACATATGTGACGTTTAAATTAAAAAGGGCACGCAATTCCATCCTTAAACATTGTGCAAATAATCAGTTATATGAGGCAGCAAACGTAGGTTGGGTATAATTGTGGTGTAGTATTGCATTTATGTAGCGCTCACTACCCCTAACAAGGCACCAAAACTGGTTTCATTTGCGGAGTCTGAAATATGCACAATCGGGTTAAATCATCGCTTTTGTGTAAACGGTTAGCCCAGAAATATGCTTATCAGAGAGATCCATATCCTTCTTGGGGTGAAAAGTAACAGATTTGTCAAAAAATTTAAGCTGAATACCTGTTTGCTTTTTAGTCACCACCAGAGACTTTAAAACTTCATGTGCATAGCTTGCGTTACTTGAGTACGGGTAAAGCGTTGGCAGACAAAAACATGTCCATTATGGTAATTTGTTCTGCAAATCACTGCCCAATTTGTCCAAGTGAACAAATGCAGCCCTTAGCAATCCCTGGTTCAGTCCTCCATTCATCCAGTGCCCTGTAGAGACTCCTCTGTTTGCAGAAATTCTGCAGCACCTATAAAATGTTGTTCGGGTTAAGCGATAACTCGCTGCCAATATGGCCTGCCACATTACAAGTGCACTGCCTATACAATATAGCTTCCGGACGAATGGAAATCAACATTTCCTTCAGCATTCAGGAACCCCCAGACTGAGTTCAGGCACATTTCCCTGGCCTGGCTTGTTGCTGTGTATAATAATTAGATGCACACTGGTCCACCCATTGCTGTGGACAGCCGATGCAGTAGAAGCAACAGAGCAGACATGCCTCTCCTCTCTGCCAGGCAGAACTCTCACTCTAGATAAACACAGCTGCTTTTTACTTTATTATTCCGAGTTTTGTATAGCGCCTGGTTACCAATAGGCATCCCCGCGCTTATCAGAAATAACACAGCTACAAGAATGCAAGGATCAAACAGAGAACAAAAAAGTTTTTAAAAGTTTACGAAACCTGAAGAGACTGGCTTCGGAGCGCAGTTGTAGGGGCAGTGAGTTCCACAAGGAGGCCACATTTATTGAAAACCTTCTGCCCCCAGTTCTTGCCTTTTTCACCCTGCCAACCTGAAGGAGATGTTGGTGGTCAGAGCGGAGGGAACGAGAGGCCTTATAGGGCTGGACCATCTCCTCAAGAATAGGTGGACCCACCCCGTGCAGGACTTTATGGGCGATGCAGAGTGACTTGAATTTCACCCGGTCCTTCACAGGGAGCCAGTGCAGTGCCCTCAACGCCGGGCGGGCAGATTGCCGCCTAGGGAGACCCGTCAAAAGCCTGGCAGCCGCGTTCTGCACTTGCTGCAGTCTGCTCAGGGTAGATTCGGGTGCGCCCAGGAAAAGCGCATTACTGAAATCCAGCCGCGAGATAATAAGTCCCTGGATGAGAAGCCTTCGAGTGGCCACTGGGAGCAGGGGCAGAATCTTCTGGGCTGAACGGAGCAGGCCAAAGCACACGCCAGCAGTCTTTTTGGCATGGGTTTTAAATGATAGGTCCTGCTCCAGCCATACCCCCAAGCTCTTGATGGCTGACTTTGGCAGATGGGAAGAGTTAGCGCTCAGTGATATCACTTACCTTGTTATTTACCTCCCGGGTGTGGATGACTCATGGCGCGCGACCTCCCAGCCATGTGCGGCCAGCCTGGCAAATGTGCATCTGAGGGCAAGAGGTAAATTGTCTACAATGGCAGAGACAACAAACTGCTTATCTTAGCTTTTATACACAGACCAGAGCTCAAGTATGCTGACCTAGCTACGCGAATCTTCCAGGAGTGATCTTTACTGGTAATGCAAGACAAAAAGTCGTGCTGATTAATTGAACTCCACTGCCGGTGGAATTTATTAGTAATTCCACATTACAAGTGCATCGCGGAAATTCTATATTCAGCCAATTCCACCAGCAGAGTTAACAATTCCACCCCTACACAAACCCTGAGTACCTTTGGAATCTCTAGGATTTTGGAAAAAAGGACACAAATTTGGCATGGATGCCTTATGTGGAAAAAAATTATGGATGCCTAAGTATGAACCACCTCAAAGAGCCAAAGAAGGGTGGAACCAAGGGGTTAATAGGAACAAAGATAGCTTTTTGTGTGAGTAGAGGAGTTTTAGAGTATGTTTTTCTAACTCTCTGGAGTACGTTTATCCTTGAGTCATCTAGACTTGTCTAAGGACTACACAATTGCAACATCCATCTGAGAGGAAGCCACACATTAATTCTATGTGAGTAATGAATCATGGTAGTGATGGAAAAAAAAATCAGTCAATACATACAGTCTTGAAACCAAACACGTATGTGGTAGAATTATCTAAATGTTCAAGGAAAATTACCTTTCTAGATTGATGACTGTTCTTGCATTGAACATTCCCCAAATTCCAATTATCTGTTAGAATTTCAAATGGCTCTAATGATATTCAGCATATTTCTCCATTCAGTGCAAGTCATCTTCATGGCTAAACGTTATCTCTCAATTGCCAAAAAATTAGTTTCAGATGCTAACAAAACAAGGGACAAGGAAAAGATAGAATGTTTTTGTTGATAATCTTCTTGTCCTGTACAGAACTGCACCCATTCATCTTTCAGAAAAATTGTTTCAGCAATTAGTTTCTTTCAAGTATTAGGATGACCTAAGATTGCCATTTTGGTAAACATTTATTTGAGCATGATAAAATTGTTTTTCATCTTGGTCTTCTCAACAGTATTTTCTCTTAAGTATCCCATGTTTTTAAATCACCAGTGATAACACTGGTTCAAAACCTAAAAAATTCTAAATTAATTGAATTGACATAAAAGTTTGTAAACACCAGGAAACATTGAGCCGTCCTAATATTTATCAGGTGAGCTTCCATCCATAACAGCAGAAATCTTCAAGGCTATGAAAAGACCAGCAGGTATCAGTCTTCTTCCTTGTCAAACTCACACTCCTCAGGCTTACAAAGCAGATGATGTTACAGTGTCTTGACAATTTCCGATTTGCATATTCTACTGCAAGAATCTTAGAAAACGCTACAATTTCATCCAAATAAAGGTATATAAACTGACTCAAAAGATCAGAAAAGATGGAATTCATATAGCGCTAAAAAAATAGCAGGAGCATTCCATATCTTAAATGGTATTGCATAATATTCAACTTGCCAAAATGGGGTGCAGAAAACTGTTTTTCACTCTTTTTGTGCGAAAAATGATGTGCCTCAAAAGCCAAACTAAGTAATGACTTGTGCTCCATGACCTTTCTCAATTATACCCTTTATATAATGCTAAGGATATCTACTGTTTATTGTGATCTTACCCAAGCCTCCATAATCAATACATGGGCAAATATACTGCTCATTCTTGGGTACAAAGAACAAAGGCATCCCCTCTGGTGATGAAGGTGGAATAATCAAAGCATTCTATACATTTTCTTGTAAATAAGCATTCAGTATCTCCTTCTCTTTTCAAGTCAAGGAATGCATTTGTCCAAAATGAACAACAAAACCAGATTAAATTGTTTTAACATAGTCATCATATTTCCTATGAGATAAGCGGTCAGACTTTGGGCTTGTCTAAAACTGATGAAAAAGAATGACACTGCTGGCGCACTAATGACAGATTAGCTGCTACTTAATTGGATGTAGAGTACGTTTTCCCATCATTTAGATACCAATAACCTCTTGGAGTATAATAATAGCTGTAGCAAAATTGTGATGATAAATACATTATTGAAATTGACAAAGTTGCTTATGGATTGTAAGTCTTCAACCATTCATTGTAAAGAAATATATATTTGTAAAAGGCAATAATGTTAATGCATAACACCTCCATATGAATACCAGTGGAGGCTTTCTATGGAAATGCAGTCCTTTTGTTAGAATAGAAGTTAATGGTAAACTAACAGCAGTTCAAATTACATCAGGAGTCTTGTTGCTCTCATATGAATATTGTTCCCTGTAGTCTAATCCTGATCAATAAACATAACAAAGGAGCTGGGCACTTTGGCTGAGCCTATCGCCACCTGTGAACACCTGGATACCCATCGTTGGTGATTAGCAGCCCTGTATAAATGTACTGATTGGTGGATTGATTATCCAACAAAGCATAAGTATTGAAAATCTTTATTTTTTTAGATCTAATAGCAATTGTCATTAGAAATAAATGATTACTAGTGTTATTCATAGATGATCAAACAGATCAATAAGACTAACAATAATTTATTTCTACACGATCAAATATCAGGGAGCTAGTTTTACCCCATCTTCTTCTATGGCAAGGATTGCATTCTGCCAGCGACCACTGTGACCATTTGGAACAGTCTTGGCTCATGTACCAAGCATCACTACAATATAGACACATGACAGCTCGATCTGGTACTCTCACGGTTTTTCAATTACCCCTGATAGCTACTACTTGTATCAGCTGTTCCTGGAGCAAACGGTCCACAGTGCCTGTCAACTGACAAGACAATGAAGGCTTAGGGAAAATTAAATGATTTCCCCAAAAACCTCTTTTTCCCTATATTCTCTCTAATATTCTAAGCTCAACTAACATTACTACCTCAAACTGCTGACCGAAGATGAATTAACAGTGCTAAAACAATTACCTGACAGTAGACCATGTGCTATGCCATAGTATCTGGACCCTGCTCTGCTCATGACTCCTGGACCCTCTGATGCTCATCTTCCTCTTATCCTGAGCTGTCCCCACTCACTGGATCCTACAGCTGCAGAACAAAAACGAACTGTGCAAGTTACAATTGATTGGGAAATAAGGGTTTCCTACTGCGATTCAAGTTCAATGTCATTTGTGCAATACGCAAGTGTCCAAATAGATTGTTATATTAATATGTGAAATGCATCACCGCTCCCAGTGCTTGCTCAGCCTGCAGCTGCTTACAGCATATGGTTGTTTCTGAGTGTTGAACACGCCATGGAATCCTCGACAGGAGTTGGACTCAAAGAAGTCTATACTTTTAAGGTATTGGTGAGGTTTACTGCGAATCATAAAATAAGGACGATAGACACGTCATGGTAGAAATCTTTCAATCAGCCCATCTTGACTGCTGCCTGGAAACAGCAGTGGGGATGTGGGGGGGAAGGGTGTGGGGGGATCACTATAAAAAATAGAAATCACTTACCTCCCGGCCGGCTGCCCGCTGACGCCTCTCCTGTGTACTCTTCCTGGCTTCTTGTGACAAACATGAAGCTAGAAGCACCAAAATTCCCATGCTCCCCGCAGCCAATCACAACGCTGCAATGCAGTGTTGTGATTGGTCTGAGTAACGTGACAGCGCTCACACGGGGGCTGTAGGGGTAGGCATATTCTCCATGCAGGCTGTAATGCAGCCTGCATGGAGAAGTGGGAAAGTGTGCATGACTGGTTTGGGTGGCCCAAGAGGGCTGACCAAACACTCATTGCACTCTTGGAGGGTTGTACCCCTCCCCCACCAGCTATTTAGCCCCGCCCGCCCCCTCACACAAGCTGCTGCAGTAGGAGGACAAAATAAAATGAATATGACATTAGTTATCATTTTGTTTTTTCTTTCTTTTGCTGCTCCCAGCCACCACTGCACTCAGCATAGGAGAGAAGGAAAAAGAAATGGAGAAACTGTGTTCGTCCAAAGTAAATGAATGTGTGGTTATATTACTGTATGGAGCAAATATTTTCAGCACAGTGGATATAACTTTTGCTTACCATCAGGTACGATTACATGAAGACTCTTGTGCTATTATTACATGTGTAACATCTATTGGGTGTTTCAGATTTTGTGTGGCACTTGGTTTTGTATCAGTGGTCTTAGTATATGTTATATCTGGGTATCTGTGCCCTCGTGCTCTTTGTCTGCGCTTTTTGGGCCTTATTGAAATGTACATTCGGTATGAATTCTATAGAGGACGAGTAGCGGGGTACCCAAGCAAGAGAAAACTGGAAGCCATTAGTGGTTGCTTTTTCAGTTGAGTTGAATATTAATCCTTTTCCCCCTCTTCATTCTTGTCGCTGGCCCCCATTATAACACTGGCGATGAGCGGATCGACCTTGCTGGGTGATGAGTTTTAGTCAATATTTCCAGCCTGCACACCACTGCCTATGCCAATTGCCTCCTTACCTTGTAGATCACCATTGGAGTCTACATAAGCAACTGCTTTCTGCCTGAGTCAACTGTGCCACTTGCTGACCACATATATTTCTGATTCAACATTATCTCTGCTCTGTGCATGGGCAAACTACTGAGCATGTCTGGTGGTCATTTTGGTTGCCTATCAGTCTCACAACGAACGGTCAGGCATTTCTGCTACATGGTGGCGTTTATGAAGGCCTGGTGTATCTCAATACTGGATTCAGGGTATTCCAATTGTATGGCACATTAAAAACATCATGCCATTTGTCAATTTTGAGGAAACGTTTGTCACTCAGTAGGAGTGACTATTCAGCATGCAAGCCATCAGTGTTCCATCACCTTTCCTAAAATCTCCTGGCAAATCACCCATAGCATGGAATGAATGATTTAGAGGATTTAATCAATTTGTACGTGCTGTTGATGGTTCTAAATTTAAAGCTGGTAGGAAGGGTTGGCTTTTAGAGCACTCATTTGGTATTACGGGCCTAGAAATATGGGCACATCTGCCTGATCCCTTACCAGAAGAATTCGAGGATGAAATGGATGAGTATGAAAGTGCTGTAAAGGGAGAAGTTGGAAATGAAGGTGTCTTGGCAGTGAGTAGTAGGAATTAACTCACTCTGTGCAGTACCCAACATTGTGCATTTGTAGCTCTTACAAAAGAGGAGGAGCAAGGGAGGAAGCAAGAAGCAGGATCTCATGAAAGAAGAGGAGCAGGAGGAGCTATATGGGGCTACAGAAACCTCTTCCTGCCGACTATTCCTCTGGTTGAGCAGGTAAGAACAATTCCACAGAAATCTCTACAGCAAAACTAACGGTATTTTAATTACTGTTGTTATTATCAACCTCATCATCATCAAATTTACAAATTTTACATGCATTAGCAATATGATTATTATTAGTAGTATCATCATTGCCAATTAAATACTATGCAATGGTGGATTAATATTTTTCTTGGAAAAGTGAGCACCCCGGGGCCCCAGGACAGAGGAGAGATGTCAGGCTTGGAAGGTGAGTAACCAGTGGCCCCAGGACTTAGGAGAGATGTCAGATTTGGAAGGTGAGCACCCAGGGAGCTCCCAGGGGCCCCAGAACTGACAAGAGATTTCAGTCTTGGAAGGTGTAGTACCCCATGAGAGAGACAAGATATCAGGGTTAGAGGGTGAGCACCCTGGGGCGGCAGTACTGAGAAGAGATGTCAGGCTTGAAAGGTGAGGTACCAGGAGAGAGGAGCAATGTTAGGATAGGGGGAGAGACACCCTGGGGCCACAGGACACAGGAGAGATATCAGGCTTAAAAGATGAGTTAACCTAGGGCTGGGGAAAAGAGGAGCTATTTCAAGCTTGGAAGGAGAGCTACCCTGGGGCTCCAGGACAGAGGAGAGATGTGTGGCTTGGAAAGCGAGGCACCAGGGGCTCCAGGACAGAGGAGAGATGTCAGGGTTGGAAGGAGAGGCACCCCAGTGGCCCCTGGACGAGGAGCTATGTCAAGCTTGGAAGATGAGACTATCTGGGTCCCCTGGACAGGAGAGCAATATCAGGCTTGGAAGGTGAGGCACCCTGGGCCCCAAGTCCGAGAAGAGATGTCAGGCTTGGAAGGAAAGGCGTCCCAGGAGAGAAAGAGATATTTTAGTGAGGAGCCTCACAGAGATGGTCTACAGTTAGGCCATGGTACTCACCCCCATGGCTCACCACAGCACCTCAAAGGTCACTGCTGGCGTCATTCCACACCCACACCACTTATCCACAGAGCCCCCTACTACCCTCATCCAGAGTGCCCTGGTAATCCTACTGGGGCCAACAACAGGAGATACTGGCCTCATAAGGACTGACTTCATCAAACCACTTCACTCGCTCAAAGCAGCCAACATGTCAGGGTGAAAATCTGCATGAAAATAAAGAAATGCAAGTGGGAACAGAAATATAGATTCTCGGGTTATTTTTATTAAACTGTAAATGGGGGTAATCTCAGTCCAAAAAACAGCTCCCTCCCAAGGGGCCTTAGTGATACACTGCCCTGCCACACTCTGGCACCCTACTGGAGTTCCTGCACTTTGATGCTGGCCAATGGTTTTGATCTGAATACGAATATCCAAAATATTCTGGCAAATTCATGAATATTTTTTGCACCACCGGAGGCATGGATGGATAGACCACATCGTTGGGACCCTGGCAGGGGTAGTTATTCTCTGGGTAGTCTGCAGGTGTTTTGCAATGTATCCGCTGCCACATTGCATAAATCCTACAAAAGGGAACAAAAATGCATTGCATGTTTCAAATGTTATTCTTAGGGAAAACAGAAAACATTAGCCCAAAATGAGCACATGCATACAAAATGCATTACCTAAAAGTGAGTGCATGCATCTAGAAAGTCACAGCACTATCATAGCGGGGCTCGTCCCTCGTGCCACCAAACAGCAGGTTTAGGATGTCTTCTCCCCTCCCGAGCAGGACTCAGTAAAAACACCAATACAAATTAGAAATATATTTAAACTTCAACCCATACACAACCTGCTCAGCAATACTGCATAGGAAGTGTTTACTGTCCAACAAGATTAGTTCAGGAACACAGTGGAACACCAAACCTTCTCTCCTCAATGAATAACACACTGAAAATAGCACTAGAGGTCCTTTAACCCTTTCGATGCGTCGGAAGGGCCCTGGCAGTCCGGTGTCACGGTGCTCATGTGTTTCGGACAGTTTGGAGCTGCCGAACTGTGCACGCGTCAAATTCCGCCACACCGCGGCAAAATGGTGTATAATATATGAATGGCAACCACAATGAATGAGAAAACAAATGTAGTAATGCATGTCATGGTCAGTGAAAACAGCAAGAATATTACTAACATGGTTATGAGTTCCTAACATCCTAACACCTTACAGCTATGTCTTGGCACTAAGCTGAATCTGAGTTGAAGCTATAAATAGTAAGCCTTTTGTTTAAAAGTCTTCAAATGGATCACAGCACATCGGTTTTCATTATGAAAATAGCAACTCAGCTATTTTCTATTACAGCTTGTGATGGAAATGCTTTGCAGTGATTGTCTGTTTAGGGGTGTCATGAAAAGGAGAGCAGAAAGGGGCACATGCATCATTCATAGATTTTGCGATTCTTAATTTGCGAAAATTACCGAATCGCAAATTAAGAATTGCAAAATGCTATGCATCATTGTTTTGGCTATTGATTTAGGATTCGGTAAAAATCGCAATTTTTACCGAATCGCAAATAAATAGCGAATTCCTAAGTGCATTTTCGCAAATCCCATTGATTCCTATGGGCCAAAAGGCCCATAGGAGTCAATGGGAAGGCATTTACAAATTCGCAATTTGTTGATGCATTCCAAGGGTGCAGGGGGGGTCCAAAGGACCCCCCCTGCACCCCTGAAATGCATTTGAAAGTGCATGTTTCACACACACATGTCCTAAGGACATGTGTGTCTGTAACATGACAGTTTAAAAAATGCATTTTTGAAAGATTTTCGCAAATTAACACGAGGGTCAACCTTGTGTTAATTTGCACTTCCTATTTCATAATTCGCATTTTTTTTTAAATGATGCATTGCATTTAAGGAATCGCACAAATGCGATTCCTTAAATGCATTCGCATTTTTAAGAAATGCAAACAAGTGCGAATTCTGAAAAAGTGTTTGATGCATCCCAAAAACGTATTTAGGAAGTGCAAACGGCCGAATTTACCTATTCGCACCGTTTGCACTTCCTAAATAGGTTGATGCATGTGCCTCAAAGAGTGTTAGCAGAGTTTTGACACCATTGTCAGTGATCAAAACCTTGGGCATGCCCTCAGGAGAAAAAATCTATTTGAGAAAATTAATTACTGATAACATGTTAGGAATTTCACAAATTCAACTTCAATCCATTTTTATCTATTATCAATAAGGACTGCTGCATACTGATTGTTGCCATAAGGAAAAGGACCTAAACATTCTAGCAAACCTTATCCTAAACATTCTCCAGAAGATCTACTGCTACCATGGGTGGTGTTCGCACAGATACATTTTTATCTGCTCTACCACATATCTCACAATTCCTCACGTTGTGCTCAGCATCTCCATCCATCTTTGGCCACCAGTATGTCTCACATAACCTTTTCTTGTTCCAAGAAATTCCTAAAAGCCCTGAGTGAGCTAATTCTAATAATTTGCTTCTCAACGAGACTGTAGGAACAAGCTTTTCACCTCTATAGATGATGCCATCATTGAGAGTAAATTCTTGTGAGACCTTAGCAAAACATTTCAATTCTTGTGGTAAGTTCCTCTCTTTTGGCCAACCATCAGTTATGTAACTCAAAACTTTACACATTATAGGATCAGATAGTAGGGCAGAACTCCAAACAAATTTGGAAACGCATGATTGACTCTGAAAATGTACAGACACTACTACACATTCTTCCACCTCATCTTCACACTCTGCATTATCATCAGTAATAGGAAATGAGAGAATAAATCTGCCCTTTTGTTAGAAAAAGCTGGAACATAAACTACTGTAAAATCATATACTAACAACTTAGCAGCAATTCTAGTGAGTCTTGCAGTCAATTTTTCAGAATGATGTGAAGGTGTGTTCATAATGTACACTAAAGGTTTATGATCCATTTTCAGCGAAAATGTGTTCCCCATAACAATTTTCTGACTTTATGTACTACCCATGTACACACTAGCATTTCCTTCTCTATTACCAAATAAGACGTTTCAACATCTTTCAACACTCTGGATGCAAATGCAACAGTGCAATCTACATTCTTGATCTTTGTGTAATGATGGTTCCCAAACTTGTGTCAGTTGCATCAACAGTCACGCTCACAAAGAGACCTGGGACACAGGGTTGTAGTAAAAGGGATTGCAACAAATCATTCTTAATGTGAGTAAGAGCCTCCTTTTGTTCATTTCCCGATGTAACATCCACCCTCTTTTATAGAAGACTGGTAATAGGTTCAGCAACCGAGGCATAGTTTTGAATACATTTATTAACAAATTCACATCATCCAATAAAGAGCTTGACCTGTTCTCTGTTACCAGGTTCAGGAGCATCTTCAATAGTCTTACCTAAATCTGGTTTAGGACTGATACCATTTGAACTGATAATGTGCCCCAAATACTTCAATTAATCTTGCGCAAAACTGCATTTATCTTGCCTTAACCGCAAACCATTTACCTTGATTTTCTCGAACACAGCATTAAGTTTACGGATATGTTCAACTTGGTTTGCACTTGCTACCAACACATCATTTTGAAAAACAAGAACGCCATTTATATCACCTATCATTTGTTACATAACTCTTTTGAAAACTGATGTAGCAGATGCCAAACCAAATGGCATACTACGAAATTGAAAGACACCATCCAGAGTGATTAGTGCAGTAAGGTGCCTTGAGGATTCAGCTAAAACAATCTGATGGTAAGCAGACATTAAATCATACTTTGAGAAAATGTTTGCACCAATAGATTTTACCTTCAACTCTTCAATCTAGGTAATGGGTGGGCATCCACCCAAATATTCCTATTCAAAGACCTAGGATCAATACAAATGCGCACCTCTTTGTTCTTTTTCTTTACTATGACAATGGGAGCAAACCAAGGTGAACTATTTACTGGTTCGATTACACCTTTATCTTGAAAAAATGTTAAAGCTTTGGATAGTTCACTTCTAATGTTTAATTGAACATTCCTTAACTTATGCTTAGTCTGTGCAACATTATTAATATTCAATTCAAACATTTTAGAACACCAAGAATATCATCAAAAAGAGCATCATATTTTCTAAGCAGCTGTTGAAGTTTGTCACTGAAATTAAAATCATCATTTGTAACCTGAAACGAAATACCAATACTATTGGTATGTTGCTGTAAAATCTCACAAGAGAGTTCAGAAAATGACATTACCTTTCTACTGTTGCCTGGAAGAAGTACAATATCCAGCATGGCTTGATGTATCAAATCTAAAATATTCTCTCCTTTGAAGGTGACATAGCTTTTACCAGAATAACATGCATTTTGAAACAAATCATGGATACACAATGACCTATTAGATCAATAGTGTTTCCTTGAAAAGACTCTTTTCTGATATCAGGATCTTCCAAAGGCTCATCTTTCCATAGTTGATCGGCAAATGAAATGAGGTAGCACTCTTCTTCATCTGTAGATGAGTCTTCGATCTGGTGTCTTTGCCGGGTATTTGCCCTGAGACTTTTCTTTTCTCAGGTGCTTTGATGGACACGTGTTTCATTGCTTTAGGCAGCGCCCTTCTTCCTCGGGCATCCCTAGTTTCTGGGGCCCCCTCTGCATGCTACTGCAAAGTGGTTGGGTGTTCAGCACTTCAAGCATGTTCTTCCCTGTGCAGGGCATTCATCTTGAGAGTGTTCCTCTCACCTGTAGTATCCACATCGGGATCCTGGGTGGCTCCTTCCTGGCCACCGCCCTCGATTTCCTCATTCTGTGAGGGAATAGAATCAGCATGTTCCGTCTTGACGGCCACCGGCTTGTCAGGCTGTTGCATGACGGCCAGGTCCATGGCTGTTGCCCTTGCATCTGAGAGGTCATGTGACACTGCCATAATGAGGATTTCTCCTAGTGAAATTCCTGGTTTTCGAAGGTTGAGGGTCAAGAGGCTTTTATTTCTGCACCCTTGGCTGACTTGCGCCCTGACTTCTTTGTTTTGATCATCGGCTGTGCAGGTGCTCGTCAGTTCTCCTAGCCGTGCATGGAAGGCATCCATCTTTTCCCCTTCCCTGACGGCTTGGTGGAGTTTGAACCGCTCATAGTCCGGGTTTGATTGCGGATCGAAATGAGCGTTGAGAGCCCTGACGGCTGCATCGTAATCATTGGCTGTTGCTGTGTTTGGGAGGTGAGCAGATAGCTTATAGATCGCGGCTCTTGAGAATAGTAGTAACAGGGATCTTTCTACTGCACCATCTGTCTTGCATGTTGTAGTAAAATAATTGTCCAAACGGCCGATCCAGACTTTCCACCTGGGGGATGCTGTAGCGGGGTCTATTAGCTCACTGAAATGAGGCAGAGCACTTATTTGATTGTGTTGTATGGTTGGCGGTGCGGGTTGTAGGCCCAAGTGCAGCGCTGATGGCGGTAACTGCTTTGCCGCTGCTTGCCATGTAGAGTCTGTCATGGTGTTTTGTTGGCCTGTGTCCCTGGGTAGGGTAACTTCACCTACCTTTTTTCCTCCTTTACTGTTTTTTCTTTTTACACTAGGTTATACACTGTGTCCAAGGACTCATGGGGTCACACGCGGCTGGAAGCTTTTCGCACTACGGCACGTTGCTGGTTCCGCTGTTTGGCTTGTGGTGAGAACTTGGTAGAGGAAAAATGTCTGGAATTTGTTTGCCGCCCCTCGGGTAGGTGCGTGCGTACATGCATCGCACAGATGCATGGTTGAGGTGTATGCAGGAGAGCTTCCTCCCAGCGTGGTCTGGCCTTGTCTGGGGTCAGGCATTGAAGCACTTTGCTCGGCAGTGTTACGGGAGGTGGTAGCAGTACCTGTAGTGCTTTGTAGGTACAGGGCTCGCACGCTTTGTGTGCGAGTCACTCACTGTGCATGTGCCAGCTCTTGCTGCGGGCTTCTTCAGGCTCTCTGGGTGTCAACAGGCAAAGAGGGAGAGGGAGCAAAAGCCACAATGTATGCAGTTTTGAAGGTGCCACCCTCTTCGCCAATGTGAGAGTGGCTTATTTTGACTGCAGGGCCAAGCTCAGGGAGCTCAACAATCAGATGACCATGCAGTGAGGATTCATGGGTTGGAAGTCCCGAGCGACCTCCGCCCAAGCCTGGCCAGAGAGTGATACAATGTGTGTGTGAAGCCCTTCCGGGCTAACATCTAGGTCCTGCCTGTGCGGCCCCCGGATCATTACAGTTAGCATTGCTTATGTGCATTACTTCATTTATGAATAATAGATTTTTTACAGCAACCTTTTTCCACAAACAGTCTTACTTTTTTGCTTTAAGATGGGGGCACTGATTTCTTGAAGCAAGCACAAGCTCCGGTGTGTAATAACTCTTTCTATTGTGTTGCATTCAGAGGGCCTCTGCAGGTTGCTTTGGGATTCTATTCCACCTGTCTCCAGGCAGAGCGTGATTGTACATAAGACATTTCAAAAGGGAAATATCGATGGGAGAATATGTATTACTGTTCATTGGTACTGTAATCTAAAGCATGGGATAGCTTGAGTTCACACAGAGTAATTCCCAGTGCGGGCTATAGGTGGTAGCAATGCCTTATATGGGTCTGAGAACCAATTGTGTATATTGTAGAATAAATCACTCCCTTTTTATACTTGGAACTAGAGTTTTCTTTATGGAGGAAAACAGAGATCAGCATCTCTGGAGAAAGGATAGGATACCCACCTCTAACACCTCACCCAGAAGTGAAATAGCAGTAGTCAAGCTTATACACCAGATGGGCTCTCCCAGGCAGGAGAGTAGCTCTACTTTTCACACACATGAGTTTTCCAAAAATTTGAATTTTCTTCACCAACCATACTGTTTTGGGGATAAACCAGTATTTGTCCCTGGACCAGGGCTTTTTAGCACGTGAAAAGAAATGCCTCTTTGCTGATGGGCACCAGCCGTATGTACGCAAGCTGAACGCCTTACTAGCAGTACCTCAGCTGTAAGCAGGATTCACAAACCACGTGAAATATATCAAACAAAGAAAAAAACACTTTTGTGTTGTTGGGCAGAACGCTGCAGAATGTCGCCATTTTTATGTAACTCTTTGGAATTCTCCAGAGCAAAACTCTATGGGCCTCATTTATGAGGCCTTGCGTGAGTTTTGCGCTTCCGATGTGTCACTTTTTGTGACGCATCGGCGGCGTAAAACTTGCCTTCTGATGCGCACTATTTACAAAGTGACGCATCTAAGCAGATGCGTCACTTTGTAAACCCCTGCGCTACATTATACCTGCGTCAGGTATAATGTATGCAAAGGGGGCGTTCACACGCAAAAAGCTTCGTAATAGTGACGCAGTGAAATCTTTGAGATTTCACTGCGTCACTTTTAGGACGCTTTTGCATCAAAATCTTGCGCCTGCCTCACAGCAGGCGTAAGACTGACGCAAGCCCTTTCACATGGGGCTTTCCCCATATGAAAGGACGCATTGCTGGAGTTGCGTCACTTTTGTGACACACCCCAGCAATGCGTGACTTTTGCGCTTACAGATACGTCAGAAATACTGACGTATCTGTAACTCCTTGCGACATGATGCGTCATTTTATAAATATGACGCATCAATCATGTCGCAGGGAGAGCGCAGTGAAAAGTGACGCATCGCTGCGTGAAGACAGCGATGCGTCACTTTTCACTGCCCTATGGGCCTTATTTATGAAGGCCTTGCGCCGCCGGTGCGTCACTTTTAAAATGGGAAAAAGTGACGTACCGGCGGCGCAAGGCCTTCATAAATAAGGCCCTATGCATTCTGCCCAGCCCAAGGTTTGATTTCCAAAATGGGGACTTGCAAGCATAAGTATATTAACTCCCATGTGATACTGAGGCATTGAGGAATGGTTTCATAATGCACAGCAACACAGCCCACTAGTGGTTTGCATGGCCAGTTTTTAACCACCCTCATACACATCTGTTTTTTCTCTCTTCCTGCTCTCTAAACAGTTAAAGATTACCGTCAGCCAAGTGCAACTGTAATTTCCATCCATCGTTGAAGGGAAATAGGATATCACAAAACTTTGTGAGTGACTGGGTAAAAAGGTTTGCGGAAGAGGATAGAAATGAACAATCCATCCGACTGGATGCAAAAAAACTTCCTAAAACTTAACGGCGAAAAAACCGAGTTAATCGTGTTGGGCAAAAATAAAGAACTTTGGGGACCCCAACATTGGCCAACTGAAATGGGCACCCCCCCTACCCCGGTTACTCATGCTCGCAACCTGGGCGTCATTATTGACGACTCACTCAGTTTACATCAGCAAGCGGTAAAGACTTCAGCCACCTGCTTTGCCATATTAAAATGGCTAAAAAAGATCTGTTGGATGCTGCCTGAAAACACCAAGAAAACAGTTGTCAATGCCCTAATAACATCTAGGCTAGATTATGGCAACGTTTTGTACCTGGGGGCGAACAAAGCTACTGTCCGCAGGTTGCAATCAGTGCAAAATGCAGCAGCCAGACTTCTCTGTAAAATTCCCATCTCTACTCCAACCACTAAATACATCAGGAAGTTACACTGGCTAAAAATTGAAAACCGAGTTAAATTCAAATCTCTATGTTTTATGCACAGGATTTCCACCAACACCGCTCCTAAATATCTGCAAAACCTGGTGCGCCCCTACCGTCCTTCCAGATCTCTTCGGTCTTCCACGGCAAATCATTTTGAAATTCCAAGGACCAGGCTGTCACGCATGGGTGGCAAGTCCTTCTCATTCCTAGGACCTTCGCTCTGGAATTCAATGCCACATACATTGCGGTCTGAGTCGAATTACATCACATTCAGAAAAGCCTTAAAAACATGGCTCTTTAACATCTAGTTTCTGTAACCGCATTGCTATTGGGATCTGCCGCGCCGGGAAACCCTTTGTTGGGTAGCTGTGCGCATTACAAATGTAAACAAATAAATAAATAAATAAATACTTGCAGAGCAGAACAGCACTTTTTGTCCAGTTTATAATAGTTCCAATGCTAATGCACAAAAACGTCAAGTGGACGTCTTATCAATACACCTGGAAACCGATGAGTGGATTGGATCACTGATCTAATATCGACTCCTATAACAACGAACTACAAAAATATTGAGTCAACAATATTGTATACAAAAATATCGACACCCAATACACAAAACAGAAATAACTCAAACATCGATAAAAAATAAAACAAATACACTGAAAGTCCAAGAACAAATAAATAAACAAACAATACAGCATAAAATAATTACAACAAGCAAAAATAAACAAACATAAATATATATCAAATATTAAAAAATATATAACATTTATCTACATACACATTTTAATACCAATAATACACACAAAAAAAAAACATTAAATAAACATAATAAATCTTAAACAAACTAAATGGTAACTGCCCAAAAATTTTAAAAAGCTATCTCGACCAATCAATTTAAACTACACCAATACAAACCAATAGAAAACTCTAACTAATTAAATAGAACTATAAAACCAATCAATTAATTGATTAACACAAAATATACCGTATAACAGACAGAAAAAGGAGGAGGCACAAATCTTTGCAAGAAAGAAAACAGAACGAAAAAGAACTACACAATCAACTATTCAGAAAAACTTTAATTAAAGGTAAAAACAAAACTTTGTAACTAAATAATTAAAATTAGCTTAAAAACAATTAACTAAAATTATACCATGTTTTCCTTAATATGACACGGATTAGACTTCACTAAAACACCACCTAAAAAATTCAAAACAAAGATTTACGTCCAAAACAACAATAACATCAACATAAGAAAATATATAAAAAGTAAGTATATGACTTAACCAACAAATAAAGTAAACAAATTAACTTGAATACATTTAATAAAAAGCAAAACACACCTAACAAATACTTTTCTTTTAACAGCTTCTATAAAAATCAACAAAACAACAACATCAACGAAAACAACTTCCTCAACTAAAAATAGTGGGGCAGATTTACAATAACTGGCGCATCCCTGCATATTAGCAGGGATGGCCAGTAATTTTGCATGACGGAAAATTACCCTTGCTCCACAAAGGATGCCTCGCATTTACAATGGGGCGCACCGTGGCGCAAGGATTGACAGTTGCGTGATGCATCTTGTCGGCATAAGGGCAAGGCATTGCTGGAGTCGTGTCGCAAGCACGACACAACTCCAGCCATGCTTCAGAATGCCTATTCCTAACATGCTGTGTCACTCCTTAGGCCTGCTTCAGAAGTCGTAAAGTTTTGGCGCAGTGGTGTCGTAGAAGTGACTCCGTGAAATCTTGTAGTTTCTACTGCATCACTTTTACAAGGCTTTCCTACGTCGGAACGCCCACCCTGCCTGCATACATTATACCATACCCAGGTACAATGAAGAGCAGGGCTTTACAATGTGACGCATCTCACTAGATGCGTCACGTTCTAAATATGTCACATTGTTGCGCATTGTTTATTATGCCGCTGCATCACAGAAGTGACGCAACAATGTCGTAAAGATGTCACAAGAGGCTTGTAAATCTGCCCCAGTAAGTATAGATTTTTTTACCACTAAATAAAAATAGAGGCTGAATAACAGAAATAATTAAATTAACTAAAAATATAATGTTTTCCTTTATGTTTCACAGATAACACTGCACTAAAACTCCACTTAAAAAACAAAGATAGACACCGCCATCATACAGAACCCTTTTCCGCCCGGCTGCAATGCGACCTGGGAGGAAAAGCGGGGGATGGTCTTTCCGTCAGCCGCGGACCCCCCAGCCATACTAATATGGCAGAGGGTCATTCCGGCACGGATGGCGGATCGCCTCCGCCAAGCCGGCGGTGGCTACCGCTGGCTTGGCGGGGGCAATCCGCCCCCATCCTAATGGGCCCCATGGTTCGGAGCCCTTCTGACCGGAATTAGAATCGGCCCCTTAATGTAAAAAACCAACATTAAACCAAAAAAACACAAACAGTTGATATTATTTACTACAATATATTTTCCACCAATATTTACAAAATCGATATTTCTACATTATGATACAAAAAACAATATTTTTAACATCGAAAAAACGTACCTCGATATATTCCAACATCGATATTCTTGACTCGATATTCATGCAATTCAATATTTCAACGTCAATATTCTGTCTCCTCACCGAATGGCACAATTATCCAAGTGCATTGGTCGAAAGCTTTTGGAAATGTAAAAAAAAAATACAAATGTATTCAAAAGGCACAACTAGTGCCCCAATACAATGGCGGGCAGACTTTGTCCGCCCGCCACTGTAGTGGAAAATGCAACACACTGGCAGAGGTGCGGCCATCCCATGAGGTCAATTAGGATGCGTCCGCCACACTGGTGGGCGCATTGCCTTTAACATTGCGGCGGGCAGTGCTGTAAACAGCACCCGCCGTAATGTTAGAGGCATGTTGTGCATTGAAATGAACAATGTGACAGGCACCGCGCGGTGCCTGCCACCTTGTGTATGGCAATGTAGGGGGTACAATAAGTACCCCCCAAGTGCAGCCCCCCCGGGGGCCCGTAATAGGCCCCCAATGCAATTTCCGCCGGCCTTTATAGCCGCCATGGATAGGCCATAAAAAGTGCACATTATA
The DNA here is from genome assembly GCF_964261635.1 of Lissotriton helveticus. NCBI lineage: Eukaryota > Metazoa > Chordata > Amphibia > Caudata > Salamandridae > Lissotriton > Lissotriton helveticus. Next base: position 1,708,448,297 of record NC_136069.1, on the reverse strand, counting down.
ATATGGATGGTGGTGCCTGCTCGGCACTTCCACCATATTGTGCCCCAGATCCGCATGGCAGACAATTGTAACAATTGCCAGCCAGTGGAAAAGCAGCAGACGGTCTTTCTGTCTGCTGCGGTACCCCCGCCATACTAATATGGCGGGAGGTAAATAAGGTACAGATGGCGGGTGGATCGCCACTGCCAGGCCGGCGATGGTGATTCGCCTGTCATCATAGTAGGCCCCCAAATCTCTAAAGTGCTATTGTCCCTCAATGAATCATTACTAATGGTGGTCGTTTCCCCTATTGAATAGCTTCACCCTTGCAGCTAATTAACATTGTGGAAGTGTTTGTTGACTTGTGTTGGTAAAAGTGCAGCTGATTAGCTAAAAGTGGTGTGCAGCCTATAACTCTCCCACCAAAGTTTCTGTGTCACTCAGGGATGCTGTTGCTCCAAAGGGAGATATTGAGATGGCACTCAGGTGAGAGTATGCATTCAAGTAATACAGGTGAGGGAGACACCAAAAGAAAATCCTACCAGGATAGGACGCAGCTCTTTAAAGATCTTAGCACAATTCTAAGATTCTCCTACTAACATCAATACTTTCTAATGTGGATGACTGTTACAGTCAAGCAAGAACTCACTTAGGAGTTACTACAAGCACATTATCTCAAGACAATAACACCTCCATCTATGCACTAAGGGCCTCATTTATGGGAATTCGGTGTAAGGCAGCGCAGCAAGTCACCTTCAGTGGCGGCTGGCATCTACGGGGAGAGAAGGCGGGTGAATAGAATTTTTTTTTTTAAACATGTACCTTGCACGTCCTCCTCGCTCCGGATCTCGGACCTCTACTTCAATCAACTACAGAGCGGGTACTAGAAAACTCCCTTGAGCAATCCTGGTGCTTCTCACTTGCTGTTTACCAGCATCAGCACTGCCCTGATTGGAGAAAGCAGCCTGTCTTGGTGCTCCCCAGTGCACTGTAGAGCTGTACTTGTTCTCAAACCAGCTGTCTAACTGCTAGGTGGAGAGGTTTCAAGTGCGCATGTCTGGCAGGTAATCGCAAGACAGCTGGCCATAGAGGCATATACACTTTAAACAGTGCACAGGCAGCCACTCTTCCCACCACTCCTGCCAGCTGCCATTCAGCAGTCCCTGTCCCGTCCTGACTCTCGGTTCGGGACAGGATGATGAAAAATACAAATGGTAATGAATTACCTTTTTATTTTTCATCTTTAGGGTGTGGGGGCATTTAAGTGGGGTGAGACCCGTCTGCAATACAGTGCATTCCTGTCCCTTTCCCCTGTGCTATTGCTGTCTCTGCAGCCTAGAGCCAGTGCAGAAACCCTTGCACCATGGTGCAAAGGTGACTCTGATGCATGCAGGATTGCCTTTGTGCATCTTCCTGCAGAAAAACTATCCTAAGAGGTGTTTTCCACTTTCTATGTGTGCTGCAGAATTCATCACACATGGAAAGAGGAAATAACAAGGAGAAAGGAACATATTTCTACTTGTTACGCCTCATCCCAGCAGGTGTACAGATTTGGAGGTTCTCCACGTTTCCACCACTTTGCAAATCCGGGGCAACGTCAAATTCCATGGGTGTTGCATGGGAAACCCACTGCACTGTCCATGGAATGCCTCTTGGGTGCAGAGTAAGGTGACACAGCTATATATGAGGCTACTCAAAGCCATGCAGAGTGCCTTTGCTTGCCCTCATAGATATGATTTTTTAATCTGTACCATAGAAGCGTCACAAAAAATGATGCTGCAGTGGCACTGGCGGCTTGTAAATAAGCCTAGTTAATTAGTATGCTATATACCCAGGGCTGGTAAATTAAATGCTATTAGTGGGCCTGCACCACTTCTTGTACCTCTTGCCAAGCCTTGAACTCCCTTTTTATTGAATTCACTAAAATAGGCCCTAGACAGCTCATAAGACAGGGTGCCTTGTAATAACAAAATTGGATATGTACTTTTAAGTTTTAAATGTCCTGAGGTCATATACCAGAAGGTGCTACGGGGGCGCAATGGGCGTTTGCACATGCTTTGCGTGCCCCCGGGGCACTTTGGTATTATAGAAGGGAGCACAGACGCTTGTGCGGCCCCTTCTGTAATACCAATAGCACTGGCGCACTTGAAGCACCAGCGCTACCTTCAGAGGGTGTGCCCTCATTTGCATAGGGGTGTGCCCTATGCAAATGAGGGAATTCATTTGACTCTGTGCCCGCACCATATTACAAATATGGGCTCAGAGTCAAAGAAGCCCTCAGGAGGAGCACTGACTGTGTGCCGTTTAAAAGGTGGTGCATTATCAGTGCGCCCCTTGAGAGCAGCCCTCTGCAGGGGGTAAAGGGGGTCCCATGGAACCGCAAGACATCCCATTTGAAAGTTCAGGCTGGTGCTGCCTGCACGGTGAAAACAAGAAGCAACTGCTCTGTGTTTTCACATGAATGCGCTGCCCCCAGGGCAGGGCATGGTTGCGGATGCCCTGGAGGCAGCGCGTACACCATAATGGGGCGCATTATCATTGTTTACGTCTGGCGCACCTTACGAAAGGTGAGCCAGGCGCAAAGAATGATAATGTGTAATACAGTCCCTGGTTGTGAAAAACCCACACATTCATTTTTCACGGCTGTGAGGCCTAACTCTCACATAGGACAACGTTGGGTTACCTTATTACATTTAATAAGTGATATTATTTGATGAGGAGCAGGGAGGAAAGTCATCTTTGGTGTCTGAGGAATTGTAACATAAAATCCTCTTTAATGCTAAAGTCGGTTTTAAGTCACAATTCTGAAATTGCTGCTGTTAGAAAGTTGGCATTATCTTGTTGTAACCATTTGGTGCCTCCAGCCTGTTCCTGGGTCACATGATTATGTGTAGTTGCTAGATGGCCTTTGTGTATTCCTCCAAGACAGCATTACGAAGGAAGGTCAGGTTGGTGACAGAATGGGTAATTCTGACCTAATGGGGGGAACGTAGCTGCAACATACCACATTTGCACTTCAAATGCATTGGCCCAGCACACTCACAAAGGCCTTCACACTAGCATATTGTGCTCAGATACACTGGGACTAGGGCAGGGAAGCAGGTAAATCCAGACATCTCTGTAGGGGAAACTCCAGAAGCTTCTCCCACTACAAAGTGGGCACCAGATATAAAAATTAGACCCTCATGACTGACTCTACCAATCACCTCTGAACCTTTTTCCGCATCAGATATTAAGAAGGCAGAAGAGCGGGAGAACACAGAAATCGGGAAGGCCTGGAGATTACAAAGACGCCAAACTGTCACAAGAGGCAAAAGCAGGAACCTGAAAGAATCGGATTAACGGCACAGGGAGTGTGTGGCAGTTAATTAAAGAGGCACAAGGTGGTTTTAATGCTACCAGCCTGGGAATTCGGCAACTCAAGGGCTTCTTAATAGACATTTGAGCACCAGTACTGTTTCTTTTATAATTTAAGCACTGCAGCCGAAGGTCTGCTCTGCTGCCCTGCTGCCCTGCTGCTCTGTTCCAAAAAGGACTGCTCTGCTGCACTTCCATCTGTGGAAGAAGGACTGAACCTGCAACTTAAGTCCAGGGTCTCTAGAGTGACTCCTATGGATGGTTGGCTTGTCTCTTGTTTTGAGCTACTGAGATACAACAAGCTTCAACACCTTTCAACCCTATACTTGTACTCTGTCTGCTGTGAGTCCTAACCATCCACGCGGTGGTCCACGTGGTGCAAACCCAGTCATGGACCCTTGTGGGGATAAACGTGCCAGGTCACCTGAGGTCCCAATCAGAACTGACGCAGGAGAACGCATCCCAATGTTGCCATCGCAGCTTCTTATTGGAAGCAATGCAGGGTGATACAACTTAATGAAGACCTCATATTGTAGCATGCGCAGCTACGTAAAGAAACCAATGCAACATATGACAGATCGACGCTGGACCCCACAACGCTCACTGGAACTGTTACTGCAGAGCACAATGCCCCACATCAAGGACTTAAGTACAATCCTCAGTGGGCCTAACCTGGTCCCTGTATCCGGTTCGAGCTCCATCACAGCCAGCCTAATCACAACCAGATAACCACAGTTGGTGCATTTTGCATTTTAGCTCTATTTGTACCTTTTATCTTGCATTGTGTTTTCATTGTGGAGAAGTGTGACTCACTGGTTAGAGGAGGCAGACCCTGAAGCAGAGGTCAGACCCGGGACCAGGGTTCAATTCCTGACGCGGCAGGGTCTTGAGCCCAAATATCCACGGACTCGATAATTCTCGTTTCGGTGCCTACTCGAACCATGGGTTCACACTCTGCAGCTCTGGGCATTAGCTTGCTTAATCTCCACTACGCCCCCCCGCAGCGGGATGCCTGGCTTTCACATTGGGGGAAGCCAGGACGGGTTCCCAAGGCAAGCGCCGAGATGCCTACAGGTAATCGAGCGCTATATAAGAACGCATAATAATAATAATAATAATAATATATTGCTTTTATTGTGCTGCAAAAATATTACTTTACATATTGCCTCTAAGTTGAGCCTGACTGCTTTTGTGCCAAGCTACTAGAGAGCCAAGTACAGGGTAATTTAGTGACTTTTTGTGGTTCACCCTGACAGGGATCGTGGCTGTTGCTTGAGAGGGGCTCACACCAACTCAATTAACCCAATTTCTTAAACAATGAAAACCAAAATCTGACCTCTTATCAAAGATCCTTCAATCCTGTCCAAATGACTGTGGCCAGTCTCATTTGATGCCCTGATCACTCCAAGAATGACAGACGCGGCGACTGAGGCTGCTCATGTTTGATGCTCCTGCCATTTACTTCACAGCTGATTAATAGCTTGTTTTTAAAAAAAATGTCTTCGTATAATTCATGTGTGTGAATTTTAACCCCCTTTTCTGTATCGTTTTTGGCCACTATAGGTGTGGCAGGGTATACTCAGACATGAGTCCCTTTCTCACTGCTCTATCAGGATTCAAGCAAGCCGGGCCGAAGAGGCTGAAATGCCAGAAACCGGTCCCCGGTAGCTTGTCTCCTTTCTGGTGAAGAATTGGCTTGGTAGTTTGGTCTGCCCTGTTCCCATGATGCACTGGGCCAGGGACAGACTAATTTGCATATAGCCAGGTTCTGAGCTGGGATGGGGCAGTGAGATAAATAACGGTGATGGATCAAGCCCTGATCTTTGGACTGGGTAAGAGTGGTCTGCTTAATTCAGACACTCTGTTCATCACCACCACCCCCTTTTCTGTCCCGTTCCGCCCCGGCATAGTGCCGTTTGTGCGGAGGGCCGCCTTCTCGAGCGCCATTTCCGCCTTACCGCTACCACTTCCGCCCTGCACCTACACATCGCAGGTTAGCGGTCTAGTGGCTGCAGGCAGGGAAACCTTTATCTAGCACGCAATTGCTCCCATTCAAATGACAGACGCGGCGACTGAGGCTGCTCATGTTTGATGCTCCTGCCATTTACTTCACAGCTGATTAATAGCTTGTTTTAAAAAAAATCTCTTCGTATAATTCATGTGTGTGAATTTTAACTGTGTTAGCCTGCACATTTTGTATGAGCGCTTCTCACCTGCCTCATATCGCTCCTGGCCCCGTTCCGCCCCGGCATAGTGCCGTTTGTGCGGAGGGCCGCCTTCTCGAGCGCCATTTCCGCCTTACCGCTACCACTTCCGCCCTGCACCTACACATCGCAGGTTAGCGGTCTAGTGGCTCACTTAGGATCTATAAAATGGCAATATGGCGGAAGCGCAGCGGACGAGCGCAGCGGGAGCGCCGACTTCGCGCCGAAGTCGAGCCTAAGTCCAGCCCGTCTGCGCCCATCCGCGGCCAATCGCGCCCAGCGGCCACTCACCCTGCCCAATCTTTTATTTACTCGTCTGCCGATTTACTTGCTCATCGGCATGCAGTTTCTCTATCTTCTCGTGCCGCCAGAGCGGCTTACGACTCCGGCATTTTAGTTTCCTCTGCCTTATCGTATTTGGGTCCTTCTCCCATTTCCCCTAAAAATGCACCATTGATCCACTCTCCACCTGTAGCCAGGACTCTTTCCTTGACCATCTTGTATTTTAATACTCGGTCCATGGTGAAACACCAGTTGGAAATTTTCCGTCTGCTAGATGACAGGGCTGTGGACATTTGACTTCTGTCAGAATCTTGGTTAACTGACGACTCCGCTCCTGACATCCTTGCTGCCATCCCCTCTGGTTACTATATCTTACAATCCAATCGACCAGGGGGGGCAAGCTGGTGGTGGAGTCGCAGCCATTATTCGCACAGAACATATTTTCTCCACCTTAGTCTGTACTGCAATCCCCAACACACAACTCCTTGCAATTAAACTTTGTTCTTCTAGGTCCCCCCTCACCTGTGTCCTTGTGTACAGACTCCCTGGCTATATGCCCTCCTTTCCACAACAGATTGGGGCTCTCACCTCCGAACTAATTATCAATAACGCTAAAGTCATTATTATTGGCGATTTTAATTACTGGCCCTCCGACCCGCGGGAATGCCGCCTCTCGGAAGAGTTCTCAGATCTCCTCAAAAGTATGAATTGCCGGCAACTCATCTCAACACCTACCCACTGCAAGGGGCACATTCTGGACCAGGTCTGGACGGCCAACCTTGATATCTCGCCTCCGCTGGTAACCCCATGCTCCTGGTCAGATCATTACTTTATATCTTTTACTGTTGACCTATCGATTCCTCGTCGTGCCCCCCCTACAACGAATGTTCTAGCTCGTAACTGGAAGAAAGTGAATCTACCAGAACTTCATTCCTTGCTGGCAGTTACAGCTCCTCTCCTTTCCGGTTCAGCCACTCATCAAGCTTCCACCCTTGAACATTGGCTGTTATCGGCTTGCAGCTCTATTGCCCCTTTAAGGTCCATAAAAGCTCTGCGCCCCCATGACGCCAAGCGATGGTTCACTGACCAACTAAAATGCGACAAACTGGCTCTTCGCCAGGCCGAGCGCCGTTGGCGCCGAAATTACGATCCCCTTCTCAAGTTGCAATTCGTGAACCTCCTAAAAAATTATAAAGCCTCTATTCTCGAGGCTAAAACTGTTTATTTTTCCCGGAAAATAATGGAGTCTGCCTCCAAGGCAGCATCTGGATTTTTTCCCCCCATCTCTATTATCGAGCTCCAGAGACTCTTGCATAAAGTCAGTTCTGGGTCCCCTAAGGACTGCTGCCCTCCCCAGATCCTTAGAGAAATCTTCTTGGCCTGCCCTGACCCTGCCTTGACCCTTCTTAACACCTCGTTGGCCACCGGAGCAGTCCCCGACTCCTTCAAACAGGCAGTGGTGCTACCAATTTTAAAAAAAGCCAACGCGGACCCCCTGGTCATGAGTAATTACAGGCCCATATCCCTTCTCCCCTATCTGGGAAAAATTTTGGAAACTCATGTTACTTGCTGTCTGGGCGCATTCATTGAGAGCTCCTCCTTTCTGGACCCCCAGCAAGCTGGTTTTCGACCGCTCCATTCCACCGAGGCGGTTATTGCTGCCGTCATGGACACTTTAAGAACTGGTGCCGACAATAACATCCATCAAGCCCTCATCCTTCTGGACCTGTCGGCGGCTTTTGACACGGTCGATCACTCTATACTGATCGACCGTGTCGGAAACGCTGGCATCCAGGGCACGGCTCTGGACTGGATCCGCTCTTTTTTGGACAAGCGTTCTCAAGCTGTTCAACTTTCCACTTTCTGTGCTTCTTCCTCTTCTCTTTCCTGTGGTGTCCCCCAGGGCTCAGCATTATCCCCCCTCCTGTTTAATTTATATATGCAACCCCTCTTGGCTTCCCTCCGCAAGTCCCCTGCAACAATTTTTATTTATGCAGACGATCTGCAGTTGATTTTCCCTATTGAAACCTCCCCCTCCTCCCTCACAGATTTCCAAACTACCATGCTAGTCATATCTGACTGGATGGCTCACAGCCAGCTCAAGCTAAATCCCACAAAGACCGAACTTGTGCTGGTGGGCGGGCTGGCCAATCCTTGGAACGACAGTTTCTGGCCCCATTCACTTGGAATCCCCCCTCGACCTGTCAATACTGTGAAAAGCCTCGGTGTCGTCATCTCTGGAGATCTATCTATGAAGGCTCAGATCTCGGCTGTAACATCGTCCTGCTTTTCGCACCTGCACAGGATTCGTAAGATCTGTAGATTCCTCACCAGAGATGCCCTCATCTTAGTCATCCTGGCTCTTGTCATCTCCAGGATTGACTTTGCTAACATCCTATACGTAGGGATTCCCTCTTATCAACTCCAGAGGTTACAATGGATACAAAATCAGGCCGCCCGCCTAGTATTCCATCAGCCAAAGCACCAGCACGTTTCACCATTACTTCGGAGTCTTCACTGGCTTCCGGTGGCCAAACGTTGTACTTTCAAACTTGGATGCACTATCTTCAAAGCCCTTCACAATCTTACGCCTGCCTTCATTTCATCCAACCTGAAGCGGTATATACCAACTCGCAACCTACGCCCTTCTGCTGATAATCTCTTGTGTATCCCCCAAATTCAACGTAAGAAACACGGTGGTCTCCGGTTTTCCTTTTTAGCCCCCACCTTTTGGAATTCCCTCCCTTCCTCCTTTCGGCACTGTCTTCCCTATGAATGCTTTCGTAGGACACTGAAGACGTTCCTTTTTACAGCAGCATATGAGTGATACTCCTGCCCGTGACCGCCGTATCTGTTATGAGCGCCAAGAAACCGTTTCGGTGAACGTGCGTGGTACAAGAATTTTTTACCATACCATACCAATAATTCTTGGCATATGATTTGATAACACTCTGCATTTTGACATTCATACAAAAATCTGTGCTTCCCACTTTACCCTTCTGCGTTATTAAGGAACATCATTCCCTTTTAAGGCTGAGCAATGAAGACTTCTTGTTTATACTTTAGTATATATGTATATGTGTATGTACTGTGTGGGCTCTGGAGATCAGCCCTAGGACTTGTCTGCTTCTGCTTAGGGACTTTTTTTCTATTCATCTGCCTCTATTTAACTTTTTTGATAGAAAACGACCAGCGGAGGTCAGTGAAATAGCAGAATCTAGATTCCATTCCATAGAAATTGTCTTCCATGAGCACCCTTAGACAATAATATTAATATTTCTTTCAAATCCTGTGTTTTCAGTGATATGACCACCAAATGCCCTGATTTTATATTAAAAACAGAGCTTTGGACTATACCATTTACTGCTGAAAGGCAATATTTATTTCCATGTGTTCCCATACCTGGCATGTCACGCAGTTTGGTGCTTATTTTCCCTCCATGTTAAAGAACAGTAGATGTTTCAGCGCCCAGGCTAATGTGCTGCATGGCTAAGTACAAATTAGGTCCCAAAGGCGAGACCGATTGCATTGCAAATGCTTATTTCTTAAAAGGGAATGGGCCTTGGCAGTGAGCCCACTGATCCTCTTACTCCTGGACCATCAGTATGCTACCGACCTTGATCGATCTAAGCAAAATACTGAGAAAACTTCAACACGTTAGAAACAGCAGCAGCCCTTGCAGGTAAGAGCTGTGGGCTGGGTGGGGGGGATTTCGACAGATGACGACAAGAGGACACTATTTATTTATTTAATGTTCCCTCGTGGCCGTCTATCGAATCCCGGGTCCACCACCCCACCGCTCTTACTTGCATGGCCCGCTAGCTGGTTCAAAATATGGTGTGTATTTGGTCCTGGGGCTACAGCAATATCAGCAGTTCACAGACACCCTCAGAGTCTTACACTGGCTCTTCATCAAGGGAAGCGTCCGATAAAAGGTCCTATGCCTTATGCAATGGACCATCTACTCCTGACCCCAAATATCTGTCTAATCCGATTGATCCACACATGTCTGCCTGATTACTATGATATAGGAAAACTAGCAGCAGGGGCAAGACCTTCAATTAATGGTACTCAAAACTAGAATGCCCGTCATGGCACTTTTGTTTATTACTAAGTACAACGCTTTCATTAATGCACCTAAAATGCACCTTATCTTCTAGCCTGTCATTTCTACCTATTCTCTTTCTCAGCACTTATGTCTTTATCAGGGTGTCTTGAGCAGCCTTTTGTGATTTTTTGAGCACCCTTACACCTTTGGTCTCCCAGTGCTTTAAATATGAATAAAAAAAGAAAACAAATATAATTGGGTGTCTAACTCATAAGGACTTTCTTTAAGGTGGACCTCACTATATATTGGCATTCCTTATGATCCCTAGAGGAGAGGCAGGGCTACGTAGGTCCTCCTGCAAACATCATTGCTAAACACTTCATTGGCTGCGAATCAGTCCTCCGGAACTCTCTCCAGCAAAACGTTCAGCCTCTGGAACTCTCTCCAGAGTAACGTCCAGCCTCTGGAACTCTCTCCATCGTAACGTCCAGCCTCTGGAAATCTCTCCAGCGTAATGTCCAGCGTCTGGAACTCTCTCCAGAGTAACTTCCAGCCTCTGGAACTCTCTCCAGCATAATGTCCAGCGTCTGGAACTCTCTCCAGCGTAACGTCCAGCCTCTGGAACTCTCTCCAGCATAATGTCCAGCGTCTGGAACTCTCTCCAGCGTAATGTCCAGCCTCTGGAACTCTCTCCAGTGCAGTGTACAGCCTCTGGAACTCTCTCCAGTGCAGTGTTCAGCCTCTGGAACTCTCTCCAGAGTAACGTCCAGCCTCTGGAACTCTCTCCAGCATAATGTCCAGCGTCTGGAACTCTCTCCAGCGTAACGTCCAGCCTCTGGAACTCTCTCCAGTGCAGTGTCCAGTCTCTGGAACTCTCTCCAGAGTAACGTCCAGTCTCTGGAACTCTCTCCAGCATAATGTCAAGCCTCTGGATGTCTCTACAGCGTAACGTCCAGCCCCTGGAACTCTCTCCAGCATAACATCCAGCCTCTGGCACTCTCTCCAGCATTACCTACAGCCTCTGGAACTCTCTTCAGAGTAACGTCCAGCCTCTGGAACTCACTTCAGAGTAACGTCCAGCCTCTGGAACTCTCTTCAGAGTAACATCCAGCCTCTGGAACTCTCTTCAGAGTAACATCCAGCCTCTGGAACTCTCTCCAGCATTACGTACAGCCTCTGGAACTCTCTTCAGAGTAACGTCCAGCCTCTGGAACTCTCTTCAGAGTAACGTCCAGCCTCTGGAACTCTCTCCAGCGTATCGTCCAGCTTCTGGAATTCTCTATTGTGCAGAATCCTGCTTCTGCTACTAGCAGAAGTGTTGTAGCTCTCTCGTGTGCAGTGTTCAGCTTCTGGAGCTCTCTCTGGTGCTGCGAGTAGTCCATTGAATGCTTTATGGCGCAGTCCTCAGCCTCTGGACCCCTCTCCCGTGCAGTGTCCAGCCTCTGGAACCCTCTCTGGTGCAGGGTCCAGCCTCTGGACCCCTCTCCTGTGTGGTGTCCAGCCTCTGGAACCCTCTCTGGTGCAGGGTCCAGCCTCTGGAGCCCTCTTCTGTGCGGTGTCCAGCCTCTGGAACCCTTTCTGGTGCAGCGTCCACCCTCTGGAACTCTCTTTCTGGTGCAGGGTCCAGCAGGAGGAACTCTCTTTAATGCAGCTTCTATAACTCTCTTCTTTGCAGAGTCCATTCTTTGGAACTCTCTCTAGTGCAGCCTCCAGCTTCTGGAAATGTTCTATGGTGCAGCAATCAACCTCTGGATCTGTCTGCTATGCAGTGTCCAGCTGCAGGAACTCTCTTCAGGGCACGTCCTGCCTCTGAAACTCTCCCTGGTATAGTGTCCATTCTCTAGCGCACTCTCAGGCGCAGCACCAGCCTCTGGAACTCTTTTGGGTGCAGTGGCCAGGCCCAGAAACTCTATGAGGCACAGTGTCCAGACTCTGGAACTCTCTTCAGGACAGTGACTATTCTCAGGAACTCAACTGGTGCAGCATCCAGCCTCTGAAGCTCTCTCCAGTGCGGCACCAGCTTCTGGAACTCTTTCCAGTGCGATGTCCAGCCTCTGGAACTCTCTCCAGTGCAGTGTCCAGCCTCTGGAACTCTCTCCAGTGCAGTGTCCAGCCTCTGGAACTCTCTCCAGTGTAGCATCCACCTCTGGAACTCTCTCCAGTACATCTTCTAGCTTCTGGAGCCCTCTCCAGTGCAGTTTCCACCCTCTGGAACTCTATCTGGTACAGTGTCCAGCCTCTGGAACTATCTCTAGTGTAACGTCCAGCCTCTGGAAATCTCTTCAGTGTAGCATCCAGCCTCCTGAACTCTCTCAAGTGCAACTTCTAGTCTCTGGAACCCTCTCCTGTGCTGTTTCCACCCTCTTGAACTCTATCTGGTACAGTGTCCCGCCACTGGAACTCTCTCTAGTATAATGTACAGCCTCTGGAAATGTTTCCAGTGTAGCGCCCATCCTCTGGAGCTCTATCCAGTGCAGTGTCCAGCCTGTGAAACTCTCTCCAGTGTAGCATCCTGCCTCTGGAACTCTTTTGGGTGCAGTGGCCATCCCCAGAAACTCTCAATTTCCCAACTGTCTGTTAAGAAATGACAAACAATTTCAGGGCTGTCTTCTGAAGTTCTGATGTCAAGATCCTGGCTGCAGCACAGGCATTTCTTGACTTCCCAGCAAGGACACTGAATCACAATCAGGTTTTCACACGATGAATCAAGATGGCGGCCTCCATTTCCATACTAGGCGAGAGTTCAGCGGATTCATAAAAAATGTTCTTTGGGGCAGATTTACAAACCCATACGGCACATTTGTGCCGCCGTTGTTGTGACGCAGCGGCGGCTCAAAGCCAGCGCCATGCTGCGGGGTATTTACAATGTGACACATCTGGCAGATGCATCACATTATAAAGCCCTGCGCCACATGTGGGCGATCCGGCACAGGGGCGGGGGTGTTCCGGAACGCCTCGGAAAAATGGCTGAGTGAAATCTACCAGATTTCACTCAGTCACTTTTCCAGACAGGCTGCATTAAAACCCTGCGCCTGCTTGAAGCAGGCATAAGGATTGACGCAGCATGTTAGGCATAGGAGCACCCCGAGCCTTGCTGGAGCTGCGTCGCGCTTGCGACACAGCTCCAGCAATGTGCCGCATTTTAGCAGAGATGCACCAGCAGTTGTAAATCTGCTCCTAAGTATTTGGGTGCCAATGTGTAGTGTGTCCTCCAGAGAAGTGAAGCTGGCATTCCATGATTATGTCCAGCTTTTATCTCTGTGAAATAAACTCAGCACATGTGAGAATGAAGGACTAATGCACTCGTACACCCGCCGAGTGCTTGAGCGTAAGCCTCGGATCAGGAAAGTTGTATATGCTGAATAATAATAAGAAAACTTCAAATCTTTGTGAATTATGCTCCATATTATGATTGTTGTATGAAGCCTGTAGGGTAACAGTATACCCAGAAAGGGTTGAACACATGGATATCATTTAAGGTATTTAAGGTAAGCCTACGTCCATGATTGAACACTTGAGTTATTTGGTGGTCGCTCTGAGTCACCTCAAAATTGTAGATCATGTGTAACCCTAGTTGTCGTGTTAGGCTGTGCTCAGTACAAAGGTTAAACTTTTGATGAAATAATGAGCAAAAAGTAGTTCAAAAGAGGGGTGACGTATTTGCATTTAATACAACTTTCCTCAACTAAGACCTGTTGAAGAAGTGTGTCGATCGGGCCTGTGTCCATACTATGTTAGTCCCAAACTTGAGGAATTTTGGGATGTCATCACGAAGCCCCTTGACCGCAAGCTTTACTTTCAGCTAAGAGTGGGAAGCCTACCGATAAGGGCATTCTCTAATAGATGGACTAGTGGGGGCAAGGTGGCTTGTCCGGCTTGCTCAGATGTTCCCGAAACCATTGGCCATCTTTTGTTTGAGTTTCCAATGTATGCGGCGCCCCGTCGAAAGTGGTTACGACCGATGTGTAGGTTATTGGGAACGAGGAGAGGATTGGTTGCAGTCAGAATTATTTGCACCAGCCCTAATATGTTTGTGTATATAGCGGTGGCAACATTTCTAGGCTGGGCATGGACGATTAGAGCCCGATTGCTGAAGACCTACAAGGTTAACTAATATATTATGCTAAGTATCCTTGTCAACTATCGTGTAATAATATCACCCACATTTTGATTGGTAATGGAATGATTTTATTTATGTATTTTATGAATTTTTATAATCTGGATTTTAATCTGGTTTTATCTATTGAATTTTATACATGTAATTTTATATATATGGAATATGCTTTTATGACAATCGTCGAATAAAGCTTGCCTGACTGACTGATGCATTTGCGTCCTAGAAATGGCGCAGTGAAATCTATTAGATTTCACTGCGTCACTTCTATGACCCTTTCTTGCGTCAGAACGCCCCCCTGCACGCATTATACCTGGCGCAGGTATAATGTAGGGCAGGGGTTTACAAAGTGATGCATCTACCTAATGTGTCACTTTGTAAATATAGTGCAATAAGGCAAATGTTTTACGCCGGTGGTGCAAAAGTGACGCAAGGGCTCATGAATAAGCCCATAAATATTTATCCTTGAGTACTGAATTATGTGATAGAAATATGGAACTCCTAATGCCTTCACGATAGATGCTCTAGCTCACTTCATCACTACATTACTTTTTTTTCATAACTTTATTATTCTAGAGTTTAATCTATTTCATTGTATGCCTTCTTACAGCCCCTCAGTTGACACTACTTGAGAAGTTCATCTCTTGGGTCAGTGGCAATAATCTTACAATCAGTTTTGGTGTTCTAGCTCTCCTGTTTATCCCAAAAGAGATTTAAGGGTATGTGATCTGCGGTCAGATATTGGGGTGTCTATGGAATGGGCTTAAAAGAATTACAATGGAGAGACCACATAGCAGATTATCAATTCAAAGGCATAGAGAATTAGCTGCTAACATTCAAGAGGTTTAATCGATGTTGTGTTCATCACAGTCGGAATCGGATAGATAGGACGGCATGAATTCTGTAGGTAAGTGTCGATTATCAGACACTGAGAAGTTACCTATAATGGTAACATTGAGCTCAAATCAAGCTTGATTTTTGTCTGATTAGAAAAGTCTTACCTGTCAAGCTGGGCATGGTGGCAGTAAAAGATGGGGTCGTTGGAAGCCAAGGTGACTTGGTTCATTGCTCCTCCGATGGCTTTGTGGACCTTCCTGTGCATGTAGGCACCATGATCTCTGCCAGTCGCAGCGTCCATGAAGCCTAAAGACAGACAGAACAAACCGGCTCAGATAAAGAACATGGGTGTCCAGGAAGTGACAGTCCTTGAAGATCATCAGGCTAGAAATACAACCCAGAGGCAGTAGAGCTCTCCGAATGAGATGGGGTGACCACACCATTCTTGGTCACGCCCCATTAGCTGCCGTCTTTAGGAGACGGCATGTTTCAGCCAGTGTTTATTTTCAACCAGTGGTTTCCGGTGCTTGGCACTAGCATTTAATTGTGAACATCAACCCTTATGACAGTCTGCCACCTGGGGTAGGACAAAGAATGGTATACAGTAGAAACAGATAATGGTACCACAATTCTACCCAATGAGGAAACAGATTAATCACTGTTCAGAGGTATATATGTTACAAAATACATTTACTGTTACTAACTAAGACAAGATACATAACTGGTACTTCCAGTACTCATACCTGACAAAACTTACATACATAAACATATACACAGATATACACAATTATTACATATGAATGACAATACATTTTTATATAAACACAAACAAACTGATTACCGACCTACTAGCCCCAAACCTAAGAAACATTGACAATGCCATGTATTACACCTGAATCTATCCTGCCACGTGGAAAAAGGCGATAATCAAACTGCTCCTGAAGAAACAGCACCTTGACCCGCCAGACACAAAAAATATACAGAGCGATCACAAGCCTCCCTTTACCAGACATAATTTTTGATAAATTAATGAAGGTACAACTAGCTCAATGCATCGAAGAAAATAACCTCCTGGATGAGACACAATTCGGCTTTAGGAAAGGCCATGGCACAAAAACGGCCCTCATCAAAGCAGCTGACGAAATCAGAACAATTCTAGACCAAGGTGGGGCCGCAATGTTAGTGCTGCTGGACTTATCAGCGGCTTTGACATGGTCGATCATCCTACACTGATCGATCGTGTCTCAAACATGGGCATCAAACTTAAGGCCAAAGAACTACTAGCCTCGTTTCTGTCCAACCGCACACCACTAGTGAGTCTTGGCGATTTCAAGTCCTCTCCATTCACCCTCCTGTGTGGTGTGCCACAAGGATTACCCTTGAGTCCAACACTGTGTAACATCTATGTGTCGGACCTGGCCAAGGTCATCAAGGCCCACGGGAAGGGA
The DNA here is from genome assembly GCF_964261635.1 of Lissotriton helveticus. Lineage (NCBI taxonomy): Eukaryota > Metazoa > Chordata > Amphibia > Caudata > Salamandridae > Lissotriton > Lissotriton helveticus. The sequence continues at coordinate 1,708,432,028 of NC_136069.1, read as the reverse complement.
CTTGCATCATACGCCGATGACACACAGCTAGTGCTCGCAATTAAAAATGACGGAGGAGCATTGCAGCCAGATTCCAAGATGGAATTCTCACCATCAGCTCCTGGATGGCGAACAACTGCTTAAAGTTAAACTCTGACAAAGCGGAGGTTCTGATTTTTTGCAAGCTTCACCTGGTATGGTCCCCTACTTGGCAACCCACCAACTTGGGACCACCGCCCCCCCAGTGTCGAAAGTAAGAATCCTAGGGGTCATATTCGATGACAAACTGGCCTTCTCATCACACCCCAATACCAGTGTCTCGTCATCTTTCTACACTCTCAGAATGATTAAAAAACTCCTACCCTTCCTTCCATCAAGTGCAAGAAAAACCCTGGTCAGCACCCCAGTAATGTCTATTGACTACTGCAACGGCCTGTTCATTAACGCTCAGAAAAAGATCACCAACAAGCTGCAGATAGTGCAGAATGCAGCTGCCAGATTAATAACAGGCACCCCCAAGTATCATTCAATCTCATCGGTAGTTCAAAAACTTCACTGGCTACCTATAACAAGCCACATTAAATGCAAAGTTCTTTGTATTGCCTTCAAGGCCATTCACAATACCGGACCCGACTTCCTGAAGAAGGCCTTCTGTGTTTACGGATCTACCAGAACCTTAAGTTCTTCAACGCCCAACCTCTTGACGGTCCCTCGCACTAAAAAAGTTTCCTGGGGTAACAAAAGATTCACTGTCGCCACTGCCAAATTATGGAACACTCTCCCTCAGCATATTAAATCCTGCCAGACCCTACTTGCTTTCAGGAAACTGATAAAACCATGGCTTTTCAACTAATAAGCACCACACAGTTGGCTCGATCCTCTTCACAGTCCACAGTGCCGAGTCACCCAAGGGTATTCGCATGCTCCACAAATCGCTTAAATAAATCAATAATTTTAAATGTATGTTTGTGAACAGGCATTAACCATTGAACTTCAGTCTGCCATTTAATATAGAGATTGTGTGGCTGTATGCAAAAGGATTAGGTTACAGTCCAGAGACAGGGGTTAGTCTTTCTTAAATCAACATTCAATAAAAGACCAGTGAGTCCCTGTGTATTTTGATGTTGGCACTACATTTATTTAAATATACTTTTTAATTTCCAATTGACTCCTCAACTGGAGGTGTCTGTCTACACTTTTTTGTCCTTTTCACATTTTGGCCTCATCAGGTCAATGGAGGGGCTAGAAGTGCAGCAGCTGTGCAGATGGCACAGTATGGCTCAAGTACGATTACATCCTGTAGTAATACAAAAACCAATCAAGATTTGATCCAAAACCGCAACCGGGACACTAGGTAATAAGAACTCTCTAGATTCCTTACTCGATATTCTTGATGTGAAGGTTGCCATTTTAACCAAGTGGTGCGAGGCTGAGGGCGTGGCGAGAGAGTTTGAGAACTCTGTTCTGTTCCTCAGGAATATCATCGCTTTGCTGGCTTTCATTCGGCATACGTTTATGACCCTGGATGTCGTAAACTAATGCAGAGTAAAAGAGGGCAGAGCAACGATGTTCAGAATTTTAAGACTTCCCTTTAGAGAACGGAAGTAACAGTGTCTGAGAACTGGTCCTGCATCTTCGGCACTCTGGAGCACCAATCAGAAACAAGGACAATCTCCATCTTCTGCACTCTGGAGCACCAATCAGAAACAAGGACAATCTCCATCTTCTGCACTCTGGTGCACCAATCAGAAACAAGGACAATCTCCATCTTCTGAACTTCGGAGCACCAATCAGAAACAAGGACATTCTCCATCTTCTGCACTCTGGTGCACCAATCAGAAACAAGGACAATCTACATCTTCTGTACTCTGGTGCACCAATCAGAAACAAGGACCATCTCCATCTTCTGCACTTCGGAGCACCAATCAGAAACAAGGACAATCTCCATCTTCTGCACTCCGGAGCACCAATCAGAAACAAGGACAATCTCCATCTTCTGCACTCCGGAGCACCAATCAGAAATAAGGCCAATCTCCATCTTCTGCACTCCGGAGCACCAATCAGAAATAAGGACAATCTCCTTCTTCTGTGGTCCAAAGCACCAATCAGAAACAAGGACCCTCTCCATCTTCTGCACTCCAATGCACCAAGCCGAAACAAGGACAATCTCTATCTTCTGCACTCTGGTGCACTAATCAGAAACAAGGACAATCTCCTTCTTCTGCACTCCCATGCACCAAGCCGAAACAAGGACAATCTCCATCTTCTGCAGTCCAGAGCACCAAGCCGAAACAAGGACAATCTCCATCTTCTGCACTCTGGTGCACTAATCAGAAACAAGGACAATCTCCGTATTCTACACTCCAATGCACCAAGCCGAAACAAGGACAATCACCTTCTTCTACACTCCAATGCACCAAGCCTAAACAAGGACAATCTCCTTCTTCTGCACTCCAATCCACCAAGCCGAAACAAAGACAATCTCCTTCTTCTGCAATCCAATGCACCAAGCCGAAACAAGGACAATCTCCTTTTTCTACACTCCAATGCACCAAGCCAAAACAAGGACAATCTCTTTCTTCTACACTCCAAAGCACCAAGCCGAAACAAGGACAATCTCCTTCTTCTACACTCCAATGCACCAAGCCGAAACAAGGACAACCTCCTTCTTCTTCACTCTGGTACACTAATCAGAAACAAGGACAATCTCCTTCTTCTACACTCCAATGCACCAAGCCGAAACAAAGACAATCTCCTTCTTCTGCACTCCAATGCACCAAGCCGAAACAAGGACAATCTCCATCTTCTGCACTCTGGTGCACTAATCAGAAACAAGGACAATCTTCTTCTTCTACACTCCAATGCACCAAGCCGAAACAAGGACAATCTCCTTCTTCTACACTCCAATGCACCAAGCCGAAACAAGGGCAATCTCTTTCTTCTTCACTCTGGTGCACTAATCAGAAACAAGGACAATCTCCTTCTTCTGCACTCCAATGCACAAAGCTGAAACAAGGACAATCTCCATCTTCTGCAGTGCAGAGCACCAAACAGAAACAAGGACAATCTCCATCTTCTGCAGTGCAGAGCACCAAACAGAAACAAGGACAATCTCCATCTTCTGCACTCCGTGCACCTTTCAGAAACAAGGACAACATCCATCTTCTTTACTCCTAAGCACCAATCAGAAACAAGGACAATCTCCATCTTCTGCACTTCTGAGCGGATGTATGACGTTACAACGCACACTTTTACAACGCATACCATTGTAAAAATTGCGTTGTAAACGTTGTATACCATTCTGGATGTATGACGTTACAACGCACACTTTTACAACGCATACCATTACAACGCATTTTTTACACCGCAACATCCATTTCAACGCACACCATTACAACGCATACCATTACAACAAATACTTTAAAACTACCTTTACAACGCATTCCACTACAACGCATAGTACATTTACAACGCATACCATTACAACGCATTACACTACTTTGCATATAAGGTAAGTGTTGGATAGTGTAGGGGTGAAAATTAATATTCAAACTCCAGGGGGTGCAACAGTGGGGTAAGTGTTGGATAGTGTAGGGGTTAAAATTACTATTCTAACTCCAGGGGGTGCAACAGTAGGGTAAGTGTTGGATGGTAAGTTATGCGTTGTAATGGTATGCGTTGTAATGGTATGCGTTGTAATGGTATGCGTTGTAGTGGTGTGCGTTGTAGTGTCATGCGTTGTAATGACTGCGTTGTAAATGCATGCGTTGTAATGGATGTTGCGTTGTAAAAGTTTCTTTGTTATTGGTAGTGCGTTGTAAAAATTGCGTTGTAAACGTTGTATACCCTTCTGAGCACCAATCAGAAACAAGGATAATCTTCAGCTTCTGTACTCTGTAGCACCAATGAGAAACAAGGACAATCTCCAGCTTCTGCACTCCAGGGCACCAATCAGAAACAAGGGTAATCACCAGCTACTGCACTCCGGAGCACCAATCAGAAACAAGGACAATCTCCATCTTCTGCACTCCGGTGCACGAATCAGAAACAAGGACAATCTCCATCTTCTACACTCCAATGCACCAAGCCGAAACAAGGACAATCTCCTTCTTCTGCACTCCAATGCACCAAGCCGAAACAAGGACAATCTCCATGTTCTGCACTCTGGTGCACTAATTAGAAACAAGGACAATCTCCTTCTTCTACACTCCAATGCACTAATCAGAAACAAGGACAATCTCCTTCTTCTTCACTCTGGTGCACTAATCAGAAACAAGGACAATCTCCTTCTTCTACACTCCAATGCACTAATCAGAAACAAGGACAATCTCCTTCTTCTTCACTCTGGTGCACTAATCAGAAACAAGGACAATCTCCTTCTTCTGCACTCCAATGCACCAAGCCGAAACAAGGACAATCTCCATCTTCTGCAGTGCAGAGCACCAAACAGAAACAAGGACAATCTCCATCTTCTGCAGTGCAGAGCACCAAACAGAAACAAGGGCAATCTCCATCTTTCTGCACTCCGTGCACCCTAAAGAAACAAGGACAACCTCCATCTTCTGCACTCCTAAGCACCAATCAGAAACAAGGACAATCTCCATCTTCTGCACTCCTGGGCACCAATCAGAAACAAGGACAATCTTCAGCTTCTGTACTCTGTAGCATCAATGAGAAACAAGGACAATCTCCATCTTTTGCACTCATTCAACCAATCAGAAACAAGGACACTATCCATTGTCTGCGTTCCTGAGCACCAATCAGAAACAAGGGTAATCACCAGCTACTGCACTCCGGAGCACCAATCAGAAACAAGGACAATCTCATCTTCTGCGCTCCGGCGCAACAATCAGAAACAAGGACAATCCTCATCCTCTGCACTCCAATGCACCAAGCTAAAACAAGGACAATCTCCATCTTCTGCACTACACAGCTCCTTGAGAAGCCTTTTCCCGGGCACTATTTGCTGTGTTTTAAATGTAGACCGTAACATCTTCAATACCCGCTGAAAGCTGATAAATATTGTATCATTCAGGTCTGCAGTTTCTTTCCTTCACTGCCCTCAGCATCGGAGGATTTTTGTACCCAGTGATCCTGGCTGTGTGTGAAAGGTGGAGGCTGCAGGAATGTGGGGGGTTTTAGCATCTAGACAAAAACATTGGTTTGCCTATTATGGCAGCATAAAATATTTTAGAAGGGTCAAAACAAACGAAGACACGTTGGGGCCGATCCACAGAACTAATCTGAGACAAAATCCTAAACTTACTACTTTTGGTATTCACAGAAGGTACTTACAATTTATGGTATTCACAGAAATCACTTACGACTCCTAACTTTACGTCTGCAGTCAGGTCAGAATCTCCACACCCGGACCATACTCTCAGCACCCGGACCGTACTCTCCGGCTCGGGCAGTAATCTCCGGCTCAGGTCGGATAAAGTGTAATCTAATCAATTGGTTGGAATGCAATCTTTAATAAAAAAGGAACATTAGGAATGTGTGATAAATGGTAGAGGAGGTCATGAAAAATTGTTTGGGCAGAGAAAAGGGTGTGGCCAGACACTACATCATAACCCAGAAAAGTTTGCTCCTTTGCATCATGGTACATGCAGGGCACAATTTGCACTCCTCTCAGTGTTGACTGTGGTGTCAACACTACAGTCAACCTTGAGGGGAGAGCAAATTGTTCCATGATACAAAGGAGCAAACATTATGACAGAACACAGCCTATACAGGTGTAAGTGAGGCAATGACAAGGCGGCCTGATGTCATCTCTTCTATTTATTGTAGCGCTAGATCCCCTGGTGAAATAACTGCAAGCGCGGCACCTTCAAGGAGGACTTCAGTTCAAAACCAAGCCAATTTTGATTACACTTTATGCAGATGAGATCATCCTTTATGTGCAACACTCGAATGAGAACCTGTCACCGATCCTAAGGGAACCAATACGCTATGGTGCCCTATCGGGGCTACACATAAACTGGGGCAAATCTGTACTCTTCATGCTCACATTAATAACACACATGGTAAACAACGAATTCCCACTGTTGTGGTGTGATGACGCAACCAAGGGGCATATTACCAAGAAGTGCGTTAGTAAATGCACAACGCACATCCCCATATCGCCGGCTATCGCCGGATTTCATCGCCAGATTTCATCGCCGGATTTCATCACCGTTTTAGCGCGCAATTATAAATGCGCATCACGTAGGCAAATAGAAATCCGGCGATAGTCGGTGATATGGCACATTAGCGCATGAAAACAAACGTTGTTTTCATGCGCTAATGTGTGCCTTGATAATATGGGGGGGTGGATTTAGCGTTATGATCCACTCCCCCATGTTATCAATGCCCTAACACCTGGTCAGAGCAGGTGTTGGGAGACCTGGGATAAACGAGTTTATCGCAGGTCTCCCTCTCCCAACGCCTGCCTTGGTAATAGGGTGTTCCCACCTTTAACCACATTTTACATGTAGTTGGACGTGGGAACGCCCACTTTGCATGTCATTAGCGATGTTCATCGCCGACATGCAAAGTGGGCTTGCGCCAGGCTTTAAATTGCCCTTGTTAATAGGGCTCTAGCAGTATCGCTGCTTTCTCGGCACAATTCGCCGAAAAAGCGGCGATACTTGCCCTTGGTAATATGCCCCCAAATCCCTTGTGATTCATGTTCATAGGGATAAGAAACAGTTAATACACCTCATCTAGGATCCTGCGGTAGACAGGTTGAAGACATAGGTAGAACGCTGGTTGAAACTACCCTCTGTCTATGGCGGGCCACATAGCCATTGTTAAAATGGTGGTCCTGCCACAGATTTTGTATCTGTTTCATAATATTCCTATCGGGCTGACCAACGTATTTATCGAGACTCTCTGCACTACCCTTACATGCCTTATTGGGGGAAGGGGGGGGGGCAAACAGTCGAGAATCAATTGGCACACAATTGGTGGCCAAGTGCAGCTTTGCTCGGCACTGGTACCACCCAGATGCTCGGATACCTTAAACTAAACCTGAAGCTGATCTTGTTGCCCCTAATGCTGATACATTGCTGCCGGCCGGGCTGCTACGAGACCCACTTGAAGTACAGACTTTGTCCACCACCTGCTGGGTCTGGCAGTGGCTGATTCGGATGGTGGAAGGCCATTTGTTGTACTCCTCGGTTATACCTTTAGCTGTGAACCCATGGCTTCCCACCACCCAGGAGGCCCTGGTACAGAGAGCCCTCTCCAGATACTCATTGTCCACAATTGGGCACCTTTTCCCCTATGTACATGCATTCTCAAGGATGGAGGATACGCTTTTACCTTAAAGGACCATTTTGTGCTATGACAACTGCAGTGGGCACTTAAAGCCCAGATTTCTAGCTACCCCTTAGAGACAGACGATTTCCCACCTCCGATGTTGCTCATTACAGATACTGGAGGGACCACATAACTTCCAAGCTCTACCGCACAAGCTTGACTTTGATCTCTACTCGGGACGCTAAGATACGCGCCATTTGGGAACAAGACCTAGGACACCCTCTGACTGATTCCAAGTGGTATAAATGTTGTGCACAAATACATATGATATCTCTTAATATTACATTTTAAATTAATTTGGCGGCCGTATGCCACACCTACTAAACTACATTGAATAGACCCCACTTGTCTGCACTCTTGTCCCAAATGCCAGACTCCCTTTGCAGACTTTACCCACATGACGTGGACCCGCAACATTTTTGTGGACCATATTTACTGAACTGACATATATGACAAAAATCGAAAAAGCTCCTACGCCATTAGTGTCACCCTTGGGATATGTTCATTATATCACTGCCACCACATGACGATTAATCGCATTAGTCTTACTGCTCAACAAATGTGAAATAGCCATACAGTGGGGCAGTAATAAACCTCCAAATCAGCATGCATGGATTAACAGTCTCACACAGTGAAACACTAACAGCGAGCTGCACGCGACCTTTCAGCTGCCTACCTCAAGACCACGCGACATATGGCAACCACTGCAGACTTACCTCCTCATGCTTGAAACTTCAACAAGCTCACAACCCCAATAACCGTAATTGCTGTTTACATACACAATGTGCCTGAGTGGTATCTCATGTGGAGGGGGTGTAATATGGGAGCGTACGTTGAATGCAGATCCACCCATCATCTGTAGAACCTGCTGGCCTTCAAAGTATGTAATGATGATCGTAATGTTGTGTGTCAGTGTGTAACAAAGGGTGAAACATATTGAACACTTTGTCATTGCATTATACCATTTATGAATGGTGCCCTTATACAAAATCAAAAAAAAAAGTTAAAAAAAAAGAAATGACCAGGGTTAGTAAGGTGAGATGTCGCTAATCAGCCGCTAATGTTCAACACAGAGCACAGTGTCCTCCAATGGGGGAAATGCTGGCTGAGGACAGGATTCAGAGAAAGTTGTCACAATAGAAAGCTAATAACTTGCATGCTGTGCTCTGTGTCTTGCAAAACATAACTCCCCACCTCCGAGAGCAGGCTGTACTGGACCAGATCAGATGGTCAACCAGATACTTAAGACCTAAAACAACCGGTAGGACAAGGCAAAGTACAGGTCTGAGATTCTTCTTGGTGTCCCATCAGTGGAGCACATGAACAGACCTGTTCTCTACAAGGTAGGATGTCTTTTTCTTGCACTTTTGTATCAAGGGTCAGTATCCAGTGGGCTACGGGTGACCAGTCCTACAGGTGGCCATTAGCTCATCTGGATGCTTCCCCCTGCCCAAGAATCCACAAGAAGACTCTGTAGGAGAAGGCACAGGTCCAGATGATCACTCCAGCTTGGCCTAGTGGCCTTGGCTTCCTCTTTTGCGCAGGTTGGTGTGATGATGTGACTTGGTTCCATGGGAGTGTTCCAGCATGGAGCCAAGTCAGTGGAATGTTCCTCATGTGAACCGTGGGAAGGTTCCAGCTTTTTCAGTTATTCCTGTTGGATGTTGGATGAGGTTGATTAATAAAGACCTCCTATCTTTACCATATTTTCATTGGTATACACTTTATTACACTGGCGACGTTAGGTGGTGTGATGTACCCACGGTGAATTCATCAACCTCAACAACAAGGAAAAGAAAAGATTAAAGAAAAAGATACCTCGTGAAGAAAATCGGTGTTAAGTGTAACGAACACGGTGGTAAGCGGAGAAGTACGACGTTTGGAAGAGTTCGGTCGGCTGTACTCCGAAGTGACACGCATGAACCTCGTCTGCGTTCCACTGCCGTGAGTAAAGAAAAACAAGCTACACTCGCCATAGAGAGATTTTGGAATGTTGGAAAACAAGCTCAATTGCCCTAAGAAAAAGAACTGATTGTTTGTTACATCATGTTGCGGCCATATTAGGTGTGGGAAAACAGTACTGTGTTGAATTGTTTAAGGATGTGCCCAATTGCCTAAAGAAACAGAACCGAGTGTTTGTTTGTGACGTCACACGGCGGCCATCTTAAGTGTGAAAAATCGAAGGAACAGTATTTTCATCGTTTTTGGAAGGATAAGACAGTTTTGAACATTGAAAAGATGAAACAATTTATTAAAAACGTCAGTTAAAGGCAATTCATGGTGAGATGAAAGCGTTTTAAATGTGAAAAGAGAACAATAGAAAAAGAAGAAGCGGTTTCATAGAAAAAGGAACACCGATCTAAATAAACATGAGGAAAAGAGGTTATCGGTGGTGAAATATTTTTTGAATAATATAAAAAAAAAAAACAGTTGGAGATTAAAGAATAGAAGAGGAGTTTGTGCTTACGGTGATAAGCAGACCAATTTTTTTATTTTTTTATTATTATTTTGTTTTGACGTGTATAATGTATGATAATATTATACTCTTAGAAAAGTAAAGTTATAGTGTTGCATAGAAAACAAATGTAATAAGTGAAATTAGATAGAGTATACTCTTGGTGGTTTACCTAAGTTCAAAAAAAAAAGAGGAGAGGAAATATAATTATTTAAACCTGTAGAAAAGTTAAAAGAAGTGTGTGTGGAAATGCAGAATGTAACTTCGCCACCGTTTTTTCTTTCTGATCCAAGCGATCCACCTATTAGATGGAAAAAGTGAAAAAAAATGTTTGAGAATTACGCAAGGGTCTGTGGCACAAATCTAAGTGCAGAAAGGAAACATGCTCTCTTGATGCATTACATAGGTGGAGAAGGACAGGAAGTTTTAGAGAATTTACCTGCATTAAGTCAAGCAGAACAAAGGGAACTTAATGAGTATGAAATTTGTATAAAACAATTAGACTTACGTTTTCTGCCTAAAGTAAGTACCATAATGGAGAGATAATATGTTGGTTTGAGAGAGCAAGGAAAGGAAGAAACGCTAGAACAGTTTGTTACTGTATTAAGAAAATTAGCTTCAAGCTGTAAATTTGGTGAGTTAACAGAAGAGAGGATACAAGATCAATTTGTATTGAGATGTACAAATGACAAAATAAGGGAGGAACTGTGGATGAAGGATGAACCACCTTTCGATGAAGTGATGATTATTGCCAAGCGGGTTGAACATATGGTTAAGTGTGTGGGAGAGTTGAGCAAAACTGGGAAAAATACGTGCACCAATGAAAAGGTTGAGGAAGTACAAGTTCAGGAGGTGAAGTATCAAGAAGAGAAAAAGAAGAAAGATCCTGTTGATGCTAAAAGTGGTGTTAGTGATAGTCAAGCTGGCAAAGCAGGTGTAGAAAAGAGAACTGGGAGTAATTTTCAAGGAAATTGCTACAGATGTGGAAGTTTGGGACATATGGCTAATGATAAAAAAAATTGCCCAATCTTGAAAGTTGTATGCAATGTGTGTGGGAAGAAAGGCCATTTGGGAAAGAATTGTCGTCTAAGACTTAGAAGAGACACTAGAGTTGAAACTAAAGAAGTAACTTTCGAAATTAATGATGGCATCTTAGAACATCCTTCTGATTGGGTTAGTGTAGGAGGAGTTAAGATTAAGATGAAGTTTGATTCTTGCTCACATTTAACTTTTAATTCAAAGGAAGATTATTTAAAACATTTTAAAGGGAAATTTGTATTAAAAAGATCTGATGTGAGACCAACTGGTTATGGAAAAAACCAATCAATATGTTAGGTTACTTCACAGAAAATATAGAATATAATGAGAGATATGTTGTTGGGAAAATGTATGTTGCGGAAAAAGGTGATAGCTTAATAAACTGGTCGCATCAAGCTAATTTGGGTGTGGTGCTCAATCCGAATGCAAATCCTTCAGTTCAAGTACAATCTGTAAATGATGACAGTGAAGATGTGATAGGAAACTTTAAAGAATTGTTCAGTGAGAAACTTTGATGTTTGAGAGGTTACAAACACAAAATCAAGTTGAAAACTGGTGCAATCCCTGTTGCTGCAAAAGTTAGGTGTGTTCCAATCTGTATGCAGGATGCCGTGAAGGAAGAAATTGAGAGATTATTAAAAACTGGTGTGATTGAAGCTGTGGAAGCGACAGAATGGTTGGCCCCCATTGTCGTTGCGAGAAAACCCAATAATGAGATTCGTCTATGTGTGGATCTTCGTGCTTTGAACAAAGAGGTGATAGTAGATACATTTCCTCTTCCCAACATTGAAGGGCATGTTGCAACATTGGATGGTGCGTGTTATTTTACGACCTTAGATATGGCTTCGGCTTATCATCAGGTTACTCTGTCTTCTGAATCACAAGAGTTGACGGCTTTCATAACCCCTTTCGGATCCTACAAATTTAAAAGAATGCCGTTTGGTCTAATTTCTGCGGCATCAGTGTTTCAGCAGATAATGAATGATTTGTTAAAGGATGTATGTGGCGTAAAATGTTATCAGGATGATGTGTTGATTTATGGAAGTACTAAGGAAGAACATGATTGTAGATTAAGGTGTGTACTTAGGAAGATGTTAAAAGCTGGTCTTTCTCTTAGAAATGACAAATGTAAGTTTGGGGTGACAGAGCTAGATTATTTAGGTCTTCATATTTCTGGTTTTGGTGTGAGGCCAAAAGAGGATTTGGTAAAAACGATTGAAGAGCTTAAAGAACCTTGTTCAAAGGAAGAACTTTCGTCGTTTTTGGGAATGGCGGAATTTTACAATAAATTAATTAAGAATTTTGCAGACAAAACTGAGAATTTAAGAAGTATGATGTGTAGGACATGTGAGTTTGTCTGGACTGATGAGTGCAATAAGGAATTTGTACAAATTAAAAAGGAGCTCAAATGTGCACCGAATCTGCAAACATTTAGACCAGGAGAACCCACTTTCATAGTAACAGATGCAAGTTGTAAAGGACTTGGAGTTTTGTTGTTTCAGGTCAGGAATGGGGGAGAAAATCTCATTGCATGTGCATCTAGGTGTTTGAAAGGTGCAGAGTTAAATTACTCTGTGATAGAGAAAGAAGCTCTTGCCATTTTCTGGGCAATTAATACGTTTAGGAAATTTGTTTGGGGTTGTCCTTTTGTAGTGAGGTCAGACCACAAACCTTTAAGAGAGATATTGGAAAAAAAAGGTCTAGATGCTGTTTCTGCGAGGATTAGGAGATGGGTAATTGCTCTTCAGGAATTTGATTTCAAGTTTGAATATATTCCTGGTAGCACTAATGTTTCCGCAGATTGTTTGTCACGTTTAGTGAATTGTGTAGAGGACTTGGAAAAGGACGAGAATGATGATGAAGCAGTTGAGGAGAGTGAAGTCAGGCTTTGTGAAATAACGTCAGGTGCTATGAAAGAGGACGAATGAAGGAGGAATTATCTAAGGATGGTGAACTGGTTGAAGTCATGAATTATGTATCTAGAAATCATAATGGGAAATTGACAAAACCTTGGTTGTTAGTTTCTCATGAACTAGCTGTGGTGAATGGGATTCTAGCTAGGGGGACTAGATTAATTCCTCCTGTGAGTTTGAGAAACAACATTATCAAAATGGCTCATATTGGTCATTTGGGTATTTCAAAAACAAAGGAGCGTATCAAACTGAATTTTTGGTGGCTGGGTCTTGATTTGATGGTGGAAAGGGCTGTCCGCGACTGTGTGGCGTGCTGCGTAAGTGACAAAGTACTCAAACCAAGGTGTTCACCTATGGTGTGCAGAGTTTTGCCGTTGTGTCCGTGGGATGAAGTTGCAATAGATATTGTCGGTCCATTGCATGGTGAGCAGAATACTCCTTATTTGTTGGTGTTGATGGATTTATATTCTCGGTGGGTGGAAGTTAGTGCTGTACGAGATGTTACCTCTCGTTGTGGGATAAATTGTCTAGAAACATTATTTAAAAGAGAAAGTTTTCCTAAGTCTTTACTTTCGGATAATGGGCCTCAATTTTGTTCAGTAGAGTTTGAAGATTATTTGACAAAATGTGGTATTGTTCACAAAAGGATTTCGTTATATCATCCAGAATCCAATGGTTCCTTGGAAAGGTTAAACAAAACTTTGAAAGAAGGAATTCAGTTAGCTAGAGTTAATTCAATAGATTGGAGGGTGGAATTGCAGAATAGAGTTTCTGCTTATCGCTACACTCCTCATTTCACAACGGGCAAGACTCCTTTTGAATTGTTTAGGGGTAGATCTTCAAATACTAATTTGTGTCCAGGTTGGATGGATCTGGACAAAGGTTTGAAAGATAACTGGATTGGACAATGGAGAGACAAAGAAGTCCAGTTACAGAGGAAAAGGAAAACTTACTATGATGAGAAAAACAATGTTTTGGTTCCCAATTTCAAACTTGGTGACATGGTAAAAATTAGAGTTCCTGTTGGCTGTAAGAGGTGGTCTAAGTTTACTGATGTAAAGAAAATTGTAAAAATGTTAAAAAATGCGGTGAAAACAGATTCATGGGCGAATTTGGAATCTAAATAGGGTTGAACATGTGCCTGTTAGTGTTTCAAGTGATGTTTTGTTACCATCTGTTTCTTATGGTAAAAAAATCTCAAATTCTGTTACAAGAGTTAATGACTCTCGCAACTCTTGCAGAGTTACTAGAGCTCCCGCTTATCTGAATGACTATGTATAACATCTCTCACTTTGCAGGAAATTTTCAAATGTTTTATTATTATTGAAAGGAAGGTGTGGGTTGAATGTCAGCTAGAACTATGTTATAGTTTTGTGTTATCATTCAATTTGGTTATTGTCTCTGTACTCCTTCAATATCTTTAAGTTTGATCTTGTGAAATGTAAAGGGGAAGGAGTGTGATGATGTGACTTGGTTCCATGGGAGTGTTCCAGCATGGAACCAAGTCAGTGGAATGTTTCTAATGTGAACCTTGGGAAGGTTCCAGCTTTGACAGTTATTCCTGTTGGATGTTGGATGAGGTTGATTAATAAAGACCTCCTATCTTTACCATATTTTCATTGGTATACGCTTTATTACAGTTGGCCCACCGTCTTCTTTGAGTAAATGTATGGATTTCTGAGCTTCTTACTTTGGTCAGATCTTTTTCTGCCCACCCTACTGCATCTCTGATTGACAGCCTGGAGGCTGGGCAATTAGCATTTTATCTAGGACAGGAGATCTTAGCGCGATCTCGAAGAGCAACCAGAAAGACTGCAGGGATCTGCATGTTTTTAAATTGTGTCACGAGCGGTCTGCTCTTTTTATTTCTTATTGTGTATTTCTATTCTGATTTGCGAGACTGAATACTGCCACTTACCTGCACTTTAAAAATGATATCTTGCACCCGCTGCTCGAGCGGGATCAAACACATCTTACACTTTGGCCACGCCATCTTGGCTGAGTAAGGGTCAGGCACTCGCCCATTAGTCGGCGTCATTTTGAGAGGCGCTCTAGTTGCTGGGCAGGGCTCTCAGGCCAGTGTATTTAACTTGGGAAGTGCGAGCGCGCGTCGTAGGACAGGAGAACTTACCGCGATCTCGCGGAGCAACCAGAAAGACTGCAGGGATCTGCATGTTTTTAAATTGTGTCACGAGCGGTCTGCTCTTTTTATTTCTTATTGTGTATTTCTGTTCTGATTTGCGAGACTGAATACTGCCACTTACCCGCACTTTAAAAATTATATCTTGCACCCGCTGCTCAAGCGGGATCAAACACATCTTACACTTTGGCAGCGCCATCTTGGCTGAGGAAGGGTCAGGCACTCGCCCATTAGTCGGCATCATTTTGGGAAGTGCTCTAGTGGCTGGGCAGGGCTCTCAGGCCAGTGTATTTAATTTGGGAAGTGCGAGCGTGCGTCCTAGGACAGGAGAACTTACCGCGATCTCGCGGAGAAACCAGAAAGACTGCAGGAATCTGCATGTTTTTAAATTGTGTCACAAGCGGTCTGCTCTTTTTATTTCTTATTGTGTATTTCTGTTCTGACTTGCGAGACAGAATACTGCCACTTACCCGCACTTTAAAAATTATATCTTGCACCTGCTGCTCGAGCGGGATCAAACACATCCTACACTTTGGCCGCGCCATCTTGGCTGAGGAAGGGTCAGGCACTCGCCCATTAGTGGGCGCTATTTTGGGAGGCGCTCTAGTGGCTGGGCAGGGCTCTCAGACCAGTGTATTTATCCAGGGAAATGCAAGCGTGCGCAGCGGGCGCGCCGCAGGGGCGCCAGAGGCAAGCCTGTCTGCGCCCGTCCGTGCCAGGACGGGGCTAGGGGCTGGAACCCCTGGCCGAATTCTCCCGGGTATTATCTGCTATAGCAGGGACCTGCTATTGGGGTTCAGAGATGCATTGGGGGATATTTGTCCGCATGTCATTTCACTTGAGGCTGAAGCCAATCACTGTCCTCATTGTACTTTCTCACGTATGCCTTCTGAGCCTCCTCCCTTACACACGAGTGAAGTTAAATCCTTTTCCCTCCTACATCTCAACTATCGATCCCTGCCCAAGCATGCGAGAGAAATCCATCTGCTGCTTGAAGACAGATGTCCTGATGTTCTCTTTCTTACGGAGACCTGGACCAATATGGCTTCTGATCCTGATGTGGTCCAAGCTCTTCCATCTAACTACAGCATGGTCAGACAGGATCGGGATTGTGGTCTGGGAGGGGGAATTGCCATTATATTCAAAACTATTTATAGTTGTAGATCGACTAAGTGCCCTTTGTCGGAGTGCGAGAGCCTCTCCTTTGCCATTGGCTTCTCTCACACCTGTACTTTCTCTGGAATCCTTTTATATGGCCATCCAGGGGGACACACTAATTTTTGTAATGACAAATTGTAACTGGTCCCACCCACAAATTTGGTCACTTGCTCGATCCTTTTTTTACTAATGTGGACAACATCACTTTGAAGGAGACCATTTTAGTACCTTGGTCAGACCACTCACTACTATCTTTTGCCTGGACCCCCCGTGATTTGCCACAACTCTCTACAAAATTTTAAAAACTGGGTTGAACCTGGTCTAAACTTTCGGTGGAGGAATGGGCAATCAGGCTTAATAATTCCATCCCCTTACCTTGCCCTAAGCCCATTAAGGCCAACGATGACTTCAACAGTTGGCTGGAATCCTCTTTGGATCTTATCCTTCCTAAGAAAGTATTCTGTCATCGAGCTGGGTTCAACAAGAAAGCTTGGTATACTCTTGAACTCAGAATGCTCAAACAATCCTGCAAGCAGTCCGAACGGAATGGAGGAAGGATTTCTCTGATTCCAGTAGGGTGGACTATAGAGCTGCACTTAGGTCGTACAAAAGCAAAATAAATGCGGCTCAATCCAGCTACTACCAGGAAAAGATTGTGTCGGCCTCTAACTCCCCTCTAACTCCCGAGGAAAATATTCTAAATCTTTAAATCCCTTATCACCACCCTGCTCTCTTCCTGACCCAACAAATGCACAAAGCGCTGTAATGAGATTGCAAATTTTTTTGCCACTAAGGTCTCTAATATTTCCACAAGTGGAGGTTGTTGTACAACCCCCTCCTCCCCTCCTATATGCCAGGCTGGAGGTTTTCGCCCCCCTTTCTCTATCTGACGCACTGCGTCTCTAGAAAATCTTAAGTCCGGATCTCCGGCCGATGTCGCGCCCCTTTCCACTCTTAAATCTGTCCCAGAGATTGTCTCTCCAGTTATCCGGGATGTAATTAATTCCTCTCTTGCGGCCGGAGTGGTTCTACCGCTTTGAAAGCAAGCAAGAATCAAAGCAGTTTTAAAAAAGCCAAATTTAGACCCGGGGGACTGGGCTAGCTATCGCCCAATCTCTTTATTACCAGGCGTTAGCAAATTGGCAGAAAAACATGTAAACTCTTTACTGGCTGCCTATATGGAGAACAATAATGCTCTACACCCCACTCAGACTGGATTCAGTAGTAAGCAGGGCATGGAGACGGCCCTCCTTGCTTTGGTGGAAGAAGCAAGGAAAATTGTGGACACCGGAGGCTGCGCTGCTAATATTTTGTTAGATCTCAGCGTAACCTTCGATACAGTAAATCACTGCTTCTTGATTCAAAGACTGAGGGATGTAGGGGTGGCGGAGACTGCCCTAAAGTGGTTGCAGTCCCTTCTCACCAATAGATCTTTCATGGTCTTTGAAGAGGAGGCTCTTTCAAAACAAACCTCCTACAGTATGGTGTCCCCCAGGGATCTTCTTTAAGCCCCACATTGTTCAACATCTATATGCGGCCCCTGGAAGACATTGTGCTTCCTTGGGTGGTCCAGCTGGTCACGTATGCTGACGATACCCAGCTGGTGGTGTCGCTCAGCCAAGGTGACACGAGTGATAAGAATCTGACCTCGTGTCTGGCCAAAGTAGCTGAGTGGATGGATTTGTCCTTCTTTAAATTGAATGGATCCAAGACTGAAGTCATGTTACTTGGACATGCAGCTCCCCCTAACTTAGACCCCTGGTGGCCTAGTTGTCTCGGCCCACCCCCTTTGCCCAAGAAACAAATTAAGAGTTTGGGTGTATGGCTGGCCTCCAATCTGAGTCTCTCTGTACAATCACGCAAAGTGGCTGCTACCTGCGACGGCCTGATCAGACTGATGAGGAAGATTCTGCCACTCCTTCCCTTTGACGATAGACGGCTGATGGTGCAGGCCCTTATTTTGCCACGCCTTGATTATTTCAATGTGGTCTACTTGGGTGCTCCACAGGGGACAATCAATGTCTTACAAGTGGTCCAGAATTGTGCTGCTCGACTTCTTATGAATGTCCAGAGGCGCATTTCAGCTAGGTCTGCACTCTGTCAGTTGCACTGGCTTCCAGTAAAACAAAGAATTTGGTTTAAGGCTATGTGGACTGTGCATAAGTCCATCGCCGGCAATGGACCCTCGGTGATCCTGCCCATGCTGCAACCTTATCAGGCTCCTAGGACATTTAGATCCAAATACAAAACACTTTTGACGGTTCCCAGGATTCGTCGGGCACGTATGGGTGGCCGACGTTTTTCCCTCCATGCTGCAAAATTATGGAACCGGCTTCCCGACCACGTTCACCTTGAACCTAACTATCTCCTCTTCAGGAAACTGCTGAAGACCTTTCTCTTTCCTTGAGTAGTGGAATTGTTCTAGCTGTCCTAAATGCGCTGGGATGTCCTAGGGTAGCCATGCGCTATAGAAATGCGTATTCATTCATTCATCTCGTGGGATGCTGGGGGTGGCTTTTTGAAACAAGTAGTGCAGTAGGCCTACCACTTGGACTTCTAATACCAATCATTGGCTGCATTGTTCCATCTGTGCCTTGTCAATAGATGCTACGTTTAGTTTCCCCTGCTGGGCTCTCACTGGACGGTCTCTCTTGAGCTTTGAGCAGGGAGGTCTTTGGATCAAATAGCCATTGCATCTTCTGACTTTTCCTTGGAACTCCATTGTCTCCAGGGAGTTCCTTGTGGACATTTTGGAATCTTGAGCTCTTTCATTTTGAAACACTGAGGGTTTTTTTTTGGTTGGCCATCAAATTTGTCTGATGTTTGGAGGAAATAGGGCTACAAGTGTTTGTGCTCCATGTCTAATGGTCCTCCCTGATTATAATTTTCTGAGGTCAGGTTCTGGAATTCACCCTAAAGTTCGCCCTAATGTTCCAGATTAACCTTGGCTCAAGAGATTGCATTACCTATGTTTTTTTCAGAATCCATCCTGTTCTGATTTCTCTGGCCAGCATTTAGTTCCAGCCACACTTTTTAGGCCAGATGGAAAATGAGTGCTCCTGTCCCCATCAGTCAATGAATCAAGCAATTCTTCTACACCACTTATGAGTCTTTGTGTCAGGAAGCTCCTGCATTCATGCATAGCCTTTCTCTCAGGGGGTGTGGCTGCTTCTGGTATGAGATTTTCAAAGCAGATATTTGGGCAACACTTACACTTTTGCCTACCACTATCAGTTGGATGAACCTGCTGATTGTCTTTATAGTCTCTCCAATTTCCTTGATTTACTGGTAAATGTGTATTAACCCAAACCCTTGTCCGGGGTCCGATTTATTGTGCTTTGGCTGTCTACATACATCTTTGACTTGCTTTATCCCCCCGGGATACTTGTTTCCGGTCCAGGGAGGAACTGATCAGGCAGTTTGGGTAGCACTGTTTCCATTGGGGTCAGGGTCAAGACTGATTTGCATATGGTTAGGCTCAAACTGGGGTGGTGTGGTGAGCAAAAGAACAATGGATTAATCCCAGATCCTTGAGACTGGGAGTGAATGTTTGCATTGTTCAAAATTCCGTCCATCATTTGTTATTTTTGCTTTTGTTGCTCTAAGTGGGAAGGGTATGTCAGATGTGGGTCCTGTGCCCACTTCACCACTGGTTTCAAGCTAGCCTGGCTGATGAAGGGTAATGCCCCGAAATCGATCAGACAATGTTTGTTTCCATTCCAGGTAGGACATGACTTACCAGTTCGGGCTGGCGTGTTCCCATGAGAAACAGGGTCAAGATCGATTTGCATATGGCTGGGTTGAAGCTGGAGTTGCATGACGAGCAGAAAAACAATAGATTGAGCCCAGATCTGTGACTGGGTGTGAATGTTTGATTTGTTCATCATTCCATTCATTATGTGTTCTTTTTATTTGACAAAGTTTTCATTTTCTTTTCCCTACCATTTGGTGGCTAGGTGTAGTTCTCAGTTGGCCTTTGTGTATTCCTTCCAGACAGTATCACTATAGAGGGTCTGGATGCTGGCAGGATTGACCATCTTGCCCTAATGAGGGAGCAGAGCTGTCACCTACCACACTTGCACTTTCAAGGCACTAGCGCAGCATGTTCACAAAGGACTTCCCACTAGCCTATTGTATACTCTGAGAGAGACAGGGATCAGGGCAGGAAGGCAGGAAATTGCAGACACCTCTGTAGGGGTAAACTTCAGAAGCTTCCCCCAATTTGAAGGAGACACTGGTTATAAAAGTGAGACCCTCAGACCCAGCTCTTCAGATCACTTCTGGACCTATGGATTACTCAGAAGGACTGCTCTGCTGCCCTGCTCCAGGAAGGACTGTGCAGCTTTTATGCTGCACTGAAGCACTGCTGCGCTGCTGCAAGAAGGACTGCCAGCTGGTCTGCTGCTCTGCTTCCTAAGGAAGAAGGACTGTATCTGCATGTTAAATCTAAGACCACCAGAGTGACTACAAGGGCTTCAACACCCTTGACCTCTGCACCTGGACTCTGCCGACTGTGAGTCTAAACCCCCCAAGTGGTGCTTTCCCAGTCCTGAACCCTTGGAAGTCGGGATGAAGGTGCTCTGTCAACCCAGCTGTGGTCCGCATCAGAACCGACACACTGCAACACAACTTGTTGCAGCCCTCACTGCTCTTCATCAGAAACAACGCTGCACAACGCAATCCCATGCAGGATCTGGCATTTTAGCCCTCGCCGCTCTCCATTGAAATTGCCTCAGCAGGACACAACTAGATGCAGTACCCCGCCACTTCCATCAGACCCCCACATCATTCCTCAGAGCCGTCGCTGCATGGTGCAACACCTCCCACCCAAGACACGAGATACAATTCTCAGTGTTTCTAAGCTGGCCCCTGTGTCAGGCCCTCGCTCGGTCACGGTTGGCCTGAGGTTGTGAATGTCCTAGTTTAGTGCAACCAGATGACCACAGTTGAAGATGTGTGCTTCTAGGCACTGTCATTTTCCTAAATCATGGACATTGCATATATCCAGTTTTACTAATTGGAATACTTTTGTTTTTGTGTCAAATAATTTTACTATTTTTGTGAAAATTAGTTTTCTTGTGTTGTGTTTTCACTGTATTGCTGCATAAAAACTTTACACATTGTATCTAAGTTATGCCTGGATGCTTTTATGGCAAGACACCAAAGGTTTAAGCTCAGGTTTATTTAGTGACATTTGTGGTTCACCCTGACAAGGTTTGTTTGTGTTGCTTGAGGAGGCTCATCCTACTCAACCAACAACCCATTTTCTCACACTGCAGGAATAAAGGCTCAGCATGTCTCATATATCTGCTGAAAGGTGGGGTCAGTCACAACAGTAACACCCTGTCAGCCGACATCTTTGCATTTCAAACATTTTTTTAGAAGGTGATTGAAACTATAATCATTCATTTGAGTGACAATGGGCCATATGTATGTAAATGTCCATTTAGGATTCTCAAATAGCGTTTTTTTGCAAATCGCTATTTGAGAATCGTAAAACGCTATGTATGTAGGATTTGCGATACATTTTGCGAACCCTACATATTCCTTAATTGCGAATTGCAAATTGCGATTTGCAATTAAGGAACACCTCCCTATTCATTCCTATGGGCCCAGAGGACCACAGGGATGAATGGGTAGACATTCTCAATTTGCAAATCTCAACTAGGGAATCACAAATTAAGAATGCAATTTCAAGGGTGCCATGGTGTCAAAAGGACACCCTGTTGCACCCCTGAAATGAGCATGGGTGCAGATGTGGTGCACATACATGCCCTATGGGCATGTTTGTGAGTCACAAGGCACTTTGAAAAATGCAAAAAAGTGAATTTTTTAAAGAAATTGCAAATTAACACCAACTTGAAGTTTGTGGTAATTTGCAGTTCCTTAAGTCAAGTTCAAGTTTATTTTATTATGGTTTTGGAACTCGTTGAGATCCACATAAAAAGATGAACAAATTAAATACAGTAACATATAATCATTAGCACAATGCAAGAAGAAATAAACGGTTTGAACATAAGGAGACATATATATGTCCTTCTAATATATCGCTAAAAAACATTTAAAAAAATTAAACAATTTAAAACAGAACATTTAATTTGGAGGGTTGTGAATAGCATCAAGGAAAGTAGTAGATGAGAGAATACTCAATTGAAGACAAATGGGTTTTAACCACTTTCGCCTATGCACCATTAAGGCCGGGCACACAAAAATAACGTGATTCATATCCTGAGTTTTGCTGTTACAGAAATCACAAATAGATGAGGAGCCATACCATCTAGACGTCAGAGAGTTCAATGGAAGTAAATCCTGCCTCAATAGAAACAGTAGACGCCGGACTCCATGAGGGAGATTCCAAGCAACGTATGGTTGGGCTTTCCTCATTAAACAAGAGTCAATGGTTGGAGTAATACCTTTCTTTGCTATACAAACCTCCCTATCCATTCTGAAACATAATTCCAAGGAGGCCAACTTCAGGGTAGATTTCAGCTGAAATGCCGATAGGGTGAATAAAACTGATTTATCTAATTGTAAAAGATCGGCAGCAATTCTGAATTTCTTTACAATGAGCGAGTGTACATTAAAATTTCCCAATAGCTCAGTTTTTCTAAGATGCCTTAAAGTGCCTGGTTCTCCTTTTACCAGGTTAAAAACCCAACGCACTATTCCCGATAGGCTTTGAACCCAGCTACTATGTAGGCCAAATTCCTATGTCTAAGGGCGGCTGTTGAACTTGCTGTATTAACAGACGCTAGACTACGTAGAATTTTGCCTTCCGTTGCGTTCAAAAAGCTCCAATTTTTTATGTCAACTATTTCCAAACCATAAAGTAATGCTGCTGGAATTTTATCTCGAAAAACCTCCAGCAATATCGTAAAATGCCTACTACCAGTAGCCTTATAAAGCGAAATCAAACTCTTTCCTTCGGCTATAGCTTTCC
Source organism: Lissotriton helveticus (assembly GCF_964261635.1). Classification (NCBI taxonomy): domain Eukaryota; kingdom Metazoa; phylum Chordata; class Amphibia; order Caudata; family Salamandridae; genus Lissotriton; species Lissotriton helveticus. The sequence continues at coordinate 1,708,409,103 of NC_136069.1, read as the reverse complement.
GTGTGTTATTAGCTATGTGTGCTTTTCACTTAAATTACTAGAAACTATTTTTCCAAGAAAAATTTAAGATTGCACTACATCTAGTCTTTGTCCCCACACAGACCAGTGAAAGTTCTCATATTTAGACTTTTTCCTACCCGTAAAGCATATTACTTTACTTTTTGCGGAATTTATTTTAAGAAAATGAGCCTCTGCATATTCATATAAGGCGAGCAGGCGGCTATTCAGACCCTTTGGAGTAAGATCAAGGATCAGAATATCGTCTGCATACATTAGGCACGCAATTGGGACACCCCCCAAGATCGGGACTATACCTTTACTTGCAGATAAAGCCTGGGGGAGATCAGCTATATACACGGCAAATAACAAGGGAGCCAACAGGCAGCCCTGCTTTAAGCCATTTGTTGTGCAGATTACTCTAGATAACCCTCTTTCCCCACCCATCAACACTCTGCACCAGGTGTCTGAGTGCAGGGCTCGAACTAGATTAATAAGAGTGGGAGGCATCCCTAAAGCAAGTAACTTTCTCCACAGTAAGCATCTCTCCACTTTATCAAAGGCTGTGGAGAAGTCAATAAAGGTGCCGTAAATTCCCCCTCCACGAACCTTGACATATTTCTCAATTATGACCTGCAATGCAGTCAGATTATCTAAAGTGCCATGCTTTTGCCTAAACCCGGTCTGTTCATAGGGTAAGATTTTGGCCTTGTGCACCCAATCATTGATTGAGTTAAGAAGGCATTTTGCAAAAACCTTACCTATGGCATCTAAAAGAGCAATTTGACGATAGTTTTGTGGCAAGTCTCTAGCCCCTTTCTTAAAGAGGGGAACTAATATGCTTCCTTTCCAGGAGGGTAGAACAATTCCACTGACGAAGCATAGTTTAAAAACAGGAAAAATAATTTTGCTCCAGTGCTCACTCTGATGTTTTATCACTGAGATGGGAAGTTCATCCGGACCCATCGCGCCCGAAGAACGCAAGCCCTTAATGGCTAGTTCAATGTCCTTCTCGGACGGGGGGCCATAGAGAGGATTAACCTCATATAGAATATCATTGTCGAGGGGCAGGCCATTACTGCCATCTTGGCCACTAAGATCAAGTATTTCTCCGAACAAGTGGCGCTCTCGGCTAACAAACCTAAAGAAATTTTTTCTGTGGTCAACAACTTGGCCACCTCTGATCGTGCTTGCCCTCAATTCACTCCCTCCCAGGCTCTTTGCTCTTCTCTTAACAACTTCTTTATCGAGAAGATTGTTAAAATTAAATCTAACATCTTGATCACTCCTTTTACTCCTCCTCACTCCGTCCCCTCTGTGCTTAAATGTTCCTTTTCTTCTTTTCCCCCCCTTTCCTTGGACTCTTTTCTAGCTCTGCTCACTAAAATTAAGTCTGGCTCCCCCACCGACTGTGCCCCTGCCCGCATTCTCAAAATCCTATTTTCTTCCTGTCCTGATACCCCTCTCTCCCTTCTTAATGCCTCTCTTTCCACTGGATTGGTCCCTTCTTCATTCAAATCTGCTATTGTCTCTCCCATCCTTAAAAAACCTGGTCTTGATTCTTCTCTTCTTTCTAACTTTAGACCTATCTCTCTTCTTCCCTATCTTTCTAAAGTTCTTGAATCTTACGTTACTTCCTGTCTCTCTGCTTATGTTGAACAGAACCAGCTCCTGGCCTCTCACCAAGCCGGTTTCCGTTCGGGTCACTCGACCGAAACCGTGGTGTTAGCCGTCCTTGACGAGCTTAAAGCCAAGGCCGACGTCAACTCTCCCCAAGCTTTGATCCTCCTCGACTTGTCTGCTGCGTTTGACACGGTCGACCATAACATTCTTTTGGACCGTGTCAGCGCAGCGGGCATACGAGGCTCTGCCCTCTCCTGGATCACTTCCTTTTTGACAGGTCGTTCTCAAGCCGTCCACCTTCCTGGCTTCTCTGCTTCCCCCCTCCCGGTGCCCTGTGGGGTCCCCCAAGGTTCCTCCCTCTCTCCCCTTCTTTTCAATCTCTACATTCACCCTCTTATCTCTTCCCTTCTTGAGCTGGGGGTCTCTGTGTATAACTACGCTGACGACCTCCAGCTCGTCTTTGATCTTTCCTCTTCTTCTCACTCGCTGTCCTTTTTTCACTCCACCATGGTCTTTATTTCTGGGTGGATGAGCGCCAACCACCTCAGGCTCAATCCAGATAAGACTGAGCTTGTCCTGATTGGCGGCTCATCCAGCCCCTGGTCCCCTGCTTTCTGGCCTTCCATTCTTGGCCCTCCTCCTACCCCCGTTCCCTCCGTTAAAACTCTGGGCATCAAGGTCAGACAGGACCTGTCCATGCATGGCCAGGTCAGTGCCGTGGTGTCCTCCTGTTTTCTTTCCCTCCAGATGATCCGGAAAATCTCTCGTTTCTTTTCTTTTGACTCCCTTAAAATCATTATTTCTGCCCTTATTACCTCCCGCCTTGATTATGGCAATAGCTTGTTCGCTGGCATTCCTGTCTATGAATCCCGCCGCTTACAAGCTATCCAAAATCAGGCTGCCCGTCTCATCTTTCATCTGCCCAAAACCCATCACATCACTCCCGTCCTTAAATCCCTTCACTGGTTGCCCATTTTTCAGAGATCTTTGTTCAAATTAGGGTGCCTTGTTTATCGAGCCCTTGATCATTCTGCACCTGCTTTCATCAACTCTCTGATTTCCCGTCACACCCCTGCCCGGACTCTCCGTTCATCATCTTCTGCCCTCCTCACTGTTGTCCGTTTTCACAAATCTCGCACTGGTGGAACCCGTTTCTCTGTTCTTGCCCCCTGGTTCTGGAACTCTCTTCCTCTTTCTATGCGTTCGATCCCTATCTTTTCACACTTCCGTAAAGCGCTAAAAACTTTTCTGTTTGCCCTGGCCTACCCTCGCTAATCCTCCTGGCCCTGTCTGTCCGGTTCTTTAGAGCTCCCAGCGCCAGGAAGCCGTTTTGGCCATCGCGCGCTTTACAAATATTTTCATTCATTCATTCATTCATTCATTCATTCATTCATTTATTCATTCATTCATAATTGCTCGATATATTCGACCCAGATTTTCTCGTCTATAGAAATTGGGGAAGGTCTAAATCTTAGACCACAACCCTCACCAATAATTGACCAAAATAACTTAGCTTGCCCCCTAATGGAAGCTTCCCGAAGTTTAATCCACAAGGAGTCTTCATTCTCTTTCTTCAATCTGGCCTTCACCCGCTTTCTCCTTCTTCTTAAAAGGACTATTTTATGATTTCTTTCCGAGGTATGGAATAGATATTGCTCCCTAACCAGATTATTTATTTCGATATTCAAATGCCGTAGACAGTTAGGGATTATTTTGGGATTTTTTGAAGGATAAGATTTTTTTTGCTATAGAAATTACTGCTTTCAGAAAATTACAGAAGCATTGTACTACATTTCCTTCCAATTGAGACAAATTCTCCACAGTGGACTCCAGAATATTCATCAAACTCCTAATGGCCCCAGAGTTCCAGTAACACCTCCCAGAGTTGGCTCCAAAAGCTACCAGATCATTGTTTATATGCCAAGTGTCCACAGGGGGGGTTAAGGTTTACACTAAGAACCAATACCTTCTGATCACTAAGGTTTGTATTACAAACTGACAGATCCTTCAGAAGATAGAAAAGGGAATTGCCTGCTACCACATAGTCAAGTATAGATTCACCGTTTTTACTTTTGTGTGTAAAATTAGCCGGGATGTCCGAGGGGAGCCTTCCATTTATTATTATACTATCAACCTCTAATATTCCCTCCAGGAGTAATTTCCCTCTCTTATTGGTCTTGATGTTCCCAGGGAATGAGGCTCGCGGAATCAAAAGTGATTCCTCCTGAAGCTTATTCCTGAACATGTCGAGGCTACAGTTTGAGATTTTACAATTGAAGTCCCCTAATACCAAAATGTGAGGGGGGAACTCTGAATCAAGCAGATTCTGTATAAAGGAAAAGATCATTTTTAAACCTACATTAAAACAAGCATCCGGGGGAATATAGACATTTAACAGTACAATTGATTTACGTGGGTCATCCTTAACTAAGTTTAACAAAGTTACTGGCTGGAACAAGTTATTAGGGTCTAGGTAATGGGTGTAGTACCATTTGAACTTGTTGGAAAGAAGGAAAGCCAACCCACCTTAAGTCCAAATTGCACTTTTTCTGTGCTTCTTACATTGCATTTGAGAAATCGCAATTTGTGATTCCTTAAATGCAATCTCAAAATAGGGAATTGTAAAATTAGCGATTCCCTATTTTGCAATGGGGTGTTTTGTGTCATACATTGGACACTGCTGATTTGCGATCGCAAACGCTGAAATTCTGCAAATTTCCGTGTTTGTGATCACAAAATTGCCTTCATACATATGGCCCAATGTCATGAGCCTGTTGTAGCCTGATACAAAGTGAGTGTCAAATAATGTACTGCGATCAAAAGTGATAACAATGTGGCATTATGTCTCTGCCTACCTTCCAGAGTGCTTCGAAAGCATTCAGGTGACATTTCATTGAATGGATGTCTGTCATACACCGGCCATTTCAGTGTGTCTTTCACTTCTGCTGCTGTGGGCCACTGATTTGTTGCTGCGGGGTCCCTCCTCAGAGGTGCTCTCTGAGAGGCGTCGTCATCTTGCTGGCAAAAGCTATAATCATTCGAATTACCACATGCAATCTGAAAGAAAATAAAAGAAAGGCTTAGTTATAGATGGTTCTTTATTTCTGAAGTGGGTAGGTGAGCTTGGTATTGTTGATGTGTGTGTTGCAGGCTTCTCCAGTGCAGCCTAGACCTGTAAGAGAGGCATTGCACTTTCTCTTGTTGAGCTCAATGAACTCCCTACTCATTGGTGCTACAAGCACTGCAGCATTCAGGGTAGGCGCTCCAACTCCAGGCCTATGAGATGTTGAGTACTTGTGTATGAACCGGTGCCTCCTTCCTTGGGTGTAGATGAACACTACACAAGCTTCTGTGCAAAAGAAGATCCACCCTTCCTTTAGTGGGGATGAGTTAATGCCCTGGTTACTTACCAGGGGCCTCATTTATGAGAAATGACACATCGCTGCGTGAAAGCAGCGATGCGTCACTTCTCAGTGCGCACTCCTTGCGACATTCCTGATGCATCATATTTAATGTATGACGCATCATGTCGCAAGGAGTTACAGATACGTCAGTATTTCTGACGTATCTGTAAGCGCAAAAGTGACGCATTGCTGGAGTGTGTCACAAAAGTGACGCAACTCCAGCAATGTGTCCTTTCACATGGGGCAAGCCCCATGTGAAAGGGCCTGTGTCAGTCTTACGCCTGCTGTGAGGTAGGCGCAAGATTTTGACGCAACGGCATCTTAAAAGTGACGCAGTGAAATCTCATAGATTTCACTGCGTCACTTCTACGAGACTTTTTGCAGGGGAACGCCCCCCTTGCATACATTATACCTGACGCAGGTATAATGTAGCGCAGGGGTTTACAAAGTGACGCATCTGCTTAGATGCATCACTTTGTAAATAGTGCGCAACAGGAGGCATGTTTTATGCCGCCGATGCATCACAAAAAGTGACGCATCGGAAGCGCAAAACTCACGCAAGGCCTCATAAATGAGGCCCCAGCAATCTTCATTGCTCCATGCCCAACTCTTCCTCGCCTCAGTATATTTCCTTGATGAGCGGTAGCTCATACAGATAGAACTTCTATAGGAAATGACAGCAAGCTAGTTTGCCAACTTCTTCGCGATGGAGAACTTCCCTTTTCTGACCCTTTCTGTTAATTATCAGAAAAAGGAAATTGTTCTCTTGCGTCTCCTGTTTTTATCTATAAGCCTCATATATAGCTAAATCTGATCTCCTCCTGCGCTGGGAGGGATAGGAAACCAGGGTGTGGTACAGAAGTTGGACTCGGAGTAATGCATTTTCAATGTACAGTGCTTACTTTCATATGTTACATCCAATATTTAACTGTTTGAACTTGCACTCAAGACTTAGGAAACAAAAGATGTGGAACCCCTGCTCCCAGTTGCAATTTTGTGTGGCCCATGAACGTTTGAGATGATGGCCATATGCATGTAGCCACATTACAAAACTCCTCAATTGATATCCCTTTAAATGATGTCCAAAACGTCAAGATGCTCATTGTTTATCTACTTTGCATTGTGTTATCCACTTATTTACCATGAGTATCATTTGCTCAGAAGATTGTTTTCTTAACCCATTTGTTCAGGATAGAATTAGGTGTTAATCTATTTTCCACTGGACCAAAAGTCACAGATTATCTTCTGAACTTCTCTGTTCTTTCTATGTAGACCAAAAAAAGCCCTTTTGATATCTAAATGATGTAAAAGAGATTGTTTCCGCTGATTGAGGATCTGGAGCTAAGACAGGTAGTACCACCTCTCTAGAATGTGGAAAAAAGGACAGAATATTTGGTAGAAATGTAGGATTCAGTCTCAAGACCATCTAGTTTTGGGGAAAAACTTTGTAAACGGTTCTGATTTAAAGAAGAACCCTAATTCACCTATCGACTTAAGCCAATGATATGACTACCAAGAACACTAGAGTTAGGATTTTCAAGTCAACCCTCCCTAAAGGTTCAAAGGGGTGAAGTTGGAATGCTCTTAATACCAATTGCAAGTCCCATGAGAGAGTTGAACAGAGAAGACTAGGTCTTGTGAGAAAAAAAAACTTCTTACCAGCTTCGATAGCAGAAGATCCAGATGGTCAAAGTTTGGGATCTTAAATATTCTTACCTGCCCATTGTGCATGGAGCGTAGAAGTAGCTACCCAAGGAAAAACCATCAGACGAGAAATCCAGAACCCTTATGGTCCACTTATACCATGAAAATTCTGTATTCGGGCACCATTTTTCAAAGTTTGACCAGTGCCTCAAGCAGGATTTAAGGATAGCAGGACCACCTGATTGCTGAGTTACCTTCCCCACCTCAGAAGAGCTGCCCCTAAAAACGAAGTTCAGCCGTTCAAGAACTAGGCCTACAGATGCATCTAATCTAGCATGCTCTGAGGAAGGAGAGAACCTACCAGAGGGTATGGATACAACATAATCTCCCAATGTGGATGGATTGATAGCTCTACCAGGATGTGATAACAAGGGAGCCCCTGCAGTTTAGCATTATCGGCAGTGCTAGAATTGTGTCCTTCTTGTTCTTCTGTAGTAGTCTGGGAATCACAGGGATTGGCAGAAAAGTGTACAGCATTTCTGTCGGCCACCTGAAAGACATGGTACCTCCATGCCACTTGACAAGGAATAAGCGTGCCAAAGAGTGGCAGAAGGGAATTCTCTCTCATAGTGACCAGGACTATCCTCGTATACCCAAACCTCCTCAGCAGCCTATGGAACACAGTCTTCATTAAGGATAACAACCGCATTGCAGGAAAGATCCTGCCTATGTTGTCTGCTACAAATTTCTCCTTTCCCAGGAGGTATACCACTCATATAGTGCTCTGATTGGATTCTGCCCAGGAACAATTCTCTTGTACTAACAGGTTCAGGGTTTGAACTTTGGATCATCCTTGATGACTGATGTATCCTATTACGGATCTATCTTTCCTTTGCTGGCCACCTTGTTGTTGGGTTTTGACTCACTTGGTACTCACTCCTGGAACCCATATTGCTGCCTGCATTGCCCGGACCTGACGGCAGTACTGCTGGCTTTGGCGGGCCAGACGCGGACAACCGAGAATTACAATCCCCGGCATCCTTCGGTGGCGCACGCCACCAGCATCACTCCAAAGCGCCAGGAGGCATTTAAAACCGCTACGTGCCTCCCGCAGCGTGGGACACGCGCGGGCATGACCGGGTGCTGCCCGGGCAAAGCCCGGGCCAATGGCAGGCCCATCCACGCCCGTCGAAGCCAGGAGAAGACAGGGCAGGGCCACCCCCCTTTCTTTGAACATTGGTTGCAATCAATGAGTTAGGTCAGTGTTCCTGGACTGTATTTATAATTATTGTTCAAGTCAAGTCAAGTTGTGTATTTGCCATTTTACCTGTGGTTTCAGTATTTTCTTATTAGTTACTTACCATGAGCAAGGGGGGCCGCAAGGGGGCAACGTGTAGTAGGCACACTTGATGCATTCCTATTGAGGGCTGAATCTGTACTCATACATGAAATCAAGCTTACGCAAAGGAGACTCTCTCTAGGCCCTTTGCTAATTACGGATCTACCTCTTGATTGCGCACACTCTCAGGGCTCTCCATCCCCATTAGCATTGCTTGCTGATCCCCCCACTTTAGTAAGTGTGTCTCCCCCACTCACCCGCCACCAGCAAAGATTCTTGCTCGCAACCAAGGAACATACCATGCAAGGGGTGGTGAAGGCGCTTTGACTGTTGCTGCAAAGAAAAGGAAAGCAGGTGGTTTGCCACTTACCACTATTCACGCTAACAAAGAGGCCAAAACTAGAGGGGGGGCTAAGACCAGAGGGGTGGTGTGTGGCACAAAAGGCAGCTCCCAAGGAATTCTAGATTTTAGTACATTCAGTATATTATAGACCAGTGCACAGATTCCATTTAGTGAGGCGTCATGTAACTACGAAGCCCGATTTCTAGTTAAAATCGAAGAAAAACTATCAGTGCTGCTCAATCCTCTACTCACTAAGTTGTCTGATATTAATTTAAGACTGGCCAAAATTGAGCAACAACTTTTTTTCCCAAAACCTGCTTCCTCCAAAGCAGTTAGTGGTGGTCCAATTGAGCCCAGAGGAACTCCATCCTCATTACTAAATGCATCTAATAATGTAGCTGGCCCGAGCATCAATTCAGTAGTTTCACTCCCACTTGTGAATCCTAGTAATACACTTACTAGTATTCCAAAGACTGCCCCCGTGAGGGAATTGACTGGGGTAACAATAGAGGAAGAATAGGGAATGGCGTGGCCAATCCAAACGACCACCTTAACTTACCTCCAGCCACCACGCCCTACACTTTCATACTATCCAACGTACCCCCACTACAATCAGAAAGTGGGGAACATTGGGTGTCGCTTAGGAATTAGGCCCTACACTTCTTAGACAATAAAACTGGGCAATAAAACTGGGTTGGGTAGCCATATATTCCACAAATTCAAAATGATTCGTAGGATCGCATGGATTGGGAAATCGTCAAAAACAAGCATAGGGGATTGTGTGGTGCTGAACTTTGTGTCCACCTCACTAGTGAAAATCATTCTAGACAGGGCTGGGTCAAGGTATTTGAGTGGGGAAGACATTAGTATTCTACCACTGGGGTTATTCCACCAAAACCCTCCAATACTGTCTGCTGAGATGGGCAATAATCAAACGACCTCTCACCCTCAGGGATCCTACGAATATAATGTACCTACCGAAAATAGTTTTAATTTACTCTCCAATTTGGAAGACATAGATTGACTGGGTTGTTTGGCTTTCTGAGAAAAAATTCCATCCCCAGCAGCTATCTTGAATGTAGGCGACCTAGTTTTGTCCCCCACAAGTAGAGTCCCTTTTCCTTCTTATGTTACCTGTGGGTCATCACAATGTAATACTCCTGGCTCATCTGGACACAGTAGGGCATTAGACTGTGGCACGCCCCCAACTACTAATCTTACTTTAAACATTGTTGACCCCCTTGCGACTAGGTGGGATCCACGTCCCCATCCAAGATCTGGAGACCTTACATATAATTATGCTGGCTTAAAATTGCTTTGTGGAATATAGCGGGGCTCAAAAGCAAAACTGCCTCACCTGACTGGCCTTCATTTATTGAGGAACAAAATGTTTTGTCTTTTCAAGAGACTTGGGCGGTGGACCAGGTATTCCGCCCAGGTTATATTCATTTTCATAAAAGTGCGGAACAGGGAGAGCAGGGTAGGCCCAAAGGGGGCCTGATAATTTGGGTCAAGCAGTGTCTACAGTATAAGCTAGAGGAAATCTATATTGATTCCAGGGATATTCTTATCATTAGGTTTTATAAGGGTAATCTTCCTGATTTCCTATTTATTAATGTTTATTCTAGGGGTCTGTAAGGAGGGAAGTCCTCAAATACCATAGCACTGCTTGATGTTTTTTAAATAACCAAAGAGGCCAAAATAACATAATAATAGTCGGAGATTTCAACTGAACTTCTGAACCCCTGGAATTCCAAGATATGAATTTTAGCACAGAGGAGAATGAAAAATGGTTGATTCCTACCCTTGATCTTAGGCCAATAAAAAGGTGGCCAAGCTCAGCATTCCAACTAAAAGTATTCTGTTTGGAACATGGGGTGAGAGCTGTAAATGGGCGTACTATATCAGATAAAAATGGGTTGCCGACCTATGTTAGTGGCCAATGTACAAGCCGTATAGACTATGTCATCATCAATAAGGAGTTATGGACCTACCTGTTAGATATGAAGGTCCATTCCCGCTTGGAAAGTGACCACAATCCTTTGCTTCTCTCCCTGCGGGATCGGTACCTAAATCAAGGTGAAGGAAGAATACCACATGACGAATTTGTGGAAACTATCTCAACAAATGATACTCGCCACCTTAAATGGCCAAATGTGGCGAATAAGGTTGAACATCTGAACCAAATGAGTAACAAATGCTATAGCTACCCTTCAGGCTGATGCTGCGCATGGCGTATCCACCTCTAGAGCTGCACAGGTTCATCATCACCTTTTGAATGACCTAAAACATTTTTTTATTGCCAAACCCCAAATAATTAGCAAAACAACCATGCCAGAAGTGTGCTCCATGGTACAACTCGTCTTGCCGTGCCGCTTATAGATCTTTAGCGGCTGCCATCAGGAGTAGAGATGGTGGATTGATTAGAGTGAAAAGTTCGGCCTACAAGATAGCCCAATCCCAGGCCAAAAGGGACTGGGGCGAAGCACATTGGGCTGACCTGCTTAAAGCATGTAGCAGGAAAGACATGACTGCTTTCTGGCATATGGTGACGTGGGGGAGTGGGGACTTAAGTAAGACTCCAATGACCTATGTGGCGCCTGAACAGTGGGTTCTCCATTACAAAGATCAGTTTGCATGCGGCCCAGCAGTTCAAGATGTTTTTGTAATGTCGTCCCCTATTCCTGTGATATATATAACTAAAAAAGAAGTGGAAAAGACCCTCCTCCAGGTTCCGAAAGGCTGGGCTCCCGGGTTAGATTGTATCCCCGTGGATCTGTTCAGACAAGATCATGATTTCTGGGCTTTGTATATCCAACTTCTGTTGAATGCCATTGTCAAAGGGGCATCGTTGCCCAGTTCTTGGACTGGAGCAGTAATTATTCTGATTCACAAATAAGGCGATCGATCGATAATGGGTAATTACAGGCCCATAAGCCTGATTGACTGCATCCAAAAAGTTTCAGCCCGGGTGGTGCTATGTAGAATTCAGGCATGGATGCAGGATTGTCATATCCTTTCTGATTTGCAAGCGAGATTTCGGCAATGCATTGGCACAGTGGGCCAGTTTTTAAAATGTATCCTTATATATTGGCGCACTGTAACTTTGGGGAGAGGCACCATTTATGCTGCCTTCGTAGACTTGAAGTCAGCGTTTGACTTGGTCCCACGACCTAAGCTGTGGCACACCCTGCTAAACCTGGGTATGCCGCTTGAACTTCTAGCTCTTGTGGTTTAGCTACATACGGAAAATGTTGCTCAGGTCAGATGGGACATGGCAGGTGGTACTACGGTAAAATTCCTGTCCGAGAAGGGAGTAAGACAGGGATGTGTCCTTGCCCCTACTCTCTTCTCTATGTATATTAATGGGGTAGTGAATTACTTCGAAGATTTCCCCACAGATGCCCCGGGTTTAGCTGGGGTTAAGACCCCGTTACTAATGTTAGCCGACGACACTCTTATTCTCTCGAAGACGAGACAGGGACTCCAATGTGCCCTCTCGAGATTCGAAGAGTTTTGTGCAGACCAATACCTTATAGTAAATGTTGATAAAACGAAATATATGGTCTTGCATCATTCCAAAAAAGTCACCGGCGATGTTAGAATGAGTGAATGGTCACTGGAGCAAACAGAGACTTTCTCGTATCTGGGGGCATTAATTGATAGAGAACTGAGCTGGAAGCCACAATTAGACTGCCTGACAGTTAAACACGCTCAACTTTCCGGCGCACTGCTCAAGGAGCACAGACACTCACATACTAAACCCATAGAACCAGTGCTACAGGTTTATAGTGTTAAAATCAGCGCATCAATCCTGTATGGGGCGGAGTTGTGGGGACAAGCCAATTTGGAAACCTTGGTGGGTGGTGGGTCAGAACAAATTCTTATGGTCCTTAATTGGCCTCCACCAATCCACTCCCGTAGTACCTCTTCTTCCAGGTTTGGGATTCCATTCAATAAGGGATGTGGCACTTTACAGGATTCTAACTGATTGGAGGCGGCTTTGGGTGACTCCTGAGCTTGCACATTATGGAAAGGTCCTGTTAGAAGTGAGGGATTTGGATGTTAACCGGAACATTGTGTAGTTTAGTTGTGTTAAAAATGTATTTTGTTAGCTGGGAATGTGCTATCTATGGCCCAACCCAGCCGGAAGTGTTTTCCCGAGCAAATTGGAGCTAAAGGCAGCTTAGTGGAATTTGATTAATATGATTGATTGAAAAAGCTTTATTCGAGTTATACACTCATAAAAGCACACACATATAAATTCATACATTTTAAAACTTCAAGCATTTGATAACAATAAATTTGTGGTTAAAAATACATATTACATAAGCATAAAAATTATTACCAATTGGGATTAAAAATAAGTTTCTCATAAAGTGCTGAAACTAAATGCATGTTAAGGTATAGAAACCTCCGCGTTACGGACCATTCCCAAATTTATACAGTCAGAACTCCTAACGTACATCTTTAGCAGCATTTTCTAATTAAAATTCATATCATTCTCCAAGTAGATACTTGCAAGGATAAATCAACCAGCCAAAGAGGTAAAAAATCAAGACACATTAGGGGATAAAGCCCTCCTCCTTATGGACCATGCCCACCCCAGATATTTTGCTGTTCCAACTACGATGGACATTTCAGTGGAGGAACAAATGATTCTCAACCCCTAAACACCGCTTAGGACACCCAGGTTCCTACAAACGGGAGCCAACCAAGATTTTCTTGGGTTTTCATAAGCCTCGCATAAAAAAAGGAAATGTGCGATGCTTTCATTGGGGGCCCCACATGACGGGCAGCACGAACCACTGCTAGTTCTCCAACTGGACGTCAAGCACCTCAAGGGGAGAGAACCTGCCCTTAATTGGAAAAATAGTTTCCTATCTAGTGGAACAGTTATAATGTCCCAATATTTTTCTAGGGCTGGTCTTGGTTTAATTTCCATGAATCTACCCCCCATGGATTCCGAGGTTACGCTCCTCCAAAGCTTCTGATCGATATAATCCCAATATATTTCCTTGATGGTGGATTTACTAGGGAATACTTCCCCTAGGGGATTTTCCCAAAGTTTGGAGAGCCCAAGCTCGGCAAGGACGTCCCTTAGCATTTTTAGCCATGTGATTTTACGGAAGGCATCTGATTTGGCCAATGCTAGGAACCCCTCAGCGTAGTGTCTTATTTCCACGGTTGTCCATAGCCGTCTCCAATAGAGGATAGGCCTCAATCGGGCACGGTCACTAAGCGATCTTCTGCCTAAATCAAAACCAAGCGGTATTAATGGGGTGCTTTGGGGGAGACTGGTTATCCCTCTCACAAACCTGTTCTCAGATCTTTGGAGGGTGGTAAGACTCTCAAAGCCCCAGACTTCAGCCCCATAAAGGGTTGCGCCCAGGGCTTTTGCGTCATAAACCATAAGAACAGGTTTTATAGGCCTAGTTTTAGATTTCGCTTGCTCAACCCTGAGGGCTCCTGAAATTTGCTGGTGTTTCAGCACCGCCTTCTCTACGTGTCTAGCCCAACCAAGTTTACTTGTTATCTCCACCCCAAGGTATGTAAAAACATTTACTAACTCTAATTTGATGTTATTCAAAAATACCTTGGGTTGAGATTGGCGCTTTTGCCCAAAGGCCATCAACTTGGTTTTATTTACATTAACCTCGAGGCCCCGTTCTTTACAGAATGTGTCGAATATATTCAAGGCACGCTGGAGGCCCGACGGGGTCTTGGACACGATCAAGGTGTCGTCAGCGAACATCAGAATAGGAACTCTGATGCCCGCTAACGAAGGTGAGTCAACCATTGCGTCCAATATCCTATCCACTATGCCATTGATGAACAGGGAGAACAGCAGGGGTGCCATTGCACATCCCTGCCGCACCCCCCGCTCAACTGGGAAGTTGGTGGTGGATTCCCCATTCCTCCCCCACTGGACCTTGGCATAGTTACTTTCATGGAGACGCATTATCAATGTGAGCAAATCAAGTGGGACCCCTATCTTGGACAAAACCTCCCACAACGTGCTCCTAGGCACCAGATCAAACGCAGCCCTTAGATCTACAAATGCTACATAAAGGCTGCCTTTGCCCAGGAGTACAGTCCCCCACCGCAGCATGGTGAAGCGAAAAATTTGATCGACCGTACTGGTTGCACGTCTGAATCCTGCCTGGAAGGGGGATAAAGCATTATTGTCCTCTACCCAGGCCATAAGTTTGTCGACCAACATCTTCCCGACTACTTTTTGCATAGTGGCCAGCAAACTTATTGGTCTATAATTTGCCGGGAGTGACCGGTCACCTTTCTTGAAGATCGGTATTATTATTGCCCCCTTCCATATATTGGGGATTTTTGCCCCTTTAGCTAGGCCGTTTCCCAACAAGGTCGCATATTTTGCCCACCGAGCCTTGTCGTGCTTAAAAATGTCTGAGGGGATTCCATCCAACCCAGGGGCCTTACCCCCCTGCAGGGTTGAAATTACAAGTTCCGCATCCTTAGTTAGAAATAGATCACCCTTGCAAAATACCATAGAAATTGGTTCCATGGCCACCATGTCCCTACTCTCAGAATACTGGGGTTTAAAATAATCGACCCACAATGCCTCATCGACATTGTTGTCGGGATTATTGGGGGTACCCCCTCTTCCCCATTTCACAGTTTTCCAGAAAAGTCTGGAATCCTTTTGCCCTGCGGCCTCGAGTAGCTCCTCCCAGTACTCCTCATCCCACCGCTTCTTAGCCTTGCGGATGCTATCATTATAATGTTTCCTGGTGGCGCTAATCAAGGCCTTGTCCCTGCTTTTTAGTGCTCTGCCCAACTCCAGTCTGGCTACCCTACACTGTTTGTTGAACCAGCTCGCCATTGTAATTTGTACTTTTCTGTTAGCCCTCACTGGCTTGGTGAAGTACGGTTTTATCAAAGAAAAGAATGTGTCATGTATATCAGTTATTTGGACGGAGCCAGGTGTTACAGAGTCTACTTTTTCCATGGCAGCAATAGCATTGTCTACCTCCAAGTTAATGGATTCCAAGGTGGCCAAATTGGCCAGCACATATGGCCATTTCACCCTTCTTGAGTCATTAGCCATAACAGGTATGCTCTCAATACCTGGCGCTGGGTTGGCACGTGCGGCACTCCACCATGAGTGGGAGACACAGAGGGGGTTATGGTCACTTTCTACTCTCCCCACGATTTCCATATCACCCACGCCACACCATAACTCAAGACTACAGATGACGTAGTCAATCCTACTTTTATTTTGGCCATTGTCGAATGAACAATTACCTCCTTGGTCGCTTTTTGTCCTGCCATTGAGGGCCCTCAACCCATACTCCAGACATAACGCATTCAACAACAAAATGTCTTTCGTCCACCGCTTCACAGATGTGAGGTTTAGATTTGGGATGCCCCAAAGGGCATCTTCCTCTAGTCCTATTGGATAAACAGTATTTTCAAGAGGCTCAAATGTCCTGTTCAGATCACCAGCCAAAATCACTCTATTTCCAAGTGACTGGGATTCAAGGGAGGCGGATAGAACTTCTAGGGTAGCAGAATTCCCAAGACTCTTGCCCCTAGCATAAATGTTATAAATATCTATCACACCACCCTTTCCTACAGACAATCTCAATAATTGTATATCCTTGCAACCTAGATCAATTGTTTTAATTTTTACTTTTGAATCTTGCTTGATCCATGCTGTGAGGCCACCCATAGGTCTACCCCTTGGGCCTCTTGTTGCTGGTATACAAAAATTTAGGTAACCCGGGAAATAAATTGGGTCACATGCCCACGTTTCTTGGAATAGGCACATTTGAAACCCACTTACAAAATCTATCCAATGCTGTGACAACAATCTAGCCCCCAGCCCCGCTATATTCCATGACAAAAATCTCTCCAGGGAATTTTCTATACAAGTCCCCTTTTCATTAGGTGCCATGGGCGGTGCATCAGTCAGCCTCCCACAGTCACAATCCTCTCCTAGAACAATGTTTGAACAATTTACATCAAAACCCTCCTTAGTGCAACTGGTGGTTGTAAGGGCCGGATCATCCACCCAACCCCCTGAACATACAATAATGTTCCCATCCCTCTCGTTCACCACTTCAGCTATTTGACATTTTACATCTTCGTTGGGTGTCAGCGTTACATCTGTGATGCTTCCCCTGACCATTTCCCCTTCCAAGTTTATTAGTTCGGCAGATCTTTGTCAACATCCCCACCTCATCTGCCCCTGTCCATTAGGAGGGTTAAATGCCTGTTTATAGGAGTCATTGATTCTTGGTATGGGAGCAGCTGGGAAGCCAGCCTCTAGCCAGGGACAGAGACTAGATCTCAATTGCTCCCTACAACCCCCAGGGTGGGTCACCACCGGTCTGGGATAAAAGAAGGTGAGGTCCACCACCCCAATCCCACCAATACTAATATTCCAACCAGGTCCCGTAATCAACCCCACAACCCTTGGATCCTGGAAGTTGATTATAATGCACTCACCCCCCTGTTTTTTTAAGGTATTCCCTATCCAATTGACCCTTCTGGCCCCAATTATCAGACCGTCCACTCCCCCTGGCAGGGGTCTATTAACACGAAGCCAATGCATGGCCTTGTTTTTTAGTGTGTCATAGGTTTCTCTTTGGCCCTCCAGTAGGGGTGGAACGTTAGTAAGTATGGCCACGTATGGGTAGGAATCCGGGGTGAGCTGTACTGGGGGAATCTTAGTCAGGAGCTTAGTTATTTGTGGCTTTGGTTGGCCTTGGTCTAAGGGAACACGGCACTGTGTAAGGATGTTTTCCACTGCCACACGAGTATTACTCCCATTCCCGATATTATGGGCATCCCTTGTGGGACCACCCCCCATTGCTATCTGGGAGGTAGGTCCCACCTTGTTTCCAGTGCCATTACTAGAAGGGATTTTGTCATTTCCTGACCGATTAGCCATAGTTTTTTCCGGCCTGGTCGGCAAAGGTGTGGGATTTTTACTAAATGTGCTGGGTGGGGTTTTAGTACTGTCCTTTCTACCCTTGTTGGTAACATTATTGGGCTTAATTTTCCCACAGTTACTATTGCTTGTGGTGGACGTTAAATCAGATACCTTCTTGCTATTCACCCCTTTCTTATCCTGTAGAGGAATACCACTCGCAGTCGGGGATAGTAAGTCAACCAACACGACTCCTTGGTCACTGTCGGCTAACTGTAGGTGTTTTCCACTCTCACCCATTTTATTGCCAGACTTAATTAAAGATTTGATTGTAAAAAAATTATCTAAGCTAGCTTGCTCTAGATGGTCAAGTTGTTCAGCTAGCTTTTTAAGTCTCAGCTCTATGGGGTTTAGAAGGGAACGCATTATTTTTTCCACTTCTAACAAAAGGTCACGATTGGGAGGTAATGACCCCGGGGGTGCTATGATAGTTGGATCTGGGGCTGGTACCGTCAGTGTTATGGAAGGCGCCATGATTATAGGGTCCACTTCCGCTGGGACTACTTCCGCCTCCCCTATTGTCGGTACAGCGCCATTCTTTACAAGAACATGACTTGGGGATGATTTAGTGGCCAGCTTCCTGTACTTTCTTGCGGGTTTTTGTGGTTGTGATTTTTTTACAGTAGCTCCCCATTTCCTTTTGGGGCAAGGGTTGGATTTAATCACTTCCAATCGTACAGAGGATTTTCCTAACACTCCTTTCCCTTTAGATAACTGGCTGGATACATCAAGGTGCTCAACAGGTAGACTAGTTGCTACAGTGACTAATGGAGAATTATCAGCTAACTCAGTTAACAAGGGCAAGTCAAGAAGTAGGTCCTGGGTGGCTGGTAATACAATTGATGACAAAGGTGTAACCAGCGCAGGAAAATTCTGACCTTGATGTTTCTCAGGCGGATTTTTCAGAAGCTCAATCGAGAGCCTACGCCCGGCTCGTCTTTCCGCCAGGGCGATCTCTTTGTCAATATCCTGTGGCAGTCGCTTGAAGTAGGAATCAAGAGGGCCCATAACAGCAGGCTCAGCCTCACCCATAGGAGGCAGCAGGGTAGAGATACTTGATGAGCAAGCCATAGTGCAAAAAGAAAGCCCCTTCTACCCAACAATACACTAAAAAGTCAAAAGAGCAAATAATATGTCAGTTGGGTTCACAGTACCTGGACCGTAGAGGTTAATGGAGTGGCCCGGCCCGGCCTCCAGCGGCCCCGGACGGCCACAGACGGTCCCGCCCTTGTCCCGGGCTTCTCCCGGCACCCTCCCGCGCGCTCCCGCGCAGCAAGGAGTAGGCGTTGGTATATAGGGAGGGAAATAGGTGAGGGGGCGGAGCTTGCAGGGAGAGCGGCCCAGGTGTTCTCTGCCGGGCTATCAGGGACTCCTGGGATATGGAGTCCCTGACCACGCTGCTCGCAGCCCTGCAAGACTGACCAGCGCCCTAAGACTCCAACCACGTTCCCCCGGCGCACTCCTGTGGCCAGGCAGCGATGCGGGACCCGCGGAGCGGGTCCGGCGAGGGGTAGGCGTTCCTGGGAAAGACAGCAGCACAAACCACAAACGGGCTACAGGAACAAAGATAGAGGGTCCCAGTGAGGCTGAAGAGGCGAGGGCTTTTAGGTCCGTTGGTGAGGGGGCGGAGCTTGCAGGGAGAGCGGCCCAGGTGTTCTCTGCCGGGCTATCAGGGACTCCTGGGATATGGAGTCCCTGACCACGCTGCTCGCAGCCCTGCAAGACTGACCAGCGCCCTAAGACTCCAACCACGTTCCCCCGGCGCACTCCTGTGGCCAGGCAGCGATGCGGGACCCGCGGAGCGGGTCCGGCGAGGGGTAGGCGTTCCTGGGAAAGACAGCAGCACAAACCACAAACGGGCTACAGGAACAAAGATAGAGGGTCCCAGTGAGGCTGAAGAGGCGAGGGCTTTTAGGTCCGTTGGTGAGGGGGCGGAGCTTGCAGGGAGAGCGGCCCAGGTGTTCTCTGCCGGGCTATCAGGGACTCCTGGGATATGGAGTCCCTGACCACGCTGCTCGCAGCCCTGCAAGACTGACCAGCGCCCTAAGACTCCAACCACGTTCCCCCGGCGCACTCCTGTGGCCAGGCAGCGATGCGGGACCCGCGGAGCGGGTCCGGCGAGGGGTAGGCGTTCCTGGGAAAGACAGCAGCACAAACCACAAACGGGCTACAGGAACAAAGATAGAGGTTTTACATCTTGTTCCCGCCATTTTCTGTGCAAAGTTTTTCTTGAAGTAAAACACAATGTCATGTTGTACCTTTAAATGTTATTTAGAATTGTTTCCCTTCAACGTTCTCTATGGTTGTAAAATTCTTTCCTTGGCTTCTGTACTAGGCAGTTGCTGGGGAAGAAGTCCTGTGTAGGCTGCGTCCTACCCTGCTCCTGTGCTTCTCTTAATAAACCTACTTCTACAACTACTCTGCGTGGACCTCAACATGACAACTTTGGCGACGAGGGTGGGATAATGTTGTTGATTCTTTCACCATCACACCCATTGACGAAAATGTTTCACAGAACCAAAATTGTACAGATTTAGATTTCTCTAAACGTGTTTGTTCTAAACCCAAGTGGTTGAAGGATTTTGTGTGTTCATTTCTTTATTTTATTTTCTTTTGTTTATAAGGAAGAAGATGTGTCATGTTGTACCTTTAAATGTTATTTAGAATTGTTTCCCTTCAACGTTCTCTATGGTTGTAGGATTCTTTCCTTGGCTTCTGTACTAGGCAGTTGCTGGGGAAGAAGTCCTGTGTAGGCTGCGTCCTACCCTGCTCCTGTGCTTCTCTTAATAAACCTACTTCTACAACTACTCTGCGTGGACTTCAACATTACACACAAGCCCAAGTTTGAGGGGTATTGGGACCTGATCACGTCTACACATGATAGGAAACTATTCCACCAGTTCAGGGTGGGATCTCTGCCCACACATTCCTACACCTCCAAATGGAGTAACACAAACAGTAGTGTGCCCTTTCTGTCCAGATATGACTGAATCGATGGCTCACATATTTTTTGTATGTCAAGCTTACCTCATACCAAGACAGATCTGGTTGAAACCCGTATGCTCTAGTCTGGGCACTAGGTCCCGTAGTGAGGCCTTCTGAATTTTTAAAACTTCAGTGGAAGGCCCGATTGTGGTTGGTACAGCAAAGTTCTTGGGCTGGGTGTGGGTGATTAGATGGAATAAAATTAGATGTTCTAAATGATCATGCTGCTGTATTTTGATTATAGTATTATGCACTTTTATGTACACTGGTTCCATTCCTCCATTTATATAATTTTAAATGTAAATGTAAACTTTTTTAAACAAGGCTTTTAAATTATGGGTTTGTTTTAAAGCTTTTAAATGTATTTATTAATTGTTTTATGTAGGACATCCAGGATTTTTATCTGTACACTTGAAAAGGCTCCTGTTTAAGAACAGTGCTGAATTGTTTATGTGGCCTCCATGTTTATGTTGCAGTAACTTTTGTGATTTTTTAACAAATTGAAATGAAGTTTATAAACTGAAACTGTATCCTATTACTACCCTGTTGTTGATGTTGATTTGTGCATGATGACCCATCACTTGGGATGCAAACTCGGTCAGAGCAAGATGTAGTGCCTTGAGCTCCTGAGTATTTGGATAAGCAGGCTCACCGGAGACTCGTCCACTTTCCTCTGACTGACAGACTGTCTAGCGTGGTACCCCACCCCAGCTTCCTGGCATCTATTGCAATACATTCTGTTGGTGTGCCACAGAAGGGAAGATCCTTTGAGAGAGTCTCTTCCTTAGCCAACAGTTCAAGACTGTCTTAGCCTGCCTTGTGACTGGAACCCCCTTCTTCTAATCTTGGGAACTTCCTACCCAGTGTGTCACCCTATGATTACTCACTGGGTGCACATGTAGATGAGCCGAAGGAAGGACTATAAGGTGGTAAGCCATCAGGCCCTGCAATCTCAGCCATATTGTCATTAGGGGCATCCGCTGTCTCAGTAAGCCCTGGATTTCCATTACCAGTTTCTGCATGAGTCCCCTCAGGAGAAATTGCCCCTTTAATGGATTTGAAGGAAGAGGAATGGCACAGAAAAAAATATTGAGCAAGGGAGTCGAAACTTATTTTGAATCCCTCCTCTACAATCTGTAAGGCCCATTGGTCTGACACAGTCTCTCTCCACACCTTTGCAAAGTGATGATGTGACCCTCTGTTAGACCTGGCACCTTGGCGTGAGTTTCCCTTGCACTTTTTGCTGATGTGCCTCAGATGTTTTTGCTGGGGTCCGCTGCTCAGGGCACTGCGCCACGGCCAATCCGTGCCGCAGTGCAAGGGCTCCCAATGTAAAGTGTAAATGAGATTGATGTCCATGATTGGTTCATTGGATTTACTGTCAGTCCCCAAAAAGGTGCACCAGGAGTGCCAGGGCTCGTGAATGCCAATACTGCTAGTGGGCCTGCAGCGCTGGTTGCGCCACCCACAGAAGCAGCCTTTTAAAATGTGTCTAGGGTCTGCCATTGCAGAACCTGCGTGCAGTCTGGTACTATCATGCTGGCTGGGCAAGTGCACCCACTTGCCAGCCTCTAAACCTTCCCATTACTTCATATTAGTCACCCCTATGGTAGGCCCAAGGGCAGGGTGCATTGTAAGTGTAAGGTAGGACATGCCCTGATGTGTGTGGCATGTCCTAATAGTGAATTACAGCCAAATTCGTTTTTCACTATTGTAAGGCTACCTGTTCTCTTAGGCCAAGATGGGCTGCTCGAATTATTACACTCTATAATCCCAGCAGGCTCAGGGAACATGGTAGAAAGTCAACTTTAGTATGCCTGAACTCAGAATAATAAAATACTTCTTTTAGTAAATTTTATTTTAATATCCTGTGTTTGCAAATGCTACTTTTAGAAAGCTATCATTTGCTTGCCTAACCATTTCAGCCCGCCTCTGCTAGGATGTGTATCTGACTGTCTGGGTTATGTGAGTAACAGGGATGGGGGTATGACAGGTGGTGAATGCAAGGATTACACCTTAGTGGGAGGTGGGAGTGCCCCTGGACTCTGAATAGGGCGGTGCTCTGCCACCACAATGCAGGCTCCACCTCCTGGAGAGCGACTGATGACTCAGCCCAACACCTGGCCCAGGAAGGGAGAAACACTGTCATCAAAGTCATCTTGGCTGCCCCTGTCCACACAATGCTGGCTCCACCTCCTGTGGAGCGTCTGATGTGCCATCCCTGCTCCCTGAAAGGAGAGACCAGAGTACACCCAACAAAGTGCTCAGAGACTGAAAAAAGTTAGGCAAAGGCCCCCCTGGCCTGTAAGAACAAAGAAAATGCTGTATAAAAGTAGGAGCCCTGCTCCTTGCAAACCAGAATCCTGTTTCCCACAACAAACCTCTTCCCAACTAGAAGGAGAAGAAGAAGCTGGAAGTACTGGCCTGCTGTCTGCCTTGCTGAGGAAGGAGAGGAGAAGACTTACTGAAAAGACTTTGCTGACTTGTGCTAGAAACTTTCTCCAAGGGCTTGTCTGAGCTTGCCCCCTGATCTGAACCCCAGGACTACCGGGTTCTTGGTGCCTTCGCTCGCCCTCATCTGAACCGTGTGCTTTATCCTGCTGGAGCTGAGACCTTGTGCCCCTTCGCCCCTCCTAGGGCCGTGACACCCAGGAGCCTGGCCGCCCATGTCCTGTAGGAGCCCCGCTCGTGCAGAGTCGCTCTCTTCCTTGTGGACCGGGCCGCCTGCTCCCCTGTCGCCTGCCTGTCACTGGAGCGCGTTGTGTGCCCTCACTGGCCCCCTCCCGCTGGAATTTCCATCTCAAGTGCGATCTACGCCTCAAACAGCCACCGTACGTTCAGCGTACCCGGCCGCCCCGCTTCGCCCTACGACCTGGAAAGAGGCCGTGCCGCCCCCTGAAGCGCCCCCTGTACGGACCGTACTGGAGGACCTGGGCCGCACCTGCCTCACGAAAGCCGCTGCCCACTGAGAGTCCGAAGGTCCCCCCGACGCGCACTGAAGGAGTGCGGGTTGTCCCTGCTTCCCCTGAAAATAACTGAACAACGCCAAGACATCTTCACCGGGCTCGGGCACGCAACGTTTTATTTCCCCGTACGCCTATCACCACCAGGCACGTGCCTACCTCTGCAGACGCCGTACGCGAGGCGCGTCCTACCAAGAAAGGCCTCTGTTCGTTACAAGGTACGGAGCGCACAGAAGAGGTGCGACTCGTACCCTGGGCCCACTAGATGCGCACCAGTTAGACAGACTGCCCCGTACGCCTCGTAGCTGGGAGCGGTAAGCGTCGTACAGGTGCTCACGCTAAATGCCTGAGTCGTGGTAGGGTCTCGCACAGTTTCACCCGGGAAAGCGCGTAGGAGCGCTACGGAGCGTCCCGTGAGCCCCAGAGAGGCCTCAAGGGACTAAGAGCATTTTAAAAGAACTAGTCTTGAAGTGAAAAGAGACTAAAAGGAAGCAGCTGTTAATCCAAAGAGAACACTTGCCTATTTACAATCTTGTGGCCTAAGCTAGAAACGTTATATTGGTCTTGTAGTAAATACTTGCCTGCATTGATATATCTTTATATAAAGAAGACGTATTTTTACATATCTACAGCCTGGTGTCCATTTGTGGGGGGATTGGTACATTACTGTGTGTGTGATTACAAATGCTTAACTGAGAAACGCCTGAAGAATAGCCTTGGCTGCTCACGCCACGCACCTAGAGGGTGAGCAAGGGTAATTCTAAGGGTCATCCTTCGCCCTGACTTAGAGGAGAGGGTCCCTGCTTGTCACAAGTGAATACTTGCGCCAACCAGAGACCCCCAATTCTAACACCCTCCACTGGCAAATCCTGGCTAACCATAGAGTTAGGATTTTGCGGCGTGCTGAGGTGGACTGCTTGGCCACTAGAAGGGGAACTCATCTTCAGAAGGGAGACCCCAGCCATGTCGCTTGCCTCGAAAGGGCCTCTTTTTTATTAATGCAAAACCAGTCTGCCTCTTGAATATTTTGGTGGGACTCGTATTATCTCCTGAAGTGGGGTGCCAAAAAACTGTGTGCCGTCAAAGGGTATCTTCATCAAGAGGGCCTTCTGTGAGACATCCGCCCTTCCTTTAGTGGAGATGTGTTAATGTCTTTCACATAAATCAGCTGTTGTGTGTCTTTGCAAGAGAAGGTCTGCTTTTCCCTTTTTAGGGATGTGTTAAATCTTTCCGTGCTGATGACGGAACCGCTCCGTCATCAGCCGCGGTGGCGCTGTGCTGATGACAGAGCGGTTCCGTCATGGCCCACCAGATGCGCCTGCGCAGCGCTGATTTCGTGCCTGCGCGGCGCGTTCTATTAAGCGGGCGGGGCCATGACGGAACCACTCCGTCATGAGCACAGCTCAACCGTGGCTGGTGACGGAGCGGTTCTGTCACCAGCAAGGGCCCACCATGCGGCCCCCCGCCCCCTTAGCGCTGCGGCGGAATAGCCGCCGCAGCGATGTGGTTAATGTGTTACATATTTTTTAGTTGTTGGGTTTGTGCAAGAGACGCTCTGCCCCTTCCTGCTTGGGGATGAGTTAATATGTTAGAAAGTATTTCAGCTATTGTGTTAATGTATTACACGTCTTTCAGCTGTTGTGTGTCTGTACAAGAGAAGCTCCACCTTTCCCTTAGTGGGGATATGCTAATTTGTTACATGTGGTGTTGAGACAGAATATCGATTTTGAAATGTCGATTTACACATATATCGAGTTTTAAATATTGGAATTCAGAAATATCTACAGCAAGAATATCGTGGTCAAGAATATCGAATTTAAGGTAAGGAACATCGGGCCATATTATCAAGAAAGAGCGATACATTATCGCCGCTTTTATTGTGATTTCCCATAGAAGCTCAGGTTCTGGTGTGAACCTGGGCTTCTACGGGAAATCACAAGGGCATATTATCAAGCCCATTATCGCCGCTTTCACTGCAGTTTCATGTCGCTAAAAGCGGCAATAATGTATCGCCCTTTCTTGATAATATGGCCCATCGTTTTTTAAAAGTCTCTCACAATGTGATGGGAAAATTATTTTCCTGGTTTGTGAGCTGCACCTTTTAGCAGAAGATTATTGCTGAAAATGTTAATGTTGACAAAATTCAAGTTGGACAGCCCACAATGTCTAGAAAAAAACCAACTTAAAAAAATGATGTAGGTTCTGTTGAGAATGTCAGCTCTCTTCAAATGCTCTGTGGCTCCTAGATAAGAACCACTGTTTGAAATGGTGGTTGGAAATCAAGCTGGGACAGAAAATCAAGGGCTTTATGGATGTCGTTAAGTGTAGTAAATGTTGTGGTTCTAAATTAAAAAGTACATTTTTGCAAGAATACTTGTTTTTAAATTATAATGGGATTTTAGAATTCCAATGTAGATATCTACCCTCTTACCTGTTGTCTTTTAAAGTATGTCAGCAGATCTTAATCAAAAGTGATTAAACTGTTGGGCAACAAGAGCACTATATGCATTACAATTTGTTTAGGGTGTGGTTCTTAACCTTTGACTTCTGGGACCTGACTAAATCACTATTGGATGCTGGGGAGCCCAGCCTAAGCAATCTCTTTGACTTAAACTTCAAGCTATACACTGAAATGCTGAAACTGTATTGATTGAAAAAATGCATAATGTTGAAATCTTTTCTTTAATTCCCCCCTAAAAAATTAACAACAATTACAATTGTATTTTTTAATGGGAAGGGTATGGCTTTTCAAAATGTGACTTTATTTCTCACACATGATGCTTCATGATGTACCCTAACATATCAGTTAGGGCCTGATTCTGAGTTTGGCGGACCCAGCGTGGCGCAGTTTTGGGGGTTGGGGGGTGGAGGTGCACCAGCGGTGCATCCGCGGTATTATGACTATGGCAGTCGGATTGCCATGGGACCGCTGCAACTGCTGGGGATCCATGATCCCACCGCGGTGGCACAGCCGTCTGGCCAGCAGTATGCTGGTGGTGCTGCTGCAGTACCGCCAAGCAGATTCTGAGTTTCCTCACAGCCACAGCTTTCATGGCGGTGAGCACACCATGGCCCGATTTAGCCTCAGGGCCATGGGGATGCATGCAGGGGAGCACAGGTGTGCCCCGTTTGTGCATTAAAGTTTATCCATGCCGTGAGTGACCAGGCTTTGCTGCTTCTTCGGTGCTGCAGTGCTGAGGCTCCCTTATGAGCCTTCGTACTACGTCAGCAGGGGACTGCCAAAGGACCGCCCACAAGACCACGAGGAAGTTGTAATCTGGTGGTTGGTTGAGCTTGGCGGTGTGGAAGCAGTGATGTTGTGCCGCCCCACCCCAACATCACCAAATTCGTAATCTGGTCCTTAGTCTTTTTTGCTCCTAACGCATACTCTGTTTTGGTGCGTCATTTGACAATTGCCCATACTAGCCTTCAGTTTCAAATTCCTTCGCAATTACAGAGCATATTACAATTTTTGTTCTACAATTTTATATGTATAAATAGTTTATTAGTCTGCCAATCTACAATTTTGTTGATTGTCATGAACACCTTTGTAAGGCGTTGCAGATCCTAGCGGTCTTCAGACCACAGGTGAATAACCACTGGCTTTTGGGAATTTTTTATTTATTTTTCAAAGGTTGATTGAGTTCAATTGGTATTATGATAATACATGTGTACAATAGTTATGTTGGTCCTATAATGGATTTCTAGATATTTGACCCATGGAAACAATAGCATTGTATTCAACCATTTAACGTGAAGTTACTAAAAAGCCTTCCCACCTGGAGATTCATCAGAGTATCTTGGTATATTGTATACTGTGTGGCCATGGCGGTGAGATTATATTTGTAAATTGTAATTTGTTTTTTAGGCAAAAATAACTTCTTATGTGTTCTATGCATGGCAGTGTTAGTGAGAAAAAGAGAACCAGGTCGGGGCTTGTGCTTTGCATCCTCCATGCATTTTGGTTCTGTGTTTTTATACAACTGGTAGAGCTTGGTTTTATTATTTTCTGTAAGAGGCTGTGTGGTGGGTAGAGACTCAGAACTTAGGCAGTTATGCAACAGAAGCAATAAATGCGGTCAAGCCTGGAGCCTTTCTTTATAGAAACAGTTTTGTATTTTTAGTACACAAAGAGAAATATAATACTGCACAATGTAAGGTCAATTAGGCACAGGGATCTGAAATGGGTGGTATAGGATCATAATCACACCGGGTAACAAGGTAAAATTATAGCTCAGTTCAGAGCTCACCATGACACTTGTGAACAACCTTCCAAGGTCTGTAACCTGTAGATCAGTTAATTTGTATCCCTTTATTATAAAGTTCTCTCAGGGCTTCAATGCATAAAGAAGAACATAACTATTCAGCAGCAGTCACTTTCGGAGGGGTCTGATTCACAGACTCCTGGAGACACACTAGTCACTTTCAGAAGAAACTGATTAACAGAGGATTCACAAATGCCTGGGGTCACAGCATTCACTTTCGGAAGGGCCTGATTCACAGAAGATTCACAGAGGTCTGGGGACAAGGCAGTCACTTTTTGGAAGTGCCTGATTCACAGAAGCCTGGGAACACAGCAGTCACTTTCCGACGGGACTGATTCACAGAGGCCTGGAGACAAAGCAGTAACTTTCAGAAGGGACTGATTCACAGAGGATTCACAGAGGCCTGGGGACACAGCAGCCACCTTCAGACGGGACTGATTCACAGAGGCCTGGAGACACAGCAGTAATTTTCAGAAGGGACTGATTCACAGAGGATTCACAGAGGCCTGGGGACACAGCGGTCACTTTCGGATGGGCCTCATTCACAGAGGCCTGGAGACACAGTAGTAACTTTCAGACGGGACTCATTCACAGAGGATTCACAGAGGCCTGGGGACACAGCAGCCACTTTCAGACGGGACTGATTCACAGAGGCCTGGAGACACAGCAGTAACTTTCAGAAGGGACTGATTCACAGAGGATTCACAGAGGCCTGGGGACACAGCGGTCACTTTCGGATGGGCCTCATTCACAGAGGCCTGGAGACACAGTAGTAACTTTCAGACGGGACTCATTCACAGAGGATTCACAGAGGCCTGGGGACACAGCAGCCACCTTCAGACGGGACTGATTCACAGAGGCCTGGAGACACAGCAGTAACTTTCAGAAGGGACTGATTCACAGAGGCCTGGGGACACAGCAGTCACTTTCGGATGGGCCTCATTCACTGAGGCCTGAGGACACAGCAGTCACTTTTCAGAAGGCCCTGATTCAAAGATTATTCACAGAGGCCTGAGGACACAGCAGTCACTTTTTGGAAGGGCCTGATTCACAGAGGATTCACAGAGGCCTGGGAGACACAGCAGTCACTTTTCACAAGGTCCTGATTCAAAGACGATTCACAGAGGCCTGAGGACACAGCAGTCCCCTTCAGAAAAGCCAGATTCACAGAGGATTCACTAAGGCCTGGGGACACAGCATTCACTTTCAGAAGGACCTGATTCACAGAGGCCAGAAGACACAGGAGTCACTTTTTGGAAGGGACTGATTCACAGGGGATTCACAGAGGCAGGGGGACACAGCAGTCACTTTCAAAAGGTCCTGAATCACAGAGGATTCACAGAGGCCCGAGGACACAGCAGTCACTTTTTGGAAGAGCCTGATTCACAGAGGATTCACAGAGGTCTGGGGACAAGGCAGTCACTTTTCGGAAGGGCCTGATTCACAGAAGCCTGGGAACACAGCATTCACTTTCAGACGGGACTGGTTCACAGAGGATTCACAGAGGCCTGGAGACACAGCAGCCACTTTCAAACGGGACTGATTCACAGAGGCCTGGAGACACAGGAGTAACTTTCAGAAGGGACTGATTCAAAGAGGATTCACAGAGGCCTGGGGACACAGCAGTCACTTTCGGATGAGCCTCATTCACAGAGGCCTGAGGACACATCAGTCACTTTCGGATGGGCCTCATTCACAGAGGCCTGGAGACACAGCAGTATCTTTCAGATGGGACTGATTCACAGAGGATTCACAGAGGCCTGGGGACAGCGCAGCCACCTTCAGACAGGACTGATTCACAGAGGCCTGGAGACACAGCAGTAACTTTCACAAGGGAATGATTCACAGAGGATTCACAGAGGCCTGGGGACACAGCAGTCACTTTCGGATGGGCCTCTTTCACAGAGGCCTCAGGACACAGCAGTCACTTTTCAGAAGGTCCTGATTCAAAGATGATTCACAGAGGCCTGAGGACCCAGCAGTCACTTTTTGGAAGGGCCTGATTCACAGAGGATTCACAGAGGCCTGGGAAACACAGCAGTC
Organism: Lissotriton helveticus; assembly: GCF_964261635.1. Lineage (NCBI taxonomy): Eukaryota > Metazoa > Chordata > Amphibia > Caudata > Salamandridae > Lissotriton > Lissotriton helveticus. The sequence continues at coordinate 1,708,379,529 of NC_136069.1, read as the reverse complement.
ACTTTTCAGAAGGTCCTGATTCAAAGATGCTTCACAGAGACCTGAGGGCACAGCAGTCCCCTTCAGAAAAGCCTGATTCACAGAGGATACACAGAGGCCTGGGGACACAGCAGTCCCCTTCATAAAAGCCTGATTCACAGAGGATTCACAAAGGCCCGGGGACACAGCATTCACTTTCAGAAGGGCCTGATTCACAGAGGCCAGAAGACACAGGAGTCACTTTTTGGAAGGGACTGATTCACAGAGGATTCACAGAGGCAGGGGGACACAGCAGTCACTTTCAGAAGGTCCTGATTCACAGAGGATTCACAGAGGCCTGAGGACACAGCAGTCACTTTTTGGAAGAGCATGATTCACAGAGGATTCACAGAGGTCTGGGGACAAGGCAGTCACTTGTCGGAAGGGCCCGATTCACAGAAGCCTGGGAACACAGCAGTCACTTTCAGACGGGACTGGTTCACAGAGAATTCACAGAGGCCTGGGGACACAGCAGCCACTTTCAGACGGGACTGATTCACAGAGGCCTGGAGACACAGGAGTAACTTTCAGAAGGGACTGATTCACAGAGGATTCACAGAGGCCTGGGGACACAGCAGTCACTTTCGGATGAGCCTCATTCACAGAGGCCTGAGAACACAGCAGTCACTTTTGCATGGGCCTCATTCACAGAGGCCTGGAGACACAGCAGTATCTTTCAGAAGGACCTGATTCACAGAGGCCTGAGGACACAGCAGTCAATTTTTGGAAGGGCCTGATTCACAGAGGATTCACAGAGGCCTGGGAAACACAGCAGTCACTTTCAGAAGGTCCTGATTCACAGAGGATTCACAGAGGTCCAAGGACACAGCAGTCACTTTTTGGAAGAGCCTGATTAACAGAGGATTCACAGAGGTCTGGGGACAAGGCAGTCGCTTTTTGGAAGGGCCTGATTCACAGAAGACTAGGAACACAGCAGTCACTTTCAGACGGGACTGATTCACAGAGGATTCACAGAGGGCTGGGGACACAGCAGCCACTTTCAGATGGGACTGATTCACAGAGGCCTGGACACACAGCAGTAACTTTCAGAAGGGACCGATTCACAGAGGATTCACAGAGTACTGAGGACACAGCAGTCATTTTCGGATGAGCCTCATTCACAGAGGCCTGAGGACACAGCAGTCACTTTTCTGAAGGTCCTGATTCAAAGATGATTCACAGAGGCCTGAGGACACAGCAGTCACTTTTTGGAAGTGCCTGATTCACAGAGATTCACAGAGGCCTGGGGGACACAGCAGTCACTTTTCAGAAGGTCCTGATTCAAAGATGATTCACAGAGGCCTGGGGACACAGCAGTCCCCTTCAGAAAAGCCTGATTCACAGAGGATTCACAGAGGCCTGGGGACACAGCAGTCCCCTTCCGAAAAGCCTGATTCACAGAGGATTCACAAATGCATGGGGACACAGCATTCACTTTCAGAAGGACCTGATTCACAGAGGCCAGAAGACACAGGAGTCACTTTTTGGAAGGTCCTGATTCACAGCGGATTCACAGAGGCAGGGGGATACAGCAGTCACTTTCAGAAGGCCCCGATTCACAGAGGTTTCACAGAGGTCCAAGGACACAGCAGTCACTTTTTGGAAGAGCCTGATTCACAGAGGATTCACAGAGGTCTGGGGACAAGGCAGTCACTTTTTGGAAGGGACTGATTCACAGAAGCCTGGGAACACAGCAGTCACTTTCAGACGGGACTGATTCACAGAGGATTCACAGAGGCCTGGGGACACAGCAGCCACTTTCAGACGGGACTGATTCAAAGAGGTCTGGAGACACAGCAGTAACTTTCAGAAGGGACTGATTCACAAAGGATTCACAGAGGCCTGGGGACACAGCAGTCACTTTCGGATGGGCCTCATTCACAGAGGCCTGAGGACACAGCAGTCACTTTTCAGAAGGTCCTGATTCAAAGATTATTCACAGAGGCCTGAGGACACATCAGACACTTTTTGGAAGGGCCTGATTCACAGAGGATTCACAGAGGCCTGGGGGAAACAGCAGTCACTTTTGAGAAGGTCCTGATTCAAAGATGATTCACAGAGGCCTGTGGACACAGTAGTCCCCTTCAGAAAAGCCTGATTCACAGAGGATTCACAGAGGCCTGGGGACAAAGCAGTCCCCTTTAGAAAAGCCTGATTCACAGAGGATTCACAGAGGCCTGGGGACACAGCATTCACTTTAAGAAGGACCTGATTCATAGAGGCCAGAAGACTCAGGAGTCACTTTTTGGAAGGGCCTGATTCACAGAGGATTCACAGAGGCACGACGACACAGCAGTAACTTTTTGGAAGGGCCTGATTCACAGAGGATTCACAGAGGTCTGGGGACAAGGCAGTCACTTTTCGGAAGGGCCTGATTCACAGAAACCTGGGAAAACAGCAGTCACTTTCAGACGGGACTGATTCACAGAGGCCTGGGGACACAGCAGCCACTTTCAGACGGGACTGATTCACAGAGACCTGGAGACACAGCAGTAACTTTCAGAAGGGACTGATTCACAGAGGATTCACAGCACAGAGGCCGGGGGACACAGAAGTCACTTTCAGATGGGCCTCATTCACAGAGGCCTGAGTACACAGCAGTCACTTTTCAGAAGGTCCCGATTCAAAGATGATTCACAGAGGCCTGAGAACACAGCAGTCACTTTTTGGAAGGGCCTGATTCACAGAGGATTCACAGAGGCCTGGGGGACACTGCAGTCACTTTTCAGAATGTCCTGATTCAAAGATGATTCACAGAGGCCTAGGGACACAGCAGTCCCCTTCAGGAAAGCCTGATTCACCGAGGATTCACAGAGGGCTGGGGACACAGCAGCCCCCTTCAGAAAAGCCTGATTCACAGACGATTCACAAAGGCCTGGTGACACAGCTGTCCCCTTCAGAAAAGCCTGATTCACAAAGGCCTGGGGACACAGCTATCCCCTTCAGAAAAGCCTGATTCACAGAGGATTCACAGAGGCCTGGGGACACAGCAGTCTCCTTCAGAAAAGCCTGATTCACAGAGGATTCACAAAGGCCTGGGGACACAGAATTCACTTTCAGAAGGACCTGATTCACAGAGGCCAGAAGACACAGGAGTATCTTTTTGGAAGGGCTTGATTCCCAGAGGATTCACAGAGGCAGGGGGACACATCAGTCACTTTCAGAAGGGCCTGATTCACAGCGGATAACCAGAGGCCTTGGGACATAGCAGACACTTTCAGAAGGGTCTGATTCACAAAGGATTCACAGAGTCCGAGGGACACAGCAGTCACTTTTGGAAGGGCCTGATTCACAAAGGATTCACAGAGTCCAGCGGACACAGCAGTCACTTTTCAGAAGGTCCTGATTCAAAGATTATTCACAGAGGCCTGAGGACACATCAGACACTTTTTGGAAGGGCCCGATTCACAGAGGATTCACAGAGGCCTGGGGGAAACAGCAGTCACTTTTCAGAAGGTCCTGATTCAAAGATGATTCACAGAGGCCTGTGGACACATCAGTCCCCTTCAGAAAAGCCTGATTCACAGAGGATTCACAGAGGCCTGGGGACAAAGCAGTCCCCTTTAGAAAAGCCTGATTCACAGAGGATTCACAGAGGCCTGGGGACACAGCATTCACTTTAAGAAGGACCTGATTCATAGAGGCCAGAAGACTCAGGAGTCACTTTTTGGAAGGGCCTCATTCACAGAGGATTCACAGAGGCACGACGACACAGCAGTAACTTTTTGGAAGGGCCTGATTCACAGAGGATTCACAGAGGTCTGGGGACAAGGCAGTCACTTTTCGGAAGGGCCTGATTCACAGAAACCTGGGAACACAGCAGTCACTTTCAGACGGGACTGATTCACAGAGGCCTGGGGACACAGCAGCCACTTTCAGACGGGACTGATTCACAGAGACCTGGAGACACAGCAGTAACTTTCAGAAGGGACTGATTCACAGAGGATTCACAGCACAGAGGCCGGGGGACACAGAAGTCACTTTCAGATGGGCCTCATTCACAGAGGCCTGAGTACACAGCAGTCACTTTTCAGAAGGTCCCGATTCAAAGATGATTCACAGAGGCTTGAGAACACAGCAGTCACTTTTTGGAAGGGCCTGATTCACAGAGGATTCACAGAGGCCTGGGGGACACTGCAGTCACTTTTCAGAATGTCCTGATTCAAAGATGATTCACAGAGGCCTAGGGACACAGCAGTCCCCTTCAGGAAAGCCTGATTCACCGAGGATTCACAGAGGGCTGGGGACACAGCAGCCCCCTTCAGAACAGCCTGATTCACAGACGATTCACAAAGGCCTGGTGACACAGCTGTCCCCTTCAGAAAAGCCTGATTCACATAGGATTCACAAAGGCCTGGGGACACAGCTATCCCCTTCAGAAAAGCCTGATTCACAGAGTATTCACAGAGGCCTGGGGACACAGCAGTCTCCTTCAGAAAAGCCTGATTCACAGAGGATTCACAAAGGCCTGGGGACACAGAATTCACCTTCAGAAGGACCTGATTCACAGAGGCCAGAAGACACAGGAGTAACTTTTTGGAAGGGCTTGATTCCCAGAGGATTCACAGAGGCAGGGGGACACATCAGTCACTTTCAGAAGGGCCTGATTCACAGCGGATAACCAGAGGCCTTGGGACATAGCAGACACTTTCAGAAGGGTCTGATTCACAAAGGATTCACAGAGTCCGAGGGACACAGCAGTCACTTTTGGAAGGGCCTGATTCACAAAGGATTCACAGAGTCCAGGGGACACAGCAGTCACTTTTCAGAAGGGCCTGATTAACAGAGGATTCACAGAGGCCTGGGGACACAGCAGTCACTTTCAGAAGGGTCTGATACATACAGGATTCACAGAGGACTGGGGAACCAGCAGCCACTTTTATAAGCAACTGAATCACAGAGGATGGAGGACACAACAGTCACTTGCAGAAAGGATTGATTGACAGAGGTCTGAGTTCACAACAGTCACTTTCAGAAAGGATTGATTCACACGTGGTAAAGGATCCAGCAGTCAGCTTCGTAAGGCATTTAGCACATTGGCCTGGGGACTCTTAGTCAAAGAGTGAACAGAGGTTGATTTACACAGGCCTGAAAGCAGAGATGTTAGTTTTAGAGGGGATTAATTCACACCATACTGTGGGGTCAGCGGTCCATTCAAAATATTCTAAATAATGCAGATCTGAGGGCACAACAGTCAGATTCATAAATAATGTATATGTATCAGTCAGTCTAACTGCACAGTTGTCACAGTCGCCAAGAACCATAAGGCAAAACAGTCACATCCATAGGAGAGAAACTGATTCACAAAGGCATGAAAGCATAGCACTCAGTTGAATTGAGAAGGGATGTACACAGGCATGAGGGCACAGCACTCAAAGCTTGGGAAGCTAATGATTTGCATAGACATGAGAGCATAGGAGTTAGCTTTTGAAAGGATAAATTCATGCACACCTCACTGCAGAGCTTTGATAGTATGGGCAGAGATAATGTCTCAGTCTGGAGAGCAGAGACTTTACTCATGAGAGTAACTGGCAGGGCTACTGGGAGAGCCAGGTCTAGAGTAACATTGCCCTAAGATCTCAGGCAGGGTGACATCAAAGTCTGAATATCTGTAAGAAGGATCAGCTGAGATTGGAAAATGGTGAAGTTGCTGTGCATAGGGTGAAAGCATGAATTCACACACTCACAAAGGCAGGGGGGCAAATACGGCATTTGCCAAAGAAGTGGTTGCTGGTGACTGTCTGGTTGGCTTCCAGTGCTATGTGCAACTGTGGAGGCCCGCTGAAGGCCACTTGTTTTAATGGGCAGTGAGAGTTGTAACTCAGCAGGAAGTCACCGGTTAGTACATGCATTCTTTGTCTACAAGGAGAGAGACCTACCTTCCAGTCAGCAAAGCAGGACGGGGCCAGAATGGTTCCATTGGGGCCGACTCTTCCCATGAGGTCATCGGTAAACACGCCACAAGTGTCGCCATCCTTTGTCCAGTCCCAGTAAGGAAGGCAAAAAGATTTGTTACCGGACAATTTTTGCAACATATGTTCGAATTGTATTAACAAATAGCGGTGGCCAGTGCAGAAGGCTGGGCCATAGTGAAGCAGGTCTTTATCGATCCTTTGGCCACCGATAGAGATGTACATGGCAGAGTTGGCATGGAAGGCGACGAGACAATCATACTCTGAGGTGGGCTGAAATGTATAGGTGTCGACGTGCCCCAATTCACCCCCAGTTTGGACAACACACCTGGTGCTGGGAGTGGTCTTGGCCAGGTAGAGTGTGTTGATGAACTGCTTCTTCTCCGCAGCCGTGAGTTCGTGAAGCGCCTTGCGCACACATGGGATGTACTCTGAGCAGGTGGGTCCATGATAGTAGGGCTTGCAGTCCCCACAGTCTGCTCCATTGTAGTTTCCTTTGCAGGAGCAGATTTCATTATACACTTGGTAGGGCCAGTTGCACCGCGTGTCGGTTATTTTGGGATCCCGTAGCTGGTGTCGTTGACAGGACCCTCGGCCTGTGAGATTGCCACACACACTTCCATCGGTGGAGACTGGGCAGCAGCGCCTGTTCCTGAGGGCCGCTTGAGTGCAGCAGTCTGGGTGAAACTGGGTCCTTGTTGTGGTGATCAGGCAGAACGTCAGGAGAGTAAAACATAGCAGAATGGCCCTCGGTCTGCGACCAGACCCTTTGGGTACCTGTCGAGACAAGAAGCAGATCTGACGTTAAGGCCTTGCAGGTGTTTGAGTATCAGTGGTGGCGTACACAGAAGGCCAGTGCTGCAGTCATGCACAGCAGTGATGTGTCTCTGCACTCTGGCCTCTCTAAGACTAAAGGCCCAGTGGCGGCTCCTCCGCTATGGCGGAGGAGCATCACCACATTGCTCTTAGAGTAGTGAAAGATGGCAAAATAAAATGATCATAACTTAGGTTATTATCCTTTTATTTTTGGTTGCTGTGGGTTGAGTTAGGGCAGGGCGGGGCTGGAGCCTCAGAGAGGAGGAGTGGACTATGCACACTAAGTACGCATGACTGCTTGAACAGCCGTTTCGGCACAACCAAGCAGTCATGCGCACTTTGCATATTCACAGCACTCAGACCAATCACGACCTTGCATTGCAGCGTTGTGAATAGTTCAGAGGAGCCTGTGTGCCCGGGTGCTTCTTGCTTCTTCTTCGGCTCCGGACTGGAGAAGATAAGTGGACACAGAGAGGCGGTGAAAAAGGTATATTTTCTTTAGGATTTTCAACCCTCCCTTCCCCTCACCACCCCTGTTAACTACCAGTAGCCACTGTAAATGCCACCATCCCCTATTCTCCTCTGTAGTGTTTAAGGCTAGAATCAGTACACTTGACCTTTGACCCTGCTCGCAGGCAGGTCGCTCTTCACACCACCACACAGCCACCAGCTGCCTCGTTGCTCCTGCTGCAACCGTCTGACGCTCCCGCCGCTGCGTCCCTGCGACCCCGCTCCCCTGACACCCATTGGCCACCCGCCTCCCATTTGCTCCTCCCTCCCTTTCTTCCTCTTAAGGGGGCTTTGCAGTGGCGCAGGAGCGATCTTTGACCCTGCTCGCAGGCAGGTCGCTCTCCACGCCACCACACAGCCGCTAGCTGCCTCTTTGCTCCTGCCGCCACCGTCTCCCGCGTTCCCGCCACTGCGTCCCTGCGGCCCTGCCCACCTGACACCCATTGGCTACCCCGCTTCCGCCTCCCAGCTGGTCCTCCCTCCCTTTCTTCCTCTTAAGGGGGCTGTGCAGTGGCGCAGGAGTGACCTTTGACCCTGCTCGCAGGCTGGTCGCTCCCCACGCCACCACTCAGCCGCCAGCTGCCTCGTTGCTCCTGCCACCACCGTCTCCTGCTCCCTCGTTCGCGCCGCTGCGGCCCTGCCCCCCTGACACCCATTGGCATCCCTGCTCCCACCTCCCAGCTGCTCCTCCCTCCCTACCCACCTCTTATCGAGGCCACGCCAAATGCGCGCCAAAGGCAAGCGCGTCTGCGCCAGTCCGCGCCCAGCGCCAGAACCCCGGGACCCCGCGAACGCCACAACACCAGACTCCGCTACAACGCCAGCACCATCCACGCACTCAACACCAGCCAAAACCACACCTGCTTCCAAGCCACACCGAAACGGACTCACGGACCGTTCACCTGCCACACCTGCAGCTTCTCCTGCGACAGAACCACCAAACCTCCAAGGACCGGACCCAAACACCTTCGCTGCATACTCCTTAACACCCGCTCCGCACGTAAACACGCAGTCAAGCTTTGGGATCTGCTCGACACCTCCGCTCCAGACGTGGCCTTCCTGACCGAGACCTGGTGGAACGACCCCTCGGCTCCCGACATCGCCACAGCCATCCCTGACAGCTACAAGATCAACCGCAAAGATCGCGCCAACGGAATCGGAGGAGGAATAGCCATCGTCCACAAGTACACCCTCAAGGTCGCCACCCACGCAGACGACACCCTTAACACCGCCGAACACTTGCACTTCCGGATCCACACCGACCCCACCACCACCCTCAGAGGAACACTCATCTACAGACCACCCGGACGCCGAGCACAATTCAGGGACTCCATCGCTGATCTCGCCACCACCCACGCACTCGCCTCCACAGACTACATCCTCCTCGGGGACCTGAATTTCCACCTCAAAAACAGCAACAACGCCAATTCCGCCACCCTGATCGACAACCTCGGCCTCAGACAACTCGTCAACGCACCCACCCACGCCACTGGCCACACACTGGACCCCATCTTCTCCACAGAAACCAACATCGCCTTCAACCACACCACTGAACTCCACTGCTCCTACCACCGCTGCATTTATTTCACCTTCAGCAAGCCAACCACGTACCACCGCACCAAACAGCTGCCTTGCCGCAGCTGGAGCAAAGTCACCGAAGACCAGCTGATCACCACCCTGGCCCAGAAACCACCCACAGACCCCCCACAAACCAAGACGCCGCAGCCCGCAACCTCAGACAGTGGATCAACGACTGCATCAACACCCTCGCCCCGCTCAAGAAACCCTCCAACAACCACGCCAGCAAGGGAGCCAACTGGCTCTCCGACGAGCTGCAGACCTCCAAACACGCCTGCTGGAAACTGGAGAAGATATGGCTCCACGAACGCACTCCCGACAATCGTGCAGCCCACAAGGACGCCACGCACAGACATCACCACCTCATCAGATAAGCCAAGAGATACTCCTTCAAAGACCGCCTGGATAACAACGCACACGACAGCAAAGAGCTCTTCAGCATCGCAGCATTGTAAAGGAACTCTCCAACCCCAGCACCAACGCCAACGACATACTGCCCTCACAAGAACTGTGCATCTCACTGGCCATCTTTTCCACCGCAAGATCGCTGACATCGATGACAGCTTCAACACCATGAACACCTCGACAACGCCAGACCCCACCTCCCCTGTGAACACCACCAGCACCAACCGCCTGACCTCCTGGTCCAACGTCAACGACGAGACACGCAAGGTCATGAACTCCATCCCCTCGGGATCTCCGTCAGACCTGTGCCCACACCACGTATTCAACAAAGCAGACGCTGCTATTGCACCCCAACTACGGAAGGTCATCAACTTCTCCTTCGAAACAGCGACATTCCCGGAAAGCTGGAAACACGCCGAAATCAACGCCCTCCTCAAGAAGCCCAAGGCGGACCCCAAGGACCTCAAGAACTTCCGGCCCATCTCCCTGCTCCCGTTCCTGGCAAAGGTCATCAAGAGATTCATCAACATGCAACTGGCCCGCCACCTGGAAGACAACAACATCTTGGACCCGTCCCAGTCCGGGTTCAGACAAAACCACAGCACAGAGACAGCCCTCATCGCCGCCACAGATGACATCAGGCACCAACTAGACAACTGCGAAACATCAGCCCTCATCCTCCTGGACCTGTCAGCCACCTTCGACATGGTCTGCCTTCGCACTCTGAAGACACCCCTCCTAGAAGCCGGAATCCAAGAGAAGGCCCTTGACTGGACCTCGTCCTTCTTCTCCAGCAGAACCCAGAGAGTCCGCCTCCTGCCCTTCCGATCCGTGGCCACAGACATCATCTGTGGCGTCCCACAGGGCTCATCCCTCAGCCCGAACCTGTTCAACATCTACATGGCCCCCCTCGCACAAGTGGCCCACCAACACGACCTCAACATCATCTCCTACGCCGATGACACCCAGCTCATCCTATCCCTCACCAAGAACCTGCACACCACCAAGACCAACCTCCACGAGGGAATGAAGGCCGTCGCTGACTGGATGCAGAACAGCCGTCTGAAGCTAAACTCGGACAAGACGGAGGTACTCATCCTCGGACCCACCCCCTCAGCCTGGGATGACTCGTGGTGGCTGACCACACTGGGAGCAGCACCGACATCCACCGACCACGCACAAAACCTAGGATTCATCCTCAACTCCTCCCTCTCCATGTCTAAACAGGTCAATGCCGTCTCCTCGTCCTGCTACAAATACCCTCTGCATGCTCCGCAGGATCTACAAGTGGATCCCGACCAAAACGAGAAGAATGGTGACACAGGCCCTCGTCAGCAGCAGACTGGACTACGGCAACACACTCTACACAGGAATCCCAGCCAAACACCTAAGAAGATTACAATGCATACAAAACGCCTCCGCCCGACTGATCGTCAATGTCCCCCGCCGCAGCCACATCACCCCCCACCTGAGAATCCTACACTGGCTCCCCGTCGACAAGAGTATCACCTTCAAGCTCCTCACCCATGCACACAAAGCACTCCACAACGCCGACCAGCCTACCTGAACAGCAGACTCAACTTATACACCCCGACCCGCCAGCTTCGCTCCACCAGCATCACCCTCGCTGATGTCCCCCGCATCCAATGAACAACCGCCAGGGGCAGATCCTTCTCCTACCTCGCCGCCAAGACCTGGAACACCCTCCCTACCCACCTACGGCAGACCCAAGACCTACTCGCCTTCAGAAGACTCCTCCCCTCAGCGCCTTGAGACCCTCACGGGCGAGTAGCACGCTTTACAAGTACTCTGATTGATTGATGCATGAATGCTGAAGACCAGTGAGTTATGAATCGAGACAAAATGGACTTTGGGGATAGCCTTGCAGGGCAGCCATGTTTGCAGATCTTCCTGAAACTGAGTTCCAGACTCGAAAGTGTGGGATGACTGTAGAGATTCATTAGTCTCTTTAGAAGAGCAGACACAGTCATTTGCCAGTTCCTCCCCGTCTGTTTCTTTCAGGGGTCACGCCCATCAGGTTGCCAGGGTTGTGGGACGAGAGGAGATCTCTTTGACCATGACTGGCCCTCAGTTCCTTTGGCGGTGCTGCTCCCCAAAAAGCTTGTTTGTATAAGAAGTTTGGGGCATATTATGAAGAACGGCGTTAAAATTATCGCTGCTTTAGCGGCAGGAAACTGCTGCTAAAGCGGCAATAATGGTCTTGATAATATGCCCTTGTGAATTCCCATAAAAGCCCATGTTCTGGTGTGAACTGATAATATGCCCCTAAAAGCTTCTCTCCCTTTGGCGCTGTATTTTGCGTCTCTGTGAGTAAGAGGCTGACACTTTTAAGATTTCTTTGTTCAATTCACAAACGTTCCCCGGTGTATGCTTGTAAAGCTGCATAGGTTTCCAGGCACACCTCTCGGAATGTGATGTGGCTTTTTGAAAATGCTCCTTTCTCCCTTATATGGTGCTGTGTGCCAGAATGGGAATGGTGAGGTCAGCGCGCGCAGAGGAGATGCGGAGGTAGGAGAGGCAAAGGAGGAACAGAGCATGCAGATGGCAGCACCAGGGTCTCAGGCGTGGTCGGATCGCACCCTGAATCTGGCACCCGGGACCCTGCTGCTGCTTACTGGTGGGCAGGTGAGGGGGGGGGTCAGATGGTGCACTAGGCACTGAGGGGGGCCTGCCTACTGGTGAGCAGGTGTGGGACGGATCAGATTGTGCACCATTATTATTAATATTGCAGCTTGTAAAGCGCTTGTTTACTCCAGTTTGGAGTGTCCCGTGCTGAATTACGACAAGGCTAAACTCAGAAAAGAGTGAGATTTATTCAGTTATTTTTTAAACACAGAGGGACTCATTTATGAGGCTATGCGTCACTTTCACGCTGCTGGTGCGTCACGTTTTGTGACGCACCAGTGGCGTAAAAAAATGCGCCTTGTTGCGCCATATTTGCAAAGTGACGCATCTAGGTAGATGCGTCACTTTGTACCCCTGCGCCACATTATACCTGCGCCAGGTATAATTTATGCAAGGGGGCGTATTGACGCAAGAAAGGGTCATAGAAGTGAAGAAGTGAAATCTATGTGATTTCACTGCGCCACTTCTAGGACACAAATGCGTCAATTTCTTACGCCTGCCTCACAGCAGCCGTAAAACTGACGTAGGCCCTTTCACATGGGGCTTGTCCCATGTGAAAGTACACATTGCTGGAGTTGCGTCACTTTTGTGACACACTCCAGCAATGCGTCACTTTTGCGTCATACAGATACGTCAGAAATACTGACGTATCTGTAACTCCTTGCGCAATGATGCGTCATACTGTAAATATGACACATCATTGGTGGTGCAAGGAGGGCGCAGTGAAAAGTGACGCATCGCTGTTTTCACGCAGCTATGCGTCACTTTTCATAAATGAGGTCCAGAGGTTTCAAGGTGTTTTCGAAAGACTAGTTCAGAAGTCTCCATTCTGAGGTGTAAAGGAAGAGAATGCCACTGCTAGGCAGACCCGCGCCTGAAGGAGATGCCGCCAAAGCTTTTCGGTTGTATTTGGGGACATTAACCAAACCCGTTCAAGCCGAGCTCAGGCAGAGCGTAGGTTGATATGCTTGAATCAGCGGATGGAGGTATTTCTGGCCTTTGCCCTGTAGTATTCTGTGAACATAACGCAGGACTTTAAAGAAGATCCTTCCCTCAATAGGGAGCCAATGGAGTGTTTCCAGGGAGCATCCTGTAGGCGCATATCTGGGGATGTACAGCAGCATGCGAGCTGCCACTTTTTGCACCCGTTGGAACATATATATAAGCTCCTTTTTGATGCCCCCAGAAAAAGAACATTACACTAATCCAATCTGCATGTGACTGGCCTGGACTGCCATATTTTTTGCACAGTCTGGAATAAGCCTCAGGATTTTCCTGAGCATTTTTAAGGTCCCAAAACATGTGCCTGTGAGGGTGATTTGGTCAGAGAAAGAGAGTATGGGATCAAACCAGACTCTGAGATTTTTAAGTTTGTGGCTCGGAGAGGGAAGTGACTCTAGCTCACTGGGCCACCAGCTCATGGACCAAATGGAGGGCTGCTTCCCCACCACTAGGATGTCAGTTTTACTGGCATTTAATCTAAGGCAGCAGCTCTTCATCCAGTGCCAGGTCGACTAGACATAGCTTGAAATCCTCAGCCTCTCGTGGAGAAGATCATTCTCCTCCAAAAACTGCTTAAGTTGCTGATTCACAAATTTCTCAGCAATGTTTGCGGAAAAAGGCATAAAGGGATCACCATGGAATGCCCTGCTAAAGAGTGGAAACATTCCATGGTGATCCCATTATGCAAGAAACCCAATTTAGATCCGTCCCTCCCTGAAAATCTGAGACCAATCTCACTATTACCTTTTTCCACAAACATTGCTGAGAAATTTGTGAATCAGCAACTTAAGCAGTTTTTGGAGGAGAATCATCTTCTCCACGAGACACAATCTGGGCCAAGTGAGGCGTGGGGTAAAATGTAAATGCCAGCATTTGTAAAGCGCACAGCTACCTCCAACGGAAGTGTCCCGGCGCTGTCCGTATACCGCTTAGGAACCTGTCCTGGCTTTTCCCTGTGAAGTGTCAGCTCCTGGGCACCCCCAAGGTGAAGCCAGGCATCACAGCGCTGTTGGGGCCGTTGTGGAGATTAAGCAAGCTATTGCCCAGAGTTGCAGATTGGGACCCATGATTAGAATAGGCACCGAGGTGAGAATTATCAGGTCCGAGGAAATTGAGCCCCAAACCCACCGAGGCGAGTATTGAACCCTGGTCCCGGACCAGACCTCTGCATCAGGGTCTGCTGCTCTAACCATTTGAGCCACACTTCTCCACCAGCCTGGGTGTGCTCCTGCCTGCGTTGCCCCTGGTCCTGTGCTGCTTTTGCCAGTCTCCTCTTTGCCATGGCCCAGACTTTGACACCCTGTCCTGCTTGGTGCTCGACAGTATCCCAGAGGGCTGAAGTGGCTTTATAGTTCTCTGGCTCTAGGTCTGCTGGGCCGGGGTATTGTAGCGGCAAAGAGATGTGGCAGCGTTGGGAGTTGGCAGTGGTGAGAGGTCACAGTGGTGCCCTAAGAAGGCAACCCTGGTGCTGTTAGTTGGTGGGTGCCAAAGGCACCCCCAGGGACTGGTCTCTGGCTTTCGGCTCCCTGCTCTTGGAATCTCCAGTTTTTAGCCAGACCTGGCCCTGCAGTGCTTTTCAAGACAAGGGAAAGTGTAATTGAGGTGACCTTAAAGTCCTCCCTGGTGTTTTTCAGTCAGGCCTCTCGCCCTGCTGCATCAAACAATAATTACATTTCTGGACAACAGATAATAGCCTGTAGACAATAGTGTGTTTCATAATGAGACCAATTCTGCTGCAAGCTTATCAGCATAAGAGCAGAACACGCAGATTAAAAGCTATAAAGTAGACAATGAGTAGCCAATGAGAACACAAGGACTGATGGTGTTACAACCTCTGAAGACACAAGTCTGCCTACTTCAGACAGAGAATTTCAGCAGGCGAAGGTTATACTACACTACTTTATACCACCTTCGTTAGACTTGTCAGCCTTAGTGTGGTCTCTCCCAAATGTTTTTCCTGTTTCCCTCCACTTTTGCTCAACTTTGTTTTTCTTAGCCTTCCACTGCTAACCAGTGCTAAACATGAAAAATTGGTTTACACATGATTGGTACATTTAATTTAATTATAAGTCCCTTGTAGAGTGGTATACCATATTACCAGAGGCTGTAAAATAATTGCACTAGTGAGCCACATATTGTAATATCCACTTAATTAGCCCCTCAAAACCTGTACCAGCCCTGCCAATGCAGCCTGAATGCAGTTTTAAACTGCTAATTTGACTTGACAATATAACCCCTTTGCCAAGCCGTAAACCCCCCTTTAATGCCATGTAAGTCACTCCAATGTAGGCCCTAGGTAGCTCATAGGGCAGGATGCCTTATAATTAAAAGGTTGGACATGCACTTTCAAAGTTATATGTATTGAAACACTTCTAAATTTGTTTCTCACTACTGTGAGACCTATCTATCCCATAGGATAAAATTGGGTTGCCATATTACAGTTAATAAGTGTTAACTTTTGATTGGGAACGAACAAGCATACTATGTTGGGCATCTGTGAATTTGTCATTAAAAACTCTCTTTGATGATAAAGACAGATATTAAATAAAAAATCTAAAAATACTACTTACAGAAAGCTGGTATTTTCCTGGCCCTGGCCATTGGTGCCTGCAGCCTGAATTAGGCCACAAGACTGTATGTAGTTGGCAGTTGGACTCTGTGGATTCCTCCCAGAGAGTCACACAATAGAGCGATTAGGTGTACCTGAATGGGCCATCTGCCAGCAGGATGGGGGAGGCGTAGCTGGGCACAGCCCCACTTGCAACTGTTTAGGATGTGGTCTGCCATTACACAAAGGGTTTGTCACCACTGCATTGTCTCTGCAGCCAGCTTGTTGCCAGGGTAGGGGAGTCAGAAAATTCCAAGCACCACAAATAGAAACCTATAGAAACTCTGATACTTCAAAGAAGGCACTCATTATAAAAATAGGGCCCTGAGACCTTCTCTCAGTTCACTTTCTGGACCAGCGGAAGGACTCTAAGAGGACTGCCTGCTGCTGTGACCTGCTGTGTACTCCACAAAATTGCTATGCTGCCTGGAGCCTGTATTGAACCCTTAGAAGTCTGCATTGCTGCTTGAGCCCTGCATCTTCACCTGAACTCAGCACTACCAGAGTGAGAGGTCTAGTTTGCTGGCCTCCTGTATAGAGCCACAGGGACATAACAGGCTCCCACCATTTTGAACCCACCCCTGGAACCAGCCTGAATGAGTCATAACACCCTTTATGGTGCCCTTCCAGTCTTGGACCCTTGGTGGTGGTGCTATAGCTGTCTAGATAGCCAAAATCCAAAACTTGGGATTTAATAATTTTTTTAATTGAAAATACATGAGTGCAAAACAGAAACCTAAGAAAACAAGGCACATAAATAATAGGCGATAGCATCCCAAATAATCAAAGAGAGAATGCGAAATGAATACATATTGTCACATACGAGCAGGGGATAATAAATCAAACCAATATACAGCAAACTTGTAAATGCAAAAGAAATAGACAATTATAAGCAAGGTAAGACAACAAACCATTCCCAATCCAGGGCTGTATGTCTCCATATATGTCATAACTGCCTCCCCAATGTACCGCCCAAGTTTCATTTTACGGGGGCGCTAGAGGGCGCACGAGCTAATGGCCGCACTTTAGTGAGGCTCTGGCTGCCTGGTCAGAACTATCCTGCATATATCCTTCTATCCTGCAGATGCTCGCCTGAAAATATCAGCGAGTGTGAGTTCATGTGCCCTGCAGATCCTGTCCGAGTTTGAAGGTGATCCGACATCGGACACCGGACTTCGTCGCGTGGGAAGACTGACCGGGGTGCGCTGCTGCGGAAGGGCGGCGCAACGGCTTGGAGGGGCGACCACGAGAGGCCGGGGCTCGCCACGAGGTAGACAGGCCTCGGACGCGGGGCGGCCCGCCCGGAGGTTGCGGAACCTGCTGCTGCTCGGCGGACCCGTAGTGGCGGTGAGTCTTCTCCTTCCACGGGCAGCTGTCAAAGGCAGAGACACTGAGCGGAGACGCGAGGACTCGCTGGTACTACGCGAGAGGCGGAGGCCTGCCGCCTGCACCGGGAGGTAATTGAGCGGGGCCCCGGACTTTTTGTACAGCTGCCCGGTAGCGTCAACCCTTCCTCCGAGGGCTCGCCGCTGCTGCTAGCGGCGGATTGAGGAGCGTCAGGAGCCTACTGGGGGACGCTATCTTGGGCCGGTCCCTTCACTGGTTGTCGCCCGCCGGCAGCACGGGTAAACTTCCCCCCTGAGACTCTCCAGCACTGTTCTGAGTGCATACCTGCGAGGCAGGGGAACTGCTCAAGCGCACTCTGAGCCTACTATGGTCCACATCACCTGCAGCAGACATACGGCACCCACAGGCGCGTGATTACTGCGTGGCTGTGGAGGTGCCGCGTGTCTGGGGCCCACAGGAGTACGCACCTCCCCTCCATACTGCGGCGAGGACAAGGGCTGAGTGGGACCTCTGACCCCCTCGTGAGTGAATGCGGGTAACCTCCATTGCTGGAGCGGAAGTCACCTTATCTGGTGGTGCATTCTTGCGGGTTGCTGGACTGCTCCTCGCGCAGAGGGGGCCACCATCTGAGCGACCACTGGTCTGATAATACGGATGCAAAACAGATCGTTGGCGGGCGGTGAGGACCGCGCTAATCGTACATCTCCGAGCGCCTCTAGCCCCTACAAGAGACGTACAATGGGGAAGAATGACAATAAACAGCCTAAACTCTCTTTCGAGCCCGCGGCCACTAGAAAACAGTTGCGAGACACGGCTGACCCTGGCGGTGCCCGTGGACCGGCGGGCGCTGAACCCCCCTCCACGTCCATGACCCCTGAGATGCGCATGATGATGGAGGAGATGAGACAGGGCTTCGCCACAATAGTGGACAAAGTGGATCGGCTGTCCTCGAGGATGGACGGGGTTGCACAGAAACTAGAGGTCCATGAGGAACGCCTGACGGAGGCAGAGCGACGCATATCGGCCGCGGAGGACACGTCGACGTCTCACGATACCCGCCTATCCAGAATGGACAACATATTGCGTGTGATAGCGGCAAAGAATGAGGAGTTGGAGGCGAGGAGTAGACGCAACAACATACGCGTCGTAGGAGTTGCGGAATCCACCAACACAGGACCTATGGAAGTTTCATTTTCCGCCTACCTTTAAGAGCATATAAACTATACTCCATATTGAACATAACAAGGACCCTTCCATGCCTCAAATGATGGGGCGTCTTTTTGTAGCCAACAAGACGCAATGCAAAGCCTAACCACTGCTGTGGCTAAGAAAATCAAATAAACTGATTTTCTAGATACTGTGTCCGCTGCTGCGCCCATCTCTACCCCTAACAGAATCTGCATGGCTGACAAATGTGTAGGCTCCCCCAAGATTTTGGTGAGAAATGTATCCATATGCTCGAATAGCCTACTTAAATGAAAAAAAAAAAATCATGCACCACATCAGCATCAGCCATCCCATATCGAAAGCACTTCACCTCCTGCCCCCCCCATTTAGCAATTTTATCAGGTGTAAAATATAAATTGAAGACAGTCTTGTAGTGTTGGGCATAGAGATTAGCGGACATAAAGAGTCGTCCAGCCAGATCGATGGAAGTCTCCAACTGTATACCCTGACATCCTAATCTATTACCGTAACAAACATATTAAGGACTGCATTGTACACTCAAGGTTTAACAACCCCTCCAGTCAGCCCAAAT
The DNA here is from genome assembly GCF_964261635.1 of Lissotriton helveticus. NCBI lineage: Eukaryota > Metazoa > Chordata > Amphibia > Caudata > Salamandridae > Lissotriton > Lissotriton helveticus. The sequence continues at coordinate 1,708,360,928 of NC_136069.1, read as the reverse complement.
GTGTACAGAGATCTATCCTTACTAGTCAACCCATTAAAGGCACTATACCCTGTTCTACGTGCAAATCTTGCAGTAATATTATTGCTGGAGAACAGTTCAGCCATAATGGGCATACTACTAGGGCAAAAGAAATGTGGAATTTACTTTATTAAGTGCCCTTGTCAACTTGGATATATAGGAGAAACCTCCAGGACTATCCAAGTTCGTCCAACTGAGCATCGCTCAGCTATAAAGACAAAGAAAATGTTTGCACCCATGGTGAAGCACTTTACTGAACAAAATCATGGCCCAGAAGAATTCAGTTGGCGAATACTAGAAAAAATACACATACCTGATTCACAGGGAGGCACACAAACCAGAAAAAAGCGAGAAGTTTACTGGATGTTTGTCTTTGATACATTTAAAAATGGGTTAAATAGTGAGATTCCGTGGGAAAATGCTATTCATTAACCCACGCAGATAACAGTTAATCCCTATATCTCCCACGCCCTCAATATAAATTAGCTATTTGTCAACCTTTAAAAACCTTTCTGATATAAAAGTAAATATATTGGATAAAATATAGATTTACCCATTTGTAAGATCAATTTTATCTTGATCAAAGTGAGTGAATCAATGTCTATGACCTTTGTCATGCTTTAAATTGGATCAATGTTGGTTCAATTTTTTGCATATTGAAGTATTAAGACAACTTATAATGAACAAATGAACACATCAGTAGTTTATTTTTAACAAAGGTTGAATAAAAGATGTATCTGTCCCATTAAAATAACGAGACCGCTGATAGCATTAATGTAGTATGTTTGCTATTTCTATTTTTTGGATACCCCGCCTCTCTATTTTGTTTTAACATTGGCGACATTGATGGAACAAACAAATGAATAAATTAAACTAGCGGTACAGCTATTTTCGTAATCGATCTCAAGTCTAATAAATATTAGACTTAGGAAATAAATATTCTTTGTGGTTACTAACGATAGACCACTCCTAGTGTTTAAATAAAATGAATAGCGACTACCCAGATTAGTCCACTTTCTATTTTCATTTACCTTGCCGTATTTCTACTAACGGCTTTGATACGTCAAAAATCGGGTGCAGTAACCAATAGCCTGCGAGCTTAAAAAGTCCTGCTTGAACTAATTTAAAAATATTACCGCTAACAAATTCCTGGAAGAAGCCCGTGGTATGCCCCTGGTCAGCTTAAAGATTTATACATATTGGTAAGTTGTCGCGCTGTGAACGAATCTGCCTTCAACGCGTAACGCTACATATGTGAAAGGCTTCATTACTAAATATCGATGCTAAAGTTAAAATTATTTATTTTCCTTTTTTCCACTTCATAGCGGAATACTGCCATTGAAAAATAATCCTCATATCCGGAGGTTACTTCTTATACATGTTATTCGATACTTCTTTATGCAGGTAGGCAGAGTAAATAAGTGAACTCTCCCGCTGTCTCGTGAATGCGTTATCTAACCAAGTAGAGGCACTGACTACTGGTTTCCTTTTATATTCCCCTTTATAGTTTATCGTCAGCATAATCAGCGACCAGGAGGCATTACTCATGTTTTATATTTATTTCAGGTAATACATATAAATGATAAATATATTTCAGTAATTATAAATTTAAGCGCTAAACACTAAACATACCCTTTATAATTATGCCTTCCAGATTTGTATGTTTTAATCTATCCACCGCTCTTGGAATGTAACTATCTATCGGTTACCAGATTTGGGTTTCATCCCTAAATGTGTTCGAATTCTGGCTCCAGTACCAACTTTAAAAGGTAAATAATTCCATCAATGGAGATACAATAGAGACGCAATTTCTATATTTTGTAACATCAGAAGGCCAGATTAAAACGATTTAGTTTCGCTTTATGTATCACATCATAGTTAAAAATATGAATAGAGACTAATATCGGCCATCTTGTCTGCACTATTGTCATGACTTTTAAGTGAGATAGCTGACGGTTAATCCTTGTCTTTACCATCTAGACAGAAATAGAATAAAATACTGCGACTGTGATGTGTTGCTTTAAATAAATTGCTTTATATCATTTTTTTATACCACATTCTCTATTCCAATTTTTTTTTTCTTTTATCTAACTATCGTGTTATCCCTGGTTCAATACATCAAAAGTTCATAGTATGAACCGCTATCTATAAATATCCAAACAAATGAACTTAAATAAGTCTAAAATCAACTTTACCCACAGTTCTAATCAATGTGAGTCCTTCACTTTATTAAAGGCAACACAATTAGAATGTTAATTTAAACAGACTCACCATATAAACGAGCTTTAATAACGGTAATTTTTACTGTACTTTTTATAGCTATACTATCCTTGACCTTGAATTTACGGATCACAAACTGCTTGAAAAACTCTAAAGTCACAGAACTAGTGAGTGCACACGATTATCATAGAAATATGTTTCATCTTTTTAAAACAAAACTACTGAACATTAGTATACCAATGGTAAATAATGTATTTCCCATCTCACCTTATCAAATATATTTACGGCTTTATATATTCCCAACGTATTGACTTAAGAGAGATGAGCAATGGAATAAAAATATGTGTCTTTGATTGTCAAGATAAAAAATATTGTGAATTGCCATATGTTGGACTATACTAGTCATATAATGAGAGGTTTATGTTAAAAAATATAGGTTCAATAATATGTTAGACTATCTAATTGAAAGTTTAGTCTAATCCCAATGAGTTTCAAAGTGTTATGTATTAATTAATCTGTCTTTGTTTAAAAAGAAGACATCTATTATATGTCACTTTTTATTTTTAGGTAGTGTGTGGCAACTCCAGAAGAAGACGCTGGTCGCCGAAACGCGCGTCGAGATATAATTGTGCCACTTTTTAAACTTTGAATATAATCTGTATTTTTGTCATGATGTTGATTTTAATCTCATTGTTGTAATTTGATTCATACTGTATAATTATGTGTTTTTCAATGAATTTTTAACTGTGTTAATAAATATCTGAATGTGAACTGTAATTAGTGTTTTCCTCTCTATCATCATCCTTATATGACTAGTTGCACTTAATTGCCTAGGTTGTTACATTTCGCTTATCCTAATCTATTATCTCATTTACGGCTATGGGCTTCCAAGTCATTAGGCATTGTACCTAACATTAGGGTATAGAGTGTACCGATCGTGCCTCCTTCCTTACTGCTTCGATGAGGGGGTTAGGTTGAATATTCCAGTGGGCTTTCCATAATCCCTAACTTGTAAATATTTAAAGAAATCCGCCCTAGAGAGCTGATACTGCTCCCTGAGCTGCTCGAACGATTTTAGCCCACCTTCCATAAACAAGTCACCAACCATGGAGACTCCTTTAGCCCGCCAGTTTTATACCACCCGATCCCAGAATACAATTGGAAGAAAGGTAGATGCTGTTAGTGGAGTGTACCAGGAAACTCTTTCTACCTCCTACATCTACTTGAAGGCTTTCCATACTTTATAGGCGGCTATAAGAATTTTGAATCTTGTGCCTTTATAATAGCTCCAATCCAAATTCAGAAACAGTTGATTTTTTGCCTCACTGCCCAGTAACATTTGATATATAGATGGATCCTCGGCCATATCTATTGGTCCTACCCCAGTGAGCAATATATTCATATGTTGTAACATTCGCGCAAAATAGTATAAAGTAAAATCAGGGACAGCCCAGCCCCCTTGAGCCCTTGGCAAAACCATGTAACGCATTCCTCTTTGCACTTTTCCTCGTGCCCATATAATTCTAGCCCAGATAGACTGTAATTGAGCAAGATTGGCTCGCGGTATCTCCAAGGGCACACATCTGAAAAAATATATCATTTTCGGTAGGATCATCATCTTTAGAACGTTGCATCTTCCCACCGAAGATAAGTGTAGACATTCACATTGATCCAATTGTCTGAGGACCCCTTCCACAAGCTTCCCCCAATTAGATTCAACCAGCGCAGACAAGGAGGCTCTTATCCTAATCCCCAAGTAAGTCACCTCTTTGTAAAACCCTTTGATTAGTGTATGGACCTGTGTTAACACATACAATTTGTGTTTTAGATGTATTCAACTTATAGCCAGATACTGCCCCATACTCTGCTGCAAATTGCTTTATTTCACACATTGCCTCTGCTGGCTTAGGAAATACCGCGGCCACATCATCAGCGTATGCAAAAACGCGATATTGTTGCTGCTGTAAACTTACTGACTGGATCCGTGAGTTGCTTTCTATCATTTTTAAAAAAGGATCTATGTATAATGAAAATAATAATGGGGAGCAGGGGTACTCCTGTCTAGTCCCACGCATAATGAACACTGGTTTAGATACGAGCCCCATTGTACTGATCTTGGCAACTGGTTGGCGATATAGCGTCTGCAGAGCAGTGATAAACTGTTGCCTAAACCCGCGTCGTCGCATCACAGTCCACAAAAACCCCCATGAAACAAGATCAAAAGCCTTCTCGGCATCTAATAGAATGACGCTGAGCGTGTCGCCGCTACCGTTAGCATGGATGAACAACGTTATTACGCTATTAACATGATTCGTTGTTCCCCGTTTAGGGATAAATCCTTGCTGTCTCACCGACACCAGTGGAGTTATCACTTCCGCCAATCTAGTCGCCAGAATTTTCGAATATATTTTGCCGTTCGCGTTCAGCAAAGATATCGGATGATATGATGCAGGGAGATCGGCAGGTTTGTCCTTTTTCTTGAACACAACAATGCTGGCCTCATCCCATGACATAGGAGAGGCACCAATCTGAGCTCGTCTGAATGTGGGTAACATATCCTCCTGCAGGACTCCCCAAAAAGTTTTATAGATCTCCAACGGTAGTTTATCCGGCCCTGCCGCCTTACTGGCTGCTAACTCATTTATAGCTTTCTCTAGCTCACCCATAGTTATAGGGGTCTCCAGCCTCTCTGCTTCTTCCTCACCCAAATCCTTCTCGCAGAAACACTGTAGGAGTAATTCATGTTGTTCATGTTCATGTTCAAAAGCTTTATTTCGATAAATAAATACCATTAAAGCTGCACAATTTAGATAAAAAAATACATGAAAGAGGCATACAATACACTTCTTAAAAAGATCATAAAATACATTATATAAAATGTTTAAAAAGAGATGTAATGTAAAAATTACTTTTAAAGCGCAGCTAACACCTAACGGTTTCTTGGCGCTCGAGCAGCAGGGAGAGAACAGTTCGCGAGACACGAGGCGTTAGCGGTAAACACGACAGAACAAGTGAGTCTTGAGAAGGGACCTAAAAGGAGCATAGGAAGAAACAGATCTGATACTTAAAGGGAGTGAGTTCCAAAAGAAAGGAGCAAGAAACGAAAATCTTAATCCTCCGTCTTTCTTGCGTTTAAAAGCCGGGACCTTGAGTAGGGCCAGGTAGGAGGAACGAAGGTTACGAGAGGGAACATAAGGGTGTAATAGTGAAGAAATGAAGGAAGGACTCATACCGGCGAGAGACTTAAAAATGGTGCAGCTTAATTTGAATTTGCACCGCTCGGACACGGGGAGCCAGTGAAGGGACTTTAACAGAGGACTAACGTGTTGGTGCCTAGGTTGGTGGTGGATGAGGCGTGCCGCCTGGTTTTGAACAAGCTGCAACCTTTTCAATAAATAGTCCGGGATACCTGCATAAAGAGAATTGGCATAGTCAATCCTTGAGATGACTAGAGCCAACAAGACTAGGGTGAGGGCCTCAGTGGTAAAAAAACTGGCAATTTTCCAGACTTTACGGAGCTGAAAGAAACAAGACGAAACTACAGCATTGATCTGAGGCTTCATCGTAGGATCACTGCTGATAATGACTCCCAGACTTTTGGCTGAATCGACTGGGTTAGGGGGGAGACCCAAGCTCACAGGCCAAAAGGTGGATTTCCATGGGTTGGCCGCACCCCCGACAAGAACCAATTCTGTCTTGTGGGGGTTGAGCTTGAGGTTATTAGCCCCCATCCAGTCACTAATGTGACAGAGGGTGGAGTGGAAATCAAGAATGGACTCCGCCTAGCCATCAATATTAAAAATCAGCTGGATGTCATCCGCGTAATTAAACGCGGTGACATGATTGCCTCGCAAGGACCGGATAAGGGGGGTCAAGTATAAATTAAAAAGAAGGGGGGATAAGGAGGAACCCTGCGGGATGCCACATGTTAAGCCGACCCTGTCAGCGGTAAACTGAGAGAGCCGGACCGCCTGATGGCGGTTGGTCAAAAAGGAGCGAACCCAATCCAGAGCGGTGCCCCGGATGCCAGCCCCCCTGACACGGTCGATCAAAATAGCATGGTCGACCTTGTCAAAGGCGGCCGACAAATCCAGGAGCACCAGAACCTGGCTGGTGTTAGAGTCCGCCCCTCTTCGCAGTTCCTCCATAACTGACAATATGACCGACTCCGTAGAGTGGGCAGGCCTAAAACCGGCCTGTTGGGAGTCGAGATATTGGAAGTGCTCAATAAATGAGCTCAAAATGTTGGTAGCATGAGACTCAAGAATTTTACTAAGGTAAGGGAGAAGGGAAATGGGGCGAAAGTTAGTCATGACCGTAGGGTCCGCTGTGGGTTTTTTCAAAATAGGCACAACCTCAGCAACCTTGAAAGAACAGGGAACCAGACCAGAGGACAAGGACGTGTTCAGAAGTCCCAAGGGGGGAAGCGGGCAAGCTGTAAAAGCCTCGCGAAGAATCAAGGGAGGACAACAGTCAGTAGGGGACCCAGAGGTGACCTTACTTAAAAAGCCTAAAAATTCCTCCTCCAAGATTGGAGGGATCTGAGTAAGTTGCTGCGGATTAGGGGATAACAAGGAAAGGTCGGGCCTAAGGGGGAGAGGCAAGCCAACAGGTATGATGCTCTTTTTAATATTAACAATCTTGTCCACAAAAAACTGATTAAGGGAGTCACAAAGCACTTGGGAAGGGAGAGGTTTAATAGTGACCCTGTCAGGATGTGACAGCTCCTCCACAATGGAGAAGATGTCTCTGGTCTTGGTGGTTGAGTTGACAATTTTTTGTGAAAAATAAAAGTCTTAGCAGATAGAATCGCTGTTTTATATTCTGTAAGCAGAGACATATATCGCAACTTAGTGTCCGCGGCATAGCCTCGCCGCCAACGACGCTCGGCCTGCCTGAGCTCGAGCTTTGAGGTTTTGAGATCTTCAGTAAACCACTTTTGTGCCTCATGAAGACGCTTACGCTTAGTGTACTTAAATGGGGCAACAGCATTACTGGCTGATTCAAGCCAAAGCGTAAGAGCTGAGGCTTGGGTGTCGATGGAATTACCTGCTGGGGGAGGGGCAGTTTTAAGTAAGTCAACAAATTTACCAAGGTCAGCCCTGTTCCAATTTTGGGCTCAAAAGTAACTCTCCAGGGCTCTACTAGGACAGGGAGTTGTGGTGAGGGAGAAGGAAATTATAAAATGGTCTGACCATAGGCAAGGGGAAATAAGGGGAACCGAGATCTCCACATTAGATGTCTATACCTGGTCCAAGATGTGACCCTTAATATGGGTCGGAACATTTATATGTTGGCGACAGTTCAAACCGGATAGAAGATCCGAAAACATAGTGGAAGAGGCACTCTCCTTCTCATCAGAAGGCCAATAATTAAAATCTCCTAGAATTAAAATATTAGAGTTATTAATATTTAATTGAGAAAGCATATCGCCAAACTGCGGTGAAAAATTGGGCATAGGTTGAGGGGGGCGGTATGCTAATACGCAGATAAGGGGTGTGGCTGAAGATTCCAATCTTAACACCAGGTGATCAACCAGGGGAATATGGGCCGTAGTTAGACTAGAGAATCTGATAGAAGATGTAATAATGGCTGCTACTCCACCACCTGGCCTGCCGGAGGCTCGATCCGCTTGCAGGATATAATAACCAGGGGGGATAGCCGCGAGAATATCTGGAGAAAACTCAGCGTTAAGCCAGGTCAGGGTCAGCAACAGTAAGTCGGGTTTCACAGAGTCTAAATAATTAAATATTTCCAACTGATGTCTTACCAGTGAGCGAGTGTTGAGGTAGCTCACTGTAAGCTTCGGTAATGAGGGCTCTTTGGTAGAGAGGGAGGGTTTAATACCTGAAAAAAGGGGTAAGGTAGGGGAGGCTACAGAGACTTGTGTTAGAGGCGAGCAGATCTCAGGGAACGAGTCCCTTGCGCAAAATATCCCCAGTGACTCAAGTTTGCGCCGAGTAATAGGAGACGGTGCACGGAGAATAGACAATAGTATTAGAATTTTTCAGATATAATAAAAACTTGATGTGCACCAGTGTAATTACAGAAAGGAATGGAACAATATAAAACAGAGTCCATCTTCAAAGTTCATGGTTTAGACTTTAAGGTCCTTGCTCTAATGCCCCATGCCCACTTGAGGTATTTGGCAAGGCCACAAGCATAGAGATCCCGGGAATCTGATTTTAGGATGCGCAAAGCGGCTAGGTGGCTGCCGGTACCCATATTGATGCAGACTGGCTTCAGCCAGCACCTACTAGGGGCCTTGTAGGCTGGACAGAAGAACATGAAGTGGGTGATTGTCTCAGGCAAGGCATTACAAAATGGGCAAGAGGCTGAGGTTTGGTATGGAGGCAACCACTGCGCAGTCATTTCTCTTAATCGCAGGGTGCCTACCCTAAACTCAAAATATAGAGGTCTGTCGTGTGGCTGCTGGATAAAATCTAGGTAAGGCTCATAGCAGGGGGAAGACTTGTGCTGCAAAAACTCTTCTGAGAGCCTGCCTAATCTTGTGTTTAGACCTTCATTTTTAGTAACCCACTGCCAGTACAGCCTCTTGACCTCGGCCTTAGGAGGGGCAGATCTGTTCTTCCAATCCTCACTAAGGCCCAAATCACAGAGGAGTTTCTTTACATTAATGAGCCAGGGGATTTTCTGCCAGAGTAATTCACCTTTTTGACAATCATTCTGTTCGCGGGCATATAATGTTTTGTAAAAGTCTTTAATTACATCCAATATACCGATTTCATTTTCAACACGCTTCCCCCTGGAATCCAGAATAGCATTTACTCTTTGAGCGGCTTCCTTTGATCTAAGTTTTTGATCCATGCACCTGCCACTTGCCTCCCCATACTTGTAATTCAGTTGACGCTTAATTACATATTTCTTGGCTGCCTCTTGGCTTCAATGAAAGTTTATTTTTGCCTTACACCTGGCTACTTCTGTTGTGAGCTCTCCAACATCAATACCAGCATGTATGCCCCGCATAAGCATCTCTTCAGCCAGTGTGAGACCCTGATACAATTTCTGTCATTTTAACCCCTGTTCTTTTTGCATGTATAGCCCGAAGCTGAGAGCTTAACCCTTTAAAAGCTTCCCAAACAAACTCAGTGTCCGTACTTTCGTGATTGATGCAGAAAAAAGTAACAATCCATTCCTTCATATAACAGAGAAAGTTTTGATCCAGCAGCAATTTCCGATCAAAAGAGAACCCCCGAGGCTTAACTACTACCTCAGTACATGTTAAAGTTAATACTACTGGGCCATGATCAGACATGACCCTTGGATACACCTGAATTCGAGCGTCCTTCAACAAGTGGTGCGGGACAAAGAAATAGTCCAGCCTCACCAGTTTTTGGTGCGGACAAGAAAAAAAAGTGTATCCAGTGTCCTTTCCCCTTAATGCAGCCCACGCATCTACCAAGCCATGTGCAAAGATGAGCGATTGCAGTGCCTTAAACACTGCTGGTGTACCTTTAGCTGTCATTGCCCAATGAATTGGGCAGAAGATTTATGTTTAAATCGCCACAGACAATTACAGGAGTTGGCCATAATGCCAATTTAACATTGAGCAGTTCTAAAACGGATGCCTCGTCCAGATTAGAGCCCTATATAGAACACAACGTGAATTTCAGTGTCCTAACAACACACTCTGCTACTGCCCATCTCCCAAGTCCATCCGTCAGTATCCTACCCGTATTCACCATATGTTTTTTTGCCAGAATTGCAACGCCCCTTGATGTGCAAGCCTGTTTAGTACAAGGCACTACAGTAAACCCCAACTCTGTTAATACTTTTCTATTAGCCCATGCTATGTGGGTCTCCTGGAGACACATCACATCGCAGTGGAGCATCTGTAGCTCACTTGCAACCCGCTGCCTTTTATTAAGGTGATTCAGTCCCCTGGAGTTCAACGAGCCTAATCTAATACCCTTAACCGCCATCTATCTCTACTGTGCCTACAACAAAAAGAAGCATGTGCCTAACATAACTAACTGTCATGCAGTAAACAGAAATGTACTCATGTATTAATTTTATTTTTCTCCCCTCCCCCTACTACCCCTTTTCCCCACCATCCCGCCTCCCAACCCTTCCCCACCCCGAACCATCCAAAACGGGGCGTAAGGACCATGTCCTCAGTGATGGAGAGTATTTGAACACCGCCCCCCCCCATGGCCCACCACCCGAATTCCACCCGTCACCACAACATCTCTTCAGTTATAGTACACCCCTCTTCTGATGTTGCCATGCTAGCATATTATGCATGCAATTAAGTATGAAAAAAATTACATTTACAGTCATATATCATTTTGACTAATTAACACACAGCCTTTGTGTCCTAGTATTACACTCATACTATACTCATACTAAAACTATTACTATACTGGAAGAGGGGAAAGAGGGGAAAGCAAAAAAGAGAAGAAAAAAAAAAACCGAGACCGGAAGAGAACCTACAGGCTGAGGTAATACAGAATGAGAAAAACAGGTACTGTGCATTTATTGACTACCCAATGTTTTCAGAAAGCTTTGTGCCACAGCCTCTGATGTGAAAAATGGAGTCTGTTCCTTATAGATCACCTTTAGCTTGGCAGGATTGAGGAGAAATGCCTGCCCCCCTTTGGCTTGAAAAAGTGAAATTAGCTGCCTCAATTTCCACCTTTGTTGCACAGTGGTCAGACAAAAATTGGGGCGCACCAAAAATTCGCACCCTTTGCCAGACCGACGCCTGTCAGGCCGAGCAAGGTCATATATTGCCTCGCGAAGCAGATAGTTGTTAAGACAGATCAGAATTGCTCTAGGCTGATCCCCCTGTTCTCCTACGTTGTACAAAAGGAAATCTATGTGCCCTGATGACCTCGGTTTCCCAGTTCCAGTCCTTCAAGTCAGGGAAGGTCTCCATAAACATTTCAACAACAAACTGTCTCACATCCTGCCCCTCTTTAGACTCAGGTATACCCAAGACACGGACGTTATTACGTCTTGATCGGTTCTCGAGATCCGTTAACTTCCAATCAACATCCGCCTTGGTCTTTTGTAAAACTTCAATAGCTGACTGTTGTTTGGCCAAAGAGTCCTCTGTGACAGAAATGCGCTCTTCTACCTCCACTACCCTAGTGGTTATTTCTGCACAAGACTTCGCGATATGGCTTACAGTGTTTTGTAATTTACGCACAGCCCCGTGTACGCAAGCCTTCTGCCTTTGTCTCAGCCCGGTGGGCCATAAGGAGCTTATAAATTGTATTCAGAGTAACCACGTCGCCATCATCCTCCGGATTCTTCATACTAAACGCTGACGCCTGACCCAGCTGTGTGGGTGGTGTACCGTCCCATCTAGGCTGATCAACAGGAATCATCAACTCGTCCTCCTGAATTTTTCTCACAGTTTCTTGATTCAAAGATTGATCTAAACAAGAATCATCGTCTTCATCCTGTATTTCCCCATCTTCCCCCCAGTCACCAACTGTGCTCACGTTGTCATTTTCGTTGTCATTTTCTGATACCATTGACAGGTCAGACATAGAATAAAATGTGCCCCCTGAGCCGGCGGATCATTCACTTTATCCAAAAGAGAACCTCCATTGCCATCTATGTCTAAACTGCCTGACGTATTTTTGCCCGGAGTTAATAACCCACTCCTGCTAGGCACATCCAAACTCTTCCCGGGATCTGAAATAGGCACTTTGGTGGGTTTATTCATGAGCTTTACACCTACATTATCACTTTTGCGTATATTCACCGCCGTATCCGACCCCAAATCAGGCACGTCAACCATATCTGCCGGTAAAGCCGATAGTGTGTTATTGCCAGTACCCCCACTTACAGGCGGGGCTGAGAATTGATTTACCAAGTCCGGGTCTCCAACTGAATTACATTTTAACTTGGATTTTTTATAAAAGATTGAAGGTATAGTGCGATTTTTAACAGGAGTATCTTGCTATGCGCACCTACCATCTAGCGCTAAAGTTTGATTCAGTCCCGTAGCCCCAAGATCCACGTGCTCACCTGGCCCCGGAGAGCCGCATATCAGATCAGGTTGCCTCCGTCTGGTTGCACCATTACCATTTCCAGTGTCATTATCCACTTGTGGGGCGATAGCTGCATCCACATTTACCGGCAAAACACTCCCTCCATCCGTTGCTGCCACTCCTGCGGTTGCTGAGCCTGTGGCGGCAGCCCCGTGGGTTCTAGCCCCTTTCCCTTTCGGGGCCATTGCTCCACCACTAGTCCAGCAGTCCATTATGAGCCACAAGGGAGAAACGCGAAGCGGATTCAATTTTCTGCGTTCACTGCTATGTTCTCTGCCGCGAGCTCAGCTCCGCTCCACAGAGCTGCTACAATGTGGCTCCGCCCCACTCCGTAACAGCAGCCAAGGACGCCAGACTCTGCGCCGCACCGTTCAGGACCCACGGTCCCCGGGCGTCAGCCACCGCCGAAAAATCACCGAAGAATTACCGAGGAATGGAGTCCAAGCCCTCTCCTCACTCCATCAAAGTCGGAAGAGTCAATCCAGGTGAGGAACCACGGGAGTGCAGTGTACAAGCTGCTCACACGGCCTGCACCAAGGCCGCCATCTTGCCCTGTCGCAGGCCACCATGTCTATTCAAAACTTGGGATTTCAATTGTTTTTAACTAAAACTGCACTGAGTAAAAAGAGAAGGCCAGGACCAGTCAGCTCGTCTATCCACCCAAGGTGTATCGCCCATCAGCATGACTTTGTGGCAGCTCCTGCTACATTCTTCTCTGCTGCAAATCCTGTTCCGAACCTCTCCCCAAAGGGGAATCTGACCTCCTGGAACTTTTCTTGGCTACAGACTCCTGTCTCATCCCACTCAAAGTTTTTGACTTTTCAAAAGAGAGTAAGGGTGAATGTAGAAATCTTCATTGTGACTTCATCCAGTGGTACCTCAATGACGATGATCCTTCCTCGGACACTGCCAGCGGTCATGCCCACTGAACGTTATCTTCTCGGGACTTTTACTTCCAAATTTCATCTACGTCTGAAGGTAAGCACAGACTTGGCCCAATCCACTTCTTGTATCAGACTCTCGCTCCATCGCGGTCAGCCTATTTTATCAACTTTGATCCAGTCTCAGTTGACTAGTTGTCATCAGTTGGCGCTTTGGTCTTTTAGGTGCTAGCTTTTATGAAAACATTTAAAAATTCATAACTCCGGTTTGACTGATTGGAGTTTTGTCATTTTGATGTCAAATAATTAAGTAAAATGTACTCTATTTTTCTAAATTGGTGTAGGATTTTTCTTCATTGTGTTTTCACTTTATTACTGTTTGTATGCTGCAAAAATATTTTACACATAGCCTCAGTTAAGCCTGGTTGCGTTTTTTGCCAAGATACCCAGGGTAAAGCACGGGCCAATTTAGTGACTTTTTGTGGTCAACCCTACAAAGAAGTTCAGATGTTGGTTGACCAGGGCTAACACCCCAGTCACCCAACAACCAAAATATTTCACAATCTAATAAAACTCAGAGCCCTCTCACGAGTGCGCAAGGTAAAAACAAAGAACAAGGTGATATGCACTGGAAAAGACTTCCCAATGAAAGCATTCTTAGCAAAGAAGGCTCGGTGGACTTAAATGAGTTAACCTGGAGCAAAGCAGGGTTGAAAACCTATATCAATATCATGGACCAGGCAAACCATGTAGAGAATGTACAGCGTGCAGGTAATGCAGAACTTGAAAAACTCTGAACCCTCCCAAGTTGACGCAGTCTTAAAAGTGAGGTTAGAGATCGAAGGCATAAAATGGAGTTGTAAGTGGACCAAACAGATTCTTACAAATGAACCATAAATTCAAGACCTTGCCTCCCCTTTATCACCGGTCACCACTATTTACAGTGCCCAGTGAATATGTGACATGATAGTGCTATGAAAGTTCCAAATGGCGAGAAGCCAACCGTTTGATCCATGATATAAACAGTATGCATTCAGCCTCCCCAGACCTTTGCTTCCCTTTTGAGAATACTCTGGATAATTCCTTCAGCTACATTTATAACAACTACTCTTGTAATAATGCTTACAGTAGATGATCTTGTAAGTGCAATTGTGAGAAAGAAGCTAATGAAAGAGGTTTGCATAAGGACTCCCTCCAGGCTGAGACGTGGGTGGTCAAAGATATAAACATTGTCAAAGATACATGTAGCTTCCTCCCCTGCCCAGTAACATGCAAATGACCACGCCACACAAGGAGCTCTGTAGTTTACTTCTTTCTTCTTAAGAGTGCAACCGTTAACTAACTATACGCATTACATCATTAACTTTAGACACACCCAAACCATTATGTCATTTTAGTAAGCAGTGTATCAGGGACCACGAGAGTACCTTTATACATATTTACAAGACACCACAATACAGACATGAGATCAGCCATTAGTGCTTTTACTGATATCAAAACAACAGAATGTAATACTTCTTAGAAGGGTGAGGTTGACTCGCCAACAGTGTGGTGGTCAACACTGGTTGCAGCATAGTCTTCTGTTATTCGAGCAGTCAGGATTCACTAAGATGAGATGGAACTCAAATTGAGGTGCTTCAGAGGTTGGATACTTACACTGTTGCTGTAGACTCTATATTGAATAACTTTAACACTTTAATATACAAAGTGCAAAATGAAAATAAAAATATTGGGGAGACCTGTTACTGTGCTACAGATATTGCTAAGTTGGCTACTCTGCCTGAAATAATACAAACAGTGATCTATGACAAAAAAAATACCTTGCATCTGTGAAACACACAACTCTTCTAGCATTGAGTCAAGTTGCTTACCGACTATAGTTCCCAGGCAGGTAGTTGTTGGAGGTAATACATACTAAAGAAGCTGAGCCGGAGCCAGAAGAAGGTAACATGACCAACAAAAAAAAAAAAACCACCAAAAACATAATAAAAAGAAATACAGTGGCAGAATAAATTCCCGGATCACAGAATATTTACAATATTTGAGCAGAATTTATCAATAACACAAAATGCAGCCCCTGAAGCACCCTCAACACCAACTCTAACCGACATCTGTACTGTGAAGAACTCATTGATACTAGGCATAGGGGCAGAACCATTGACTAAGCATTCAGCTAAGGATTCATTAGCTAGGGACCAAATCATCAATCAAGACAATATAGGCCAATCAAATGCAGGCAATTCTTGACCAAAGAATGACTTATCAGCTGATGATGCGATGGCTGAAAATTGAGAAGGAAGCTAGTTCAGCCAACCTAGTGTTAAACCAATGAATAAACTATCTGTTGGCCGGGGACACTAGTCATCTATTGCCAGAAATCATGAGCAGTAAAATTAGGCGAATAGGAACACTTAACTTGTTTAATTTCCAAGTTGAATAATGAGTTGCATTTGTAGCATCTCCCCAGGCCTGGAGCACGCAGAGTAAATTCGCCACATGGCAGCTGTGGCTAAACCTTACTTTATTCTTCAGCATATACTTACACATTGAACATTACATCATATATTTTTTTATTAACTATACCCATCTACTAGCTAGTTCCTGTCTGGAGTCTGTCCAGAACTATGAGGGTCTAGTGCATATAGTCTCAGGATGCTACATCTCCCCCTTTGTTATATAAAAAACGGCAAACAACATTAGAAAATCAACTCGCTCCCATGAGTAGGCGAGGCACTTGCACTTGCCTACCGGCTGTGGTGATCTGACATGGTTAAGGTCTATCCTGCTTGGTCAGTTGCGACTGAGGCTCAGGGGCTTTAACCAGACCTGCTTGCGGGGTCACCTTAAATGTGGTTCCAGGACTTAATAATGTTTTGGTAGGTGTTTAAAGTGTGATGTGCTCCAGTACACCTCTGTTTCAGCGCCCGGACACCTCTGTTTGAGGTAGCTGTCGCACTTTACAAGCTCCAGTATTATTATTAATGGTTTGTCCAGGACGATGTGCTGTCACCATATGTCCTTTCAAAGCCACAACCTATAGAGGATATGTGGCAAAAGGAGTGCCTGTTGTACGCTTTGGTCTTTCTTTAAGCAGTACCTAATCTCCTTCATCACTGAGTGTTTACCTGGACTAGCAGCACTGATTATCATAGGTCTTCATTTTCCTTTTCTCAGTTGCATCGGTGTTGCAAACCTAGTCGGTGCTTATTGATCGATCCGAGGTCCATTCAGATATTTTCGTTCTAATGGCTCTCCGAAATAGTATGGTGGCTGGATTTCCACCAGCTGTGGAGTGAGGAATTGATCAATAGGCCTGCAGGGTCTGACAAAGTTTGGTTCAGTTTGATTCATTCCATGGATGCTCATTGAATGACTATTTTAAGGGTTCCATAAATTGTTCAACTAACACGTTGACTGGGGATGAAAGGTTTTACTCTTTTGGTGTTTGACGTTAAGTCAAGCAAGGTATTCTTTGCACTCTCTGCTATTAGATGGCTGGCCTTTGTCAGATTTCAGAATTGTGGGGGTGCCCCACATTGCAAAGATCGCATCAAGTCATTATATAACTTTAACATGAATTGTTGAAGATAGGTTTTCCACCAAAGGAAAACGTGAATTCTCGTCAATGTCTATCATTAGATGTTGTCCATTTGCTAAAGGTCCAAAGAAGTCAACAGCAACCCTCTCCTAAGTATGAGCAGGAAGGTCAGACATTACCATATGGTGCTGGATCACCTTAGGAGACAAACAATTGCAAATGTGGCACACCTTCAGCTCCTTTCGACTTGCTCATCTAATCGATGAAACCACACACAAGCTTTTGGAGCTCTTTTGGTGGCTACAATACCACAGTGTCCTTCATGAGCATGAGGACCCACTTTCTTAAGCTTTCAGGTCTGACGATTCTCAAGCCTCTTAAGATTATGCCTTCTTGGGTGACTGGTAGCTCATCCTGTGAATTTTTGAATTTTTTAAATTCAACATCATCAGCAAAAGGCCAGGTACTTCTTCTATATGATTGTGTAGCAATCATTTCTTTGATGATGATCATGTCTTTATCAGTGTTGGTAGAGCAATGATTTGTTCCAATGACAGAGCCGCTAGGGTGCTGGATCTCACAATGAAGTTGAGATATGTTTCAGCTATTTTGGATGTTGAACTGTGACAATATAACAGCCCTCGTGCTGGATTTTGATCTTTACACAGTTTGTACACAAACTTATATCATATTCTTTAAGGTTTAACCTCCATCTCGCAATGCAAGGGGGCATCTTGGCCTCCAGGGTTCCAAAAACTGTGAGTAGTGCCTGGTGTTCCTTGACAACTGTAAATCATTTTACGTAGACGAAGACATGAAAATGTTCGCAGACCAATACTGCAGCCAGACTCGCCTTCCTTGGCTGACAGTAGGCACATTCTGTCTCACACAGGCTCCGACTGGCACAGGCCACAATGTGTCTCTGAGCATTCGCATGACCATTGTGTTGAGTAAGAATTGCACCTAGTCCATCAACTGTTATTTCAGTGTGTAAATGGGGTTGAAGTAGACCATTTTAGTTGTATTTCAATCGTCTGCTTAATGTCTCTGAAACTTTTGTCCCATTTTTTTTTCAGTTTTATATACTGCGAACTTGACCCGCAACCGAATTGGGTATCAGAGCGCTTTACATAGCACCAGTTACGTTACATGAGGTCACACATTCATTTCTGTTAGGCACGGGGAGATTACGCAATTTGCCAAGAATCACAGGATGTTTAGCGTCGTTACCGAGACTCGAACCCATTTCCCCAGGTCCGAGGTCGAGCGCCCTAGCCATTAGGCCAACTCCTCTCCCCATTCCGAAGACCACTGAAATTGTACATTTTGCTTTCTCAAGTCTCTCACTGGGACACTCACCATAGCAAAGTTGTGAATGTATCTTCAGCAATACCTGGCCATCCCTAGAAAGGATCACAGCATGGTGACATCCTGGGGAGTGGGGTGGGAGGGGGAGTGGATGACAATGCTTGAACCTTGTCCGGGGCTGGAGTCATTCCCCTATCAGAGAATATATGCCCCAAAAAGTAGTTTGGCTTTGTAAAACTCAGACTTTGCAGCATTCAGAGTGAGACCTCCATCAGTGAGTAACTGGCACACTAGATAAAGGGCTTTGTCGTGCTCTGTGTTCTCTATCAAGAACTAGTATTTCATCACTGTAGTTTAAAGCATGAGTGACCGTTTGAATTACTCAGTGAATAACATCTTGAAATATTTCTTCAGCCGAAGATACTCCAAAACTCAGTCTCTTAAATCTGAATAAAGCAACATGAGTTGAAAAGATAGTAATGTACCTGCAGTTTTTCTCTAGTTCAAGCTGATTGCATCCTTTATTCAGGTCGGACGGGAAAATACCTTGGCTCCGTTCAGTTGCTTGATCATATCTGCTATGTGAGGACCAGGGTCTCTCTCTCGCTCTCTCTCTCTCTCTCTCTCTCTCTCTTTCAATGGCTTTGTTTGCTTGGCCGATATCAATGCAGACGCGCAGTGATCTGCTACTGGTTTTTTTTTGGCACTACTATTATGGGTGAAAACCATGCTGTGAATCCTGTATAACTTTCAATGATGTCATGTTTTAAAAGTGCTTTCAGTTCTTTCTCTATAACTTCTTGTAGATGAAACTGAGCAACAGGACAAATGTCCTAATTTATACTAAGCTGTACTTTTCTTGAGTTTCTTCAGACCGTGAATCAATGATGGGAAAGGGCTTGTGATCTCTGACTGAGCACAGATATTATAGTTGAGGGATATCAATCCCACGTCAGCTGCGGTGGCAAAGCAACAAACAGGCACTCAACAATGTCCATTGTAGAAAATGATTGGTGGCTAGCACCAATGTCTTTTTGTGTCACATTGTCATTATGAGTGACCCTTGGCATTGCAGTGGTTCAGATGTGGCACAAGTATTTACCTTTGTGGCTGATGGAGTGAGGCAAGGCACAGGGAAAAGGCCGTTAAACTTTTCCACAAGCATGATTTTAATCGAGGCACGATTGTCTATAATAAAAGTTATTGTGTGATTGTTCATTTTCAAAGTGATTTTGTGACAATGCCCAAATTAAATTTGTTCTTTTGTTTGCTGTATTACCATGGAACTGTGGTCTTTTTTACAAGTTGCTAATCCTACATGTGCACGCCACTCTGTGGTAGCTACCAACAGCATACACCCCTCTTCTTCATCGGTACTCAATAGTGATGTCGAAGAACCTTTATACAATGAGCTTGATTACAAAATATCTAACCTTGTTTACACTTGCCATAGCTGATGTTGCTTTCTGGCTTTGTGGGCATAGCGAGAGTCCTTCTAAAATGTTCTTGCATCCATCCTGTATTTCCATCATGAAGCATTTTTTTTTTTTTAGCTTGGCACACAGTTATAAAATGGTTCTCTTTCCCACAAGTTTTGTAAATCTATCCAATGGCTGGACATTCAACTTCATGGGGAAATGAAATCCCATAGCTAATTCATGATTTTAATTTCTTTAATACTATTGACTACATTGCTTTTGCTTGAGCTTGCTTTTCATGATTTGCGCCAAATCCTTGTGGATCGTTCCCACTTCCAAATTAGCAGCTTGTCTTTCTGCTCATTCTTCTGCTCTTGCAGCCTTCATCATTTTTTCCAAACCGTGTGTTTCTCTCAACATTGCCTTCTAAACAAATCGAAAAGGACGCCATTGATGATTCTGAGGCACAGGGCTTCTTCGTCAGTGAAGTCACAGAACTTTCAATGCTTAAATATTGTATCATGCCTTTCAACAAACGCATCCATTGTTTCACCAACCTGTTGTCATGCTTGATTGAAAATGTAATTTTGATAGTCGACATTCAGCATTCAGCATACAGATGAACTTGGCTTTCAATGCTCTTTTTAACTTTTGGTATGATGCTTAAGTACAGGACATTTCCATTAGCCCTTCTTTCACCCCTTCAAGTCTGAGGTTTTTCAAATATTTGATGATCTTCTTTTCATGTTCTTCTAGCTCATCTATGAAGTTACGGAAGTGGTGGTTTCAGGAACATGGCTGCAGTATATTTTTCGCTCCCTTCTGCCGGCTATGTGTTGGTACGTGCTTCTCAGGTAACCAAGCTGGAGGGTGGCACGTGCAACTTTTGCAAACACAACCTGTGTGCTTGAATTTGGGTCTACACATCCGATCGGAGGTCAAAAAGCGCTTCACTGGTGGTTGACACTGAGTAAGTTTCTGCTTCTCGGATCTGGTGGTCTTTGCTGTTGTCTTTGCTTCATCTGAATAATCGTTCTGTGTTTGAAGCTCAGTGCAGCAAATCCGTCACCTACTTTGTCAATGGTTTTAATGACATTTTCGAATATGCTCCTCTGCAGGGCCATCAACTTCTTCTACTGCCATGTATGGGCTGGAGCAAGGTTTTGACCCCACATATCCCCGTCACAGACTACTTTGTATTGATTTCAAGCACATGTGGTGATGGAGCGAGGTGGAAAAGCAAAATTGGGCGCACCCCTTGCGAAGTCACACTTCAATAACTATAATTTGTACTAATGGAATGTTGTGCGTGAATAATCAACCTAGAATAAGAAATGCACCTACATGAATACACGTGGGAAATAAATTTTGCTTATGTTGCAATCATAATTAACTAATTATGTGATTTTGTCATGTCCTAAACTAATGAGCAGCTTTAAGATAATGGAATGCAGCATAAATGTGCATTTGTTTATGTGTTATTGTGGCAAAACGCGAGGATAAAGTGAGTATATTGCGCTTAAATGTGGCTATTTGCTAGGTAACTATTAATAGGGAAAATCTTAGTAAGGGGGAGGTAAACAGAAGGGTTAAAATTCTTAAATTAACGTTTTTTTGTGTTTGTTTTTATGATTGCTCCCGTTTTGACTCGTGAGCCCTAAAAGAAAATGGAGTCGCTCGATTATTGTGGCCACAAAAGAGTACGCATGCGCAGGTAAAGACCGAGTCTGAATGCGAGCTGCTTGAGCCTGGAGTGACTACGGTTCAAGGACATTGTAGCCTGGAAGTGCAGATGGCTGCTAAATGATGAGCACAATGTTACAGAACGTGGGAATACATGCTAAAAGTGCGAGTAGGGAACAGGACTAGGCGGGACTTCGGCTAAACAATGGACCCATTAGAAAATTGCGGTCGGAAGGAAAAAGTAATTTGTGATGACGAGTTGATGCTCATGCACCCCAAAATTGTCCAATCAGAACTCGAATTTAGGTTGAAAGTTACTCTTTTAGATAGATAGAGCTAGTGAAAAAGGTATAAATAGTGCTGTTTTTATTGAAGAAGGAACTTCTCTTCGATTTCTACCAGAGATGCTGCAGGAATGCTAATTTTCCTGATATGTAAGACTCTGCATCATTTTTATTTCCTTTCACATGGAGATGCACTTTAACTGAGAGTTTTGTTAGGGATGTTAGGAGAATAGATGATTATTTGGGAAATATCGGTCTTTTGCTAATACTTGATATATAAAACAAATGAAAATGTCTATCTTTGAGTTTCTTAAATAAATCTAATCTAGCTGTCCTTAATTAAAATCCTTATTTTTAAATGTCGTTTTTTTTTTTTTTTAAATAAAGAAATATTAAAGTGAATAAACTTATACATTCTGAATATGCTCTTAATAAAAATTAGATAAATGGAGAATTAAGCTGGTCTTGAGTTTTCCAACGCCTAATTTTTACTAGCAGATCCATTGATCTCAATGGTGGTGTGTCTAAATAAAATGGCATATTTCATGAAAACCATGGTAAAAGCATCTAAACTGCAGGTGTAAATAGTATAAATATTCAATTTAGTTTTTAGATACTCACTATGATACAGCAGCTTTTCCTTTGAATTTCACCGATCCATGAAGAAGAGTGTAAGTGTATACGAGTTATTTGCAGTGTTATGGGCCCTACTGTTGACAATATGTTAGAAGTTGTATTTCAGGGAAAGGTGACATTCATTTAGAAATTATTTCCGGAGGAGCGCTGCATCAGTGGAACTCACAAACAGTTTGCAGTATCGTTGCAAACTCTCAGGGAGAGCAGTTTCATTTTCTTTTGGACAGATATCTCCTACTCGTTGCCAGATGTAACGACTTCCTATCATGCAGAGTAAATACACAACACGGGAGCTGCAGTTACACCTTACTTTATTCTTCAGCATACACTCACACACTGAACGTTACATCATACTTTTTTTATTAACCACACCTCCTCATCTACTACTTAGTTCCTGTATAAAACATACCCCGAACCACGAGGGTCTACCTATGTATAGTCTCAGGATGCTACTGCATTCAAGGCTACTTGATGGCTCAAGTAAAGTCCCAGAACCCACAGTTAATAAAATATTCAAAAAACTTGACTGAGACATGTGAGAATTGAGCGAACACGCTGATTGTTAACGGGAGCACTGACGGACTAAACAAGACGGGCGAAAGCAAACTTAAATAGAATGGGATGTGGAGACACTGTGGACAACACTAAGTGGATATCGTTACAGAAGACCCCCGTAGAACCCCCATGCAGGTTGGAATTATCACCGCATATTAACTAAGAGAGAACAGATCTGGAAATAGCCTTGAAAAAGTCATGGGTTATACTCCCAGTTACGACGAAACACGTGTCGGCTGTGTGGAGAACTTCCAGCGATCAAGAATAAATATAATATTTGTACTAACTGACTACTACGTATTGTGATTGTGTTAAATGTGTGGCAACACCTATACATGATTGTACTATAATATACGTGTGCTAAGGAGTTTTAGAATTTGTCTAAGGCGTATGCTTATGTTTGGAAGGAGTAGGTGGTTCCTTCTACCTTACAGCACCGTAAGGAATAACTTCTGTACTAAGAATAAATTGTGAGACTTTCTAAGTGGCGCCGGATAACCTATATCAAACCACTGCTTGAGCTTGACATGTGAGAAGATGGACATCGTTTTTTTGTCCAGAGTGTAGTCTTTGATTGACAGCTGTACGATGCTCTCATTCATTTGATTTCTTTCTCTTCGCAACAGTTTCATTGCCAGTAAATGGTGCCTCTTGCAGTGTTTTGAAAGACAAACACAATAAACTGCTTAAATACGTAATAGCTAGGATTAAAGCCTATATGAGGTTGTGTGGAACCTTGGCAGCCTCTCAGCCCCTCCCACTCAAACATCACCAGCTATTACCTGATGAGCTCACCTCCTTTTGGACTCAATTTCAAGTTAAACTTGTCTGTAATTAAACAGAGGCAGCAGCCCCTTGGCAGGACCAGCTTCCTTGTGCGTTGTGTGTGTCAACAGGCCAGTGTCACCTGCGTCTATGGCAGCGGCGCAACTAGACCCGGGCTTCAGCAGGAGGGCTAAGACTCCCAGCCAGGGTCAGCTCGAGGTCTGGGGTGACTGTTATGATATTCTTTTTTAGCACTCCCCTCTCCCCATAATTTCCTTCTCCATGAATTCCCTCACTTCCACTCTCCAAAAGAGCACCTCATCTCTCCATAGCCCCTCTCTGACGTACATTTCATTTTTAGGTCTCGCCTAGGCAGTGCACGCACGGTCTCTCTTCGAGACATGCTGTATCTACAATATGGGCTTCAAGCACCACCCATCTTTTTAATTGGTTCCTTTTAGTGTCCTTCGTGAATGCCTGCTTTGTTTGGTGAATAGTCCCTCCTTTTGGTCTTTTGTATACTCCCATGAGGACTGCCCCTGTTACATGTATCATTTCACTTGTACTATTACAGCAACTGCAAAAGGAGCTTTTGTTTTCATTGCCTAAGAGCAGTTCACACAAGGGATCACTCTGTGTTTTTCACTCCTCTGAGCTTTTGTGTAAACAGGGATGTAATTCTTATCTTGTCGCATTTGCTGTTAATGTGAAGACCTAGATCAAATGTCAGACGTGGTTTCCCCGAGGATGCGTGTTTCCTCTTTTTTATCTACATCTGCCCTGGTCCTCTTCCTCCTGCCCACGCACACAAGCAATTTGCTACCTGCATAAGCGGACCTGTGCTTGGCGCGCGGGGCACGCCAGGAATCATGTTTGTTTGTGAAGATGTTCAGGCTGAGCTGTGCACTCTGTTTGTTTATAAGTATTCGTCACAGTCTGGAGAAGAGGAGGAGAACTCTGGGCTCTTCGCCACGTGCCTCTGCCCCATATTATGCAGCATCCTGTGGGCAGAGGAAGCCTCTCTGGCTAGCTTGTTTAATCTCCTTTTCTTCCCCTTTCCTGTGTCCCTTTGGCCAGCATCACTGCCAGTGGCCTTGTAACTCAAGCCCTTGTCACCTGTTGTTCCTGCCCCTCCTGAGACCTAGAAGAGGGGTGCAGTAGCCTCCTAAAGGAAAAATGTAAACAACAGAACAAACAGCAATGATTCCCAGAACCACTGGAAGCTGAACCGGTGCTGAAATCACACCTGGTTTCCCAGCTGCAAAGTCGGCATCTCCTGCTGTTAGGCCACACCCTCTATCTTCTTGCATGCTACTATCATCATGTATGTGAGTTTTACAATTGTGTCCTGTCTATACACATATCAAACTGAGCACTGCTTACACACATGGTATTGTATGTTAAAGTTATGTTTAATTATCCTCGCTTACTTTTCTATAATAACACTTTTCAGTTGCTCTGCACAGGTAATACAGCTCCTTATTCTGTTTAGTTGTATTTTGGCAGTGTTAATCAGTGTAAGTGGTAATCTGTTTCCTATTACTACGGCCATTTGCTTCAAGCCCAACCAACAGCCTTCATCTGTAGCGCCAGGGTCGGTTTAGGACACAAAACTGTTACAGGTATTTATTTTAAAAAAAGTACATTTCTGGCAACAACAAAACATTATATATATATATAAAAACAATATTTATAAACCAGGCCGCATTTAAACTTGTGAATACATGCTCTATTGTGAACGTTATTTAAAATGCTCTGGGACAGTTTTATGTTTTGATTCATTGTGAAATAAGTTGCATTTTTGATATACTTTAAGAGAAAGATTTTTCAACGTAATTATCTCTTTTAAACCAAGAAAAATATAAGGCATATTAGAACATTGAATACAATGGAGTGCTCCAGGCTTCTACGGGCTGGTAAAAACCCGCAGAGCAACATTTGAATGTTGTTTTTTTGTTCATATCTGTTGCTGTGAACAAAGGCCTCTCGGAGCCCGAGGAGATTTAAACCCCCTCGGGATCCAAGAGGTCTTTGTTTTTTGTAAGTAAAACATTCTGTCCTCTCAGGCGGAATGTTCTAATGTTATGTTATGTTATGTTATTAACATTTTTAATGCGCACAGATGCTCCAGCGAAGGAGCGTCCTGGCGCAGGGAAAGGAGGACATAACACAACACTAAAACCAGCAACAAAAGAAACGGGGATACTAAACAAGGAAAAGTTAAAACAAGAAGGTTTTCAGGGCCCTACGAAAAGATAATAGATCGTCCGAGAGGCGGATTTCCAAGGGAAGCGCATTCCAAAGAATCGCAGCTTTCACTCGAAAAGAGCGTCCACCCATCCGGCTGAGTCTAAAGCGGGGGACAACCACAAGGGATTGACCGAGAGATCTGAGTGAACGAGTTGGAACGTAGGGAGAGATAAGTTTATTAAGAATCTCTGGTGCCGACTCATGCAGAATTTTAAAGACCAGGCTAAGAGCCTTAAAGTGAATTCTCTTTTTAATCGGTAGCCAGTGCAAGGACCGAAGAGTATTAGAGGTGGGACAGGTCCGAGGCAAACCGACCACCGCCCTAGCCGCTGCGTTCTGAACCCGTTGTAAACGAAGAATCTCAGCTTGGTTCGCTCCGAGAAGGAGTGAACTAGCGTAGTCCAACCGGTAAATAATCATTGCTTGGATGACCAGCTGTCTTGTTGAAGCGTCAAAAAATTTGAGCACAGGTCTTAGGCCACGTAATACACCAAAACAGCCTGCCGCCACTCTCTTGGTATGGGTCACAAAGCTTAATGTGTGGTCAAGCCACACTCCCAAATTCCTGAGTTCCAAGACTGGTGCCGGGCCGGCCCCAGCTCAGGTGGCCACCATCTGTCCCCCCAGTGGTCCGCATCTCTTCCAACGATCATCACCTCCGTTTTTTTCGCGTTCAGCTGGAGACAGTTGTTATTCATCCAGCTGGCCACCTCTCTCAGTCCGTTTCGGAACCTGGGGGCATCCTGCTCGGCATCCCCGCTGATCGTAACCACTAGCTGAGTATCGTCGGCATAAGAGACCATGGTTAGGCCCCACTGCCTGGCGACCTCAGCCAGCGGCTGCACGTACAGATTAAAAAGCATGGGACTCAGCGAGGAGCCCTGGGGAACCCCCAGGTCCAAAGGATGGTACTTGGACTGGAAAGGAGGGGTGGCAACGCAGAAGGAGCGATCACTAAGGAAGGAGCGGAACCATTGCAGAGCCGAACCACAGATGCCAATGTCCTGTAGGCGGTGTAGAAGGATGCGATGGGAGACAGTGTCAAAGGCAGCGCTAAGGTCTAATAAAATAAGCGCTGCCGTTTGACCTGCATCCAGCACAGTCCTAAAATGCTCAACCATAGCCAGAAGGGCCGTTTCCGTGCTGTGACCAGCACGGAACCCATTCTGCATGGGATCAAGGACATTAGCTCGGGTCATATGCTCCGCGAGGGCCAGATTTACGTGGGCCTCCATGACTTTGGCCGGCCAGGGAAGCAGAGAAATAGGGCGGTAGTTCTCTGGTTTTAGAGGATCCAAAGATGTTTTTTTTAGGATCGGGGAAACCACCGCTTGCTTCCACTTGGCGGGAACAAGGCCCGAGGTCAGGGAGAGATTAATCAGTGAACACACTATCGTGCGTCCCTGAAAAGCAACATCCCTGAAGAGGGCAGATCTTAGCGGGTCTGCAGGCAAGCCAGATTTGACTCGCAGTGCCCACTTGGCGAACTCCTCATCAGAGAGAATGGGGAGAGAGTGCAGCGACGGATAGCTACTGGAGCCCCTCAAGGGGATCACAGGTAGCGTTGTACTTGGAAACGCCTGGTAGATGTTCTTAACTTTGTCCAAGAAAAAAGTGGCTAGGGTTTCGCAATGGGAGATGGAGCTATCCAACTGCGGAGCAGCTCTCTTTGCCATCAGATCTTTTATGGTTTTAAAGATGGTCTTGGTAGGATTGAGGCTGCTACGGAATTCAGCCGCGTAGAACGCCGCCCGGGCTCTGCATATAGCTCGGTGGTAGAGCTTAACAGAAGCCAGATAAGCAGTTTTTCTGACGGCGTCATACGTCTTACGCCACTCCCTTTCTGCCCGTCTACAGGAGGCCTTCAACGCGCGAAGCGCGCCATCGTACCAGGGGCTAGCATGCCGGGAACTGGACTTACTAGAGATGATAGGTACCAGGGCGTCCAGCGCCTTAGTAATCCAGTTACAAAACAGGTCATAGCCCGAAGAAGCATTAAGCAGAGGGCCTAGAGGCTCAACAGCCATGATGTGATGAAGGTCCTCTAGCCTAAGCTTGTTCCAATGGTGCTGGGGGATCCGTTTAGAAGATGGAATAGTAGGGATAGCAGGAAGGGGTAGCCAGACGGACACCAAAAAGTGGTCAGACCATGCCACAGGAGCAACCGCCGCAATTTAGACGTCCGATAGGTTCGTAAAAAACGGATCCAAAGTGTGACCGGCCACATGTGTAGGCTGAGAGACCAGCTGGATCAACTGCAGGGCCTCTAAGTCGGCCAGAAAACCACTGATGGCCAAAGTCTCTAGCCTGTCAAAATGGAGGTTGAGGTCACCTAATATCGAGAAATTAGCGCAGCCACTAGCCAATGTGCTCACTGCCTCCGGAAAGGCACCCCTAAAAGCAACGTCGCTGCCTGGGGGGCGGTAAACAACCATCCCTGACAGCGAGAACTGGGGACTGATGGTGACCTTAAACAGCGCGCTTTCACATCCAGCAATCTGCAAGACCGTCCAGGTACACGCGAAAGCGGATTTGATAAATAAGGCGATACCTCCACCTCTAGACCGGCGATTAGATGTAAAACATGAATAGCCCGGAGGACAGGCAAGATTGACTATAGGATTAGAGCCCTCCTAGCGGGCGCTATCGGCCATTTTAGGCCCGTTCCCTTGTAAATGGTCCTCACCATTGGCTCGGGCCATTAACGCTGGAGCGGGCCTTTAGTGGCCGTTAGAGCCCGCTAGTTCAGGCTCTAAGGCTATAATCACGTTTGGAAAATGCAGTTGTTGCATTCGCAATTGCATCCGACTTTGAATTGTTTTAAATAGTGTCAAAGCTCTGTGTGCGAGTAATGGGAATGTTTTTTTATTACTTTGTGCCTTTAAAAAACAAATGCAGATTGTACCCACAATAAGATCTTTCCTGGCCTGTTAATAGATTGGGTCATAGATTGACGCAGGCTACTTTTAAAACAAAGCCTACAGTTATTTAACCTTCCTAGGTTATGTGTGACTACATCCTGGCCCTGGGTCGAGACACAAGGTGTGAATCTGCTACAATCTTCTATATAGTGGCGCCCTTCTGCTGAGGATGCCACGGGTGGCTCCTCTGATATGGGGGAGGAGCGTCACCCACCGCCATCAGCTGCAGCTTCAAAACTTGAAAAATAAAACGAGAATAAAGCAAGTTTTTTATTGTTTCATTTTTCTCCATGCCGTGGAGTCTTGGGGCGAGCCAGGTTTTTTTTGTTTGACTCCAGAACAGTACCGGGTGAAGTTCAGGGACACCCAGAAAGTAAATACCTAGTCCTGGGTGGACTTTGTGAACATCTCCGTGAAGGCACTGGAGGTATGGATTGATGGGAATCAAGTATGTTCCTTTGAGGGGCGGCATACCTTAAATCTTAAGGATCACATCCTGACTAATTGTGTACAAGAGAAGTTACACCAGTACCTCTAAGCTGACTAGCCCCAGAGAGCTGGGGGAGCTAGCTGATGAGTGGTTTGCAATCAGCACTGGGGGGGGGGGTGAACAGAAGATGGGAGGACAGGACCCCCCCCCCAGGGAAGAGAAGGTAAAAAACAGAAAGATTCCTCTCAAGATCCACAAATACCTGTGTAAGGAAGGGGGGCCCTGAGCCAATCCAACTTCAAATGGATGGGGTATCAGGGAGAACCTGGTAGGTTATTTGATACCTCAAATACGGGAAGTGTTATGACTGTAATCGACCAGGATACAAGAAAGGAGAGGCTGTCTGCACAAAGATGCACCGCACTGTGGGCAGACCCAGGGGGATTGCCAGAATAAGTGAGGGGGTGGAGATTGCCCCATAGAAGGGGAGAGGTTTGACAGAGGCATCCTTAGTGTCCCTTGGTGGAGTGGTAATTGCAAGCCTGGCTGCCTTGCCTTCCAGCATGAAGAGGTATGGGCAGAGGCTAATATCAATGGAACTGAGGCTGAGGTTGAGGTACTGAAATATGCTGGAGCCAGTGTGACGATGGTCGCGGAGAAGCTAGTTTCTCCAAGTGCAGATCAGACCTGGTGTGTATCACCATGTAATCTATGAAGACAGCAGAGCCAAACTCCATTCCACGTCAATGGTGACTTTGGAATGGGGAAGTGTGGCATGCCCTAAGAAAGTAGTTGTGTCCCCTGCACTCCCTGTACAGTGTCTTCTCTGAAATGATCTTGAGGTGTCTGGTCAGGGGTGGAGAGAATGATCCATGCAAGGATGCTGGATCTCCCTGAGTGGGTTATGTGCTCTGACCAGGTCAGAGGCTATCCTGAAGAGAAATGATGGACAATTGGACCCTGGAACAATGGACCAAGCATCCAAGGAGTAGGACAAAGGTCTGGTGAGCCAGCCCAAGGAACTCCAGAGGTGAGCAGGAATCTGACTAGAGTAGAAGGATCTGACCTCTGAAGAAGGGATTCCATCCCTGCAAGATCTGTCAGATTTGACAGAATTGACTGGAGCCGGTGGACCCTCTAAAAAGGAGTAGTGTCAGGACAGAGAGAGTGTCACACCCTTGAGAGCTTGAGGCAGACTGCCTCCAGGCAACGTGAAAGGTGATGTCAGTGGATTCCACAGATTCTACTGCAACAAGCAATTTCCATAGAGTAAGGCCAGAAACTTCAAAGAAGGGTCCACAAAATTACAAGAATACCTCCTCACCTTAACTCATCATATCCCGTTGACAGATCATTTGGGTTAGAATAGGACTTGGAACTGGTTGGTTCACCACTGCTATTGTCCCAACATCTCTGTCAAAGTGAAAGAGTTCTGGAGCTCCTGTAGGTAGGTAGGTAAGTATACTTGTAAAGCGCACTGTTACTCCATCTCAGAGTGTCGTGGCGCTGTAGACCGCTGGGGAACCCGTCCTGGCTTTCCCTGTGAGATGGTCCCTCCTGGGCACCTCCAAGGTGAAGCCAGGCATCCCCAGTGCTGCTGGGGCCGTTGTGGAGATTAAGCAAGCTGTTGCCCAGAGTTGCAGAGTGGGACCTATGGTTAGCGTAGGCACCTCAGCGAGAATTATCGAGTCCGCGGACATTGACCCAAGACCCTGCCGTGCCGGGAATTGAACCCTGGTCCCAGGCCGATCTCTGCTTCAGGGTCTGCCGCTCTAACCAGTGAGCCACACTTCTCACCTGTCAGGCCAGTGTCAGACTGGGGTAATCCAAAGGCTCTCTTGATACCACTGCCAGTGGTTGGGACTCCCTTTAAGCCGTTATGGGTGGATATTGTTGGTCCCTTAGACCCGGATGGCCAGGATTTCACGTTCATCCCGTTGAACGTTCCGGAGCTCAAGACTGCAAGGAGTTCACTGAGGGCTCATGCTGGACCAAGTCGATGAAGCCTCTTTGAATCTAGCCTGCTGCAGAGGCCCACTCAACATCCAGAGAAAATCCTCGAGAAAAGTTTCTAAGTGTGGAGGTAAAATTTGACCGAGGCTTCCAGCTTAGTGTATCCGACCAGGGCTCCATTGTGGTCGGCCTCAAACTATGAATTTGTCCCTTTAAATTGCAGACAGATGTCTCAAATTGGCGCTATTGTTTTTTAAGTAATAGAAAGTATGTATTCTTTCAAAATGTATATATCCGGTTGCCTATATTGATTTTTGTTGTTTTGGAATCCATTTTTGTTTTAAAAAATATGTCCTATTATTATAAATTGGTGTTGAATTTTTATTGTGTTTTGTGTGTCACCTATTCAATCTATTGGTGTTTTTAAATGCTTTACACTAGGCCTAGGCAGTGAACTCTGCTCCGTTCGCGGATTTTGCAGAGTGTTCTGCGCTCCGCAGAACTCACAGAGTGCAGAAAATGCCGCTCCACATAGTGCAGCAGAATTTTTTCCACGCTGCCGCTCAGGTAGAATTTGTACCCGAGCAGAAGGAAGACCAGTGTGAATGGCATTTCACACTGCACTCCACCGATCGCTTAGCTCCTGGAAGTTTTTGTGTCACTCCACGCAGTTCCGGGTAGCCAAACTCAGGGAACTACACCCAGGCCTGCTTTACACACCTGTTTCCTAAGCTAAGCCTGCCTGCTCATTGCTAGCTACCAAGGGTTGAGTAAGAGAATTATTTATTGAGACCTTGACTGAACCTTTTATTGTGTCTGTGCCCTTATTACTAGTGGTAGGTCACTGATTATCACTGCTACTAAACCATTTTCCAACCATGCTTTTCAGACAGACCAGTGCTAGGTTTGTGCTACTCTTCTGTGGGAGTATGGTCACAGCTATAGTTTTTTTCACCAAGCGCATCTTCTCTCCTGCTCCTCCAGGCTCAGAGAATGGTTGTTGTCAGGCTAAGTCTCCGGTTCCACACCACATGATTGCAGGCCTAAGCAAACCCCCTCCGGCCCAAGCAATAGAAGATTCCATCTGGATATCTGCAGAGTAAGCCAGTGTTCCATCAGCCAATGAAACAGGAGTTCATAGCAGAGCTAAAAATGACCCTGGAGCCCATGCTCTAGGGATCCCTGGCCTCATAGGTCCATTGGACAAAGGCAAAAACAGTACATAGCACAGGGTGGCAAACAGTTCTGGCCACAGAAAAACATATGTTGTGAATGCATCCAATCAAGCACTTTAGACTTTTTGGATGTTAGAGGGTGACCCGCATGGTAGGCACCTGGATACCTAGCCTGCCACCTGCCTGTGGCCTGAAGTTCCTGCTTGTGCCAAACCGATCCAGTGACACCGCAGCATCTCAGGTTTTCCCGCTGGGGTTTTCCAGACAGGAATTTTACATTGCCTTGGGAAGATTTACAACCCCCTTGCGCCTCTTTTACGCCGCCGTTGCATCACTTTTGTGATGCAGCGGTGGCGCAAAAGATGCCATGGCGCCATGGTGCGGGCTATTTACAACGTGACGCATCTGGGAGATGCATCACGTTGTAAAGCCCTGCGTCACATGTGGGCGTGCCAGCACAGGGGGCGGGAGGGTTCCGGCGCTACAAGATTTCAATCAGTCACTTTTGAGCCCATGCTGCGTCAAAACCCTGCGCCTACTTGAAGCAGGCGTAACGATTGACGCAGCATTGTGTGAATAGGGCCCAGAACCTTGCTGGAGCTGCATCCTGCTTGTGATGCAACTCCAGCAATGCGCTGCCTTTACAGCACAGATGCGTGATGCATCTGTGCCGTTTTTGCCTCATGGTGCGTCGCATTGTAGATGCGACACATCCATGGAGGCGGCGGCATAGCGCACAATAACTGGCGCATCCCTGGGGCCCCACCCACCCCAGGACCAACTTAAAACATGTTGTAGCACCACTGCACAGTCTATTCATGCAGTGGGCACATGTCTGGCATGCCAAAGGCACACCAAAATCAAGTCCTATTGTGCCCGTCCGCGCCTGGACCATGCCCAGCGCCACGATCCTAGGCCCACCAGACCCCATTAGATACACCCATTACTGAGTTCTACACCCTCAATTCCAGATGCTGCAACAAACACTGCCACCATGGAAACCCAGGCTCCACAATTGGAACTTTTACTTGCACCAATTGCCACTGCACCTGCCACTACATACACACCAGTCCACTGACTGCCGCACCATGAACACACCACAGACACCAACTGAATAAAAGCACCAGCTCTCATGCACCTTTCTTAAAACATGCTCACAATGCAAGCATTCCACTAAATTATGGCAGCTCATCGCCACCCTCGCACCCAACATCGTCTTCCTCACTGAGACCTGACCTAAACCCACATCTGCCCCAGACATTGTCACAGCGATGCTCAACGGATATAAAATAACTCATATGGACCACACCAACAAGTGAGGACAAGGAACAGCCATCATCCACAAAGAGATCATAAGTGAATCACCACCACCCCTATGGAACATCTCAACTTTAAGATCCACGTGGACAAGACAGCCATCAGAGTCACCCTCGCAGACTGACCCCAAGGCATGCACACCAGTTTCTGGAAGACCATCCCAGACTGCATTGTGCCCCTAGCCTTGAGCTCCAAGAACTACATCCTACATAGAAGACCCCAATGACAAAAACTTCACACACCTCCTTAATAGTATGACCAGATCATCCACAACCCTGAACACACCACAGGTCACACACTGTACCCAATTTTCACCTCCAGCAACAGTGTCAAATACAGCCATGACACAGAACTCACATGAAGCGGTCACTCCATCATCCACTTCAGCACCTCCAGCCCCCACATCTCCACCCCCAAGATGACCAACGCCCCCACCAGAGGTGGAACAAAATCTCACAGACCAGCTGGGCGAATGCCCTCAACACCTTCAACCCTGCTAACGCCATCAACCTTGAACAGGGAGTGAAAACTTCAACCCCTAGATCACCAATTGCGCAGACAACATCGTCCCCATCAGGAGAAACATCCATAGAAAATATTCCCAAAATACCAGTGGGTACACCAAAGAACTCAGAACAGGGGGCGTGGCTAGGCAGGCAAACATGGCGGACACGTGCTAGCTGAGTTTGGTCCAGCCCTCTAGATATCCTACCTGTATCCTGCCTCCCTTGGCTCCCCCGAGGTCTGGGAGGTGATATTTGAGCTGCTGGTCTCAGTGGCGGTGCTCCGACGCGAGGAATCGGCACCTACGTTGGCTGGACCCAGGGTTTTGGGGTCCCCACGAGGGGAGGCCTGACATTGTGCAGTGGAGCCAGGGTGTAAAGTTGAGCGTGCCTGACATTGGGCAGTGGAGAGGCCGTGGGCGCCCCTTCTTCTCCTCTGAGGGCACCGTGGGTGACCTTGAACACCCGCTCGGAGGCGGCTCCTGTGAGCAGAGGTTGAGGGGGCAGATCGGCCCCCAGAAGGCGAGCGGAGCGCCGGGACAGGTGGTAGCCTGAGCAGTGCGGGCACGGCGTGGGGGAGTGGCGGTCCGCATCCTAGGAGCCCCGGGAGCTGGAGTGTGTACCGGAGTAGCAGCAGGAGGGGGTGCAGTCAGTGGGGCGGCCCTCGGCTGTGTCCCCCCTGGCCAGTGTCAGAGTGTACAGCTCGGCGGTGCACTCAAGCCACGGTGATACTCTACGGGGGAGCTGCTGTGGACTGGTGGTTTCCTGGCGCCATTTTCTGCGGTGAGCGCCTGCCTCCACCTCTCTTGAACAATATCCTGCGGTGGCACGTGGCTGTTGATGGGTGGGCGGACCAGGCCTGGACTACCCCGGAGGCCCGGTGGTGCAGAGGCGGCGAATGTGGGGCTGGTGGCTGCTGCGCATCGCGGACCCCAAGAGGTGAGCTGAGAGGGGGCTGGTGCAGAGCTCTGTGGCCGCGCTCCCGCATCCCTGAGTGCTGTGAGGGCAGTGAAGGCCCGATTGCGGTAGCCGGGGGCCCATCTGCATAGTGGCCCTTGCCACTAGGCAGGGGAAACCCCCCCTTTTTTCTTCCGGGTAGTCGGCGGTAGGATCGGACCGCGAGGTGAGTGACAGTGGACGTTGCCGCCTTTCGCCTTGGTGGTGTCTGTGTCGACGGTGATGGGACCTTGAGGACGACACCCGTGATCGGGTGTAGCAGACTGTTGAGTGGTTGTGGGGGCCACCGTCGGTGGTGCACGGGCCCCGGATTAGGGGGGTCTTTCTCTCAGCTGAACAGTGCGTGAAGGGCTGCATGCGCAGGGGGGGTTCCCGAGTGGGCGGCAGGTCAGGCCAGATTTGAGTCTTTGGAGTTCTTATTACAAACGGCTATGACGAGAGACAAGGGAGGCAGCGGCACCACCAAGCATGGGCCTATCGATAAATTTACCGGCCAGGGTGCGACAACAGGCACGACCGGGGGCCAGCAGGAGACAGGGCCGGACAAAGCAGCTTCGATGACGGCGAACACCCAATCAAGGGACATGCTGGATGCTAAGATTGGCGCGATGTGCGTTGACGTCATGCTGCTGCGGCAGGATCTACGGAACGCTGTGACCCCTATCACCGAAAGGGAGACCCACATCTCCGGTGTGGAAGACCCTGAAACAGCCCTGAAACAGAAGTTAGCAAACACGGAAATTATTCAGAAGGGCCTCGCATTACGGGTCGAGGACGCTTAGTGTGCGGGCCCGGCAAAACAACCTACTCTTTGTTGGCTTTCAAGAGGGCTGCGAGAAAGGCAGTATAGAGTGTTTCCTCCTGCAATGGTTGGAAAGCTGGCTCCGCCCAGACGTCGTGTTCCGGTGCTTCGTCGTAGAGTGGGCCCACAGGGCGCTGGCTCAAAAGCCTCCGGTGGGTGCCCGCCTAACGGCAGTGATTGCAAAGCTCCTGAACTATCATGACCGCGACGTTATGTTGCAGCAGGCCCGAGTGAAGGAACCACTGTTGTATGACAATCACCATATCCTGATCTTCCCGGATTACACACGGCTGGTGCAGCAGCAGCACCAGTCGTTCATGGCAGCCAAAACCCGCCTGTGAGACCTCAATCTGCCAAATGCTATATTGTTCCCGGCTCGCCTACAAGTGGTGTTACAATCACGCACACACTTATTTGTTACCACAGAGGAGGTTTTTAAATGGACTGATGAAACTGTGCGGGTGCGGCCACACACTCCACCGGGGCTGTAGTTGGACTCCTCATAGAATGATGCGCTTCTGAAGGGACCCCGAGGGCAACATTGGAGAGGTAACAGACAATCTCGTTCCCGGATGTGCTCCGTGTCATGCGGGGGCCCTGCTCCTGAACAGCCGGTAACAGATCCTTGACCTTTGCTGGCAGAATGGTGTTGTGGACTTTCTTTGCCTGTACGGAATGCATGATTGACCTGGGGTGTGGAAGGGAGTTGCTATGTGGGATGTTTTCCCCTTCAGTTTGACTCTTGGGGGGGTGGGCCCGGAGAGTATGGGCCCGGAGACTAAAGGGCTGTCAGTTGGGGATCCATTTGCAGGGGAGACTCTCGGCCCCTCGTTGGGGACGGACGACCAACCCCACCGCAACAGGTACTTCAGAGTTTTTGAGGTATGGGGTGGGGCTGTGGGGTTTGTTGGTGGTAAGGGACTGTTTTAGTGCTCAAGTTGCACGTTCGTTGTTTGGTGGGCTTTAAGTTTGCGTGTCCATGATGCCATATGCAGACCCTCCAGGATTTCGCGATTTCGCGGTTTGCCAAAAAATCGTCACTTTTGTAAAAATGCCGTGATTTTTACAAAAGTGCGATCAAAATCGGCACTTTTGTAGATATCGTGCGATTTTTACAAAAGTGCCTGCGAAATCGGAGGCTGTATGAAAGTGGCGTGAGCAGGTATTATCTTCAACATATAGTTCATGTACATGGTCAAAGCGTGTGGTGCATTCATCTTTGATGCTGTGGTTACTTTTGAAACACACATTGCTCCTATCACACAAGAACTATATTTGACACTAAGTTGACCTACAGGTCAGTTTGCCCATTTACAATGCAGAAATAATTGAGGGGTGCTGTATTAAGATAGGATGCTGCAAATTCCATTTTCAAAGGCCATCCTACTAGGACACCATTGGTCCCCAGTAAGCTGCCCTGAAGAAAGTTGAAATGTCAATCAGTAAAGTTGAATTAAACACAGTGTTAGCTGTTTTGCACTCCTTTGTATTGTGATGTGCCCAGTTTTGCAGTAACCGTAGGATGAATCTCAGTTCCCATTAAACTAAGGGTCTTATTTAAAGTTTAGCAGATAATGTATTCAGCCAATATGTGACACAAGTCCTGTCATCTGTAAGTAGTGAGAATATTGCACTTTTACAATACATCCGCCATATTATTGATGGAGTACCCAGTCCACTGCACGTTAAATAAGGCCCAGAATGTGAAAACCTGTGCTTCGAGGCCCAGGGGTAGGGCATCTTCTTCTTACAGCTTCTTCCATCCACAGAGATTAGCTCTGGAGAGCACCAGTGGCCTAGTGCCTCACAACCAAGTGCTACACCTCAGCACTGGTGGTGCAGGCTGCTAGTTGTGTCCCTCGTGTGTTGGAGTCAAACTCCACGCAGGGGGAAGTATTCAAAGAAGCGCCCTTAGCTGCCCCACCAATCAAAGATTGCGGCGTTTGTGCTTGTTTCGCTCATGTGCTGAAAGACTCTCTACATGTTTAAAAGCGTAGACAGCACCACTTGCCCATGGCTGCCTGTTTCCAACATAGGTGACAAAAGAATCCACACTGCATGGTTGTGGCCCTTTCTAAGAAGAGGTCACTTAATGTCTCTGAGGGATGGACAGATTTGTACTAAAAGAAAGTCGAATTAATATGCAGAGTGATCGAAATGTGAAAATATACTATTTATGAGGGTTGTGCTTGATTGATTTTATGTTAAAAGTGCTGGTAAATATTGTAAAGAGCGTTGCCATATAAAAATAGGGCTATTATTGCTTGTTACAAACAGCAGTATGAATAGTCATCCTTTCAAAAACCCCGGAAATAGGCCAGGGTCTCAGAAAACAAGATAGTGAGAGAGAGAGAGGGAAATGAAAAATAAATGATAGTTGAGACAAAGTGAGGCTCAGTCTCGTGATGTCAAGGTTCATGAAGCCCTTAGGAAATGAGGAAGGGTGAGAATTGCCTTCCAGTCCTGCCTCCACAGGCATTGTGGACATGAAGTAGAGCCAGCCCCCGACTATACTTGTATTTTTGTTTGAGTGTTCAGTTCTGGAGGGGTACCACCTCTTCAGAAGTGTGCATGTTTGTACAATACATTTTCCAGAGCCTTCTTTGGATTTTTAGTCTTTGTGAAGCATTACAACACTGAGAATTAACACGACTTGATCAAATTAAAGACACTATGGGGAATAGCTTTGAGGGTGAGCAGGAGTTGATCCGCTTCCGCAAGAACCACTGTGCTATCTGGGAAGAAATTGGGAAAGGTTTCCTGGATGGGTCACTTGACAAGAGCACAACAAGGAAAAAGCTGTATGAGAACGCCCTGATGGAGATGGAATCTGTCCTGAAGAAGCTGGCGAGGGAAAGGCGCGGTAAGAGCATCCCTCCACATATCTTCATGGATGCCTTGCGGCCGGGTAACCTGAGCGACAAGCAGGTGCTGGAGGACAGCATGATCTTCTCACTGGCAGGATGTGTTATCACAGCTAACTTGTGCACTTGGGCTTTATATTTCCTCACCACATCGGAGGACGCTCACTAGAAGCTTTACAAGGAGATAGCCCAAGTACTAGGCAAGGCCCCCATCACACTGGAGAAAGCTGAGCAGCTCAGGTATTGCCGGCAAGTCCTCTGTGACACGGTATACAGCCTTTACAACGAAACTTTTACAACGAACTACCATTACAATGCAACTTTTACAACGCAAACCATTACAACGCATAGCGCTGGGGGGCGCTCTAGGATAGGGAATAGGTTTAATGTACTATCCAACACCTTCCCTACTATCCACGGGGACTGGAGTTGGAATAGTAAATTAAACTGTTCACTATCCAGCGCCCAAAAGCATTATGCATTGTAAAGGTAGGCGTTGTAAAAGTATGCGTTGTAATGTCATACTTCCCTGTGACACAGTATGGACAGCTAGACTGACACCCATTGCGGCACGGCTTCAGGACCTGGAAGGCAGAGTTGACCAGCATGTCATTCCCAAAGAGACCCTGGTGCTTTATGCTATTGGTGCGATGCCTCAGGACCGCACAGCCTGGCCCTCAGACTACAGATTTGATCCTGATAGGTTTGACGATGAGTCTGCCCGGAAAAGCCTTTCTTTGCTTGGCTTCATGGGGAGTCAGGAGTGCCCTGAGTTGATGTTTGCATATGTTGTGGCAACAGTGTTGTTGAACGTGCTGGTGAGAAAACTGCACTTACACCCAGTGCCAGGGCAGGTAATCGAGACTTGGTATGAACTAGTGACATCGCCAAACGAGGAGGCGTGGATCACTGTTTCCAAAAGAAGCTAAGAACAAGCAGCTCCATCCAGCAAGTGCCTACATTTCAAAAAGTACTGGTTCATGCCAAGTGGGGTGCTGAAGCACTCAGGGCTCTACTTTGAAAAGTCAATGGGGAAAAAGATGGTGGCCAGCAGTTCAGGTGATGGGCTTTGCCACCTGCAATCACTTCTACCTAGGTCACAAATAGACAAATTAAATTGATAGAGTAAAACTCTAACCCCAATAAATATCAAACTTGAATCCACTTTTACACTATAAGCAAACGGAGGATTGCATTTCCAAGGGATAACAGCCTTCACCTATGGGCTTCTTCCTCTGTTCCCTATCCCAGGTTGCCTATTACAAAGCGAAATACTCCGCTAAAACAGTTTCCATTGATTTAAGGCTAAGACTGAATGGGTCAACGTTATGGGGTCAAAGCCCCTTCTTTTATACACCCTTTTCCGTTGTCTGCCCCAGCTCAGTACTTGGGGAACCAGCAGAAACTGGTTCAAGGGGAAATTGGAGGACTCTGTTAACAGGGGTCCTCTTTCCCATTGTTAGGTGGGGGCTCGCGATCAGACACACCACAGGGGGGCGGAGCCAGCATTCACTAGGGAAGCACCACCATATTCAGAGTCAGGGGATTACCCCTCCCTCCAGGTGTCCCATTCAGCTAAGCGCTGACTCACCCTGCTCCTCCTGGAGACACCCACACCTCTCAGCCCCTGTCACTCACAATCCAGACATGCAATTCACATCAGGCAGGCAGACACAAAGCACACAGAAATGCCAACTTCTAAAAGGCAAAAAACATAGTTGATGGACAGAATGTAGAACAATGTCATACATTCATCCCAGTACAAGGATCTGGGCCTAAATCCATCGTTTTTTTGCACTCCACACCACCCTGGGTTAGACACTGGCTATATGCAAATCAGCTCTGACCCTGTGCCTCATGGGAACAGTCCAGTCCGAACTACCAAGCCATGTCTTTCCCAGACCGGAATCAAGCATCCAGGGACCGGTTTCTGGCTATCAGCCTTCATCAGCCTGGATAGCTTGACTCCAGTGGTGTGGAGAGCCTGGGACTCATGTCTGAGCATACCCAGCACACTCGGGGTGAAAATTGCAAAAAACACAGTTGATGGACAGAATATAGAACAATGTCATACATTCACCCCAGTACAAGGATTTGGGCCTAAATCCATCGTTTTTTGCACTCCACACCACCCTGGGTTAGACACTGGCTATATGCAAATCAGCTCTGACCCTGTGACTCATGGGAACAGTCCAGTCCGAACTAGCAAGCCATGTCTTTCCCAGACCGGAATCAAGCATCCAAGGACCGGTTTCTGGCTATCAGCCTTCATTCAGCCTGGATAGCTTGACTCCAGTGGTGTGTCCATCACCACCCCCTTTTGTACCGCTTTTGGCTGCCATAAGTGTGGCAGGGTATGCTCAGACGTGAGTCCCTTGCTCACTTTGCCACTGGATTCAAGCAAGCTGGGCTGAAGACGGCTGGAATGCCAGAAACCGGTCCTCGGAAGCTTTTTTTCCGGTCCAGGGAAGACAAGTCTTGGCAGTTCGGAGACGAGCAGATTACCCGCGGGACGCTAGCAGCAATACACTTTACGAGGCGGTTCGAGTATCTATTGAAATCCCAAAAAAAGGCCCGGAAAACGTTCATGTGCAGTGGTTAAACATACGCACAGGAAAAGATAATA
Source organism: Lissotriton helveticus (assembly GCF_964261635.1). Lineage (NCBI taxonomy): Eukaryota > Metazoa > Chordata > Amphibia > Caudata > Salamandridae > Lissotriton > Lissotriton helveticus. The sequence goes on along the minus strand of NC_136069.1, from coordinate 1,708,319,799 downwards.
TTGATTGTTTGTTACAACCGCGTCGAAATTATATGAATATGTGCTATTAAGCAGTGATCCTACCGCGAGTATTCTGGATTTTAAATACACTCTGTGCAGATTACCTATCAAATAACTATTCGTCTCATCCTGGAGTGGTGCTTAAATCTTTTATTCTTGATGGGCTAAGCAGCTGCTCTGCTATTCATCCCTAAGTGGGATCCTTGTTCCAGATAGGAGCTACTAACCTCCCTACTCTGATGATTGTCTCGTAATACGAGATCTCTTGGGAATACAGTTTATATTTCCTGATGAAGACGGCGACATTCCAACTGTCCGTCGAAACGCGTTGAAATGAAATTGAGGGAATAGTACTACTGATAATTGATTTAGGATTTGTGTGTACTTCCCTGATTGGGTGTATGAATCTGATTAGATGAACTGATGTTTTGATTCATTCCTGTTATATTTTCTGTGTTCCCAATTTTACTGTGATCTTAATTTGTTTTTATTAATTTTATGTACAAATAAACTGTGCTATCTGGAAATTACCGTTATTTCATAATTTTGTAGCTTACGCATTGCTCTTAGTTTATGTGCTTGAATTTATTTTTATGTTTGCATATTTGTTGTCCGATTGTGTGACAGTGAAGTTGATGTCCTCATATCTTATGTGCCCAAAGGGAATTCTATTTTGACATAAAGTCTATTCTTGGCACCCCATCCCTTTGGTTTTGGGTCCCTCTCTCTTTTATTAGAGTTCGGGCGGTCCTACAAGAAGCATGTGTCACGCATGCCAAACTCCTGGAGTGGCTGCGGGTCATAGATTACTGAACATATACACAAAGGCAGCATGAGGAGGCCAATAGGCCTGGAACTCTCCTGACCAGGATCTTGCGAGACACGCCATCCTCCGCCCTCATACACGAGGTTACCACGATAGAGGGCACAACAGTGAATACACAATTGGACATAAACATAGTGTTGGACCTGGCCCTTTTGGCAGGTTCACCCGAGACTTTTTGCTTTTTCCTAGCCTGTTTCTGTGACCTGGTGTTGGTGATTTTAGGCCTCTGCGCACTTTTTCACTGTGGTACAGTGTAAAGTGCGTGTGCTCTCTGTGTATGTGTGGTGAGTGACCTGCCCTCCCATAGGAATGAATGGGGAATATGTATGCCCATGGTAGTTCCTGATGTGTGGGGAGTGCAGGGTCGAGTTTGGTATGTGCGAACTCGTGAGATTGAATGCTGCGCAATGGTATATGCGGCATGATTGTGTCTAGTGGAGAATTGCCACTTCTAGAAGTTGGCATATTTGTGTAATTTGTGCCTGGCGTGTGATTGGCTGGTGAGCCTGGCCCAGAGTGCCTGGGCCTGCTTGTGGATTGACTGTCTGGTTTGAGGGTGACAGGGGCTGCAGAGCCCCAGGAGGTTGTCTGAGTCAGCCCGTGGATGAAAGGCTACATCTGCTGCCAAGGAAGTGGGAGGAGATAGCACCTGGGAGTCACTAGGGCGGTGCCTGCCTGACCACAATGCTGGCTCCACCTCCCGCTGGGCGACTGTCACCTCTGTCCCTGATACTGAAAGGAAGAAGGAAGCCAGGAAAACCCCAGTGCTCCAGCAACACCCAGAACTGGTTTAGACCGGGCTCAGGGCCCACTTGCACAAAGACTTCAAAGGACTTCAAAGACTTTTAGGGGTATAAGAGAAGGACAGCTGACTACAGAAAATTAGATTCTACAATCAAGAGGAACCTCTGCCGGAAGAAGGACTGCTGAAGAACTGAAGGAAGATTGCCGTGCTGTGTGCTCTAAGGGATGACCTGTTCTGCTGACCAACTGAAGCTGAGCAACGCAAATGCTGGCGGCCCCTGGCCTGTGTCCCGTAGAGCTCTCCGCCGCTCCTTGGAAGTGCTAAGAGCAGGCGGAGAGCAGCAGGGACCGGCCGGGGCTGGGAATCAGTCCGTTCTGATCGGCGTGGTGTGCCCGAAGCTTTTGATGAGGCGTGCTCGTATGGTGTGGGCCCGGTAGAGTGAAGGGCTGATGTTAAAAATAAATCACACGCGGGCATTATTTGGACAGTGCATCTTGAGGGCACTTTCGGAGCAGTATCATTTACTACTGAACTAAAGAGACTTGAGACTATTTTTTACAGGTGCAGATGAACCAGGGAGGTTCATGGGGGCATATTGGTTCAAGAGCCTGATTTAAATTCATTCAATATATGGTACTGCAGAGGGCATATCTTACACCAAACTGATTAGATGTAAAGGACACCAGATTCAATGTTGTAGGATACAATTTTTGTTGTTTTTGTGATGGGATGGATGTTTAGTTAGTATGTATGTGTTGTGCGTGTGTGGCTCTTTACCTTTACCTGTGTTGTATATATTTAACTGTGGTTTTATGAATTAAAATGGATATACATGCATAGCTTTGACATAGTGCATAATAATTGTTTCTGAAACTATTTTGTAAAATGTATATATATTTTTTTATAATTGTCATACTCGAAAATTGTGATAAAATGAAAAAACTGATTTTTGTACTTTGAAAATGGAATAAAATGAAAAATAATTCACATTTGGTGTAGACATCGTTGGTATGTGCCCTGTGTTTGAGAGACTACTCCAATGATAAATGTATGTATAGGTCAAGAGGGAGCTACTTCAGTTGCTTGTTGTTTTTTCCCCTCTACTCCCTGACCTGAAAGTATTTCTTAGAGGGGGTCCCCTTTCCTTTACTATTCAGATGGGGGCCCACACCGCAGGACGGCAGGCCCCCGGAACAGGAGCGGGCCGCATTCGGCCGATCCAAGGCAGCGACCAGCGTTGGCCACAATTTGGAATTGATGCGGGTTTAGCCCTCACGGCCATTGGCTAGTTGGGGCTGGTGGGGGGAAGGGTACCTGGGCGTCCAGCGGGGGAAAGCAGGGGGACTTAAATGTGGGGGCACTTTGTCTATTGTCACCTCGCTCCATGGATGCCCCTGATGGACGCCAGCACTCCTGCCTTGCAGCAGCTGCCAAGGAGCCCTATTCCTTCAGATCAGGTGGAGGTCATCATTGGGGAGGAGATCAGGGCACAGGGCACAGGATCAGGAGGTGGTTTCAGGCACCACTGGAGGGGGGCTGATGAGGAGCCTCGCCAAGGTGCCGCCGTGGATGTCGTGCCTGAGCAGTGGCCGACAGCTTGTGGGCAAACCCAGCTACTGGCGGTCAAGTGAGGGCACCGCAGAGGTTGCTGGTAATTCACCAGGGGATAGGCCATCAGGCATCCAGTGCGAAGGTGAAGAGTGGTCATAGTCTTGTGGACTTGATCAGGTTTTGTCCCCCAGAGACCATCTGGGGTTGCATTTGTCAGATGAATTGCGGGATAAGATAAAGAAGGGGGCCTATGTCGATTGATTTAAACGCACTGTAGTTAGAACCCTAGAGGAGAAAGGCAAGAAGTCTAAAGATTAGGGGGCATACTATCAAGGTCCGGTGTTAAAATTATCGCCGTTTTATATGCCCCTGCGTCCATAAATTCAAGAAGCCCAAAGTAGAGGAACCAGCAATAAACTGGATTAAGGGTTGTACCGTCAGTGCTGTTGGAGAAATATTCTGATTGTGGCCCTCAAATGGCATATATACTTTAATAAAATTGTGAGTGTATTGGAAGAATTTTGGGGGTCTTGTTGGAATGAGTATGATAGGGCATTTAGGCTGAAGAAAGCCACAATACAAGATATGTTTTAGGACCAGACTGACCTCAATGCATGGCTACGTTGCATGATGCTGAATAAGCCTGAAGCCAGTGGACAGACACCCTTTTGATTGGCAAACGGGGATGGGGGATAAAAAGGGGCTGTGTTGAGCATTCAAAAGAAAAGCATGCCCTAGAGCTAAACTCAAGCACACTTGCTCCTTCTGTGGTGCACCAGGGCATCCTGAATATAAATGCTTCAAGAAGGCCAAGGACAAAAGTGGTCTAAAGTGATTGGTCACCACCTCTAGCATTTGTCAGTCCCTCCCAAGCATAATTCCTTGCATTGAACCTTTGGCTGAACGTGTATCCCCGCCTTGACACATCCTTGCATTTGTACTCAGGCTTTAGCAGCTGTTTAAGAATCCCTGCACAGGGCCAGAGTGTCCCAGTTATTGCAAAGAAGTCAGTAGTCCTTACTACTCTGCAGGAAAGTAGCGAAGAAAAAGATTGGTAACGATGTAAAATTGGGGAGGGTGTCCTGGCCATTAGCAGGACCCCTGTTACCGAGGTTTGTATGCTCCCCACTAGGTTTGGTCCCAAAGAAGGAGAATACAGATTGATTCACAATCTTTTAGCACCAAGGGGGTCATTGAATGATGACATTGACTCATCCTTATATACAATAAACTATGCATCCTTAAACTGTGCACTGGGGATGTATGACATTACAACGCATGCTTTTACCACACATGCCTTTACATCGCAGTTTTTACAACGCATGCTGTTACAACACATAACGTTAAGGGGTGCTGGATAGTGAGTAGTTTAATTTACTATTCCAACTCCAGTTCCCGTGAATAGTAGCAAAGGTGTTGGATAGTAAATTTAATCTATTCCCTATCCTAGAGCGCCCCCCAGCGCTACGCGTTGTAATGACATGCATTGTAATAGTTGTGTTGTAAAGGCACTGCGTGGTAAAAGTTGCGTTGAAAAGGATGTTCCCCGTGTCCTGGCCCTGTTAAGGCAGCTTGGCCCGGGGACCTCATGACAAAGGCAGATATTGAGCCAGCATTTTGGCTGCTCCCTGTTCACCCAGATGATTACCATCTAATGCCTTTCCAATTTCAGGGGCAGTTCTATTACGACAAATGAATGCCCAAGGATTGCTCAGTCACCGGCGAGTATTTTGAGAAGTTCAGTACTTTTCTAGAGTGGGTTTTCTCGCAAGTGTAAGGGTCCAGGTTAGTCATCCACTATTTGGATTTTTCTCGGGGGTATGTGGTACGAATCCCTGCAACGAATCCCTTGCCGCTTTCCAATGCCTATCGTCAGACTTTGGGATTCCCCTGGCGCATTAGAAGGTTGTCGGGACAAGCAACAACCTTTGTATTTTTTGGGGATTGAGATCGATTCTGTGGCAGGGGAATTCAAAGTCCCAGCAGACACGCTGGAGGCTTTCTTGTCCTTCCCGGAGGCATGCCTTGAAGCGCGAAAGTTCACCCTACAGTAGCTGAAAATCTTAGTCGGCCAGCTCAATTTTGCCCTGTGTATAATACCGATGGGTCGCCATAGCTTGGACCAATGTCAGGCCTTAGAGAAAGACACCGTAGGACTCAACTCTCTGGGGATCAAAAGCAGGATATGTGAATCTGTCTGTCATTTCTGAAAATATTTAATAGAACAAGGGTGTGGCCTGCTTCTTTAAGTTCTAGCCAGGAGTTCGGTCTATTCACGGATGCAGCAGGAAGTCTGGGTTTTGGTACTATGCTAGGGGATAAGGGGTGGTACAAAAGGGGGTGGTGATGGACGGAACATCTGAACCAATAAAAAACTCACACCCAGTCACAAGATCTGGGTTTCATCCATCACCGTTCTTTAGCCCACTCTGCCACCCCAGTTCAGACACGGCTATATGAAAATCAGTCTGACCCTGTGCCTCATGGGAACAGTCCAGCCCAAACTGCCAAGCCATGCCTTCCCTGGACCGGAAACAAGCTTCCGAGGACCGGTTTCTGGCATTCTAGCCGCCTTCAGCCCGGCTTGCTTGAATCCAGTGGCAAAGTGAGCAAGGCACTCACGTCTGAGCATACCCTGCCACACTTATGGCGGCCAAAGCGGTAAAAAAGGGGGTGGTGATGGACGGTGTGTGAACAACCGTGGACTCAGTCCTGGTTGGATCGTGGGGTGGTGTGCAACATCACTTTTCTGGAACTATTTCCCATTGTGGTGGCCTTGCACATTTGGACCAACCACTTCCATACCCAGTCAGTAATATTTTGGTCTGATAACATGGCAGTGGTAGAATGTATTAGTTCACAGCGGGCAAAGTGCAAAAAAGTCCTCAGCTTGCAGAAAGAACTGGTATTGCTGTGTTTAAAAAACATTTTGTGTAAGGCTAAATATGTGCCAGCAGTATTTAATAATGCAGCCAATGCTTTGTCTAATTTAAAGTTGCAGAATTTCCGGAACTTCCACCCACCAGCAGAGGCGGAGCCCACACACTTCCCAGGACTTCTATAGATCCTTATAACCCTTCCCCCTCTGAACACATTACAGCCAGCCTTGATCAAAGGCGTCCCATGGATGTAGATAAGCTGCGGAGGATCATGGAAGTCCTGCAGGAGGTGTACTCTTCTCTGTTCGAGACTGCCCTTTTTACCTCCACCTTCTCCCTCGCATTTTACAGGGACTTTTGAGTCTCTGAAATCGTGGAGAAGTGTCCACAGCCTTATCTTATTCTGCGCCGAAGGGTTTTTGAGGTATTTGGAGTTCCAGGTATGGCCCATCCCATCCTTGAATGGTGGGCAGGGGGGTATCTTAATGTGTGACCCTGGCATGGTGAATTATGCTGCTAGGCGACCAGTCCGATGCTTGCCCAGGTTTACTCCATACTGAGGGGACAGGTGCATCCGACTTGTAATGACAAGGAATGGAACCCAATAGGGGTATTTCCCCTGGGTTCAGGACAGTGGATATAGATGATGCCACAAGGAATAATAATAATAATCCACATTTGTAAAGCGCACAATCACCCGTAAGGGTCTCTAGGCGCTGGGGGCCGTCGGGAAGATTAAGCGAGCTATTGCCCAGAGTCACATGGTGCTGGGCTAACCTGCCGCCGGAGCCGGGATCGAACCCTAATCCCCAGATTCCAGCGTTAGTCGCCCTGGCCGCGGCGCCACACCTCTCTCTAGGGAATGGGACCTGAGGGGTGATCAAGCATGACTCTGCCAATGTACTCTAGGCTTCAATGTGTTGGCTCTTTGCAATGCTCTTGCAGTATAAAATAATTGAAATATTTTCCCTTCATTGCTCTTGTAATGCTATGTTGGTAGGTTCTGTGTCATGTTTATGATGAATAATAAACAACGGCCTGAGAATATGATTTCTCTAATGCAACACTGGCATGATGTACTTAATTTTGTTTTCAGAGACGGAATGTACAATGCTTGGGTAGATTTGATTGGGAGCGGGGGGTGGGGGGGGTTTGAAACCTGACTGGTCTGGAGGCGGTCCCTCACCTGATTATAATGTGCAGAAGGGATTTGGTTGCATGCCCAAAAAAAATGACAAACATTTTTATCTTTAAAAGGTGGGTTCCATTTCCATTCAAATTCATGAAACAGGATATAAAACAATCTGAACCTTAAAAAATTATAATTAAAATAGCCAGGCAAATGTGTCGCTAAGTGCACACTGCAGAAAGTAGGTATCAAATACTTAGTCCATATGGTTGTATTGTTTGTCCTGTACCAGGTCAGAGACTCTCTGTTTAAGAGTAAAGTTACCATGGAGTCGGATTTTCCGCGCTGGTCGATTCATCTGCGCCAATGTCTGGGTATCAGGTAAATCATACGTTTCTAAGTTTGCTGATAAGGTGTGCAACTTTGAGCTTTTGTAATTTGCTTTGCTTGCGTCCTGATAGTTTATGGGCCGCATTTATGTGGCCCTTTGCACCACCAGAATGTCACTTTTTGTGACGTTCTGTGACGCAGAAGCCTGCTCCATATTTACGAGGCAGCACTAAGCCTCATAAATATGGTTCCCTTTCCTGCAGTTTTGTGAGTTAAAGGGGCGTTCCATGGGTGTTGCTGGGGACTTTCTTAGCAACATCCATAGGTTTTTGACACTACCCCAGATTTACAAGAAATCGTAAATTTGAGGCAGCACCAAAAACTTATGCCTCTCTAGAAGAGGCATAAGGAAGGCAGAACAAGGAGGAATATCTTTATTTTGCCTTGTTTTTCCTTTTTCTATGAGTGCTGCAGTCTGCAGCAAACATAGAAAGAGGAAAAAGCCTCTAGTGATTGTTTTTGTGCAGGAAGATTTCCCTTCCTGCACAAAAACAATCATTCCCTCGACTCAGTCACCCTTGCACCATGGTGCAAAGGTGCCTGCTTTGGCGCACGCCAGCCCATTGTGCACCGACGCAGGCATTCCTGTCCTTTTCTTTTGCCGAAGGGCAGTGGAGCAGTAATGTGTTGTATTTTATATTTAGCCTTTGTTCATCTTTGCCTGTGCTGCTGGGCTTGTGTTATCCCTGGGCTTGTGGACGTGCGTGTGTTCTACTTCTCGAGCCCACGGTTTTGGGATTCAGCGGTTGGCAGAGGTGGTTTTCCCAGCTGAGGTGGTCGGGGTTTTTTTCGTCCTCGCTTACTTGATAAATTCTCTTAACTCCATATGGAACTGTCTTCACCTTCATTTACAATATTTTTGGCGACGATCAGAGTGTTTGAAGAAGCGTCTGCAGTGCAGTGAAGTACGACGAACAACCCACCACCAACCAAACCTACGTGAGATATAAAGCCCCGTTTTGCGTGTCTGTAATAGCGATTCATAAGGAATCGCTATTAAGGACTTGCAAAACGGGATTCATGTTTGAATTGCTAAAAATATTGCGATTCCTACATCTTCCTTATTTGCGATTAGCAATTTGCTAATCGCAAATAAGGATGCAATTTCAAGGGTGCCAGGGGTGTCCAAAGGACACCCTGTAGCACCCCTGAAAAGCAAATGTAGCCAGATGTTGCACACAAACATGTTCAAAGGACATGTGTGTGTGTAACTTACCACTCAGAAAAATGCACTAAAGTGCATTTTTCTGAGTTTTCGCTATTTACCACAAAGTCTGACTTCGTGATAAATAGCGGCCAGAAATAGCGATTTCGCAAATAGAAAATGGTTAATGAATTGCATTTAAGGAATCTCAAATAGAGATTCCTTAAATGCAATTCCTCGCAAATATGCGATTTCGCAATTAGTGATTTTTGCATTTGGGATGATGACTCCCAAATGCAAAAATTGCGCTCGCAAAGGGCCAGATTCTCAGAATCTGCCCTTTGCGAGCCGATTTTCTGTTCATGAATCTGGCTGATAGCCTATCCCTGAACATTCATAGGTAACGAGTTACCGAGCTTTACTCTGTTGAGGGAATGTACATGGACAAAGGGGAAAGGGCAACACACGCTCAAGTGCATGTGTATTGTGGGCAGACACGCACACCTCATCATTCTTATGGTGTTTCACAGTGCTGATTGAATTTATGCTACTCTCAGTGACACACGCACCTTACAAGCAATTGTTATGTTATGTTATGTTATGTTAACTCATTTTATATAGCGCACAGCTGTTTCAGCAAAGAGACGTCCCGGCGCTGGTAGCAGTGTAAGTAAAGAAACTAGGGACTAACCACTACATGCATCTGACAGGCTGGCTGACAGTACAAACCTACAATAAACTCACACCACAGGCATACCTTCTGACCAGCTTCACCAAAAAAACAAAAGAATCATTCCTAAAATCACGATTAGGAGTATTACCCTCAGCTGACCATATGACCCCTTGGCTGCGGCCCCCAACACCGGCAAACTGTCGCCTGTGTGGAACTCATGAGGAAAACATAGTACATCTTATCACTACCTGCAAAGAGCTGCAGCAAGACCGCAGGAACCTACTGAGACCCCTACTCATAAAAAAAGGAATCAGGACGTGTAGACAAGCAACTCTGGCTTGCTTCAGAGGCGACGAAGTTCAAATGGCCTGCCGACTGGTAAAATACCTCGGAGTTGCAGAAAGCAGAGTCAACACAAAGAAAGAACAAACGGACAAGGACAGCACACCCTCAATATTGCGAGTGCCAAAACAACAAGACAGCTCAGAGACTTAAACTGAATTAAACCACTGGCATACTATAACTAAAAGTTACGAACATTCAGGGTAATGGCCAGCCAGTCTTTCAAAAAGGAATAGGCACTGCAATACCTGACTTTGCATAGGAACGAGGGCTGGGACTGACAAAAGAAACCCTCTCCCTAGAAGGATACGAGCACCTAAACGGCAGACGGACACTCCGTTCTTTTTCACCTTTTTTAAACTGCACTTTGTAACATAGCTTAAATCGAATAATTCCATCATCTATGCTGCTATAAATATTTTTAATACTTTCCTTTTTTACTGCTGATGGTCTTTGTAATGGTTTTTATTAACTGTACAATAAAGTATTACCTTACCACTACATGCATCATTGTTGGCTTTTGCGATTTCTTAATTGCGATTTTTAAGGAATCGCAATTAAGAAATCGCAAAAGCCTATGCATGAAGAAGTCGCTTAAAAATTTGCGATTTCTTAAAATTCCTTAATTGCGACTCGCAAATTGTGAATCGCAATTAAGGAATACCTCCCCATTCATTCCTATAGGCCTAGAGGCCCATAGGAAGTGCATTTTTCAAAGTTTTCGCAAATTACCATGAGGTTCAACCTCATGGTAATTTGCTCCCCTTATTTGCGAATTCGCAAATTTTTAAAGTTTGATTCATTGCAATTAAGGAATATCAATTTGAGATTCCTTAAATGCAATTGCAATTTAAGAAATCGCAATTTTGCGATTTCTTAAATTGCGAAAAAGGACAAAAATGGTGCTGCATCCCAAAAAGTGAAATCGCATTCGCAAACGGCGAATTTTGCGATTCGCACCATTTGCGAATGCAATTTACAATGATGCATGTGTCTGTAAGCCACATAAAAAAGGTAGATTTTGGTAGCCTTTCGAAATGTCAGCAGGCTATCCAGACAGCCAATCTGAAAAGGCAGGGAGTTCCACAATTTGGCCACTAAACAGCGAAAGGACCGTTCCCCAGCTCGGAGATGCTTCACTCGAGGGACCGTAACCAGAGATTGCCCTGCAGAGCGTAACTGGCGTGTAGGTATGTACGGTACCAACAAATTGGACATAATCTCAGGGGATGAAAGTTTTAAAACTGTTCAAGTCAGACACAGGGTGTTAAATTAGATCCTTATGGTCATAGGCAACCAACATCGAATAACCCCCATCGCAGAGCAGCTTCTGGGAAGCCTCATTAGAACTTGGGCTGCCGCATTCTGAACTCGCTGCAGACAAATCACCTTTGCCTTATTTGCCCCTAAAAGGAGCAAATTTGCATAGTCCAGTTTAGACAAAATGGCCGTCTGGACTATCATCTGGCGGGTAGATGAATTGAAGAACCCCAACAAGGGCCTTGATTCCCGGAGTACGCCAAAGCAAGTGCCTGCTACTTTCTTAGTGTACTCCTGAAACCTAAGAGTGGAATTCAACCATACCCCAACATTTTTTACTACCAACTTGGGGGTGGGAGCGCTACCCAAGGTCTTGGGCCACCATTGCTCACTCCATAGCACCTTATCTCTCCCCACCAACAACACCTTGGACTTATTGGTGTTAAGCTGAAGGCAGTTGGTGGTCATCCACACCGCGACTGCTGCCAGGCCGCTCCGCAATTTGGAGACGCCCCACGTTGGGTCGTCGGAGAGGGCCACCACCAACTGCGTATCATCCGCATACAAGACCATGGTAAGATCATTGTCCCTGGCCACCGCAGCTAGGGGTTGAACGTACAGATTAAATAGTACTGGGCTCAGGGCCGAGCCCCGAAGAACACCCTGCCCAACTTGGCGCGGGAGAGAAAGGGAGGGGCAATTACTTGGAATGTTCTGTCCAACAGGAAAGATCTAAACCATTCCAAGGCTAGGCCAACAACACCGGCCTGCTCCAGACGATGTAAAAGGATCCGGCGGAAGACCGTGTCAAAAGCAGCACTTAGATCAAGCAGTATCAGTGATGTGCTATGCCCAGCATCCAGAATGGTCTGCGGATGTTTGGTCACAGCAAGGAGGCAGTCTCCGTGCTGTGACCAGGGCGGAAGCCATTCTGGGACTGATCCAAGAAGCCGTTGTTATTCAGAAAGCACGTGAGGGTGTTATTGATGTGTGCTTCAGCAATCTTAGCTACCCATGGCAATAACGGTATAGGGCGGAAATTTCCCAATTTTGCAGGATCCAGCGTGGGTTTCTTGAGTAGAGGGACTACCCTCGCCTGCTTACACAGCCTTGGGACAACTGCTATGGTAAGGGAGGTGTGAATTACCTGGCACTATAGTGCAAGAAGCATAGGTGGGGAATCCCTAAACTAGGCCGACTTTAAGGGATCTGTAGGAGAGCCAGATTTAACTTTCCCACTTAGTAGGAGAAACTCATCCTGTGAGATGGGAGGGATGGCTGCCAGAGTATGAATGGGAGGAGAGCAGTGCGCAACAGCAAGACCAGTAGTATCCACAGGAAAAGACCAATAAATGGCTTCCACCTTCTTCACAAAAAAAGTAGCCAGACCCTCACACTGCTGGCCAGATGTAATCACAGAAGTAGAGGAGTCTTTCCTACTTTTAAGATTGTTAAGTTTTTTAAAAATACACTTGGCTGGATTATTTCTGGACTTAATTTCATTGGTGAAGTAGGCTGCCCGTGCAGAGTGTTTGGCCTTTGATAGTTCTTGATCGCATCCTGGTAGTATTTCTTGGACACAGTGTCATAATCCCTTCTCCAGACATATTCCAGTTTTTTACTGAATTTGCATATGGCGGCCAGAGAATCATTGAACCAAGGGTTAGAATTAAAGCAATGGCCCATAGACCATTTAGCTGGAATGAGGGAGTCTAAATCATGGAGAACCCAGTCGTAAATTTCTTTGTACAGTAAATCGGGGTCACTAGATAGAATAGGAGGACTAAGTGACAATAGGGTGTGTAAATCCTACAGATTCAATCTATGGCAACGGCGTCTAAAATAAGCCTTTGGATCAGCTCCAAACATAGGCTCAGACAGCGGAAGAGACATGGAGACCAAAAAATGGTCAGACCAGCACACCGAACTCGGCGTCTTAACAGTAAGGGAAGGGACGTTGGAAAAAACGGGATCAAGCAACTGACCAGCAATATGAGTAGGGCCAACAACAAACTGACTTAATTGGCAAGCGGAAAATCTGCAAGTAAGCTGCTAATTTCTGGGTCAGAAGAGCAGTCAAAATGCAAATTCAGATCTCCTACAATGCTGAAGTTAGCTGCCAGGGAGCCAATGGCCTTGATAAGAGCGGATTTAAACTCCATGGTTGGCCCAGGGGGGCGATATACTATCAGACTTGTCATGGTATAGTGAGCACTAAAGGAGATTCCGAAGCGAGCCCATTCGCAGCCAATCACAGCCTCCTTTTTTACAAATGAACAACGGTAGCAAGATTTAAAAATAACAGCGATGCTACAGCCTCTGGATTCCCTATTTAAAGTCAAGATACTAAAACCCAGCGGGAGAGCTGAACCAGGTTCAGCCACCATAACATCGGAAAGTCAGGTTTCGATTACTCTCTATATAAGTGTTCTCAAATAAATAACGGTGCATATTGCTTCACCTTCAGCGATGACATGCATATCATAATGGAAAGTCTGTTTCTGTGACAAGTGGATAGTATAAATCAAACTACGGTGACACATACACCTTCTACCAGTGTGTACTGTAACCTCCCCATGGGGATGTACGTTGTTACAACGCATGCTTTTACCACGCATGCTTTTACAACGCAGGTTTTTCAACACAAGTCATTACAACGACTTGCGATGGAGGGTGCTGGATAGTGAATAGTTTACTTTACTATTCCAACTCCAGTCCCCGTGGATAGTAGGGAAGGTGTTGGATAGTAAATTAAACTATTACCTATCCAAGAGCGCCCCCCAGCGCAATTCGTTGTAATGACTTGTGTTGAAAAACCTGCATTGTAAAGGCACTGTGTGGTAAAATTTGCGTCGTAAAGGATGTTTCCCCCCCATGGTGATACACACACCTTATAGTTCTTGATTACATCATTTGTAATGTCCTCACTGTGTCAATTATCTGTGCTAGCTTGTTCATATTTTCACAATGGATATTGCAAATTCAATTTCGGCACCACCTCCTTTCCTTATGTCTGCTGGGGAACCTTCCATGGAGTGGGAGGATTGGTGTGACTGCTTCGAAAATTATCTTGTACCACTTGATAGTACCAAGTTTTCTGTGGTGCGCAAAAAGGCGTTACTATTAGGTGCCTTAGGAAAAGAGGGACAACATGTTTTTAAATATCTCCCAGCTTCAAGTGAGGACGTTGATGATGTTCATAAGGATGACATTATTAGACTACGTACTAGGTTTGCAAAACAAGAAAATATAGTCATGCTTAGACATACGTTTTTTACTCAACCTCAGACGCCTAATGAGACTATTGATGAGTTTGCATTGAGGTTGAGAGAATTATCTACTGAATGTCGATTTGGCCCAATGCAGGAGGATATGATCAGGGGCCAGCTTATAGTACAGTATAGCAAGAAAGCTCAAGAAGGGTTGTGGGCGGCTAGTAATCCTACTTTAAAAGAAGCTATAACCATTGTTAAGGTTGTTGCGGAGTCAGAGAAGTGTCTGAGGGAGATGAAAACCATTCAACAAGATTAGGGGTCTGATGTTGCTGTTTCACAAATTAACGTTGAAGAGGTGTATGCCATACGCACTAAACAAACTAGGGGTATGGTTAGTTGTGGCAAAACCACTTCTTCCAAAGCTTCAACTGTGTCCTGGCAAAAGGGCAACAACTGCGTGTGCCACAGGTGCGGTAGCACCTTTCATCTGGCAGATTCCAAGAATTGATTTGCCATTAGAAAGGACTGTCTCAAGTGTGGGAGAAGGGGGCATTATGCACACATGTGTAAGGTTGCAGTGGTACACGATGAGGAGGACAACAAAGTGAAAGTTATGGTTGTCAAGGGTGATGGGAGTGAATTTTATGATGTGGGTAGGAACAGAATTCATCCCAAAGCTGAATTCACATTAAGTGTTATCAATAATGGTGGATACTGGTTCTATATACACACAATAATTACCAAATCTTTATGTCATTCTCTTTGGAAGGATGTTAAATTGCTACCATCAGATGTCGTTCCGAGGGGTTGCCGGGTTGCTAATATTGGTGTTCTGGGTTACTTGGAGGAGCAAATTGCATTTGAAGAAGGTCAACTGAAGGTAAAGTTCATGTTGCTCCTGAGGGTCTGGCCGTTCTAGGCTGGCTTCACCAGTATGATCTCAACATTGGAGTTGACCCTAGGGCTGAACAACCTATAATGTGCATTAATAATAACGACATTCAAAGTTTTTAATGTGTACGTGCTAAAGTTTTTGATACAGTCTTGGAGGAGGCTGTTAGATATCAACATAAGGAAAGGATGCTGTTCCTATCAAGCATTGAGCAAGGAGGATACCTTTATCTGCAAGGGCTCAAGTCAAGGACATCATAAAACAAATGCTTGACTATAACATTATTGAGACTGTAGAGGCTGGGGAGTGGTTATCTCCGGTTGTTGTTACTCAAAAGCAAGATGGCTCTCTTCGTTTTGTAGATTTAAGTAGTCTAAACAAGGGTGTCATCATGGATAGTTTTCCTCTCCCAAACATTAATGAGATCATTCTGAGCCTGGCTGGAGGTAAAGTGTTTTCCGAACTTGATTTGCGCAGTGCGTATCATCAAATCAAACTTCATACTGATTCAAAGAAGTATACCTCATTTATTACAACAGAAGGCATGTATCAATTTAACATACTTCCTTTTGGTCTGTGTGCAGCAAAAAAGTGCTTTTCAACATATTATCATTGATATTATGAAGGGAATTGATTGTGTGGTATTCTTTCACGATGACATTTTGATTGATGGCCTGAGTACCAAGAATCACAACTCCATCTTGGATCAAGTACTGTCCCGTTTGTCTGCTGCTGGTATGATTTGGCCTAAAGACAAATTTGCTTTTTTTGTGGATGAGGATGACTATCTAGGTTATCATGTCACGAAAAAAGGCATTCGACCTAAACATGATCTGGTCAGTGCGATAGTAAATCTGCTGGGGCTACCAGGCATTTTAGGGTCTTTCTGCTGGGTATTGTGTTTACCCTTCGGTTCGATTATAAGCCATTACTTACATTTTTGGGTCCTGATGGCTTTAGAACTTGCTCTGGCGGACTTGCTCGCTTAGCAGTTGCTTTGCAAGATTTTGTGTACAAAATAGAATATTTACCTGGTTGGCGTAACAGTGTTGTGGATTGTTTGTCCAAATTGCCTGATACAAAGGCTGTTGCTTCTGATTTGATCACGGAGAGTGTTGTTGCCACTTTCGAGGATCTCACAGAGAATCTAAGTAGTGCCATGTCGAGAGAGGAGTAGATAGAAGGTTTGCGTAAAGACGAAATTCTTCCTGGCGTGGTAAGAATGATTAGAGAGGGGGTTACCAGGTAAAGTACTGTGTCACCTAGTCTCAGACCCTTTGTGTAGCTACAAGAGCAATTATCCACACAAGGGGATTATGTTGTGTTAAGGGGCAAATGATATATGTAAATGTAATTTGTACTTGTAAAGCGCACTAATACCCATGGGTGTCCTGGCGCTGTAACGCATACCGGTGTGGAACCCTTCCTGGTTTTTCCCTGTGAAATGTCCACTCCTGGGCACCCCCAAGGTGAAGATAGGCATCCCAGTGCTGTTGAGGCCGTTGTGGAGATTAAGCAAAATATTGCCCAGAGTTGGACCCATGATTAGAATAGTCACCGAGGCGAGAATTATCAGGTCCGAGGAAATTGAGCCCAAGACCCGCTGAGGCGGGAATTGAACCCTAGTCCCCGGCCAGACCTCTGCATCAGGGTCTGCTGCTCTAACCATTGAGCCACACTTCTCCACCTGAGTCTGTAAGGAATTGTGTGTTTGCCTTAGGCGACGAAGGTCATTTAGGCCAAACAATGACTGGGAAATGTTTGAAAGAGAGATTTTGGAGGCCTGGAATGGATGTTCAAGTTAAGGAGTGGGTCAAGAACTGTGACAGTTGTAAGCAATCTGGGAATAGGCTGCAAGTGGGAGTGGACAAACCGGTTTCATCTCAGCATGTTGTTGGTGTGGAAGGTGTCTGGCAAAAAATGTGTGTGTATTTTATTGGCACTTTCAATGAACTACAAGATAAGGAGAAGTTTGCTTTGGTGTTGGTGGATTCGGCGTCGAGGTGGGTGGAAGTGGCTTTTATGAGGAACATTAATACAAAAATCACCATTAAAGTCCTCAGTGAGTTGTTTTGTAGGGAAGGTAATCCAGCAATACTTCTCTCTGATAATTTCACACAACTCACCTCCAAGGAAATGGAGCAACATTTTGTTAAAATTGGCTTGAAACATGTGTGTACTTCCTTGTACAATCCACAAGGGAATAGTGTGGGTGAAATAATTAACAGATTTGTGAAGGACACGATGCAATTAGCATTAACATCAGGTTCTTCTGTGCAACATAAAATTAAAAAAATGTTGTGGGCTTATCGCACCACGGTGCATCATGGAATGATGAAATCTCCTTTTGACCGTAGGAGGGGTAGGCAAGCTGGTGCAAAAGTGGCTCCTACTTAAGAACTCAAGAATTTACTGGATGGTCCTCTATGTCCGTGTCATCACACGGTTAAGGTCGATAGGAATACTCGACCTGGTGATTTAGTAAATGTTAAACCTAGTGGTGTCAACAAAGGTTTCAACAAAATCAGAGGGCCTTTTGTGGTGAAATCGGTGGGGGAGTTTTGGGTTAAATTATATAATGGCCAGACATGGAACCTCAGAAGGGTGGCTTTGTATCAAAAGCATGATAACACTTTGTCTAATCCTTTTCTCTTGAGGGGGGTCTGTCCGTTTGTCATACTGATACATGTATTGGTAAAGGGTAGTCTGTTCAGCAATGCAGGTCACCTGTTTATTTAAAAGATTTATTATGTATTTAAATTATGTATGAAGGGAGTGGGGTGCATGGTTTGATCTTGTGTTTGTTGGTTTTATCCTTTTACTACTTATGTTTTCTTTCTGTTGGTCCTAGAGTTTCCTTTCTTTCTATTTGCTTTGGAAGGAAAGGAGATGTGTTGTATTTTATATTTAGCCTCTGTTCTTCTTTGCCTGTGCTGCTGGGCCTTTGCTATCCCTGGGCTTGTGGAAGTGCATGTGTTCAACTTCTGCACGGTACAAAAGGGGGTGGTGATGTACGGAGCATCTGAACCAATCAAACACTCACACCCAGTCAACAGATCTGGGTTTAATCCATCACTACTTCTGAAGCACAAGGTTCTGGGATTCGGCGGTTGGCAGAGGCGGTTTCCCCAGGTGAGGTGGTCAGGTTTTGTTCGTCCTCGCTTACTTAACCGCATGCGTGCGGCCGCGATTTTTGCGCTGTGCTGCATTTTTAAAATAACCGCGTTACATGACGAGCTGGGCTCGTCATGAGCATGGAAGGGGTTAATACATTCTCTTAACTCCATATGGACCTGTCTTCGTCTTCATTGACAAAATAAGGCCTACTGCGCCGCCCTACGACAAAAACACATAAATGAGGCCCTAAGTATTTTGCTAATGTTGGATCAGCTTTTGTGCAATAACAGAAGTAATTCATGGTGCTTTTGTTGTGGAGTGATATTAGAGATTTTAGACTTAATTCTAGCCTCATGACAAGGGTTATTGTATGAGTTACATACATGTTGCTTACATTTTTTAACCAGACTGAAAATTGTCTTGCGGTTCAACGTGCAAGATGCATACAACAAATATGGGATCAGTTTTATGTTTAAAGCTTTCAATGCCGGCCTGATTACTTTCCAGCCAAACAGAATTGCAAATCTTAGCACCAATTTGGTGATCATCGTAGACTTGTGCTTTCTATTGGCTAGATGGTTCAACCAAGATATGTTCCTGTCAAACATCACTCCGAGATAATCATTTGTTTCACACTTTAGATTGTAGTAGCTCCTAGAACCCAACCCACAAATGTAGTTTCTTCCCAAAGGTCACAACTTTTGTTTTGGACAAATTGACAATTAATCAATTTTCCAAGTTATACTTCTGCAAATGGTTTAATCGATGGTGTAGCTATGTATCAGTATGCAATTCGATGATAAAATGCAGAAGATAAGGATCAATTTTCCCCTTTACGAGCTTGGTCAACAGCCTTTGCCAGTTTCTGCAAATGGTTTAATCGATGGTGTAGGCCTTTTGGAGTTTGTGACAGGATCACCAACTCATCAGTGTTGGCCAAATAAGTTATTTTTGTACCTCCCAGCTTGGGAGGTATATCCTGATCTGATTCCAGTGACTCTGTTAAATTGGTGAGGAACAAGGAAACTAATGCAGGAGCCAAAATACAGCCTTGTTTCAGGCCATTCTCTTACGGAATTCTGAAGTCAGGGTATTGTCTGTAGATAGCTTTACCTGTACCTATGTATCAGTATGCAATTCGATGATAAAATGCAAAATATAAGGATCAATTTTCCACTTTACGAGCTTGGTCAACAGCCTTTGCCAGTTCACTTTGTTGAAACCCATGGAATAGACGACGAAACAGGCATAATCTGTTGATTTCTATATAAGTGTTTTTTTGCAAGTAGAGTGAATGTTGTTATATTGTCAACAGTTGAACAACCAGTGCAGAATTCTGTTTGTGGTAATGGTATTTATAATTTTTCTTCTGTTCAATTTCTCAGTTTGTTGAGAAGGTGCCTAGCAAACAGCTCCCCTCTGAAATCTAGGCATGCTTTAAATCTGAAGCTGGTTGCATCTTGCTTTTGGCCCCTTTTGTTATTTGAATGCGCTATTGCACCTTTCTAAGAGAATGTAACTTTCCCAGACTTGATTACATAAGAAACAAGCATTTGCAATGCAATAGGTCTCGCATTACTGAAAGTTTGAGCTATTGGCGTTGCACAAATAAAGCAACGCCAAGAGCCCAAACTTTCAGTAATGCAACACTTATTGCATTGCAAATTCTTTTTTGATAGATGTGTCCTGGGTGTAAGTGTCACCAATAAACAGAAAGTAAACACAAGGAGATGATGGACGGAGTGCTGAAACTTTTCAGACCCTCTCCCCCAGTCAAAGATCTGGGTTGAATCCATCATCGTTCTTTAGCTCACTTCGCCACCCCAGTCAGACACAGCTATATACAAATCAGTCTTACCCTGTTTCTCATGGGAACAGTCCAGCCCGAACTGAAAAGCCATGTCTTCCCTGGACCGGAAACAAGCATCCTGGGACTGGTTTTGGGTTAACAGCCCTATTCAGCCCGGCTCGCTTGAATCCAGTAGCAAAGTGAGCTAGGGACCCACGTCCAGGCATACCCTGCCAACATAAAGTGAACAAAGCAAACAGAAGGAGATGATGGACTGAGTACTGAAACTTTTTAGACACTCACCCCCAGTCGCAGATCTGGTTTGAACCCTTCATCGTACTTTAGCTCACTTTGCCACCACAGTTTAGACCCAACTATATACAAATCAGTCTTGACCCTGTGCCTCATTAATAAAGTCTAGCATGAAATGCCAAGCAAGGTCTTCCCGAACCAGAAACAAGATTAAAATTGGAATGTCACTTCACAAGTTAACCAATAAGTTAAAGGGCTTATTTATGAGCCCCTTGTAACACTTTTACCCCGCTGTCGCTGCACTTTTCGTGACGCAACAGCAGTATAAACAATGTGCCACGTTGCACCATATTTACCTAGGCAGATGCATCACCTTGTAAAGCCATGTGCCACATTGCACCTGCGCCTGGTATAATGTATGCAGGCTGGGTGTTCCAACACAAGAAAGCCTAGTAAAAGTGGCTCAGTGAAATCTATCAGATTTCACTGCACCATTACTAGAACGCCACTGCGTCAAATCTTTACGCCTGCCTCACAGCAGGCATAAGCGTGACGCAGTGCTATAATCATAGCCCTCCCCCTGCATTGCTGGAGTTGCTTCACGCTTCCGACATGTCTCCAGCATTGCTTCAGACGTATCTGTCATTCCTTGCGACATGATGCATCATACAGTCAATATGATGCATCCATTATGTCACAAGGAGGGGTCACTGAGAAGTGTTGCATCGCTGCTGTGTCGCAGCAACTCAACACTTCTCATAAATAAGGCCCCAAGTCTTTCACTTTCTTAAGATGCACAGAGCCATTTGTGGTGCGTGGAGCGTCATGCGCTGTAAATGCAGCATGCAGCTGGCAATGAAACTCTGATCGAAAGATCCTTCTCCTAAAAGAAGCTAGCATGTACCTTAGAGCAAGTTATCAGGGTAGAGTTCATGCAAATGTCGCTTAGACACACACCAATCATGGCGTCACTCAATGTACAAAAAACAACAAGTGATGGACTGAATGTGGATCAATGTCACACACTCCCCCAGTCAAAAGATCTGGGCCCAAATCCATCGTTTTTTTGCACTCCACACCACCCTGGGTCAGATAATGGCTTTATGCAAATCAGCTCTGACCCTGTTGCCCCATGGGAACAGTCCAGTCCGAACTACAACAGCCATATCTTTCCCAAGCATCCGAGGACCGGACCGGTTTCGAGGTAACACCTCTCTTCAGCCCGGCTAGCTTGACTCCAAGTGGTGTGGAGTGCCTGGGACCCACGTCTGGGCATCCCCAGCGCACTTAGGGCGGCAATTGCAAAAAACAACAAGTGATGGACTGAATGTGGATCAATGTCACACACTCCCCCAGTCAAAAGATCTGGGCCCAAATCCATCGTTTTTTTGCACTCCACACCACCCTGGGTCAGATAATGGTTTTATGCAAATCAGCTCTGACCCTGTTGCCCCATGGGAACAGTCCAGTCCGAACTACAACAGCCATATCTTTCCCAGACCGGAATCAAGCATCCGAGGACCGGACCGGTTTCGAGGTAACACCTCTCTTCAGCCCGGCTAGCTTGACTCCAAGTGGTGTGGAGTGCCTGGGACCCACGTCTGGGCATCCCCAGCGCACTTAGGGCGGCAATTGCAAAAAACAACAAGTGATGGACTGAATGTGGATCAATGTCACACACTCCCCCAGTCAAAAGATCTGGGCCCAAATCCATCGTTTTTTTGCACTCCACACCACCCTGGGTCAGATAATGGCTTTATGCAAATCAGCTCTGACCCTGTTGCCCCATGGGAACAGTCCAGTCCGAACTACAACAGCCATATCTTTCCCAGACCGGAATCAAGCATCCGAGGACCGGACCGGTTTCGAGGTAACACCTCTCTTCAGCCCGGCTAGCTTGACTCCAAGTGGTGTGGAGTGCCTGGGACCCACGTCTGGGCATCCCCAGCGCACTTAGGGCGGCAATTGCAAAAAACAACAAGTGATGGACTGAATGTGGATCAATGTCACACACTCCCCCAGTCAAAAGATCTGGGCCCAAATCCATCGTTTTTTTGTACTGCACTCCACACCACCCTGGGTCAGATAATGGCTTTATGTTCCCGAGTTTACCTTGCCAAAAGGTTTCTGTTCTCTCTTTATACTAGTAATATAGATTTGAAGTGATCGTTTTTAAGCAGTGGTTGTAAGACTCCTCCTAGGTTTGATGCTTTCTTTTTTAAAGTGTTGCTCCATTTGAGCTTCTTGCTATTAACACTGATTATTTGGTTGTCCTTTTATGTGATGTTGACTTACATCTGCCTCCAGGTTTAGAGCCCTGGTTACCAGCTGGGGGATACATTCTGATCCAGGGCAACAGATCGGGCGTCCAGTTTGTGTGATAATCATCACAGCCCTGTTGTATCCCCAGAGAGATTTCTGTGGAGAAAGTGTCCTGAACATGTGTCGAATTCGGTGAGTTAACCACATCGATGCTGATGACGAGCTCAGCTTGTCATGAGGTACAGCTCTCGTACGATGATGATCAGCTGAGCTCGTCATGAACCGCTGGATTTTTAAAACTTCAGCGCACAACGGTAAAATGCGCCACACCGATGCGGTTAAACACCGATCGGTGGTCTCCCATTAAAACACTCTCACACCCATTGATGTGAAAACCCAAGAGCTTAAATTCTGTGGGTGGCTGCCCATCCATGCCCAAATCCATCAAAGGATTGTGTTCCCGGTGCATCACATGAGGTGATGGAAGGGCAATGCAATTCTGAAGTCAGAATGACGCAAGTCCACCTCGTGTGGCCCTGAGCGGCTTGGTAAATCTGGAGTTATGCAAGGCAGCACACGTCGCAGCTTTCCATTACTCTGCTGTCGGTGGACCATGGGGGCTTATCTATTAGAGCCCTGCGTCACTTTTGGACGATGCAAAATGTTACATGCATGGCGGAGGGGTCAGAATCAGATTGAAGAAGATGCACAAAGCCATTGTGCATGCCTTTGAGCAGCCTCATAAGTCTTGGGCGAGGCAACTCAGAGCAAATGGCTGCATTGCCTTACTATGCACCTGAAGGCATTCCTTGGGTATTGCGGGGGTGTTCCCATGCAATACACATGGATTTTGCTGTTGCCCCAGATTCACAAAATTATGTAAACCTGGGGAAGTGGCCAATCCTATGTGTGCTGCATTCTGCAGCACACATAGAAAGAGGAAAACGCCTCTTAGGATTGTTTTTGTGCAGGAATGTGCACCTTCCTGCACAAAAGCAATCCTACATACAATGGAAGCACCCTGGTGCAATGGTGCTTGTGTTGGCGCTAGGCTGCCAAAACGGCACCAGTTCAGGGAGAAAGGAAAGGGATGAACCATATTGCATAACTATGGTGCATTCCTGCCCTTTTACTGTGGCACTGGGCAATGCAGCAAGGTATCTCCTGCAAATGAGGGCCCGAGTCTTTTCCATTATCCAACTATGTATTTTAGTGCATGCCGCATTCACCAAGACAAGTAAAACTGGAAATGCATCAAAATTGTACGCCTTTCCTACAGAGACAAAAAGAAAAAAATCCTTTTTTCTACTTGTTTTTTCCTCTATGTATGTGTGCTTCATTCTGCAGCGCCCTTGGAAAGAGAAAAACACCTTGTTGGATTGTTTCTGTGCAGGAAGGTGCGGCTCCCTGCACAAAAACAATCCAGCCTGCAATGCAGGCACCCTTGCACCATTGTGCAGGGTGCCTGTGTTATTGCTAGGCTGCACTGAGTGCTCCAGCCGAGAGGGAGAGAAGAAACGTAGTAGAATTGGTAAATATTACGCCTTCCTGTCCATCCACTTGACGCAGTGGAGCAGGGGGGCATAAATAAACCCAAGGCGCGCTTAGCGCTTTTTTATTTATCGCCGTCTATCACTGTATTATATCGCCCTGTTAGAGCATTATTTACAGCGCGTTTCCCCAGGGCAATATAATTACCAGCGATAGCGGGGAAATCGCCGTTTTGCAGGGAACATTGCTGGTTTTCCAGCGATGTTCCCTGCAAAACTGTGTTAACCTTGCTGATATGACCCTGTGGTTGTATCAGCACAGTCCACCCACTATGTTAAGCACCCCTGTTGACTGGCTAATTTTCCCACCTGCCTGCATGGAATTCCAGCCACCAGAGAGCAGCAGAGAGCTACGGTAGCAGATAGCAGAGAGCAACAGTGTGGTGAGGCAAGGTACGGGAGCTGAAGTACAGTGTTCGCGGACCCGAAAATGCCAAAAAAATCACAGAAAAATCGCTGGGAAGAGGCGCTGACTACTGGGAGTGTAGCGCTGCCCAAGGGCCGGGTGGCCGACAGCTACAGTGTGGTAGCTTATCCGATCCCTTACGGACCTTCTCTGCACTCTCCGTGTTTGTAGCGGCTTGCGGCTAGGAGTAGCCTGTGGCCAAACGTAGGATAGGAAGCCATGCAGCTGTGAGCAGTCAGCCGATTCAGGCAGCTACCGGTCAAGTGGTTGCGGTGTGCTCAGTGTGCTTGGCTCAAGCGCCTTTTAGCCCCCGGGGATCCAACGCCTTAAAGCACTTCAGGCCCCGTAACCTCAGGATAAGGTCAGCTCCGGACCAGATCGGAAATGGTTCTAGAGGTCTGTGGGTTGCCGCAGAACTGGGGATTAGCGGTACCGGACCGGCAGGGCCGCCAAGGCTAAGGCAGAACCGGTCGCTGAGGCCAACGCCAGCATAGACCTCAGGCTCCAAGGTCACAGAGCTGGGAGCTAGGGAGGATCATCAGACACTGCTCCCTTACTCCCCCGTGCTGTTTAACCAGCCGATCACCGTCCTCCAGGTTCTGGGAGTGCGACGAGCCAGGTGAGACTGCGATAGCTGGGGAAAAGCTGGGGAAAACTAGAAGGATGCAGACGGAGCAGTCGAGGCTGTGAGGTAGGCAGGGGGGAGGAAAGGACCCAAAACGGCAGCAGAGTTGAGCCAGTACCCTGTTTCCTCTCTCCCCCCTCTCACCAACAGTGAATACCGTGCACCATAATTTATTCAATTGTATTTAATTAACTACACCAAGATAACTCAGCCGCCAAGGACCTTACAAAGGAACCTCCAATAGCCAGAGGTGTCAGAGACAGAGAGACAAAAAACTCTAGACACCAGGCACCACTATATTAAAAAAAGAAGCCAGAGCAATTAATTAGATAATTAGTTACAGCTCCTGGAAAAGTGCTCAGAACATAAGGCACAAGCTGGACATACCAAAGGGAAAAGCTTATCGTCCGCCAGCAGGAGGCGGTTGCGGAGTGTGTGCCTGGATAGCCAACGGAGGCAACCCGAGTAGGTTGGGTGCAGCCAGTGAGGCCTGCTTGCCTGAAAAACTACAAACTACAAACAAACATAATCGCCCAGTCAACCAAGTGTGCGTACAAGGAGTCCATGGAGAGCAGCGGATAAGAGACCAAGGAGAGCAGCGGAATAAGGGGCAGAGCTTCTCTGATAAATTGTGACAACTGCAGACTCCCCTGCTACAGACCACACATGACCCCACATGTTCTAATCTGTAGACAATTTTCAGTGGCCCGGGGTACAACCACAAACACAAATAGACCTGAGTGCTGCTAGCGGGGACAATACAACCAAGCATCCCTGTGGCACAATTTGAGGAGCAATTGAGGCACTATAGAATACAATGGAGCACAACTGATAAAACTTAGACACATTTATTTCTGACATCCAACTGGATTATCACCAAGGACAATAATCAGTGAGCAGGGCGCCATGAGGTCAGGTAGAGTGCGAAAGGCCCCAATAAAAGCAAGATCACACACCAAAGCAACAAAAAGGAAAAATGATAGCAAGAGCGGGCAAAGAGACGCCAGTTCATTTGATTCTGAATCTGACAACCACAAGATAAAACGAGAAAGACTGGGTGAGATAAAGGAAAAGCCATTGACAAGCAAGTTCCCCAATCCCCACAACACTTTCTATTTTAATGTTACAACCAATTATGACTTTGTCAGCCAGGAAGGGAGTAACCCATCTTTAGCCGCAACAACTGGAACAGCCAACGTGAGACAGGGGCCAGATGATCAGGCACCAGAAGATCAGGCCTTAATTAGACAGGAAGGGACCTCACTAAGCAGAAACCCGTGCACCTTCCAACTTAAAATATATACAACATTTTTCTTCCTGAAAGACCTCCCCTCTGCAATTTTCTCCAAAAGTGGGATTATAGAAGGACTGCAATCCCCTCTTCTGCCCTTGAAACTAGGGGGTAATGATCAAATCTTACAACCTACAACAACCTTACAAACAATCGCACTAGTTCACTCTAATGAACACCCACCAGAAAAAAACAATAGGAGCATCAAAGAGGA
Organism: Lissotriton helveticus; assembly: GCF_964261635.1. Classification (NCBI taxonomy): domain Eukaryota; kingdom Metazoa; phylum Chordata; class Amphibia; order Caudata; family Salamandridae; genus Lissotriton; species Lissotriton helveticus. Next base: position 1,708,293,247 of record NC_136069.1, on the reverse strand, counting down.
AAAGTCTCATCATCAACAAAACTGTGAAATGAAATCGGCGATAAGGCCCTTGGTAATATGCCCCTAAGTGACCACATGCCACAAGAATTAAGCCTCAAAGCAAGTTCAAGTCAGATATTCCCAATCACCATAGCTATTGTGCAAAATGAAACCAGCAACCTCAAAAGAATAAGGTGTAACTCCACGAATATAGAGGGAATATCATCTATTGCAAAAGATCTGTACAAGCAAGGGGGAGAACTGACAGGCCAGCCTTTGGAGTACTGGAATAATTTTGTCACATTGCTTGGGGAAACATTTTTAAACAGGCAAGTCCCGAAACAGCGGAATGCTTCACAAATTCCTACCAAAATGGTAAAAAGCTTAGGCCCACATGCATCATTGTGTCTTTTTGCATTTCTTAATTTGCGAAAAATAAGGAATCGCAAATTAAGAAATGCAAAATGATATGCATCAATATTTTCGGTATTCTTGTGGGATTCGGTAAAAATCGCATTTTTTACCGAATCCCAAAGAAATACCGATTTCTTAACTTAATTTTCGCAATTTCCATTGATTCCTATGGGCCAAAAGGCCCATAGGAGTCAATGGAAATTGCGAGTGGCACTTAGAAAATTTCATGGGTGCAGGGGGGGGTCCAAAGGACCCCCCCATGCACCCCTGAAATGTACTTTTCAGCATAAGTTACATACACACATGTCCTAAGGACATGTGTGTGTGTAACTTTACAGTTTAAAAAATGCATTTTTGTGCATTTTGAATCAATTTCGCAATTTACCACGAAGTTGAACTTCGTGGTAATTTGCACTTCCAATTTTAAAAAACGCATATTTTTCTATAATGATGCATAGCATTTAAGAAATCGCACAATTGCGATTTCTTAAATGCTAACGCAATTTTAGAAATCGTAAAAAAGATGCGACTTCTAAAATGGCATGATGCATCCCAACAAGCACTTTTGCATTCGCAAACGGCCGATTTTAAGGAATCGCACCGTCTGCGACTGCAAAAATGCTTGATGCATGTGGGCCTTAGAGTCTAAAAAATTGAAGCAACTCATAAATCATACATTAAAACAATTCCACAAATTCCCAAACAATTCGAGCCTCCAAAGTGTCCTCTGTGAAAGTAAGAAATCATTAAAACAGAGGAGCAATTAACAGAACAAAAGATAATGAAATATGGGCAAAACTTTTCCACGACGCAAAACTGAAAAACAGCGCCAAATTTTGGCAAAGAATTAATAAATTACAGAGGCCCAACCATCCTGGTATTGATTCTAATATCACAGAAGCGGTTTGGAATGAACATCTATTTAATCACTTCAATGATGCGAATCAAAAAATAAACACCTCCATTTACCAGAGCAACACTAGTAACACCACACACCAGTCCAAAAAACGAAGCAGCTAACCAAGATTGTTCCAGCAAAAAGAGTATACTAACAGTTCTTGGCCGACACAGTGGGAGAAAGACGTACTAAGACAAAATTGCTTGCCCAGCGCAGCAGATGAGTACAATAGCCCCGCGGCATTGGCCATAAAGAAACAAATAGCTAAAGGCAGATGGGCGGGGGCCCCGGCCCCAACGGCATTCCACCAATGCTGTTTGAACATGACCCAGAATTCTGGAGTAATGCACTGGTAGCAGTCTTTAGATTTGCTTTAAGAGCTTCTATGCTTCCAGAATCATGGAGAGGCTCTATTATCAGCCCAATATATAAACATGGTGAGAGGCCCACCCCAATTAATTATTGGCTGATAGCCCTCATAGACACTGAGGTCAAATACTATGCAGGGATCATCTTAAAAGAAATAGCCAATTGGGCCTCAGAAAACAAAATCATTTCCATAACGTAAACATGATTCTGTCAAGGCCAAGGCACAACAACTAATATCATAGCCTTGACCATGCTTATGGATGCTGCAAAAGAGGGCAAATACCCCCTGTACCTCTGCTTTATAGATTACACAGCAGCTTTCGACCATGTTGATCGCACCAAGCTCTGGCATAAGCTGGCCAGCTGAGGGATACCAACTTCTCTCTTAGATCAACTTAGACTCTTGTATACCAACAAGTGGATCAGGATAAAACTAGGAGGTGGGACGCTCCTCTCAAACAGAATTTCCACAACTAAGGGACTCAAAGAAGGGTGCGTCCTAGCCCCACTGTTATTTAACCTTTCCCTAGCAGACCTACCAGGGGAACTGGACAGTTGTACATCACATGCACCGAGACTAGGAGGCACGACATTGACAAATTTGTTATATGCGGATGATCTAGCCCTAATCAACCGAGCCCCTATTGGTCTTCAACATCTCTTGGATGTGACCTGTGACTTTTCTCAACGGAGCGCCTTAAAAATAAACCTTGCAAAAAGTAAAATCGTGATGGTAAACTTCCACAAAAAAAGACAAGCCCCAGCTGGTATCTTGAAGGGAAACGCCTACAGCAAGTAACAAGTTAGAAGTACCTGGTCATACTTTTAGACCATATCAACTCCTTCAAGCCGCAGCTGGAGTCCTTGCGAAGAAAAGGTGCAATAACCTACCTGGCACTTAAACCCTTGAAAAAGAAGTTGCCCGACGTGTCACTAGACCCCTTCTTAAAAGTCCTGCGAGCTAAATTGCAGCCCACAATCACCTACGGGAGAGAGTCAATGAGAGGAAGAGATGCAGCAACTTTAAACAGCATAATAACAACTTCCTTCCGAGTGATATTTCAGCTCCCTAAATACGTTTCTCCTGCCCAAATATGGTTGGAATTTGGCTTACAAAATCAGGCGACAGAGAGAATGGGAGCCTATGTAAAATGCTGCCATAAAATCAGAGCTGCCGAGATTGGTTCCCTAAATAACCATCTCTGGGTTGAACTAACGCGTACAGGGAAATCAACAGCTAACAAATACCTTTTGTCCTCCATCAAAGCTCTAGGTCTGACAGATCTTTGGAATACCCCGACGGCTCACTGTGTGTTCAAAAAACTAGTCTCAAAGTCAACAAGACTTAAATCAATTGTTGAGGATAAGGAAGTATTATTGAAGCGAGCACATGGTTCGGTAGTGCTCAACAATTACGAAGCCTGCAAACCCCAACCCTACCTTAATGCAGCAATAAAGTTAACAACTAAAGAAAATTTCTTAAAACTTCGCCTGGTAATTGGTTAAATTAACCCATTTTTACCACCTTGAGAAAGTAGAGGAGGTGATCAGCTATGCAGGCTTTGTGCCCGCGGAGTCGAGAACCTCATCCACATAATTTGTATTTGCGACAAACTAAAATACATAAGGAAAACATTATGAAAACCCTCGTTTAATCAGCACGGCATCAGGTCCTGCTGGCAGGCGGTAAACCACTGCTTTAATCCAATCGCAGTACAGTTGAATTGCCGCTTCATAAAATTCCTTGCGCTCACTGACCCGAGCCTGAAAAAATGCATCCTTGAAGGCAACGCCCTAGCTCTACAAGTTGAGCTATAAGGGGATCCCATGGAGAAAAAAATAACAATACACAGAATAAAAACTTTGACAAAGATTCGAAGGACTGACTGGGTAATGATGCAAAGTACTTGAGGTAGATTTTTTACTTGAATAAAACATTGAAAGCGTTATACGTTTTTATGTAAATCACAATGGTTAATCGCTTTTTTATAGGGAATTATTTTAGCACTGATTAACTCTTTTGTAGTAGTGGTTTTCATTGTAAAGATCATTTAATGTATGCAACGGTTTTAATTAATCATGCAGAATAAAAAATGACCTTACCTTACCCTGCAAAACGGTGTTAACCTTGCTGATACGACCCTGTGGTTGTATCAGCACTGTCCACCCCCTATGTTAAGCATAGGCAGGTCAGGATTTTAGCAGACTTTAGTTTTTGTTGAAAACCACCTTTTTCGCCAAAATCTAACGTGTGCTAAAATCCTGTGGGCTGCCTCGTAAATGTTGCGATGTGAACATCAGCGATATTTGCATGGTAGTCCATCCGGGGTACGCCCAGTGACGCCCACTTTGCATCTCATTAGAGATGCCAAGGGAGGCGTTGGGGGAAAAGGGTGCTAACATGCGATTATGCATGTTAGCACCCTCTTGTAAATAGGGCGATAGTATTATCTCCATTTTTTTGGCTTTTTAAGCCGAAAAAGCAGAGATAAAGCCCTTGTAAATATGCCCCAGGGTGTCTTGCTGCGTTGCGCTGAGTGAAATAATGACGCATCTGTTCATCTGTTTTTTATATCTGAGGCTTATTTGTCGTCGTTGAATCAGAGCAAGGGCGAGAGGCACTGCAGGGCTGTAGAAGGAGGAGGAGAAAGATAGGACTGCCATGACAAAGGCAAAAGAGAGGGATGAAAAAGAAGTGATGTAGAGGGTCAGGGGGCAAAGAGTGGCGGAAGGAGGGAATCATACCTGGGGGATGTATGACATTACAACGCATGCTTTTACCACGCATGCCTTTACATCGCAGTTTTTACAACGCATGCTGTTACAACGCATAGCGTTAAGGTGTGCTGGATAGTGAATAGTTTAATTTACTATTCCAACTCCAGTCCCCGTGGATAGTAGGGAAGGTTTTGGATAGTAAATTAAATCCATTCCCTATCCTAGAGCGCCCCCCAGCGCAATGCGTTGTAATGACTTGCGTTGTAATAGTTGCGTCGTAAAGGCACTGCGTGGTAAAAGTTGTGTTGTAAAGGATGTTTCCCATACCTGGGTGTCCAGCAAGCCCAACATTCTGCTCCTTGGAAACATTTGGGAGCCCTGGTCTAGACCTCCTCAGAGGTCAATGCAAGGCTGGCCCCATGGATGCGGTGACCATCCCTTGAAGGGTAAGGGGGGCCCTGAAGCCAGTGCGCCTCGGCCAAGGGGGCTAGAAAGTGCCACCCCTGTCTGGGCAGGAAGGCAGGCCCCAGTCACTGGGTGATTGGGAGCAGGACAGCCAGGGTTCGAAGGCCCAGCTGGTGGCCCAGGCCAGTGAGAGAGCCAGCCCTGTGGCCTCGGGAGCAGATTGAAGTTCATTCACATAGCACCCACTAGCACAGCCTCACGGCACTTGCGCGCCAGGCGGGAAACAATCAGACCAGCCAAGGAGCCCGAGAGTGCCAGCAAGGGAGGGGCAGGGCTCAGCTTAATTTGTAAAATATGAAGTGCAGGTGCTCAAATTATTTTTAGGAAGCCACACCCACTTCCATAGGCTCCACCCACTTCCACCAATGGCTCAACCCACTTACTCTAGTTGCATCGCCCACCTCCTCAACGGGCACTGCTGCCTACTTGGGAGGTAATTTTCTTCTGTGGATTATGGCCTGGGAGGCCCAGGCTACTCACTGCACCTTTACTCTCCATCTCCTCTTCACCTTTTTTTTTTTTTTTTTTTGCCGATTGTCATAACGGTTTACATGTTTCCCAGTCATGTTACACTGCTTGATAGGCATGGGTGGATGACGTAATTTGCCCAAAATCACGGGATGTTGAGCCGACAATGGGGCATATTACCAAGCCTGGCGAAATGACATTATCGCCGGTTTAGCGGTCGTTTTTGGCCGCTAAGCGGTGATAATTCTATCGCCGTATTAGCAAGCTGTCGCTAACTGATGTTAGCGACAGCTTGTAGGCGATAGCGAGCGGTTTGAGGGCCGCTTTGCAAGTCAGCGATGTTTATCGCTAATGACATGCAAAGTGGGCGTACCCAACCTGTTAGTGACTGAAAGCAGTCGCTAACGAGGCTATCACATATTAGCAAGGCAGGCGTAGCGATGGAAATATTCCCGCTATCGCCAAAAACTAACGCCTGCTCAGACCAGTTCTTAGCCATGTTATCCAATGGGAGGTGGATAACATGGCTAAGACCATTTCGTCGCTAATGCATGAATATCGTTGTATTCTCAGCGATATTCACGCATTTCGCCTTATTTTTGTCGCTTTTGATATAAACCTTGCTAATAGCAAGTTATCTCAGCAATAAAAACCAGTGATGCGCGGTGATAAAAATATTGCTGCTAACCCTACTTAGTGATACATATCGCTATTTGTTGGTAATATGCCCCCAAGAGACTCGAAGCTGGACCTGGTTCCCACATTCCAAAGTGGGCAGATGTGACCATTATGCCACATCCTCTTCCCTTGACATGAATTCAGCAATGCTCCTTTCTGTTCCCCAGCACTACCCCCGTGTACATTACAATGCATTCTACGTTTTGGTCTCACGGGGGCATATTACCAAGGGCCATTATCGCCGCATTAGCGGGACTTTTTCCCGCTAATGTGGCGATAATTTTATCGCCCTATTACCAAGCTGTCGCTAACACCAGTTAGCGACAGCTTTTAGGCGATAGCGGGCATTTTGGGGCCCGCTTTGCATGTCAGCGATAATTATCGCTAATGACATGCAAAGTGGGCGTGCCAAGATGTTAGCGACTGAAAGCAGTCGCTGCAATCGCTATCGCCTGTGATCAACACAGGCGTCGTTTTGGAAATATTCGCGCTAAGCGCAAATATCTCCAAAAGCTACCGCCTGCCCTGACCAGTTCTTACCCATGTTATCCAATGGGAGGTGGATAACATGGCTAAGAGCATTGTCACGGTAATGCATGAATATCGCTGAATTGACAGCGATAGTCACGCATTTCGCCTGTTTTTTATCGCTCCTGAGATAAACCTTAGGGCATATTATCAAGGGGGTTTATCTCCGCTTTTTTGGCTTTAAAAGCCGAGAAAGCGGAGATAAAATGATCTCCCTATTCCCTAGCTGTCGCTAACACCAGTTAGCGACAGCTAGTAGGAGATAGCGACCATCTTGGGCCCCACTTTGCATGTCAGTGATATTTATCACTAATGACATGCAAAGTGGGCGTGCCAAGATGTTAGCGACTGGAAACAGTCGCTAACATCGCTATCTCCTATTACCAACTTTTGGAGATATTCGCGCTAAGCGCGAATATCTCCAAAAACTAACACCTGCCCTGAGCAGTTCTTAGCCATGTTATCCAATGGGAGGTGGATAACATGGCTAAGAGCATTAGCTCGATAATGCATGAATATCGCTGACTTTTCTGCGATATTCATGCATTGCGGCTGATTTTTATCGCTTAGGAGATAAACCTTGGTAATAGCAAGGTTCCTAAGTGATAAAAATTGCCGCAGCTCGGCGATAAAAATATTGCCGCTAAACCAACATAGCAATAATTATTGCTAGTTGTTGGTAATATGCCCCACGCTCTTCCCAGCTTCTGACTGGACGCCCCAGAGCCCTCCCCGGGTGCACTCGTCTCTCTCCATCATATAAGAAGCCACTGAAATCCCACGGAGGGACTATTCTGCAAATACCACCCTGGACAGTGTTGTTAAGGCCATAAGAACGGCACACACACTAAACAACAAATAACATGAAATGTATCAGAAGTGCACAACAAAAACAGAAGCGATGAAAAAGGCCCCTCGGCCATTATTAGACATATATGGGGCATCGGCCCTTTCTAGCGTCCAGTTAATTAGAGATGCCCTTGTGGAAACACCATGGGCCTCATTTACGAGGCCTTGCGTCAATTTTACGCCGTCGGTGCGTCACTTTTTGTGACGCACCAGCAGCGTAAAAAATGTGCCTTGTTGAACCATATTTACAAAGTGACGCATCTAGGTAGATGCGTCATTTTGTAAACCCCTGCACCACATTATACCTGCGCCAGGTATAATGTATGCAAGGGGGGCGTTTTGACGCAAGTAAGGGTCGTAGAAGTGACGAAGTGAAATCTATGAGATTTCACTGTGTCACTTTAGGACACAAATGCGTCAATTTCTTACGCCTGCCTCACAGCAGGCATAAGCCCCATGTGAAAGGACGCATTGCTGGAGTTGCCGTCACTTTTCTGACACACCCCAGCAATGCGTCACTTTTGCGCTTACAGATACGTCAGAAATACTGACGTATCTGTAACTCCTTGCGCCATGCTGCGTCATACTGTAAATATGAGGCATCATTGGTGTCACAAGGAGGGCGCACTGAGAAGTGACGCATCGCTGCTTTCACGCAGCAATGCGTCACTTTTCATAAATGAGGCCCCGTGTCACAAAAAAAACGTTCCTTACCGCTGGCCAGGTTTCATTTTGTACGTTTTTGGTGTGTTTACTTTCATACCATGAATTGCTGTTTTTGAGCGCACATTTGAGGCCAGTCACGCAGTGCAACCCTGAGGCCAATCGATGCGTAAACGCAGAGCCAACTTTTTAGGGTCATTAAAGCTGTTTTTGCTGCACCACCAGCGTCTGCAGATGTTGAGCATTGAAACAGTTCTGCTGCAGGATCACCCTCGAGAAAGACCCTGTCCCCCTGACCTTGTCTAAAAAGCTGAAGTGGCTTCTCAAGGCAGACTCTTAGATGTAGATGGCACAGGCAGTATTTTAAGAACCCCTGTCTTAGAGTCGGCTGGCAGTGCCCAAGGGCGGCGGAGCGAAGGATCCGTTTCCTGCTCAGGTCTAATATTTAAGCTGAGGGAAACAATTGAGTAAATAAAAACCTATACACAAGCAGCCTTGCAGCGTGGGGAGGACACAGAGGGGAAGCCAGACAGGGAGTGCAAACAGTATCCCCCGGGAGTGACCAGCCCCTTCCAGCGCCGCACGGATCTCGCCACAGTCTGACACTTTCCTAGGCTGTGTCTAATCCCGGCTGCTCCCTGGCCGTCTGCTCTGTGATCTTGTTCAAGTTCAGCCTCTGTGCGGCATGTCTGGCGGCCCCCACATGCGTCAGAGCACCGCCAGGCTCGGACCCAGACCAGAGGTTCACCCCCCACACCCCCGCACTCACCCTGGGGAGGGCGGCCGCGCGCATCCTTCAGCATCCCCGGGTGGGGCTCGTCTGAGCCCGGGGAGGGCCCGCGGCTCCTGTACAGCAGCTCTGGAGGCGCACCGGAGCCAAGGAGAGCTGGCACGCGCCCATCCTGCCGGTGGCACCGCAAACAAGCATTGGCAAAGAGCACCATGGGTGCACGGATGCCCGGCTCTGAAGCTTTGGTGCCCCCAGGTGCCCATCTCCTCCCGGACACTGGCACCTGCCTATGGTTCACCTGTACTGACCGCCGCCCCCTGGTACCCAGGGCCAGATCCCGCCTGAGCCAGACGGGGGGTGAGCTCCATCAGTGGAGCTAACCTCAGGGGTGCGCCTCTCCCTGGTTCCCATGGCCAGCCACAGCCTGGCTCCGGTGGGCATCATGAGTGACCCCCTCTTTCTCCCTAGCAGTGTTTTAAGTATGCACGAGTGTGTGACTACCGGTGAGTAGGGATACTGATGTAGGGATGCCACTACAGTCTGCAGCCCCTACAGCTGGGGCTGATCCAAGGGAGTTGATGTCTCATTCTGCCCCTGTATTTCGCCCCTGCTGGTCTTCTGAATGCCGCCACCTCCAGGGTTCACCAGGAAGCCAAGGGCCTCTCTGACTTGTGGTGCCCACAGGGAACGAGGGTGGAAGGGCCTCTCTGACTTGTGGTGCCCACAGGGAACGAGGGTGGAAGGGCCTCTCTGACTTGTGGTGCCCACAGGGAACGAGGGTGGAAGGGCCTCTCTGACTGTGGGTGCGCACCTGGACCGAGGGTGGAAGGGCCTCTCTGACTGTGGGTGCGCACCTGGACCGAGGGTGGAAGGGCCTCTCTGACTCTGTGTGCGCACCTGGACCGAGGGTGGAAGGGCCTCTCTGACTGTGGGTGCGCACCTGGACCGAGGGTGGAAGGGCCTCTCTGACTCTGGGTGCGCACCTGGACCGAGGGTGGAAGGGCCTCTCTGACTGTGGGTGCGCACAGGGAGCGAGGGTGGAAGGGCCTCTCTGACTCTGGGTGCGCACAGGGAGCGAGGGTGGAAGGGCCTCTCTGACTCTGGGTGCGCACAGCGAGCGAGGGTGGAAGGGCCTCTCTGACTCTGGGTGCGCACAGGGACCGAGGGTGGAAGGGCCTCTCTGACTCTGGGTGCGCACAGGGACCGAGGTTGGAAGGGCCTCTCTGACTCTGTGTGCGCACCTGGACCGAGGGTGGAAGGGCCTCTCTGACTGTGGGTGCGCACAGGGAGCGAGGGTGGAAGGGCCTCTCTGGCTCTGGGTGCGCACAGCGAGCGAGGGTGGAAGGGCCTCTCTGACTCTGGGTGCGCACAGCGAGCGAGGGTGGAAGGGCCTCTCTGACTCTGGGTGCGCACAGGGACCGAGGGTGGAAGGGCCTCTCTGACTCTGGGTGCGCACAGGGACCGAGGGTGGAAGGGCCTCTCTGACTCTGGGTGCGCACAGGGACCGAGGGTGGAAGGGCCTCTCTGACTCTGTGTGCGCACCTGGACCGAGGGTGGAAGGGCCTCTCTGACTGTGGGTGCGCACCTGGACCGAGGGTGGAAGGGCCTCTCTGACTCTGTGTGCGCACCTGGACCGAGGGTGGAAGGGCCTCTCTGACTCTGGGTGCGCTCAGGGAGCGAGGGTGGAAGGGCCTCTCTGACTTGTGGTGCCCACAGGGAACGAGGGTGGAAGGGCCTCTCTGGGTGCGCACCTGGACCGAGGGTGGAAGGGCCTCTCTGACTCTGGGTGCGCACAGGGACCGAGGGTGGAAGGGCCTCTCTGACTGTGGGTGCGCACCTGGACCGAGGGTGGAAGGGCCTCTCTGACTCTGTGTGCGCACCTGGACCGAGGGTGGAAGGGCCTCTCTGACTCTGGGTGCGCTCAGGGAGCGAGGGTGGAAGGGCCTCTCTGACTTGTGGTGCCCACAGGGAACGAGGGTGGAAGGGCCTCTCTGGGTGCGCACCTGGACCGAGGGTGGAAGGGCCTCTCTGACTCTGGGTGCGCACAGGGACCGAGGGTGGAAGGGCCTCTCTGACTCTGTGTGCGCACCTGGACCGAGGGTGGAAGGGCCTCTCTGACTGTGGGTGCGCACAGGGAGCGAGGGTGGAAGGGCCTCTCTGACTCTGGGTGCGCACAGGGACCGAGGGTGGAAGGGCCTCTCTGACTCTGGGTGCGCACAGGGAGCGAGGGTGGAAGGGCCTCTCTGATTCTGGGTGCGCACAGGGACAAAGGGTGGAAGGGCCTCTCTGACTCTGGGTGCGCACAGGGAGCGAGGGTGGAAGGGCCTCTCTGACTCTGGGTGCGCACAGGGACCGAGGGTGGAAGGGCCTCTCTGACTCTGGGTGCGCACAGGGACCGAGGGTGGAAGGGCCTCTCTGACTCTGGGTGCGCACAGGGAGCGAGGGTGGAAGGGCCTCTCTGGCTCTGGGTGCGCACAGCGAGCGAGGGTGGAAGGGCCTCTCTGACTCTGGGTGCGCACAGGGAGCGAGGGTGGAAGGGCCTCTCTGGCTCTGGGTGCGCACAGCGAGCGAGGGTGGAAGGGCCTCTCTGACTCTGGGTGCGCACAGGGAGCGAGGGTGGAAGGGCCTCTCTGACTCTGGGTGCGCACAGGGACCGAGGGTGGAAGGGCCTCTCTGACTCTGGGTGCGCACAGGGAGCGAGGGTGGAAGGGCCTCTCTGGCTCTGGGTGCGCACAGCGAGCGAGGGTGGAAGGGCCTCTCTGACTCTGTGTGCGCACAGGGACTGAGGTTGGAAGGGCCTCTCTGACTCTGTGTGCGCACCTGGACCGAGGGTGGAAGGGCCTCTCTGACTGTGGGTGCGCACAGGGAGCGAGGGTGGAAGGGCCTCTCTGGCTCTGGGTGCGCACAGCGAGCGAGGGTGGAAGGGCCTCTCTGACTCTGGGTGCGCACAGGGACCGAGGTTGGAAGGGCCTCTCTGACTCTGGGTGCGCACAGGGACCGAGGGTGGAAGGGCCTCTCTGACTCTGGGTGCGCACAGGGACCGAGGGTGGAAGGGCCTCTCTGACTCTGGGTGCGCACAGGGACCGAGGGTGGAAGGGCCTCTCTGACTCTGTGTGCGCACCTGGACCGAGGGTGGAAGGGCCTCTCTGACTGTGGGTGCGCACAGGGAGCGAGGGTGGAAGGGCCTCTCTGACTCTGGGTGCGCACAGGGAGCGAGGGTGGAAGGGCCTCTCTGACTCTGGGTGCGCACAGGGACCGAGGGTGGAAGGGCCTCTCTGACTCTGGGTGCGCACAGGGACCGAGGGTGGAAGGGCCTCTCTGACTCTGTGTGCGCACCTGGACCGAGGGTGGAAGGGCCTCTCTGACTGTGGGTGCGCACAGGGAGCGAGGGTGGAAGGGCCTCTCTGACTCTGGGTGCGCACAGGGACAAAGGGTGGAAGGGCCTCTCTGACTCTGGGTGCGCACAGGGAGCGAGGGTGGAAGGGCCTCTCTGACTCTGGGTGCGCACAGGGACCGAGGGTGGAAGGGCCTCTCTGACTCTGGGTGCGCACAGGGACCGAGGGTGGAAGGGCCTCTCTGACTCTGGGTGCGCACAGGGAGCGAGGGTGGAAGGGCCTCTCTGGCTCTGGGTGCGCACAGCGAGCGAGGGTGGAAGGGCCTCTCTGACTCTGGGTGCGCACAGGGAGCGAGGGTGGAAGGGCCTCTCTGGCTCTGGGTGCGCACAGCGAGCGAGGGTGGAAGGGCCTCTCTGACTCTGGGTGCGCACAGGGAGCGAGGGTGGAAGGGCCTCTCTGACTCTGGGTGCGCACAGGGACCGAGGGTGGAAGGGCCTCTCTGACTCTGGGTGCGCACAGGGAGCGAGGGTGGAAGGGCCTCTCTGGCTCTGGGTGCGCACAGCGAGCGAGGGTGGAAGGGCCTCTCTGACTCTGTGTGCGCACAGGGACTGAGGTTGGAAGGGCCTCTCTGACTCTGTGTGCGCACCTGGACCGAAGGTGGAAGGGCCTCTCTGACTGTGGGTGCGCACAGGGAGCGAGGGTGGAAGGGCCTCTCTGGCTCTGGGTGCGCACAGCGAGCGAGGGTGGAAGGGCCTCTCTGACTCTGGGTGCGCACAGGGACCGAGGTTGGAAGGGCCTCTCTGACTCTGGGTGCGCACAGGGACCGAGGGTGGAAGGGCCTCTCTGACTCTGGGTGCGCACAGGGACCGAGGGTGGAAGGGCCTCTCTGACTCTGGGTGCGCACAGGGACCGAGGGTGGAAGGGCCTCTCTGACTCTGTGTGCGCACCTGGACCGAGGGTGGAAGGGCCTCTCTGACTGTGGGTGCGCACAGGGAGCGAGGGTGGAAGGGCCTCTCTGACTCTGGGTGCGCACAGGGAGCGAGGGTGGAAGGGCCTCTCTGACTCTGGGTGCGCACAGGGACCGAGGGTGGAAGGGCCTCTCTGACTCTGGGTGCGCACAGGGACCGAGGGTGGAAGGGCCTCTCTGACTCTGTGTGCGCACCTGGACCGAGGGTGGAAGGGCCTCTCTGACTGTGGGTGCGCACAGGGAGCGAGGGTGGAAGGGCCTCTCTGGCTCTGGGTGCGCACAGCGAGCGAGGGTGGAAGGGCCTCTCTGACTCTGGGTGCGCACAGGGACCGAGGTTGGAAGGGCCTCTCTGACTCTGGGTGCGCACAGGGACCGAGGGTGGAAGGGCCTCTCTGACTCTGTGTGCGCACAGGGAGCGAGGGTGGAAGGGCCTCTCTGACTCTGGGTGCGCACAGGGAGCGAGGTTGGAAGGGCCTCTCTGGCTCTGGGTGCGCACAGCGAGCGAGGGTGGAAGGGCCTCTCTGACTCTGGGTGCGCACAGGGACCGAGGGTGGAAGGGCCTCTCTGACTCTGGGTGCGCACAGGGACCGAGGGTGGAAGGGCCTCTCTGACTCTGTGTGCGCACAGGGAGCGAGGGTGGAAGGGCCTCTCTGACTCTGGGTGCGCACAGGGGCCGAGGGTGGAAGGGCCTCTCTGGCTCTGGGTGCGCACAGCGAGCGAGGGTGGAAGGGCCTCTCTGACTCTGGGTGCGCACAGGGAGCGAGGGTGGAAGGGCCTCTCTGACTCTGGGTGCGCACAGGGAGCGAGGTTGGAAGGGCCTCTCTGGCTCTGGGTGCGCACAGCGAGCGAGGGTGGAAGGGCCTCTCTGACTCTGGGTGCGCACAGGGACCGAGGTTGGAAGGGCCTCTCTGACTCTGGGTGCGCACAGGGACCGAGGGTGGAAGGGCCTCTCTGACTGTGGGTGCGCACAGGGAGCGAGGGTGGAAGGGCCTCTCTGGCTCTGGGTGCGCACAGCGAGCGAGGGTGGAAGGGCCTCTCTGACTCTGGGTGCGCACAGGGACCGAGGTTGGAAGGGCCTCTCTGACTCTGGGTGCGCACAGGGACTGAGGTTGGAAGGGCCTCTCTGGCTCTGGGTGCGCACAGCGAGCGAGGGTGGAAGGGCCTCTCTGACTGTGGGTGCGCACAGGGAGCGAGGGTGGAAGGGCCTCTCTGGCTCTGGGTGCGCACAGCGAGCGAGGTTGGAAGGGCCTCTCTGACTCTGGGTGCGCACAGGGACCGAGGGTGGAAGGGCCTCTCTGACTCTGTGTGCGCACAGGGAGCGAGGGTGGAAGGGCATCTCTGACTCTGTGTGCGCACAGGGAGCGAGGGTGGAAGGGCCTCTCTGACTCTGGGTGCGCACAGGGACAAAGGGTGGAAGGGCCTCTCTGACTCTGTGTGCGCACAGGGACCGAGGGTGGAAGGGCCTCTCTGACTCTGGGTGCGCACAGGGACCGAGGGTGGAAGGGCCTCTCTGACTCTGGGTGCGCACAGGGACCGAGGGTGGAAGGGCCTCTCTGACTCTGGGTGCGCACAGCGAGCGAGGGTGGAAGGGCCTCTCTGACTCTGGGTGCGCACAGGGACCGAGGGTGGAAGGGCCTCTCTGACTCTGGGTGCGCACAGGGACCGAGGGTGGAAGGGCCTCTCTGACTCTGTGTGCGCACAGGGAGCGAGGGTGGAAGGGCCTCTCTGACTCTGGGTGCGCACAGGGAGCGAGGTTGGAAGGGCCTCTCTGACTCTGGGTGCGCACAGCGAGCGAGGGTGGAAGGGCCTCTCTGACTCTGGGTGCGCACAGGGACCGAGGTTGGAAGGGCCTCTCTGACTCTGGGTGCGCACAGGGACCGAGGGTGGAAGGGCCTCTCTGACTCTGTGTGCGCACAGGGAGCGAGGGTGGAAGGGCATCTCTGACTCTGGGTGCGCACAGCGAGCGAGGGTGGAAGGGCCTCTCTGACTCTGGGTGCGCACAGCGAGCGAGGGTGGAAGGGCCTCTCTGACTCTTGGTGTGCACAGGGACCGAGGTTGGAAGGGCCTCTCTGACTCTGGGTGCGCACAGGGACCGAGGGTGGAAGGGCCTCTCTGACTCTGTGTGCGCACAGGGAGCGAGGGTGGAAGGGCCTCTCTGACTCTGGGTGCGCACAGGGGCCGAGGGTGGAAGGGCCTCTGACTCTCGGTGTGCACAGGGAGCGAGGGTGGAAGGGCCTCTCTGACTCTGGATGCACACAGGGTCAGAGGGTGGAAGGGCCTCTCTGATTCTGGGTGCGCACAGGGACCGAGGTTGGAAGGGCCTCTCTGACTCTGGGTGCGCACAGGGACCGAGGGTGGAAGGGCCTCTCTGACTCTGGGTGCGCACAGGGACCGAGGGTGGAAGGGCCTCTCTGACTCTGTGTGCGCACAGGGACCGAGGTTGGAAGGGCCTCTCTGACTCTGGGTGCGCACAGGGACCGAGGGTGGAAGGGCCTCTCTGACTGTGGGTGCGCACAGGGAGCGAGGGTGGAAGGGCCTCTCTGGCTCTGGGTGCGCACAGCGAGCGAGGGTGGAAGGGCCTCTCTGACTCTGGGTGCGCACAGGGACCGAGGTTGGAAGGGCCTCTCTGACTCTGGGTGCGCACAGGGACCGAGGGTGGAAGGGCCTCTCTGACTCTGGGTGCGCACAGGGACCGAGGGTGGAAGGGCCTCTCTGACTCTGGGTGCGCACAGGGACCGAGGGTGGAAGGGCCTCTCTGACTCTGTGTGCGCACCTGGACCGAGGGTGGAAGGGCCTCTCTGACTGTGGGTGCGCACAGGGAGCGAGGGTGGAAGGGCCTCTCTGACTCTGGGTGCGCACAGGGAGCGAGGGTGGAAGGGCCTCTCTGACTCTGGGTGCGCACAGGGACCGAGGGTGGAAGGGCCTCTCTGACTCTGGGTGCGCACAGGGACCGAGGGTGGAAGGGCCTCTCTGACTCTGTGTGCGCACCTGGACCGAGGGTGGAAGGGCCTCTCTGACTGTGGGTGCGCACAGGGAGCGAGGGTGGAAGGGCCTCTCTGACTCTGGGTGCGCACAGGGACAAAGGGTGGAAGGGCCTCTCTGACTCTGGGTGCGCACAGGGAGCGAGGGTGGAAGGGCCTCTCTGACTCTGGGTGCGCACAGGGACCGAGGGTGGAAGGGCCTCTCTGACTCTGGGTGCGCACAGGGACCGAGGGTGGAAGGGCCTCTCTGACTCTGGGTGCGCACAGGGAGCGAGGGTGGAAGGGCCTCTCTGGCTCTGGGTGCGCACAGCGAGCGAGGGTGGAAGGGCCTCTCTGACTCTGGGTGCGCACAGGGAGCGAGGGTGGAAGGGCCTCTCTGGCTCTGGGTGCGCACAGCGAGCGAGGGTGGAAGGGCCTCTCTGACTCTGGGTGCGCACAGGGAGCGAGGGTGGAAGGGCCTCTCTGACTCTGGGTGCGCACAGGGACCGAGGGTGGAAGGGCCTCTCTGACTCTGGGTGCGCACAGGGAGCGAGGGTGGAAGGGCCTCTCTGGCTCTGGGTGCGCACAGCGAGCGAGGGTGGAAGGGCCTCTCTGACTCTGTGTGCGCACAGGGACTGAGGTTGGAAGGGCCTCTCTGACTCTGTGTGCGCACCTGGACCGAAGGTGGAAGGGCCTCTCTGACTGTGGGTGCGCACAGGGAGCGAGGGTGGAAGGGCCTCTCTGGCTCTGGGTGCGCACAGCGAGCGAGGGTGGAAGGGCCTCTCTGACTCTGGGTGCGCACAGGGACCGAGGTTGGAAGGGCCTCTCTGACTCTGGGTGCGCACAGGGACCGAGGGTGGAAGGGCCTCTCTGACTCTGGGTGCGCACAGGGACCGAGGGTGGAAGGGCCTCTCTGACTCTGGGTGCGCACAGGGACCGAGGGTGGAAGGGCCTCTCTGACTCTGTGTGCGCACCTGGACCGAGGGTGGAAGGGCCTCTCTGACTGTGGGTGCGCACAGGGAGCGAGGGTGGAAGGGCCTCTCTGACTCTGGGTGCGCACAGGGAGCGAGGGTGGAAGGGCCTCTCTGACTCTGGGTGCGCACAGGGACCGAGGGTGGAAGGGCCTCTCTGACTCTGGGTGCGCACAGGGACCGAGGGTGGAAGGGCCTCTCTGACTCTGTGTGCGCACCTGGACCGAGGGTGGAAGGGCCTCTCTGACTGTGGGTGCGCACAGGGAGCGAGGGTGGAAGGGCCTCTCTGGCTCTGGGTGCGCACAGCGAGCGAGGGTGGAAGGGCCTCTCTGACTCTGGGTGCGCACAGGGACCGAGGTTGGAAGGGCCTCTCTGACTCTGGGTGCGCACAGGGACCGAGGGTGGAAGGGCCTCTCTGACTCTGTGTGCGCACAGGGAGCGAGGGTGGAAGGGCCTCTCTGACTCTGGGTGCGCACAGGGAGCGAGGTTGGAAGGGCCTCTCTGGCTCTGGGTGCGCACAGCGAGCGAGGGTGGAAGGGCCTCTCTGACTCTGGGTGCGCACAGGGACCGAGGGTGGAAGGGCCTCTCTGACTCTGGGTGCGCACAGGGACCGAGGGTGGAAGGGCCTCTCTGACTCTGTGTGCGCACAGGGAGCGAGGGTGGAAGGGCCTCTCTGACTCTGGGTGCGCACAGGGGCCGAGGGTGGAAGGGCCTCTCTGGCTCTGGGTGCGCACAGCGAGCGAGGGTGGAAGGGCCTCTCTGACTCTGGGTGCGCACAGGGAGCGAGGGTGGAAGGGCCTCTCTGACTCTGGGTGCGCACAGGGAGCGAGGTTGGAAGGGCCTCTCTGGCTCTGGGTGCGCACAGCGAGCGAGGGTGGAAGGGCCTCTCTGACTCTGGGTGCGCACAGGGACCGAGGTTGGAAGGGCCTCTCTGACTCTGGGTGCGCACAGGGACCGAGGGTGGAAGGGCCTCTCTGACTGTGGGTGCGCACAGGGAGCGAGGGTGGAAGGGCCTCTCTGGCTCTGGGTGCGCACAGCGAGCGAGGGTGGAAGGGCCTCTCTGACTCTGGGTGCGCACAGGGACCGAGGTTGGAAGGGCCTCTCTGACTCTGGGTGCGCACAGGGACTGAGGTTGGAAGGGCCTCTCTGGCTCTGGGTGCGCACAGCGAGCGAGGGTGGAAGGGCCTCTCTGACTGTGGGTGCGCACAGGGAGCGAGGGTGGAAGGGCCTCTCTGGCTCTGGGTGCGCACAGCGAGCGAGGTTGGAAGGGCCTCTCTGACTCTGGGTGCGCACAGGGACCGAGGGTGGAAGGGCCTCTCTGACTCTGTGTGCGCACAGGGAGCGAGGGTGGAAGGGCATCTCTGACTCTGTGTGCGCACAGGGAGCGAGGGTGGAAGGGCCTCTCTGACTCTGGGTGCGCACAGGGACAAAGGGTGGAAGGGCCTCTCTGACTCTGTGTGCGCACAGGGACCGAGGGTGGAAGGGCCTCTCTGACTCTGGGTGCGCACAGGGACCGAGGGTGGAAGGGCCTCTCTGACTCTGGGTGCGCACAGGGACCGAGGGTGGAAGGGCCTCTCTGACTCTGGGTGCGCACAGCGAGCGAGGGTGGAAGGGCCTCTCTGACTCTGGGTGCGCACAGGGACCGAGGGTGGAAGGGCCTCTTCGACTCTGGGTGCGCACAGGGACCGAGGGTGGAAGGGCCTCTCTGACTCTGTGTGCGCACAGGGAGCGAGGGTGGAAGGGCCTCTCTGACTCTGGGTGCGCACAGGGAGCGAGGTTGGAAGGGCCTCTCTGACTCTGGGTGCGCACAGCGAGCGAGGGTGGAAGGGCCTCTCTGACTCTGGGTGCGCACAGGGACCGAGGTTGGAAGGGCCTCTCTGACTCTGGGTGCGCACAGGGACCGAGGGTGGAAGGGCCTCTCTGACTCTGTGTGCGCACAGGGAGCGAGGGTGGAAGGGCATCTCTGACTCTGGGTGCGCACAGCGAGCGAGGGTGGAAGGGCCTCTCTGACTCTGGGTGCGCACAGCGAGCGAGGGTGGAAGGGCCTCTCTGACTCTTGGTGTGCACAGGGACCGAGGTTGGAAGGGCCTCTCTGACTCTGGGTGCGCACAGGGACCGAGGGTGGAAGGGCCTCTCTGACTCTGTGTGCGCACAGGGAGCGAGGGTGGAAGGGCCTCTCTGACTCTGGGTGCGCACAGGGGCCGAGGGTGGAAGGGCCTCTGACTCTCGGTGTGCACAGGGAGCGAGGGTGGAAGGGCCTCTCTGACTCTGGATGCACACAGGGTCAGAGGGTGGAAGGGCCTCTCTGATTCTGGGTGCGCACAGGGAGCGAGGGTGGAAGGACCTCTCTGACTCTGGGTGCGCTCAGGGAGCGAGGGTGGAAGGGCCTCTCTGACTCTGGGTGCGCACAGGGAGCGAGGGTGGAAGGGCCTCTGACTCTCGGTGTGCACAGGGAGCAAGGGTGGAAGGGCCTCTCTGACTCTGGATGCACACAGGGTCAGAGGGTGGAAGGGCCTCTCTGATTCTGGGTGCGCACAGGGAGCGAGGGTGGAAGGACATCTCTGACTCTGGGTGCGCTCAGGGAGCGAGGGTGGAAGGGCCTCTCTGACTCTGTGTGCGCACAGGGAGCGAGGGTGGAAGGGCCTCTCTGACTGTGGGTGCGCACAGGGAGCGAGGGTGGAAGGGCCTCTCTGACTCTGGGTGCGCACAGGGACAAAGGGTGGAAGGGCCTCTCTGACTTGTGGTGCCCACAGGGAACGAGGGTGGAAGGGCCTCTCTGGGTGCGCACCTGGACCGAGGGTGGAAGGGCCTCTCTGACTCTGGGTGCGCACAGGGACCGAGGGTGGAAGGGCCTCTCTGACTCTGTGTGCGCACCTGGACCGAGGGTGGAAGGGCCTCTCTGACTGTGGGTGCGCACAGGGAGCGAGGGTGGAAGGGCCTCTCTGACTCTGGGTGCGCACAGGGACAAAGGGTGGAAGGGCCTCTCTGACTCTGGGTGCGCACAGGGAGCGAGGGTGGAAGGGCCTCTCTGACTCTGGGTGCGCACAGGGACCGAGGGTGGAAGGGCCTCTCTGACTCTGGGTGCGCACAGGGACCGAGGGTGGAAGGGCCTCTCTGACTCTGGGTGCGCACAGGGAGCGAGGGTGGAAGGGCCTCTCTGGCTCTGGGTGCGCACAGCGAGCGAGGGTGGAAGGGCCTCTCTGACTCTGGGTGCGCACAGGGAGCGAGGGTGGAAGGGCCTCTCTGGCTCTGGGTGCGCACAGCGAGCGAGGGTGGAAGGGCCTCTCTGACTCTGGGTGCGCACAGGGAGCGAGGGTGGAAGGGCCTCTCTGACTCTGGGTGCGCACAGGGACCGAGGGTGGAAGGGCCTCTCTGACTCTGGGTGCGCACAGGGAGCGAGGGTGGAAGGGCCTCTCTGGCTCTGGGTGCGCACAGCGAGCGAGGGTGGAAGGGCCTCTCTGACTCTGTGTGCGCACAGGGACTGAGGTTGGAAGGGCCTCTCTGACTCTGTGTGCGCACCTGGACCGAGGGTGGAAGGGCCTCTCTGACTGTGGGTGCGCACAGGGAGCGAGGGTGGAAGGGCCTCTCTGGCTCTGGGTGCGCACAGCGAGCGAGGGTGGAAGGGCCTCTCTGACTCTGGGTGCGCACAGGGACCGAGGTTGGAAGGGCCTCTCTGACTCTGGGTGCGCACAGGGACCGAGGGTGGAAGGGCCTCTCTGACTCTGGGTGCGCACAGGGACCGAGGGTGGAAGGGCCTCTCTGACTCTGGGTGCGCACAGGGACCGAGGGTGGAAGGGCCTCTCTGACTCTGTGTGCGCACCTGGACCGAGGGTGGAAGGGCCTCTCTGACTGTGGGTGCGCACAGGGAGCGAGGGTGGAAGGGCCTCTCTGACTCTGGGTGCGCACAGGGAGCGAGGGTGGAAGGGCCTCTCTGACTCTGGGTGCGCACAGGGACCGAGGGTGGAAGGGCCTCTCTGACTCTGGGTGCGCACAGGGACCGAGGGTGGAAGGGCCTCTCTGACTCTGTGTGCGCACCTGGACCGAGGGTGGAAGGGCCTCTCTGACTGTGGGTGCGCACAGGGAGCGAGGGTGGAAGGGCCTCTCTGACTCTGGGTGCGCACAGGGACAAAGGGTGGAAGGGCCTCTCTGACTCTGGGTGCGCACAGGGAGCGAGGGTGGAAGGGCCTCTCTGACTCTGGGTGCGCACAGGGACCGAGGGTGGAAGGGCCTCTCTGACTCTGGGTGCGCACAGGGACCGAGGGTGGAAGGGCCTCTCTGACTCTGGGTGCGCACAGGGAGCGAGGGTGGAAGGGCCTCTCTGGCTCTGGGTGCGCACAGCGAGCGAGGGTGGAAGGGCCTCTCTGACTCTGGGTGCGCACAGGGAGCGAGGGTGGAAGGGCCTCTCTGGCTCTGGGTGCGCACAGCGAGCGAGGGTGGAAGGGCCTCTCTGACTCTGGGTGCGCACAGGGAGCGAGGGTGGAAGGGCCTCTCTGACTCTGGGTGCGCACAGGGACCGAGGGTGGAAGGGCCTCTCTGACTCTGGGTGCGCACAGGGAGCGAGGGTGGAAGGGCCTCTCTGGCTCTGGGTGCGCACAGCGAGCGAGGGTGGAAGGGCCTCTCTGACTCTGTGTGCGCACAGGGACTGAGGTTGGAAGGGCCTCTCTGACTCTGTGTGCGCACCTGGACCGAAGGTGGAAGGGCCTCTCTGACTGTGGGTGCGCACAGGGAGCGAGGGTGGAAGGGCCTCTCTGGCTCTGGGTGCGCACAGCGAGCGAGGGTGGAAGGGCCTCTCTGACTCTGGGTGCGCACAGGGACCGAGGTTGGAAGGGCCTCTCTGACTCTGGGTGCGCACAGGGACCGAGGGTGGAAGGGCCTCTCTGACTCTGGGTGCGCACAGGGACCGAGGGTGGAAGGGCCTCTCTGACTCTGGGTGCGCACAGGGACCGAGGGTGGAAGGGCCTCTCTGACTCTGTGTGCGCACCTGGACCGAGGGTGGAAGGGCCTCTCTGACTGTGGGTGCGCACAGGGAGCGAGGGTGGAAGGGCCTCTCTGACTCTGGGTGCGCACAGGGAGCGAGGGTGGAAGGGCCTCTCTGACTCTGGGTGCGCACAGGGACCGAGGGTGGAAGGGCCTCTCTGACTCTGGGTGCGCACAGGGACCGAGGGTGGAAGGGCCTCTCTGACTCTGTGTGCGCACCTGGACCGAGGGTGGAAGGGCCTCTCTGACTGTGGGTGCGCACAGGGAGCGAGGGTGGAAGGGCCTCTCTGGCTCTGGGTGCGCACAGCGAGCGAGGGTGGAAGGGCCTCTCTGACTCTGGGTGCGCACAGGGACCGAGGTTGGAAGGGCCTCTCTGACTCTGGGTGCGCACAGGGACCGAGGGTGGAAGGGCCTCTCTGACTCTGTGTGCGCACAGGGAGCGAGGGTGGAAGGGCCTCTCTGACTCTGGGTGCGCACAGGGAGCGAGGTTGGAAGGGCCTCTCTGGCTCTGGGTGCGCACAGCGAGCGAGGGTGGAAGGGCCTCTCTGACTCTGGGTGCGCACAGGGACCGAGGGTGGAAGGGCCTCTCTGACTCTGGGTGCGCACAGGGACCGAGGGTGGAAGGGCCTCTCTGACTCTGTGTGCGCACAGGGAGCGAGGGTGGAAGGGCCTCTCTGACTCTGGGTGCGCACAGGGGCCGAGGGTGGAAGGGCCTCTCTGGCTCTGGGTGCGCACAGCGAGCGAGGGTGGAAGGGCCTCTCTGACTCTGGGTGCGCACAGGGAGCGAGGGTGGAAGGGCCTCTCTGACTCTGGGTGCGCACAGGGAGCGAGGTTGGAAGGGCCTCTTTGGCTCTGGGTGCGCACAGCGAGCGAGGGTGGAAGGGCCTCTCTGACTCTGGGTGCGCACAGGGACCGAGGTTGGAAGGGCCTCTCTGACTCTGGGTGCGCACAGGGACCGAGGGTGGAAGGGCCTCTCTGACTGTGGGTGCGCACAGGGAGCGAGGGTGGAAGGGCCTCTCTGGCTCTGGGTGCGCACAGCGAGCGAGGGTGGAAGGGCCTCTCTGACTCTGGGTGCGCACAGGGACCGAGGTTGGAAGGGCCTCTCTGACTCTGGGTGCGCACAGGGACTGAGGTTGGAAGGGCCTCTCTGGCTCTGGGTGCGCACAGCGAGCGAGGGTGGAAGGGCCTCTCTGACTGTGGGTGCGCACAGGGAGCGAGGGTGGAAGGGCCTCTCTGGCTCTGGGTGCGCACAGCGAGCGAGGTTGGAAGGGCCTCTCTGACTCTGGGTGCGCACAGGGACCGAGGGTGGAAGGGCCTCTCTGACTCTGTGTGCGCACAGGGAGCGAGGGTGGAAGGGCATCTCTGACTCTGTGTGCGCACAGGGAGCGAGGGTGGAAGGGCCTCTCTGACTCTGGGTGCGCACAGGGACAAAGGGTGGAAGGGCCTCTCTGACTCTGTGTGCGCACAGGGACCGAGGGTGGAAGGGCCTCTCTGACTCTGGGTGCGCACAGGGACCGAGGGTGGAAGGGCCTCTCTGACTCTGGGTGCGCACAGGGACCGAGGGTGGAAGGGCCTCTCTGACTCTGGGTGCGCACAGCGAGCGAGGGTGGAAGGGCCTCTCTGACTCTGGGTGCGCACAGGGACCGAGGGTGGAAGGGCCTCTCTGACTCTGGGTGCGCACAGGGACCGAGGGTGGAAGGGCCTCTCTGACTCTGTGTGCGCACAGGGAGCGAGGGTGGAAGGGCCTCTCTGACTCTGGGTGCGCACAGGGAGCGAGGTTGGAAGGGCCTCTCTGACTCTGGGTGCGCACAGCGAGCGAGGGTGGAAGGGCCTCTCTGACTCTGGGTGCGCACAGGGACCGAGGTTGGAAGGGCCTCTCTGACTCTGGGTGCGCACAGGGACCGAGGGTGGAAGGGCCTCTCTGACTCTGTGTGCGCACAGGGAGCGAGGGTGGAAGGGCATCTCTGACTCTGGGTGCGCACAGCGAGCGAGGGTGGAAGGGCCTCTCTGACTCTGGGTGCGCACAGCGAGCGAGGGTGGAAGGGCCTCTCTGACTCTTGGTGTGCACAGGGACCGAGGTTGGAAGGGCCTCTCTGACTCTGGGTGCGCACAGGGACCGAGGGTGGAAGGGCCTCTCTGACTCTGTGTGCGCACAGGGAGCGAGGGTGGAAGGGCCTCTCTGACTCTGGGTGCGCACAGGGGCCGAGGGTGGAAGGGCCTCTGACTCTCGGTGTGCACAGGGAGCGAGGGTGGAAGGGCCTCTCTGACTCTGGATGCACACAGGGTCAGAGGGTGGAAGGGCCTCTCTGATTCTGGGTGCGCACAGGGAGCGAGGGTGGAAGGACCTCTCTGACTCTGGGTGCGCTCAGGGAGCGAGGGTGGAAGGGCCTCTCTGACTCTGGGTGCGCACAGGGAGCGAGGGTGGAAGGGCCTCTGACTCTCGGTGTGCACAGGGAGCAAGGGTGGAAGGGCCTCTCTGACTCTGGATGCACACAGGGTCAGAGGGTGGAAGGGCCTCTCTGATTCTGGGTGCGCACAGGGAGCGAGGGTGGAAGGACCTCTCTGACTCTGGGTGCGCTCAGGGAGCGAGGGTGGAAGGGCCTCTCTGACTCTGGGTGCGCACAGGGAGCGAGGGTGGAAGGGCCCCCTGCTGCACCGAGCTTGGACCTAACTCTATTCTTGAAGGTGAAAGAGAGGGGGGGGCAAGTCTGCACAGATGGAACCCTGCCCCCTAAGAAATTGACTCATTTGTGTCCTAGAAGTGGCGCAGTGCAATCTCATAGATTTCACTGCGTCACTTCTACAACCCTTTCTTGCGTCAATACGCCCCACTTGCATACATTATACCTGGTGCAGGTATAATGTGGCGCAGGGGTTTACAAAGTGACGCATCTACCTAGATGCGTCACTTTGTAAATATGGCGCAACAAGGCGCATTTTTTACGTCACTGGTGCGTCACAAAAAGTGACGCACCGGGGCCGTAAAAGTGACGCACAGCCTCATAAATGAGGCCCAGGGTGTTGTAGAGAGCTGGGTGGTGCGTATCACCGGGGCACAAGTGAGGATACACGTGGGTGGATATTGTCCAACCACTGTTTTCCTAGGAGGGAGACCATTCAACCTGCAACAAAGTTGGGCCCTACTGAAATATACTGAATGTGTCCCGATGTAATTTGCTGCCACCGGTACTTGTTCAGCGGTGCGTTCACATTGTTTGCTTTCTACTCTGAGCAGCAAAGTGCAGGCAGCAAGGGGGCTTTCTTATGGTAGATTCCAGCTCGGTCAAAAACAAAGGGCAATTTTAAGGGGCCATCAGCCCTCCTTTTCTTCCAGTAGGACCCTGGCTGGGGGCTACCTTGGGCCTAACACCTAGAAGCCTATTTAATGGAGGGCAAACCTATAGAATATAGGGTGTCAGAACGCTTTACATCGCATACATTATACATTGACAATAAATTACACAAGTATGTAAAGCAATGTACAAGATGGGCTACAGAAGGCAAATAGGGTTACAAGGTGTAGGAGTTACACACCGCCTTACCGGTAGTCATAGTGTTAAGAGTGCATGGCTGCAGTACTTATTTTGTAAAAAAAAAGCAAATAGGACTATCGTCCGCAGGCCACCGCAGCGTGCACCACACAATGCACCTGCCAGCGCTGTCAATGACAGAACCAACACAACTTCTAATCATCACATTTCTAAAATTCAGACTATTCCAGGCCCCCAAAGCTATACGAATGGCTTGGGCGTTAGGTGTTAGTCATGTTTAATTTATATTGAATTAATAATCAACTGTTCTTGTGCTCTTTTCTAAATTAGACAAACAGCACCACCATGTGGCAGACTGTCATAAGTGCCGACAATTAAGTGTAGGTGCTGAGCACCAGAAACCACTGGCTCAAGTTAAGCACTGCTTGGCTGAAAGAAAACATGAAGTCAGAATTTTGTAATTCTGTGCTTTGGGTTGTCTGTACTAATAAGTCTTGATGACTGCCCAATGAACCACTTTTTACCAGTCATATAATAACAAAATATTGAGAAAAAAAAGCTCTAAACGAGGACCACTGGAATTATGCTGCAGTGGAGGACAAAATTATGCGTCAGGGTTGATTAAATTATGTAGCAATAAAATGCAAATTATGCAGTGTAATGTGGCATTTTGTGATAGCATTACTTCATTATTTTGTCATTTCTACTCCTGGTAATATTGTCTAGAAATATTCTGTCACCAATAGTACCAGTTTAATATCCAAATGCAGCAACAAACACCTGAAAGATGGTGGGAGTTCAGCTATAGGTTTCGGTTGTACAGTATGCGGCGCTCACACAGTGCTGGCCGGAGTGGTGATGATGGATAGAATTCAAGAAGGTTTAAACGGTGCAGACGGATGTATGACGTTACAACGCATACTTTTACTCCGCATACCATTACAACGCGGTATTTACAACGAATACCGTTACAACGCATAGCGCTTAGAGGTGCTGGATAGTGGTAAGTATAATTTTCTATTCCAACTCCAGTCCCCGTGGACACTAGGGAAGGTGTTGGATAGAAAATTAAACTTATTCCCTATCCTAGAGCGCCCCCCAGCGCAATGCGTTGTAATGGTATGCGTTGTAATGGTAGCGTTGTAGTGGTAGTGCGGAGTAAAAATTGCGTTGTAACAGGTGTATACCGGTGCAGACAGTATAGAGGGAAACCTAAAAGCCTCTCAAAAGTGAGCCAGCATAAAGATGCCTGGACACTTGTACAAACTACACACAGGTACTATGCACACGTATGGTAGAGCCGTATCATGTGATACGATGGTTATAGCCAAAGAGAAGCATCAAATAACATTAATGAGTTCAGAATGGTCAGTTGATAAGTTCAGTGTTGGTCTTTATTTCTTAGTCTTGTTTTGACATACGCCAGCCGACACGTGTTTCATCAACAGGATACAACCTGTGACTCATCAGGGCTGAAAGGGCGCGACGAATATCAGAGAATCGGGTTTGAAAGGTTCCTTGGATATAAAGGGATCGACGTCCGCATGTGTAATCGCTGGACGTCACGCCGCCAAGCAGTGAAGTGTTGCTTCTGCGGGTGGTACTTATGAATGAAGGAAACGCTCCCAAGCCGGGGTCTGGCGGTGGATAATGGAAAAGATAGACCAATAAATGAAAATGAAAGCTGACCAATCAATATGTGTGAATTACCTTCCATTGCACAAGGACATGTGGCACCTAATATTTTAGAAACCTTTGGTTTGTTTCGGCTTAAAAACGCTTTTTTTCTAAAATCTTTAGATTATGCAGCAGTTGATGGATTATGTGGAGGGTGCAGCAAATCCATAATTATGTGGAAACAGCTGCAGCTGTGGAATCATGCAAACCCAATGGCCCTGGCTAAGCCCACGCCTTGCAGCTTGCACGCGGGTCCTCGATGCAGCTGGTTCATTGCCCAACCTGCTATATTAGGACTGCCATTTATGAACCGCAAGTAAAACTGTTAAAAGCACTTACCTATCTACCTCTCTTTGCAGAGCTGTTAATTCCATGAGGCAGGGAACTCAAATCCTACACTTAACCCCTTCGGCGCTGATGACAAAGCCAGCTCGTCATGGGCGTTACCTGCGCTACGCGGATGACGAGCTGGCTTTGTCATACACAGCGCGATTTTCAAAAATCAGCACACAGCGGGAAAACGCGGTAGCGCGGTAGAGGTTAAGTACTGATTAGCTTTCATTTGTTAAATCTTGTAATGCAATCAACTCTACTCATGGTGGGCCTGCTAATGTGGAAGCTCCTAAGATCTGATTTCCCTTCTTGTGATGTCACTTCTTGTGAGGTCACGGGCAGTGATGCCACTTCCTGTGACATCACATGCGATGCCATGCACCGTAATATCACTTGCATACTGCCTAACTTGGTTAGTCCTCCCACTTCTTTTTTAGTGACTTGTGCGCTGCATAGCACTGCTAATTCAGACCACAGTCTGAGGTCTCCCTTCACCCAAAGAAACTGGTGTCCCAGCGAGATTACTGAAAAACAAGAAGTAACAGCAACACAAAGATAGCAGGAGGGACTGCATTGTGGCCCCTGGCTAGATCCCTTCATGGACCATCACCAGCTGTGAGGCCTTGAACTTGGAGCATTAACCTGCATCTTGGAAAACCCTCAGCTGGTGTTTGAAGCTCACCTGCATTTAACTTCCCCACTGTGATGCTAGCCTAAGTGCTCTCATCTCAGCCCCTTGGCTGGTGGCCATTAACTGCTATGCAAAACCAACACTTGATGGACAGAATGCAGAACAATGTCATACATTCACCCCAGTACAGAGATCTGGGCCTTAATGCATCGTTTTTTTTGCACTCCACACCACCCCAGTCAGACATGGCCATCTGCAAATCAGCCTTGACCCTGTGCCTCATGGGAACAGTCCAGCCCGAACTGCCATTAACTGCTATGAACTGCTGACCATGAACCAGTTTTCCACTCTCTTATTTGTTAAAGGTCCTGCAGTTACATTTGCATTAAGGACTGTCACTGACAATGGTGGTAGGCAACCGAATACCATCACCCACTTTCAACAGTAGTAGTTGGTGCCCTGAGTCTCAGAACTCATAGAGTGTGCAAGAACTCCCTCAACTAATCCAAGAATTGCCTGATGATTACCATGGCCCCAACTTTTCCCGCTGTTGCAGGGATTCTGCTCAGGAACAGATATATGCCTGGGACCGTAGCACATCAGTATGTAGGTGTTGAGTCATCGTACCACCTCAGTATCTATAAGTCAGACTCGGACTAGCTGTTGTGCCTCACTTTCCCTCCTAACCCTACTAGAGAAGCAAGGGAATTTGCATCCCAGAACACAACACTTAGGACACCCCGTTCCGCTCTCTCACACACTTGTCCAAAATAAGATAAAAAAGAGACACAAAGAAAGTTTAGAATATTTATTTAAAGTATTGTTCTCTGAAATGCAGTGTTCGTGCCACAATTAGAAAGCAAATGCATACTAAAAATGGTCAATATACCATATACCATGAAAAGCCCTGTCATGCTATGAGACAGATTTGTCTAACCACCCTCCAGTTCTACTGATGGTAAATGATATCAAAGATATCTTGGTTTAGTGGCCGACCCTCTACCTTAGCATACACAGATGAACGCTCTACATCTCGGTGGATGCGGTGCTCTTGTCTCTGAACTCTCACTCCACATTTTTTCGGATACCAGTGCTCATATATTTGACAAGACATGTGTGCTCATAACCAACAGGTGCATTCTCGTGCTATGTCTAGGTGCTACTGCCTGACCGAAGTAAATAGCAGGGGCCATTAATGTTTGACCTTGTGTGTGGCGTGTAGACTAAATACCAGGAAAAGAAAAGAATGCGAAATAATATGCAGGTTCTGTGTGAAAATACAACGTGGCGCAAAGGCAAGCGTGCTTATATAGTAAAGTGTGCAAAGGAAAATGTGGTCTACAGCATGCACAATTAGGCTAACATAGGGAAAACTACAATGAGCCATGAAGGAAACACACGACACCAAAGCCCCCACTGTTCCTCCCACCAGCATGGATGCTGAGGGAGGTAGCATGATAGTTAAACTCTTCGGGCCCGATTCACAGAATGAACTTAAGACTCAATCCTAAACGTACTACTATTTTGGTATTCACAGAATGCACTTACTACTTTTGGCATTCACAGAATGATCTTACTACTTTTGGTATTCACATAAGCTAGGATTTTGTCTTAAGTTTGTCTTAAGACAAACTTAAGACAGACTTAAGACATACTTAAGACAGACTTCAGACAACATCCTAACTTAAGTCTGTTTTAAGTCTGTCTTAAGTTTGTCTTAAGACAAACTTAAGACAAAATCCTAACTTCTGTGAATACCAAAAGTAGTAAGTTCATTCTGTAAATACCAAAAGTAGTAAGTGCATTCTGTGAATACCAAAAGTAGTAAGTGCATTCTGTGAGTACCAAGATAGTAGTAAGTTTAGGATTGAGTCTTAAGTTCATTCTATGAATCGGGCCTTTTGTCCCCTCTCATGGGCCTTGTTAGCTGATGGGCCTCTGTTTTTCCTGTGTTGTTTGCTTCCTGTGTGTTTTGGTTCTAGTTATAATAATGCTGCATATAAGTACGAAAGTGTTTGAATTTCCCGCTGAAATGACTGCTAAGCCAGGATCAGTTTAACGGCTTGTAAGGCTTCGTCTAAGTGTGATCCATATAAACGTTGACTATTGAAGACCACGCCAATGACCTGTGAGTACACCTCTGGTTGGAAGGCGGTGCTGCTTACCCAGGGACATATCGTAAAGCTGCCCCTGATGCCATCTGTCTTAATGTGGTGTCAAACACATTTTCAGCCTCATGTGATAGTGCATGTGATGTGATTTTGCCTTCTCTGGAATTTTTTTTGACTTCTTCTTTATAAACCTCTTTGTCATAAAACTGTAAATGTCTTTCCAAAATTGTCTATCTATCTCATCAAGAATGCACTTGCATTAGATTGTTTATCGCTGCTGCAGGGCACACTCCAGCTCTCTTTCAGACTGCATCCCACCTCCTGTCCTCCATGTCCGTGGGCACCAGACGTGGGCACCAGACATGGGGTCCATGGAGTCCCTGGCCTACACCTGTTCGTTTACACTGCACCCAAGAACGCTGGCTCTGTTCGAGTCTGGGTTAGGAAGATGTAGGTGCTTTATAAGATGGTTTGTATTGTTTCCAGTTTTGTTATATGCTTTGATCCTGTCGTTGGATTTCTTACGCAGTTCATTTGTTCTCATTGGTAAATTTATTTTAAGCATCTCTATTACTAGCATGTAAAATCTATATATATATGGGGGCTTGTTCCATGTAAAGTGGTACATGCGTGACTCAGGGCTCTCATAAAGATTTACGAAGTCACGTTAAGCCACCCTGCGTGGCTTTAAGTGACTTAATAAACTATGAGTAAGCTAACACAGCGTCAATCGCTGCATCGATAGATGCATCGCAGCCCAAGAGATGTTCCATGGGCGTGTGGCTGCTGTTCCCGTGCAACACCCATGGAATTTAACGCGCGCCCCAGGTTTACAAAGTCATGTAAAACTGGGGAAGCGTCAAGTCCGTACGCATCCCAGGGTGAGATATAGCAAGGAGAAATATGTTTATTTCTCCTAGTTTTGTCCTTTTCTATTTGTGCTGCAATCTGCAGCACACACAGAAGGAGAAAAAGGTCTCTCACAATTGATTTCGCACAGGAAGGTGCCCCATCTTGCACAAAAACAATCCAGCCGACAACACCATGGTGCAAGGGTGCAGGGGTTGAAACAGCACCAGTGCCGGAGAAAGTACAGGAATGTGCTGTATTGCATAAATACAATGTATTCCTTCCATTTCACTTTGGCATAGGGCTGCCAAGCAAGGTGCCCTGATGCACTGCCCTACACCAAAATCCCATAAATGAGGCCCATTGCCTGCGTAGGACTGCATCTGGACTAAAAGTTCTGTTTGAAGCTAGAGGTCAACTGTGTCAAAGGAGGAGGTTTCCATCTTGACAATACCATCTTTGAAGATAGAGGGTTGCTCGTTGAAGAACATGATTTTGTTGACAACAATATTTTCTTTGTCGATGAAGATGATATCTTTGGTGTGAGAGTTGTTGTTGTGTCGCCGTCGATGCTGTTAGCTTCCATGGTGAAGGATCTTAGTGCCCCGTCTATACTTCATCAAGGTCATTGACAATGGTACAGTAAACGATGATGAAAGCGATGCTGTTTTTTCAGGCAATGAAATGTTATCCCCAGTCACAGACAGTGACAGTGACTCAATCAAGCATTCAATCTGACTGAGGATAATGTTCTGTTATGTCAGTTTTTTCCAACCCACAACAAATTGAAATACCGTTGAAATAACTTTATTCGGTAAAAAATTTCACCATAAAAGTATACAATTTATACGATACATTTTAAAATTGGAGATACATTAAGTAAATACCATAGTTCAATAAAATTTCATCATAAAAGTGTGCATTTTATACAGTACACATAAATAAGCTAAGGCCCAACAACCGTATATGCATGTAACCTCACATGACTGCACTATTACATATGATAGAATACAATTTAAAACCAATACCAAAGCCCATCAAAACATCCTACCCGAGAACCGGCTGGCTGTTAGGCGGGGTGGGGCTTCATCCTCCTCATACGTGTCAGCCATGCACTACCCAAATATTTAGCTACCCCGCATACCATAGCAATGGAGGACGTGTCAGTGCAAAGAACTCGTAGGGCCATTTTGTGGCATCTGAGACCCAGCCCCATACATAATGGTTTTAACCAAACCTTCCTGGCAACTTTATATGCGGGACAAGCAAAAAGGAAGTGCGCCACAGACTCATTTGGGGCAGCGCAGCCGGGGCAGGTGTTCGGTGGACCACCAGCGTTGGTCCACCCCGAGGTAAAATCATGCACCCGGAGGGTCCCAAACCAGAGTTTTAAATAAAGTGCTCTATCCAGAGGCTCTGATATAAGGTCAAGGAAAGGTTCCAATTTTCTTGACCATTTAAACTCTAAGAACCGCTCCGTGAGCAAGCCCCCTGCGCCACTACGTATTGCCTCTGCCTGAACCCAATTCCAGTACAGTTTCTTGATCACTAGTTTAGGGGGTGGCATTTGGCTCGCCCATGCATCACTCAGGCCCAGTTGCACAACCAACTGCCTCAAGTTGCTCAACCACCTAATCTTATTACTGGTATTGAGCAAAATAAGTTCGTCTAAAACAGCAGCATAGTTAGTGAGCTCACTAGTCCTTCTCAGCCGGACCCAAAATAGTAATGGGCGCAGCCATACTAAGTCTTTAAAGGAGCTTCTGCCCAAATCTAGCCGTAAGGGGATTAGCGGGGTAGAGACTGGGAGAGCCACCAGATCCCTCAAAAACTTATTTTCGGCTGAGACTAACTCCGAGACATTCTCGAACCCCCACAGCTCGGAGCCATATTGGTCGGCCGGTAGAATCTGTCCCTCATAGATTGCCAGAGCCGGTGCCACAGGTTTACTCACCGACTCCCGATGTTCTCTCAAGGTCACCCCTGACACTCTTTTGTGGCTGAGTAACATTTTGGCCAGGTGATCCTTCCAATTCATCCGACTATTTACCCGAACCCCCAGATAGTCGAAGGAATCTACCAGCTCCAGAGGTGCCCCATTGAGCGTGAAATTATTCTTGAATCTTTTGGAGGGTGAGAGGGCCATAAGCTTAGTTTTGGAGGTGTTAATGGTAAGTCCTCTATCCGTCCAAAAGGTGCTAAAATGGTGCAAGAGCTTTTGGAGGCCCACGGGGGTTTTAGAGATCAGTATGGTATCATCCGCGAAGAGTAGAGTGGGCGTTTTTTCCCCCGCCAGGATTGGCGCGTCTGCCTCCTCCTTTCTCAGATGGTCCACCACTCCGTTCACAAAGAGAGAGAAGAGGGTCGGCGCCATGACGCAACCCTGGCGGACTCCACTCCTCACGGGCACCCTGTCTGTCAATTGCCCCTGGGTGCCCCATCTAATCCTCGCATAATTCCCCTCGCGGAGCCTTACAATAAAACCCAAAAGAGGTCCAGGAAAGCCCATCTTCTCTAGCGTGTCCCACAACCTTGCTCGGGGGACCAGGTCAAATGCCGTCTTGAGATCTATGAAAGCCAGGTAGAGACTACCCTTATTGATGGTCACAGACTTCCAATCGATGGCAAGAAAGCGAAAGACCTGGTCCATCGTGCCCACCTTTTGACGGATCCTGCTTGGAAATGGGAGAGGACATGTTCCTCTTCCATCCAGATTCCTACTCTCGAGATGATGACCCTGCCAACCACCTTCTGAATCACGTCTATCAGACTGATGGGTCTGTAATTGGCAGGGTCATCTCTGGCCCCCTTTTTGAACACCGTGACCACCTCTGCCCCCCTCCATGAGTCTGGCACGGGTTGTCCCTTGGCAATCAGATTCATTATAAGGGCAATAAGTTTAGCCCAAGCTGTAGGATGTTCTAACAGAAGATCCCCTGGGATCCCGTCCGGGCCAGCCGCCTTCCTCGGGGTCAGATGAAATACCTGTAAATACACTATACAAATATTTAAAAAACATACCAGTAGTCAGGAAAGCCCAAATGAAGCACATTGTTTTGCAGTTTTGAAGTGCGATGGAAACTGTGGGACAGATTTACCAGGGACATTACTTGCTCTTGATTAATGCAAGTCATCGCAAGGCAACGCAAGTCGTTAACTTGGATTTACTAAGCGATGCAAAGCTACCTTGTGTTGCTCTGTGTGGTTTAGTATATCCAAAGTAAGGTAATGCGGTGCATATCACTGCTTCACGTTACCTTGCATTGGCGAGGGATTCCTTAGGTGGAGTAAGGGTTTTCCCATAAATCCACCCATGGTTTTGATGTGATCCCAAATTCACAAAGGTCTGTAAACCTGGGATTGCATTAACATGGTGCACCTCTCCAACCTAGACATAACAAGGAAACATATCTTAATTTCTCCATGTTTATTCCTCTTTGGATGCATGCTGCTTTCTGCACCACACATGCAAAGCAGAAAATGCCTTCCTGCACAAAAACAAGCCTGCCCATAATGCTGACACACTTGCACCATGACGCAAGGGTGCCTGTGATGACGCTGGACAGCACACAGTGTACCAGCGCTAGGAGTGAGTAGAAGTGGGCCATATATCATATACCCTCTCCTTTTCATGACCAGTATGAGAACTAATAGGGGTTTTTCAAGAAGCTGCTGCCCCCTCTCTGAGGTGCTGACCTGTGAATTGGATCAGGCAATTGTGGTTGACACAAGTATGTGGATATGAACAGGTGGTCGCTCAATAGATTTTGATTCTCCTCAATGCACAGATTTTTACTGTGGGCAAAGCAGGTAGCAGGAAGTCAAATAGAATAAATAAGAGTAGGCATTTCCACACTTGGTAAACTATGTAAATTTAACTCCGATCAAAGCTGCCCTTGCTGTTAATATAGATATTGTGCTTATTGGGAAACATATCTCAGAGGAGCAATCCTTCTGTGCATCTTTACATAGAATATTTTAGACTTGTGCTTATCTCTCCATCATGATCACTTGGTTACTCTGGTGTTTGTAAACACCATATCCACCTGTTTCTCTCCCTTTGAGTTGGTGGCTTCTCTGAAGGCACTTTTGCATCCATGTTTACGTCATTCATTTCTGGTTCATTGCTGGTTACCTGACTGACTGAATATTTATAAAGCTTACTATTGCCAGGGCTCCTTGGCGCTGAGGTGTGGGTACCCAGGAATCACTAACAGATCGAAAGCTTGGCAAAGAGCCATGTTTTTATCATTTTTCTAAAAAGAGTTCTGCTGAACTGTTGTCGTATCTGTACGGGGAGGAAGTTCCATAGTTTAGCTGCTTGTTATGAGAAACCCTATCCTCCCCAGTGGACTCTTCTTATCTTGGGGATACGTACCAGTCCAGCATTAGTGGACCTAAGACAGCGTAGTGGTACATACCAGGGAAATTGGAGTTGTATATCCGCCGCTCCTCCTCCATACAGAGCTTTATGCACTAGGCAGAGGGCCTTGAAATCCACTCCCCGATGAACTGGAAGCCAGTGGAGCCGCTTTATACTAGCGGACGTAGGATACTGTTTGGGTAGACCAAGCAATACACGAGCGGCTGTATTCTGAAGTGATTAAAGTTTGGAAATCTGCCATTTGCCAGCTCCCAAGTATAGAGCATTGCAATAATCTACTCTTGACAGAACTAAGGGTCCGACTACCAAGGGATGAAAGGAAGAATTTTACGCAGGACTTTCACCGTAAATAAGCAGGCCGGTGAATTTGTAGAGCGAGCGGTAGATCTTTATCAATCAGAAAGCCTAGATTCCTGGCCTTCGACACAGAGACAGGGCTTGTACTAGGCTTCGGGGGGCCACCATAGTTGGCTTCATACAGAGGATTTCTGACCAAACTCGACAACCTTGTTTTTTTCAGTGTTCAGCTTCAAAAAGTTGGAATTCATCTATGCCATCAGTGCCGTGAGGCAATTGCAGAACCGTTCAGCCATCATGTCCACACTTTACCTGTTGAATGTTGCATTACCCCTGGTGGTGCATTGCATTTTCAAGCTCCTATGCTATGGCAATGTCAGAACGCTTTTCAGAGAGCCACGGGGCATGCAGGACCTATTGGGCTTAACCATGGTGGTCGAGGCCTATTACTCCTGATGTCTCACGACCCGACCTACTATGTATCCCGTGCAACTGAGTCAAAAACCCCTTCTACAGCTGATTCTCAGTGATAGCTGTGGGTGAGCAGTCAAAGGCCCCCTGGGGCCGTGGGGGAAGTGTAGATCCAGGTAAGTGAAGCCTACTTATAGCTCAAAGTGCAAATAGTATGGACAATACATCAATGTCCAGTTAAATACTTCCTTTTTTTTCTAAAAGAAGTATGATATTTCCAATTCTACATATGCAAAGGAATAATGACAATACAATCTCCCCAGAGGTCGAGGCTCTAGGAGTTATCAGGCAAATCCCTGTCCCAGCCTCTTCCTTGTAATGTGCTCTTGGTAATTCCTCATTCACTGGTGGCAGCATCCAGGGAATACTCATTAATAGCCTTTTCTCAAGAGTTCTTCTTTGACTCTTCAGGAGTTAGTTAAACAGTGTCTATGGTGTTGTAGCACCTTTAGCAGTGAGTCCTTTGAGTCCAACAGGTCCAGTTCACATCTTAACCACTCCTGCAGCATGAGAACGTTCAGCTTCGCAATGGGTGTCCTCAATGCAAGCACCCGTGGCCCAAGCGCCAGCACCCGGCGGCGCATACTCTCTCAAGCGGTGCTGCGGACTTCTCGAGTTATCGGAGCCGATCCCAGGTAGCGAAGACGTGGTTAGTCAGGAAGAGGGGAATCCTTTTTTTGGCTCACAACTGGATCCTAGCGAGTGAACAGAGTCAACCACGGCGTCTTCTGCAGTCATCGGGGATCATGGTAAGAGACAGCTCTCTCTCAGGGCAGACTCGACCCGCTAAATGCAGCCTCCGGCTTTTCCTAGGGGGATGGCCC
Organism: Lissotriton helveticus; assembly: GCF_964261635.1. NCBI lineage: Eukaryota > Metazoa > Chordata > Amphibia > Caudata > Salamandridae > Lissotriton > Lissotriton helveticus. The sequence continues at coordinate 1,708,256,210 of NC_136069.1, read as the reverse complement.
ACTCTTCTTGTCATGTTGGTACTGGCAGCCCCTCCTGGCATACGGGTTAGCTTAAGTACTTGGTACATCGGTCGCAGACTCCTCTGATATAAACGCTACCACCATGTCTGTTAAGAGTCTCAGTGCTCCTTCAGCAGCCACTTTGCCGGTGAGCCTTCCTGGCATACAGGGCCATTGCATTTGGCAATATGGGCTTAGCAAGACCAGCCAGGCACTTAACAAGTGTCTCAGTCCGCGGTGGACCTCTCGTGACATATGGGGGGGTCAGGGAGGAATTATTTCTTAACTTCCTGGCAGGAGCTTAGTGAGGGTGCGGCGCCATCTGTGGTGTGCTCTCCAGTCCTCGGGGGTTAGGGTCAGTGCCAGTTCTCTTGCTGTGCGGACTCAAACCACCAAATGTAGTCTCAGTCTTTTCCTCAAGCAACAGCCCAAACTTATTTGCAACATAGGTACCGGCGGACCCTGCTGGCATACGGGGTTGTCGAAGTACTTGGTAAATCGGGTGCAGACTCCACTGGTGTAAACACCACGTTGTTACGAGTATGAGCGCTCCGTTAGCAGCAACCTTACCAGTGGCACCTCCTGGCATACAGGGTCACCGCAGTGTGTCAATACAGGCTTAGCAAGACTCGCACAGTGTTTAACACATGGCTCAGTCCACAGCAGTCCTCTCCTAGCATATGAAGTTCACTGACCTAACACTGCTCATGGGCACCGACCTGACCAGGGTACAGCCATTCCCTCACACCTCGCTAAGGGGCTCTCTGGAGGATACCAAACTGGACCGCACTCGCTCCAATGCTCTTGTCTTCCTCACAAGGCACACTAGTCTTTGCAAGCAGGCAGGCGCTGGTGCTCCAAGTTTCAGTCCTGGTTTTCTTTTCTTTTTTTGGGTGATGTCCCTTTATCCAGCAGGAGACTAGCAGACATTGCCCCCAGTCCTGGTCGCAGGCAGAAGTCTTGCAGAGCTTCCCCATCTCACGCAGCCCGTCTGGTTGCTTGGCAGATGCCAAATTATGGGACCTTTTTTATACTCGATTTAGGGTGTGAATCTTGGAAGTTGTATCTTGGAGTTCTGCTTCTATTGAAGTGTACATTTCTGCACCCCATTACCAAGTATTTCAACAACCCTGTATGCCAGGAGGGTCTGCCGGTACATTTCTTCTTTTCTTCTTTCCGCATGAAAGGCTTTCTGTCACAGCAGGGGAGACTTCAAAGCCGATTGATCCACAACAGAATTCATGGGAGTGACCAGAGTTCACACCTGCATTTCAGCCACAGAGATATGTGCATCAAATGGTTAATCCCAGGCCCCCAGTCCTTCACTTTATAATTCCCTTGTCAGCCCTAGATCCTTTCTGAGACGTGTCCAGGCTCATTCAAGAGCAACATTTTGAATTATAAAGGGAGAGTCTCTACCTCCAGTGTGTCCCCCCCAGCTCACAGGAATGCAGCAATACACAAATGTGTCTGGGAGACCCCTACCCTCCTCATGTCTTCACCATGCAGCCAACGGCTTCCCAAAATGGAGCCCAGGGTCCTCTATGTAATGTGTTGTTGCAGGCACAGGTAATGGTAATGGTGGTGAACACTCATCCATTATGCGGGAAATGAATTTAAAGCTCTATTTTTGACCGCATCGAAACAGTCTCTCTGATGGAGCGCAGAGGTGAGGCGGCCCCCTTCTTCACGCTAACTGCGCCAGTAAATGATATACATTATATATTTTTATTATTAAGTTCTCCTCATTGCACGTAAAATTGCTTTGTCTATGGTAGTCTTCTGGAATGAAGCCTGTCTGACCTCGACCACTGAGCGAGTTCTACTTTTGTTTATGTCCCTTTAAGCGCCATGATCCCTTCTCGGCTCAATAAAACACAAAGCTAATCAAGCCACCGAAGAAAGTTTCAGCTGAAGAAATCCTCTTCTCAAGCTCAACCTTTGTTCATTCAATAGCAACCATAGCATGACCAATTGCTGCATTCTAAATCTCCTTCTTCTCCTTTTCAGATGGATCCTACTGCTTATGTATGCTTCTGCATGTTGGCCCTTTGCCTTGTTGTTGGGTTTATCAGACATTCTCCCTAATCCTTCACTGAGTCAGCTTCTACACCAGCACCCTTATGTTCATGCCTTCCCTCGACCGGAAACCAGCTTCCAAGGACCGGTTTCTGGCATTCCATCCATCTGCAGCTCGGCTTGCTCGAATCCAGTGGCAAAGTGAGCAAGGGACTCACGTCTGAGCATACCCTGCCACACTTATGGCGGCCAAAAGCGGTACAAAAGGGGGTGGTAATGGACGGAGCATCTGAACCAATCAAACACTCACACCCAGTCAAAAGATCTGGGTTTAATCCATCACCGTTCTTTAGCCCACTCTGCCACCCCAGTTCAGAAATGGCTATATGCAGAACAGTCTGACCCTGTGCCTCATGGGAACAGTCCAGCCTGAACTGCCAAGCCATGCCTTCCCTGGACCGGAAACAAGCTTCCGAGGACCGGTTTCTTGCATTTCATCCGTCTTCAGCCCGGCTTGCTTGAATCCAGTGGCAAAGTGAGCAAGGGACTCACGTCTGAGCATACCCTGCCTACACCAGCACCAGCTTGCATAAGCAGTACTGCAGTGTTGTCCATAAGGGATGAACAGGCCACCGGTTCTGAGTGTGGGCTTCTGTGCACATTGTGACATCTCTCATAACCAGGGCCTCATTTACAATGAATTGGTGTAGGGCAGCACCACAAGTTTTTTTGCCGCACAGCCCTATGGCAATTTGAAAGGGCTGGAATGCCCTGTGTTTACACCATTCCTGTGCTTTCAGCCAGCACTAGTGCACAATTTGGTGCCTCGGGCCCACACAGGCACCCTTGCACCATGGTGCGATGGTGTCTGCAGTGTTGGCAGGATTGTTTTTGTGCAGAAAGAGGCACCTTCCTGCACACAAACAATCCATGGAGGTGTATTCCTCAGTCTGTGTGTGCTGCAGAATGCTGCACACATGGAAAGAGGATAAAACGAAGAGAAATGTAAGCATTTCTCCTAACTACGCCTGCTCTGGATCGGCATAGGGTATTGACGCTGTTGCGATGTTTCGGAACTCTGGGGCAGTGTCAATAACAATGGGTGTTATGTGGAAAAATCCACCACAACGTGGACTGCCTCCTTGATGCAGAGCATGATAACGCTTTCTACATATCTCTGCGGCCATGCAAAGTCATGCAGGGTGGCTCTGCGTCACCTAATATGTATGATTGAGAGGCTTACGCCACCGGAGAGTCAAAGGAAGGGATGTTCCGGTCGTGCAGGTCTCTCGTAAATAAACTCCTCCATCTTTCTACTTTAACACCTTCAGCGCGGCGCGAATTTTCGCGCTGTGCTGAAGGTTCTAAAAAACGGGCGGGCCCATGAAGGAACGGTTCCGTCATAAGCACAGCCCAACCGGCGCTCATGACGGAACCATTCCGTCACAAGCATCGAAGGGGTTATTGACCGCTTCCAATACCAGAGCGTAGGTTTGCCTCTTAGTTTTACAAACAAATAACTTGTGTGGTTCTTTGAATCAACTGCCTTCAGCAGTGCCTAATTTGAGCTGGGGGTTGCCTGTGGGGGCCACCGCCACTTATCTGTCTGCTTCAGACACTTCCAGAGAACAATAGAGGGAAAAAAACCAACTGGGAAAGACCCATGTAAAGAAAGACGAGAACATTGTTGCAAAGGGAGTAATCTCGAACTTGTAAGAGTGAGCTAAACGGGCAGGGAGTGCCTGGCGGTGGATTGAAGAGGCTTGAGGTGGATTTAACCCCTTGACCGCGGCGAAAATTCCGCTGCGGTGCGGGTGATTTACGATGTGGGCGTGGTTCGGAGGGCCCCCGGCCGTCCTCCGCACACGCCCACCGTAACGCATGGAAGGGGTTAAGACTATCCGCCTTGGTATTCTGTGTGCTAACATATAATAGCAGCAGCTGTATGCTTTAGGTTTTGAACAGAGTTCTGGGTACCGACACTCTTTCTTTTCCGAATTAATTTCCTGCCAGCTGTCTTGTGAGTGTGCCAGGTATGTGTTTGTTCTGCCTGTTGTTATAAGTGGAACAGCCCTGTGTTTGTCTTGACGAACTTGTTTTTATATGGGGTGGCGACACGCAATGGAAGGCAGGGGAGATGGCGGTATACAGATGTGCTCCTGGTGAAAGGGTTCAGGCAGACACTGAAAGTGAAGTTATCCAGGGGCTGAAGTAGGCTGACCCATTGCCAATCTGTAGGCTGTAGTGGGAGGAAGCAAAATATGAGTGACAAAAGAAAAGACCAATGGATGAAGAGTGGCAGCTGAAAGCCCCTTTATGAAAGTATATTCTAAATGTAAATGTAGTAAAATCAAAAGGTCTTGGCAACGCCAAGACCTAATAAAGATGGACACCTAATGGAATGTAGCAACTGCCAGGACACAATATTATTATTATTATTATTATTATTATTATTATTATTATTATTAGTATCATCATATCATTATATTATTATTATTATTATTATTAGTATTATTAGTATTATTATCATCATATCATTATAGCATTATTATTATTGTTATTAATATTATTATTACTATTATTATTATTATTATTATCATCATCATATCATTTTATCATTATTATTATTATTATTATTATTAATATTAGTATTATTATCATTATCATCATATGATTATATCATTATTATTAATATTAATATTATCATTATTATTATGATTATTATCATTGTATCATTATTATGATTGCATATTTTTCAGCAAATGTGCACTCTCGTCTCGGAAGGTGAGTTTGCAGTGACTGGTGGCATGAACGAAGAACTGAGATCGCATGTTTCTTTCATTCGCATTCCTGCTCCCAGCGGCCCCATGCATTAGTGCGTGATCTTAGGCAGCTGTTGTTTCTTCATGGATGTATTATATCTCCTGACACTGCTGAGGGGTCATTAAATCAGATAAGAATAGCTGTACCCAAAGTCCTCTGAATCCTGCAGCAAATCTTTGTGCTTTATGGGGGGCAGGGCCGGAAAAACATTGTCGTTGGGGCCCTGGCCAGGAACTCCGTTCTCCGGGTAGGAATTAGGGTTTGCTTTTTGAAACTTTATCCAGGATTCCAGAAGTCTACACAGATAGAAAAAGAGAAGCAAATTAACCAAATGAACCTGAGAGAGAGGCAGGCGCTGACAAATGAGAGAGATGCAGGCCCTGACAAATGAGAGCGATGCAGGCACTGACAAATGAGAGCGATGCAGGCACTGACAAATGAGAGAGATGCAGGCACTGACAAATGAGAGAGATGCAGGCACTGACAAATGAGAGCGATGCAGGCACTGACAAATGAGAGAGATGCAGGCACTGACAAATGAGAGCGATGCAGGCACTGACAAATGAGAGAGATGCAGGCACTGACAAATGAGAGAGATGCAGGCACTGACAAATGAGAGAGATGCAGGCACTGACAAATGAGAGAGGTGCAGGCACTGACAAATGAGAGAGGTGCAGGCACTGACAAATGAGAGCAATGCAGGCACTGACAAATGAGAGAGATGCAGGCACTGACAAATGAGATCGATGCAGACACTGAAAAATGAGAGAGATGCAGGCACTGACAAATGAGAGCAATGCAGGCACTGACAAATGAGAGAGATGCAGGCACTGACAAATGAGAGAGATGCAGGCACCGACAAATAAGAGCGATGCAGGCACTGACAAATGAGAGAGATGCAGGCACTGACAAATGAGATCGATGCAGACACTGAAAAATGAGAGAGATGCAGGCACTGACAAATGAGAGCAATGCAGGCACTGACAAATGAGAGAGATGCAGGCACTGACAAATGAGAGAGATGCAGGCACCGACAAATAAGAGCGATGCAGGCACTGACAAATGAGAGAGATGCAGGCACTGACAAATGAGAGCGATGCAGGCACTGACTGGCAAATGAGAGAGATGCAGGCACTGACTAATGAGAGCAATGCAGGCACTGACTAATGAGAGAGGTGCAGCCACTGACAAATGAGAGTGATGCAGGCACCGACAAATGAGAGAGATGCAGGCACTGACAGGCAAATGAGAGAGATGCAGGCACTGACTAATGAGAGAGATGCAGGCACTGACTAATGAGAGAGATGCAGGCACTGACAAATGAGAGCGATGCAGGCACTGACTGGCAAATGAGAGAGATGCAGGCACTGACAAATGAGAGTGATGCAGGCACTGACAAATGAGAGCGATGCAGGCACTGACAAATGAGAGAGATGCAGGCCCTGACAAATGAGAGAGATGCAGGCACTGACAAATGAGAGAGATGCAGGCACTGACAAATGAGAGAGGTGCAGGCACTGACAAATGAGAGCAATGCAGGCACTGACAAATGAGAGAGATGCAGGCACTGACAAATGAGATCGATGCAGACACTGAAAAATGAGAGAGATGCAGGCACTGACAAATGAGAGCAATGCAGGCACTGACAAATGAGAGAGATGCAGGCACTGACAAATGAGAGAGATGCAGGCACCGACAAATAAGAGCGATGCAGGCACTGACAAATGAGAGAGATGCAGACACTGACAAATGAGATCGATGCAGACACTGAAAAATGAGAGAGATGCAGGCACTGACAAATGAGAGCAATGCAGGCACTGACAAATGAGAGAGATGCAGGCACTGACAAATGAGAGAGATGCAGGCACCGACAAATAAGAGCGATGCAGGCACTGACAAATGAGAGAGATGCAGGCACTGACAAATGAGAGCGATGCAGGCACTGACTGGCAAATGAGAGAGATGCAGGCACTGACTAATGAGAGCGATGCAGGCACTGACTAATGAGAGAGGTGCAGCCACTGACAAATGAGAGCGATGCAGGCACCGACAAATGAGAGAGATGCAGGCACTGACAGGCAAATGAGAGAGATGCAGGCACTGACTAATGAGAGAGATGCAGGCACTGACTAATGAGAGAGATGCAGGCACTGACAAATGAGAGCGATGCAGGCACTGACTGGCAAATGAGAGAGATGCAGGCACTGACAAATGAGAGTGATGCAGGCACTGACAAATGAGAGCGATGCAGGCACTGACAAATGAGAGAGATGCAGGCACTGACTGGCAAATGAGAGAGATGCAGGCACTGACAAATGAGAGTGATGCAGGCACTGACAAATGAGAGCGATGCAGGCACTGACTAATGAGAGAGGTGCAGCCACTGACAAATGAGAGCGATGCAGGCACTGACAAATGAGAGAGATGCAGGCACTGACTGGCAAATGAGAGAGATGCAGGCACTGACAAATGAGAGAGATGCAGGCACTGACAAATGAGAGCGATGCAGGCACTGACAAATGAGAGCGATGCAGGCACTGACTAATGAGAGAGGTGCAGCCACTGACAAATGAGAGCGATGCAGGCACTGACAAATGAGAGAGATGCAGGCACTGACAAATAAGAGAGATGCAGGCACTGACAAATGAGAGCGATGCAGGCACTGACAAATGAGAGAGATGCAGGCACTGACAAATGAGAGAGATGCAGGCACTGACAAATGAGAGCGATGCAGGCACTGACTAATGAGAGAGATGCAGGCACTGACTAATGAGAGAGATGCAGGCACTGACAAATGAGAGAGATGCAGGCACTGACAAATGAGAGAGATGCAGGCACTGACAAATGAGAGCGATGCAGGCACTGACAAATGAGAGCGATGCAGCCACTGACAAATGAGAGAGGTTCAGGCACTGACTAATGAGAGAGATGCAGGCACTGACAAATGAGAGAGATGCAGGCACTGACAAATGAGAGAGATGCAGGCACTGACAAATGAGAGAGATGCAGGCACTGACAAATGAGAGCGATGCAGGCACTGACAAATGAGAGCGATGCAGGCACTGACAAATGAGAGAGATGCAGGCACTGACAAATGAGAGAGATGCAGGCACTGACAAATGGGAGAGAGGCAGGCACTGACAAATGAGAGAGATGCAGGCACTGACAAATGAGAGAGATGCAGGCACTGACAAATGAGAGAGAGGCAGGCACTGACAAATGAGAGAGATGCAGGCACTGACAAATGAGAGAGATGCAGGCACTGACAAATGGGAGAGAGGCAGGCACTGACAAATGAGAGAGATGCAGGCACTGACACATGAGAGAGATGCAGGCACTGACAAATGAGAGAGATGCAGGCACTGACAAATGAGAGAGGTGCAGGCACTGACAAATGAGAGCAATGCAGGCACTGACAAATGAGAGAGATGCAGGCACTGACAAATGAGATCGATGCAGACACTGAAAAATGAGAGCGATGCAGGCACTGACAAATGAGAGAGATGCAGGCACTGACAAATGAGAGAGATGCAGGCACTGACAAATGAGAGAGATGCAGGCACCGACAAATAAGAGCGATGCAGGCACTGACAAATGAGAGAGATGCAGGCACTGACAAATGAGATCGATGCAGACACTGAAAAATGAGAGAGATGCAGGCACTGACAAATGAGAGCAATGCAGGCACTGACAAATGAGAGAGATGCAGGCACTGACAAATGAGAGAGATGCAGGCACCGACAAATAAGAGCGATGCAGGCACTGACAAATGAGAGAGATGCAGGCACTGACAAATGAGAGCGATGCAGGCACTGACTGGCAAATGAGAGAGATGCAGGCACTGACTAATGAGAGCGATGCAGGCACTGACTAATGAGAGAGGTGCAGCCACTGACAAATGAGAGCGATGCAGGCACCGACAAATGAGAGAGATGCAGGCACTGACAGGCAAATGAGAGAGATACAGGCACTGACTAATGAGAGAGATGCAGGCACTGACTAATGAGAGAGATGCAGGCACTGACAAATGAGAGCGATGCAGGCACTGACTGGCAAATGAGAGAGATGCTGGCACTGACAAATGAGAGTGATGCAGGCACTGACAAATGAGAGTGATGCAGGCACTGACAAATGAGAGAGATGCAGGCACTGACTGGCAAATGAGAGAGATGCAGGCACTGACAAATGAGAGTGATGCAGGCACTGACAAATGAGAGCGATGCAGGCACTGACTAATGAGAGAGGTGCAGCCACTGACAAATGAGAGCGATGCAGGCACTGACAAATGAGAGAGATGCAGGCACTGACTGGCAAATGAGAGAGATGCAGGCACTGACAAATGAGAGAGATGCAGGCACTGACAAATGAGAGCGATGCAGGCACTGACAAATGAGAGCGATGCAGGCACTGACTAATGAGAGAGGTGCAGCCACTGACAAATGAGAGCGATGCAGGCACTGACAAATGAGAGAGATGCAGGCACTGACAAATAAGAGAGATGCAGGCACTGACAAATGAGAGCGATGCAGGCACTGACAAATGAGAGAGATGCAGGCACTGACAAATGAGAGAGATGCAGCCACTGACAAATGAGAGCGATGCAGGCACTGACAAATGAGAGAGATGCAGGCACTGACTAATGAGAGAGATGCAGGCACGGACAAATGAGAGAGATGCAGGCACTGACAAATGAGAGAGATGCAGGCACTGACAAATGAGAGCGATGCAGGCACTGACAAATGAGAGCGATGCAGGCACTGACAAATGAGAGAGGTGCAGGCACTGACTAATGAGAGAGATGCAGGCACTGACAAATGAGAGAGATGCAGGCACTGACAAATGAGAGAGATGCAGGCACTGACAAATGAGAGAGATGCAGGCACTGACAAATGAGAGAGATGCAGGCACTGACAAATGAGAGCGATGCAAGCACTGACAAATGAGAGCGATGCAGGCACTGACAAATGAGAGCGATGCAGGCACTGACAAATGAGAGAGATGCAGGCACTGACAAATGGGAGAGAGGCAGGCACTGACAAATGAGAGAGATGCAGGCACTGACAAATGAGAGAGATGCAGGCACTGACAAATGAGAGAGAGGCAGGCACTGACAAATGAGAGAGATGCAGGCACTGACAAATGAGAGAGATGCAGGGACTGACAAATGAGAACGATGCAGACACTGAAAAATGAGAGAGATGCAGGCACTGACAAATGAGAGCAATGCAGGCACTGACAAATGAGAGAGATGCAGGCACTGACAAATGAGAGAGATGCAGGCACCGACAAATAAGAGCGATGCAGGCACTGACAAATGAGAGAGATGCAGGCACTGACAAATGAGATCGATGCAGACACTGAAAAATGAGAGAGATGCAGGCACTGACAAATGAGAGCAATGCAGGCACTGACAAATGAGAGAGATGCAGGCACTGACAAATGAGAGAGATGCAGGCACCGACAAATAAGAGCGATGCAGGCACTGACAAATGAGAGAGATGCAGGCACTGACAAATGAGAGCGATGCAGGCACTGACTGGCAAATGAGAGAGATGCAGGCACTGACTAATGAGAGCGATGCAGGCACTGACTAATGAGAGAGGTGCAGCCACTGACAAATGAGAGCGATGCAGGCACCGACAAATGAGAAAGATGCAGGCACTGACTGGCAAATGAGAGAGATGCAGGCACTGACTAATGAGAGAGATGCAGGCACTGACTAATGAGAGAGATGCAGGCACTGACAAATGAGAGAGATGCAGGCACTGACTGGCAAATGAGAGAGATGCAGGCACTGACAAATGAGAGTGATGCAGGCACTGACAAATGAGAGCGATGCAGGCACTGACAAATGAGAGAGATGCAGGCACTGACTGGCAAATGAGAGAGATGCAGGCACTGACAAATGAGAGTGATGCAGGCACTGACAAATGAGAGCGATGCAGGCACTGACTAATGAGAGAGGTGCAGCCACTGACAAATGAGAGCGATGCAGGCACTGACAAATGAGAGAGATGCAGGCACTGACTGGCAAATGAGAGAGATGCAGGCACTGACAAATGAGAGAGATGCAGGCACTGACAAATGAGAGCGATGCAGGCACTGACAAATGAGAGCGATGCAGGCACTGACTAATGAGAGAGGTGCAGCCACTGACAAATGAGAGCGATGCAGGCACTGACAAATGAGAGAGATGCAGGCACTGACAAATAAGAGAGATGCAGGCACTGACAAATGAGAGCGATGCAGGCACTGACAAATGAGAGAGATGCAGGCACTGACAAATGAGAGAGATGCAGGCACTGACAAATGAGAGCGATGCAGGCACTGACAAATGAGAGAGATGCAGGCACTGACTAATGAGAGAGATGCAGGCACGGACAAATGAGAGAGATGCAGGCACTGACAAATGAGAGAGATGCAGGCACTGACAAATGAGAGCGATGCAGGCACTGACAAATGAGAGCGATGCAGGCACTGACAAATGAGAGAGGTGCAGGCACTGACTAATGAGAGAGATGCAGGCACTGACAAATGAGAGAGATGCAGGCACTGACAAATGAGAGAGATGCAGGCACTGACAAATGAGAGAGATGCAGGCACTGACAAATGAGAGAGATGCAGGCACTGACAAATGAGAGCGATGCAGGCACTGACAAATGAGAGCGATGCAGGCACTGACAAATGAGAGAGATGCAGGCACTGACAAATGAGAGAGATGCAGGCACCGACAAATAAGAGCGATGCAGGCACCGACAAATGAGAGAGATGCAGGCACTGACAAATGAGAGAGATGCAGGCACTGACAAATGGGAGAGAGGCAGGCACTGACAAATGAGAGAGATGCAGGCACTGACAAATGAGAGAGATGCAGGCACTGACAAATGAGAGAGATGCAGGCACTGACAAATGAGAGAGATGCAGGCACTGCCAAATGGGAGAGAGGCAGGCACTGACAAATGAGAGAGATGCAGGCACTGACACATGAGAGAGATGCAGGCACTGACAAATGAGAGAGAGGCAGGCACTGACAAATGAGAGAGATGCAGGCACTGACAAATGAGAGAGATGCAGGCACTGACAAATGGGAGAGAGGCAGGCACTGACAAATGAGAGAGATGCAGGCACTGACACATGAGAGAGATGCAGGCACTGACAAATGAGAGCGATGCAGGCACTGACAAATGAGAGCGATGCAGGCACTGACAAATGAGAGAGATGCAGGCACTGACAAATGGGAGAGAGGCAGGCACTGACAAATGAGAGAGATGCAGGCACTGACAAATGAGAGAGATGCAGGCACTGACAAATGAGAGAGATGCAGGCACTGACAAATGGGAGAGAGGCAGGCACTGACAAATGAGAGAGATGCAGGCACTGACAAATGAGAGAGATGCAGGCACTGACAAATGAGAGAGATGCAGGCACTGACAAATGAAAGAGAGGCAGGCACTGACAAATGAGAGAAATGCAGGCACTGACAAATGAGAGAGATGCAGGCACTGACAAATGAGAGAGAGGCAGGCACTGACAAATGAGAGAGATGCAGGCACTGACAAATGAGAGAGATGCAGGCACTGACAAATGAGAGAGAGGCAGGCACTGACAAATGAGAGAGATGCAGGCACCGACAAATGAGAGCGATGCAGGCACCGAAAAATGAGAGAGATGCAGGCACTGACAAATGGGAGAGAGGCAGGCACTGACAAATGGGAGAGAGGCAGGCACTGACAAATGAGAGAGATGCAGGCACTGACAAATGAGAGAGATGCAGGCACTGACAAATGAGAGAGATGCACGCACTGACAAATGAGAGCGATGCAGGCACTGACAAATGAGAGAGATGCAGGCACTGACTGGCAAATGAGAGAGATGCAGGCACTGACAAATGAGAGAGATGCAGGCACTGACAAATGAGAGCGATGCAGGCACTGACAAATGAGAGCGATGCAGGCACTGACAAATGAGAGCGATGCAGGCACTGACAAATGAGAGAGATGCAGGCACTGACAAATGAGAGAGATGCAGGCACTGACAAATGAGAGCGATGCAGGCACTGACAAATGAGAGAGATGCAGGCACTGACAAATGAGAGAGATGCAGGCACTGACTAATGAGAGAGATGCAGGCACTGACTAATGAGAGAGATGCAGGCACTGACAAATGAGAGAGATGCAGGCACTGACAAATGAGAGAGATGCAGGCACTGACAAATGAGAGCGATGCAGGCACTGACAAATGAGAGAGATGCAGGCACTGACAAATGAGAGCGATGCAGGCACTGACAAATGAGAGAGATGCAGGCACTGACAAATGAGAGAGATGCAGGCACTGACAAATGAGAGCGATGCAGGCACTGACAAATGAGAGAGATGCAGGCACTGACAAATGAGAGAGATGCAGGCACTGACAAATGGGAGAGAGGCAGGCACTGACAAATGAGAGAGATGCAGGCACTGACAAATGGGAGAGATGCAGGCACTGACAAATGAGAGAGATGCAGGCACTGACAAATGAGAGAGATGCAGGCACTGACAAATGAGAGAGATGCAGGCACTGACAAATGAGAGCGATGCAGGCACTGACAAATGGGAGAGAGGCAGGCACTGACAAATGAGAGAGATGCAGGCACTGACAAATGAGAGAGATGCAGGCACTGACAAATGAGAGAGATGCAGGCACTGACAAATTAGAGCGATGCAGGCACCTACAAATGAGAGCGATGCAGGCACTGACAAATGAGAGAGATGCAGGCACTGACAAATGGGAGAGAGGCAGGCACTGACAAATGAGAGAGATGCAGGCACTGACAAATGAGAGAGATGCAGGCACTGACAAATGAGAGAGATGCATGCACTGACAAATGAGAGCGATGCAGGCACTGACAAATGAGAGCGATGCAGGCACTGACAAATGAGAGAGATGCAGGCACTGACAAATGGGAGAGAGGCAGGCACTGACAAATGAGAGAGATGCAGGCACTGACAAATGAGAGAGATGCAGGCACTGACAAATGAGAGCGATGCAGGCACTGACAAATGAGAGAGATGCAGGCACTGACAAATGGGAGAGATGCAGGCACTGACAAATGAGAGAGATGCAGACACTGACAAATGAGAGAGGTGCAGGCACTGACAAATGAGAGAGATGCAGGCACTGACAAATGAGAGCGATGCAGGCACTGACAAATGAGAGCGATGCAGGCACTGACAAATGAGAGAGATGCAGGCACTGACAAATGAGAGAGATGCAGGCACTGACAAATGAGAGAGATGCAGGCACTGCCAAATGAGAGCGATGCAGGCACTGACAAATGAGAGCGATGCAGGCACTGACAATTGCGAGAGATGCAGGCACTGACAAATGAGAGAGATGCAGGCACTGACAAATGAGAGAGATGCAGGCACTGACAAATGAGAGAGATGCAGGCACTGACAAATGAGAGAGATGCAGGCACTGACAATTGCGAGAGAGGCAGGCACTGACAAATGAGAGCGATGCAGGCACTGACAAATGAGAGCGATGCAGACACTGACAATTGCGATAGATGCAGGCACTGACAAATGAGAGAGATGCAGGCACTGACAAATGAGAGAGATGCAGACACTGACAAATGAGAGAGGTGCAGGCACCGACAAATGAGAGAGATGTAGGCACTGACAAATGAGAGAGATGCAGGCACTGACAAATGAGAGAGATGCAGGCACTGATAAATGAGAGAGATGCAGGCACTGACTAATGAGAGAGATGCAGACACTGACAAATGAGAGAGATGCAGGCACTGACAAATGAGAGCGATACAGGCACTGACAAATCAGGGAGATGCAGGCACCGAAAAATGAGAGAGATGCAGGCACTGACAAATGAGAGAGATGCAGGCACTGACAAATGAGAGCGATGCAGACACTGACAAATGAGAGAGGTGCAGGCACTGACAAATGAGAGAGATACAGGCACTGACAAATGAGAGCGATGCAGGCACTGACAAATGAGAGCGATGCAGGCACTGACAAATGAGAACGATGCAGGCACTGACAAATGAGAGAGATGCAGGCACTGACAAATGAGAGAGATGCAGGCACTGACAAATGAGAATGATTCAGGCACTGACAAATGAGAGAGATGCAGGCACTGACAAATAAGAGAGAGGCAGGCACTGACAAATGAGAACGATGCAGGCACTGACAAATGAGAGAGATGCAGGCACTGACAAATAAGAGAGATGCAGGCACCAACAAATAAGAGCGATGCAGGCACTGACAAATGAGAGAGATGCAGGCACTGACAAATGAGAGAGATGCAGGCACTGACAAATGAGAGAGATGCAGGCACCGACAAATGAGAGAGATGCAGGCAACGACAAATAAGAGCGATGCAGGCACTGACAAATGAGAGAGATGCAGGCCCTGACAAATGAGAGAGGTGCAGGCACTGACAAATGAGAGCGATGCAGGCACTGACAAATGAGAGAGATGCAGGCAATGACAAATGAGAGAGATGCAGGCACTGACAAATGAGAGAGATGCAGGCACTGACAAATGAGAGAGATGCAGGCACTGACAAATAAGAGAGGTGCAGCCACTGACAAATAAGAGCGATGCAGGCACTGACAAATGAGAGAGATGCAGGCACCGACAAATGAGAGCGATGCAGGCACTGACAAATGAGAGAGATGCAGGCACTGACAAATAAGAGAGATGCAGGCACCGACAAATAAGAGCGATGCAGGCACTGACAAATGAGAGAGATGCAGGCACCGACAAATGAGAGCGATGCAGGCACTGACAAATGAGAGAGATGCAGGCACTGACAAATAAGAGAGATGCAGGCACTGACAAAGGAGAGAGATGCAGGCACCTACAAATGAGAGAGATGCAGGCACTGACTAATGAGAGAGATGCAGGCACTGACAAATAAGAGAGATGCAGGCACCGACAAATAAGAGCGATGCAGGCACTGACAAATGAGAAAGATGCAGGCACTGACAAATGAGAGAGGTGCAGGCACTGACAAATGAGAGAGATGCAGGCACTGACAAATAAGAGAGATGCAGGCACCGACAAATAAGAGCGATGCAGGCACTGACAAATGAGAGAGATGCAGGCACTGACAAATGAGAGAGGTGCAGGCACTGACAAATGAGAGAGATGCAGGCACCTACAAATGAGAGAGATGCAGGCACTGACTAATGAGAGAGATGCAGGCACTGACAAATAAGAGAGATGCAGGCACCGACAAATAAGAGCGATGCAGGCACTGACAAATGAGAGAGATGCAGGCACTGACAAATGAGAGAGGTGCAGGCACTGACAAACGAGAGAGATGCAGGCACTGACAAATAAGAGAGATGCAGGCACCGACAAATAAGAGCGATGCAGGCACTGACAAATGAGAGAGATGCAGGCACTGACAAATAAGAGAGGTGCAGGCATTGACAAATGAGAGAGATGCAGGCACCTACAAATGAGAGAGATGCAGGCACTGACAAATGAGAGAGATGCAGGCACTGACAAATAAGAGAGATGCAGGCACCGACAAATAAGAGCGATGCAGGCACTGACAAATGAGAGAGATGCAGGCACCGACAAATAAGAGCGATGCAGGCACCGACAAATGAGAGCGATGCAGGCACTGACAAATGAGAGAGATGCAGGCACTGACAAATGAGAGAGATGCAGGCACTGACAAATGAGAGAGATGCAGGCACTGACAAATGAGAGAGATGCATGCACTGAAAAATGAGAGTGATGCAGGCACTGACAAATGAGAGAGATGCAGGCACTGACTAATGAGAGAGATGCAGGCACTGACTAATGAGAGAGATGCAGGCACTGACTAATGAGAGAGATGCAGGCACCGACAAATGAGAGAGATGCAGGCACTGACAAATGAGAGTGATGCAGGCACTGACAAATGAGAGAGATGCAGGCACCGACAAATGAGAGAGATGCAGGCACTGACAAATGAGAGAGATGCAGGCACTGACAAATGAGAGAGATGCAGGCACTGAACAATGAGAGAGATGCAGGCACTGACAAATGAGAGAGATGCAGGCACTGACTAATGAGAGAGATGCAGGCACTGACTAATGAAAGAGATGCAGGCACTGACAAATGAGAGAGATGCAGGCACTGACAAATGAGAGCGATGCAGGCACTGACAAATGAGAGAGATGCAGGCACTGACAAATGAAAGCGATGCAGGCACTGACAAATGAGGGAGATGCTGGCACTGACAAATGAGAGCGATGCAGGCACTGACAATTGAGAGAGATGCAGGCACTGACAAATGAGAGAGATGCAGGCACTGACAAATGAGAGAGATGCAGGCACTGACAATTGAGAGAGATGCAGGCACTGACAAATGAGAGAGATGCAGGCACTGACAAATGAGAGCGATGCAGGCACTGACAAATGAGAGCGATACAGGCACTGACAAATGAGAGAGATGCAGGCACTGACAAATGAGAGAGATGCAGGCACTGACAAATGAGAGATGCAGGCACTGACAATTGAGAGAGATGCAGGCACTGACAATTGCAAGAGATGCAGGCACTGACAAATGAGAGAGATGCAGGCACTGACAAATGAGAGCGATGCAGGCACTGACAAATGAGAGAGATGCAGGCACTGACAAATGAGAGAGATGCAGGCACTGACAAATGAGAGAGATGCAGGCAATGACAAATGAGAGAGATGCAGGCAATGACAAATGAGAGAGATGCAGGCACTGACAAATGAGAGAGATGCAGGCACTGACAAATGAGAGAGATGCAGGCACTGACTAATGAGAGAGATGCAGGCACTGACTAATGAGAGAGATGCAGGCACTGACAAATGAGAGAGATGCAGGCCCTGACAAATGAGAGAGATGCAGGCACTGACTAATGAGAGAGATGCAGGCACTGACAAATGAGAGAGATGCAGGCACTGACAAATGAGAGAGATGCAGGCACTGACAAATGAGAGAGATGCAGGCACTGACAAATGAGAGCGATGCAGGCACTGACAAATGAGAGCGATACAGGCACTGACAAATGAGAGAGATGCAGGCACTGACAAATGAGAGAGATGCAGGCAACGACAAATGAGAGCGATGCAGACACTGAAAAATGAGAGAGATGCAGGCACTGACAAATGAGAGCGATGCAGGCCCTGACAAATTAGAGAGATGCAGGCACTGACAAATGAGAGAGATGCAGGCACTGACAAATGAGAGAGATGCAGGCCCTGACAAATGAGAGAGATGCAGGCACTGACAAATGAGAGAGAGGCAGGCACTGACAAATGAGAGAGATGCAGGCACTGACAAATGAGAGAGATGCAGGCCCTGACAAATGAGAGAGATGCAGGCACTGACAAATGAGAGAGATGCAGGCCCTGACAAATGAGAGAGATGCAGGCACTGACAAATGAGAGAGATGCAGGCACTGACAAATGAGAGAGATGCAGGCACTGACTAATGAGAGAGATGCAGGCACTGACAAATGAGAGAGATGCAGGCACTGACTAATGAGAGAGATGCAGGCACTGACTAATGAGAGAGATGCAGGCACTGAACAATGAGAGAGATGCAGGCACTGACAAATGAGAGAGATGCAGGCACTGACTAATGAGAGAGATGCAGGCACTGACTAATGAGAGAGATGCAGGCACTGAACAATGAGAGAGATGCAGGCACCGACAAATGAGAGCGATGCAGGCACTGACAAATGAGAGAGATGCAGACACTGACAAATGAGAGCGATGCAGGCACGGACAAATGAGAGAGATGCAGGCACAGACAAATGAGAGAGATGCAGGCACTGACTAATGAGAGAGGTGCAGCCACTGACAAATGAGAGCGATGCAGGCACTGACAAATGAGAGAGATGCAGGCACTGACTGACAAATGAGAGAGATGCAGACACTGACAAATGAGAGCGATGCAGGCACGGACAAATGAGAGAGATGCAGGCACAGACAAATGAGAGAGATGCAGGCACTGACTAATGAGAGAGGTGCAGCCACTGACAAATGAGAGCGATGCAGGCACTGACAAATGAGAGAGATGCAGGCACTGACTGGCAAATGAGAGAGATGCAGGCACTGACTAATGAGAGCGATGCAGGCACTGACTAATGAGAGAGGTGCAGCCACTGACAAATGAGAGCGATGCAGGCACCGACAAATGAGAGAGATGCAGGCACTGACTGGCAAATGAGAGAGATGCAGGCACTGACTAATGAGAGAGATGCAGGCACTGACTAATGAGAGAGATGCAGGCACTGACAAATGAGAGAGATGCAGGCACTGACTGGCAAATGAGAGAGATGCAGGCACTGACAAATGAGAGTGATGCAGGCACTGACAAATGAGAGCGATGCAGGCACTGACAAATGAGAGAGATGCAGGCACTGACTGGCAAATGAGAGAGATGCAGGCACTGACAAATGAGAGTGATGCAGGCACTGACAAATGAGAGCGATGCAGGCACTGACTAATGAGAGAGGTGCAGCCACTGACAAATGAGAGCGATGCAGGCACTGACAAATGAGAGAGATGCAGGCACTGACTGGCAAATGAGAGAGATGCAGGCACTGACAAATGAGAGAGATGCAGGCACTGACAAATGAGAGCGATGCAGGCACTGACAAATGAGAGCGATGCAGGCACTGACTAATGAGAGAGGTGCAGCCACTGACAAATGAGAGCGATGCAGGCACTGACAAATGAGAGAGATGCAGGCACTGACAAATAAGAGAGATGCAGGCACTGACAAATGAGAGCGATGCAGGCACTGACAAATGAGAGAGATGCAGGCACTGACAAATGAGAGAGATGCAGGCACTGACAAATGAGAGCGATGCAGGCACTGACAAATGAGAGAGATGCAGGCACTGACTAATGAGAGAGATGCAGGCACGGACAAATGAGAGAGATGCAGGCACTGACAAATGAGAGAGATGCAGGCACTGACAAATGAGAGCGATGCAGGCACTGACAAATGAGAGCGATGCAGGCACTGACAAATGAGAGAGGTGCAGGCACTGACTAATGAGAGAGATGCAGGCACTGACAAATGAGAGAGATGCAGGCACTGACAAATGAGAGAGATGCAGGCACTGACAAATGAGAGAGATGCAGGCACTGACAAATGAGAGAGATGCAGGCACTGACAAATGAGAGCGATGCAGGCACTGACAAATGAGAGCGATGCAGGCACTGACAAATGAGAGCGATGCAGGCACTGACAAATGAGAGAGATGCAGGCACTGACAAATGAGAGAGATGCAGGCACTGACAAATGGGAGAGAGGCAGGCACTGACAAATGAGAGAGATGCAGGCACTGACAAATGAGAGAGATGCAGGCACTGACAAATGAGAGAGAGGCAGGCACTGACAAATGAGAGAGATGCAGGCACTGACAAATGAGAGAGATGCAGGCACTGACAAATGGGAGAGAGGCAGGCACTGACAAATGAGAGAGATGCAGGCACTGACACATGAGAGAGATGCAGGCACTGACAAATGAGAGAGAGGCAGGCACTGACAAATGAGAGAGATGCAGGCACTGACAAATGAGAGAGATGCAGGCACTGACAAATGGGAGAGAGGCAGGCACTGACAAATGAGAGAGATGCAGGCACTGACACATGAGAGAGATGCAGGCACTGACAAATGAGAGCGATGCAGGCACTGACAAATGAGAGCGATGCAGGCACTGACAAATGAGAGAGATGCAGGCACTGACAAATGGGAGAGAGGCAGGCACTGACAAATGAGAGAGATGCAGGCACTGACAAATGAGAGAGATGCAGGCACTGACAAATGGGAGAGATGCAGGCACTGACAAATGAGAGAGATGCAGGCACTGACAAATGAGAGAGATGCAGGCACTGACAAATGAGAGAGATGCAGGCACTGACAAATGAGAGAGAGGCAGGCACTGACAAATGAGAGAAATGCAGGCACTGACAAATGAGAGTGATGCAGGCACTGACAAATGAGAGAGAGGCAGGCACTGACAAATGAGAGAGATGCAGGCACTGACAAATGAGAGAGATGCAGGCACTGACAAATAAGAGAGATGCAGGCACTGACAAATGAGAGAGATGCAGGCACCGACAAATGAGAGCGATGCAGGCACTGAAAAATGAGAGAGATGCAGGCACTGACAAATGGGAGAGAGGCAGGCACTGACAAATGGGGGAGAGGCAGGCACTGACAAATGAGAGAGATGCAGGCACTGACAAATGAGAGAGATGCAGGCACTGACAAATGAGAGCGATGCAGGCACTGACAAATGAGAGCGATGCAGGCACTGACAAATGAGAGAGATGCAGGCACTGACTGGCAAATGAGAGAGATGCAGGCACTGACAAATGAGAGAGATGCAGGCACTGACAAATGAGAGCGATGCAGGCACTGACAAATGAGAGAGATGCAGGCACTGACAAATGAGAGAGATGCAGGCACTGACAAATGAGAGCGATGCAGGCACTGACAAATGAGAGAGATGCAGGCACTGACTAATGAGAGAGATGCAGGCACTGACTAATGAGAGAGATGCAGGCACTGACAAATGAGAGAGATGCAGGCACTGACAAATGAGAGAGATGCAGGCACTGACAAATGAGAGCGATGCAGGCACTGACAAATGAGAGAGATGCAGGCACTGACAAATGAGAGCGATGCAAGCACTGACAAATGAGAGAGATGCAGGCACTGACAAATGAGAGAGATGCAGGCACTGACAAATGAGAGCGATGCAGGCACTGACAAATGAGAGCGATGCAGGCACTGACAAATGACAGCGATGCAGGCACTGACAAATGGGAGAGAGGCAGGCACTGACAAATGAGAGAGATGCAGGCACTGACAAATGAGAGAGATGCAGGCACTGACAAATGGGAGAGAGGCAGGCACTGACAAATGAGAGAGATGCAGGCACTGACAAATGAGAGAGATGCAGGCACTGACAAATGAGAGAGATGCAGGCACTGACAAATGAGAGAGAGGCAGGCACTGACAAATGAGAGAGATGCAGGCACTGACAAATGAGAGAGATGCAGGCACTGACAAATGAGAGAGAGGCAGGCACTGACAAATGAGAGAGATGCAGGCACTGACAAATGAGAGAGAGGCAGGCACCGACTAATGGGAGAGATGCAGGCACCGACAAATGAGAGCGATGCAGGCACTGAAAAATGAGAGAGATGCAGGCACTGACAAATGGGAGAGAGGCAGGCACTGACAAATGAGAGAGATGCAGGCACTGACAAATGGGAGAGAGGCAGGCACTGACAAATGAGAGAGATGCAGGCACTGACAAATGAGAGAGATGCAGGCACTGACAAATGAGAGCGATGCAGGCACTGACAAATGGGAGAGAGGCAGGCACTGACAAATGAGAGAGATGCAGGCACTGACAAATGAGAGAGATGCAGGCACTGACAAATGAGAGAGATGCAGGCACTGACAAATTAGAGCGATGCAGGCACCTACAAATGAGAGCGATGCAGGCACTGACAAATGAGAGAGATGCAGGCACTGACAAATGGGAGAGAGGCAGGCACTGACAAATGAGAGAGATGCAGGCACTGACAAATGAGAGAGATGCAGGCACTGACAAATGAGAGAGATGCATGCACTGACAAATGAGAGCGATGCAGGCACTGACAAATGAGAGCGATGCAGGCACTGACAAATGAGAGAGATGCAGGCACTGACAAATGGGAGAGAGGCAGGCACTGACAAATGAGAGAGATGCAGGCACTGACAAATGAGAGAGATGCAGGCACTGACAAATGAGAGAGATGCAGGCACTGACAAATGAGAGCGATGCAGGCACTGACAAATGAGAGCGATGCAGGCACTGACAAATGAGAGAGATGCAGGCACTGACAAATGGGAGAGATGCAGGCACTGACAAATGAGAGAGATGCAGACACTGACAAATGAGAGAGGTGCAGGCACTGACAAATGAGAGAGATGCAGGCACTGACAAATGAGAGCGATGCAGGCACTGACAAATGAGAGCGATGCAGGCACTGACAAATGAGAGAGATGCAGGCACTGACAAATGAGAGAGATGCAGGCACTGACAAATGAGAGAGATGCAGGCACTGCCAAATGAGAGCGATGCAGGCACTGACAAATGAGAGCGATGCAGGCACTGACAATTGCGAGAGATGCAGGCACTGACAAATGAGAGAGATGCAGGCACTGACAAATGAGAGAGATGCAGGCACTGACAAATGAGAGAGATGCAGGCACTGACAAATGAGAGAGATGCAGGCACTGACAATTGCGAGAGAGGCAGGCACTGACAAATGAGAGCGATGCAGGCACTGACAAATGAGAGCGATGCAGGCACTGACAATTGCGATAGATGCAGGCACTGACAAATGAGAGAGATGCAGGCACTGACAAACGAGAGAGATGCAGACACTGACAAATGAGAGAGGTGCAGGCACCGACAAATGAGAGAGATGTAGGCACTGACAAATGAGAGAGATGCAGGCACTGACAAATGAGAGAGATGCAGGCACTGATAAATGAGAGAGATGCAGGCACTGACTAATGAGAGAGATGCAGACACTGACAAATGAGAGAGATGCAGGCACTGACAAATGAGAGCGATACAGGCACTGACAAATCAGGGAGATGCAGGCACCGAAAAATGAGAGAGATGCAGGCACTGACAAATGAGAGAGATGCAGGCACTGACAAATGAGAGCGATGCAGACACTGACAAATGAGAGAGGTGCAGGCACTGACAAATGAGAGAGATACAGGCACTGACAAATGAGAGCGATGCAGGCACTGACAAATGAGAGCGATGCAGGCACTGACAAATGAGAACGATGCAGGCACTGACAAATGAGAGAGATGCAGGCACTGACAAATGAGAGAGATGCAGGCACTGACAAATGAGAATGATGCAGGCACTGACAAATGAGAGAGATGCAGGCACTGACAAATAAGAGAGAGGCAGGCACTGACAAATGAGAACGATGCAGGCACTGACAAATGAGAGAGATGCAGGCACTGACAAATAAGAGAGATGCAGGCACCAACAAATAAGAGCGATGCAGGCACTGACAAATGAGAGAGATGCAGGCACTGACAAATGGGAGAGAGGCAGGCACTGACAAATGAGAGAGATGCAGGCACTGACAAATGAGAGAGATGCAGGCACTGACAAATGAGAGAGATGCAGGCACTGACAAATGGGAGAGAGGCAGGCACTGACAAATGAGAGAGATGCAGGCACTGACAAATGAGAGAGATGCAGGCACTGACAAATGAGAGAGATGCAGGCACTGACAAATGAGAGAGAGGCAGGCACTGACAAATGAGAGAAATGCAGGCACTGACAAATGAGAGAGATGCAGGCACTGACAAATGAGAGAGAGGCAGGCACTGACAAATGAGAGAGATGCAGGCACTGACAAATGAGAGAGATGCAGGCACTGACAAATGAGAGAGAGGCAGGCACTGACAAATGAGAGAGATGCAGGCACCGACAAATGAGAGCGATGCAGGCACTGACAAATGAGAGAGATGCAGGCACCGACTAATGAGAGAGATGCAGGCACTGACTAATGAGAGAGATGCAGGCACTGACAAATGAGAGAGATGCAGGCACTGACAAATGAGAGAGATGCAGGCACTGACAAATGAGAGCGATGCAGGCACTGACAAATGAGAGAGATGCAGGCACTGACAAATGAGAGCGATGCAAGCACTGACAAATGAGAGAGATGCAGGCACTGACAAATGAGAGAGATGCAGGCACTGACAAATGAGAGCGATGCAGGCACTGACAAATGAGAGCGATGCAGGCACTGACAAATGACAGCGATGCAGGCACTGACAAATGGGAGAGAGGCAGGCACTGACAAATGAGAGAGATGCAGGCACTGACAAATGAGAGAGATGCAGGCACTGACAAATGGGAGAGAGGCAGGCACTGACAAATGAGAGAGATGCAGGCACTGACAAATGAGAGAGATGCAGGCACTGACAAATGAGAGAGATGCAGGCACTGACAAATGAGAGAGAGGCAGGCACTGACAAATGAGAGAGATGCAGGCACTGACAAATGAGAGAGATGCAGGCACTGACAAATGAGAGAGAGGCAGGCACTGACAAATGAGAGAGATGCAGGCACTGACAAATGAGAGAGAGGCAGGCACCGACTAATGGGAGAGATGCAGGCACCGACAAATGAGAGCGATGCAGGCACTGAAAAATGAGAGAGATGCAGGCACTGACAAATGGGAGAGAGGCAGGCACTGACAAATGAGAGAGATGCAGGCACTGACAAATGGGAGAGAGGCAGGCACTGACAAATGAGAGAGATGCAGGCACTGACAAATGAGAGAGATGCAGGCACTGACAAATGAGAGCGATGCAGGCACTGACAAATGGGAGAGAGGCAGGCACTGACAAATGAGAGAGATGCAGGCACTGACAAATGAGAGAGATGCAGGCACTGACAAATGAGAGAGATGCAGGCACTGACAAATTAGAGCGATGCAGGCACCTACAAATGAGAGCGATGCAGGCACTGACAAATGAGAGAGATGCAGGCACTGACAAATGGGAGAGAGGCAGGCACTGACAAATGAGAGAGATGCAGGCACTGACAAATGAGAGAGATGCAGGCACTGACAAATGAGAGAGATGCATGCACTGACAAATGAGAGCGATGCAGGCACTGACAAATGAGAGCGATGCAGGCACTGACAAATGAGAGAGATGCAGGCACTGACAAATGGGAGAGAGGCAGGCACTGACAAATGAGAGAGATGCAGGCACTGACAAATGAGAGAGATGCAGGCACTGACAAATGAGAGAGATGCAGGCACTGACAAATGAGAGCGATGCAGGCACTGACAAATGAGAGCGATGCAGGCACTGACAAATGAGAGAGATGCAGGCACTGACAAATGGGAGAGATGCAGGCACTGACAAATGAGAGAGATGCAGACACTGACAAATGAGAGAGGTGCAGGCACTGACAAATGAGAGAGATGCAGGCACTGACAAATGAGAGCGATGCAGGCACTGACAAATGAGAGCGATGCAGGCACTGACAAATGAGAGAGATGCAGGCACTGACAAATGAGAGAGATGCAGGCACTGACAAATGAGAGAGATGCAGGCACTGCCAAATGAGAGCGATGCAGGCACTGACAAATGAGAGCGATGCAGGCACTGACAATTGCGAGAGATGCAGGCACTGACAAATGAGAGAGATGCAGGCACTGACAAATGAGAGAGATGCAGGCACTGACAAATGAGAGAGATGCAGGCACTGACAAATGAGAGAGATGCAGGCACTGACAATTGCGAGAGAGGCAGGCACTGACAAATGAGAGCGATGCAGGCACTGACAAATGAGAGCGATGCAGGCACTGACAATTGCGATAGATGCAGGCACTGACAAATGAGAGAGATGCAGGCACTGACAAATGAGAGAGATGCAGACACTGACAAATGAGAGAGGTGCAGGCACCGACAAATGAGAGAGATGTAGGCACTGACAAATGAGAGAGATGCAGGCACTGACAAATGAGAGAGATGCAGGCACTGATAAATGAGAGAGATGCAGGCACTGACTAATGAGAGAGATGCAGACACTGACAAATGAGAGAGATGCAGGCACTGACAAATGAGAGCGATACAGGCACTGACAAATCAGGGAGATGCAGGCACCGAAAAATGAGAGAGATGCAGGCACTGACAAATGAGAGAGATGCAGGCACTGACAAATGAGAGCGATGCAGACACTGACAAATGAGAGAGGTGCAGGCACTGACAAATGAGAGAGATACAGGCACTGACAAATGAGAGCGATGCAGGCACTGACAAATGAGAGCGATGCAGGCACTGACAAATGAGAACGATGCAGGCACTGACAAATGAGAGAGATGCAGGCACTGACAAATGAGAGAGATGCAGGCACTGACAAATGAGAATGATGCAGGCACTGACAAATGAGAGAGATGCAGGCACTGACAAATAAGAGAGAGGCAGGCACTGACAAATGAGAACGATGCAGGCACTGACAAATGAGAGAGATGCAGGCACTGACAAATAAGAGAGATGCAGGCACCAACAAATAAGAGCGATGCAGGCACTGACAAATGAGAGAGATGCAGGCACTGACAAATGGGAGAGAGGCAGGCACTGACAAATGAGAGAGATGCAGGCACTGACAAATGAGAGAGATGCAGACACTGACAAATGAGAGAGATGCAGGCACTGACAAATGGGAGAGAGGCAGGCACTGACAAATGAGAGAGATGCAGGCACTGACAAATGAGAGAGATGCAGGCACTGACAAATGAGAGAGATGCAGGCACTGACAAATGAGAGAGAGGCAGGCACTGACAAATGAGAGAAATGCAGGCACTGACAAATGAGAGAGATGCAGGCACTGACAAATGAGAGAGAGGCAGGCACTGACAAATGAGAGAGATGCAGGCACTGACAAATGAGAGAGATGCAGGCACTGACAAATGAGAGAGAGGCAGGCACTGACAAATGAGAGAGATGCAGGCACCGACAAATGAGAGCGATGCAGGCACTGAAAAATGAGAGAGATGCAGGCACTGACAAATGGGAGAGAGGCAGGCACTGACAAATGGGAGAGAGGCAGGCACTGACAAATGAGAGAGATGCAGGCACTGACAAATGAGAGAGATGCAGCCACTGACAAATGAGAGAGATGCACGCACTGACAAATGAGAGCGATGCAGGCACTGACAAATGAGAGAGATGCAGGCACTGACTGGCAAATGAGAGAGATGCAGGCACTGACAAATGAGAGAGATGCAGGCACTGACAAATGAGAGCGATGCAGGCACTGACAAATGAGAGCGATGCAGGCACTGACAAATGAGAGAGATGCAGGCACTGACTAATGAGAGAGATGCAGGCACTGACTAATGAGAGAGATGCAGGCACTGACAAATGAGAGAGATGCAGGCACTGACAAATGAGAGAGATGCAGGCACTGACAAATGAGAGCGATGCAGGCACTGACAAATGAGAGAGATGCAGGCACTGACAAATGAGAGCGATGCAAGCACTGACAAATGAGAGAGATGCAGGCACTGACAAATGAGAGAGATGCAGGCACTGACAAATGAGAGCGATGCAGGCACTGACAAATGAGAGCGATGCAGGCACTGACAAATGACAGCGATGCAGGCACTGACAAATGGGAGAGAGGCAGGCACTGACAAATGAGAGAGATGCAGGCACTGACAAATGAGAGAGATGCAGGCACTGACAAATGGGAGAGAGGCAGGCACTGACAAATGAGAGAGATGCAGGCACTGACAAATGAGAGAGATGCAGGCACTGACAAATGAGAGAGATGCAGGCACTGACAAATGAGAGAGAGGCAGGCACTGACAAATGAGAGAGATGCAGGCACTGACAAATGAGAGAGATGCAGGCACTGACAAATGAGAGAGAGGCAGGCACTGACAAATGAGAGAGATGCAGGCACTGACAAATGAGAGAGAGGCAGGCACCGACTAATGGGAGAGATGCAGGCACCGACAAATGAGAGCGATGCAGGCACTGAAAAATGAGAGAGATGCAGGCACTGACAAATGGGAGAGAGGCAGGCACTGACAAATGAGAGAGATGCAGGCACTGACAAATGGGAGAGAGGCAGGCACTGACAAATGAGAGAGATGCAGGCACTGACAAATGAGAGAGATGCAGGCACTGACAAATGAGAGCGATGCAGGCACTGACAAATGGGAGAGAGGCAGGCACTGACAAATGAGAGAGATGCAGGCACTGACAAATGAGAGAGATGCAGGCACTGACAAATGAGAGAGATGCAGGCACTGACAAATTAGAGCGATGCAGGCACCTACAAATGAGAGCGATGCAGGCACTGACAAATGAGAGAGATGCAGGCACTGACAAATGAGAGAGAGGCAGGCACTGACAAATGAGAGAGATGCAGGCACTGACAAATGAGAGAGATGCAGGCACTGACAAATGAGAGAGATGCATGCACTGACAAATGAGAGCGATGCAGGCACTGACAAATGAGAGCGATGCAGGCACTGACAAATGAGAGAGATGCAGGCACTGACAAATGGGAGAGAGGCAGGCACTGACAAATGAGAGAGATGCAGGCACTGACAAATGAGAGAGATGCAGGCACTGACAAATGAGAGAGATGCAGGCACTGACAAATGAGAGCGATGCAGGCACTGACAAATGAGAGCGATGCAGGCACTGACAAATGAGAGAGATGCAGGCACTGACAAATGGGAGAGATGCAGGCACTGACAAATGAGAGAGATGCAGACACTGACAAATGAGAGAGGTGCAGGCACTGACAAATGAGAGCGATGCAGGCACTGACAAATGAGAGCGATGCAGGCACTGACAAATGAGAGAGATGCAGGCACTGACAAATGAGAGAGATGCAGGCACTGACAAATGAGAGAGATGCAGGCACTGACAAATGAGAGCGATGCAGGCACTGACAATTGCGAGAGATGCCGGCACTGACAAATGAGAGAGATGCAGGCACTGACAAATGAGAGAGATGCAGGCACTGACAAATGAGAGAGATGCAGGCACTGACAAATGAGAGAGATGCAGGCACTGACAATTGCGAGAGAGGCAGGCACTGACAAATGAGAGCGATGCAGGCACTGACAAATGAGAGCGATGCAGGCACTGACAATTGCGATAGATGCAGGCACTGACAAATGAGAGAGATGCAGGCACTGACAAATGAGAGAGATGCAGACACTGACAAATGAGAGAGGTGCAGGCACCGACAAATGAGAGAGATGTAGGCACTGACAAATGAGAGAGATGCAGGCACTGACAAATGAGAGAGATGCAGGCACTGATAAATGAGAGAGATGCAGGCACTGACTAATGAGAGAGATGCAGACACTGACAAATGAGAGAGATGCAGGCACTGACAAATGAGAGCGATACAGGCACTGACAAATCAGGGAGATGCAGGCACCGAAAAATGAGAGAGATGCAGGCACTGACAAATGAGAGAGATGCAGGCACTGACAAATGAGAGCGATGCAGACACTGACAAATGAGAGAGGTGCAGGCACTGACAAATGAGAGAGATACAGGCACTGACAAATGAGAGCGATGCAGGCACTGACAAATGAGAGCGATGCAGGCACTGACAAATGAGAACGATGCAGGCACTGACAAATGAGAGAGATGCAGGCACTGACAAATGAGAGAGATGCAGGCACTGACAAATGAGAATGATGCAGGCACTGACAAATGAGAGAGATGCAGGCACTGACAAATAAGAGAGAGGCAGGCACTGACAAATGAGAACGATGCAGGCACTGACAAATGAGAGAGATGCAGGCACTGACAAATAAGAGAGATGCAGGCACCAACAAATAAGAGCGATGCAGGCACTGACAAATGAGAGAGATGCAGGCACTGACAAATGAGAGAGATGCAGGCACTGACAAATGAGAGAGATGCAGGCACCGACAAATGAGAGAGATGCAGGCACCGACAAATAAGAGCGATGCAGGCACTGACAAATGAGAGAGATGCAGGCCCTGACAAATGAGAGAGGTGCAGGCACTGACAAATGAGAGCGATGCAGGCACTGACAAATGAGAGAGATGCAGGCAATGACAAATGAGAGAGATGCAGGCACTGACAAATGAGAGAGATGCAGGCACTGACAAATGAGAGAGATGCAGGCACTGACAAATGGGAGAGAGGCAGGCACTGACAAATGAGAGAGATGCAGGCACTGACAAATGAGAGAGATGCAGGCACTGACAAATAAGAGAGATGCAGGCACTGACAAATGAGAGAGATGCAGGCACTGACAAATAAGAGAGGTGCAGCCACTGACAAATAAGAGCGATGCAGGCACTGACAAATGAGAGAGATGCAGGCACCGACAAATGAGAGCGATGCAGGCACTGACAAATGAGAGAGATGCAGGCACTGACAAATAAGAGAGATGCAGGCACCGACAAATAAGAGCGATGCAGGCACTGACAAATGAGAGAGATGCAGGCACCGACAAATGAGAGCGATGCAGGCACTGACAAATGAGAGAGATGCAGGCACTGACAAATAAGAGAGATGCAGGCACTGACAAAGGAGAGAGATGCAGGCACCTACAAATGAGAGAGATGCAGGCACTGACTAATGAGAGAGATGCAGGCACTGACAAATAAGAGAGATGCAGGCACCGACAAATAAGAGCGATGCAGGCACTGACAAATGAGAAAGATGCAGGCACTGACAAATGAGAGAGGTGCAGGCACTGACAAATGAGAGAGATGCAGGCACTGACAAATAAGAGAGATGCAGGCACCGACAAATAAGAGCGATGCAGGCACTGACAAATGAGAGAGATGCAGGCACTGACAAATGAGAGAGGTGCAGGCACTGACAAATGAGAGAGATGCAGGCACCTACAAATGAGAGAGATGCAGGCACTGACTAATGAGAGAGATGCAGGCACTGACAAATAAGAGAGATGCAGGCACCGACAAATAAGAGCGATGCAGGCACTGACAAATGAGAGAGATGCAGGCACTGACAAATGAGAGAGGTGCAGGCACTGACAAACGAGAGAGATGCAGGCACTGACAAATAAGAGAGATGCAGGCACCGACAAATAAGAGCGATGCAGGCACTGACAAATGAGAGAGATGCAGGCACTGACAAATAAGAGAGGTGCAGGCATTGACAAATGAGAGAGATGCAGGCACCTACAAATGAGAGAGATGCAGGCACTGACAAATGAGAGAGATGCAGGCACTGACAAATAAGAGAGATGCAGGCACCGACAAATAAGAGCGATGCAGGCACTGACAAATGAGAGAGATGCAGGCACCGACAAATAAGAGCGATGCAGGCACTGACAAATGAGAGCGATGCAGGCACTGACAAATGAGAGAGGTGCAGGCACTGACAAATGAGAGAGATGCAGGCACTGACAAATGAGAGAGATGCAGGCACTGACAAATGAGAGAGATGCATGCACTGAAAAATGAGAGTGATGCAGGCACTGACAAATGAGAGAGATGCAGGCACTGACTAATGAGAGAGATGCAGGCACTGACTAATGAGAGAGATGCAGGCACTGACTAATGAGAGAGATGCAGGCACCGACAAATGAGAGAGATGCAGGCACTGACAAATGAGAGTGATGCAGGCACTGACAAATGAGAGAGATGCAGGCACCGACAAATGAGAGAGATGCAGGCACTGACAAATGAGAGAGATGCAGGCACTGACAAATGAGAGAGATGCAGGCACTGAACAATGAGAGAGATGCAGGCACTGACAAATGAGAGAGATGCAGGCACTGACTAATGAGAGAGATGCAGGCACTGACTAATGAGAGAGATGCAGGCACTGACAAATGAGAGAGATGCAGGCACTGACAAATGAGAGCGATGCAGGCACTGACAAATGAGAGAGATGCAGGCACTGACAAATGAAAGCGATGCAGGCACTGACAAATGAGGGAGATGCTGGCACTGACAAATGAGAGCGATGCAGGCACTGACAATTGAGAGAGATGCAGGCACTGACAAATGAGAGAGATGCAGGCACTGACAAATGAGAGAGATGCAGGCACTGACAATTGAGAGAGATGCAGGCACTGACAAATGAGAGAGATGCAGGCACTGACAAATGAGAGCGATGCAGGCACTGACAAATGAGAGCGATACAGGCACTGACAAATGAGAGAGATGCAGGCACTGACAAATGAGAGAGATGCAGGCACTGACAAATGAGAGATGCAGGCACTGACAATTGAGAGAGATGCAGGCACTGACAATTGCAAGAGATGCAGGCACTGACAAATGAGAGAGATGCAGGCACTGACAAATGAGAGCGATGCAGGCACTGACAAATGAGAGAGATGCAGGCACTGACAAATGAGAGAGATGCAGGCACTGACAAATGAGAGAGATGCAGGCAATGACAAATGAGAGAGATGCAGGCAATGACAAATGAGAGAGATGCAGGCACTGACAAATGAGAGAGATGCAGGCACTGACAAATGAGAGAGATGCAGGCACTGACTAATGAGAGAGATGCAGGCACTGACTAATGAGAGAGATGCAGGCCCTGACAAATGAGAGAGATGCAGGCACTGACTAATGAGAGAGATGCAGGCACTGACAAATGAGAGAGATGCAGGCACTGACAAATGAGAGAGATGCAGGCAACGACAAATGAGAGAGATGCAGGCACTGACAAATGAGAGAGATGCAGGCACTGACAAATGAGAGAGATGCAGGCACTGACAAATGAGAGCGATGCAGGCCCTGACAAATTAGAGAGATGCAGGCACTGACAAATGAGAGAGATGCAGGCACTGACAAATGAGAGAGATGCAGGCACTGACAAATGAGAGAGAGGCAGGCACTGACAAATGAGAGAGATGCAGGCACTGACAAATGAGAGAGATGCAGGCCCTGACAAATGAGAGAGATGCAGGCACTGACAAATGAGAGAGATGCAGGCCCTGACAAATGAGAGAGATGCAGGCACTGACAAATGAGAGAGATGCAGGCACTGACAAATGAGAGAGATGCAGGCACTGACTAATGAGAGAGATGCAGGCACTGACAAATGAGAGAGATGCAGGCACTGACTAATGAGAGAGATGCAGGCACTGACTAATGAGAGAGATGCAGGCACTGAACAATGAGAGAGATGCAGGCACTGACTAATGAGAGAGATGCAGGCACTGACTAATGAGAGAGATGCAGGCACTGAACAATGAGAGAGATGCAGGCACCGACAAATGAGAGCGATGCAGGCACTGACAAATGAGAGAGATGCAGACACTGACAAATGAGAGCGATGCAGGCACGGACAAATGAGAGAGATGCAGGCACAGACAAATGAGAGAGATGCAGGCACTGACTAATGAGAGAGGTGCAGCCACTGACAAATGAGAGCGATGCAGGCACTGACAAATGAGAGAGATGCAGGCACTGACTGACAAATGAGAGAGATGCAGGCACTGACAAATGAGAGAGATGCAGGCACTGACAAATGAGAGAGATGCAGGCACTGAAAAATGAGAGAGATGCAGGCACTGACAAATGAGAGCGATGCAGGCACTGACAAATGAGAGCGATGCAGGCACTGACAAATGAGAGCGATGCAGGCACTGACAAATGAGAGAGATGCAGGCACTGACAAATGAGAGAGATGCAGGCACTGACAAATGAGAGAGATGCAGGCACTGACAAATGAGAGCGACGCTATAGTCACCAGTGCTGGAGTCACACGTGATGTCTCAAGCGATGGTGCTACTAACACCCTCAGGTATGTTATGATCAAGTAAGAGTCACTGGTGCTTGAGTCATACTTGTGCAGGCACAAGCAATGGTGCTACTGTCACCCTCAGGTATTTTAAGAGCAGGTGAAGTCACTGGTGCTTGAGTCATACTTGTGCAGGCACAAGCGATGGTGCTACCGTCACCCTCAGGTATGTTATGATCAGGCTGGAGTCACCAGTGCTGGAGTCACACGTGAAGGCTCAAGCGATGGTGCTACCGTCTCCCTCAAATATGTTATGATCGGGCTAGAGTCACCAGTGCTGGAGTCACATGTGAAGGCTCAAGCGATGGTGCTACCGTCACCCTCAGGTATGTTATGATCAGGTGGAGTCACTGGTGCTTGAGTCATACTTGTGCAGGCACAAGCGATTGTGCTACCGTCACCCTCAGGTATGTTATGATCAGGCTAGCGTCACCAGCGCTGCAATCACACGTGAAGGCTCAAGCGATGGTGCTACCATCACCCTCAGGTATGTTATGATCAGGTGGAGTAATCTGGTGCTGGAGTCCTACTTGTGCAGCTACAAGCGATGGTGTTACCGTCACCCTCAGGTATGTTATGATCAGGCTAGAGTCACCAGCACTGGAGTCACACGTGAAGGCTCAAGCGATGGTGCTACCGTCACCCTCAGGTATGTTATGATCAGGTGGAGTCACTGGTGCTTGAGTCATACTTGTGCAGGCACAAGCGATTGTGCTTCCGTCACCCTCGGGTATGTTATGATCAGGCTAGAGTCACCAGTGCTGGAGTCACACGTGATGGCTCAAGCGATGGTGCTACTGACACCCTCAGGTATGTTATGATCAGGTAAGAGGCACTGGTGCTTGAGTCATACTTGTGCAGGCACAAGCGATGGTGCTTCCGTCACCCTAAGGTATATAATGATCAGTTGGAGTAATCTGGAGCTTGAGTCATACTTGTGCAGGCTTAAGGGATGGTGCTACTGTCACCCTCAGGTATGTTATGATCAGGCTAGAGTCACCAGTGCTGGAGTCACACGTGATGGCTCAAGTGATGGTGCTACCGTCACCCTCAGGTATGTTATGATCAGGTAAGAGTCACTGGTGCTTGAGTCATACTTGTGCAGGCACAAGCGATGGTGCTTCCGTCACCCTAAGGTATATAATGATCAGTTGGAGTAATCTGGAGCTTGAGTCATACTTGTGCAGGCACAAGGGATGGTGCTACTGTCACCCTCAGGTATGTTATGATCAGGCTAGAGTCACCAGTGCTGGAGTCACACGTGATGGCTCAAGTGATGGTGCTACCGTCACCCTCAGGTATGTTATGATCAGGCTAGAGTCACCAGTGCTGGAGTCACACGTGTAGGTTCTAGCAATAGTGCTACCGTCACTGTCTGGTATGTTAGGATCAGGCTAGAGTCACTGGTGCAGGAGTCACATGTGAAGGCTCAAGCGATGGTGCTACCGTCACCCTCAGGTATGTTATGATCAGGTGGAGTAATCTGGTGCTTGAGTAATACTTGTGCAGGCACAAACGATGGTGCTACCGTCACCCTCAGGTATGTTATGATCAGGCTAGAGTCACCAGCACTGGAGTCACAAGTGAAGGCTCAAGCAATGGTGCTACCATCACCCTCAGGTATTTTATGATCAGGCTAGAGTCACCAGTGCTGTCGTCACACGGAAAGACTAAAGCGATGGTGCTACCGTCGCCCTCAGGTATATTATGATCAGGTGGAGTCACTGGTGCTGGAGTCTTACTTGTGCAGGCACAAGCGATGGTGCTACCGTCACCCTCAGGTATTTTATGATCAGGCTAGAGTCACCAGTGCTGGAGTCACACGTGAATACTCAAGCGATGGTGCTACCGTCACTGTCAGGTATGTTATTATCAGGCCAGAGTCACTGGTGCTTGAGCCATACTTGATCGCAAACAATAGTTCTACCGTCACTCTCAAGTGTGTTAGGATCATCTATTAGTCACCCGTGCTGGCGACAATGTTGTCATACAGGTGTAAGCAATAGTGCTGCAATCACTCTCAACTGTAGTATGGTCACACCAGCCCTGCAGTCACAATTGTTGTTTACATTTTTTTTGTTTTTTTTAGGAGTTTTTAGTACCAGTTGGTTACATGAGGACACATTCATGTTTTTTGTTACATACGGGGAGATTAAGTGATTTGCCCAGAGTCACAGGATGTTGCCCGTCCTGGCCAAGACTCAAACCCGGTTCCCCAGATTTGAGGTCGACCGCCCTAGTTGTTAGGTCACATCATCCCCTAAGTGCAAACAATAAAGCTACCATCACTCTCATGTGTTTTGTGATTGGATACTAGTCACCTGGGCTGGAGTCACACGTGATTCACATGCAAACAATAGTGACATAATCACTCTCAGGGACGTTAACATCAGACATCACTCACCATAGTGCAGTCACACTTGTTGTGTTGGTGCAAGCGATAGTGATACCAGCACTGTCAGGTATGTTAAGATTAGCCATCATTGACCAGTGGTGAACTCACTCTTGGGTATATGTGGGTGATAATGCTGCTATCACTCTCAGGTATGTTAAGATCAGCCATCACTCACCAGTGGTGAACTCACACTTGTTACATAGGTGCAAGAGACAAAACAGTGGAACAATAGTATCAGATGGCAAGTGCCAGGCTTCTTCATGGTCTGGTAGCTCAGTGGACTACTGCATCTACTGTAGGAGCCTGGATTCAACCTCATGGGCACAGGCTCAAATCTCTGCGGGTCCCCTCAGCTTTTATCCTTCAGAGGTCGATACAATGAGTACCATGGAGTTGGGTAACAATAAACATCTGTCATTCAGCACCAAGATACCCTTAGGGGGAGCGTATACTTTACAAATACAAAATATCTTATGTTTTCTTATGTTATGGTGAACTCTTTGACTGCCTCTTCAAGCCTCTGAACGAGTGTGTGCAGCGCAGAGAGCCTCACCTGTCCATCTGGGTGTGATGCAGCCAGAAGACCGGGTCATTGGCCGACAAGCCGGTGGCGGACATGTACCCGCCCAGGAACATGTGCACTAGGTTGTGATTAGTCACCGTGGAAGTCACCCCATCGACTGGATCTTTAAACCCTAAAGGGAGATGAAATAAACTGGTTAAAGACGTCAGCATGGACTCTACTTTAACACGTGGTGCCAATCTGCCTTCAAAGCTCCTCCTTACACTGGTGAGAGACTCTTTCAAACAAGGCTGAGTGTGGAAAAAGGAGAAACCTGGCGGGGACTGGCCCTCTCAGGTCAAATCAAAAATATCTTTTGCCCGGCCTCTGGTCTCAGGGGGTAAATAGTGCAGGGAATGCTGCAGGCACCTTTGACTACTATATCACTAATCAATACACGGTAATAATTGTGAAACACATGTTGTGCATGTTAATGTAGACAGGTTGCACGTATGACATTGCAACAGAACAAAAGAAATGCACTGCAACAGCCCACAACACATGACAACATTGCAACATCAAAACCACAGGAAAACACAATACGACACTACAATAAAATGCAAAAAGACAGTGCCACGCAGTGGCCGTGCATCCATTTGGGCGCGGGGGAGTTGACTCACAAGTCGTGCCAGCAGATCCCTCAGCGGTGTTACGGACTGTCCGGGACTATGTGGGGAACACAGTCAGGGACTTGGACAAGGACTGGGAACTGGGTAGAAGACGTACACAGAAAGGAGGAGTACAGTGCTGCCCAGGATCATACAGGGAGTCAGAGGAGAAAAAGGGATCCAAAGGGGAAGCCTGTACAAGTGAACAAGAGGGGTAAGACTCAGAAAGGAAGGGCACTCACAAGGCAATTTAGCATTCAGACTAACTACACCCAGGACGGACGTGCAAGACATATATATAATACAACATTAACAATAAAGGGGGGTGTGGGGTAAAGCACTCTGGAGCTCCACACGGTAAGACTGAAGCTCAGTAAGTTTCTTACCCACAATTGCTGTTACAGATACTGACTGCAAATACCCACATGTAGGATATGCATGCAAAGGCAGGGTCTGTGGAGCTTATACCTATGGTGATGTTATAAATGCAACTCAAACACAATACTCACAGTGAACAAGAAACACCACTGAGTTAGTCAGCTGTGCCCACGTATCCTGGCGATCAAACAGGAACGCGCAACGTAGTAACAGCAAAGGGGTAGAACTAAACACAAGCACAATAGACAAGGAGCTAGCAAGGAGGAGTGCTTAACAGGAAAGGAAGGAAATGACAGGGCACACTTGGCCGAAAGCAGGTAACAAACATACAAGGTAACAGAAGTAAGACAGCAAAATAGAAAGGCAGCAAACTAGAACTGGAACCAAGGAAATGTCAAGCAAGGCAGGGACTGGAAAGAAATATACAGAAGGGGAGGCTACAAGGGTATACTAGAATAGTGCAGGTTAAGGAATCAAGAAAATAAAGTAGCATCGAAGGCAGTGCTGGGGCAGGAACAAGAAGTGAGCTAAGGCTCAGGAGTCAAGGCAGCACTGCAGACAGTGCTGGTCCAGGAACAGGGAACTACCAAACCTTCAGGAGTCAAGGTAGCACTGATGAAATCACAGCATTTTATGTGTTTACATGACCTCTATTACACTCCCAGCAAGGTCGTTAAGTGGAGCACGACCACTGGAACGAATTGTAGTCGGTGTGGGCTACATGCAGCTAACGATGTCCATATGTTTTTTCAATGCCCTAAACTTCGGGATTTTTTTCAACAAATTGAAAACTTTCTGACGGTTGTTCTAAGCTGTGATATTATAATAACTGCCGAGTTGGTGCTTTTGGGCTTAGAGTCCGCCATCTCAAGAACTAAACCAACAAGGTGCTTTTTATTCATCTGTATGGCAGTAGCCAGAGCATGCATTACTAGGGAATGGATCAATTCAGCTCCCCCTTCTTTCTTTACTTGGCGTGAGAAGTTACTTTTTATGTATAATTTAGAGTCTGCTATTTATAAGCTAAGAGGGGTCAAAAGAAGAGCTCTGGGGGAGAAGATCTGGGCACCCATTGCTGACTGGATTTAATTACTTTGCTTAAATTTGCAAATGTTTTTGTTCTTATTATGTACACAGTCGGAATTCTGTTACTATCTATTGCTGTATTTCCTTGCAAGAAAACAATAAAAAATAAATAAAAAAAAGGAGTCAAGGTAGCACTGCAGGCAATACTGGTTCAAGGAAACAGAACATAGCTACAGCTCAGGAAACAAGGAGTCAAGAGAGCACTGCAAGCAGTGCAATTCAGGAACTAGAAATAGCTAAACCCAGGAACAAAGAATAACTATAGCTCAGGAACTCAGGAAACAAGGTAGCACTGCAGGCAGTGCTAATTCAGGTACAGGGAATAGCTATAGCTCAGGAACTCAGGAAACAAGGTAGCACTGCAGGCAGTGCTAATTCAGGTACGGGGAATAGCTATAGCTCAGGAACTCAGGAAACAAGGTAGCACTGCAGGCAGTGCTAATTCAGGTACGGGGAATAGCTATAGCTCAGGAACTCAGGAAACAAGGTAGCACTGCAGGCAGTGCTAATTCAGGTACGGGGAATAGCTATAGCTCAGGAACTCAGGAAACAAGGTAGCACTGCAGGCAGTGCTAATTCAGGTACGGGGAATAACTATAGCTCAGGAACTCAGGAAACAAGGTAGCACTGCAGGCAGTGCTAATTCAGGTACGGGGAATAGCTATAGCTCAGGAACTCAGGAAACAAGGTATCACTGCAGGCAGTGCTAATTCAGGTACGGGGAATAGCTATAGCTCAGGAACTCAGGAAACAAGGTAGCACTGCAGGCAGTGCTAATTCAGGTACGGGGAATAGCTATAGCTCAGGAACTCAGGAAACAAGGTAGCACTGCAAGCAGTGCTAATTCAGGAGAAGGGAAACTGCTGCAGTTCAGGAACAAGGAATACTAAGGCTATGGGGTGAGGGTAGCACTGCAGGCAGTGCTAATTCAGGAACAGGGGAAACAGGAGCAGGTCAGGAACAAGGCAAAACTATAGCTCAGGAAACACTGGAAACAAGAATGGCAAAAGCTCAGGGAACTCTGGAAACAAGGATTGGTCTCACTGGTAAACAGCTACAATGACCAACCTTTGCCTGAAGGAAGCTGGGGCTTAAAAGAGCTCACAGTAATCACATGCAGCCGGTGTGAGCAGGCTAGCAGCAGCCAGCCACAGGTGAGCTGAATTCCTCCACCCATCCTTGGCCTGCAGGGGTGGAGACAAAGCAGTCAGCAGGGAATTCTGGGTAATGGAGTTTCAGGCATGAGTAGGCTGGCTTTAAGTCTAAGCAGGCTGGCTTTCACAAAACCCGGCATGGATTGGGAATGGATGGCAATTCCCAAATAGTGTCCAAATGTCTGGAAGTCAAGATATGCATGCAAGGGAGTGTCAGGAAGCATATTGGAACACTGGAGAGTCCCACAGTTCAGCGCCCTGGTGGTGGACACGAGAAAACAGGGAGCGAATCGTGACAGGCGGCTCTGTCTGAACTGACAATGCATGTCAGTCAGCATGACGCCAGACCACCCACCCTCTTCAGAGTCTGAAGGGGGTGGGCGGTCCACTGTCATGCTGACTCACATGCATTGTGAGACCAGGGGTGGCGTGGAGTGCACAGCAGGCAGCAGCACAACTGCGCATGTTGGGTTTAGGTCAGGCAATTTTTCTGACCGGCCCCGTCATGCGCACTAGTGTTTGCTCTTGCTGGTGTCTGAGCATTAGGAGGACAAGGGTTGATCAATGCCGCAACCCTCGGTCACCTAATGGGCGGCAGGACGGCTAGTATCCCTGCTAAGCCAATCCTGGTGCTGCTGGAGCAGCATCAGTATTGGCTGAGAGGGGTTGCCACCAGTGATGCGGCTGTTCCTGTTCACAAGTTGAAGAGCGCCAACGCTGCACTGTTGTTTGTCTTCATCAATCTTTGCAACGTTTGAAAACAAATGATTTGAAGTGTATTTTTACATTATAGATCTGAGCTGGACTAGAAAATCTGAATTAGGCATGAAGGGTCGTTCAGAAAGACTTACGTCACATCACGCTGAGCCCAATGCAGGGGCCCTGCAACCATCTAACGTTACGCAAGGTCCAATCTCCACCACAAGAAAGGGTTAAAGTGCTTTGAGTCCCCCCCATCAAGAAAGGGTTAATGTGCTTTGAGTCCCCCTTCAAGATAGGGTTAAAGTGCTTTGAGTCCCCCTTCAAGTAAGGGTTAAAGTGCTTTGGGTCCCCCTTCAAGAAAGGGTTAAAGTGCTTTGAGTCCCCCTTCAAGAAAGGGTTAAAGTGCTTTGAGCCCGCCCAAGAAAGGGTTAATGTGCTTTGCCCCCCCTCAAGAAAGGGTTAATGTGGTTTGAGCCCGCCCAAGAAAGGGTTAATGTGCTTTGCCCCCCCTCAAGAAAGGGTTAATGTGCTTTGCCCCCCCTCAAGAAAGGGTTAATGTGCTTTGAGTCCCCCCTTCAAGAAAGGGTTAATGTGCTTTGAGTCCCCCCTTCAAGAAAGGGTTAAAGTCCTTTGCCCCCCCTCAAGAAAGGGTTAATGTGCTTTGCCCCCCCCTCAAGAAAGGGTTAATGTGCTTTGAGCCTGCCCAAGAAAGGGTTAATGTGCTTTGCCCCCCCTCAAGAAAGGGTTAATGTGCTTTGCCCCCCCCCCCCTCAAGAAAGGGTTAATGTGCTTTGAGTCCCCCCTTCAAGAAAGGGTTAACGTGCTTTGAGCCCCCTGTTAGATCTGTCAGCCTTAGGGTGATCTTTCCCCGTGACTTTTTGCCCTGGCCTCATTTTTTCCACCTATTTTTTGTTGGCCCTTAGGTCTTCGGGCACCTTTTTACAGCTAACCTGTGTTAGGGTGCAGGTGCTCTCTACTTTCAACATGGCTGCCACTGGCCCCTGCTACTGCAGCATGGTCTCTTTAGTGTAGCACCCTAGTTGCCAGGAGCAGGCTGGGTCCCCATACAATGTTGCAACACCAGCCACCCATCTCCTGTCCATAGTTAGAGTGGGGAAGCTCCTGGAACCTTCCAGAAGGAATGCGGACCTGACTTTTCCCGCCTTAGAGAGTGGTCACCTGACCTGGGCATATATAAGCCAGGGAGGGAACTTTTTTCAGTCAGTTGGGGCAGTTGGGGCATCACTGACCTGGGGAACCCACGCAGGAGTTTTAGGCGGGAGGGCCTAGTGAGGAACCTATGCTACTGGGAGTGACAGGATCTAGGTGCTGCCTCTTAAGCTGGGTGAGGTGTCCCAAGCTAGCCCCCTGATCTGGCCCAGTGGTAGGGAACCCCAGGGACCATTTGCAGTGACTGAGGAGAAATTATTCAGGCCCTCAACTCATTCCCCCTCCCCTTCAACTTCAAGAAACAAGCAACAAAGGGCGCAGAATCATCCAAGCGCCAAGAGACCTACTTCATGAGACAAGGTACTGGACTGAGCTGCCCTGCGCATCTCCTGTCTCCCCCTGACTAAAACTGTGTGGAAAGCGCTATATTCTGCTTCCCCTGTCCAGCGCTGTATTTAAGACTGCCTGCCCTGAGCTAACTGTGCCCCCGTGGTTCAAGCGCTGTGATCCTGAGGCGCTTCTCGCCACAAGAAGCATCCTGCCCTGTGAGGCGCCGCAGTTGCCCCCACGCGCTCACCTGCATCGGTGTAAAGCGCTGTGACTAGCCCCGAGGCGCCTGAGGGGACCGCGTCACCATCGCGGCATAGGCGCCGCCTTCGCGACACCTCCGAGGTGCCTCCGGCCTGTCCTGTGGCCGCCTACCTTTGCGCGGTGTCCAGCGCTGAGATATCCCCCTCGGCGGCCCCCGTACACCAGGAGAGGGCCGCCGCCTTGAGTGAGACGTGCCGCGGTAGTCCCGAAGTCAGTGCGCACCCCACGTGACAGGGGAGCTCCTTCGTCCCGCCCCCGAGGGACGCGCTACCATTGGTTCTGGCTGGCGCGCCCTCGAGGCGAAGCACGCCCGGCCCCTGCCTCATCCCCAGCGCCGGTGCCCTGAAGCGGAGCCTGCACTGCACTGGGA
Source organism: Lissotriton helveticus (assembly GCF_964261635.1). Taxonomy (NCBI): domain Eukaryota; kingdom Metazoa; phylum Chordata; class Amphibia; order Caudata; family Salamandridae; genus Lissotriton; species Lissotriton helveticus. The sequence goes on along the minus strand of NC_136069.1, from coordinate 1,708,213,009 downwards.
CGAGGGCAGCCACGAGAGGGTTGGAACCCCCCTATCCTCCGCCAAACCCGACGCAAGGGCCCTGAAGGGCCGAAGAAGTGTGGTAACCCCCTGGGGAGGAGGGCGGTAGGCCGGGAGAGGCCCGAGGTCGCCCCTCCCCCAGGGTGCTCTGAGACTGGGCACTGTTGGCCCCTTTCCCCCTGCAACTGTGCCTCAAGAGACCGTATTTACAAGCCTGAAGTGTTTAGCGTGCACTGTATTTACAAGCCTGAAGTGTTTAGCGTGCACCATATTTACAAGCCTGAAATGCTATGAGTGCACTGTATTCACAAGCCTGATTTGCTCCTAGTGCACCATATGTACAAGCCGGAAATGAGAGGGAGATTCACTTCACTGTACTGAATTTTCTTGCAGAGGTGGGCTTCCATAGTATTCTGATGATCTGATCTAGGTCGCAGCCGACCCGCATTCATAAGAAGAAAAGCTTGTCACAAATGACTAAAGGCTGTGTTCTTTGAAGTTCTTTGTTAACCTGATAAGTACTTACTGATATGTTTTATTCCTTCCTAGGAAAAGCGACCGTGAGAGGTTTGATGTGCTATTTAAATGCATTATAATTGTCGCTTCTTGTAGGATCCTCCAGGTTTATACCATTATCCCTTTGCCTGCCAAAGAGTTTGATGTGACAGGCAGGGTCAGTTAACGTTTCATTGCATAGATGAACTAGCTGTAATTTTAATGCAAAGCCTTACTGAAATGCTTACTCTTCAAAAGAAATGCAACCTGCACATGATATATGAAATGTCTTAATGAAATGCTTATCTGAAATGCTAATGAATTACCAATGCCTTGCTCTAATTGAAAGCCTATATAAAAGATCTTGATATTTCAAACACAACATCTGGTGTGGTCTCCATTATTGCGCCACCGTGTGTTTTATTGGACGTGTGTGTTAAGTGGCTGCTTTACACATAAGCCCCTGGCCGCCTTCCTGCTCGAGCCATGCTACCCCCCGGAGAACTGGCAGTCCCAGTTCTTACACCCCCCCTTCAAGAAAGGGTTAATGTGCTTTGAGTCCCCCCTTCAAGAAAGGGTTAATGTGCTTTGAGTCACCACTTCAAGAAAGGGTTAAATTGCTTTGAGTCCCCCCCTCAAGAAAGGGTTAATGTGCTTTGAGTCCCCCTTCAAGAAAGGGTTAAAGTGCTTTGAGTCCCCCCTTCAAGAAAGGGTGAATGTGCTTTGAGTCCCCCCTTCAAGAAAGAGTTAATGTGCTTTGAGCCCCCCTCAAGAAAGGGTTCAAGTGCTTTGACCCCCCTCAAGAAAGGGTTAATGTGCTTTGAGCCCCCCTCAAGAAAGGGTTCAAGTGCTTTGACCCCCCTCAAGAAAGGGTTAATGTGCTTTGAGTCCCCCTTCAAGAAAGGGTTAAAGTGCTTTGAGTCCTCCTTCAAGAAAGGGTGAATGTGCTTTAAGTCCCCCTTTCAAGAAAGGGTTATTGTGCTTTGAGTCCCCCCTTCAAGAAAGGGTTAATGTGCTTTGAGTCCCCCCTTCAAGAAAGAGTTAATGTGCTTTGAGCCCCCCTCAAGAAAGGGTTCAAGTGCTTTGACCCCCCTCAAGAAAGGGTTAATGTGCTTTGAGCCCCCCCTTCAAGAAAGAGTTAATGTGCTTTGAGCCCCCCTCAAGAAAGGGTTCAAGTGCTTTGACCCCCCTCAAGAAAGGGTTAATGTGCTTTGAGCCCCCCCTCAAGAAAGAGTTAAAGTTCTTTCCCCCCTCAAGAAAGGGTTAATGTGCTTTGAGCCCCCCTCAAGAAAGGGTTAATGTGCTTTGCCCCCCTCAAGAAAGGGTTAATGTGCTTTGAGCCCCTACTCAAGAAAGGGTTAATGAGCTTTGAGTCCCCCCTTTCAAGAAAGGGTTAAAGTGCTTTGAGTTCCCCCTCAAGAAAGGGTTAAAGTGCTTTGCCCCCCCTCAAGAAAGGGTTAATGTGCTTTGAGCCCCCCTCAAGAAAGGGTTAATGTGCTTTGAGCCCCCCTCAAGAAAGGGTTAATGTGCTTTCTCCCCCTCAAGAAAGGATTAATGTGCTTTGAGCCCCCCTCAAGAAAGGGTTAATGTGCTTTGAGTCCCCCCTTCAAGAAAGGGTTAAAGAAAGGGTTAAAGTGCTTTGAGTCCCCCGCTTCAAGAAAGGGTTAAAGTGCTTTGAGTCCCCCTTCAAGAAATGGTTAAAGTGCTTTGAGTCCCCCCTTCAAGAAAGGGTTAATGTGCTTTGATTCCCCCCTTCAAGAAAGGGTTAATGTGCTTTGAGTCCCCTCCTTCACGAAAGGGTTAATGTGCTTTGAGTCCCCCCCTCAAGAAAGGGTTAATGTGCTTTGAGTCCCCCCTCAATAAAGGGTTAACGTGCTTTGCCCCCCTCAAGAAGGGTTAATGTGCTTTGCCCCCCCTTAAGAAATGGTTAATGTGCTTTGAGTCCCCCCTTCAAGAAAGGGTTAAAGTGCTTTGAGTCCCCCATCAAGAAAGGGTTAATGTGCTTTGAGTCCCCCCTTCAAGAAAGGGTTAAAGTGCTTTGAGTCCCCCTTCAAGAAAGGGTTAAAGTGCTTTGAGTCCCCCCCTTCAAGAAAGGGTGAATGTGCTTTGAGTCCCCCTTCAAGAAAGGGTCAATGTGCCTTGAGTCCCCCTTCAAGAAAGGGTTAATGTGCTTTGAGTCCCCTCTCAAGAAAGGGTTAAAGTGCTTTGCCCCCTCAAGAAAGTGTTAATGTGCTTTGAGTCCCCCCTCAAGAAAGGGTTAAAGTGCTTTGCCCCCCTAAAGAAAGGGTTAATGTGCTTTGAGCCCCACTCAAGAAAGGGTTCATGTTCTTTCCCCCTCCTCAAGAAAGGATTAATGTGCTTTGAGCCCCCCTCAAGAAAGGGTTAATGTGTTTTGCCCCCCTCAAGAAAGTGTTAATGTGCTTTGAGCCCCCTCCTCAAGAAAGGGTTAATGTGCTTTGAGTCCCCCCTTTCAAGAAAGGGTTCAAGTGCTTTGAGTCCCCTCTTTCAAGAAAGGGTTAAAGTGCTTTGAGTCCCCCCTTCAAGAAAGGGTTAATGTGCTTTGAGTCCCCCCATCAAGAAAAGGTTAAAGTGCTTTGCCCCCCCTCAAGAAAGGGTTAATGTGCTTTGAGCCCCCCTCAAGAAAGGGTTAATGTGCTTTCCCCCCTCAAGAAAGGATTAATGCGCTTTGAGCCCCCCCTCAAGAAAGGGTTAATGTGCTTTGAGTCCCCCCTTCAAGAAAGGATTAAAGAAAGGGTTAAAGTGCTTTGAGTCCCCCCTTCAAGAAAGGGTTAAAGTGCTTTGAGTCCCCTCTTTCAAGAAAGGGTTAAAGTGCTTTGAGTCCCCACTTCAAGAAAGGGTTAATGTGCTTTGAGTCCCCCCATCAAGAAAAGGTTAAAGTGCTTTGCCCCCCCTCAAGAAAGGGTTAAGGTGCTTTGAGCCCCCCTCAAGAAAGGGTTAATGTGCTTTCCCCCCTCAAGAAAGGATTAATGCGCTTTGAGCCCCCCCCTCAAGAAAGGGTTAATGTGCTTTGAGTCCCCCCTTCAAGAAAGGATTAAAGAAAGGGTTAATGTGCTTTGAGTCCCCCCATCAAGAAAAGGTTAAAGTGCTTTGCCCCCCCTCAAGAAAGGGTTAATGTGCTTGGAGCCCCCCCTCAAGAAAGGGTTAATGTGCTTTGAGCCCCCCCTCAAGAAAGGGTTAATGTGCTTTCCCCCCTCAAGAAAGGATTAATGTGCTTTGAGCCCCCCCCTCAAGAAAGGGTTAATGTGCTTTGAGTCCCCCCTTCAAGAAAGGATTAAAGAAAGGGTTAAAGTGCTTTGAGTCCCCCCTTCAAGAAAGGGTTAAAGTTCTTTAAGTCCCCCTTCAAGAAAGGGTTATAGTGCTTTTAGTCCCCCCCCCTTCAAGAAAGGGTTATTATGCTTGCTTTGAGTCCCCCCTTCAAGAAAGGGTTAATGTGCGTTGAGCCCCCCCAAGAAAGGGTTAACGGGATTTGCCCCCCCCTCAAGAAATGGTTAATGTGCTTTGAGTCCCCCCTCAAGAAAGGTTTAAAGTGCTTTGAGTCCCCCCTTCAAGAAAGGATTAATGTGCTTTGAGTCCCCCCCCCCTTCAAGAAAGGGTTAATGTGCTTTGAGCCCCCCCTCAAGAAAGGGTTAATGTGCTTTGCCCCCCCCTCAAGAAAGGGTTAATGTGCTTTGAGCCCCCCTCAAGAAAGGGTTAATGTCTTTGCCCCCACCCCTCCAGAAAGGGTTAATGTGCTTTGAGCCCCCCCTCAAGAAGGGGATAATGTGCTTTGAGTCCCCCCTCAAGAAAGGGTTAATGTGCTTTGCCCCCCCACCCCTCAAGAAAGGGTTAATGTGCTTTGAGTCCCCCCTCAAGAAAGGGTTAAAGTTCTTTGGCCCCCCTCAAGAAAGGGTAATGTGCTTTGAGCCCCCCCTCAAGAAAGGGTTAATGTGCTTTGCCCCCCACCCCTCAAGAAAGGGTTAATGTGCTTTGAGCCCCCCCTCAAGAAAGGGTTAATGTGCTTTGAGCCCCCCCTCAAGAAAGGGTTAATGTGCTTTGCCCCCACCCCTCAAGAAAGGGTTAATGTGCTTTGAGCCCCCCCTCTCAAGAAAGTGTTAAAGTGCTTTGCCCCCCCTCAAGAAAGGGTAATGTGCTTTGAGCCCCCCCCTCAAGAAAGGGTTAATGTGCTTTGAGCCCCCTCAAGAAAGGGTTAATTTGCTTTGAGCCCCCCTCTCAAGAAATGGTTAATGTGCTTTGCCCCCCACCCTTCAAGAAAGGGTTAATGTGCTTTAAGCCCCCCTCAAGAAAGGGTTAATGTGCTTTGCCCCCCACCCCTCAAGAAAGGGTTAATGTGCTTTGCCCCCCTCAAGAAAGGGTAATGTGCTTTGCCCCACCCCTCAAGAAAGGGTTAATGTGCTTTGAGCCCCCTCTCAAGAAAGGGTTAATGCGCTTTGAGTCCCCCCTTCAAGAAAGGGTTAATGTGCTTTGAGCCCCCCTCAAGAAAGGGTTAATGTGCTTTGCCCCCTCAAGAAAGGGTTAATGTGCTGGGAGCCCCCCTCAAGAAAGGGTTAATGTGCTTTGAGCCCTCCTCAAGAAAGGGTTAATGTGCTTTGAGCCCCCCTCAAGAAAGGGTTAAAGTGCTTTGAGCCCTCCTCAAGAAAGGGTTAATGTGCTTTGAGCCCCCCTCAAGAAAGGGTTAAAGTGCTTTGAGCCCTCCTCAAGAAAGGGTTAATGTGCTTTGAGCCCCCCTCAAGAAAGGGTTAAAGTGCTTTGAGCCCTCCTCAAGAAAGGGTTAATGTGCTTTGAGCCCCCCTCAAGAAAGGGTTAATGTGCTTTGAGCCCCCCTCAAGAAAGGGTTAAAGTGCTTTGAGCCCTCCTCAAGAAAGGGTTATTATGCTTTGAGCCCCCCTCTCAAGAAAGGGTTAAAGTGCTTTGAGTCCCTCCTCAAGAAAGGGTTAATGTGCTTTGCCCCCCTCAAGAAAGGGTAATGTGCTTTGAGCCCCCCCTCAAGAAAGGGTTAATGTGCTTTGCCCCCCCTCAAGAAAGGGTTAATGTGCTTTGAGTCCCTCCTCAAGAAAGTGTTAAAGTGCTTTGCCCCCCTCAAGAAAGGGTTAATGTGCTTTGAGCCCCCCTCAAGAAAGGGTTAATGTGCTTTGAGTCCCCCCTCAAGAAAGGGTTAATGTGCTTTGAGTCCCCCCCTTCAAGAAAGGGTTAATGTGCTTTGCCCCCCCTCAAGAAAGGGTTAATGTGCTTTGCCCCGCCTCAAGAAATGGTTAATGTGCTTTGCCCCCCCTCAAGAAAGGGTTAATGCGCTTTGAGTCCCCCCTTCAGGAAAGGGTTAATGTGCTTTGCCCCCCCTCAAGAAAGGGTTAAAGTGCTTTGAGCCCCCCTCAAGTAAGGGTTAATGTGCTTTGAGCCCCCCTCAAGAAAGGGTAATGTGCTTTGAGTCCCCCCTCAAGAAAGGGTGAATGTGCTTTGAGCCCCCCTCAAGAAAGGGTTAAAGTGCTTTGAGCCCCCCTCAAGTAAGGGTTAATGTGCTTTGAGCCCCCCTCAAGAAAGGGTAATGTGCTTTGAGTCCCCCCTCAAGAAAGGGGTAATGTGCTTTGAGCCCCCCTCAAGAAAGGGTAATGTGCTTTGAGTCCCCCCTCAAGAAAGGGTAATGTGCTGTGAGCCCCCCCTCAAGAAAGCGTTAATGTGCTTTGCCCCCCCTCAAGAAAGGGTTAATGTGCTTTGAGCCCCCCCCTCAAGAAAGGGTTAATGTGCTTTGACTCCCCCCTCAAGAAAGGGTAATGTGCTTTGAGCCCCCCTCAAGAAAGGGTAATGTGCTTTGAGTCCCCCCTCAAGAAAGGGTTAATGTGCTTTGAGCCCCCCTCAAGAAAGGGTAATGTGCTTTGAGTCCCCCCTCAAGAAAGGGTAATGTGCTGTGAGCCCCCCCTCAAGAAAGCATTAATGTGCTTTGCCCCCCCTCAAGAAAGGGTTAATGTGCTTTGAGCCCCCCCCTCAAGAAAGGGTTAATGTGCTTTGAGTCCCCCCTCAAGAAAGGGTAATGTGCTTTGAGTCCCCCCTCGAGAAAGGGTTAAAGTGCTTTGAGTCCCCCCTCAAGAAAGGGTTAATGTGCTTGGCCCCCCACCCCTCAAGAACGGGTTATTGTGCTTTGCCCCCCCTCAAGAAAGGGTAATGTGCTTTGAGTCCCCCCTCCCACCTATCATGGCACAGAGGGGAAAGAGCACCTCAGAGCGGCAGTCTCACCTAGCTCTCACTAACCCTTGTCTGTCCTTACAGCGCTACATAGCTTTAGAATGGCTTCATGAATAGGTCGATGACCTTATGAGTAATATGTTAATTTCTGCTCCTTATTTCCTCTTTCATGTCAGCACAAAAGGAAGAAGAAAACACATCATAGCAATGTGTTTGTGCAAAAAGGTGCCACTTCCCGCACAAAAACAATCCTGCCTGCAACAAAGGCACCATTGCATGGCGCAAGGGTGTCACGTTGGCGCAAGGCTGCCAAAACAGGCACCAGCGCAGGCTGAAAGCATAAGAATGCACCATATTGCGTAAATACAGTGCATAGCCGCCCTCTCACTTCGGCGTAGGGCAGCACAGCACGGTGCCCTACGGCACTTCCCTGTGCCAAAATGTCATAACTGAGGCCCACCGTGCAGAAGGCGGCAGCAATGCTGTGCAGGCCACCATAGTGCAAGGGTGTCTGCCTGATGTCTAGGGCAGGCGTTGACCTTGAAGGGTTGAAATACACTGCAAGATACTATGCTCTGACATACTTTACAGCTTTCTCCTCTCTGGCAGGCAGGATTGGTTTTGTGCATCAAGGGGCGCCCTCCTGCACCGGAACAATCCGGACAGACATTGTCCTCTTTCCATGTTTGTTGAAGAATGCAGCACACATGGAAAAGAAATGAGGAGGAATAAAAGTATTTCTGCTTCTTCCATCTGCTCTGAGGAGGCGTAAGGTTTTGGCACTGCCCTAGGTTTACGTGATTAACCCGTTTACCGTGGCGGCAATTCCGCCGCGGTGTGGGCGTTCTCTTGTGCGGGCGAGGCCGCGTCGGCCAACGGACATGTGCAGGTAGTGCTCGAGACGGCCGTTGGCCGACGGCAGCACTTAAGGGGTTAAGTATATCTGGGGAAGCGTCAAAATCCATGGGTGCTGTGTGGGAAAACTCACTGCGACGCCAGCGGTATGCCTTCTTGACGCAGAGTACGGCACCGCAGCCACTTGCGCTGCCTCGACTTACTCCATATCCGTGAGGCCATGGAAAGCCATGCAGAGTGCGTTTGCGTCCCCTCATAGGTATGACTGAGAGGCCTCCGAAGCATGAAGAACAGTGACTTTACGTCTGCGCAATCCTCACATAAAGAACCCCGTAGTGTATCCAATAGTTTACCATATCCTTACCGCGGTCCCTGGTTAGTCCCCTGCTTCTGATTGGACAGATTTGTTGTCTATTTCCAGACCCTGCTGTTGATTTGACGGCTTTCCTCACTATTCCTGTGTGTGTCCCGCCCAGGGATGTTTCATGCTCCCAGGGTGGATGAGGTATACCCTCCAGCTGCTGACATCAAGACCCTGTTTGCTGACCCTGAACCGCTGGATTCTGCTGCAGAGGGACATTCAATCAGTGGGCCTCATTTATGAGGCCTTGCGTCAGTTTTGCGCTTCCGATGCGTCGTTTTTTGTGACGCATCGGTGGCGTAAAACATGCCTTCTGTTGCGCACTATTTACAAAGTGACGCATCTAAGCAGATGCGTCTCTTTGTAAACCCCTGCGCTACATTATACCTGCGTCAGGTATAATGTATGCAGAGGGGGCGTTCCCCCGCAAAAAGCCTCGTAGAAGTGATGCAGTGAAATCTATGAGATTTCACTGCGTCACTTTTAGGACGCTGTTGCGTCAAAATCCTGCGCCTGCCTCATAGCAGGCGTAAGACTGACACAGGCCCTTTCACATGGGGCTTTCCCCATGTGAAAGGAAGCATTGCTGGAGTTGCGTCCCTTTTGTGACACACTCCAGCAATGCGTCACTTTTGCGCTTACAGATACGTCAGAAATACTGACGTATCTGTAACTCCTTGCGACATGATGCGTCATACATTAAATATGACGCCTCAGATATGTCGCAAGGAGGGCGCGCTGAGAAGTGACGCATCGCTGCTTTCACGCAGCGATGCGTCATTTCTCATAAATGAGGCCCAGTATATCTTACCTGTTTACACTACAACAATAATAATGCAAAAATCCTCTTTAGCACACATGTACTGACAGCTGCCCCTCCATTCCTCAAGTAAGTGCCATGCAGAAGCAAAACATGTTAATGTGAATTCCTTCAGGACATAAAGCAATATATTTAAAGCCAGCATAACCACTGTATACTCAACATGGTATTAGCTTATTTATTTAAGCCATAGAAAATGAGCACAAATTATCAGACATGCCATCCTTAATATGCAAAGTTTAGTTACAACCCCCCATTAGCATATGTATTTAGGACATAGGAAATGGTCAACACCTGGTAGACTTGTGAACGAGAATATGCAAATTTATGTTGAATTTAAGGGCAATCCTCTGCTCATAATTCTGTCATACAAATGACTTGACTTTGAATGGAAAGTGACATCCTCATGTGAGACTTGGGTAATTACACAGGGATCTCTAGTGACACCCAGGGGTACTGCAGCCTAATGATAGCCAGGGCATATACCTGACCCCAGGGATCTCTAGTGACACCCAGAGGTACTGCAGCCTAATGATAGCCAGGGCATATACCTGACCCCAGGGATCTCTAGTGACACCCAGGGGTACTGCAGCCTAATGATAGCCAGGGCATATACCTGACCCCAGGGATCTCTAGTGACACCCAGGGGTACTGCAGCCTAATGATAGCCAGGGCATATACCTGACCCCAGGGATCTCTAGTGACACCCAGAGGTACTGCAGCCTAATGATAGCCAGGGCATATACCTGACCCCAGGGATCTCTAGTGACACCCAGGGGTACTGCAGCCTAATGATAGCCAGGGCATATACCTGACCCCAGGGATCTCTAGTGACACCCAGGGGTACTGCAGCCTAATGATAGCCAGGGCATATACCTGACCCCAGGGATCTCTAGTGACACCCAGGGGTACTGCAGCCTAATGATAGCCAGGGCATATACCTGACCACAGGGATCTCTAGTGACACCCAGAGGTACTGCAGCCTAATGATAGCCAGGGCATATACCTGACCACAGGGATCTCTAGTGACACCCAGGTGTACTGCAGCCTAATGATAGCCAGGGCATATACCTGACCCCAGGGATCTCTAGTGACACCCAGGGGTACTGCAGCCTAATGATAGCCAGGGCATATACCTGACCCCAGGGATCTCTAGTGACACCCAGAGGTACTGCAGCCTAATGATAGCCAGGGCATATACCTGACCCCAGGGATCTCTAGTGACACCCAGGGGTACTGCAGCCTAATGATAGCCAGGGCATATACCTGACCCCAGGGATCTCTAGTGACACCCAGGGGTACTGCAGCCTAATGATAGCCAGGGCATATACCTGACCACAGGGATCTCTAGTGACACCCAGAGGTACTGCAGCCTAATGATAGCCAGGGCATATACCTGACCCCAGGGATCTCTAGTGACACCCAGGGGTACTGCAGCCTAATGATAGCCAGGGCATATACCTGACCCCTGGGATCTCTAGTGACACCCAGGGGTACTGCAGCCTAATGATAGCCAGGGCATATACCTGACCCCAGGGATCTCTAGTGACACCCAGAGGTACTGCAGCCTAATGATAGCCAGGGCATATACCTGACCCCAGGGATCTCTAGTGACACCCAGGGGTACTGCAGCCTAATGATAGCCAGGGCATATACCTGACCACAGGGATCTCTAGTGACAGCCAGGGGTACTGCAGCCTAATGATAGCCAGGGCATATACCTGACCACAGGGATCTCTAGTGACACCCAGGGGTACTGCAGCCTAATGATAGCCAGGGCATATACCTGACCACAGGGATCTCTAGTGACACCCAGAGGTACTGCAGCCTGTCCCAGAAACTTTTGTTTCTGACTGCAGGGATGAAGTCAGCTGCTGCAGCCTGCTATACAAGGGAAAGCAGCTATATAATTATTAGCTGCTTCTGACTCCAGGGAACCCTAGTAAACAAACACAAACACAGCAGTCTGTTATCAAAACACATTTTAGTTTTTTGAAAGAACAAGTCTTTTGTGTAAAAAATAATAAAATATTCTTACAATAAAAAGGGATTCAAATCACAGCATGTCTACAAATAATCCATAAACGCCGCATTTCAGTCGCGGTTCCTTAAGACTAGGATAGACATAATCTAAAAATGTACTTAACGCCCCAATAAATTGATAATCTGTCATTGAAAAACAATACGCAGCAGCCTCTCTGATGGATCCACAAGTCATTGCATTAAATGCTTTTTTCTGATATTTCTTCCTTAACTCTAATAAGTGAGGACATAGGGCCAGATGTAGGTAATTTTATTTTACCACTTCTTAAATACCGAATCATACCGATTCAGTATTTAAGAAGTGGTAAAATAGAGGGGGGGAAGATGTAGGTATTTCAGAATCGGTAAATACTGAATCGTTATGATTCGGTATTTACCGATTCTGTAAATACCGATTCGGTAATGCCCATGAATGAAATAAAATTTATACTGCGCAACTAAATCCCGAAGGCATCAAGGCGCCTAACAAAACAGATCAAAACAGAAAGGCAGAACACAACTACAAATATGCCTTCGCGAAAAGCCGGGTTTTCAGAACCTTTCTAAATGACTGCATGGTGGGGAGGGACTTAAGTTCCACCGGGAGAGTATTCCACCACTTAGATGCCAGAGTGGAAAAGGCTTTGCCGCCCCATTTAGCTCTACGGGTGCGTGGACCTGATAACAGAAATTTGTTGGTAGAGCGCAAGTTCCTGGAGGGGCTATAGAGGGACAGGATGGATCCAATCCCAGTAGAGCTGCCTCTAGCGAAGGCCCCATAGGTCATGCACAGGGTTTTAAAAAGAATCCGATCTTCAATGGGGAGCCAGTGTAGCGATTTTCTGGCGGAGGTGGCCGAGGCACGTCTGGGCAGATCTAATACAAATTTGGCCGCCGCGTTCTGGACCACCTGCAAGCGCTGCAGCAGACCCTTATTTAGTCCTGCATACAGCGCATTGCAATAGTCCAGACGGGAGCCAATAAGTGCGACCACAACTTGTTTTCTCGCCTGCTGAGAGAGATAATGTCTAATTTTCCTCAGTACATAGATTATGCCCCAGCAGGTTGAAACTGTTCTATTGACCTGTTGACGCATGCTGAGGGTAGGATCAATAAGAATTCCTAGATTTTTGGCCAATGTGGCAGGCACAGGACAAGCTCCCAGTGAGTCCGGCCACCAGTTCGCCGACCATATCTCTTCCTTTCCTCCGAACACCATGACCTCCGTCTTCTCCCCATTTAGTTTCAATGAATTGTAAATCATCCATTGAGCGACTGCCTCCATACAAGATCTAAAATTGGAGGCAGCCGAGCTGGCCGGCTGGGAGAGAGAGCTGGCCGGCTGGGAGAGAGCAGGCCGGCTGGGAGAGAGAGACGAGGATCTGGGTGTCGTCGGCATAGGAAACTACCTCCATCCCGAAAGATCTAATGAGTCTGGCAAGTGGGGTCACATAGATGTTGAAAAGGGTCGGACTTAATGCCGACCCCTGAGGGACCCCACAATGCACAGACAGGGATGGAGATAGGAAATCCCCCAACTTCACCCTCTGCTCTCTCTGGTCCAGGAAGGAGGTCAGCAAACGCAGGGCAGACCCCTCAACCCCAATCTCCCTCAGGCGAGATGTTAAAACCGAGGGAGAAAGGGTGTCGAAGGCAGCCGTGAGGTCTAGCAGGATCAAGAGGGTGGTCAGGCCCTTATCAGCACGTGTGCGGATATTGTCCAGCACTATGGTGAGGGCAGACTCGGTGCTATGTTCCCTCCTGAAACCATGCTGCGAGTAATCCAGCTGACCTGAACTTTCCATGAAGCCCGCGAGATGCTTATTCAGATGGGTTTCCAGCATCTTCGCAGGAGCAGGGAGCAGTGAAATAGGGCGGAAGTTCTTTAATACCCCGGGGTCGAGAGATGGTTTCTTAAGCAATGGCTTTACCACTGCCCTCTTCCATTGCTGTGGGAAGATGCCGTCCCTCATAGCCCTGTTCATAATCTCAAGAAGAGGGGGCAGGAGAGATTCCCTGCACTGCTTGAGGATCTTAAGTGGACAGGCATCTAATGGGGAGCCAGACCTAGTTTTGTTCAGGAGATTCTCTAATTCCTGAAGAGAGAGAGGAGGAAAGAAGGCAAGGCGCCCCAAGGAAGAGTTCTCAGCAGGAACTGGTGCAGAAACAGAGGGGACAGAGGGCTCAGTGATAAAAGTCCTCTGCAGCTCTAAAGCTGAATAAATATCAGTGATCTTAGTCTGAAAGAAAAGAGCTATGTTGTTACAAAGTTGCTGAGAGGTAATGACAGGGTCCGGGATCTGCAGGGATGTGAGAGAGTCAACAATCTTGAAGAGCTCTTTCGGGGAGGAGAGTGAAACAGTGAGAGCCGTAAAATATTCCTGTTTCACCCTTATTACCTCCACCTTATAGCCCCTCAATAAGATCTTGTGCGCCTCTTTGTCCCTTAGATCCCAGCTGGTATGCCAGAGACGTTCCTGTCTCCTGACTCCCTGCCTAAGGATTCTTAGGTGCTCAGAGAACCACGGAGCCGAAGGTTTTTTCCTCGCCGAATAACGCAACCGGGCAGGGGCCAGTTCGTCAAATGCCATAGTAACGGCTTTTTCAAACTGCGAGACCGCCAGATGAACGTCTTCCACTTGAGAGGTGGACGTACTAGAAATCCAGGGGGCAATGGAGCTATTAGAGATATTTTTAAAATTCCTCCATTGATTCCTATGGGTATTAACGCCCATAGGAATCAATGGGCATTACCGAATCGGTATTTACAGATTCGGTAAATACCGATTTCAGCAAGGGTGCAGGGGGTGTCATTTTGACACCCTCTAGCACCCCTAATACAGGCATGTGTGCCATGTGGCACACAGACATGCCCTAAGACATGCCATGTCTGTGTGTCACATGGCACAGGTGTGCATGCACAGATGTGCATGCACACCTGAATTCGGTATTTTACCACCCAATTGGATTGGGTGGTAAAATACTGAATTCTGAAGGCCTGTAGCACTGTAAACAGTGCTACCTACATCTGGGTTTTACCGAATCGGTAAAATTACCGATTCGGTATTTTACAGATTCGGTAAATTTACAGTTTCGGTAACTTTATCGAATCTGTAAATATTGGCCCCTACATCTCGAAAACCAATTACCGACCGGTAATTGGCGACCTACATCTGGCCCATAGACAGATAAAATGCTCATTCGACTCCTCTTTGTAGTTGCACAAGCGGCAGGCCTTTGATGGTAAACTGTTAGCATTCCAAGACCCCTCAATCTGAGCTATTAGTATCAGCAGGAAGCAAAATCTCACATATTTTTGTTTGCCTCTTGGATTCAACTTAGAGGCCAACAGGCACATGCATCGTCCGTTTTTGGGAGCGCAAAGGGAGCGATTCGCAAAAATCCTCTGTTTGTGCTCGCAAAAAGGGCTTACACAATGCATCAAGGTTCAAGACATAATTGCTATTTCTCAAATTGCAATTGCATTTAAGGAATCGCAATTTGCGACTCCTTAACTGCATTGCAAGAACCACTTTAAAATAACGATTTCGCTACTAGGGGCCGCAAATTACCATGAAGTTGAATTTGATGGTAATTTGCAAAAACTTTGAAAAATGCACTAAGGTGCATTTTTCAAAGTTGTAGGTTACACACAGACATGCCCTTGGGGCATGTGTGTGCGCAACATGTGTGCACAGAGCAATTTCAGGGGTGCAAAAGGGTGTCCTTAGGACACCCTTGCACCCTTGAAATTACAGGCACAATTTGCGAGTACCTATTGGTACTCGCAAATTGCGCATGCAATCTCCAATTCATTCCTACGGGCCTCTAGGCCCATAGGAATGAATGGGAAGGCATTCCTTAATTGCGACTCGCAATTTGTGAGTCGCAATTAAGGAGGGCCCGATTCACAGAACTAACTTAAGACAAAATCCTAAACTTACTACCATTTTGGTATTCAGAAAAGGCACTTACTCATTTTGGTATTTACAGAAGTTAGGACTCCTAACTTTAGGACTCCTAAATGCCTTCAGTGAATACCGAAAGTCTTAAAATTAGGATTTTTCTCAGTTTAGGATTTCTAAAGTTAAGAGTCCTAACTTTACTACTACTAAATTGAGAAAAATCCTAATTTTAAGACTTTCAGTATTCACAGAAGGCATTTAGGAGTCCTAACTTCACTACTACTAAATTGAGAAAAATCCTCATTTTAAAACTTTCGGTATTCACAGAAGGCATTTAGGAGTCCTAAAGTTAGGACTCCTAACTTCTGTGAATACTGAAATGAGTAAGTGCCTTCTGTGAATACCAAAATGAGTAAGTGCCTTCTGTGAATACCAAAATGGTAGTAAGTTTAGGATTTTGTCTTAAGTTAGTTCTGTGAATCAGGCCCATAGTGTTTAGGAATCGCTATTTTAATAGCGATTCCAACATGCATAAGCTTTTGATAGTTTAACTGCGATTCCTTAACAATCGCAATTAAGAACTCGCAAAAGCTTTTCTTGATGCATGTGCCTGCAAGGGGGGAACTCTACTTGCTGCTTGCATTCGCTCCTGAGGGCCGGGCATTGCTCCGCTTCAAGGGCTTGGCTCCGCGAGCACTTTGTGGCAGCACCTGTGAGCCGGGCTTTGCTCCGCTCGTTCCTTCGGCCGGGCCTGGCCATGCCGGGCCCCTTGCACTCCCTGTGACTACACCTCCCAGCAGCCCCACCAGTGGCCAGGACGCCGCGGACGTCACATGCAAGCGCCAGGAGGCGCATAAAGGCTCCCTTGGTCCCTCGTCCCGCGGGACGCGCGCTGGAGCGCGCCCGGAGAAGCCCGGGACAAGGGCGGGACCATGTGGGGCCATCAGGGGCCAGAAAGGGCCGGGACGGGCCACCCCCCTAACATCTACCCCAGACTAAGGTACTGTCAGTCATCGTTTTACCTATTCAACCAACATGGGGAAAAAGAGAACTGTGAACGGTAAACAGACATAATATCGAGTTTTTAATTTCGACTAGACATAATATCGAGTTTTTAATATCGACTAGACATAATATCGACTAGACATAATAAAGACTACAAAAATATCGTCTAGAATAGCCAAAATATCGAGTCAAAAATATAGAATGGACATAATATCGACTAGATAGAATATAGACAACAAAAATATCGAAAATAAGGTAAGTTAATAATATTTTTTAATTTATGTGTAATATAATTCGGTAGCGGGTTGTGGGTTTATAGGGGAATAGGGTGGGAAGTAATTTAATTATAATTAAGTTAATATGTTATTTAATTAATTGGTAATTATTTATTATTAATTGTTAATTAAAAATTAATTGGTAAATAATTAAAATATAATTGGCAATGAATTTTAATTGATTAATTGATAAATATATTATTTTAGTAATTTATTTTCTGTAGCGCTTTGTGGGTTTATAGGGGAATAGGGTGGGAAGTAATTTAAATATAATTCATTTAATATGTTATTTAATTTATTGGTATTTATTTTTAATTAATTGTTAATTAAATATTAATTGGTAATTAATTAAATTATAATTGGTAATTCATTTTAATTGATTAATTGATAAATATGTTATTATTAGTCATTTATTTGCTGTAGCGGGTTGTGGGTTAATAGGGGAATAGGGTGGGAAGTAATTTAATTATAATTAATTTAATATGTTATTTAATTAATTGGTATTTATTTTTAATTAATTGTTAATTAAATATTAATTGGTAATTAATTTAAATATAATTGGTAATTAATTGTAATTGGTATTATTTCTCTTAATTATATTTATATATGAAGTATTTACTTTCCCTACTGTTGCACTCACTGGAGTGGGAATAGTAATTTATACCCCTACGCTATCCAGCGCTTTCCCTACTGTTGCACTCTCTGGAGTGGGAATAGTAATTTTTACCCCTACGCTATCCAACCCTTTCCCTACTGTTGCACCCACTGGAGTGGGAATAGTCATTTTTACCCCTACGCTATCCAACCCTTTCCCTACTGTTGCACCCACTGGAGTGGGAATAGTAATTTTTACCCCTACGCTATCCAACGCTTTCCCTACTGTTGCACTCACTGGAGTGGGAATAGTAATTTTTACCCCTACGCTATCCAGCGCTTTCCCTAATGTTGCACTCACTGGAGTGGGAATAGTAATTTTTACCCCTACGCTATCCAACCCTTTCCCTACTGTTGCACCCACTGGAGTGGGAATAGTAATTTTTACCCCTACGCTATCCAACGCTTTCCCTACTGTTGCACTCACTGGAGTGGGAATAGTAATTTTTACCCCTACGCTATCCAGCGCTTTCCCTAATGTTACACTCTCTGGAGTGGGAATAGTAATTTTTACCCCTACGCTATCCAACTCTTTCCCTACTGTTGCACCCACTGGAGTGGGAATAGTAATTTTTACCCCTACGCTATCCAATGCTTTCCCTACTGTTGCACTCACTGGAGTGGGAATAGTAATTTTTACCCCTACGCCATCCAACGCTTTCCCTACTTTTGCACTCACTGGAGTGTGAAAAGTAATTTTTACCCCTACGCTATCCAACGCTTTCCCTACAGTTGCACTCACTGGAGTGGTTATAAATTTAAACCTTTTGCTATGCTACGGTAAAAATATTCTATATGTTTTGTTAATAATTTGTATTTATATATATATATATATATATATATATATATATATATATATATATTTAGTATATTTGTTATATATATTTTTTTCAAGTTACATTAATTATTTATTAAATGTACATTAATTTAATTATTTTAACTATGTTTATATTAAATACATTTATTATTATATTAGTTTTAAATTAATTTAAAGACATTTAAAAAATTCATTATTCTGACATTCTATATTTTTACACTCGATATTTTTGAGTCGATATTTTTGTACTTACCTGTTTGAAGATAGGAGGTCGATATTCTGTCAGTCGATATTTTATCCTCGATATTTTGGCATCTCGATTTTTTTGCTGTCGATATTATGTCAGTGATCATTGTGAACAGCAAACTTAATGGAGGGGGTGGAGCATCACTGGACTCCTACCTGGTAAAAGTAACCAGTTTGGTAAATGAGGAAATAGAAAGAACTGAGAGAAGGCTTTCACTGGACCCAGGCCGCACAAACACAGCCATGATACATAATTCACCAGAAACTCAGATTGAATCTCCAGGTATTCCTCGGGACTTACTAGATCATGTTGGCTCACGCTCTGTATCAAAAAATAGGCATGGCCAGTCCCTAAACGCCTCTCCTGTAGGGATGGTTGAGGAAATTTCATCTTGCATTTCCTCGCCACCAACCCCGGTTGCAAGACGATGTACCAGGGCTGGGGGGCTGGTACCGCCAGGAAAGGCAAAACAAAAGGGAAAGAGGCATGTTATAGCTAGAGCAAAACCATCTAAACCCTCACTCTCGATTCCCCAATCTACATCAGAGGATCTAGCTAACACCATATGGGTTAAACTTAAAGATAAGTAAGATCATATCATGGGTTACAAACTTAATAATATCTGGGCCGAGCAATCGCCACCCAATAAGGAGGTTTGAGAGTCAATCAACCAAGGATGGGTGGTAGCCGTATGGTAAATCGCTATGAGGCTTTGACGGACCTGGAGGGATGTGATTGACTGTGTGGTGATTATACCTATTGCCTGGGAGGAACAACCCTTCATAGTAGATTGTACGATCCACAGGATCAGGGCAGGGTAATTATTAGTAAAGAACAGCAATCATTGATAAACTGGCCAGAATTGCTGGAAGTGACCAGTCCTTTCACTCAAATACCAGTGGACAGGCGGAAGTAAGGGTGGAATTGGACTGCCTGCCTGTCTCACAACACCTGTGATGTATTTTTGGTTTAAAGGATTAACAGCGGGTTCCACCACAGTGGTATTAGTCAATCCTAGCTGCAGCCTTCTTTCTTGTCACAGGCTGAAGAAGGGTGCACTGGTATTTGAGTGAAAGGACTGGTTCTTCATGTGTATCAGTTTCTCTTGTTGAAATGTCCTTCATGTTGCAATTTACTTTGAATGTAATTGCTATGTAAAAAGTTATTTTGGTGTCATGAATTTTGAGTATCCACTGTGAACCCCTGTACACTTGTATATATTGCGCACACTATTGTATGTTATTGATTCGACTGTTTTGACAGCAGTTTCCTTTGAAGACATATGGATGGATTAATGAAACTTAATTATAAATGAAAATAAATCTTTTTGTGATATAAAACGTCTGGTTCACGCAGCACAAATCGGCTGCGTGTGTACTAATTCATTATAAAACAAACCTGACTAGCCACTTTGTTCTGTTTAGTAGTTGTTGAGGTCCAGGCTAGCCAGTGGTAGGATCCAATACCTTCCTTTGTGCACTGGCTGTTTGATTTAGGCAGGCAAAATGTGGTTGATATAGCGAGACTGAGGCCACTATTGTATTTGAGGCGTATCTGCACCACCCCAGAATTGGCTTACTATGCAACAGCTTTGAGAGATATAATAAAGGCAGACAGATTCCATGTGATCCAGTGGCTTAATGAATTAAGGATACTCCTAAAAGATCTCGACCTTATCCAGCAGGCTCAACAGGCTCATAGGTGAGAAGGGGAAGTGCCGTCGGAGTGAATCCGACAGAGTCGGCAGAGTCGGCAGCGGCGCACGATACTTGGGAATACACCACAGCGGAGGCAGGAGGAAAGAAACACACAGAGAGACGTCCCCCACACTCCCCCCAGTAGTGGCGAGGCATTTCAACTCCAGAAACCGGTGAAACTTATACAGGCCTGATCCGAGGACTACGCACATGCCCTTGGGCAAGGTACAGGGGGGAGAGGAGGGGAGGGTGTTGCCACGCTAGACTTGCTCGCTGGCTGTAGAGAGAGCATACAAGTATGGGGTGATAAGGGGGCAGGAGTAGAGGGAGCAGAGGGAGAAATAGAAGTACAAGTTGTAACCCCACAAGCAAACTCGGAGGCTAGGGGAGGTGGGGAGACCCTAATCCCCCCAGTAGGGGCAACCCTCTTTGAACCGCTAGCAGAGCTTGAAGGTGGTAACAGGACTAGATCTAGCTACTGCCTTAGGAACAGGCAGTTCTCCAAACAGAGTTTCCTCCCCCCAGAAAACTAACTGTGGTCCATAGAAGTACAAAAAGGAAGCCAAGAGGGGCTCCTAACCCTGATCACCAACCACAAAAACCAAAAGGCAAAACAGCGAAGGGGAAAGACCCAGGGAAAGACCAGACAGAACAAGAAATTAGAGTGAGCCCGTCTCTAAGATTTTTTTTCAAAGTCCAGCAGCTGGCCCAAGCAAGAGGTAATCACCCCGCTCTCCAAGATAAGAACAAATCTATAGCTTTTAACGCAGGCTCTACCCTAAAAATAAACCCTCCTACTGGAGAGGAACTGAACACCATAACACCAGACGAGAAAATCCTGGAAATGAGCAAAGAGAAAGCTACTTACACAGGCCCACAAGTCGTGGTACCAGGAGGCTCCACCATGACAAAACCCGCTGAACCATTGGCAGTTAACTTAGGGGAAGACCATCCCGCCCTTAGTCAAATGGAGAAGCTCATGGACAAAATGCTGGGGGAAATTAGAGAAATATTCCCAGTTTCAGAAGCCAACCAAAATAAGATCCAGGAGGTATGCGAAACGCTTGACCACAAATTAAATGCGCTAGGAGAAAGAGTGACAGCGGTCGAATCAGTGGTAGAAGCTCTCAACAAAAAAGTGGAAACTAACCAAAAGGAGATTAGTTCCTTAAGAGACAGCGATAGAAGCATGAAGGAGAAACTTGAATCGCTAGAAAATCAAGCAAGAAGGAACAATTTGAGGGTTTTGAATGTTCCAGAGAATTTGGAAGGGACGGACATCAAAAAGTTCACTGTCTCACTCCTGGAAGAGTATTTCCCCTGGGCCAAAGAAGCTAATCTGGCGGGAGACATGCAGAGGGTTCACCGTGACCCCTTCGGCAAAAATAAAGAGAGGAAGACACCGAGGAAAATTCTAATCAACTTTAAAACTTTCACCTTGAAAGAAAGCATCTTAAGCGAGGCCTTAAGAAAGGGCACCTTTAATAAGGACAACTGGTCTTTCAGAATCCGCTCAGACATGTCCAAAGCCACCCAGGACAGGCAGTGGGAATTGGGACAATACATGCAAGAACTAAAGTCCCTTGGAGCCACAGTTCAAATGAAATTCCCTTCAGCCCTGAGGATCATGTGGAGAAACAAAATGTATAATATCAGAGACCCCAGAGAGGTCGAAACTTTTCTAGAGCAAATTAAGGATCAACTGCGGACCGCAACATAAAAACAAGAAAGGTGAAATTTGCAAATCAGGCGAAGCATGGAGCTCAAAGAGGGCGAACAATACCGCCCAAAAAGAAGAAGGGAGGCTTCCTCAGGGTGGGTAACGATGAATCTCACAAAAAAGTACAAATACAAAACAAAAAGAGAACACGGGTGGGGAGCAAACTAGTCAATCAATCAATCAATCATGGAATTTGTAGAGCGCGCTACTCACCCACTAGGGTCTCATGGCGCTGGGGGGAGGGGGAGTCGCTACTCCTCGAACAGCCAGGTCTTGAGTTGTTTCCTGAAGGAGAGATGGTCCTGGGTCAGCCGTAGGTGGGTGGGGAGGGAGTTCCATGTCTTGGCCGCCAGGTAGGAGAAGGATCTTCCTCTGGCGGTGGATCTGCGAATACGTGGGACGGTGGCGAGGGCGAAGCTGGCGGATCAGAGCTGGCGAGTGGGTGTGTAGAAAGCGAGGCAGCTGTTGAGGTACTTGGGGCCCATGTCGAGGAGAGACTTGTGTGCATGGGTGAGGAGTCTGAACGTGATCCTCATGCTGACGGGGAGCCAGTGCAGGTCTTTCAGATGGGCAGAGATGTGTCTGTGATGGGGGATGTCCAGGATGAGTCGTGCAGAAGCGTTCTGTATGCGCTGGAGTCTTTTCTGGAGTTTGGCTGTGGTTACGGCGTAGAGGGTGTTCCCGTAGTCCAGTCGGCTGGTGACGAGGGCCTGGGTGACCGTCTTCCTGGTTTCGGTGGGGATCCACCGGAAGATCTTTTGGAGCATGAGCAGGGTGTTAAAGCAGGACGACGAGACGGCGTTGACTTGCTTGGACATCGTGAGGGAGGAGTCCAGGATGAAGCCCAGGTTGCGAGCTTGGTCCGATGGCTTGGGGGCGGTGCCCAGGGCAGGGGGCCACCAGGAGTCATCCCAGGCAGAGGGAGAAGGACCCAGGATGAGGACTTCCGTTTTGTCTGAGTTCAGTTTCAGACGGCTGAGATTCATCCATTCCGCGACGTCTTTCATTCCTTCCTGGAGGCTGGCTCTGGCGGTAGTGGGGTCGTTGGTGAGGGAGAGGATCAGCTGGGTATCGTCAGCGTAGGAGATGATGTTTAGGTTGTTTTGGCGTGCGATGACTGTGAGAAGCTCATGTAGACGTTGAAGAGGGTGGGGCTGAGCGAGGATCCTTGCGGAACGCCGCAGATGACTTCGGTGGCCGCGGAACGGAACGGGGGAGGCGGACTCTCTGGGTTCTTCCAGCGAGGAACGAGATGATCCACTCCAAGGCCGTTCCTTGGATTCCGGTGTTGCTGAGGCGTTGTATCAGGGTGCGGTCGCATATCGTGTCGAAGGCGGCTGAGAGGTCCAGGAGGATAAGTGCCGCTGGTTCCCTGTTGTCGAGCAGAGACCTGATGTCGTCAGTAGCTGCGATGAGGGCGGTCTTGGTGCTGTGGTTTGCTCGGACACCAGACTGCGAGGGGTCGAGGGATCCGTTTATCTCGAGGAAGGCGGAGAGTTGTTTGTTGACGGTCTTCTCGATGACTTTGGCAGGAAAAGTGAGGAGTGAGATGGGGCGGAAGTTCTTGAGGTCTGTGGGGTCCGCGGTGGGTTTCTTCAAGAGGGCGCTGAGCTTGGCATGTTTCCAGCTCTCCGGGAAGGTGGCGGATACGAAGGAGCTGTTAATGATGTACCGGACTTGGGTTGCGATGATGGAGTCGGCTTTGTTGAAGACGTGGTGTGGACAGGGGTCGGTGGGGGATCCGGAGTGGGTGGTGTTCATCGTGCGCGTGGTGTCTTTGGTGCTGACCGGGGTCCAGTTGCAGAGGGTGGTGGTGGGGGGTGCTGGTTCGGTGGTTGGGAGCGTGGTCTGTGCGCTGAAGCAGTTGTGTAAGTCGGCGATCTTGCGGTGAAAGAACGAGGCGAGTGAGTCGCAGAGGTCTTGAGAGGGTGTGATGTCGTTGTTGCAGGTGCTGGGGTTGGAGAGCTCTTTGACGATTTTGAAGAGTTCTTTGCTGTTGTGGGTGTTGTTGTCCAGATGTTCTTTGAATGTTGTCCTTTTGGTGGTGCGGATCAGCTTATGGTGTTTGCGGGTGGCGTTCTTGAGGGCTGTCATGTTCTCCGTTGTCTGGTCGTGGCGCCAGGCTTTCTCGAGGGTGCGGCAGGTTTTCTTGGAGTTTTTGAGGTCATTGGTGAACCATGAGGTTTTCTTGCTGCCGGGTCTGCTGGGGGGGTTCTTCAGAGGCGCGAGGGAAAAAAACAGAAAAAATGTCCTCACTAATTAAAGTAAAAGGAGCATACAGGCCTGTAAACATGAATTAGGCCATATACTCCCCAACATAACTTAGGAAAATGATGACAAACTCTAAAAAATTCTAAATACTCTCCTGGAACGTTAATGGTCTTAGAACAGCTAATAGAAGGAGGAGGATCCTTGAATACCTTAAGGAAGCTGATAGTGAGATAATCATATTACAGGAGACGCACCTTCTAAGCGTGGAATGGGACCAAATAATGAAAAATCTTAGCTGGGTCGACGCCTATGTCTGCACTAATCCAGACTGCAGCATCAAAGGTATAGCTATCATTTTCTAAAAATCACTCAAAGTCAAGATAGAACACAAAGTAGTAGATAATAAAGGAAGATGGGCAATAACCAAAGTAAGAATATCTGATAATATATTCACTGTAGCAGGCTATTACGGTCCAAACTCAGATGACCCAACCCTCCTTCAAAGACTCTACACAGAACGTCTATCAACAACCTCACCGATAATATTAGGGGGTGACTACAACATAATATTAGATCCCAAAATGGACAGATCCCCCCAGGAAGACAAGCAAATCTACCTAAAATGAGGGAGTGGCTAGGCAACTACAAAAAAGATTTGGATTTGATGGATATGTGGAAAGAAAAGGTCGACAAAAGACAGCCCTTTACCTTTCACAACAAAAAACTGGGACACAAATCAAGAATTGACTATTTCTTAATACATAGGAGTCTATTAGGTAATGTCAGGAGCATAGAGCATTTGCCAGCTCACTTGTCCGACCACTCAGCAGTCCAACTAACACTGCAAATGACAAAGAACAACACACAACCTAGATGGACGGTCGATCGAACTATATTACTAAACCCACAGTTAATGGAAGAACTTAGGGTTGTTACAGTCAACTTCTTTGAGGACAATAAAACTGGCACTTCAAAACAAATCACCTGGGACACATACAAGGCAGTAATCAGGGGGAATTTGTTAAGTATGGGAGCTTACAGATCCAAACTTATGAAGCAGGAAATAGGAGACATGGAAAAAGGTATAAAATTACTTGACTTACAAATAGTGACTGAGAGCACTCCATGCACCAAAGAAGTACTAGAAAAGGAGAGGCAAGAACTAAAGGGGAAACTATTTGACCTACTTGAGAATAAAGTGAGGAGAAAATGGGAAGCTAGCAAACTATCGAACCATGAATATGGAGAAGGATGCGGCAAAATGCTGGCATGGAAAAAGAAGACGGATCAAACCAGAAACAAATTATCCAGCATCCAACAGCATAACCAAATAGAACCAAGCTCTGAGGATACTGTAATAATGCAGGAGTTCACAAATTTCCTCTCCAACCTATACAAGGAAGACATAATCCCTACTGAGGAACAGATTGGAAATTATCTAGATCTCCGGCCACTCCCACTCTTAACGGAAGAGGAAAAAGAAGAACTGAACGAAGAAATTATAATTGAAGAAGTTAGAGACGTGATAAGAGGACTGAAAGAAGGGAAAGCATCCGGCCCAGACGCCTTACCCAACGAATTCTATATAAACCTGACAGAGACCTTGGCTCCGCCAATAACAGAGTTACTAAATATAATCTACAAGGATCAGGATAAAATTCCAGACTCCTGAAATGATGCAACCATTAGCATCATTCTAAAACTGGGGAAAAAAACCAATAATCTGTGAATCATACAGACCGATTTTATTGCTGAACTGCGACTACAAAATCTTCATGCAGATCATGGCAAAGAGGTTAGCTACTGTAATGACAAAACTGATTAACCCTGACCAAAAGGGTTTCGTGAAGGGAAGGCAAATACAAGAGATAACCCACAAACTCTTTGCTGAAATGGATATAGCCACCTGTGAAAAAAAAAACCTTTAACAATAATCACCTTCGATGCTGCCAAAGCATTTGACAGAGTCAATTGGACATTCTTGAACAAAGCCATCAGCAAATACAACCTAGAGGAGAACTTTAGTCACATGGTGGAGGAAATATATAAAAGACCAAGAGCGAAGACACTAATCAAAGGGAACCTCAGCGAAAAAATTGAAATTCAAAGAGGAACAAGGCAAGGATGCCCGTTGTCACCGCTACTTTTCAATCTTTATATTGAGCCTCTAGCATGTAATCTCAGAAACCATAGCTCAATAATGCCCTTTAAACATCATGAATGGTCCAAAAAGGTGGCTCTATACGCGATGACCTGAGGGTTTTTACAGACAATTTTCAAAATTCTATTGCATTAATAGAAGACACATTAACTAATTTTGGTAGAGTGTCAAGGTATCAGACAAATCAGGCAAAGACTGAGGCCATGAGCTGGAACACGCACCCCAACACCCCATAATCCAAAGATAAAATAAAATACTTGGGGATTAATCTGGTTAAAGACCTGGAAAAAGTACCCCAGATAAACCTCAACAGAATCGCTGGAGAAACCAGAAGACTTCTTAAAGTATGGGATGGGCTACCATTAAGTTTCCTGGGAAGATCCAACATAATAAAAATGTCCATCTTACCCAAATGTACCTACCTTTTCAACACTATACCTTTGGAACTCAAGAGAGACGTACTGAAGAAAATTCAGGGAGAAATAACGAGCTTCATCTGGTCATCCAAAGGAACGAGATTCGCATGGAGTAAACTAAGGAGGAAAAAAGAACAAGGGGGGATAGCCAGTCCTGACCTTTTTGAATACTATAGGGCATTCCAATTTAAAAACATGAGACCTCTCTTGAAGAGCTATCAATACTACCCTGATTTTTTACAAAATATGACAGGAAGAACAGATCATTGTCCATATAAATTTGGACACCCCAAATTTTTCAAAAAGATGAAACTAAAGATCCTAATCAACGCAGCAAAATTATGGTATCAAATTAGAAGCACGCTAAACATACCATACTACATACCTTGGCCCCTATATGGGAATCTCCGGGCACACCAGACTGCCTAAAAGATTGCATGGCCTCCCCGCTGAAAGCAGCAGGAATCAAAGAATGGGGCCAATTGATGACAGAAAACTCCATATTCTCTTGGGATCAACTAATCATAATTTCCAACTCATCCCTATCTAAATTCAAATACTACCAACTTCCTAGCTGGCCTAAATCACTCACAGAAAAAAAAAGGGGAAAAGAGGATCAAGATAAAGAAATGATGAAAGTTCCTCCCATAAAAAAAGAAATATCTAGGTGGTATTGGGCCCTCATAACAGCTGGGGGAGAAAATGTCCTGATCCCAGAAACAACATGGAGGAAAGATATGCCAGAGCTGGACTTACAAAACATACGGCGAAGATCCCTTTAAAAGTGTTGGTCTACCATAAAACTGGCCGCCTTAAAGATGAATCACCTATTTACAATACCCAGGGCCTACTGGACCCCCAAAAGGCTATCAAAATTCAAGGGAGACAATATATAGACCTGCCCTAAATGCGAAATGGAGAAGGCAAACGACCTACACATGTTCCAGAAATGTCCTCTCCTCGATTCCTTCTGGCAGGAAGTTGGTAAGGCGATAAACCTGGTATTGAAAAAACAACTGGATGTAAGTATAAACCTTATCATCTTTGTGATCGACATCACAAATGATCTGGGTAAGTTAACAAAAAAAGAGGAAAGTCTACTTTTTGTATTGATACTACTAGCAAGGAGAGAGATATGCATAAACTGGGTTAAACTAGTACCACCATCACACGGAGACTGGCTGAACTCCATTATAAAAATAAATAAACTTGACAGGAAAGGAAAACCCAGTAAAAAATATAGTTTTTGGGAAATTTGGGAAGACCATTATCAATCAGGCACTAAATGCACAAGTGTGACCCTGGAAAAACAAAATCCAATGATTAAGCGGTGACAATAATTCAGACGGGAAACATTCCCGTCAAGTAGCCAGGAGGGCTAGCTCCCCCACGAGTAAACGGATTATTGATTATGGTAAAGGACCAAGGAGACCCCAAACTGAAATAATCGCTAAAGGGAAACTCCCCTCCCAGGTTGGCCACCATGGGGCAGTGAAGATACAAACGTTGTAGCGAAGGGCTCCCGTTAACTCCTTATACATAAAATCGCACAATGAGAATAAAAAAAAAAAAGTAAAACCTTGATGTCTACACTAATCCTTTCTAAAATAGACTACTGTAACGCACTCCTGCTGAATGTCCAAGAGAAAGTCCTAAACAAGCTACAGTTGGTTCAAAACTCGGCAGCCAGAATTCTAGCCGGCATCCCCAAGTTCAAATCCATTTCACCGACCATACTCCAACTTCACTGGTCACGTATCAGAAGCCGCACCAAATTCAAAGGACTATGCAGCGCGTACAAGGCAATCAACAACACTGGACCACAGTTTCTAAAACATTCACTATGCCTGTACGCCCCTAACAGACCACAGTGCTCCTCCACAGTGCATCTACTTTCCGTCCCACGCACCAAGAAATCATCCTGGGGAGACCGACGTTTCATAGTTGTTACGGCCAGACTTTGGAACACCCTTCCACTCTACATGAAAACCAGTCCTACACTCATGACATTCAAGAAACAATTAAAAACCTGGCTCTTTAACCAGTAGTCCCCACTCTCAGCGTCTGTCTTTCTGATTTACTCTACAAGCGCCGACACACCACAGGGTATTTGCGTGCTATATAAGTTGCATAAATAAATAAAGAAAGAAAGAAAGAAAGAAAGAAAGAAAAGAAATGTAAGATAGATTTAGAGCCATGTTGATGACTTGTATCATTTCAATCCAGCATTCACAGAATTAATTCAGACATTAAAAAATAGCAAATTATGATGGATTTCTGAAATTGAAGATGCAAATTTATGTTGCAGCCACGCCCTCTTTGTGACCTAGCATGCTGGGTGCAAAAACACAGCCAGCTTGGTGGCTTGTCAACAAAAGCATTAAAGGGCGTATGCTTTGTCCATAAATCGCAGGCGGCTTTAGAAGGTGATGTGGTGGACACCCGAGGGGCCTGATCTATATTTGAGTGGCCGGATTACTCCATCACAGCGGTGACGGTTCTCCCGTCCCCTAAAATATAAACTCTATTATAACCTATTGGATTTATATTCTGGTGGACGAAATATCCGTCTCGTTGTGACGGAGTAACCTGTCCGCTGAAATATAAATCAGGCCCTAAGACACATCAGTTGGTTATTGTAAAGGAGTTGTCTTACTTCTAGCCTGTGGATTGAACATGTTGTGCTCTACACCCCTATGGCCTCGCCATTGCCAGCGGCCCTGTTTCTACTTAGAAGTACCCAGCACTACAACAGGTTTTATGGTGATCTACAACAGAACGTATAATGATGCATATAGATTCATGATAATACCTAGTATCATTCCAACATAACATTAGCAGTTTGATATAGGATGTAAGAAATTAGGTTAGAAGTTTTGTGGCACGTACAAGTACTAGGTCCACAATTTCACCTTACTAGGAGCCAAGCACCCCATTGTAGCGCTTGACTCTCTCAGGGTTGCGAGGCAGAGCAGTGCAAGGCCTACTCAAGGGAGGTGGTGTGGGCTGTAATCACCATTCACTGGTACACAACAATAACACTCATTAGAACATTGGAATGTTGGAAGCTCCATTGAAAATAATGGAGTGCTCTGGGCCTATAATGGCTGCTATAAGCCTGGAGATCCAACATTCCAATGCTTCTTTGTGGCTGTAAACAAATGATTCAGGGAGCCCGAGGGGATTTCAATCCCCTCGCGCTCCCTGAAGCCTTTGTTTAATTTGTTAGAACATTCTGCCCTCTAGTGGCAGAATATTCTAGTAGCCTTATAGCCCTTCGTAGCAGGGCTATACCGGCTATTAAAGTCCTGCTGCCTTGTTAAAGTCCCTTG
This sequence comes from Lissotriton helveticus, assembly GCF_964261635.1. Taxonomy (NCBI): domain Eukaryota; kingdom Metazoa; phylum Chordata; class Amphibia; order Caudata; family Salamandridae; genus Lissotriton; species Lissotriton helveticus. The sequence goes on along the minus strand of NC_136069.1, from coordinate 1,708,183,821 downwards.
CCTTCGGCTCGGGCCTTTAACGCTGCAGTGGACCTTTAATAGCTGGTACAGCCCGCTACGGCAGTCTATAAGGCTATAATAAATGATTGTTCAGTCAGTGCTTTTCCTTTAGAAAAAGGAAAGAATGTTTTTTACACATTAATTATGGAATACTACACACTAATGTACAATTATATACAGTAGGCAGATGGAAAACAATATAGATGACATACAAATATTTCTGGTAAATCTATTGACTTTGTCAAAGGTTCAAGATTAACAAACCACAATTTAAAGACATAGGGGCATATTAGCATCAAAAAGCGATATTTATCCCTAAATGCGCTTAGCGCATTTTTTTTTATCGTTGCCTATCACCGGTTATTATCGCAGAGATAACATGCTATTAGCAACGTTTATCTCTAATGCAGTAAAATATCCAGCGAAAGCGGCTCAATGCATGAATATTGCTTGAAATCCAGCGATATTCAGGCATTAAAGCTAATGGGGACTTAACCTGAATATCCACCACCCTTTGGATAAACAGGTTAAGTCATAGTCTGAGCAGGCGTTAGTTCCTGGCGATAATCGCGCTTAGAGCTACTTTTTTAATCACACAGCCTGCATTGCTAATAGGCGATAGCTGTGTTAGCTAACAGGTTGGGTACGCCCACTTTACATGTCATTAACGATAAATATCGCTGACATTCAACGTGGGCCCCAAACCGGTCGATATCGCCTAAAAGCTGACGCTAACTGCTGTTAGCGACAGCTTGCTAATAGGGCGATAAAATTATCGCCGCTTTAGTGGGAAAAAGTCCCGCTAAAGCAGCGATAATGCCCTTGCTAATATTCCCCATAATGTTGAATGTAAATGCAAACACCAATAATAATGGTATGTAAATGCACGTATTAATATTAATAAAGCAAACACACTTTGATCAGTAATAACTGCCAGCATTATTATATCAATAAAGTATTAAAACAATGAACATAATACGTCTGTGTGCTTCTTATATACTTTCAAACCATGAAAATACAATCATAAAAAACAGACCCTGAAGAACATCAGGTTTTTAATCTCATAAATGCATTTAGCCCATAGAGGGCGCTGTACACCATGTTCCTCTTTTGGGCATCTTTAGGTCACAATAAATGTAACCATAGCAGAGGCCTCTAGAGGGTGCTGCACTCCCAGCTGCAGAGCAGAAGATCCAGCCTTGGTGGTGCTTTAAAACCTTATTGAAAATTCCAGAAGGAACATGGTTTTTATAGCCTGAAAACATAGGGACCGTCCTTCATAAACCTTCTTTAGGGTGGATACGATGCACTCCTGCAGCCCTCCACATTTCCATTATCACATTGGTGGAACCTCTGCCATCCTGGGGTCACCGCAAGTGAAGAAGAATGTGCAAATCAAAAAGCTCCGCAGGGCATTATGGGGCACTTCCGCTGGAGCAGCTGCATCCAAGGAGAGCAACTGACTTGTTTTTGTGGAGTAGTGTGGCTCACTGGTTAGAGGCGGCAAACCCGGGAGCAGAAGTCGGCCCGGGACCAGGGTTCAATTCCCGACGCGGCAGGGTCGTGGACTTGGGTCAGCGGACTCGATAATTCTCGCTTCGGTGCTTACTCTAATCAGGGGTTCCACTCGGCAACTCTGGACATTAGCTTGCCTAATCTCCACAATGGCCCCATCAATTCCGGGGATGCCTGGCCCCACCTTGGGGACTCCCAGCAGGGACCATCCCACAGGGAAAGCCAGGACGGGTTCCCCAGAGTTATACAGTGCCAGGAAACCTACGGACGGGTAGCAGTGCGCTTTACAAGCTCAAATACATTTACATTTATATTTACATTTTGCTGGAAGCCCTCATTTTATATTGTTTGGGGGTGCCTGGTCATCCCTGCCACAATCATTGGGGCAGCCGAGGGACCCTAACTCTCACTGTCCCGCCGGCTCCCGCATGGCAGCATCTTCTCTCACAGACGGCAGGGATCTCCTGACTGGTGGTGGCCACCTACTACCCCAGACACAGGCAGGGGAGCAGGACAGGCACACCGCCACTGGGGAGAAGGGGCCTGGCAACCCTCCGCCTGCTTTCTGGCTGTCAGGGTTAAGGGATGGAGCCCTGGCCCCATCCTTTACAAATACTGCCTGGTTGATAAGATCCCTGGGCTATGAAAGAATCTAGGGAGGGGCACCCATGCACACTCTCTGCCTGGAAAAATTAAATAGCATATCCTTCGCCCACCCTCAGGCCCTGAACCACTCTGGGGTGGGTTTAGAAAGGGTCAGCTTGTTCTCGAGGAAAGAGGCCAAATGTCACCAATCTTCAAAATGCCACATCTCTGCCCCCGTTGGGCTGACTTTGACAATTTTATGTTCATTTTCCTCCTAGTGGAAAACTCTAGCCAACATGGGCAGTTTCAGCAGGCCTCTTTACCTCCAGAGCAGTGTGATCTAGAGAGAGCTGCTTCTCCTGAGTCCCTGCACCAGCTTTCCTCCTTGTCTTGGGAGCAGAAGTCCTGGGTTTTCCGACAGCTGATCCTCCGGAGGTGTGTGAGTGCCACCTCACCGGCACTTGGGGCGACCCACTGATCCTGGGATCAACTGGGGCTGAGTCCTCTGTCCTTTGAAGGCCTCAGGGAGTTCTTCCTTCCAGTTGTCCATGGCTGCTCCAGGGCCCATGGTGAAGCTCAGACAAACACCAAGCAAGAGAGAGTCTCCCCCTGGTACAAGAGTTCTTTAAGGGTTGAAGAAGGTTCCAGAAGCCAGGCACCTCTAACCAATCCTAGGGTTCCATGTCATCTCTCTGCCTCTGTTCCAACCCTCCTGCACAGCATGCTGGGACTATTCAAGATGGCACTATCCAAGAGTCACTATTCACATCTCCTCTGTGAGCCTAAGCTCCGCCCCTCACCGAAATCACTGCCAGGGCCTTTCTCACAAAATGCTCAAAGGGGAGCCACCACTGTGTTTGCTCCAGAGGTCCAGGCTTCAGTGGGCTTGAGCAGGCTCATCGCTGGTGCGTTGTGACAGCTGGCTGATTGTTGTAGATCCTTCAGCCCCACTTCTTTCCTCCTCAGGAGCTGAGTGAAGCACTGGTAGTCGCTCCCTTTGTGTGGAGGCCTTTGTTCCTGCTTCTGGAGAGAAATGTAATGAACCAAGCACAGCAGGATGACAAAAGGCCTGGCCTCCGATCATGAGCCGGACCAGAGAAATATGACAATTCTGGAAGACCCACCAGTTATACAGAAATCTGTGTGAAACTTTCAAATTGTATTTTCTGGCACAGGCTACACCCCATTTCGATACTTCACCGGTCTCTGTTGGCCAAAGGAAAGCAAAACTGCAATCTAAGACAGTGTTCTCCCAGTTTAGATAAAAATTGTCACTACAGACAAAACAGTAAATCCCACCAATTTTTCCCATTAATGAACACTAGTGTTATAAGACCTATACCAGGCCAATATATAACCCTGCAGAATCCCAAGGTCACCTGTGTGCAGTTGCCACACCGAGCACTGTAATGTTTGAAGACCGTATGTACGCGGTCTAGTGTTTGCGCACGTAGCCGTGCGCTAGCGCGACTGTGACGTATCACGGTAGCGTATATTATAAATAAAGGAAGGCGTGGTCACGGAACTAGTCCGGACCACGCGGAGACTAATAGCGTGTCCTGGGTCGTCATTACCGCGCTGCGACGGGGGGCGCAGCGTGACAAATTGCAGTCCTCTACAATGGCGACGAGGGCCTGAAGAGCCCGTAGCGTGCCCTGGAGCACTGCCTGCCCCGCCCCTCCATTGATCGGCGAGATCCCGTGCCTGGCTGGGCTACGCTGGCAGAACCACGTGGGGTGAAGTGCCCCGAGCCGAGTGAATGACGGCACGCGCATGAATTCCCAGCTGCCAGGAAAGGTCAGAGAGGAGCTTAGCCTTCTACACAGCCACGAAGTGCCTGGGCCCTGAGAGAGAATATTGCACTACGGTGTCACGCGCTCTCTGCGCCACCAAGGGTGCTGGGACTTTAAACAAGCCCTCCAAAATAAGACTACCTGTGGTGAGAGGGGGCCCTGGAGAAACAACAGTTCAGCACCCGCCCCCCCTGCAGGTGCATCCCGGCGGCCTGGTCGGTGTAGGTCACCAACCCTGCGGCCATTTGCCCTGTGTGCCCGAGGCAGTGAGTGACATCACCTTCCCCCAACATGGCGTCCATTCCGCCAATTGAACCTTTCTCCGTCGACGGTGCGCCTGCAGCCCTTGCCCCAAGATGGAAGGACTGGGTTGAAAGACTACAATTCTATTTCGAAGGCGCAGGCACAGCAAGAGAGAGACGCAGGGCGCTCCTCCAGCATCTTGGTGGGAAGGACATTTATCGAATCTACAAAACCCTGACAGAAGCTACTCCTCACACGTATGTCACGCTCCTCAACGCGCTCAACGCCCATTTTGAGCCGATGCAAAGTAAGGACTACGAGCGGTTCATTTTCCGGCAAGCGCGACAGGAAGCGGATGAATCCCTCGACGCTTTCCACGGCCGCCTGAAAGAGCTAGCGAGCACGTGCGGATTCCGCGACGAGCAAGAAGAAATTCGCGGACAACTTATCCAAGCCTGTTACTCCTCAGACCTGAGGGTGAAGATCCTCCAAGAGGATGGCAAACCACTAGAGGAGATCCTAACGCTGGGCGCTCCAAAGAATTGTCCCAGGCAAGGGCGTCCCATATGGAAGCAGCACTCCACAGACCAATTAAAACCGAACAGGTGCACGTGGCGGAACACGTCAACGTGGTGCGGCCCAAACAACGCCCGGCGGGGAGAGGAAGGCCGCTAGAACGCCGCAAAGACTGTGGGTACTGCGGTGGCGCGCCACACAGAGCGCAGGACTGCCCAGCTCGAATAAGAAAGTGCGGGTCATGCGGGCGCATGAATCACTTCGCATCTGTATGCAGGTCGTCCAAGCCCAAACCCGAAGCCGCTCACGCCATACGGGAAGACCCCGAGAGCGAAGACATGGATGACGACACACACAGCTACCCGGTACACTATGTGTTTGCCATAGACCAGCCGCTGAAAAAGAAGCGACGACTTCCAAAGTGCAGGATAATGATACAGAACCAAGAGGTGAGAGCAACCATCGACACAGGTGCATCCATCGAACTTATGGCGGCAAACGTTTACGCTCAACTGCGAGACAAGCCGAGTCTGAAGCCTGCCAAAATCAGAGTTTTTGCATACGGACAGAAGACACCCATACCGCTAATTGGGTGCTTCCAAACGGATGTACAACACCAGGACAAGAGAGCACCATCTACCATCTACGTCACCAATGAAGGCAGTGGAATGCTACTCAGTGGCCAAACAGCCGAAGAACTTCATCTAATATCCTTCGCAATGGCAGTACTGGAGGAAGAACTCGAGACGATCATTGAAGAGTTCGAAGACGTTTTTAAGGGCATTGGATGTCTCCGAGGGAAGGAAGTATCCCTACACATCGATCGGTCCATTCAGCCTGTGGCTCTGCGTCATCGACGGATAGCATTCCACCTGAGAAAAAAAGTGGAACAAGAACTGGAGAACCTCGAGAACTAGGGAATTATCGAGAAAGTCAGTGGGCCCACCCCCTGGGTATCGCCAATCGTGGTGGCGCGAAAACCCAAGAAGCCAGGGCAAGTACGCATCTGCGTCGACATGCGCCTGCCCCACGCCGCAGTCAAAAGAGAAAGACATCTGACGCCCATGATAGACGACATCCTGGGAGAATTAAATGGAGCGAAGTGGTTTTCCAAAATGGACCTGAGGTCAGGATATCACCAACTGCCCCTGCACCCGGATTCCAGGTACATCACCACCTTCTCCACTCATGTCGGACTCCGACGCTATCGAAGGCTCAACTTTGGGATATCAAGTGCAGCAGAAGTATTCCAAAATACCATTCGAGAGGTACTGAGCGGAATAACTGGAGTCCTCAATGTCAGCGATGACCTGCTGATATACGCCGACTCCGTGGAAGAACATCACCGGAGGCTCAGAAGCGTGCTGAAGAGGATCAAAGACTCAGGCCTTACGCTACACAGAGAAAAGTGCCAATTCCTACAGAACACGATCAGCTTCTTCGGATACACTTTCTCCGACAAGGGAGTAGCGCCAGACCCTGAAAAGGTGAGAGACGTGCAAGCAGCACCCGCCCCGACCAACACGTCAGAAGTGCGGAGCTTCCTCGGAATGGTGAACTTCTGCGGGTGGTTCATCCCAGATCTCTCCAATCTCACGAGACCACTAAGGGAACTTACAAAATCTACCATCTCATGGCATTGGGGAAAAGAGCAAGAGCTGGCATTTCAGAACACTAAAGCCGCCCTGTCTGCTAACACCACTCTGTCATACTTCGACCCCACCAAAGCAACCAACATCGCGGTCGACGCCAGCCCGTATGGACTCGGGGCAGTACTGACACAGAGCCAAAATGGAGAAGACTGGGTGCCAATAGCCTACGCGAGCCGCTCCCTAACAGAGACTGAACAACGCTACTCTCAAATTGAAAGGGAGGCCATCGCAATCCACTGGGCCTGCAGACACTTCCATGTGTACGTCTATGGACATCCCTTCACTGTATCCACCGATCATAAGCCTTTGCTTCCTCTATTCCGGGGGTCAGTCTCCAAACCCCCCCCCAGAATCGAAAAGTGGATCTTGCAGCTCCAAGAGTATGACTACAAACTGGAATTCAAGCCCGGAGCAAATAATCCAGCCGACTACCCCTCCCGGCATCCCCGCGCGGCAACCACGCAGGAACAGGAAGATGTGGAAGAAACGGAGGAGTACGTAAAGATCATCCTGGAGCGCTCACGACCCCTACCCATGGGCATCGACCTGATCGTGGAAGCGACCCGCAGTGACGAAGTCCTCCAGCTGGCAATAGACGCCTCACGAAACAGCGACTGGAAGTCACTCCAGAATTCACTGGGTCAGAGAACCCCTGAGGCAAAGAGGGCTCTAGAGGCGATCCTCAGAGTGAAAGATGAACTATCGGTGGACGCGCAAGGTTGCCTTCTCCGCGGACCCCGAATTGTGATGCCTGCTAGTCTGACACAACAGGCCATCGAGCTGGCGCATCGCGGCCACCAAGGGATCGTGAAGACGAAGAGCAGGCTTAGAGCGAAGGTCTGGTTCCCGGAGATGGATGAGAAAGTCGAACAGCTGGTAAAAGGATGCCACTGGTGTCAAGCGGCAGGTCCACCCGAGCCTCCAACCCCGGTAATCACTGAGGATGATCCGACAAGACCATGGGAACGAGTAAGCCCCGACTTCGGACACCTTCCAGATGGCCGTCACATGCTCGTCGTCATCGACGACTTGACAAAATATCCCGAAGTAGAGATAATAACATCTTTGACCGCCAGGGAAGTGACTGCCAAACTGGAGAAGATAATCGCCACTCATGGCATCTTTGAACAAATGAAGACGGACAACGGGCCACCGTTCCAAAGCCAAGAGCTCGCCGACTACTTCCAGGAATGGGGGATTCAACACAGGAAGATCACCCCCAGATGGCCCCAAGCCAATGGCGAGGTAGAGCGGTTCATGAGGACCCTCAACAAGGTCATCAGGATCGCTCAGGCTGAAGGAACACCAGTCGAGAGGGCCCTGTACAGATTCCTGAGAGAATATAGGCTAACGCCTCACCGCACAACTACTGCTGCCCCGGGACCCTCCGCAATGGGCAGAATCGTCAAAGACACCATTCCTCATCACCGCACTTGGACCCCTCAAAAGGCAGACCCCCAGCAGACACTGCGGAACAGAAGACGATCGAATGAGTATGCCAGTTTTAGACGCCGGGCCAAACAATCACCCATAGAGGAAAGAGACTGGGTCTAAGTGAGGGATCGGTTCCCCGTGAGCAAGTTCAGACTCCCGTTTGAGCCCCGTCCATGGACAATCACGCGCCGGTCGGGCACGATGGTAACTGCCCAGCGCGACGGCGAAAGCGTCACACGCAACGTATCTTTCTTCAAGCGGGCAGCCAGCCCGTCGGGAGGACAACAAAATCAAGACCAAGACAGAACCTCCTCAAGCCCCACGGCGTCCGGCATCGACTCCCCAGGGAGTGAGCAACGAAGCCCCGATGAAAGAGCTGCGGCGAACTCTCAGGATTCCGGAAGGTCAAGTGCAGATAGCCCTCACCTCTCCGATGACGGGCTATCGCCAACCCCAGCCCGACAAGACACCCCTCGAAGGGTCCTTTTCCGAGGAGAGGCCGCTGGCTATGGGTTGAGAAGAAATCCCGCGCCATCTTCGCAGCTAGCGGACTTTGCCGTGGGCTAAGACGGTGGCACCTGCTCATCAGACTGGTAACAGGCCTGCCGGCCATTTGATCTATCACCTGTCCTTGATTAACCAAGTGACTTTGAGACAGAATACTGTTGGGGTTTCCCCCCCCCCCCTCTTTTGATTTTCCTTTTGATTTAATAAAGGTTGAAAGGAGTGTAATGTTTGAAGACCGCATTTACGCGGTCTAGTGTTTGCGCACGTAGCCGTGCGCTAGCGCGACTGTGACGTATCACGGTCGCGTATACTATAAATAAAGGAAGGCGTGGTCACGGAACTAGTCCGGACCACGCGGAGACTAATAGCGTGTCCTGGGTCGTCATTACCGCGCTGCGACGGGGGGCGCAGCGTGACAAATTGCAGACCCCTACAAGCACGACGGCAATCTCAAAGGCATGGCCTGCACACATGCACACGAATGTGCACAATTCAGGGCCGGCCTTAGGCATGTGCAAGCTGTGCACCTGCACAGGGCCGCCAAACCCCAGGGGCCGCCACGAGGAATCGGATACAATACATATTCGTGGGCGTGGCGGCCCCTGGCAGGGATTTGGCGGCCTCCAGCTTCCACTAACTTGCAAACACCCTGACCCCCCCTTCACCCCCTCCAGTCCTCCCTTCACCCCCGCCGGCAACAGAAGATTGCCCAACTGATATTTCCCGTTCTTCCAGGGCAGTTCTCACTCACATGCTCGAGCACAATCCTTCTCAGGCCGTGCGCCAGGAATATGGAGCAAAATCTTTTCGCATCACGTACTGTCACCCTTACATCTGCAGTTGAGAAAGGAGTTTGGGGTTTTGTCTCTTTGCACGTGTTATCCGCCACTCACTCGATGCTTCCTGCCTTCCACCTGGACCCAACGCTGGTTCTGGATGAGATCCAAATGCCCCTTCTCTCGTGACGTAGGTGCGTTATTTCACGGCATATATGTCCCGTCTGCAGCTGGACTGTCTTCCTGCTCAGCCCCAATTAATGGCACCCAACGTCCTTCTGTACAAAAAGCACTACGCAGCGCTCGATTTTATATTCGAGTAGGGAGGTGGCCTACAGAAGTAAATCCATCACTAATTCTACACTGAAGTGTGCCAGTGAACTACATGCTGCCCGAGTTAGCACAAGGGTTTTTATTTTCATTTCCAATAGATGCTCCTGCTCTGAGGAAATGCTCTGTTCCACCACTCCGACCCCAGACAATAGTGTCACCGGCTGCCCACACCGTCTCACTCCACAGTCGGACTGCAGGCAGTTTTAAATGGCACAAAGTGGTAATTGTGCACAGAGACAGTCGTGCACTGGTTAATCTGCTAGCCACGGGCCCGCCATATGAAAAGCAAAACTCCAGCCACACTCGTGCACCAAGAATTGACACGCACGCACCACGCCCCCAAGTGGAGTGGTGAGAGCACGCACTGTCAGTAGTGCACTCGTGGTGCACAAGCGATAAGGAGCCAAATGCCTGGAACTCCTTAAGAGTTAATGTTAAAGTTGTTTCTCATTAACCGGAGGTATTTACTTCTGAAACACCATTTCCAAGTAAAACATTTCTCAGCCCAGTAATAATTCTCCAGAATCCTTTCCACAGTGTGGCTATTTAGGTCACGAGAACGTTGTAGAAAAGTGTACACACAGGGTCAGTTTAAAGCCCCCCACCATCACCGAACTTTTCCCTTTCCCCACAAGCGGGGCATTGCGCTCTTCCAACACTGTCACCCCACCGGAGCACAAATAAAGCGTGCCCCAGGCGCTCCTCGCTAGGCTCCCTTCTCCTTGTCATGACTGCTCATGGCTTCTAAATGTAACAATATGAAGGCACCATACCTAATGGTGGAATTAAGGGTTAGGCGCGCTGCAACATGAGACAAGCACTGTCAAAGCCAATAGGTCTCTCCTATACTAGAGCTATTGGCTTTGCCACTGTGTTTTAGCCATGTTGTACACCACTGTGGCTGCTGTTCAGCATGGCTAAAAGTTAGTGGTGTGGAGAGTCCTAGAATGGAGTGGTGGGAGTAGAATGTCGTTGACTAGGTTTGTTGTCGTAGAGTGGAGTAGCAGAAGTGGAGTTCAGTGGCTCATAGGCGGAGTCTGTCACACAGTGCAGTGTCGAAGAGTGAAGTGGAGTGGAGTGTGATGGAATAGGGTGGAGTGGGTTGGAGTGGATTGAGGGGGATTGGATTGGTGGCAGGGGCGGCCTTAGGCATGTGCAAGCAACAGGGTCACCAAACCCCAGGGGCCGCAATGCCAATATATATCCTTAATATAATACATATTTGTGTGGCGGCCCCTGGCAGGGATTTGGCGGGCTCCGGCTCTGTTCCACTTTCAAACACCCTGACCCCCCCTCTTCACTGGCCTCCGCGCTCCGCCCCGCCCGGACCCCCTCTTCCAGGGCCCCCTACCTACGCTCCCTGCACAGGGCCACCATGAGCCTAGAGCCGCCCCTATGCACATAATTTAATGTGTAACAGCCAAGTGCCCCTTACCCTAACTAGGTCACAGCAGCCTTATCTTAAAAGGTGGACACCGGTGATAAATGCGTGCAGACCGCTTGCCAGGTGATTATTGTGGATGAGACACATGTGGTGAGCCTCACCCACAGTCAAAAGTCCGAAACCGGGTGAAACAAAAAGCAAAATATCTGGGCGTACGGAATGGCCAGAGTCCAAGTCCAAAATACGAAATGAAAAATTTGCAAAAATTGATAGATTTTTGAAAGTGCAGATGCAAATTAATGTTAAAGCCCATTCTCTCTGCAACCTCGTCTACTAATAACAAAAGCACCATGAAGTTTTTGCTTTTGCTAAAAAACACATTCAAGGGTATTATTCCTAATTCCCTGGTATCCCCAGTTAGACTGGCAAGTGATCGACACCTGGAGAACATGAAGTTATTGCATAACACACTGCCACCTGATCACAGCAAGGGCAAATGCGTGACTTCAAGGACGTCTAGTAACAGCCTGGGGGCTGCACCCTGCTTCACAAAAGACCTGGGGCCTCATTTATGAAAAGTGACGCATCGCTGCGTGAAAGCAGCGATGCGTCACTTTTCATTGCGCCCTCCTTGCGACACCAATGATGCGTCATATTTACAGTATGACGCATCACGTCGCAAGGAGTTACAGATACGTCGGTATTTCTGACGTAACTGTAGGCGCAAAAGTGACGCATTGCTGGAGTGTGTCACAAAAGTGACGCAACTCCAGCAATGTGTCCTTTCACAAGGGGCAACCCCCGTGTGAAAGAGCTTGCGTCAGTCTTACGCCTGCTGTGAGGCAGGCGTAAGATTTTGACGCATTTGAGACCTAGAAGTGGCGCAGTGAAATCTCATAGATTTCACTGCGTCACTTCCATGACCCTATCTTGCGTCAATACGCCCCCCTTGCATACATTATACCTGGCGCAGGTATAATGGGGCGCAGGGGTTTACAAAGTGACGCATCTACCTAGATGCGTCACTTTGTAAATATGGCGCAACAAGGTGCATTTTTTACGCCTCTGGTGCATCACAAAAAGGGCCCCCCCCGTGGCGTAAAAGTGACGCACAGCCTCATAAATGAGGCCCCTGATCCTGAATACAAGAGGGCAGATGCATGAGAAACTGAAGCAGCACAGCACAGCAATCTAGGTCATTGTGTTAAGAAGAGAGATCAGCACAGAGCAATAGTTACTAAATATGACCTGAGGCTGCTCCTTCCTCTCTGCTGGGGCACAAACAGGCTCCAAGTGCTAGTCACATATCTTTGAACCATGGTGAAAAAGTGTGTGTTTGATGCTTAGCACAGAAGCTATATCAGAAGAACTGCCTTCCAGCCTATCCTTAGACAAACGATAAAACACTTCACACGCGGGATGCGTGATGCGCAGTATACAGTGCAATGCCCAGACCATGTGTGAAATGTTTGGAGACATTAATACATTTGCCCTGCTTCGTGCTTGCCACAAAAAGGCATTTTTTTACTCAAAGCTACATCTAACAACCTTTGCAGACTTGGGTGCATATTACCAAGCCTGGCGATATTAGATTATCGCCGCTTCAGCAGCCGTTTTCGGCCGGTAAGCGGCGATAATTCTATCGCCTTATTAGCAAGCTGTCGCTAACTGACGTTAACGACAGCTTGTAGGCGATAGCGAGCGGTTTGGGGCCCGCTTTGCGTGTCAGCGATATTTATCGCTAATGACATGCAAAGTGGGCGTACCCAACCTGTTAGCGACTGAAAGCAGTCGCTAAAATCGCTATCGCCTATTAGCAAGGCAGGCGTAGCAATGAAAATATTCGCACTAAGCGCGAATATCTCCAAAACCTAACGCTTGCTCAGATCACTTCTTAACCTGTATATCCAATGGAAGTTGGATATTCAGGTTAAGAACCTATTGGCGTAAATGTGTGAATATCGCTGGATTCTCAACGATATTCACACATTTCGCCGCTATCGCCGGATATTTTATCGCTTTAGATATAAACGTTGCTAATAGCACGTTATCTCTGTGATAATATCCGGCGATGCTTGGCGATAAAAAAAACTCGCTATGCCCATTTAGCAATAAATATCGCTAGTTGTTGGTAATATGCCCCTTGGTTTGTATATAAACACTGCTTCATTTGAGCCGGTGTTTTCCAGTGCTCGGCACCAGTAGTTAATTGTCATCACTGGTGCTTGTGACAGTCTGGTGGCGCTGTCTGGCTAAATTATAGATGACTAGAACAACTTTTATTTATTAATTCAAGATACATAAAAAAAGACTTTTTATTACGTCACACCCAAGTCATACTTTTAGCTTTGGGGCCTGAAATAGTCTGAATTGTCACACTTGTTGGAGTGTAATAATGAATAATCCGGTCTTTGTAAAGTGCAAAATAATCCCCCCTAAGGGTCTCAAGGGGCTGGAGGCTATTGGGAATATTAAGTGAACTATTGCCCAGAGTGCCATGGTGCTGGGCTACCTGCCACCGGCGCCAGGCATCGATTCGTGAGCCCTGTGTTGTGGAGTCAGCTGCCCTGACCGCTGCACCACACTTCTTCCCAGTGTGATAGTTGGCAGTTGTGTTGTTGCTTTCATTGGCAGCACAGCAGGGGCAATTTGGGATGCAAGCTGCAGTGGTCTCCTGATGAGAGTACTGACACTTTTTTTCACAAATAAAGCACTGTTAAATCAAACCTGTGAGGTACTATTAAAACTCTCCACGTCAATGGAAGTCTCCGTCAACGCAAAGCATGGATGTCATTTAGGAATAGTCTAGCAGTATGATTTGAAATGAGCACTAACTTAGTAACAATATACCATACCTTCCAAGCAATTTCTGAAGCTCATATTGGACTCGGAGTTGTAGGGGGGTGTGTCATAAAGTGGCCACTTCAGGAGTTCCTCCACATCAGTCGTGGTGGGCAGATTTGGTGCGTTCACTCCAGGTTCTCGAAAGAGGCGTGGTAGCTCAAACTCGTCTTTGTCTTCAATACAGAAGGTGTTAACGCTTGAGGCACTGCAAGCAACCTGGAAGAGAGGAAAGTTACACACGGTGTAAGAAAAGCAGCATGCTTCCAGGTGTGGCGTGAATGGTGTGGTGGCCTGAAGAAGAAAAAGCTCCTCCACCAGAAATTGAGTGTCTGTGCATGGGAGAATGGCCCACTCACTTCTCCTCTGTGTACATGAGGTTCCAATTCTATCAGACAATGTGCAACATGAACTGGAAACCCATATCCCGCATCTGTGCAGGTGGGATCTGCCCCTCACAGATGCTTTGTTTCTGTCACTGTGTAAGAGAGGGTCACATCCCTCATCTGTGCAGGTGGGATCTGCCCCTCACAGATGCTTTGTTTCTGTCACTGTGTAAGAGAGGGTCACATCCCTCATCTGTTCAGGTGGGATCTGCTCCTCAGAGATGCTTTGTTTCTGTGTAAGAGAGGGTCACATTCCTCATCTGTGCAGGTGGGATCCACAGCTCACAGGTGCTTTGTTTCTGTTTAAGAGAGGGTCACATACCGCATCTGTGCAGGTGGGATCCGCTCCTCACAGATGCTTTGTTTCTGCGTAAGTGACGGTCACATCCCTCAACTGTGCAGGTAGGATCTGCTCCTCACATATACTTTGTTTCTGTGTAGGAGAGGGCCACATCCCTCATCTGTGCAGGTGGGATCTGCTCCTCACAGGTGCTTTGTTTCTGTCACTGTGTAAGAGAGGGTCACATCCCTCATCTGTGCAGGTTGGATCCGCTGCTCACAGGTGCTTTGTTTCTGTGTAAGAGAGGGTCACACCCTCATCTGTGCAGGTGGGATCCGCTCCTCACAGATGCTTTGTTTCTGTCACTGTGTAAGAGAGGGTCACATCCCTCATCTGTGCAGGTTGGATCCGCTGCTCACAGGTGCTTTGTTTCTGTGTAAGAGAGGGTCACATCCCTCATCTGTGCAGGTGGGATCCGCTCCTCACAGGTGCTTTGTTTCTGTCACTGTGTAAGAGAGGGTCACATCCCTCATCTGTGCAGGTGAGATCTGCTCCTCATAGATTCTTTGTTTCTGTGTAAGAGAGGGTCACATCCCTCATCTGTGCAGGTGAGATCTGCTCCTCACAGGTGCTTTGTTTCTGTGTAAGAGAGGGTCACATTCCGCAACTGTGCAGGTGGGAGCTGCTCCTCACAGGTGCTTTGTTTCTGTTTAAGAGAGGGTCACATCCCTCATCTGTGCAGGTGAGATCTGCTCCTCACTGATGCTTTGTTTCTGTGTAAGAGAGGATCACATCCCTTATCTGTGCAGGTGGGATCTGCTCCTCAGAGATGCTTTGTTTCTGTGTAAGAGAGGGTCACATTCCTCAACTGTGCAGGTGGGATCTGCTCCTCACAGGTGCTTTGTTTCTGTTTAAGAGAGGGTCACATCCCTCATCTGTGCAGGTGGGATCTGCCCCTCACAGATGCTTTGTTTCTGTGTAAGAGAGGGTCTCATCCCTCATCTGTGCAGGTTGGATCCGCTCCTCAAAGATTCTTTGTTTCTGTGTAGGGGAGGGTCACATTCCTCAACTGTGCAGGTGTGATCTGCTCCTCACAGATGCTTTGTTTCTGTCACTGTGTAAGAGAGGGTCACATCCCTCATCTGTGCAGGTGGGATCCGCTGCTCACAGGTGCTTTGTTTCTGTGTAAGAGAGGGTCACATCCCATATCTGTGCAGGTGGGATCTGCTCCTCACAGATGCTTTGTTTCTGTCACTGTGTAAGTGACGGTCACATCCCTCATCAGTGCAGGTTGGATCCGCTCCTCACAGATTCTTTGTTTCTGTGTAAGAGAGGGTCACATCCCTCATCTGTGCAGGTGAGATCTGCTCCTCACAGGTGCTTTGTTTCTGTGTACGAGAGGGTCACATTCCTCAACTGTGCAGGTGGGATCTGCTCCTCACAGATGCTTTGTTTCTGTGTAAGAGAGGGTCACATTCCTCAACTGTGCAGGTGGGATCTGCTCCTCACAGATGCTTTGTTTCTGTGTAAGAGAGGGTCACATCCCTCATCTGTGCAGGTGGGATCCGCTCCTCACAGGTGCTTTGTTTCTGTCACTGTGTAAGTGACGGTCACATCCCTCATCTGTGCAGGTTGGATCCACCCCTCACAGATGTTTTGTTTCTGTCACTGTGTAAGTGACGGTCACATCCCTCATCTGTGCAGGTTGGATCCACCCCTCACAGATGTTTTGTTTCTGTCACTGTGTAAGAGAGGGTCACATTCCTCAACTGTGCAGGTGGGATCCGCTCCTCACAGATTCTTTGTTTCTGTGTAGGTGAGGGTCACATCCCTCATCTGTGCAGGTGAGATCTGCTCCTCACAGATGCTTTGTTTCTGTCACTGTGTAAGCGACGGTCACATCCCTCATCTGTGCAGGTGGGATCTGCTCCTCACTGATGCTTTGTTTCTGTCACTGTGTAAGCGACGGTCACATCCCTCATCTGTGCAGGTTGGATCCGCTCCTCACAGATGCTTTGTTTCTGTCACTGTGTAAGAGAGGGTCTCATCCCTCATCAGTGCAGGTGAGATCTGCCCCTCACAGATGTTTTGTTTCTGTCACTGTGCAAGAGAGGGTCACATCCCTCATCTGTGCAGGTGAGATCTGCTCCTCACTGATGCTTTGTTTCTGTCACTGTGTAAGAGAGGGTCACATCCCTCATCTGTGCAGGTTGGATCCGCTCCTCACATATGCTTTGTTTCTGTATAAGAGAGGGTCACATACCTCATCTGTGCAGGTGAGATCTGCTCCTCACTGATGCTTTGTTTCTGTCACTGTGTAAGCGACGGTCACATCCCTCATCTGTGCAGGTGAGATCTGCTCCTCACAGATGCTTTGTTTCTGTCACTGTGCAAGAGAGGGTCACATCCCTCATCTGTGCAGGTGAGATCTGCTCCTCACAGATGCTTTGTTTCTGTCACTGTGTAAGAGAGGGTTACATCACTCATCTGTGCAGGTGGGATCTGCTCCTCACTGATGCTTTGTTTCTGTCACTGTGTAAGTGACGGTCACATCCCTCATCTGTGCAGGTTGGATCCGCTCCTCACAGATGCTTTGTTTCTGTCACTGTGTAAGAGAGGGTCTCATCCCTCATCTGTGCAGGTGAGATCTGCCCCTCACAGATGTTTTGTTTCTGTCACTGTGTAAGAGAGGGTCACATCCCTCATCTGTGCAGGTTGGATCCGCTGCTCACAGGTGCTTTGTTTCTGTGTAAGAGAGGGTCACATCCCTCATATGTGCAGGTTGGATCCGCTCCTCACATATGCTTTGTTTCTGTATGAGAGAGGGTCACATCACTCATTGGTGCAGGTGGGATCTGCTCCTCACTGATGCTTTGTTTCTGTCACTGTGTAAGAGAGGGTCACATCCCTCATCTGTGCAGGTGGGATCTGCCCCTCACAGATGCTTTGTTTCTGTCACTGTGTAAGTGACGGTCACATCCCTCATCAGTGCAGTTTGGATCCGCTCCTCACATATGCTTTGTTTCTGTCACTGTGTAAGTGACGGTCACATCCCTCATCTGTGCAGGTTGGATCCGCTCCTCACAGATGCTTTGTTTCTGTCACTGTGTAAGAGAGGGTCTCATCCCTCATCTGTGCAGGTGAGATCTGCTCTTCATAGATGCTTTGTTTCTGTGCATGAGAGCGTCACATCCCTCATCTGTGCAGGTGGGATCTGCTCCTCACAGTTGCTTTGTTTCTGTGTAGGAGAGGGTCACATCCCTCATCTGTGCAGGTTGGATCCGCTCCTCACTGATGCTTTGTTTCTGTCACTGTGTAAGTGACGGTCACATCCCTCATCTGTGCAGGTTGGATCCGCTCCTCACAGGTGCTTTGTTTCTGTCTCTGTGTAAGAGAGAGTCACATCCCTCATCTGTGCAGGTGGGATCCGCTGCTCACAGGTGCTTTGTTTCTGTGTAAGAGAGGGTCACATCCCATATCTGTGCAGGTGGGATCTGCTCCTCACAGATGCTTTGTTTCTGTGTAAGAGAGGGTCACATCCCTCATCTGTGCAGGTGAGATCTGCTCCTCACTGATGCTTTGTTTCTGTCACTGTGTAAGTGACGGTCACATCCCTCATCAGTGCAGTTTGGATCCGCTCCTCACAGATGCTTTGTTTCTGTCACTGTGTAAGAGAGGGTCACATCCCTCATCTGTGCAGGTGAGATCCGCTCCTCAGAGATGCTTTGTTTCTGTGTAGGAGAGGGTCACATCCCTCATCTGTGCAGGTGAGATCTGCTCCTCACTGATGCTTTGTTTCTGTCACTGTGTAAGTGACGGTCACATCCCTCATCAGTGCAGGTTGGATCCGCTCCTCACAGATGCTTTGTTTCTGTCACTGTGTAAGAGAGGGTCACATCCCTCATCTGTGCAGGTTGGATCCGCTGCTCACAGTTGCTTTGTTTCTGTCACTGTGTAAGAGAGGGTCTCATCCCTCATCTGTGCAGGTGAGATCTGCCCCTCACAGATGTTTTGTTTCTGTCACAGTGTAAGAGAGGGTCACATCCCTCATCTGTGCAGGTGAGATCTGCTCCTCATAGATGCTTTGTTTCTGTGCATGAGAGCATCACATCCCTCATCTGTGCAGGTGGGATCTGCTCCTCACAGTTGCTTCGTTTCTGTGTAGGTGAGGGTCACATCCCTCATCTGTGCAGGTGGGATCAGCCCCTCACAGATGCTTTGTTTCTGTCACTGTGTAAGAGAGGGTTACATCACTCATCTGTGCAGGTGGGATCTGCTCCTCACAGATGCTTTGTTTCTGTCACTGTGTAAGAGAGGGCCACATCCCTCATCTGTGCAGGTTGGATCTGCTCCTCACAGGATCTTTGTGTCTGTGTACGAGAGAGTCACATCCCTCATCTGTGCAGGTGGGATCTGCCCCTCACAGATGTTTTGTTTCTGTCACAGTGTAAGAGAGGGTCACATCCCTCATCTGTGCAGGTGAGATCTGCTCCTCATAGATGCTTTGTTTCTGTGCATGAGAGGGTCACATCCCTCATCTCTGCAGGTGGGATCTGCTCCTCACAGGTGCTTTGTTTCTGTGTAAGAGAGGGTCACATCCCTCATCTGTGCAGGTGGGATCTGCCCCTCACAGATGTTTTGTTTTTCTCACTGTGTAAGAGAGGGTCACATCCCTCATCTGTGCAGGTTGGAGCCGCTCCTCACAGATGCTTTGTTTCTGTCACTGTGTAAGAGAGGGTCTCATCCCTCATCTGTGCAGGTGAGATCTGCTCCTCACTGATGCTTTGTTTCTGTCACTGTGTAAGTGACGGTCACATCCCTCATCTTTGCAGGTGGGATCTGCTCCTCACAGGTGCTTTGTTTCTGTGTGAGAGAGGGTCACATCCCTCATCTGTGCAGGTGGGATCTGCCCCTCACAGATGCTTTGTTTCTGTCACTCTGTAAAAGAGGGTCACATCCCTCATCTGTGCAGGTTGGATCCGCTCCTCACTGATGCTTTGTTTCTGTCAATGTGTAAGAGAGGGTCTCATCCCTCATCTTTGCAGGTGAGATCTGCTCCTCACAGGTGCTTTGTTTCTGTGTAAGAGAGGGTCACATCGCTCATCTGTGCAGGTGGGATCAGCCCCTCACATATGTTTTGTTTCTGTCACTGTGTAAGAGAGGGTCACATCCCTCATCTGTGCAGGTGAGATCTGCTCCTCACTGATGCTTTGTTCCTGTCACTGTGTAAGTGACGGTCACATCCCTCATCTGTGCAGGTTGGATCCGCTCCTCACAGATGCTTTGTTTCTCTGTAAGAGAGGGGCACATCCCTCATCTGTGCAGGTGGGATCTGCCCCTCACAGATGTTTTGTTTCTGTCACTGTGTAAGAGAGGGTCACATCCCTCATCTGTGCAGGTGAGATCTGCTCCTCACTGATGCTTTGTTTCTGTCACTGTGTAAGAGAGGGTCACATCCCTCATATGTGCAGGTTGGATCCGCTCCTCACATATGCTTTGTTTCTGTATAAGAGAAGCGTACATCCCTCATCTGTGCAGGTGGGATCTGCTCCTCACTGATGCTTTGTTTCTGTCACTGTGCAAGTGACGGTCACATCCCTCATCTGTGCAGGTTGGATCCGCTCCTCACAGGTGCTTTGTTTCTGTCTCTGTGTAAGAGAGGGTCACATCCCTCATCTGTGCAGGTGAGATCTGCTCCTCACTGATGCTTTCTTTCTGTCACTGTGTAAGTGACGGTCACATCCCTCATCAGTGCAGTTTGGATCCGCTCCTCACATATGCTTTGTTTCTGTCACTGTGTAAGAGAGGGTCACATCCCTCATCTGTGCAGGTTGGATCCGCTCCTCACAGATGCTTTGTTTCTGTCACTGTGTAAGAAAGGGTCACATCCCTCAGCTGTGCAGGTGAGATCCGCTCCTCAGAGATGCTTTGTTTCTGTGTAAGAGAGGGTCACATCCCTCATCTGTGCAGGTTGGATCCGCTGCTCACAGGTGCTTTGTTTCTGTCACTGTGTAAGTGACGGTCACATCCCTCATCTGTGCAGGTGAGATCTGCTCCTCACTGATGCTTTGTTTCTGTCACTGTGTAAGTGACGGTCACATCCCTCATCAGTGCAGGTTGGATCTGCTCCTCACAGATGCTTTGTTTCTGTCACTGTGTAAGAGAGGGTCATATCCCTCATCTGTGCAGGTTGGATCCGCTGCTCACAGGTGCTTGGTTTCTGTCACTGTGTAAGAGAGGGTCTCATCCCTCATCTGTGCAGGTGGGATCAGCCCCTCACATATGCTTTGTTTCTGTCACTGTGTAAGAGAGGGTACATCCCTCGTCTGTGCAGGTTGGATCTGCTCCTCACAGGATCTTTGTGTCTGTGTACGAGAGAGTCACATTCCTAATCTGTGCAGGTGGGATCTGCCCCTCACAGATGTTTTGTTTCTGTCACTGTGTAAGAGAGGGTCACATCCCTTATCTGTGCAGGTGAGATCTGCTCCTCATAGATGCTTTGTTTCTGTGCATGAGAGGGTCACATCCCTCATCTCTGCAGGTGGGATCTGCTCCTCACAGGTGCTTTGTTTCTGTGTAAGAGAGGGTCACATCCCTCATGTGTGCAGGTGGTATCTGCCCCTCACAGATGTTTTGTTTCTCTCACTGTGTAAGAGAGGGTCACATCCCTCATCTGTGGAGGTTGGATCCGCTCCTCACAGATGCTTTGTTTCTGTCACTGTGTAAGAGAGGGTCTCATCCCTCATCTGTGCAGGTGAGATCTGCTCCTCACTGATGCTTTGTTTCTGTCACTGTGTAAGAGAGGGTCACATCCCTCATCTGTGCAGGTGAGATCTGCTCTTCATAGATGCTTTGTTTCTGTGCATGAGAGCGTCACATCCCTCATCTGTGCAGGTGGGATCTGCTCCTCACAGTTGCTTTGTTTCTGTGTAGGAGAGGGTCACATCCCTCATCTGTGCAGGTGGAATCAGCCCCTCACAGATGCTTTGTTTCTGTCACTGTGTAAGAGAGGGACACAGCCCTCATCTGTGAAAGTGGGATCTGCTCCTCACAGGTGCTTTGTTTCTGTCACTGTGTAAGAGAGGGTTACATCACTCATCTGTGCAGGTGGGATCTGCTCCTCACAGATGCTTTGTTTCTGTCACTGTGTAAGAGAGGGCCACATCCCTCATCTGTGCAGGTTGGATCTGCTCCTCACAGGATCTTTGTGTCTGTGTACGAGAGAGTCACATCCCTAATCTGTGCAGGTTGGATCCGCTCCTCACAGATGCTTTGTTTCTGTATAAGAGAGGGTCACATCCCTCATCTGTGCAGGTGGGATCTGCCCCTCACAGATGCTTTGTTTCTGTCACTGTGTAAGAGAGGGTCACATCCCTCATCTGTGCAGGTTGGATCCGCTCCTCACTGATGCTTTGTTTCTGTCACTGTGTAAGTGACGGTCACATCCCTCATCTGTGCAGGTTGGATCCGCTCCTCACAGGTGCTTTGTTTCTGTCTCTGTGTAAGAGAGGGTCACATCCCTCATCTGTGCAGGTGAGATCTGCTCCTCACTGATGCTTTGTTTCTGTCACTGTGTAAGTGACGGTCACATCCCTCATCAGTGCAGTTTGGATCCGCTCCTCACAGATGCTTTGTTTCTGTCACTGTGTAAGAGAGGGTCACATCCCTCATCTGTGCAGGTTGGATCCGCTCCTCACTGATGCTTTGTTTCTGTCACTGTGTAAGTGACGGTCACATCCCTCATCTGTGCAGGTTGGATCCGCTCCTCACAGGTGCTTTGTTTCTGTCTCTGTGTAAGAGAGAGTCACATCCCTCATCTGTGCAGGTGAGATCTGCTCCTCACTGATGCTTTGTTTCTGTCACTTTGTAAGTGACGGTCACATCCCTCATCAGTGCAGTTTGGATCCGCTCCTCACAGATGCTTTGTTTCTGTCACTGTGTAAGAGAGGGTCACATCCCTCATCTGTGCAGGTGAGATCCGCTCCTCAGAGATGCTTTGTTTCTGTGTAAGAGAGGGTCACATCCCTCATCTGTGCAGGTGAGATCTGCTCCTCACTGATGCTTTGTTTCTGTCACTGTGTAAGTGACGGTCACATCCCTCATCAGTGCAGGTTGGATCCGCTCCTCACAGATGCTTTGTTTCTGTCACTGTGTAAGAGAGGGTCACATCCCTCATCTGTGCAGGTTGGATCCGCTGCTCACAGTTGCTTTGTTTCTGTCACTGTGTAAGAGAGGGTCTCATCCCTCATCTGTGCAGGTGAGATCTGCCCCTCACAGATGTTTTGTTTCTGTCACAGTGTAAGAGAGGGTCACATCCCTCATCTGTGCAGGTGAGATCTGCTCCTCATAGATGCTTTGTTTCTGTGCATGAGAGCATCACATCCCTCATCTGTGCAGGTGGGCTCTGCTCCTCACAGTTGCTTTTTTTCTGTGTAGGTGAGGGTCACATCCCTCATCTGTGCAGGTGGGATCAGCCCCTCACAGATGCTTTGTTTCTGTCACTGTGTAAGAGAGGGTTACATCACTCATCTGTGCAGGTGGGATCTGCTCCTCACAGATGCTTTGTTTCTGTCACTGTGTAAGAGAGGGCCACATCCCTCATCTGTGCAGGTTGGATCTGCTCCTCACAGGATCTTTGTGTCTGTGTACGAGAGAGTCACATCCCTCATCTGTGCAGGTGGGATCTGCCCCTCACAGATGTTTTGTTTCTGTCACAGTGTAAGAGAGGGTCACATCCCTCATCTGTGCAGGTGAGATCTGCTCCTCATAGATGCTTTGTTTCTGTGCATGAGAGGGTCACATCCCTCATCTCTGCAGGTGGGATCTGCTCCTCACAGGTGCTTTGTTTCTGTGTAAGAGAGGGTCACATCCCTCATCTGTGCAGGTGGGATCTGCCACTCACAGATGTTTTGTTTTTCTCACTGTGTAAGAGAGGGTCACATCCCTCATCTGTGCAGGTTGGATCCGCTCCTCACAGATGCTTTGTTTCTGTCACTGTGTAAGAGAGGGTCTCATCCCTCATCTGTGCAGGTGAGATCTGCTCCTCACTGATGCTTTGTTTCTGTCACTGTGTAAGTGACGGTCACATCCCTCATCTTTGCAGGTGGGATCTGCTCCTCACAGGTGCTTTGTTTCTGTGTAAGAGAGGGTCACATCCCTCATCTGTGCAGGTGGGATCTGCCCCTAACAGATGCTTTGTTTCTGTCACTGTGTAAAAGAGGGTCACATCCCTCATCTGTGCAGGTTGGATCCGCTCCTCACTGATGCTTTGTTTCTGTCACTGTGTAAGAGAGGGTCTCATCCCTCATCTTTGCAGGTGAGATCTGCTCCTCACAGGTGCTTTGTTTCTGTGTAAGAGAGGGTCACATCCCTCATCTGTGCAGGTGGGATCAGCCACTCACATATGTTTTGTTTCTGTCACTGTGTAAGAGAGGGTCACATCCCTCATCTGTGCAGGTGAGATCTGCTCCTCACTGATGCTTTGTTCCTGTCACTGTGTAAGTGACGGTCACATCCCTCATCTGTGCAGGTTGGATCCGCTCCTCACAGATGCTTTGTTTCTCTGTAAGAGAGGGGCACATCCCTCATCTGTGCAGGTGGGATCTGCCCCTCACAGATGTTTTGTTTCTGTCACTGTGTAAGAGAGGGTCACATCCCTCATCTGTGCAGGTGAGATCTGCTCCTCACTGATGCTTTGTTTCTGTCACTGTGTAAGAGAGGGTCACATCCCTCATATGTGCAGGTTGGATCCGCTCCTCACATATGCTTTGTTTCTGTATAAGAGAAGCGTACATCCCTCATCTGTGCAGGTGGGATCTGCTCCTCACTGATGCTTTGTTTCTGTCACTGTGTAAGTGACGGTCACATCCCTCATCAGTGCAGGTTGGATCCGCTCCTCACAGGTGCTTTGTTTCTGTCTCTGTGTAAGAGAGGGTCACATCCCTCATCTGTGCAGGTGAGATCTGCTCCTCACTGATGCTTTGTTTCTGTCACTGTGTAAGTGACGGTCACATCCCTCATCAGTGCAGGTTGGATCTGCTCCTCACAGATGCTTTGTTTCTGTCACTGTGTAAGAGAGGGTCATATCCCTCATCTGTGCAGGTTGGATCCGCTGCTCACAGGTGCTTGGTTTCTGTCACTGTGTAAGTGACGGTCACATCTCTCATCTGTGCAGGTGGGATCTGCTCCTCACTGATGCTTTGTTTCTGTCACTGTGTAAGTGACGGTCCCATCCCTCATCTGTGCAGGTTGGATCCGCTCCTCACAGGTGCTTTGTTTCTGTCACTGTGTAAGTGACGGTCACATCCCTCATCTGTGCAGGTGAGATCTGCTCCTCACTGATGCTTTGTTTCTGTCACTGTGTAAGAGAGGGCCACATCCCTCATCTGTGCAGGTTGGATCTGCTCCTCACAGGTGCTTTGTTTCTGTGTAAGAGAGGGTCACATCCCTCATCTGTGGAGGTTGGATCCGCTCCTCACAGATGCTTTGTTTCTGTCACTCTGTAAGAGAGGGTCTCATCCCTCATCTGTGCAGGTTGGATCCGCTCCTCACAGATGCTTTGTTTCTGTCACTGTGTAAGAGAGGGTCACATCTCTCATCTGTGCAGGTGAGATCTGCTCCTCATAGATGCTTTGTTTCTGTGCATGAGAGCGTCACATCCCTCATCTGTGCAGGTGGGATCTGCTACTCACAGTTGCTTTGTTTCTGTGTAGGAGAGGGTTACATCCCTCATCTGTGCAGGTGGGATCAGCCCCTCACAGATGCTTTGTTTCTGTCACTGTGTAAGAGAGGGACACATCCCTCATCTGTGAAGGTGGGATCTGCTCCTCACAGGTGCTTTGTTTCTGTCACTGTGTAAGAGAGGGTTACATCACTCATCTGTGCAGGTGGGATCTGCTCCTCACAGATGCTTTGTTTCTGTCACTGTGTAAGAGAGGGCCACATCCCTCATCTGTGCAGGTTGGATCTGCTCCTCACAGGATCTTTGTGTCTGTGTACGAGAGAGTCACATCCCTCATCGGTGCAGGTGGGATCTGCCCCTCACAGATGTTTTGTTTCTGTCACTGTGTAAGAGAGGGTCACATCCCTCATCTGTGCAGGTGAGATCTGCTCCTCATAGATGCTTTGTTTCTGTGCATGAGAGGGTCACATCCCTCATCTGTGCAGGTGAGATCTGCTCCTCACAGGTGCTTTGTTTCTGTGTAAGAGAGGGTCACATCCCTCATCTGTGCAGGTGGGATCTGCTCCTCACAGGTGCTTTGTTTCTGTGTAAGAGAGGGTCACATCCCTCATCTGTGCAGGTGGGATCAGCCCCTCACAGATGTTTTGTTTCTCTCACTGTGTAAGAGAGGGTCACATCCCTCATCTGTGCAGGTGAGATCTGCTCCTCACTGATGCTTTGTTTCTGTCACTGTGTAAGTGACGGTCACATCCCTCATCTTTGCAGGTGGGATCTGCTCCTCACAGGTGCTTTGTTTCTGTGTAAGAGAGGGTCACATCCCTCATCTGTGCAGGTGGGATCTGCCCCTCACATATGTTTTGTTTTTGTCACTGTGTAAGTGACGGTCACATACCTCATCTGTGCAGGTGAGATCTGCTCCTCACAGGTGCTTTGTTTCTGTTTAAGAGAGGGTCACATCCCTCATCTGTGCAGGTGGGATCTGCTCCTCACAGGTGCTTTGTTTCTGTTTAAGAGAGGGTCACATCCCTCATCTGTGCAGGTGGGATCTGCTCCTCACAGGTGCTTTGTTTCTGTTTAAGAGAGGGTCACATTCCTCAACTGTGCAGGTGAGATCTGCTCCTCACAGGTGCTTTGTTTCTGTTTAAGAGAGGGTCACATCCCTCATCTGTGCAGGTGGGATCTGCCCCTCACAGATGCTTTGTTTCTGTGTAAGAGAGGGTCTCATCCCTCATCTGTGCAGGTTGGATCCGGTCCTCACAGATGCTTTGTTTCTGTGTAAGAGAGGGTCACATCCCTCATCTGTGCAGGTTGGATCCGCTCCTCACAGATGCTTTGTTTCTGTCACTGTGTAAGAGAGGGTCACATCCCTCATCTGTGCAGGTGGGATCCGCTGCTCACAGGTGCTTTGTGTCTGTGTAAGAGAGGGGCACATCCCTCATCTGTGCAGGTGGGATCTGCCCCTCACAGATGTTTTGTTTCTGTCACTGTGTAAGAGAGGGTCACATCCCTCATCTGTGCAGGTTGGATCCGCTCCTCACAGATGCTTTGTTTCTGTATAAGAGAGGGTCACATCCCTCATCTGTGCAGGTGAGATCTGCTCCTCAATGATGCTTTGTTTCTGTCACTGTGTAAGTGATGGTCACATCCCTCATCTGTGCAGGTTGGATCCGCTCCTCACATATGCTTTGTTTCTGTATAAGAGAGGGTCACATCCCTCATCTGTGCAGGTGGGATCTGCTCCTCACTGATGCTTTGTTTCTGTCACTGTGTAAGTGACGGTCACATCCCTCATCAGTGCAGGTTAGATCCGCTCCTCACAGATGCTTTGTTTCTGTCACTGTGTAAGAGAGGGTCACATCCCTCATCTGTGCAGGTTGGATCCGCTCCTCACAGATGCTTTGTTTCTGTCACTGTGTAAGAGAGGGTCACATCCCTCATCTGTGCAGGTGGGATCCGCTGCTCACAGGTGCTTTGTTTCTGTGTAAGAGAGGGTCACATCCCTCATCTGTGCAGGTAGGATCCGCTCCTCACAGGTGCTTTGTTTCTGTGTAGGAGAGGGTCACATTCCATATCTGTGCAGGTTGGATCTGCTCCTCAGAGATGCTTTGCTTCTGTGTAAGAGAGGGTATCATCCCTCATCTGTGCAGGTTGGATCCGCTCCTCACAGATTC
The DNA here is from genome assembly GCF_964261635.1 of Lissotriton helveticus. Classification (NCBI taxonomy): domain Eukaryota; kingdom Metazoa; phylum Chordata; class Amphibia; order Caudata; family Salamandridae; genus Lissotriton; species Lissotriton helveticus. The sequence goes on along the minus strand of NC_136069.1, from coordinate 1,708,156,724 downwards.
TTTGTTTCTGTGTAGGAGAGGGTCACAGCACTCATCTGTGCAGGTGTGATCTGCTACTCACAGATGCTTTGTTTCTGTGTAAGAGAGGGTCACATTCCTCATCTGTGCAGGTTGGATCTAATCCTCACTGGTGCTTTGTTTCTGTGTAAGAGAGGGTCACATCCAACATTTGTGCAGGTGGGATCCGCTGCTCACAGGTGCTTTGTTTCTGTGTAAAAGAGGGTCACATCCCATATCTGTGCAGGTGGGATCTTCTCCTCAGAGAAGCTTTGTTTCTGTGTAAGACAGGGTCTCATCCCTCATCTGTGCAGGTTGGATCCGCTCCTCACAGATTCTTTGTTTCTGTGTAGGAGAGGGTCACATCACTCATCTGTGCAGGTGTGATCTGCTCCTCACAGATGCTTTGTTTCTGTTTAAGAGAGGGTCACATCCCTCATCTGTGCAGGTGGGATCTGCTGCTCACAGGTGCTTTGTTACTGTGTAAGAGAGGGTCACATCCCATATCTGTGCAGGTGGGATCAGCTCCTCACAGATGATTTCTTTCTGTCACTGTGTAAGAGAGGGTCACATCCCTCATCTATGCAAGTGGGATCTGATCCTCACAGGTGCTTTGTTTCTGTTTAAGAGAGGGTCACATCCCTCATCTATGCAGGTGGGATCTGCTCCTCACAGATGCTTTGTTTCTGTGTAGGAGAGGGTCACATCCCTCATCTGTGCAGGTGGGATCTGCTCCTCACAGGTGCTTTGTTTCTGTCACTGTGTAAGAGAGGGTCACATCCCTCATCTGTGCAGGTGGGATCAGCTCCTCACAGGTGCTTTGTTTCTGTTTAAAAGAGGGTCACATCCCTCATCTGTGCAGGTGGGATCTTCTCCTCACAGGTGTTAGAGAGGCTTATGTCGACCATCTGTGTGGGTGGGCTTCTCTCCTCAGAGATGCTTTGCTCCTGTGTAAGAAAGGGTCCCTGCTATGCCCTTGTTTATAACAGTTCTATCTGTCTCAAACAGAGGTGCGCCTTTATAAGGAAGGCTCCTACTTCTCCTCGTCTATAGGTTCATTGATCGCGTGCCTATCATGTGGATGAGTCTCATGTGCGGTGCATCTTTGTAAGAGACCTCGCCCCCCACTTCAGTGTAGGTGTGACATGTTTCCCAGATGCTGTGCCTTTGTGTGGGAGCCCCCACCCCTGTCTTGTGCATAAGTGATCCACTCTTCTCAGATGCTGGACCCTATGTAAAAGAGGCTTCCATCGCTCTCCTGTGTCCATGGCTACAAAGGCTTCTGACTCTCACTCTCTGTGAGGTACACTATAACATCATCTCTGGAAGGTAGTTGCTGTTTTTCAATGTTCTTCCTCTCTACGTGTTGGTAGGTTATGGTCACCTTTGGTCCTGGATCTGAGATAGGTACCATATGTCGCCAGGTTTGGATAGCACACATGACTAGGACTCTCATCCCTCCATCCATCCATTAGAGGCCTCATGCAAGACTTTTATGACATGCTGGACACAAACAGTCCACAGACTCAGTGACTGCAATCCTCATTGTATCTCCCAGTTCTTCACAAGTCCTTCAACCTTACCACTGAAACCTATCCCCAACAGAGACTACAGGCTTCCCCATCATTTCTACTCACTGTCATCTACACAAGTAGAATGGAAAATGTTAATATTGTCTTTTTGAGAGCCTACCTGTGAAGTCTTCTTTCTTGAATTTAAACTTTCCATAAAACCAGCACCACCAATGATACCCTTTTCCTTGTAGTCCAGCCAAATGTGAGGCGGCGGACATTCCAGAAAGTACATTCTACATGAAAATGTTTAAGTACCCAGAGGGTTCATAGAGTAGGTGTTCTGTACCTTTTCAACTCCCTTATAAAACTCACCATTAAAAACTGCAGCAGTAGAACCATCATGATCCACGACAAGAGGAAAACTTGCAGACTCTCAATGCATTTTTCGCAAACTCAAATGGATCACTTATTTTACAACAGATGTCCTCAAACCTCAATAGAGTTATGCTGCATATTTGATTAAATGTTGTCTTCCTGCCTCATCCATCATGTCAATGGTGAATGTAATGATAGAAGTTGTGACTCGCACACCTTTGTTTTAACAGGTTCGTCTTAGTTAATTATTTTATGGAGCTATCCTGGTAAGCGCTTCATCCATAAAGCGCCGAGCATATAAATCAAACGAGACACTGATATATAAAGTACTATCAGTCCCAGGATGCATCACACCATATAAGTTGAAAACCTTCACAGTAAATCAAAATTCGTCCACAGTCCACTGTTTACGTTTCATATTTTTGATAGTTTATTGTTTGTTTGTTGATGTGTTCAAAACAAGGTGATTTCAATTTTCAAATGCGTGTATTATGCCCAGTCGCCTTTGATACAGCATGTAAAATCCCTTGCTCCATAAATATATGCAAATGTTTAACCCAATGCATTTCAAGCCGTTCTGGCCCTTCGTCAGGGGTGCATATCTGTAGAATTAAAATCAAATATATTGCCATTAACATCTTAAATTTATGTCCACATGTCGATATTAATTATCAGATTGTTTCCGGTGCCCAATGCATACCATATTGTCCCTCCCATAACCAACGTTTTCCCTCTATAAGCAAAAAAGGGTCATCTACATAAGTTACTAAAACGGCTTGGCGAGTTGTGCCCTCTATACTTATTGCTTTAAAGTAACGGTCTAATATGTCAATAACTCCCATCTACCACAATTACTAGCCTCATTATATCCCTCCAAACTCACGTCTGCCGTAATCCAACCCCCCTGGGTCACTATTGATTGCCCCGCCCTACCCTCAGATGTTTCATCACTACGCTGTTTACGCATTGAAACTAGAGAAGGACAGGAATAGCGATTGGGGGAGAAGATCCAGAACGTTATGTTCGTAGCTCATTAGCGAAGAAAGGTACGTTAATATACCGCATGTCTATCGGTCAAACACACGTAATCCTTAGGTTCACTGTTTAGTGGGAATCTTGCATATTGACATATTAGACCGTTACTTTAAAGCGATAAGTATAGAGGGCACAACTCGCCAAGCCGTTTTAGTAACTTATGTAGATGACCCTTTTTTGCTTATAGAGGGAAAACGTTGGTTACGGGAGGGACAACATGGTATGCATAGGGCACCGGAAACAATCTGATAATTAATATCGACATGTGGACATAAATTTAAGATGTTAATGGCAATATATTTGATTTTAATTCTACAGATATGCACCCCTGACGAAGGGCCAGAACGGCTTGAAATGCATTGGGTTAAACATTTGCATATATTTATGGAGCAAGGGATTTTACATGCTGTATCAAAGGCGATTGGGCATAATACACGCATTTGAAAATTGAAATCACCTTGTTTTGAACACATCAACAAACGAACAATAAACTATCAAAAATATGAAACGTAAACAGTGGACTGTGGATGTATTTTGATTTACTATGAAGGTTTTCAACCTATATGGTGTGATGCATCCTGGGACTGATAGTACTTTATATATCAGTGTCTCGTTTGAATGGTGAATGTAAAACATATAATTGTCATGAACATTATGCATATTTTCTGAAAAATAAATAATACATGATGCATAACCCCACTTATTAGACACACCTTCAACACAGCATCTGACATTCCGTAAAATACTCAGGAGTGATATTTCTTTCACGCTACGCAGAGCCCTCAGACACTACTGACCACAGACTGGAGCGTGCACACAATAGAGCCCTCCGAGGCATCAGTGCAAACGCACTCCTACAGAGAACACTGCTTGTTATGTTATGTTATGTTAATAGCTTTTGTATAGCGCATGACTCACCCAGGGGCATCTCAGCGCTTACCGGAGGGGGGAATACTGCAAGTCGGAAGTTTTCAGAATAACCAGATTTTTAATTGTTTCCTAAAGGACAAGTAGGTGGTAGATTTTCACAGCATCACTGGAAGTGAGTTCCAGTATTTGGGTGCTATAAATGAGAAAGCTCTGCCGCCTGTGCGGGTTAGCCGAATCCGAGGGATGTTCAGGAGGGCCAGGGCGTTAGATCTTAGATTGCATTCGCTAGAGTGCTTAGAAAGTTTATCCCTAAGATAGACTGGGCCCTCACCTCTAAGAGCTTTGAAGGACAGGCAGCAGATCTTGAACATAGAGCGCTTTTGAATCGGCAACCAATGCAGTTGTCTGAGCAGAGGGAGGGATGGAGTTCCAGGAGGGCAATGCAAAACCATTCTGGCCGCCGTATTCTGTATTACTTGTAGCTTTGATAAAGCCGTAACTCCTACCTCTGCCATTAAGGCGTTGCCGTAATCAAGCCTGCTCCCTATCATTGCCTGCACTACAGTTCTACGGTGCTCTAGAGGTAGGTAGGGGATAATTCTACGCAGTAGACGCAGATTATAGTAGCATGATCCTGCGATGTTTTTCACATTGTCCTTCATATCCAGCTTGACATCTAATTGGATTCCCAGGCTTTTTACTGAGGTGGAAGGTTTTGGTGCCTCACCCAATTGGGGGGGCCACCAGTCACAAGTCCAAAGGTGTGCGGACTTCCCTAAGAGCATTAGCTCTGTTTTTCCCGGATTGAGCTGTGCGCATTGCTCCCTCATCCAATTTGCGATCGCCAGCATACCGCCCATGAAACGTTGTTTCTCGTCAGTGATGTTATTGCCAATTGGGAACAGTAGCTGCGTATCGTCGGCGTACGAAATAATCTCGAAGCCGAAAGTTTGGATCAGCTTAGCCAGGAGGGGCTGGATAGATATTAAATAGGGTGGGGCTAAGACAGGAGCCCTGTGGCACCCCCTTATCCAGCAAGAATTTCTTCTTGGAGACAAATGGTCCAAGTATGATAGTTTGCCATCTGTCCCTTAGGAAATCTCTCAGCCACTGTAGGGCAGTGCCTCCGATACCACAATCACTTAGTCTCTCCGCTAGCTTTTGATGAGATATCGTATCAAAAGCCGCGGAGAGATCTAGGAGGATCAGGATTGAGGAGCCACCGGCATCGAGGGTACGTCTTAGTGAGTCAGTGACCGCCAGCGTTGCTGTTTCTGTGCTGAACCCCGGTCGAAAGCCTGACTGGGAAGGGTCTAGCATGCCGTTTGCTGCCAAGTATTGACTAAGTTTATTTTTGATTCCAGTAGTTTCACCAGTAGAGGTAACAAGGATATTGGCCTCTAGTTACTTAGCTCCAGTGGGTCTGCGGATAGTTTCTTCAGAATAGGCCGCACATTGGCCTCTTTCCAGGCCCTCGGGATGAGACCGGTCTCAATTGAAGCATTAAAAATACGTTGGATCATTGGGGCACATATTGGAGACACAAGTGCCATCGTACTGGGTGGACACAGTTCCTGCTGCTAATAGTAGTTTACTTGTCTCTGCAAGAGAGACATGATTAAATTGGTTAAGCACATCTCTTTTCGGTGTGAGGGAGTTATCCAACTCATTGTTTGTCTGAGTCTTATCCATATCCGAGACTAGAAAGTTTGCATTCAGTTTTGCTTCAGTTCTTTGCATTTCCAAAAGTTGCTGTCCCCACATACATCCACATGTGACCCTGTAAGGTCTCATAAGACCTGGAGAGGAGTTTGAAACAGTCAACTGATGTCGATTTAGATACATCCAGTACCAAATCCTTACTTAAAAAACTCCTCTTGTAACATGTCTCCCACACTGGACACCTGCTCACACATAAGAAGTAAAATAAAACAGGCCTTAAGTTTGCAAACAGGTGTTTTGACTCACTGTTGCTAGATTTTCAAACTCTGGCTTCTGTACAAGCCACTTGGCCCACCGGTGCATCACTTGTATGATTCTTTGGCAGCACAGAGTGCAGACCCATATCACGGAGGCCCCGCAAAGCCACTTTGTGTGGCGTTTAATGGTCTCACTGATACGGAGTAAGGCAAGGCAACGCAAGTCACAGCCATGCTTTACCCTGCGTCAAAGAGGCATTCTAAGGGCATTGAGGTGGGTATTCCTATGCATCACCTATGGATTTTGAGGTATTTCCAGATTTACAAGGACTTGTAAGTCTGGGAATACGTAAAAAGCTTAGAGCTCCCCTAGGGGGAGCTGTAACTAGGAGAAATAACTTTATTTCTCCTTGTTTGTTTTCTCTTGCTTTGTGTGGTGCATTCTGCAGCACGCATAGGAGAAGAGCACCTCCATTGATTGTTTTTGTGCGGGAAGGTGCCCCGTCCTCCTCAAAAACAATAATTTCCAACAATGCAGAAACCCTTGCACCATGGAACCTGCATTGGCACAAGGAAGTCAAAATGGCACTAGCACAGTGGGAATTGTAATTGTAATTGTAAGCAGAACTTGTACAGTGCACTGTAACCCAACAGACATCCTGACGTTAAATCATCAGGTGTGGGCGGAAAGCACAGGCCTTCATGCTCGGGCGTAAAGATGTATTGCCAGCCAGTGCACATCAGAGGTATGTGCAGCAATCTGCCAGGGTGTATAGTTTTAATGATAGGTAAATGTCCATCAGAGTATGAAAGGGTGTCAGTGAGATACTGTGTGTGACCGAAAGGAGTAAGAAGCCGGCATCAAAGGTTGAACGTCCGGAGGCTGAGAGGGGACAGGTGGTGTCCACGGGACAGCCGGTGCGTGAGGAAATGGCAGGCAGGGTTTGGCGCCAGTAGGGAAACGTCCAGAGGCTAGGGGATCAGATGGGGAAAACCATTACTTTCATCAGAGGTCCAGGCGGGATCCTTGGGGGCTGGCAATCTGGCTCGGCGTGAGTCCGAGCCGACTCCCCTGCCAGCCCTGATGTACACTGGACGGCAGTTCATCACAGGTGTCTAAGGCTGCATAAGTCGCAGTGTGTAGACCACCTAAGTCGTAGGTGTCTGAGGGTACATCAGTCACTGAATGAAGACAGTGCTCCATCACAGGTGTCTGAGGCAACATCAGTCACTGAAGGAAGAGAGTGCTCCATCACAGGTGTCTGAGGCTACATCAGTCACTGAGTGAAGAGAGTGCTTCATTCACAAGTCTCTGAGGTCACAGCGGTCCCTGAGTGAATGTTATGTTCTGGGCCCATGATCCGCCCCTGGCGTAAGGGGCGTGCAGTGTTGAAGTCATGTGACCTCCTATAATAAAGAGAGGCTCCGCACGCACGTACGCTATTCTGAGACGGGCGCACGGAGAGCCAGCAACTTATTCCCAGTGTCTGACTCCTTTATTTCTAGGGCCACGTGTTAGGCCTAGTGCCGATTAGCTAGGCTGGTCCAACCACTCTACAGGACACAACAATTGGCGACGAGGGTGGCTGCTGAATCCTCGCTGGGTGAGGGTATCTGCCTCCTGCCCCGTGTGGCGGCCGCGAGCCTGTCCCTCGGCTCGTGGTGCTCGTGCCGTGCGGCGTACCCCACCCCCGCGCGGACCGCCGGGAGGAGCGGACTGGTGCATGGACATCGAGTAGGTGCTTCCAACCCTAGTGCCGCACAGCTCACATCTGCACGTTGATCCGGGCGGTGCCCCGTTTCAGCACACGCATCAGGTGGTCGCGCGAAGTGCCTGATCCGGCACGACTGGGAGGATGGCGACGATTCCGCCCATTGAACCCTTTGTGGTGGAGGGTGCGCCCTCAGCGCTCGCTCCCAAATGGAAGGAGTGGGTGGATAGACTCCTAGTATTCTTCGAAGCTACGAAAACGCACAAGGAACAGAAACGGGCCATGGTGTTACATCTCGATGGCAAGGACATCCATTCCATTGCTCGGACCCTCCCGGAGGCGACCCCCAGAACTCATCACACGCTGATTAATGCCCTCAATGCCCATTTTGAGCCCATGGCCAATCAAGATTATGAACGATTTGTGTTCAGACAAGCGCGCCAGCTGCCCGAGGAATCGCTGGACACATATCACACCAGGCTCAAAAGGTTGGCGCTCACGTGCGGGTTTCAAGATACCACTGAGGAAATTCGGGGACAAATTATACAGGGATGTGCGTCGGCCAAACTGAGGGAACGGATTCTAGAGGAGTCTGGCAAGCCGCTGACGGACATCCTAACTCTTGGCCACACGAAAGAACTCTCCAAAGCTAGGGCTGCGCACATGGAAGCTGCTTTGCAGGCATCGGTCAAAGTGGAACCGGTTAACAAGATACAGACACACACGCCCACCAAGTGGCACAAGAGACCGCCCACTCAGGGTGGAGCGTCGGGACAGTCATGTGGTTATTGTGGAGGTCCGCGACACCAGATGGCAGAATGCCCAGCACGTGGTAAGCGGTGTTCGGGATGTGGCAGGCAAAATCACTTTGAAAAGGTGTGCCGTTCGAAGAACTTCCGTAAACCACGCCCCGCTGTGCAGGCCATAACGGAGGGGGAACAGAGTCACAGCGATATGGATGACGATGAAGAAGAAGAACGGTCGGTGCACAAGGTGCACATGATCGGCACCGCTGCCCGCCGTACCAGGCCACTGCCTCAATGCGCCATACAGGTGGCGGACCAAGATCTAATAGCAGTAGTGGATACGGGCGCATCCATAAACCTTATGAGTGTTTCCCTCTACAGGACCATGACCACGCCTCCGGCGCTGCGTCCCACCCCCATCACCATCTTCGCGTATGGGCAAGACACCCCTCTCAAGATTCAAGGGAAATTCAAAGCGGTAATCCGCCATGGGAACAAGACCATCAAAACCAACATCTTTGTGTCGGAAGAAGGCCAAGGTATGCTGCTGAGTTGCAGAGCGGCCGAAGACCTGGGTGTGGTGACATTTGCCTTTGGGGTCCATGAGGAATCCGTTCAACATCTCCTCATGGAATACCCGGACCTTTTTGAGGGCATTGGCAAGTTCAAAGGTCGAGAAATTCATCTGCACATTGATCCAACGGTACAGCCGGTGGCTCTGCGACACCGCCGCATTGCGTTCCATCTACGGCCGCTGGTGGAAGAGGAACTCCACAAACTGGAAGCGGCGGGCATAATCGAAAAGGTTTCGGGTCCCACCCCCTGGGTCTCGCCCATCGTGGTCACCCGGAAACCGAAGCAACCCGGAGCGGTCAGGATCTGCGTGGACATGCGCCTCCCGAATGCCGCCATAAAACGGGAGCGTCACATCACGCCCACTATAGATGACCTCATCGGAGAGATGGCAGGTGCCCGTTGGTTTTCTAAGCTGGACTTGCGATCAGGGTATCACCAGTTGGTGTTGGACATGGAGTCGCGCAACATCACTACTTTCTCCACCCACATCGGCCTTCGACGATACACTCGCCTCAGTTTCGGAATTTCCAGCGCAGCGGAGGTATTCCAGAATGTCATCCAGGAGCTAATTGCCGGAATACCTGGAGTGATAAATGTCAGTGATGACATAATGATACATGCCCGCACCATCCCGGAGCACAATCAAAGGCTGGCCCAAGTATTTCGAAGACTCAAAGACGCAGGACTAACGCTCCACCGAGAAAAGTGTGAATTCCTGCGGGACCGGATAGGGTTTTTTGGATACGTCTTCTCAGCCGACTGTGTCAACCCGGATCCGGACAAAGTGAAAGACATTAAAGATGCGCCACCCCCGCAGACCGTCACTGAAGTCCGGAGCTTCCTGGGCATGGTCAACTATTGTGGCCGGTTCATCAGAGACTTGGCTAATCTCACGCTCCCCCTACGGGACCTCACCAAAGACTCCACTCCCTGGCACTGGGGACCTGAGCAAGAAAAAGCTTTCCGAGACATCAAAGATTCTTTGTCCAACAACACCACTCTCGCCTTCTTTGACCCACGCAACTTCACGCTCATTGCAGTGGATGCTGGGCCTGCTGGACTGGGAGCGGTTCTCATGCAAAGGAAGAGGGACGACATCGACTGGACGCCTGTTGCTTTTGCGAGCAGATCTCTCACGGACACGGAACAAAGGTACTCGCAGATTGAGAAAGAAGCAATCGCCATTCATTGGGGGTGCCGACATTTTCACCTATACATCTATGGCAAACCATTCACTGTGGTGACCGATCATAAACCCTTGCTGTCTCTGTTTGCGGGAACCTCATCTAAACCCCCGCCTCGCATAGAAAAGTGGCTGCTCCAACTGCAGGAGTACAACTGTACAATCGAGTATCAGCCCGGAGCAAAGAACCCGGCAGACTATCTGTCACGACATCCCAGACCAGCCACGGCCGAGGAGATGGAGGAGGCTGAAGAAACGGAGGCCTATGTCAGGTGGGTGGTGGCGCGATCTTGCCCTCGTCCCATCTCTATCAGTGACATTGTGAGTGCCACAGCACAGGACGCATGCCTCCAGAGGGCCAAAGAACTTGTTCACACGACTAACTGGCATCGGGCCAAGGAGGGGTGGAAGATGCTTACGTCTGAAGCTCAGAAAATAATGGAAAGCCTGTATCATGTCCGGGAGGAGCTCAATGAGGATGAAGCCGGATGCCTTCTGCGGGGGCATCGCTTGGTGATACCTTCAGCCCTCACCGATCAAGTAATACAGTTAGCGCATGTAGGTCACCAAGGAATAGTCAAAACCAAGGCACGCTTACGGACAAAGGTGTGGTTTCCCCTGATGGATGACATGGTGGAGCAGGTGGTAAGGACATGCGCTGCGTGTCAAGTGACCGGGGAAGCTCCTCGTGAAGCCCCGATTGCCGTGGAACCTCGCCCACAACAGCCATGGGAGAAGGTCAGCATGGACTTTGGCAGTCTTCCGGATGGAAAGTACACGCTGGTCATGATTGATGACCATTCTAAGTATCCGGAAGTAGAAATAATAGCCAGCACCAGTGCCGAGTGTGTAATCCCGAAAGTAGAAAAGATCATTGCCACACATGGGGCCATGTGTGAAATCCGCACAGACAATGGACCCCCATTTCAAGGACAGGAATTGGCCACCTATCTATCCTCTCTGGGCATTCGGCATCGACGCATCACTCCCCGATGGCCACAAGCGAACGGGGAAGCGGAACGCTTCATGAGGACCCTCAATAAAGTGATTCGCATTGCCCATGACAAAGGACAGTCCGTGGAAATGGCCATTTTCACTTTTCTCCGCAGCTACCGGCAAACCCCACATTCAACTACGGGGATAGCCCCGGCGCATCTCTTGATGGGACGGATCATACCCGATTCCATTCCTCACCATCCCCAATGGGCACCAGCAACCGCGAATGAAGAAATAATTGCCCGCAAACGAAAGACTGCCTTTGCTAAAATTAGCCAAAAGAGAAGAGCCATGGTGACACAATTCAGCAGAGGAGATGTGGTACTTCTCCGCAACAGGGTGACCAGTGGAAAATTCCGGTTGAACTATGAAAGAAGACCATGGCGAGTAATTGGTGTGAAAGGAACCCGCATCACTGTGGTCCGAGGAAGAGAGACTGTAACCAGGAATGTGTCGCACTTTAAACATTTCCATGGGGGTTTGAGAGCATCTGATTCACCAACTCTGTCGACAGAAACCGAAACTGCACAGGACTTGCCAGGAAGGGAGCCGACGCCTAGTCTCGAGGTCACCCAGAGTAACACTCCGAGGGCGGTGATCAAGGAGCCGGAAGGCGGCGCGGAGGCCCAGGAGGGGGTGTCAGATCCGGAGGAGCCCGACATGGAGGCGCCTGAGACCAGCACCGCCCCCGAAACAGACTGTTCAAGCCAGAGGGGCGTGGATCAAAGGCTGAGACGAAACCCGACGCCTTCCTGCCGACTACGCGATTACCTCACGTAAGACTGTTCTATGTATCAGTATTGAGTACAATGTTCAGTAATGTGTCCTACTTGTTGGTAGTGGTTTTGGAAAGCGAACTCGAGGTCTATGAAGATTATTACAATAGACTGTCCATCGAGACTGCAGGGTTGCAGCCAGACTCATCCTCGACATCCCACGAACCAGCCACATCTCCGGACATCTGAGAGACCTTCACTGGCTCCCCGTCAACAAAAGAATCACCTTCCGCCTCCTCACCCACGCACACAAAGCCCTACACGACCAAGGCCCGAGCTACCTCAACAGCCGGATCAACTTCTACGCTCCCAAACGCCACCTCCGATCAGCCAACCACGCCCTCGCCGCCGTCCCCCGCATCCGAAGAGCGACTACAGGAGGAAGGTCCTTCTCCTACCTGGCCGCCAAGACCTGGAACTCCCTCCCGACCGACCAGCGCCTGACCCAAGACCAACTCTCCTTCAGGAAGAAGCTGAAGACCTGGCTGTTCGAGCAGTAGCGGCACCCCCCCCCCCCCCCCCAGCGCCTTGAGACCCTACGGGTATGTAGCGCGCTCTTTAAGTGTCATTGATTGATTGATTGATTTTTGAGTTTAGTTTTGAGTTTTTCTTGTTTTAGGAGGAATGTTATGTTCTGGGCCCATGATCCGCCCCTGGCGTAAGGGGCGTGCAGTGTTGAAGTCATGTGACCTCCTATAATAAAGAGAGGCTCCGCACGCACGTACGCTATTCTGAGACGGGCGCACGGAGAGCCAGCAACTTATTCCCAGTGTCTGACTCCTTTATTTCTAGGGCCACGTGTTAGGCCTAGTGCCGATTAGCTAGGCTGGTCCAACCACTCTACAGGACACAACAGTGAAGAGAAGGCTTCATTCACAGGTGTGTAGGGCTGCGTAAGTCGCAGTGCGTAGACCACCTAAGTTGTAGGTGTTTGAGGCTACATCAGTCTCTGTGTGAAGGCAGCGCTTCATTCACATGTGCCTAGGTCTGTGTAAGTCACAGTGTGGCGAGCACTCCATTCGTAGATGTTTGAGGTTACATCTTTCACTTAAATGAAGAGAGGGCTTCATTCACAGGTGTCCGTGTGAAGAGAATGCTTCATTCATTGACACCTTACATGACGTTACTGACATCGTGGGGAGTGGAGCATTTGATAGGCGTGTTGGAGAGATAGTCAGTTAATCAGGTGATAGCAATAAAAGAGTTAGGTCCATGCATGTGAAGTGTCATTGCATGTTTCCTGGTTGCCAGGTTTACCATTAACAGCCAAATAGAATTTCTGTAGCAATGATTCAAACCCCTCAGAATGGAGAATAGCTGTGGGGTCCAGAATTACCAGAAGCAATTCTGCATGGCACTCCCTATTTTGTGTGTTGGGTGAGGAGTGGTGAGCACATTTACACATTACCACCTGCTATTAGAAGGTGGTCAATTCCTATAGGAGTCCATTGAGGTTTGCAGGGCGGGGTGAATGAGTGGCCAATGCCTACAAGAGTCCATATAGGGTTCCTGTGGGGGAGTGAATGGGGTGGTCAATGCCTACAGGGGTCCATTTATGCTTGGTGTGGGGTAGTGAATGGGGTGGTCAATGCCTACAGGGGTCCATTTATGCTTGGTGTGGGGTGTGAATGGGGTGGTCAATGCCTACAGAAGTTCATAGAGGATTGCTGTGGGGGAGTGAATGGGGTGGTCAATGCCTGCAAGAGTCCATTGATGCTTGCTGTGGGGGAGTTAATGGGGTGGTCAATGCCTGCAAGAGTCCATTGATGCTTGCTGTGGGGGAGTGAATGGGGTGGTCAATGCCTGCAAGAGTCCATTGATGCTTGTTGTGGGGGAGTGAATGGGGTGGTCAATGCCTGCAAGAGTCCATTGATGCTTGCTGTGGGGTGTGAATGGGGTGGTCAATGCCTGCAAGAGTCCATTGATGCTTGCTGTGGGGTGTGAATGGGGTGGTCAATGCCTGCAAGAGTCCATTGATGCTTGCTGTGGGGGAGTGAATGGGGTTGTCAATGCCTGCAAGAGTCCATTGATGCTTGCTGTGGGGGAGTGAATGGGGTTGTCAATGCCTGCAAGAGTCCATTGATGCTTGCTGTGGGGTGTGAATGGGGTGGTCAATGCCTGCATGAGTCCATTGATGCTTGCTGTGGGGGAGTTAATGGGGTGGTCAATGCCTGCAAGAGACCATTGATGCTTGCTGTGGGGGAGTTAATGGGGTTGTCAATGCCTGCAAGAGTCCATTGATGCATGGTGTGGGGTAGTGAATGGGGTGGTCAATGCCTGCAAGAGTCCATAGAGGCTTGCTGTGGGGAGTTAATGGGGTGGTCAATGACTACAAGAGTCCATTGATGCTTGCTGTGGGGTGTTAATGGGGTGGTCAATGCCTGCAAGAGTCCATTGATGCTTGCTGTGGGGTGTGAATGGGGTGGTCAATGCCTGCAAGAGTCCATTGATGCTTGCTGTGGGGGAGTTAATGGGGTTGTCAATGCCTGCAAGAGTCCATAGAGGCTTGCTGTGGGGGAGTGAATGGGGTTGTCAATGCCTGCAAGAGTCCATTGATGCTTGCTGTGGGGGAGTTAATGGGGTGGTCCATGCCTGCAAGTGTCCATAGAGGCTTGCTGTGGGGGAGTTAATGGGGTGGTCAATGCCTGCAAGAGTCCATTGATGCTTGCTGTGGGGTGTGAATGGGGTGGTCAATGCCTGCATGAGTCCATTGATGCTTGCTGTGGGGGAGTGAATGGGGTGGTCAATGCCTGCAAGAGTCCATTGATGCTTGCTGTAGGGGAGTGAATGGGGTGGTCAATGCCTGCAAGAGTCCATTGATGCTTGCTGTGGGGGAGTGAATGGGGTGGTCAATGCCTGCAAGAGTCCATTGATGCATGGTGTGGGGGAGTTAATGGGGTGGTCAATGCCTGCAAGAGTCCATTGATGCTTGCTGTGGGGGAGTGAATGGGGTTGTCAATGCCTGCAAGAGTCCATTGATGCATGGTGTGGGGTAGTGAATGGGGTGGTCAATGCCTGCATGAGTCCATTGATGCGTGTTGTGGGGGAGTGAATGGGGTGGTCAATGCCTGCAAGAGTCCATAGAGGCTTGCTGTGGGGGAGTTAATGGGGTGGTCAATGCCTGCAAGAGTCCATTGATGCTTGCTGTGGGGGAGTGAATGGGGTGGTCAATGCCTGCAAGAGTCCATTGATGCTTGCTGTAGGGGAGTGAATGGGGTGGTCAATGCCTGCAAGAGTCCATTGATGCTTGCTGTGGGGGAGTGAATGGGGTGGTCAATGCCTGCAAGAGTCCATTGATGCTTGCTGTGGGGGAGTGAATGGGGTGGTCAATGCCTGCAAGAGTCCATTGATGCTTGCTGTGGGGGAGTGAATGGGGTGGTCAATGCCTGCAAGAGTCCATTGATGCTTGCTGTGGGGGAGTGAATGGGGTGGTCAATGCCTGCAAGAGTCCATTGATGCATGGTGTGGGGTAGTGAATGGGGTTGTCAATGCCTGCATGAGTCCATTGATGCTTGTTGTGGGGGAGTGAATGGGGTGGTCAATGCCTGCAAGAATCCATTGATGCTTGCTGTGGGGTGTGAATGGGGTGGTCAATGCCTGCAAGAGTCCATTGATGCTTGCTGTGGGGTGTGAATGGGGTGGTCAATGCCTGCAAGAGTCCATTGATGCTTGCTGTGGGGGAGTGAATGGGGTTGTCAATGCCTGCAAGAGTCCATTGATGCTTGCTGTGGGGGAGTGAATGGGGTTGTCAATGCCTGCAAGAGTCCATTGATGCTTGCTGTGGGGTGTGAATGGGGTGGTCAATGCCTGCATGAGTCCATTGATGCTTGCTGTGGGGGAGTTAATGGGGTGGTCAATGCCTGCAAGAGTCCATTGATGCTTGCTGTGGGGGAGTTAATGGGGTTGTCAATGCCTGCAAGAGTCCATTGATGCATGGTGTGGGGTAGTGAATGGGGTGGTCAATGCCTGCAAGAGTCCATAGAGGCTTGCTGTGGGGAGTTAATGGGGTGGTCAATGACTACAAGAGTCCATTGATGCTTGCTGTGGGGTGTTAATGGGGTTGTCAATGCCTGCAAGAGTCCATTGATGCTTGCTGTGGGGTGTGAATGGGGTGGTCAATGCCTGCAAGAGTCCATTGATGCTTGCTGTGGGGGAGTTAATGGGGTTGTCAATGCCTGCAAGAGTCCATAGAGGCTTGCTGTGGGGGAGTGAATGGGGTTGTCAATGCCTGCAAGAGTCCATTGATGCTTGCTGTGGGGTGTGAATGGGGTGGTCAATGCCTGCAAGAGTCCATTGATGCTTGCTGTGGGGGAGTTAATGGGGTGGTCAATGCCTGCAAGAGTCCATAGAGGCTTGCTGTGGGGGAGTGAATGGGGTGGTCAATGCCTGCAAGAGTCCATTGATGCATGGTGTGGGGTAGTGAATGGGGTGGTCAATGCCTGCAAGAGTCCATTGATGCATGGTGTGGGGTAGTGAATGGGGTGGTCAATGCCTGCAAGAGTCCATTGATGCATGGTGTGGGGTAGTGAATGGGGTGGTCAATGCCTGCAAGAGTCCATAGAGGCTTGCTGTGGGGGAGTGAATGGGGTTGTCAATGCCTGCAAGAGTCCATTGATGCTTGCTGTGGGGGAGTGAATGGGGTGGTCAATGCCTGCAAGAGTCCATTGATGCTTGCTGTGGGGGAGTTAATGGGGTGGTCAATGCCTGCAAGAGTCCATTGATGCTTGCTGTGGGGGAGTTATTGGGGTGGTCAATGCCTGCAAGAGTCCATTGATGCTTGCTGTGGGGGAGTGAATGGGGTGGTCAATGCCTGCAAGAGTCCATTGATGCATGGTGTGGGGTAGTGAATGGGGTGGTCAATGCCTGCAAGAGTCCATTGATGCATGGTGTGGGGTAGTGAATGGGGTGGTCAATGCCTGCAAGAGTCCATTGATGCTTGCTGTGGGGTGTGAATGGGGTGGTCAATGCCTGCAAGAGTCCATTGATGCTTGCTGTGGGGTGTGAATGGGGTGGTCAATGCCTGCAAGAGTCCATTGATGCTTGTTGTGGGGGAGTTAATGGGGTTGTCAATGCCTGCAAGAGTCCATTGATACTTGCTGTGGGGGAGTGAATGGGGTTGTCAATGCCTGCAAGAGTCCATTGATGCTTGCTGTGGGGTGTGAATGGGGTGGTCAATGCCTGCATGAGTCCATTGATGCTTGCTGTGGGGGAGTTAATGGGGTGGTCAATGCCTGCAAGAGTCCATTGATGCTTGCTGTGGGGGGAGTTAATTGGGTTGTCAATGCCTGCAAGAGTCCGTTGATGCTTGCTGTGGGGGAGTTAATGGGGTGGTCAATGCCTGCAAGAGTCCTTAGAGGCTTGCTGTGGGGGAGTGAATGGGGTGGTCAATGCCTGCAAGAGTCCATTGATGCATGGTGTGGGGTAGTGAATGGGGTGGTCAATGCCTGCAAGAGTCCATAGAGGCTTGCTGTGGGGGAGTGAATGGGGTTGTCAATGCCTGCAAGAGTCCATTGATGCTTGCTGTGGGGGAGTGAATGCGGTGGTCAATGCCTGCAAGAGTCCATTGATGCTTGCTGTGGGGGAGTTAATGGGGTGGTCAATGCCTGCAAGAGTCCATTGATGCTTGCTGTGGGGGAGTGAATGGGGTGGTCAATGCCTGCAAGAGTCCATTGATGCTTGCTGTGGGGGAGTTAATGGGGTGGTCAATGCCTGCAAGAGTCCATTGATGCTTGCTGTGGGGGAGTTAATGGGGTGGTCAATGCCTGCAAGAGTCCATTGATGCTTGCTGTGGGGGAGTTAATGGGGTGGTCAATGCCTGCAAGAGTCCATTGATGCTTGCTGTGGGGGAGAGAATGGGGTGGTCAATGCCTGCAAGAGTCCATTGATGCTTGCTGTGGGGGAGTTAATGGGGTGGTCAATGCCTGCAAGAGTCCATTGATGCTTGCTGTGGGGGAGTGAATGGGGTTGTCAATGCCTGCAAGAGTCCATTGATGCATGGTGTGGGGTAGTGAATGGGGTGGTCAATGCCTGCATGAGTCCATTGATGCTTGTTGTGGGGGAGTGAATGGGGTGGTCAATGCCTGCAAGAGTCCATTGATGCTTGCTGTGGGGTGTGAATGGGGTGGTCAATGCCTGCAAGAGTCCATTGATGCTTGCTGTGGGGGAGTGAATGGGGTTGTCAATGCCTGCAAGAGTTCATTGATGCTTGCTGTGGGGGAGTGAATGGGGTTGTCAATGCCTGCAAGAGTCCATTGATGCTTGCTGTGGGGTGTGAATGGGGTGGTCAATGCCTGCATGAGTCCATTGATGCTTGATGTGGGGGAGTTAATGGGGTGGTCAATGCCTGCAAGAGTCCATTGATGCATGGTGTGGGGTAGTAAATGGGGTGGTCAATGCCTGCAAGAGTCCATTGATGCTTGCTGTGGGGGAGTTAATGGGGTTGTCAATGCCTGCAAGAGTCCATTGATGCTTGCTGTGGGGGAGTTAATGGGGTGGTCAATGCCTGCAAGAGTCCATAGAGGCTTGCTGTGGGGGAGTGAATGGGGTGGTCAATGCCTGCAAGAGTCCATTGATGCTTGCTGTGGGGGAGTTAATGGGGTGGTCAATGCCTGCAAGAGTCCATAGAGGCTTGCTGTGGGGGAGTGAATGGGGTGGTCAATGCCTGCAAGAGTCCATAGAGGCTTGCTGTGGGGGGGTGAATGGGGTTGTCAATGCCTGCAAGAGTCCATTGATGCTTGCTGTGGGGGAGTGAATGGGGTTGTCAATGCCTGCAAGAGTCCATTGATGCTTGCTGTGGGGGAGTTAATGGGGTGGTCAATGCCTGCAAGAGTCCATAGAGGCTTGCTGTGGGGGAGTGAATGGGGTTGTCAATGCCTGCAAGAGTCCATTGATGCTTGCTGTGGGGGAGTTAATGGGGTGGTCCATGCCTGCAAGAGTCCATAGAGGCTTGCTGTGGGGGAGTTAATGGGGTGGTCAATGCCTGCAAGAGTCCATAGAGGCTTGCTGTGGGGGAGTGAATGGGGTTGTCAATGCCTGCAAGAGTCCATTGATGCTTGCTGTGGGGGAGTGAATGGGGTTGTCAATGCCTGTATGAGTCAATTGATGCTTGCTGTGGGGGAGTGAATGGGGTGGTCAATGCCTGCAAGAGTCCATTGATGCTTGCTGTGGGGGAGTGAATGGGGTGGTCAATGCCTGCAAGAGTCCATTTATGCTTGGTGTGGGGTAGTGAATGGGGTGGTCAATGCCTGCAAGAGTCCATAGAGGCTTGCTGTGGGGGAGTGAATGGGGTTGTCAATGCCTGCAAGAGTCCATTGATGCTTGCTGTGGGGTGTGAATGGGGTGGTCAATGCCTGCAAGAGTCCATTGATGCTTGCTGTGGGGGAGTGAATGGGGTGGCCAATGCCTGCAAGAGTCCATTTATGCATGGTGTGGGGTAGTGAATGGGGTGGTCAATGCCTGCAAGAGTCCATTGATGCTTGCTGTGGGGTGTGAATGGGGTGGTCAATGCCTGCAAGAGTCCATTGATGCTTGCTGTGGAGGAGTGAATGGGGTTGTCAATGCCTGCAAGAGTCCATTGATGCATGGTGTGGGGTAGTGAATGGGGTGGTCAATGCCTGCATGAGTCCATTGATGCTTGTTGTGGGGGAGTGAATGGGGTGGTCAATGCCTGCAAGAGTCCATTGATGCTTGCTGTGGGGTGTGAATGGGGTGGTCAATGCCTGCAAGAGTCCATTGATGCTTGCTGTGGGGGAGTGAATGGGGTTGTCAATGCCTGCAAGAGTCCATTGATGCTTGCTGTGGGGGAGTGAATGGGGTTGTCAATGCCTGCAAGAGTCCATTGATGCTTGCTGTGGGGTGTGAATGGGGTGGTCAATGCCTGCATGAGTCCATTAATGCTTGCTGTGGGGGAGTTAATGGGGTGGCCAATGCCTGCAAGAGTCCATTGATGCATGGTGTGGGGTAGTGAATGGGGTGGTCAATGCCTGCAAAAGTCCATTGATGATTGCTGTGGGGGACTTAATGGGGTTGTCAATGCCTGCAAGAGTCCATTGATGCTTGCTGTGGGGGAGTTAATGGGGTGGTCAATGCCTGCAAGAGTCCATAGAGGCTTGCTGTGGGGGAGTGAATGGGGTGGTCAATGCCTGCAAGAGTCCATTGATGCATGGTGTGGGGTAGTGAATGGGGTGGTCAATGCCTGCAAGAGTCCATAGAGGCTTGCTGTGGGGGAGTGAATGGGGTTGTCAATGCCTGCAAGAGTCCATTGATGCTTGCTGTGGGGGAGTGAATGGGGTTGTCAATGCCTGCAAGAGTCCATTGATGCTTGTTGTGGGGGAGTTAATGGGGTGGTCAATGCCTGCAAGAGTCCATAGAGGCTTGCTGTGGGGGAGTGAATGGGGTTGTCAATGCCTGCAAGAGTCCATTGATGCTTGCTGTGGGGGAGTTAATGGGGTGGTCCATGCCTGCAAGTGTCCATAGAGGCTTGCTGTGGGGGAGTTAATGGGGTGGTCAATGACTACAAGAGTCAATTGATGCTTGCTGTGGGGTGTTAATGGGGTGGTCAATGCCTGCAAGAGTCCATTTATGCTTGGTGTGGGGTAGTGAATGGGGTGGTCAATGCCTGCAAGAGTCCATAGAGGCTTGCTGTGGGGGAGTGAATGGGGTTGTCAATGCCTGCAAGAGTCCATTGATGCTTGCTGTGGGGGAGTGAATGGGGTTGTCAATGCCTGCAAGAGTCCATTGATGCTTGCTGTGGGGGAGTTAATGGGGTGGTCAATGCCTGCAAGAGTCCATAGAGGCTTGCTGTGGGGGAGTGAATGGGGTTGTCAATGCCTGCAAGAGTCCATTGATGCTTGCTGTGGGGGAGTTAATGGGGTGGTCCATGCCTGCAAGAGTCCATAGAGGCTTGCTGTGGGGGAGTTAATGGGGTGGTCAATGCCTGCAAGAGTCCATAGAGGCTTGCTGTGGGGGAGTGAATGGGGTTGTCAATGCCTGCAAGAGTCCATTGATGCTTGCTGTGGGGGAGTGAATGGGGTTGTCAATGCCTGCATGAGTCCATTGATGCTTGCTGTGGGGGAGTGAATGGGGTGGTCAATGCCTGCAAGAGTCCATTGATGCTTGCTGTGGGGGAGTGAATGGGGTGGTCAATGCCTGCAAGAGTCCATTTATGCTTGGTGTGGGGGAGTGAATGGGGTGGTCAATGCCTGCAAGAGTCCATAGAGGCTTGCTGTGGGGGAGTGAATGGGGTTGTCAATGCCTGCAAGAGTACATTGATGCTTGCTGTGGGGTGTGAATGGGGTGGTCAATGCCTGCAAGAGTCCATGGATGCATGGTGTGGGGTAGTGAATGGGGTGGTCAATGCCTGAAAGAGTCCATTGATTCTTGCTGTGGGGTGTGAATGGGGTGGTCAATGCCTGCAAGAGTCCATTGATGCTTGCTGTGGGGGAGTTAATGGGGTGGTCAATGCCTGCAAGAGTCCATTGATGCTTGCTGTGGGGGAGTGAATGGGGTTGTCAATGACTACAAGAGTCCATTGATGCTTGCTGTGGGGGAGTAAATGGGGTGGTCAATGCCTGCAAGAGTCCATTGATGCTTGCTGTGGGGGAGTGAATGGGGTGGTCAATGCCTGCAAGAGTCCATTGATGCTTGCTGTGGGGGAGTTAATGGGGTGGTCAATGCCTGCAAGAGTCCATTGATGCTTGCTGTGGGGGAGTGAATGGGGTGGTCAATGCCTGCAAGAGTCCATTGATGCTTGCTGTGGGGAAGTGAATGGGGTGGTCAATGCCTGCAAGAGTCCATTGATGCTTGCTGTGGGGGAGTTAATGGGGTGGTCAATGCCTGCAAGAGTCCATTGATGCTTGCTGTGGGGGAGTGAATGGGGTGGTCAATGCCTGCAAGAGTCCATTGATGCTTGCTGTGGGGGAGTGAATGGGGTGGTCAATGCCTGCAAGAGTCCATTGATGCTTGCTGTGGGGGAGTTAATGGGGTGGTCAATGCCTACAAGAGTCCATTGATGCTTGCTGTGGGGGAGTGAATGGGGTTGTCAATGACTACAAGAGTCCATTGATGCTTGCTGTGGGGGAGTTAATGGGGTGGTAAATGCCTGCAAGAGTCCATTGATGCTTGCTGTGGGGGAGTGAATGTGGTCGTCAATGCCTGCAAGAGTCCATTGATGCTTGCTGTGGGGGAGTTAATGGGGTGGTCAATGCCTGCAAGAGTCCATTGATGCTTGCTGTGGGGAGTTAATAGGGTGGTCAATGCCTAAAGGGGACCATTTATGCTTGGTGTGGGGTAGTGAATGGGGTGGTCAATGCCTACAGAAGTTCATAGAGGATTGCTGTGGGGGAGTTAATGGGGTGGTCAATGCCTGCAAGAGTCCATTGATGCTTGCTGTGGGGGAGTTAATGGGGTGGTCAATGCCTGCAAGAGTCCATTGATGCTTGCTGTGGGGGAGTGAATGGGGTTGTCAATGACTACAAGAGTCCATTGATGCTTGCTGTGGGGGAGTTAATGGGGTGGTCAATGCCTGCAAGAGTCCATTGATGCTTGCTGTGGGGGAGTGAATGGGGTGGTCAATGCCTGCAAGAGTCCATTGATGCTTGCTGTGGGGAAGTGAATGGGGTGGTCAATGCCTGCAAGAGTCCATTGATGCTTGCTGTGGGGGAGTTAATGGGGTGGTCAATGCCTGCAAGAGTCCATTGATGCTTGCTGTGGGGGAGTGAATGGGGTGGTCAATGCCTGCAAGAGTCCATTGATGCTTGCTGTGGGGGAGTGAATGGGGTGGTCAATGCCTGCAAGAGTCCATTGATGCTTGCTGTGGGGGAGTTAATGGGGTGGTCAATGCCTACAAGAGTCCATTGATGCTTGCTGTGGGGGAGTGAATGGGGTTGTCAATGACTACAAGAGTCCATTGATGCTTGCTGTGGGGGAGTTAATGGGGTGGTAAATGCCTGCAAGAGTCCATTGATGCTTGCTGTGGGGGAGTGAATGTGGTGGTCAATGCCTGCAAGAGTCCATTGATGCTTGCTGTGGGGGAGTTAATGGGGTGGTCAATGCCTGCAAGAGTCCATTGATGCTTGCTGTGGGGAGTTAATAGGGTGGTCAATGCCTAAAGGGGACCATTTATGCTTGGTGTGGGGTAGTGAATGGGGTGGTCAATGCCTACAGAAGTTCATAGAGGATTGCTGTGGGGGAGTTAATGGGGTGGTCAATGCCTGCAAGAGTCCATTGATGCTTGCTGTGGGGGAGTTAATGGGGTGGTCAATGCCTGCAAGAGTCCATTGATGCTTGCTGTGGGGGAGTGAATGGGGTTGTCAATGACTACAAGAGTCCATTGATGCTTGCTGTGGGGGAGTTAATGGGGTGGTCAATGCCTGCAAGAGTCCATTGATGCTTGCTGTGGGGGAGTGAATGGGGTGGTCAATGCCTGCAAGAGTCCATTGATGCTTGCTGTGGGGGAGTTAATGGGGTGGTCAATGCCTGCAAGAGTCCATTGATGCTTGCTGTGGGGGAGTGAATGGGGTGGTCAATGCCTGCATGAGTCCATTGATGCTTGCTGTGGGGGAGTTAATGGGGTGGTCAATGCCTGCATGAGTCCATTGATGCTTGCTGTGGGGGAGTGAATGGGGTGGTCAATGCCTGCATGAGTCCATTGATGCTTGCTGTGGGGGAGTGAATGGGGTGGTCAATGCCTGCATGAGTCCATTGATGCTTGCTGTGGGGGAGTTAATGGGGTGGTCAATGCCTGCAAGAGTCCATTGATGCTTGCTGTGGGGGAGTTAATGGGGTGGTCAATGCCTGCAAGAGTCCATAGAGGCTTGCTGTGGGGGAGTGAATGGGGTTGTCAATGCCTGCAAGAGTCCATTGATGCTTGCTGTAGGGGAGTGCATGGGGTTGTCAATGACTACAAGAGTCCATTGATGCTTGCTGTGGGGGAGTGAATGGGGTGGTCAATGCCTGCAAGAGTCCATTGATGCTTGCTGTGGGGTAGTGAATGGGGTGGTCAATGCCTGCAAGAGTCCATTTATGCATGGTGTGGGGTAGTGAATGGGGTGGTCAATGCCTGCAAGAGTCCATAGAGGCTTGCTGTGGGGGAGTGAATGGGGTGGTCAATGCCTGCAAGAGTCCATTGATGCTTGCTGTGGGGTGTGAATGGGGTGGTCAATGCCTGCAAGAGTCCATTGATGCTTGCTGTGGGGGAGTGAATGGGGTGGTCAATGCCTGCAAGAGTCCATTGATGCTTGCTGTGGGGTGTGAATGGGGTGGTCAATGCCTGCAAGAGTCCATTGATGCTTGCTGTGGGGGAGTGAATGGGGTTGTCAATGCCTGCAAGAGTCCATTGATGCTTGCTGTGGGGGAGTGAATGGGGCTGTCAATGACTACAAGAGTCCATTGATGCTTGCTGTGGGGGAGTGAAAGGGGTGGTCAATGCCTACAAGAGTCCATTGATGCTTGCTGTGGGGGAGTGAATGGGGTGGTCATTGCCTGCAAGAGTCCATAGAGGCTTGTTGTGGGGGAGTTAATGGGGTGGTCAATGCCTGCAAGAGTCCATTGAGGCTTGTTGTGGGGGAGTTAATGGGGTGGTCAATGCCTGCAAGAGTCCATTGATGCTTGCTGTGGGGGAGTTAATGGGGTGGTCAATGCCTGCAAGAGTCCATTGATGCTTGCTGTGGGGGAGTTAATGGGGTGGTCAATGCCTGCAAGAGTCCATTGATGCTTGCTGTGGGGGAGTGAATGGGGTGGTCAATGCCTGCATGAGTCCATTGATGCTTGCTGTGGGGGAGTGAATGGGGTGGTCAATGCCTGCATGAGTCCACTGATGCTTGCTGTGGGGGAGTTAATGGGGTGGTCAATGCCTGCAAGAGTCCATAGAGAGTTGCTGTGGGGGAGGTAATGGGGTGGTCAATGCCTACAAGAGTCCACTGATGCTTGCTGTGGGGGAGTGAAAGGGGTGGTCAATGCCTGCAAGAGTCCATTGATGCTTGCTGTGGGGGAGTGAATGGGGTGGTCAATGCCTACAAGAGTCCATTGAGGCTTGCTGTGGGGGAGTGAATGGGGTGGTCAATGCCTGCAAGAGTCCATTGATGCTTGCTGTGGGGGAGTGAATGGGGCTGTCAATGACTACAAGAGTCCATTGATGCTTGCTGTGGGGGAGTGAAAGGGGTGGTCAATGCCTACAAGAGTCCATTGATGCTTGCTGTGGGGGAGTGAATGGGGTGGTCATTGCCTGCAAGAGTCCATAGAGGCTTGTTGTGGGGGAGTTAATGGGGTGGTCAATGCCTGCAAGAGTCCATTGAGGCTTGTTGTGGGGGAGTTAATGGGGTGGTCAATGCCTGCAAGAGTCCATTGATGCTTGCTGTGGGGGAGTTAATGGGGTGGTCAATGCCTGCAAGAGTCCATTGATGCTTGCTGTGGGGGAGTTAATGGGGTGGTCAATGCCTGCAAGAGTCCATAGAGAGTTGCTGTGGGGGAGGTAATGGGGTGGTCAATGCCTACAAGAGTCCACTGATGCTTGCTGTGGGGGAGTGAAAGGGGTGGTCAATGCCTGCAAGAGTCCATTGATGCTTGCTGTGGGGGAGTGAATGGGGTGGTCAATGCCTACAAGAGTCCATTGAGGCTTGCTGTGGGGGAGTGAATGGGGTGGTCAATGCCTGCAAGAGTCCATTGAGGCTTGTTGTGGGGGAGTGAATGGGGTGGTCAATGCCTGCAAGAGTCCATTTATGCTTGGTGTGGGGGAGTTAATGGGGTGGTCAATGCCTGCAAGAGTCCATTGATGCTTGGTGTGGGGGAGTTAATGGGGTGGTCAATGCCTGCAAGAGTCCATTGATGCTTGCTGTGGGGGAGTTAATGGGGTGGTCAATGCCTGCAAGAGTCCATTGATGCTTGCTGTGGGGTGTGAAAGGGGTGGTCAATGCCTGCAAGAGTCCATTGATGCTTGCTGTGGGGTGTGAATGGGGTGGTCAATGCCTGCAAGAGTCCATTGATGCTTGGTGTGGGGTAGTGCATGGGGTGGTCAATGCCTGCAAGAGTCCATTGATGCTTGGTGTGGGGTAGTGCATGGGGTGGTCAATGCCTACAGTTGTCCATTGTGGGTTGCCGTGGGGGAGTGAGTGGGGTTGAGTTGGAAGAAGAAGAAATGTGAGTGTGTCACCTGACGAGGCGGAGCCTTACATGTGCTCTATATGCCCCCCGCCTCGTTAGGCCGGATGGGGGCTTGGAAAACAAATCCAAAATGCACTGCAGCCATTTGCCTGTGCTATTTTTCTGCCCATTTTTTATTCATTAGAATTTGGTCCAGTCTCCTGCAATCGGGATATTAACTCTGGAGTCTTGCTTCATACTACATATAATTGGGGCCTAGGACCATTGGCTTACCAATAGCCCAATGCAGGTGGCCCTGGTCTCCAGGTGGCCCCCTCTGACACCATGCACGAGCAGCGACTGAAAGCCTCTGAATGGGTTCCGAGCTTGGGGGGCTCCATCTTTGTACTTTGCCTGGGGGGCCACTCCCATTTTGTTACCTCACTGCCCAGGACCTTCATTACAAATGAGCTATAAATTACGAGGTGCGCATTAAGAGAATTTAAAAGGTCCTAACGGAACAGGTTATGTGTACTTCACACAGAGATTTCAGCTACCGATAGATGAAACTTGAGTGAATCAGTGTGGAAACACCAATACCAGCATTTTATTCCCAAGAATCTCGTAATGTCTGTAATTTCCCTGCCCTTGGAATTACTGGGACCCCCAGATAACTGTAATTCTGGGGCCCAAAATAAAGAATATTTTCATGCGACACACACGATGCAGGCCAAAGTGAAAGCGCTAGTGAAGGGTGGTTAGACAGAATACCGGAAACAAAAATATCAAGGCACAAAATACTGTGTCAAGAATATCAAGGACAAAAATATTGCAAAGGTAATTTTCTACAGTTAAGGACATTTTTACTATATAGAACTCCACATATATGTACCTTGACAATATATATATCTTCAAGGTATGTATATGTGGACTGCTATGTGAAACAGGCAGCTGGGTTGCAGAGGATTGCACCACCAAGACAATCACACACAAAAGTAGTAGGATATTGCCCCCCTCAGATGACCAGCTGCTACATGACCAGAAATTCCAATAATATTCCACATGGGTATGAGAGGCAATATATGCAAAATGAAAACTCTAGAGTATGTACATCAAGTAAAATAATGAGTAAGTCCACGTCGTTGCTTGTGATCTTTAGTTGCTTTTATTCATAATGCACTTGGGCTTCTTCAGGGCAAGGCAAGTGTTAGTCGGAGCGCCTCGAGGTAAGATTCGCGTCCAATATTGATCAAGTCTGTGTCGGGACAGAGGATATATGAGGTATTAGAACATTGGAATGTTGGGAGCTCCATTGAAAACAATGGAGTGCTCCGGGCTTATAATGGCTGGTATAAGCCTGGAGCTCCAACATTCCAATGTTTCTTTGTTCACAGCTCTGGCTGTGAACAAAGGCTTCAGGGAGCCTGAGGGGATTCCAATCCCCTCACGCTCCCATAAGGCTTTGTTTTTTTTTGTTAGAACATTCTGCCCTCTAGTGCCAGAATGTTCTAATAGTCTTATAGCCCTTCGTAGTCGGGCTATACCGGCTATTAAAGTCCCTCTCCCTTGTTAAAGGCCCTCGCCTTCGGCTCGGGGCCTTTATCGCTGGAGAGGGCCTTTAATAGCCGGTATAGCCCTCAACGGCGGGCTATAAGGCTATAAAGAACCCTCTCAGTAATGTAGCAAAGGTGGTCCGAGATTTAGGAGGAAATAGTAATCTACCTTCTTTGGACTGATCTGTGCTAGGGATGTGGGTATTTTGTTGAAGTGCTCCGTGTTTGGGCAGCCATCAGCGCCGTTTCATCCTCGCTGGAGATGGTTGTACCACCATCTCCAGCAAGGTGGTGACGCTGGACGGTGGTGACGTCACAGGTGAATGTGGAGATACCTCGGGTACGGGAATGTGGGAAACAAGTAGGCTTGCTCAGCTTAGGGAACCTATAGAGAATCGTACTTCCAAGGTGAAGGTTATTTATTTTAATGCATTCTATTTAAAGTTTTTTATATAGCACTGGCAAGACCCAAGGGCATCTGAGCGCTTTACAAACATTGTCAAAGGCAGAGTTGTATAATATAAGTTCCTCAGTAAGGTCCAGTCAGGGTCCAATCAAAGCCTTTCATCGGGAGAACCAACAATATTGTACAGTTCATGGAGGAGGTGCCTGCTGGGATTCAAGTTAGGTGGTAGGCGCTAGAACCGAGGTGCTGATTGAAGAGAATGCTCTTTCAATTGTCTTTTGAAGCTCACGAAGGAGGAGTTCATTCTGATACGTACTGGGAGGGAGTTTGAGATTTTAGGTGCATTCCCTGAAAAAGAGCATGTTAGGGTTTTTAGTTTGTGTCATCTGGTGGGGGGGGGGGATGAGAAACAGCATGCTGGAGCTCTTTAAATTTCTCATCTGTCCTGCCTTAGTGAGTTTGGCCTCAAGGTAGGCTGGTTTTCCTGTGTGAAGGACTTTGTGAGTGAGACAGGCAGTTTTGAAGCAGCAACAGGCTTCAATCAGGACCCTCTTTGGATTTGTTAAGGAGGAGGAACAACACAGCATGGGGCCAGTACAATCATCGTTCTACAGACAAGTAGTGGCTTCAGGAATGACCTTCATGAAGCCACTGCTCAAAGCTTGTGTGTGAACTTTTATCATCACAAGTACTTTGCAGCTCATTACTTACCACAGTCCACTAGCCTTGTGGGGCTGTTCGGGGTAGGTGTAGGTGACATACCTTCCAGTGGGAGAAGATGCTGAAGGGGCTGAGGAATCCATCCTGAACACTCGCTCCCACAAGATCATCCGTGCAGATACCGCACATGTTGTTGTCCTTTGTCCAGTCCCAGTAGGGCATGGATAGTTCAGGGTTATAGGTCAGTTCCTGTAACTCCTGTTCTAGACTCAATATTAAATAGCGATGCCAAGTGGGGAACGCTGAGCTTCGGTGGATGAGATCCTGGAGCGTCCTGGTGCCATTTTCAAGCACATACTTTGAGTTGAGGTTGTGTGACGCAATGAAGCAATCCAAGATGGAGGCGTTTTTAAAGGTATATGTCGTCGTATCGTTCTCCATGGTCCCACCAGCTAGAACAACACATGATTTACTCATGGTCATCTTAGCTAAATTTAAGGCGTTGATGAATTCCACCCTCTCACTACGTGAGAGGTTGATAAAATTCTTTCGAATGACTAAATTCTGTTTTTCGCAGTCGTCTCCACGGTGATTGAACGTACACCGCCCACAATCGGCTCCAGAATAGAGACGGTTGCAAACACAAACTTCATCATAGAAGTTCCTGGGCCAATTCAGTCGTTTATCTTCTACTGGGTGGTCAATTCCATCACTGAAGCCTGGATTTGGCACGCAGTTCCCACGACCGGAATTTTCCCCACATTTGCTGCCATCAGTCCAGGTGGGGCAGCAGTGCTTCTTAGATAACGACTCCTGAGTCGCGCAGTCCCGTGGGAACTGTGCGCGCACTGTGGAGACGAGGCACAGCTCCAAAAGGGAAAACCACAACAGCATGGCTCTGGGTCTGAGGCAGGATCCTGCGGCCACCTGTGAGGGACAAGAGGCAGATCTGAGATTAGGGACTTGTATTTAAAATGAGGAAGCAGCAGTGCAAGAGGAGAGATGCAACAGCAGACAATTGAAGGGCACAGTCATCATTGTCATTGAGTGCTGTGCTAAGTGGAACTCACAGAGGTTACTGAGAATGGGCAGCCCCAACATGGTCACCAGAGATACAGCTGGATGATGGGTACATGGAGCCCTGAAGAAGGGCATCATGGAAGGCTAGCACAGGGTCTGTGAGCACTTGACAGGGGCATGGAGGAAGGACACAGACCAGGGGTTGTTTTGGGATCACGGTATGGCATAGTATATTTTATTAGTTCGATATCAATGCCAATTAGGCAATTCAACCACACATCTAATAACATATCAATAAAAAGACAATAGTCAAAAAAATCTTTAAAATCCAATAAAACAACTGATGTTCACATACTGATCAATATCTCCAACAAAGGAGCTGCAAATCAAACTCCATTTAAAAAGAATGAACAAAAAAACCTGAAAAGGTAGTTGCTAAGCAACCCCATCCCCGGTACTGGTCACATGATATATAAGCCACCCATACCACAACCAAAGAAATACAGGTTATTTACTACATAAATGAATTTGGCAATAGTAAACAGTTGATTTACAAAAATAACTTGTTAAAATGAGGCAAAGTGTGCAAATCGGCACAAAACTTCACATTCGTGGATTTACGAATTAGCGACCAAATAAAATGCTTACTTATCCATGGTTGGCAGTGTTGTGCAAAGAGCAAATAACGAGCCATATTATCAAGAAAGGGTGATGCATTATCGCCGCTTTTATCGGCAGGAAGCTGCCGCTAAAGTGGGGATAATGGGCTTGATAATATGCACTTGTGAATTCCCATAGAAGCCCAGGTTCTGGTGTTAACCTGGGCTTCTATGGGAATTCACAAGGGCATATTATCTAGCCCATTATCATCGCTTTAGCGGCAGTTTCCGGCCTATAAAAGCGGCGATAATGTATCGCCCTTTCTTGATAATATGGCCCAACATTATTTATAAAACGAGGACTTAGCAGCTAGCATTTCTGATATAAGAGACACACATTTTGCAGGAGCTCAGCATACTGACTTATTATTACATTGCTGAATTATCCTCTCCAGATCTCTGATACGATGTACCTGTAGGCGTCTAAAAACCGGTCATAGCAGGTTTCGTGGTCACTGAGAAAAAAACTGCAGGGTCCTGGAGCACAGTACCTGAGATGCCTACATGGGTCTACTCTGATTGGATACATATCACCTGAGTGGAGAATGTGCAATTGGAGATGCTGGTGTCCAAAGGAGTGGCCCAATGGAGGTCACTAGGAGGTCTTGGGGCTGAAGTGGCCTCGGGGCAGCCTGATGGCACAAGGAATATGGATTTGAAAGTGCAAGCGCAGGAGATGTCTGGAGTCAGTTAGAGAGGAGAATTGGGAATGGGGGCGAGTGCATGTTTGTACTTGGATGGAGGGGTGCACATCGCACTTGGGGCATACTGACAGGTGCTTATCTTAGGAAATAATGTTAGGGACTTGTATGTCTGAGATTTCTCAACAAGGTACTTAGAGCCTCATTTACTTTATTTGCTGCAGGACAGCTCCACAAGCCTTCTAGCTGCGCTGCACTAAGTCAAAAGAACAGGGCAGGAATGTGCCATATCTATGAGACACAGTGCATTCCTTTCCTCTTTTACTGTGCCGGGGCTCAAATTTCTGCCTTGTACCAACTCAGGCACCCTTGCGCCGTGGTGCAAGGGTGTCTGCATTAAAATCAGGCTGTTTTGTGGAAGAAGGGACACCATCCATCACAAAAGCAACCCTTACACCACCACTAGGGAGGCATAGACTTTTGATGCATTCCCAGGTTTACAGCATAGTGTAAATCTAGAAATGTATCAAAAGCCATAGATCTTACGTGGAAACCCCTACTGCAACGCCCATGGCATCGCCCATGGCATGCCGTGGCGGCACTGGCGGAGTCGTATGGTTCCCAGATCGTTTCGTACGCTGATGACACCCAGCTCCTCTTCTCCTGTGAGAAACATTCTGACTTCAATGGAGAGAGCATCAGAAGTTGCCTTGGGGCAGTGTTTGATTGGTTCCAGCTTAACAGCCTTAAGTGCAACTCGGACAAATCCGAAGTGCTCTTTTTTGGTTGTCCTCCCGATCCTAGGTGGCAGTCGTGGTGGCCCGAGGCCATGTTTCCTCCTTCCACCGCATCCTCTATGGCCAAGAATCTGGGAGTGAAGATAGACAACAGCCTCACCTTGAAGACCCAGATCCTCGGCCTAGTCGGCAAATGCTTCGGCCTCCTTAAAATGCTCAGGAAATTTCTTCCTTTGCTCTCTCACGCTCACAGAAAAATCACCGTGCAGGCACTAATAGGTTCTTGTCTCGACTATGCTAACGTGCTCTATCTCGGACTTCCGGAATATCTTTTATCACGTCTGCAAATTGTTCAGAATTCTGCCGCGCGAGCTATCTTTGGCTTCCATCAGAGAGCCAGTGCAAGGGTTCTTTTGAAATCCCTTCATTGGCTTCCTATTCGGAAACGTATTGTTTTCAAGGTACTCGCGCTGGCTTTCAGAGCTCTTCACGGCATTGGCGCTAAATATATCAGGAAACGGTTGGTGTTCTACCAGCTATCTAGAGCGCTTAGATCAGCTTCGCTGGCCTTGGCCGCGGATCCAGTCATTAGGCGAGCCCGTGTTGGAGGTCGTTCTTTCAGACGCCTGGCGCCACAATTGTGGAATGCCTTGCCGGTCTCTCTGAGGAAGAACGTCAACCTGTTAGCCTTTAGGAAAGATCTTAAGTCCTGGCTTTTTGTTCAGTAGAGTTGGTTATCCCCCACCTGCCTGGTACCGCCTAGGGTTTGTAGCGCCGGGACACTCTTCGGAGTAGCTGAGCACTATATAAAACACACAATAACATAACATAACATAACATAACATGCCTCTCTATTATGGCGTGAGCCAATGTAGTGACTTGGCTGAATTGCCTCACACCATATCTACGAGGCCATGAAAAGCCATGCGGGTTTGGTTTACGTGGCCTGGTACATATGGGTAACCCCAGTGCCCCCTGGAACATCTTAAAGAGTGAAGTTCCGGTGGCGCACTGGGCATGTAAAAGAGCCCCTTAGTGCATTCAACTAAAAGGACCAGAGGGCGGTTTAGTGCTGCTGTGTGGATGGTTAATGGGGATGCAGAATGTGTATAAGTTTCGAGTAATTTTCAAATAAAATTAAAAAATAAAGACAAAAGAACCTGATGTCTGTGCTCCATTTCAACAACTCCATCAAACCCCGAAAAGAAAATCTTTCCAAAGTGTGTCTGTCCACATGCACTGTCTGAGCTGCAATCACCTGAATCTGGTAAAGGTGATCCAGTCCTGCCCCTCTGCTTCCACAAAGGGAGAAGCAGCTGTAGGATTATAGGATCCTTCTGCCCCCAACCTTTGCTTCATCAGAGCTGCAACACCCAAAGAAGAACATTCTAGGGCCTATGTCACCCAGTTTGAACCCAGTTACCATTAAACCCCTCACCCTAATTATTGACAGAAAGCAAATTCTTCTCTGTGTTCTTGTAACTGACACATCTCCTAAGCTAGTAATTACACCTAGATGTAGTAAGTGGGTGGAGTCAGTGATGTGACTTCTTGGGTTGGAACCGATTGTTTGGAATGAAAACTGGTCAGTATGGCTTTTGACTTGACCTGAAAGGAGTCAGTCTGTTGTAAGGTCTCTGCAGATGAATAGCTTTCTGAACAGCTATGTTAGTGGTGGTCTTCACATCAAACTTTGGTTGAGAGACCAAACAGCATAACACAAGATAAGCATTTGGGGAGCTGAATTATTCTTGGGGAAGGTTAGGCTGCAACCTTGAAACAGGGCCCTTAACCCATCCTCTAGACTTCCAAAACTACTATTCCCTCCTGTCCCATTGAGAACTTCCCCAAAAACAACACATTATGGATCTCTTTCAAAACCTTTGATGAAATTGCTATCCACGAGATTCTCAGATCGCGAAAACCCTCAGACCACTTCAATGACCCTCTACCCCCATATTTCTGCAAGCAGATCTTATCCTCGAT
The DNA here is from genome assembly GCF_964261635.1 of Lissotriton helveticus. Classification (NCBI taxonomy): domain Eukaryota; kingdom Metazoa; phylum Chordata; class Amphibia; order Caudata; family Salamandridae; genus Lissotriton; species Lissotriton helveticus. The sequence goes on along the minus strand of NC_136069.1, from coordinate 1,708,123,287 downwards.
ACTCCCACTCTGGGCCAAGATTGCTAATGCCTCCCTCCTTCAATGCACTATCCCGGATTTCCAAAAATCCGATCAGGTTTCTTCTATCAAAAAAAATGTCATATGCAGATCAAACTGCCTTTAACAACTACATCCATCTCCAATATTCCTAACGTGGCGAAGCTCCTTGAAAAATGTGTTCATATCCAACTTTGTAACCACACTGAACAATTCCGACTACTAGACCAATTTCAATCCGGCTTTTGCCCAGGGCACAGCACGCAATCGGCTAAGACACACATAGTGGACGATGCACTAAAAATGCTGGACCAGAATCATTCTTGTCTCTTAATCCTCCTTGTCCTATCGTTGGCATTTGATACGGTTAAGCATGACAACCTACACTGCATGGGGCTATCAGGAACAGTCCTTAACTGGTCTCCCTTCTACCTCCATAACAGGACTCGAAGAATTATGGTTAATCACTTACTAACTCAGACCACTCTGGTCATATTAGGTGTCCCTCAGGGCTCCACACTTTCACCCACGCTCTACAACCTGATCATGGATCCTCTGACAGAAAGTCTGAACTCTTCCAATATCCACTACCACATGGGCGCTGCCGAAACACAGCTTTACTTAAAAGCTAACTCCCCGGAGGACATCAGCTCTCTCAACTCAACCCTTTAAAAACTCAAACTTGGCTAGTATCTAGTCACCTCAAACTAAACTGTAGTATCTTCTTGTTATGTTTATAATGTTCCCTTTTACCTAGTTCCTCGCTGCTCAGCCAGTGTGAGTGTTGAGTGAGAAATGTTGGTGTGATGGACAAGAGTGGAATGCTTGAGTGCCTAGTGTGAGTGTCGACAGTTTAAGATGGGCTGAGCAGCAGGCAGGCTGCACCTGGTGGGGCTATTACCACTGTTCTTATGGACTTAAAAAATTACTTTAAAGGCACTACTTGGCTACTTCTACTTCATTACCTATATGCATGGAACTTTTTTGTTACATTTTGGCGACGATCTAGGGGCATATTACCAAGGAGGGCGATAGGCGAATATCGCCGCGTTAGCGGGCGATAAGCGGCGATAGTTCTATCGCCCTATTAACAAGCTGTCGCTAACAGCAGTTAGCGACAGCTTATAGGCGATAGCGAGCGGTTTGGGGCCCGCTTTGCATGTCAGTGATATTTATCGCTAATGAAATGCAAAGTGGGCGTACCCAACCCGTTAGCGACTGACAGCATTTGCTAACGTCGCTATCGCCTATTAGCAAGGCAGGCGTAGCGATGGAAATATTTGCGCTAAGCACGAATATCTCCAAATACTAACACCTGCCCAAACCAGCTCTTCAGAGAGGTTTCATTGAATTTGATTGAATATAATTTGTTCATTGTGGCATGAGCTAATACTGCCTTTCCTTGAAGCAATGCATTCTGCTACCCAACAGAACCATTTTTCTTCTTAATCGCACTTACCCAGGTTCTGAGGGACACAGGGTCACCCCTTTTCTGTTAAACAAACCAGCTCTTAGCCATGTTATTCAATGGGAGGTGGATAACATGGCCTTGAAACATTTTGTCCCAAATGCGTGAATATCGCTGTATTCTCAGCTATATTGACGCATTTCGCTGCTATCGCCTGGATTTTTATTGCTTTTGAGATAAACCTTGCTAATAGCAAGTTATCTCAGCGGTAAAAACCGGTGATGTGCGGCGATAAATATATTGCCGCTAACCCTACTTAGCGATAAATATCGCTATTTGTTCGTAATATGCCCCCTAGAGACTAACTCACGCTCTACAAGTGATCTTAAGGAAGTTAAAGATGACATGCCAAGGATGTCTTCAGGTTGGAAGGAACCTACAGAAACTACAAGCGCAGAGAGCACACAGAACACGTTTTGGTTTACTATTGACCACACAGACAGCACAAGTACATTTCCAGGAGGAAATGGTCGAAAAGAGACAAGACAGACAGCGCAAAGTTGTTTTTGTAAAAATTGTGACATGTCAAAATAGTTTTAAATGCTGAAAGAACCTACCACAGACACTGCAAGTACATTTACAGGAGGAACTGTGGACACAGAAGGCAAAAGATACACAAGAAACAAATGAAATGGAGCATCTCAAGAAACAAGAGAACCTGGAGCACCACGCCTCACAGCCCCACCAGTGTCCCTCACACAGGACAGCCTGAGCCCAGGCGTGCTTTGCTCACAAACATAACATCTATTGGACTTTAAAGAAACAAGAATTATGTGCTCCTTCAGGCTCAACAAAATACAGATAGCCTCACAATTTGCTTGATGGGAGCTCGGGTTTTAATGCTGTGCACATTGACATTTTCATGGACATTGGATTTTTGTGCAAATCTACACCAGTCTTGTGTACTCTCACAACAATACACTGGAAGACGTTTATCTCAGCAGGTAGGGCAATCTGCGGTGGGAAGTTGTCTCAAAGGAAGGTCTGGCAGATTTTGGCAGAGGTACAGATTGAAATGGAAGTGTAATCCAGTCTAACTGGCTACACCTCTGAATACATAGAAATAACAGGCCATGCGAGCACACAGGGTCAAGCAAAGTGTGTCTATACAATGGTCAGTGGAGTCATATACATGGAGTAATCATTTTTGAGTACTGTAGGAGCAGTAACCATGTTGGTCGAAATTTTTCAAATGAACAGCATCGCGCTGTGTGGGCAAAAATTTCGTTTTCGGTGTTAGTCCTGTGTGAGTATTTTTTTTTGTTTTCATTGCCTTTGCTCTTTCATCTAAAAACAGACTGTTTCTTTGTTTGGGCTATGCTTGAGGCTTACCTATTGAATCCCCACGTGCATACCTCCACGAGGATCATTGTACTCCAATCGATGACGATCCTAGGTTCCAGCTCACCTGTTCACGCAATGCAGCACTTTTTGGTGCACGGACGCACCAAGAGCCATTCAGCATGCACGTCCAATGCATGCTGCCATCTTTGTTGATGGCAGTGTGCTGATTTATTTCAGTCTGTTAGTTTCTTTAAAGAGGTCTAGTTTTGCTGCTGTCAGGACGTCTTCTTTGCGTACAACTGATGGCATGCCTGGTGGGAGTGTTGACAGTTGGAAGATGGGCTGAGCAGCAGGCAGCGGCTCCTGGTGGAGCTGCTACCACTGTTCTTATGGACTTAATAAATAACTTTGAAGACACTACTCGGCTACATCTACTTCACCCACGCTCTTTAACCTGCTCATGGATCCTCTGATGGAAAGTCTGAGCTTTTCCAATATCCACTACTACATGTACGCTGACAAAAGACAACTTTACTTGAAAGCAACCTCCCCAGAAGACATCAGCTCTCTCAACTCAACCCTTTAGAAAACTCAAACTTGGCTAGTATCTAGTCACCTCAAACTAAACACTCATAAAACTGAATTCCTCCTAATTGCTCCACCCAACTAGCCACCGGTCATTGAGGAATGGTTGAAATATATAACAGCCCTCGACTGCATTCTACAGGTCATTGACTCAGCGAGATCACTGGGATTCATTCGTCACAAGAACCTCAACATGCAAAAGCACGTCAGTGCCACCAGCAAAGGGGTGAATCACCAATTGAACATTCTGAGAAAACTAAAACCCTTCCCCACTACCAACGATTTCAAGCATGCAGTGCAAGCCCTAGTGATTTTTAGGTTGGACTATGGAAGTGCAAACCTCTCTGGACTGCCCAGATCCAAACTGGCTCCTCTAAGTGCTTCCCTCTGCGCAGCTGCAAGGCTCATCACCGGCTCAAAAAGAAACAACCACATCACCCTGATCTGAAATCTCTTAACTGGCTCCAATACAAAGATTGACTGTAGCTAAAAATTGCTTGCATAACACATAAAGCCCTTCACTTCAAAAACCCTGGGCATCTCGCTCAGAAGCTCAAACATTCCAGTAGCTCCACACCATCAAGAAGCTCTGACACCTTTCTTATGAAACCAGAGATTCTACAAGAATAAAACTAACAACTGATCTTTCTCTAGAATTGTCCCGAGAATTTGGAACACCTTGCCCCCTGAAGTCAGAAGGAATCCAGTAACAATTTTCTTCAAGAAAGAAGTCAAAGTACTCCTTATGAACAAATTTCTTCCGTAGATTCTCTGATACCTTTCTTCCTCAATCATATCCATGACTACTTTCCACCCTCCCGTTTCTTGACACTGCCTGCCTCTACAGTGTTATTGACTATGGATATTTTTCTTCTATTGAGTTATCCCTCATTCGCTTGTACATTCTGAATTATTCTGTCCCTCTCGGGTTCTAACTATATCCTGTATTTTTCTTCTTCGTACATGTCTTTATTGTAATCACAGTGCTGCTCTCTGCAAATTTTGTAAAGTGCTCTGATATCCGCAAGGGTCAAGTTTGCGCTATAAAAAACTATCAAGATAAAAATAAACAAAATTGTTTAAGGAAAGCATCTCTCTATGGGCCAGAATAAATATGATTAGCTGACAAAAACTCACAATGGGCCCCAACCCAAGAAACGGAGTTTAAGAAGCTTCCAGAATTGCATGTGTTCTTAGTAAACCGATGGTTGGGGCATCCAAGAATTGGGTACTTTCATTATAACCATTGGTAAGTTTCATGTTAAGGCCTGTATGTGACATTACTAAAAGACTGAATCCTACTTGTCCATATTAAGGATGTGTCTACAGAATGAATTGATAGTGGTGAAATTACTACACTACACTGATTGGGACTGGCAGCGGCAGTTCAATTTCAAACACAAGGAGATGATGCATGGAGCACTGAAACTTTTCAGGCATTCACACCCAGTCAACTGATATGGGTTCAATCCATCACCGTTCTTTAGCCCACTCCGCCACCCCAGTTCAGACATGTCCATATGCAAATCAGTCTGACCCTGTGCCTCATGGGAACAATCCAGCCCGAACTGCCAAGCAAGGTCTTCCCTGGACCAGAAACCTAGGACCGGTTTTGGGCTAACACTCCTCATCAGCCAGGCTTGCATGAATCCAGTTGCAAAGTGAGCAAGGGACCCACGTCTGGGCATACCCTGTAGAAAAAGGGCTCTAGTGTAGAGCCATATTGAATGGTTGTTTGTTATGTGGACAACACACAACCATGCAATACGGCTCTACACATGAGCCCTTTTCTTACACCTAATTCAAGGGGTACGAATAGTATGAGATTGTGTCAAACATTGTCATAACTTTCTCAAGGTTGTGTCCCTATAACTGCATCTGTTTTGACCAATGACAGACCACTATTCACTTAGGATAATGTGCACAATACTTGACGAATAGTATAGACTCCGAATCAACACAACTCAATACTGTGTTCCCATAAACTTTCAGCTCCAGAAGAGGTTTTCTTAGACAACAGATTTTTAACATACCCCCTTTCAACGCCATGAAAGAAATGCATCCTATCTCTCAAGCTTATGATATATAATAGTTTGAGGGGGCTTAGCCAGTACGTCATGTTCAAATGATGATACATTATGCCAGGCTTGTTACTTTTTAAATCCAACCTTTACAGTCCAGGGACCCGGAGCCGCTTGCCATTTAGGCGCTATCAAATGTTTTTTGTTCAAACATATTTTAAACTGCAATCTCGCTTTGAGCCTCAGTGCGACCATGCCGTATGTCACATATAACAAGCATTTGCAATGCAATAGGTCTCGCATTAGGAAAGTTTGAGCTATTGGTATTGTAAATGACAAATTTGTTATTTATGTGTTGGTTTTGAAAATAGCTAAATGAATAGCTTTGTCATTTACAATGCCAATAGTTATAACTTTTGCAAATGTGACACCTATAGCATTTGTAATGCAATATGTGTTGTATTTACGTGACTTAGATGTATTGATATTACAAATAGCAATGGCTTTTCATTTTTTTAAATAATTAATACTTAAATAAAAGTTATTGTAATTTATAATGGCAATAGCTTAAACTTTTGTAAATAACTTTTGTGAAGATTATGTTCAGTGTATTTTATTGTGACAAATCCAAGAACAGAAGTGAAATATAAACATATTTTTGTGAGATTTGTAACAAAGCTTGAAACATTGAGAGAACATATTAGAACCAGTTGTTGTTGAATGGTTGCACAGATTGATGCTGTGGTGGCGCTGAGTGATGCTATGGCGTTCAGTGATGCTGTGGAAGCGCATAGTGATGTTGTGGTGCCCCTGAGTGATGTTGTGGTGCCCCTGAGTGATGCTGTGGTGGTGCTGAGTGGTGCTGTGGTGGTGCGATAGATAGAGTGCGATAGATAGAGTGAGGGCGATAGATAGATAGATAGAGTGAAGGGGATAGATAGAGTGAGGGCGATAGATAGATAGAGCTGAGGGCGATAGATAGAGTGAGGGCGATAGATAGATAGAGTGAGGGCGATAAATAGATAGAGTGAGGGCGATAGATAAATAGAGTGAGGGCGATAGATAGAGTGAGGGCGATAGATAGATAGAGTGAGTGCGATAGATAGAGCCAGGGCGATAGAGTGAGGGCGATAAAGTGAGGGCGATAGGTAGATAGATAGATAGAGAGAGTGAGGGCGATAGATAGAGTGAGGGCAATAGATAGATAGAGTGAGTGAGGGTGATAGAGAGATAGATAGAGTGAGGGTGATCGATATATAGATAGAGTGATGGCGACAGATAGAGTGAGTGCGATAGATAGATAGAGTGAGGGCGCTTGATGGAGTGAGTGCGATAGATAGAGAGTGTGATAGTGAGGGCGATAGATAGATAAATAGATAGATAGATATATAAAGTGAGGGCGATAGATAGATAGAGTGAGGGCGATAGATAGACAGATAGAGTGAGGGTGATCAATAGATAGATAGAGTGATGGCGATAGATAGAGTGAGTGCAATAGATAGAGTGAGGGCGATAGATAGAGTGAGGGCGATAGATAGATAGATCGATAGATAGATATAGTGAGGGCGATCGATATATAGATAGATAGAGTGATGGTGATAGATAGAGTGATGGTGATAGATAGAGTGAGTGCGATAGATAGAGTGAGTGCGATAGATAGAGTGCGATAGATGGAGTGAGTGTGATAGATACACAGATAGAGTGAGGGTGATCGATATATAGATAGAGTGATGGCGATAGATAGAGTGAGTGCAATAGATAGAGTGAGGGCGATAGATAGAGTGAGGGCTATAGATAGATAGATCGATAGATTGATAGAGTGAGGGCGATCGATATATAGATAGATAGAGTGATGGTGATAGATAGAGTGAGTGCAATAGATAGATAGAGTGAGTGCGATAGATAGACAGATAGAGTGAGGGTGATCGATATATAGATAGAGTGATGGTGATAGATAGAGTGAGTGCAATAGATAGAGTGAGGGCGATAGATAGAGTGAGGGTGATAGATAGATAGATCGATAGATAGATAGAGTGATGGTGATATATAGAGTGAGTGCGATAGATAGATAGAGTGAGTGCGATAGATAGTGTGCGATAGATAGAGTGAGTGTGATAGATAGCTAGAGTGAGTGCGATAGATAGAGTGAGTGAGGGCGATAGATAGATAGATAGATAGATAGATAGATAGATAGATAGATAGATAGATAGATAGATAGATAGATAGAGGGCGATAGAGTGAGGGGGATAGATGGATAGAGGGAGATAGATAGATAGAGTGAGGGCTGAATTGCTTTCAGCATAATATCGCACTTTCAGCCTAATATTTAAAGGGCAGTGCAGTTGCTAAGTTTAGCGCTGGTATTGGCCTTCCTCAAAAATAAAGAATACTGACTCTGCAAGGTACCAGAGGAAGATAACAGCTTGGGAAGGGTTACAAAAGGAATAAGTGAAGGAGTCTTTAGAGTTCCGCGTTGGGAAAGAGAAACATATTTGTCACACTGGTAAAAAAAGTGGAGCTCGCTTAAGTAAATTTTTTATTACAGATGCAAATATATATATATGCGGCACGCTAACTTGTATGTTTATTCCAGTAGTAAATATTTAGAGCCCGCTTATTTACATTTTTACGCTACTGGGTTTAATTTGCGCATTTTTATTTTCCCAGTTTTCTACTTAAATACATTCTGAGCGTTTAAGAGCGCTCATGGACACATGACTAACAACTGTCTCGGGGCTCCATGTGAAGTAATGAGCTGCGGCTCTGGGAACACGAACACAAAGCCATGGGTCTACTTTGAAGTTATTTGTTTTTTGTACATATGAAGCACACGACTTTAAGAACACCTGTAAAGCCCGCGTTTTCTAGACAGCGGAATCAGTTCCTCAATTGCATTGCCGAGGTCTGAATCACATTTATATTAAGTGATAAGGCAGTTAGCGGAAGTCATACCAGGGTTAATCTCGAACCCAAAAAACACCAATACATGTTATGGCCACATCCATTAAAATCACACATACTAAACAAAAGCAATTTCCCCATGTATACTAAAACAAATGTGTTTTTGTAGAATGTAACTAATGCTAATAAAAAGCGCGCTCATACCTGCGGTTGTAATTAAATTAAGAGAAAGCGCCAAAACACACACACACACACTTACACGGGTAGAAATCTGACATATTACAGTGCGTGTCTATAATAAACCATGGCTAGCAATTTAATAAGCGGGCACTGGGGCATATTACCAACAACTAGTGATAATTATCGCTATGTTGGCTTAGCGGCGATATTTTTATCGCCGAGCTGCGGCGATTTTTATCGCTTAGGAACCTTGCTATTATCAAGGTTTATCTCATAAGCGATAAAAATCGTGTGAAATGCATGAATATCGCTGAAAAGTCAGCGATATTCAGGCATTACCGAGCTAATGCTCTTAGCCATGTTATCCACCTCCCATTGGATAACATGGCTAAGAACTGCTCAGGGCAGGCGTTAGCTTTTGGAGATATTCGCGCTTAGCGCGAATATCTCCAAAAGTTGGTAATAGGAGATAGCGATGTTAGCGACTGTTTCCAGTCGCTAACATCTTGGCACGCCCACTTTTCATGTCATTAGTGATAAATATCACTGACATGCAAAGCGGGGCCCAAGATGGTCGCTATCTCCTACTAGCTGTCGCTAACTGGTGTTAGCGACAGCTAGGTAATAGGGAGATAATTTTATCTCCGCTTTCTTGGCTTTTAAAGCCAAAAAAGCGGAGATAAACCCCCTTGATAATATGCCCCTGCGTGCTGATAATGTATAGCGCTGCCTAATTATTTAAACATAATTCCAGTTTGTGGTATATGCTACTTTCCATGCCAAACACCAGGATCCACCCCTTCATGTCATTGCTGAGCTTTAATCGCATTGATGCAGAATAAGAAGGGAGTTGGCGGCAGACAGCGACACAATCCAGTGCTGTCCATCTCTTTGCGCGTAGCTTTGGATGCGCTCCCATCTTCAAAGAGTGTCGCACGGAGTAGCGCTGCGTATTAACAATAATTACGAGCACTTTGCTACTTAGATGGGAACAGCGCAGCCTCTTTAATCCTTAGAAATTACCATTAGCTACATTGGTGACATTTAAAGGGGCATGCTAGTCTACCAATATGTGTCCATGTGTGAAACCTGGGGCTATTGCGTCAAATAAAAGAGCAACATTAGCGAGAATAGCAACAGAGATTGCTCTATATAAAATGAAGGTATGAGAATACTGAATGCTCCATTTCACTAACAGTTGAGGGAAACCCACAGGCGAACGGCCGCTGGTTAGTTGAGTACATTAAAACTCTGGGGCAGATTTACGTCACGCAACGGCGGCGTAAACGTGGCGCATCCCTGTGACCTATTTACAACGAGACGCATCTAGGCAGATGCGTCACGTTGTAAAGCCCTGCGCCACATGGAACCTGCGTCAGGTTTCATGTGGGCGTTCTGTCACAGGGTGGGCGTTCCCTCGTAGGAAAGCCCCGTAAAACTGACGCAGTGAAATCTACAAGATTTCACTGAGTCAGTTTTACGACGCTGCTGCGTCAAATCCTTACGCCTGCTTGAAGCAGGCGTAAGGAGTGACGCACCACGTTATGTATGGGTGGCCTCTATACATTGCAGGAGTTGCGTCGCACTTGCGATGCTACTCCAGCAATGCCGCCCGTACACCACAAGATGCGTCACGCCTCTGCCCTTCCTTGCACCATGGTGCGCCGCATTGTAAATGCGGCGCATCTGTGGTGCCGCAAGGAGGGAATTGCGTGACGCATCAGTTCTGGCGCATCCCTGCTGATTTGCAGAGATGCGCCAGAACTCATAAATCTGCCCCCATACATTTTGCACCATTGAGCTGTCGCATATTGAATCATTATAACTCCGCCAAGTTTTGCCAGGACTTATGGCAATGGTGTCCCTTACTACATATAGGTTTGGTGGCTCCATTGTCTGATTTGTGTTAGGCAGACGTTGGTAAGATTGCACAACAACAACAAAAATACTTTTAAGCTCCCACAAGCGAGACCTTGGCCTTTTACTTTAACTTGGTCTGGTTTTTGTGCCTATTTCGCCCGTTTTTTTTTTTCTTTTACAAATTAAGCACTGCATCTACCACTTCGTGTGGTGGCATGTGGGGGAGAGAAGGTGAGCTCATTGATGGCATTGACTCAGGGTGTGGGTTAGCATGGAGTTTGTGCTTTAGAGACCTTGGCTGTCAAGATTTCACCCCTATCTGCCTATCCCTTGGGGTGTAAGAAGGGGATAGGGGCTAATTTCAGTCTTTGGCAAGATCTCTTTACATTTATAAGACTGTAAGGTCTGCACCTTTACATCAAGCCGTCACTAAGCTGTGGTGTGAGAGGAGACCTAGGGCCAGATGTAGGAGCCCAAATACCAGTCGGTAACGGACGATTTCGGCCGTTACCGACCGGTATTTGGCTTTTGAGATGTAGGGGGCATCTGATTTACAGAATCGGTAAATTTACCGATTCGGTAAATATACAGAATCGGTAAATTATCGAATCGGTAAATTTACTGATTCCGTATTTCCAGATGTAGGTGGCACTTCACAGAGTGCCACAGGCCCTTTAGGAGTCGGTATTTACCACCCAATCCTATTGGGTGGTAAAATACTGATTTCAGGTGTACATGTACACCTATGCCATGTGACACACAGACATGCCCTCAGGGCATGTCTGTGTGCCACATGGCACACAAGCATGCACTTGGGGTGCTACAGGGTGTCAAAGTGACACCCCGTTCCCCCTGCCAGGATTCGGTATTTACCGATTCGGTAAATACCAAATTGGTATTTCCCTTTGATTCCTTTGGGTTTCAAAGCCCAAAGGAATCAATGGGAAATACCGATTCGGTATTTACCGAATCGGTAAATACCGAATATTACAGATTCGGTAATTGTGTTTTACAAATTACCTACATCTGCCTCCTTCTAATTTACCGATTCATAAATACCGAATCGGTAAAATTCGGTATTTATGAGTCAGTAAATTAGATTTACCTACATCTGGGCCTGAGTTCCTAATTAATTCCATGGCTGACCTCATTCTCATTGTTTAACATAATATATTGAAGCGTGTGTCTGATAAGATTGTATCTAGTGATTTATGTGCTTTTTACAGAGAGGGCCCGATTCACAGAACTAACTTAAGACAAAATCCTAAACTTACTACTTTTGGTATTCACAGAAGGCATTTAGTAGTAGTGAAGTTAGGATTTTGTCTTAAGTCTGTCTTAAGTCTGTCCTAAGTTTGTCTTAAGTTTGTCTTAAGTCTGTCTTAAGTCTGTCTTAAGTCTGTCTTACGTCTTTCCTAAGTTTGTCTTAAGACTGTCTTGAACCTGTCTTAAGTCTGTCCTACATTTGTCTTAAGCTTGTCTTAAGACTACCTTAAGTCTGTTTTAAGTCAAATTTAAGTCAAACTTAAGACAAAATCCTAACTTTACTTCTACTAAATGCCTTCTGTGAATACCAAAAGTAGTAAGTTTAGGGTTTTGTCTTAAGCTAGTTCTGTGAATCGGGCCCAAAGTAATTGATGAGCGGTATCAAGGATTAATAATTCATGATTATTTGCATCACCGTGTTAACAATGTTGTCATTTGTACCTAAATTGCACGCAGAAAAACATCACAATGTTAAAGTTGATGTGCTTTGTACATTGATGCGGTGCATACAGACCTAATCTCTTACAGTTGGCATATTTACAAGCGACATTATGTTTTGGGAGGCTCCCACATAATTACTCATTCTCAGTTATTGATGCTATCCTACATTATATAATAGTTAGAATGTGGCAGGATGAGCATTCACATTATGTTAGACTTTTAGAACCCATTTTATTTTTAGCCATACGTTTTTATATTTGCCAAGTTACAGAGAAAACATCCAACACTACAACTCCCATGAGCCCGTGAGCTTGATGGTAGTTTAATGCATGGGCGTCATCACTGCAAGCCATGCTTTCAGGAAATTAGGACAAATAGGACCACCGGTGCGGGGCTGCCACAGACGGGGTATATAAACCTCATTCTAACCTACCGCTTGTTACCTCCGGTTGATGCTTCTTGAAGCCCGGGGTACCGACGGACAGGTAAGCACATAGGAAGAATCCTTATACTATGCGTTAGTTACGCCGCTGGTTCCATTTAACCCCTTCCATGCACTGCAAATTTTCGCGCTGTGCAGGTTTTTTTTTTAAAGTGGGCGGGATTCGGACGGCCCCCGGACGTCCTCCGCACACGCCCACTGTGACGCATGACGGCCGGGGCTGTCATGAGCATCCAAGGGGTCAAAATGCTACTCTGGGGAAATGTCTAATTGAATTGTATTTCTGGTCTGGCAACTGTCGTTTTTACTTTGATTCTTTCTTGATACATACCACCACATAAGAAGAGCCTGTGAAATATGCGCTAGTCTTCCATTTATAAACATGATTTGGGGCAATTTCTTAATAAATGATATTGCTAGTCTGGCGACTGACGGTTTTTCTTGTTAGATACCGGCGGTGTGTGGGACATTTAAAACATAAGACCCATACTACTGGTTTCTATAACATTGGGAGGCACGTATATGAATACCCAATATATGGCACACGATCACCAGTATGTTTTGGCGCCAGATGATTTTTTGGCATATAATAAAGAACCATAGACTACGACATATGCGCTTACATAATATAAATCTTAGGCGTTGACCTTACCTTCTGTATGGCTTCATAAAGGAGTAATCCACACTGCACTGTAATATTCTATTACTCCCAAGCTTTCAATTGGTACAAAGCAATGGATTGTACCCTAACAGTTTCATCTTTGTACAGCATTTTGCTGTTATAAGCTTGTAAACACATGTAATAAACTCTTAGCATATCACACCTTGACTGGGAATGTATATACATGTTAAACTTTGTATGACCATGGTAATTTCTGTGAATTCCCGCATTCGATACTGGATAGGATTACAATGTGAACAAATTGATTACAAATTCACTAAGCTGCGAGTAGACTTGTTTATAATTTTGTGTCTGATCCCTGCCAACCTTTTTTCTCTAGAGCGGTGCCTCCCATCCTGAACTGTTGCCAGGTGAGGTGAGGTTTCTTACTCATTCACTAAGGGTAAGTTCACTTCATACAAATTCAAATTCAAAAAACGCACTGATGAGTAGTAATGACTCACTGAGTATAAGCTGATCAGAAACAGGCATTTTGATCACTTTCTCTATTTTACCCACAGGTATCACCAGTTCATCGTATTCCGACACAAGGGAACTTACTGGTGTTTTAGGTTGTATTTGTTTCGAATCACATTTGAGTTACACTTATTGTTTTCATTTCATCACGCAGTAGCATTTTTGGAAGTGGGGGTCTGTATCCCTCACCGCCACAACCAAATGCTGGAGGCGGGAGTCCCTGTCCCACACCGCTGTCGCCAGGTGCGGGATCTGGACCCCCTTGTTTCAACGTTAGGCTAAGTAAGGACACCATCTGAGCTAGCCCCGCTCACCCCCTTAGTTGCTTGGCACGAGCAGCCAGGCGTTTCCCCCAGGCACGAGTGTACAGTATGTGCAACCACACTCACAGCAACCCAATGATGTCACCACAAATAGACTCCACACAAGTTTTTATAAAACAAGTATAATCTTTATATAAGAAGATATACTATATGACCACAAGATACAAAACCAACATATATTGTAATCCCAATCACTGCTTCTAACCAACAGTAAGCTTACTTCTAACCGTTTCCAAAAGATTAGGCAGGTCGTATTGCTAGAATCACACATGTTGCAAAAGAAAAGAAATACTGCAATGCGTAACGATATACTCCTGCACTGTACAATAGAGAAACAATGCCATACGTTGCGCCACAGTCATGTACTTTGCAATAGAAGGAATACTGCAATGCGTATCACTACCAGCATGACCTGTTCAAGGAAGAAAGAAAACAATGCGTCACGCTACAATCATGAACTCTGCAATGAAGAAATAATGCAATGTGCCACGTTATAATCATGTACTCTGCAAGGGAAAAATAACGCACCAAGCATGTAGTTTGTCAGGCACAAATAAGGACAGGCGTCATACGACAGTTCAATAGTTCGTTAGCAGCAATAATGCAAAGTGTAATGTGACAGTCTAGGTGCTCCGTTAACAGTTGCCCCCAACATGGATCAATGATGACAAAAAAGTACTGATTCGCACTCCGGCCCCAGTACTGCCCCTCCTTGGGCCAGCACAGGTCTTGATTTGAGCCGAAGCAATAGGGTCGCGCAGCTGATAGAAGCGAGAGGCCGAGAGCGTGGTGATCCACGTTGCTTGGGGTGGTGCGACCCCACTCTCCTCTCCTCCTTCAGTGACTTGGGCCTTGATCCGGAACTTCGTCAATGGTCACGGCGAGTTCGGGCTGGCGGCTCAGCTCCTCTGGGGTTGCCGGTCCGGGCCGCTACTGTTTTACTCCGAGGGCCCAATGACCTGGCCCTCCTTCAGGCGGTCTCAGTGGACACCAAGAGCTGCACTCAGCACTGTGGAGACTTACTTTGATTTCGGTGCACACACTACCCAGGCACTCCTCACCAGCGCCTCTGGTTGCACCTCGACACACACTTTGAGTGCCCGAGACTCGCCTCTTCTCTGGTGCACACGATGACCAGGTGCTCTTCACCAATGCCTTGGCTGCACCGCGACACGCACCCTGCGCATCTGAGTCTCACCTCTTCTCCCAGTGCACATGATGACCAGGCGCTCTTCACCAAGGCCTCGGCTGCATCACGACAAGCACCCAGCGCATCCGAGTCTCACCTCTTATCCAGGGAACACGATGACCAGGCGCTCTTCACCAATGCCTTGGCTGCACCACGACATTCACTCTGCGCCTCTGTGACTGAGTTTACTCCTCTGTGCCCACGATCACAAGGCAAAACTTACAAGAGTCTCAGGCTGCAAAATCATGTGCACACCACGTTGCTTGGGACTTCTCCAGAAATTTGTATGTTCCTGTATTTCCAAACAGGGAGCCAGCTCACCTCGGGCCATTGGGGTTCAGGACACAGCACAAAGCACAGTCCTGTTCAAGAGGGGGGGACACCACCCACTGCAATGTCCCTTCAGTCTCTTCCTTAGTAAAAGCTACCAACTGCAGGCCAGCCCCAGATCACAAAGCAAGGGTTAGTCCTATCCAGCAGTCTCTTTAGCAACTTCTTCCTTGGCAGAGGTTCTCCTTGACCACTAAATAGGTCAAAGCCTTTGCAGACTCAACCTGTCTATTTTACAATTCAAAATGACACCAAATTCTAAGAGTTTCAGTTCTCTTAGTTATACCCCTTCATGTCTTTGAAGTTCGTTGTGCTCAGGGGTCCCTGACCCCTGCCTAAATTAGATCTGGGTGTCTCCCTTCCAGTGTCACCTTTTTCCCTTTGATACTGGGGGTCTGGATCCTTAATCACTCAGCAGGAGATAGTTCAATTAGTTTATAGCACCAGCCCAGGCATTTTCACCTCCCGGGCTTCTCCTCCCCCTACTCTCCAGATGCCGGGCAGCCTGGTGCCATCTCAACCCCTCCCTGGGTCTAGACCTTTCCAAGCTCCTCTCACCTCTCAGATCCAAACAGTCAATCCACATTCAGCAGAGACACACAGAAATGCTTAAAGCACAAAACTCAGCCACTTTCTAAAAGAGTGGTTTCTGAAAACACACTGAAAAAACCACTTTCACAGAAAGATATGTAATGACACTGTGAGTTCATACATACTAAACTTCACCTCTCCATTTTGAACTTATAGGAAAGTAGGCTAACAAACACAACACCCAGTCTTCCCCAATCTGTCCTATGGGCAGGATGGCCTTTCAGCAGTGAAAAACAAAATGGAGTGTTTTTCACTGTCAGGACATAACACACACCTTAGTATGTGTCCCGCCTTTTACGAAAAACTGCACCCTGCCCAGGGGATACCCAGGACCTACCACAGGGCTGCCCAATGTGTATGAAAAAGGGAAAGTAAGGCCTGACAAGTGGCTGCACTTGTCAGGACAACATGCTAACTTAGCGAACTGTGCGCAGACCCTACACTGCAGGCCTGAGTTCCCTTCTCCACGCGCCTTTGCATTACTAACCCTGGCACAGCCAGTGCACATCACTAGGGACTTTACTAGTAAGGCAAACATCAATCATGGCCAACCAATTACCATTACACTTTACATAGTACCCAAAGCATCTAAATTGGCAACTCTATGTCAAGCACAATCACCACAATAAAACAGTTGGTAGTATCACAATCATTTTGTTCAAGATAAGTCTGAATACACTGACTGTATACACGCAATAGACTAGTATTAACAACGTGGGCACACAACTTGTGTGCACATCCCAGCGGTGGGCACTCCCTCTGGTTCGTCTGTGGTAAATAAATAAATAATACCTCTCTTTTTGACTAGACATATATCATAACAGATAGCTCAATAAATAAGAGTCAAGATTCGAGGTAGTAGGAGTTTTGCAGGTTTAATACAGCATAAGGACAGGAACAGGACAACCTGCATAGGAATAGAATGGCAGGGCCCAGCAGCTGCTGGGGCTGGGTCTGGGATGAGCGCGCTGACTTTTAATAACAATACATGAGCATATATACATAACGCAAACACATAGCATTACATTGCAGTAGGCGTAGCAGTGGGTGGAGCAGAAGGCGTGACGCGTAGCAGTCGCGAAAGATAAGGGCGAAAGTAGGTGTAACTGGGCGTATACATAGACATGTGATGCAAACGTAACAGAATATGTCATGAATAGGGCGGAAACCATGGAGGGGGCTACCTAAGGAGCCGGGACCTCTAACCTGATGGTGCGCGCAAACTAGCAATGACGTATCACTAGGAGAAGCTGGGGGCTATGAACTCTGTGCTAGGAGCAGAGACTGAAGTCTGGAGAGTCAGGGCGACATGTACCTAAACAGTATCTAGTATCTGATGTTTAGAGAACATGTTGATATAAACTAGAAGTCGGGAGAGGAAAGGCTGACTTGATTCTAAGACTGGACCATGCATTATTCTACATGTAGTGCGTGATGAAGAATATTAAATGACCATTAAATACAGTATTTCTCTAACGTGGAGACGTGAAGGCTAGACAATGACGGAAACTATTGATGCAATTCAGTAGCTTAGGAATGCAGAGAAGGAGGACTGAACTGATAACTGGAACTATAACATACTTTTGGCAGACTCAGAGGCAGAGCCAGGCACTGCAAGGCAGGATGTAAGTGAAGGGTCGAGGATACAGGTGGGGGCTGTATCGCTCCTCAGCGAGGTTTCAGGAGACAGGAGCTGAATCTGGTGTCCAGGCCCTTTTGAGGCCTAGAAACGGGGACTTTACAATAGAATAACGTGCACACTGAAAAACGTGGCAACGTAGCTTTACATAGGCCTGATATTCGTAGTACTCACGAAGACTGGAAACTGGCATACTAGAGGTGGACACAACTGTAATTGCGTCATTAATCGGACATGGGGAATACATATGCATATTTAATCATGCACACATAACATATGATGGATGACACGTAGGGACACAGAACATGGCAAAATTTACTTTTCCACACGTCAAAAAAGACTGACTCCTTTGAGTTTACGATTCGTTTATTTATAGTTCATTTGAAGTTGATAAATGTGGATTCAATTCATCGCATTCACTTCAAAATTTCATCACATTTTTCCGACATTGAAGATATCAACAAAGATGCTCCAATGCATTTCGGGCGAGGATCACCCTTTCTCAAGGAGCGCTGAGTCAGGCACGCTCCTCCGGGGGCGTGGCTCGGCAAAGCATGTTCCCTGTGGCCTCCTGGCTTCACCTCCCAGTCTCAGCACTCGTTCTCTCCCTCCGGGCGGGAACGGAAAACCATGTTGCGGTTGAACTGAATGACAAAGTGTAAAACGGAGATAACATCCATGTAAAAGGATGAGAATGACTATCCATTTTGGAAAACCGGTTCTGCCAAGGATGGATGAGGTGATTGTTGTCACTCCACAAATTGGACCAATCAGAATGAACTATGGACCCTAAAAGTTTCAATTTTAGTTAGATAGTTAGTGGAAAAGGGTACAAAAGATCTTGTTCGAAAAGGGTAAAAAGCTTGCTCTTTGGAATTATTTTGCACCACAACATGCTATAGGTTTGAACTACTTTTATGGTGCTAGAGACTTTGAAATATTTGGACTTTAATTTTTGGAGCAATGAAGATGACCGAATGCAGAGATTTTGCTTTGAGACATTGAGGAGAATGGAGAGGCAGATTGAACTTGTGCAACTCTGTTATTACTTTGTAAAAGAGCTAGTTAATATGATTTCCAATTTTCATTTCTTCAACATGTACTAAATAAATGGCTAAATTCTTACTTGTTTGAATAAACTAAGATTTCCATTTCCTGAATGAATAGATAAAGATAAATATAAAAATTTAAACTTGAGTTATGGTTTTATTTAATTAAAATGTCATGATAAAATAAAGTTTTACCATTTATGTGGATTACTATGATTAAACTGGCCTTGATCTCCATCAACTAACTTCTACTAGATGATCTATTGACCAAATAGTGGAGTGCCTTGGTGTAGAGTTTTCCAGGTAACATGTTAGCATATATAGAATAAAGTAAATGTATATAATGTACATAGTATAAATACTAGGTATCCCGCTAACCAGCAGCTCTACCTCTTTTGTCATTGATTCAGATGTAATGTGTGTGCGCATGTGTGACTCGCAGTGTTATGGGCCCCACCGATGAGTAAATATTGGTTACATCTGGGTTACGTGAATTGAATATCAAAGGTGGTTAGAGAGCCACGCTGGATCACAGACATACTGGACCTCCTGGGCCACTCCTTGGTACAATCCTGGACTTGTAACATAACAGAAGAAGGGCGGCATTGCCACCCAGAGGACTGCCCTGCTGCTTGAGGACGGCCTTTCTCTCTGGGAAGGAAGACTGGAACTGCTCCTTTCTTCCTAGGCTAGGGACTCCAAGGGTAGATGGCTGACCTGTCTGAGCTACAGGGCACAACAAGCTCAAAAGCACTACTTGCAACTGCCCAGCTGCCTAACTGTAACTGGACCTTCTACTGAAGCTGTCCGAGCCCTGCTGGCCTCTGCTAGAGTGAGTCCCTGATCCCCAAGAGGTGCCTCCCCTGGTCCTTGACCGTTGGCTGCATCAGATGTACTCCTCTTCAAGGCAAGGAAAAATCCTGATGTTTTAGGTTCTTCGTGACTGTGAATAGGTCTTATCCTTCCGAGACTCTCACCGGTGATGACTGCCAAACTCCAGTAAACCAAACACTTCACCAACAGCTATGGGCGAAAATATGAGATCTGCACTCTGTGCTACAACGACAGCCCGTGGCGGCTGCCAACGCAAGGCTCCAGCAACAACGCAAAGCTCTAGCAACAACCAACTGTGATTCCCTACCAGCTCATTGTTCTACAGTGATGACAGCCGATGCCACTCGGCCTGCTCTTAGCACTACAGCCATCTGCGATGCTTCCCCTTCTCCTTGCAGCCTCTTCCGCTGCGAATAGAACTCTTCGCGCCGGAGTTTGAGAAGGTACATTTTGTCAGCTGGACTCACTTGGTCCCTGTGTCTGGTCCACTCTCCACCGCAGTCTGAATATGTGACTTTCCCCAGTCTGGCACAACCAGGTGTTGATATCATATATTTGTTTATCAAAATGTACTGTATTTTGATCAGTAGGTTTGGGATTTTGCTTGGTTTTTCAATTTATTAGTGTTTGTGTCTTGCATAAATACTTTAGACATTTCCTCTATGCTAAACCTGACTGCTTTGTGCCAAGCTACCACATTTAGTGACGTTTGTGGTTCACCCTGACAAGGATAGTGCTTGTTGCAAGAGAGGGACGTCCACCCCCTCAATTAATAATCCCATTTCTTACAGATTCACTGTAAGGATACCTCAAAGGCTCCAGGTACATTTTAAATAGACTTCATTATCTACATCTGAAACAGGATACTGGTGGTACTTATGGTTCACCAGAAACCTTCACCTAGAGACAGCTAAAAGCAGGTGACACCAGGGAGCAGTCACTTCAGAGGGAGAGCATACTTAAAAGGCGAGGCATTGAGAGGTGTCCCTCCCAGAATTTCATGAAGGTTTTTCAATTTTGCAAAGTTTGTCAATTTCAAACAGTTTGCAATGATTTAAGAAAAGAAAAGCAGGCAATAAAATTCTTTAAATGTACATTTCTGTGTGGGGAAATATTGATAAATTCCTCTTTTAACATAATTGTGTCAAAAAACATTTTGGGCAGGAAATGCTGCCACAGGCCCAAATGTGGGCGTTGGCAAAATTCACAATTTTGACGATGCACGAAAGGTGTAGCAGCGGTCAGACAAATTGAAAAATCACACTATTTTTCAAAATACAACGTAAACAGCAAATACAACAGTCTTAGTGGCAGCCAAGCAAATTGAGGAAAAACGTTCAACTTCCCTGGGAGCTGCCTGGACAGCACAGAATCTCTGGTGATTATCCTGCAACCCACAAATGTGTCTCAGCTAGTAGTGGTCAGTGACCTCACAACTTTGCTCATCTTGTTTTATTTTGTTACCTGTTACAGCGATGCAAATCGCAAGAAAAAATGTGGAGGCTGAGAGGAGGCCCTTTCCGGAAGCAGTAATGCCCCCTCGCCCCCCCCCGCTGCCTCTAGGAGTGGGCTCTCAGCAGCTGGCCTGGAAGGGATCTGGATTACGAGGACAAAATTCAAGTAAATCTTGAAAATAATTGAAATTACGACCTACTCAGGTCTTGGGTACGTTTTGCACACAAGACACTAATTCATGGTGAGAAGATCTCTCCAAGAGACATTGGGGCAGATTTATGATAACTGGCGCATCCCCAGGGATGCGCCAGTGCGCGTGACGCAAACGTGGCGCATTCCCAACATAAATCTGCCCCATTGTTTTCTCCAACCAGCCTCTTGCCGCTATGCCATAAGATGTTTTTACATGAGGTGCGTGTTTGCGTGAAAACTTTGCGCGACATACTGCCAGACAAAGCTTCGCCATAAAAAGGGTATACACCTGCATTTTGTTTCTGTGAACACTTTATGTACCTCCTGCGCCCTGAAATGTCAGAGCAAGAGTTCAGCGGTGACGAGGAGGGTGATGGGACCAAGCTGCTGCTGGGGGGTGTCCATTGGGTGTCTGCGCTGTCACTCAAGTGACAGCACAGAAAGGAAAGTAACTGCAGCTGAATGCACTTTGTTGTGTGGGTGTTAGAGTGGAGGGCTGTGACACATACTGCTTCTTTCCAATCCGGGACATTCCACTTGTGACCGCAGGGGTGTATTTAGGCACATTTCCTACACCTGGTATTTGCCTAAATGTTGGTGAAGAAGTACAGGTACTCAGCTAACCAGCCCGCACCTGGGTGAACAGATCAGGTGCCCAGCTAACAAGCCAGCAACTTGGTGATCAGATCAGTTAGTCAGCTAACCAGCCCACACCTGGGGGAACAGATCAGGTACTCAGCTAACCAGCCCACCCCTGGGTGATCAGATCAGGTACTCAGCTAACCAGCCCGCACCTGGGTGAAAAGAACAGGTACCCAGCTAACAAGCCAGCAACTTGGTGAACAGATCAGTTAGTCAGCTAATCAGCCCACACCTGGGGGAACAGATCAGTTAGTCAGCTAACCAGCCCACACCTGGGGGAACAGATCAGGTACTCAGCTAACCAGCCCGCACCTGGGTGATCAGATCAGGTACTCAGCTATCCAGCCCGCACCTGAGTGAACAGATCAGGTAGTCAGCTAACCAGCCAGAAGCTGGGTGAACAGATCAGGTAGTCAGCTAATCAGCCAGAAGCTGGGTGAACAAACCAGGTACTCAGCCAATCAGACCACACCTGGGTGAACAGAACAGGTATTTAGCTAACCAGCCAGCAGCTGGGTGAAGAGATCAGGTACTCAGCTAACCAGCCCACGGCCGCACGTGGGTGAACAGATCAGGTACTCAGCTAACAAGCCCGCATCAGGCTGAACAGATCAGGTTATTATTTTCTGTACAGCAGGCCACCAGCACAGATGCCATAACATCTGCACCTCCTAACCAGAAGCTGGGTAAGAGGCCAATATGCTGTACTGTTTAATATGCTCTTAAACTGCACTATGAGCAAGCAGTGACGTGTTGTTTGCTACTTGCCTTTCCACGTACCACACGGGACATAAACTCTTCTGGGCATAGCACGAAGGGCCACATTTATTGATTATTCCTTGCAATGCAGCAAAGTTTCAAAACCTCCAGCATTTCCAAATATCATGTTGAGTGAAAGGCAGAGGGCATGACCGCAGCTTATCTACTGAGATATGGCGCTGCCGCAGTCCACGCCCACCCCCCCTTGGGGCACACTTTCGTACAGTTGCGTGGCATACACCCACCTTTGCACTATAGTACAAACGTGTCTGTGTGAGTCTAGCATGGGTTTTGCACAGGGAGGGCGTCCTTCCAGTGTAAAGTATTATGTATAGACGTAAATTACAATTGTCCCACCCTTTGTATGTGTGCTGTACAAAGATAGCAAAATGTAGGAAAAAAATATCTTTTCTCCAGCCTTGCACTTGACTCTAAGAGGTGCACTTCTGGGGTTACAGCCCTTTATTTAAATGTTCGCAGATGAGGCTTCGTATCAGAAGCCATGGGTGGGGGCCTGGGAGCACCCATGCCCCACCCATGGAACGCCCTCTTGGCACACAGTAGCACTCAGCGCCGTTTGCTTTATTTCTGGGCTCTCGTCCAGTGCAAAACTGGTTTTGGGCTTGAAAGTGAATCCCACGTCGCCACTCTGTGCCCGTGTGTGCTACTTTGATGACATTTCTCTGGGAAAAGTGTTGATAAATGTTGCCCGAGTTACTTTCTTTTGTGCTTGGCCGTTGGGCATACAGCACATATTTCTGCTGTCTCAGAAGAGACCTGCCTGGATTGACTCTATGGTGAACAGTCCACCCATGTCTCATGACTCAGACATCAAAGCCCCTGAGCAGAGGCTGTGGGGCGTGTGATACTGCTACAATCCTTGTGAGTGTGCATCCAGAAGGAGAACAATACTGAACAAGCAGAATATACCACAATGCAGGTCAATATGCGGCACTGTGTAATGAACATGGGTCAAAAGCAGGGGCGGTGGGTGACATTTGAAAGCAGTGGGGCGCAAAGTGATTTGCATACAGCACCGTAGCGAGCGACCGCAGCTCGCGAGCCCGAACCCCAAAAGGGGGTTGGAGGGGTTACCCCCCCAAGAAAAGTTTGAAAAAATAGAAGAAAAATCGTGCATTTTCAAGCAAATTTGAGAAAGCAGGAAGGTTAATAAAGCAATTGTGAAAGTGCAGTTATTACATTAATAGCTGGCATAACATAGGTAGCTGCTTATTCAGTATAACCACAGTATAACCAAAAAAATATAGCATCAGTTTCCTTACCTTTAACACTGGTGTTTGCTGGGTCGTAGCCGGGGTGAAAGAGCAGCAAAGGAGTTTGGGGGCCTCTTTTTGTTTGCTGAAAAATGGCTCCAAAATGCGGTAATGTTTCAGGTTGTCAGGTGCTGAAAATGAAAAGATAACAATTTATTTTTGAAACAGTAGGCCAGTAGGGTAATCAAACAAAGACTGTGGGGAAAAAACATAACGCTCCAATTTTTTCCTTGCAGTTTGCATCCAGCTCTTAGATGACAGTTAATAGCTCGCTGTTGTATGTTAGGATTTTTACTTAGAAACTGCAAGTAACAAAAGGATCTCTCTGACAAAAGCAGTCACTCACCGACCTATTTACATCATTTGCTCCAACCGGGGGTCAAAATAAATTCTCCCTGAGGATGTTTGGCAGCCAGAAAGCTGTGCTCATTTCATTTTTGAAATTCACTAGATACATAGAGTATGTGGCCGGCTGATTAAATTATGCTGCAAGAAGAGGCAAATTATGCTGTGTGATGCAGCATAGTTTGTGATAGTATCTGTTACATTTTGTTTGCTCATTGGGTTCACCTCATTAGCACTACCTTAACATCCACATGTCACAATAAAGAACAACAAGCATTGCCATAGCCAATAGGTCTTGCTCTTTGGGACCTTTTAAGAATTCAGCCAGAGCTATCGCCTTTGCCAATGTTTTTAAGCTATGTTGTAGAGAATTTTACATTTAAAGGACAACTAATGTGGGGATATACGAGATGAACGGCTGCATGTCTTAGTTATAGGTGTCTATTTATTTATGCTTTACACATATTTGAAAGGGAGCGTGCCTTATGTTTCTTAGGGTTTAATGGTTTATGTAGCTTGGAAAGGGAGTGTGTCAGCATATTGTTTTGTTTTGTTAAAATTGTTTTTTGGTTGGCGAAAAGAGACACGCTGCCAGCATGCAAGGTGATTTTAAAGCCTCACAGCTGGTTTACTTTTTGGAAGCGAGCGGATGCGAAAAGGAGGGAGGGGTGGCGGGATTGGAATGAATAGTTTTGAGCAGGCCCATTTGGCATTAGTAGTTAATTTTGTCCCCCAGAACTTGTCGTAATGCTAAAAAAAAAGGCGAACAGGTTTACAGAAGAACACATCTAAAACGAGCAAGGCCTGAAAATTTATTTAAAGGGTACAAACTTGTCAGCAGGTTCGATGTCTTATCGTGAGAACAGAATCACCCCACTTGTGAAGTCGCCCAAAGGTCCCCTGAAAGAAAACCTCTCTTCAGCACCCTGCAACAAATGGAAGGGAGACCAGACCATCTTCCACCATGAAGCACCGCTGTGAAACATGACATGTACGCCTCACTGATTCGTGAGCCAGCTGCCTTCTCCATCTTTACTGCTCAACCCAGAAAGGGTTCAAACCTGTTAACCACCCACACGGAAATAAATACAT
Organism: Lissotriton helveticus; assembly: GCF_964261635.1. NCBI lineage: Eukaryota > Metazoa > Chordata > Amphibia > Caudata > Salamandridae > Lissotriton > Lissotriton helveticus. The sequence goes on along the minus strand of NC_136069.1, from coordinate 1,708,097,990 downwards.
GCTAATGGCACCCGCAGACTGCACTGCGCAGCCCCAAACATCTCTCAGTCTCAACTCGTCTAATGCATATTCAGTGTATAAAATGTATGGCGGCCATCCTAAAGAGCTTTATAAATGTCAAGATGATATCCAGATTCCAGAGGAGATTTATCAACAGCGAAGCATGGGATAAGTAAAGCCCCACTAATTAACTTTGCAAAGGTATTTTAAATCATATGCCCACAGATTACCATAACTGGCCACTCTGCCCTCTAACCATACTCAGGGTAATAACAGGCAGGCAAGTCACTATAATATCCGGCAACCTCTGTTTTAGCTGGGCCACCCCACACCTCACTTCGGGACGTTATAAAGCCCCACGCTCAGCCTGCTACCTCCTGGAACGTCCATCCCCTCGCTTCCCTATACCAGCCCAGGTGCACCCGCTCATTCTCGCACCTGTAGCGCCCAGAAGCCTCTCGATTTCTTGAACCGTTTCATGCCACTTGATCACCCTCCAGAGCTACAGGGCCACCCCCACTGCAAAGATGCAGTGTCTCATGCACCACAGCAGCGCGCTATCGCCTCCTCTCTGTAAGGCGCAAGGGGGGCCCCTGGGGCGAGGCACACGCCCCCTGGGGCTTCTTTTGACCCTTCCATGCGCCGCCTCCATCAACGGGAAACATGTTGTTTTCCCTGTAAGAACTGCTCTGGCATGAAGTCCTGTGCCCTTACCCCAGACAACAGAGCAAGAATGACACTCAAGAGCGAAAAAGGTTTCCATGTGCATCGACTGTCAGCATGTCCACATGCGCGGAGAAAAGAGTCCCTCGGCCCGAGTCTCCCAAGGGAAGCACTGTGCGCTCACGAGGTCCTCGGGGCCATCTTACAGCATGTCACCATGGACACTGTGAGCTGTGCTGCCCTTCTGAGGGACAGACTCCAAGCAGGGCGGTGAGGTCTTAAAGCTGCTTGCTTCCATTCACTGATGCAGCCATTGGACCAGCCGGCAGTGACAGTCAGGAGAAAACACAATCTCACCAAAATAGCTCTCCACCCTCCTCCAGCACTGCTCCCTGAGCACCCTCTCTGCTTCAAACCTACACCCTGAGAGCAGCGTTTAACCTACTCTTGTCCCCAGGAGCACAGAAAAAGAGGTGTTTGTGCTGCGGTGCAGAGCTGGCAGCAGGAGGCACTGAGGGGACGTGAGGCCTGGGACAGAGCTCCTACAGAGGGAACATACCTGGGGTGTATCGCAATAGCATGTATTTAGCGCATATTACCATGCCTTAGAAAGCATTGGAGCGCTTTATCCGGGCAGCACACTCTCGGTAACAAAGGGTCACTGTATATTTTTTAGGGGTTATAGTTGGTTTTTGGGATTAATCTCGTGCTCTCAAGGAAGCCATTCCATGTATTTGCTCCAGCTTTTATGTGGTAGATAAATTCTTAGGAGTTAGGTGAGGTCTTTGGTGGGGGGGGGGTGAATTCACATGAATGATTAGTGGTATTCATAGATGAGCTACGAGGGATTAGATATTGTTAGGTTGCAGGGGGATCACTTTTAAAGGCTGCATTGCCACTTGGTGATGACGCGTGGGATCTGTTTCAAAACACATTAACAGGCGTTAAGGCGAACATGACGCCTCCACCTGCAACGCCTCACGCTCCTCTAGGCTCTAACTTGCACCAGTCCAGTCCCACCCGCTCACCAACAGACCAGCAGTGCCTGGAAGATACTCCTACCGGCGCCAGCAGCGCCCAGAAGCCCTCGCTTCGCTTACCTTCCCAGTCCACCACTCAGTCCCACTTGCTCAGAGTCCACCCCCAAAGCCTCGAGCTCACCTTACCGTTACCCGTACCAGTCCCGTCCCGTTCCTCCCCCGCTCACCCACCAACACCTGCCTGCAGTAGTCACTGGAGGACGCTCCCCTGCATCCGCACCCCACCGCCCACCCACAGTCACTCGCTGATGATGAAGTCTAAGCGTGTGGCCAGCAAGCCAGGGCCTGCCAGTGCCTGAGTGAGGCCTAGGCTAAGCCTAGGCCTCACTCAGGCAGGCCCTGGGCCCTGGCTACACGCCACAGACAGTCAAGACAAGAATGTTCAATGCGGCTTCCCCGCTGCTTCTTCACTCGGACTCTGCTTGCTGTCCTGCCCTGGCCTCACATCATGTCATCATAATCATATATATGTGCCTGCCCTGCCCCCAAGCGCGACCTGCACCTACTTTTATAGTATTCGAAACCGATCGATTCTTCAGTCGATGAGTCGATTGACGATTCTCTCTCTCTCAGTCACTAGACTCTAATGAATCTCTGAGACTGTGATGACAGTGAGACTACTAACTCGAGTGACGGTCAACAACGAACTCAGTTAGAGTCAAGTCAAGTGACGGTCTACTGCCTGGCCTGTGCGCACGAGACAGAGAGGGAGCCCCCGCCCCCTACAGAAACTTAAGTACACAGCAAGCAACTAGGAAACGTCACGGCGCACACGTCCCCGAATCATGGCCAATCACTGAATGGCTTCACATGCTGAAGTCACAGTGATTGGCCCATGATTGATAAAGTGCTGAGCCTGAGCCCAGTGTGCCACCCACCCACGCGCGGCATCCAATTATGGATTGCCTGTCCTTCGGCACGGTGGACCAGCCAATCCTGGTGCTGCATAAGCGCCAGGATTGGCTAGGGGGGCACACAGACTACTCGCCCTGGCGCCATTCAAACGACTGGGCCCGGCTAAAGCAGCACCCCCAGGCCCCTTCGGTCACTCTCTTCCTCTATAATGGGAACAACACGCTAACGCGCATGCTCGGGCTAGTTTCAGCCCGAAATTCCTCATGCGCAGAATCGACTCGCAGTCGATGCAGACTCTGTCTCTGACTGTCACTCAGCCACCAGCCAGCCAGCCCCACCCCCTGCACACTCCCTATTCCATCGGGTGTGTCCCGGGCCGGAACCCGGATTGAAGCGCTGCGCTTATATTGAAGCGCTGCGCTTTATTTTATTTCTCTCTTGTTGTCAGTGTCACGCAGGTGCGTCCACCGGGCTTAGGGGGCTACGCCCCTATGCCCAAATGGACGCACCGTGCCTGGTCAAAAGACGAATATGTGGCAGGAAATATTCCATGTTTGTGCTGTGGGAGAATATTCTCCAGCTGCTGCCACAGCTGTGCGGATTCACGAGTCATGCTGAGTTCACCAACCCTTGGAAGATGCCACATTGACCTACTCTTAGCTTCCAGCATCCTTGTAAGGTGGGGGAAGTGTTGTGCTTCCGTCAGCAGAGCCCCAGCTGGGCTAGGGGCTGCCTCTCCAGCATCCCTCTGTCAGGCGTGTCCATGTGCATGGAAGCCCATGCATGACACATCCTGCTGTCAGGTGTGTCCATGTGGATGGAAGCCCATGCATGAAGCATCCCTCTGTCAGGCGTGTCCTTGTGCATGGAAGCCCATGCAGGAAGCATCCCTCTGTCAGGCGTGTCCATATGCATGGCGGTCCATGCATGAAGCATCCCTCTGAAAGGCGTGTCCATATGCATGGCGGTTCATGCATGAAGCATCCCTCTGTCAGGCGTGTCCATATGCATGGCGGTCCATGCATGAAGCATCCCTCTGTCAGGCGTGTCCATGTGCATGGAAGCCCATGCATGAAGCATCCCTCTGAAAGGCATGTCCACTTGCATAGTGGTCCATGCATGAAGCATCCCTCTGTCAGGCGTGTCCATATGCATGGCGGTTCATGCATGAAGCATCCCTCTGTCAGGCGTGTCCATATGCATGGCGGTCCATGCATGAAGTACCCCTCTGTCAGGCGTGTCCATATGCATGGAAGCCCATGCATGAAGCATCCCTCTGTCAGGCGTGTTCTTGTGCATGGAAGCCCATGCAGGAAGCATCCCTCTGTCAGGCGTGTCCATATGCATGGCGGTCCATGCATGAAGCATCCCTCTGTCAGGCGTGTCCATATGCATGGCGGTCCATGCATGAAGCATCCCTCTGTCAGGCGTGTCCATGTGCATGGAAGCCCATGCATGAAGCATCCCTCTGAAAGGCATGTCCAATTGCATGGTGGTCCATGCATGAAGCATCCCTCTGTCAGGCGTGTCCATATGCATGACGGTCCATGCATGAAGCATCCCTCTGTCAGGCGTGTCCATGTACATGGAAGCCCATGCATAAAGCATCCCTCTGAAAGGCATGTCCACTTGCATGGTGGTCCATGCATCAAGCATCCCTCTGTCAGGTGTGTCCATGTGCATGGCAGCCCATGCATGACACATCCTGCTGTCAGGCGTGCCCATGTGTCTGGCAGCACATGCTTGATGCATCTCTCAGTCAGGAGTCTCCATTTGCATGGCAGCCCATGCATGACACATCCTGCTGTCAGTTGTGTCCATGTGGATGGAAGCCCATGCATGAAGCATCCCTCTGTCAGGCGTGTCCATGTGCCTGGCAGCCCATGCATTAAGCATCCCTCTGAAAGGCATGTCCATATGCATGGTGGTCCATGCATGAATCATCCCTCAGTCAGGAGTCTCCATTTGCATGGCAGCCCATGCATGACACATCCTGCTGTCAGGTGTGTCCATGTGGATGGAAGCCCATGCATGAAGCATCCCTCTGTCAGGCGTGTCCATTTGCATGGCAGCCCATGCATGAAGCATCCCTCTGTCAGGCGTGTCCATGTGCATGGAAGCCCATGCATGAAGCATCCCTCTGTCAGGCGTGTCCATATGCATGGAAGCCCATGCATGAATCATCCCTCTGTCAGGCGTGTCCATGTGCATGGAAGCCCATGCATGAAGCATCCCTCTGTCAGGCGTGTCCATATGCATGGAAGCCCATGCATGAATAATCCCTCTGTCAGGCGTGTCCATGTGCATGGAAGCCCATGCATGAAGCATCCCTCTGTCAGGCGTGTCCATATGCATGGAAGCCCATGCATGAATCATCCCTCTGTCAGGCGTGTCCATGTGCATGGAAGCCCATGCATGAAGCATCCCTCTGAAAGGCGTGTCCATATGCATGGCGGTTCATGCATGAAGCATCCCTCTGTCAGGCGTGTCCATATGCATGGCGGTCCATGCATGAAGCATCCCTCTGTCAGGCGTGTCCATGTGCATGGAAGCCCATGCATGAAGCATCCCTCTGAAAGGCATGTCCACTTGCATAGTGGTCCATGCATGAAGCATCCCTCTGTCAGGCGTGTCCATATGCATGGCGGTTCATGCATGAAGCATCCCTCTGTCAGGCGTGTCCATATGCATGGCGGTCCATGCATGAAGCATCCCTCTGTCAGGCGTGTCCATATGCATGGAAGCCCATGCATGAAGCATCCCTCTGTCAGGCGTGTCCTTGTGCATGGAAGCCCATGCAGGAAGCATGCCTCTGAAAGGCGTGTCCATATGCATGGCGGTTCATGCATGAAGCATCCCTCTGTCAGGCGTGTCCATATGCATGGCGGTCCATGCATGAAGCATCCCTCTGTCAGGCGTGTCCATGTGCATGGAAGCCCATGCATGAAGCATCCCTCTGAAAGGCATGTCCAATTGCATGGTGGTCCATGCATGAAGCATCCCTCTGTCAGGCGTGTCCATATGCATGGCGGTCCATGCATGAAGCATCCCTCTGTCAGGCGTGTCCATGTGCATGGAAGCCCATGCATAAAGCATCCCTCTGAAAGGCATGTCCACTTGCATGGTGGTCCATGCATGAAGCATCCCTCTGTCAGGTGTGTCCATGTGCATGGCAGCCCATGCATGACACATCCTGCTGTCAGGCGTGCCCATGTGTCTGGCAGCACATGCTTCATGCATCTCTCAGTCAGGAGTCTCCATTTGCATGGCAGCCCATGCATGACACATCCTGCTGTCAGGTGTGTCCATGTGGATGGAAGCCCATGCATGAAGCATCCCTCTGTCAGGCGTGTCCATGTGCCTGGCAGCCCATGCATTAAGCATCCCTCTGAAAGGCATGTCCATATGCATGGTGGTCCATGCATGAATCATCCCTCTGTCAGACGTGTCCATATGCATGGCGGTTCATGCATGAAGCATCCCTCTGTCAGGCGTGTCCATATGCATTGCGGTCCATGCATGAAGCATCCTTCTGTCAGGTGTGCCCATGTGCATGGAAGCCCATGCATGACACATACTGCTGTCAGGCGTGCCCATGTGTCTGGCAGCACATGCTTGATGCATCTCTCAGTCAGGAGTCTCCATTTGCATGGCAGCCCATGCATGAAGCATCCCTCTGTCAGGCGTGTCCATGTGCATGGAAGCCCATGCATGAAGCATCCCTCTGTCAGGCGTGTCCATATGCATGGAAGCCCATGCATGAATCATCCCTCTGTCAGGCGTGTCCATGTGCATGGAAGCCCATGCATGAAGCATCCCTCTGTCAGGCGTGTCCATATGCATGGAAGCCCATGCATGAATAATCCCTCTGTCAGGCGTGTCCATGTGCATGGAAGCCCATGCATGAAGCATCCCTCTGTCAGGCGTGTCCATATGCATGGAAGCCCATGCATGAATCATCCCTCTGTCAGGCGTGTCCATGTGCATGGAAGCCCATGCATGAAGCATCCCTCTGAAAGGCGTGTCCATATGCATGGCGGTTCATGCATGAAGCATCCCTCTGTCAGGCGTGTCCATATGCATGGCGGTCCATGCATGAAGCATCCCTCTGTCAGGCGTGTCCATGTGCATGGAAGCCCATGCATGAAGCATCCCTCTGAAAGGCATGTCCACTTGCATAGTGGTCCATGCATGAAGCATCCCTCTGTCAGGCGTGTCCATATGCATGGCGGTTCATGCATGAAGCATCCCTCTGTCAGGCGTGTCCATATGCATGGCGGTCCATGCATGAAGTACCCCTCTGTCAGGCGTGTCCATATGCATGGAAGCCCATGCATGAAGCATCCCTCTGTCAGGCGTGTCCTTGTGCATGGAAGCCCATGCAGGAAGCATCCCTCTGTCAGGCGTGTCCATATGCATGGCGGTCCATGCATGAAGCATCCCTCTGTCAGGCGTGTCCATATGCATGGCGGTCCATGCATGAAGCATCCCTCTGTCAGGCGTGTCCATGTGCATGGAAGCCCATGCATGAAGCATCCCTCTGAAAGGCATGTCCAATTGCATGGTGGTCCATGCATGAAGCATCCCTCTGTCAGGCGTGTCCATATGCATGACGGTCCATGCATGAAGCATCCCTCTGTCAGGCGTGTCCATGTGCATGGAAGCCCATGCATAAAGCATCCCTCTGAAAGGCATGTCCACTTGCATGGTGGTCCATGCATGAAGCATCCCTCTGTCAGGTGTGTCCATGTGCATGGCAGCCCATGCATGACACATCCTGCTGTCAGGCGTGCCCATGTGTCTGGCAGCACATGCTTGATGCATCTCTCAGTCAGGAGTCTCCATTTGCATGGCAGCCCATGCATGACACATCCTGCTGTCAGGTGTGTCCATGTGGATGGAAGCCCATGCATGAAGCATCCCTCTGTCAGGCGTGTCCATGTGCCTGGCAGCCCATGCATTAAGCATCCCTCTGAAAGGCATGTCCATATGCATGGTGGTCCATGCATGAATCATCCCTCTGTCAGGCGTGTCCATATGCATGGCGGTTCATGCATGAAGCATCCCTCTGTCAGGCGTGTCCATATGCATTGCGGTCCATGCATGAAGCATCCCTCTGTCAGGCGTGTCCATGTGCCAGGCAGCCCATGCATGAAGCATCCCTCTGAAAGGCATGTCCACTTGCATGGAAGCCCATGCATGAAGCATCCCTCTGAAAGGCATGTCCATATGCATGGTGGTCCATGCATGAATCATCCCTCTGTCAGGCGTGTCCTTGTGCATGGAAGCCCATGCATGAAGCATCCCTCTGTCAGGCGTGTCCATATGCATGGCGGTCCATGCATGAAGCATCCCTCTGTCAGGCGTGTCCATGTGCATGGAAGCCCATGCATGAAGCATCCCTCTGTCAGGCGTGTCCATGTGCATGGAAGCCCATGCATGAAGCATTCCTCTGTCAGGCGTGTCCATGTGCATGGAAGCCCATGCATGAAGCATCCCTCTGTCAGGCGTGTCCATATGCATGGAAGCCCATGCATGAATCATCCCTCTGTCAGGCGTGTCCATGTGCATGGAAGCCCATGCATGAAGCATCCCTCTGAAAGGCGTGTCCATATGCATGGCGGTTCATGCATGAAGCATCCCTCTGTCAGGCGTGTCCATATGCATGGCGGTCCATGCATGAAGCATCCCTCTGTCAGGCGTGTCCATGTGCATGGAACCCCATGCATGAAGCATCCCTCTGAAAGGCATGTCCACTTGCATAGTGGTCCATGCATGAAGCATCCCTCTGTCAGGCGTGTCCATATGCATGGAAGCCCATGCATGAAGCATCCCTCTGTCAGGCGTGTCCTTGTGCATGGAAGCCCATGCATGATGCATCCCTCTGAAAGGCGTGTCCATATGCATGGCGGTTCATGCATGAAGCATCCCTCTGTCAGGCGTGTCCATATGCATGGCGGTCCATGCATGAAGCATCCCTCTGTCAGGCGTGTCCATGTGCATGGAAGCCCATGCATGAAGCATCCCTCTGAAAGGCATGTCCAATTGCATGGTGGTCCATGCATGTGCATCCCTCTGTCAGGCGTGTCCATATGCATGGCGGTCCATGCATGAAGCATCCCTCTGTCAGGCGTGTCCATGTGCATGGAAGCCCATGCATTAAGCATCCCTCTGAAAGGCATGTCCACTTGCATGGTGGTCCATGCATGAAGCATCCCTCTGTCAGGTGTGTCCATGTGCATGGCAGCCCATGCATGACACATCCTGCTGTCAGGCATGCCCATGTGTCTGGCAGCACATGCTTGATGCATCTCTCAGTCAGGAGTCTCCATTTGCATGGCAGCCCATGCATGACACATCCTGCTGTCAGGTGTGTCCATGTGGATGGAAGCCCATGCATGAAGCATCCCTCTGTCAGGCGTGTCCATGTGCCTGGCAGCCCATGCATTAAGCATCCCTCTGAAAGGCATGTCCATATGCATGGTGGTCCATGCATGAATCATCCCTCTGTCAGGCGTGTCCATATGCATGGCGGTTCATGCATGAAGCATCCCTCTGTCAGGCGTGTCCATATGCATGGCGGTCCATGCATGAAGCATCCCTCTGTCAGGCGTGTCCATGTGCCTGGCAGCCCATGCATGAAGCATCCCTCTGAAAGGCATGTCCACTTGCATTGAAGCCCATGCATGAAGCATCCCTCTGAAAGGCATGTCCATATGCAAATCATCCCTCTGAAAGGCATGTCCACTTGCATTGAAGCCCATGCATGAAGCATCCCTCTGAAAGGCGTGTCCATATGCATGGCGGTTCATGCATGAAGTATCCCTCTGTCAGGCGTGTCCATATGCATGGCGGTCCATGCATGAAGCATCCCTCTGTCAGGCGTGTCCATGTGCATGGAAGCCCATGCATGAAGCATCCCTCTGTCAGGCGTGTCCATGTGCATGGAAGCCCATGCATGAAGCATTCCTCTGTCAGGCGTGTCCATGTGCATGGAAGCCCATGCATGAAGCATCCCTCTGTCAGGCGTGTCCATATGCATGGAAGCCCATGATTGAATCATCCCTCTGTTAGGCGTGTCCATGTGCATGGAAGCCCATGCATGAAGCATCCCTCTGAAAGGCGTGTCCATATGCATGGCGGTTCATGCATGAAGCATCCCTCTGTCAGGCGTGTCCATATGCATGGCGGTCCATGCATGAAGCATCCCTCTGTCAGGCGTGTCCATGTGCATGGAAGCCCATGCATGAAGCATCCCTCTGAAAGGCATGTCCACTTGCATAGTGGTCCATGCATGAAGCATCCCTCTGTCAGGCGTGTCCATATGCATGGCGGTTCATGCATGAAGCATCCCTCTGTCAGGCGTGTCCATATGCATGGCGGTCCATGCATGAAGCATCCCTCTGTCAGGCGTGTCCATATACATGGAAGCCCATGCATGACGCATCCCTCTGTCAGGCGTGTCCTTGTGCATGGAAGCCCATGCATGATGCATCCCTCTGAAAGGCGTGTCCATATGCATGGCGGTTCATGCATGAAGCATCCCTCTGTCAGGCATGTCCATATGCATGGCGGTCCATGCATGAAGCATCCCTCTGTCAGGCGTGTCCATGTGCATGGAAGCCCATGCATGAAGCATCCCTCTAAAAGGCATGTCCAATTGCATGGTGGTCCATGCATGAAGCATCCCTCTGTCAGGCGTGTCCATATGCATGGCGGTCCATGCATGAAGCATCCCTCTGTCAGGCGTGTCCATGTGCATGGAAGCCCATGCATGAAGCATTCCTCTGAAAGGCATGTCCACTTGCATGGTGGTCCATGCATGAAGCATCCCTCTGTCAGGTGTGTCCATGTGCATGGCAGCCCATGCATGACACATCCTGCTGTCAGGCGTGCCCATGTGTCTGGCAGCACATGCTTGATGCATCTCTCAGTCAGGAGTCTCCATTTGCATGGCAGCCCATGCATGACACATCATGCTGTCAGGTGTGTCCATGTGGATGGAAGCCCATGCATGAAGCATCCCTCTGTCAGGCGTGTCCATGTGCCTGGCAGTCCATGCATTAAGCATCCCTCTGAAAGGCATGTCCATATGCATGGTGGTCCATGCATGAATCATCCCTCTGTCAGGCATGTCCATATGCATGGCGGTTCATGCATGAAGCATCCCTCTGTCAGGCGTGTCCATATGCATGGCGGTCCATGCATGAAGCATCCCTCTGTCAGGCGTGTCCATGTGCCTGGCAGCCCATGCATGAAGCATCCCTCTGAAAGGCATGTCCACTTGCATGGAAGCCCATGCATGAAGCATCCCTCTGAAAGGCATGTCCATATGCATGGTGGTCCATGCATGAATCATCCCTCTGTCAGGCGTGTCCTTGTGCATGGAAGCCCATGCATGAAGCATCCCTCTGAAAGGCGTGTCCATATGCATGGCGGTTCATGCATGAAGCATCCCTCTGTCAGGCGTGTCCATATGCATGGCGGTCCATGCATGAAGCATCCCTCTGTCAGGCGTGTCCATGTGCATGGAAGCCCATGCATGAAGCATCCCTCTGAAAGGCATGTCCACTTGCATAGTGGTCCATGCATGAAGCATCCCTCTGTCAGGCGTGTCCATATGCATGGCGGTTCATGCATGAAGCATCCCTCTGTCAGGCGTGTCCATATGCATGGCGGTCCATGCATGAAGCATCCCTCTGTCAGGCGTGTCCATATGCATGGAAGCCCATGCATGAAGCATCCCCCTGTCAGGCCTGTCCTTGTGCATGGAAGCCCATGCATGAAGCATCCCTCTGAAAGGCATGTCCACTTGCATGGAAGCCCATGCATGAAGCATCCCTCTGAAAGGCATGTCCATATGCATGGTGGTCCATGCATGAATCATCCCTCTGTCAGGCGTGTCCTTGTGCATGGAAGCCCATGCATGAAGCATCCCTCTGAAAGGCGTGTCCATATGCATGGCGGTTCATGCATGAAGCATCCCTCTGTCAGGCGTGTCCATATGCATTGCGGTCCATGCATGAAGCATCCCTCTGTCAGGCGTGTCCATGTGCATGGAAGCCCATGCATGAAGCATCCCTCTGAAAGGCATGTCCACTTGCATAGTGGTCCATGCATGAAGCATCCCTCTGCAAAAACAACAATGATGGACAGAATGTGGATCAATGTCACACATTCACCCCAGTCAAAAGATCTGGGCCCAAATCCATCGTTTTTCCACTCCACACCACCCTGGGTTAGACAATGGCGATATGCAAATCAGCGCTGACCCTGTTGCCCCATGGGAACAGTCCAGTCCGAACTACAAAAGCAATGTCCTTCCCAGAACGGAAGCATCCCTCTGTCAGGCGTGTCCATATGCAAGGCGGTTCATGCATGAAGCATCCCTCTGTCAGGCGTGTCCATATGCATGGCGGTCCATGCATGAAGCATCCCTCTGTCAGGCGTGTCCATATGCATGGAAGCCCATGCATGAAGCATCCCTCTGTCAGGCGTGTCCTTGTGCATGGAAGCCCATGCATGAAGCATCCCTCTGAAAGGCGTGTCCATATGCATGGCGGTTCATGCATGAAGCATCCCTCTGTCAGGCGTGTCCATATGCATGGCGGTCCATGCATGAAGCATCCCTCTGTCAGGCGTGTCCATGTGCATGGAAGCCCATGCATGAATCATCCCTCTGAAAGGCATGTCCAATTGCATGGTGGTCCATGCATGAAGCATCCCTCTGTCAGGCGTGTCCATATGCATGGCGGTCCATGCATGAAGCATCCCTCTGTCAGGCGTGTCCATGTGCATGGAAGCCCATGCATGAAGCATCCCTCTGAAAGGCATGTCCAATTGCATGGTGGTCCATGCATGAAGCATCCCTCTGTCAGGCGTGTCCATGTGCATGGAAGCCCATGCATGAAGCATCCCTCTGAAAGGCATGTCCACTTGCATGGTGGTCCATGCATGAAGCATCCCTCTGTCATGTGTGTCCATGTGCATGGCAGCCCATGCATGACACATCCTGCTGTCAGGCGTGCCCATGTGTCTGGCAGCACATGCTTGATGCATCTCTCAGTCAGGAGTCTCCATTTGCATGGCAGCCCATGCATGACACATCCTGCTGTCAGGTGTGTCCATGTGGATGGAAGCCCATGCATGAAGCATCCCTCTGTCAGGCGTGTCCATGTGCCTGGCAGCCCATGCATTAAGCATCCCTCTGAAAGGCATGTCCATATGCATGGTGGTCCATGCATGAATCATCCCTCTGTCAGGCGTGTCCATATGCATGGCGGTTCATGCATGAAGCATCCCTCTGTCAGGCGTGTCCATATGCATGGCGGTCCATGCATGAAGCATCCCTCTGTCAGGCGTGTCCATGTGCCTGGCAGCCCATGCATGAAGCATCCCTCTGAAAGGCATGTCCACTTGCATGGAAGCCCATGCATGAAGCATCCCTCTGAAAGGCATGTCCATATGCATGGTGGTCCATGCATGAATCATCCCTCTGTCAGGCATGTCCTTGTGCATGGAAGCCCATGCATGAAGCATCCCTCTGAAAGGCATGTCCATGTGCATGGCGGTTCATGCATGAAGCATCCCTCTGTCAGGCGTGTCCATATGCATGGCGGTCCATGCATGAAGCATCCCTCTGTCAGGCGTGTCCATGTGCATGGAAGCCCATGCATGAAGCATCCCTCTGAAAGGCATGTCCACTTGCATGGTGGTCCATGCATGAAGCATCCCTCTGTCAGGCGTGTCCTTATGCATGGCGGTCCATGCATGAAGCATCCCTCTGTCAGGCGTGTCCATGTGCATGGAAGCCCATGCATGAAGCATCACTCTGAAAGGCATGTCCACTTGCATGGTGGTCCATGCAAGAAGCATCCCTCTGTCAGGTGTGTCCATGTGCATGGCAGCCCATGCATGACACATCCTGCTGTCAGGCGTGCCCATGTGTCTGGCAGCACATGCTTGATGCATCTCTCAGTCAGGAGTCTCCATTTGCATGGCAGCCCATGCATGACACATCATCCTGCTATCAGGTGTGTCCATGTGGATGGAAGCCCATGCATGAAGCATCCCTCTGTCAGGCGTGTCCATGTGCCTGGCAGCCCATGCATTAAGCATCCCTCTGAAAGGCATGTCCATATGCATGGTGGTCCATGCATGAATCATCCCTCTGTCAGGCGTGTCCATATGCATGGCGGTTCATGCATGAAGCATCCCTCTGTCAGGCGTGTCCATATGCATGGCGGTCCATGCATGAAGCATCCCTCTGTCAGGTGTGTCCATGTGCCTGGCAGCCCATGCATGAAGCATCCCTCTGAAAGGCATGTCCACTTGCATGGAAGCCCATGCATGAAGCATCCCTCTGAAAGGCATGTCCATATGCATGGTGGTCCATGCATGAATCATCCCTCTGTCAGGCGTGTCCTTGTGCATGGAAGCCCATGCATGAAGCATCCCTCTGAAAGGCGTGTCCATATGCATGGCGGTTCATGCATGAAGCATCCCTCTGTCAGGCGTGTCCATATGCATGGCGGTCCATGCATGAAGCATCCCTCTGTCAGGCGTGTCCATATGCATGGCGGTCCATGCATGAAGCATCCCTCTGTCAGGCGTGTCCATATGCATGGAAGCCCATGCATGAAGCATCCCTCTGTCAGGCTTGTCCTTGTGCATGGAAGCCCATGCATGAAGCATCCCTCTGAAAGGCGTGTCCATATGCATGGCGGTTCATGCATGAAGCATCCCTCTGTCAGGCGTGTCCATATGCATGGCGGTCCATGCATGAAGCATCCCTCTGTCAGGCGTGTCCATGTGCATGGAAGCCCATGCATGAATCATCCCTCTGAAAGGCATGTCCAATTGCATGGTGGTCCATGCATGAAGCATCCCTCTGTCAGGCGTGTCCATATGCATGGCGGTCCATGCATGAAGCATCCCTCTGTCAGGCGTGTCCATGTGCATGGAAGCCCATGCATGAAGCATCCCTCTGAAAGGCATGTCCAATTGCATGGTGGTCCATGCATGAAGCATCCCTCTGTCAGGCGTGTCCATGTGCATGGAAGCCCATGCATGAAGCATCCCTCTGAAAGGCATGTCCACTTGCATGGTGGTCCATGCATGAAGCATCCCTCTGTCATGTGTGTCCATGTGCATGGCAGCCCATGCATGACACATCCTGCTGTCAGGCGTGCCCATGTGTCTGGCAGTACATGCTTGATGCATCTCTCAGTCAGGAGTCTCCATTTGCATGGCAGCCCATGCATGACACATCCTGCTGTCAGGTGTGTCCATGTGGATGGAAGCCCATGCATGAAGCATCCCTCTGTCAGGCGTGTCCATGTGCCTGGCAGCCCATGCATTAAGCATCCCTCTGAAAGGCATGTCCATATGCATGGTGGTCCATGCATGAATCATCCCTCTGTCAGGCGTGTCCATATGCATGGCGGTTCATGCATGAAGCATCCCTCTGTCAGGCGTGTCCATATGCATGGCGGTCCATGCATGAAGCATCCCTCTGTCAGGCGTGTCCATGTGCCTGGCAGCCCATGCATGAAGCATCCCTCTGAAAGGCATGTCCACTTGCATGGAAGCCCATGCATGAAGCATCCCTCTGAAAGGCATGTCCATATGCATGGTGGTCCATGCATGAATCATCCCTCTGTCAGGCATGTCCTTGTGCATGGAAGCCCATGCATGAAGCATCCCTCTGAAAGGCATGTCCATGTGCATGGCGGTTCATGCATGAAGCATCCCTCTGTCAGGCGTGTCCATATGCATGGCGGTCCATGCATGAAGCATCCCTCTGTCAGGCGTGTCCATGTGCATGGAAGCCCATGCATGAAGCATCCCTCTGAAAGGCATGTCCACTTGCATGGTGGTCCATGCATGAAGCATCCCTCTGTCAGGCGTGTCCTTATGCATGGCGGTCCATGCATGAAGCATCCCTCTGTCAGGCGTGTCCATGTGCATGGAAGCCCATGCATGAAGCATCACTCTGAAAGGCATGTCCACTTGCATGGTGGTCCATGCAAGAAGCATCCCTCTGTCAGGTGTGTCCATGTGCATGGCAGCCCATGCATGACACATCCTGCTGTCAGGCGTGCCCATGTGTCTGGCAGCACATGCTTGATGCATCTCTCAGTCAGGAGTCTCCATTTGCATGGCAGCCCATGCATGACACATCATCCTGCTATCAGGTGTGTCCATGTGGATGGAAGCCCATGCATGAAGCATCCCTCTGTCAGGCGTGTCCATGTGCCTGGCAGCCCATGCATTAAGCATCCCTCTGAAAGGCATGTCCATATGCATGGTGGTCCATGCATGAATCATCCCTCTGTCAGGCGTGTCCATATGCATGGCGGTTCATGCATGAAGCATCCCTCTGTCAGGCGTGTCCATATGCATGGCGGTCCATGCATGAAGCATCCCTCTGTCAGGTGTGTCCATGTGCCTGGCAGCCCATGCATGAAGCATCCCTCTGAAAGGCATGTCCACTTGCATGGAAGCCCATGCATGAAGCATCCCTCTGAAAGGCATGTCCATATGCATGGTGGTCCATGCATGAATCATCCCTCTGTCAGGCGTGTCCTTGTGCATGGAAGCCCATGCATGAAGCATCCCTCTGAAAGGCGTGTCCATATGCATGGCGGTTCATGCATGAAGCATCCCTCTGTCAGGCGTGTCCATATGCATGCCGGTCCATGCATGAAGCATCCCTCTGTCAGGCGTGTCCATGTGCATGGAAGCC
The DNA here is from genome assembly GCF_964261635.1 of Lissotriton helveticus. NCBI lineage: Eukaryota > Metazoa > Chordata > Amphibia > Caudata > Salamandridae > Lissotriton > Lissotriton helveticus. Next base: position 1,708,081,685 of record NC_136069.1, on the reverse strand, counting down.
CATGCATGAAGCATCCCTCTGTCAGGCGTGTCCATGTGCATGGAAGCCCATGCATGAATGATCCCTCTGTCAGGCGTGTCCTTGTGCATGGAAGCCCATGCATGAAGCATCCCTCTGAAAGGCGTGTCCATATGCATGGCGGTTCATGCATGAAGCATCCCTCTGTCAGGCGTGTCCATATGCATGGCGGTCCATGCATGAAGCATCCCTCTGTCAGGCGTGTCCATATGCATGGCGGTCCATGCATGAAGCATCCCTCTGTCAGGCGTGTCCATGTGCATGGAAGCCCATGCATGAAGCATCCCTCTGTCAGGCGTGTCCATATGCATGGAAGCCCATGCATGAATCATCCCTCTGTGAGGCGTGTCCATGTGCATGGAAGCCCATGCATGAAGCATCCCACTGAAAGGCGTGTCCATATGTATGGCGGTTCATGCATGAAGCATCCCTCTGTCAGGCGTGTCCATATGCATGGCGGCCCATGCATGAAGCATCCCTCTGTCAGGCGTGTCCATGTGCATGGAAGCCCATGCATGAAGCATCCCTCTGAAAGGCATGTCCACTTGCATAGTGGTCCATGCATGAAGCATTCCACTGTCAGGCGTGTCCATATGCATGGCGGTTCATGCATGAAGCATCCCTCTGTCAGGCGTGTCCATATGCATGGCGGTCCATGCATGAAGCATCCCTCTGTCAGGCGTGTCCATATGCATGGAAGCCCATGCATGAAGCATCCCTCTGTCAGGCGTGTCCTTGTGCATGGAAGCCCATGCATGAAGCATCCCTCTGAAAGGCGTGTCCATATGCATGGCGGTTCATGCATGAAGCATCCCTCTGTCAGGCGTGTCCATATGCATGGCGGTCCATGCATGAAGCATCCCTCTGTCAGGCGTGTCCATGTGCATGGAAGCCCATGCATGAAGCATCCCTCTGAAAGGCATGTCCAATTGCATGGTGGTCCATGCATGAAGCATCCCTCTGTCAGGCGTGTCCATGTGCATGGAAGCCCATGCATGAAGCATCCCTCTGAAAGGCATGTCCACTTGCATGGTGGTCCATGCATGAAGCATCCCTCTGTCATGTGTGTCCATGTGCATGGCAGCCCATGCATGACACATCCTGCTGTCAGGCGTGCCCATGTGTCTGGCAGCACATGCTTGATGCATCTCTCAGTCAGGAGTCTCCATTTGCATGGCAGCCCATGCATGACACATCCTGCTGTCAGGTGTGTCCATGTGGATGGAAGCCCATGCATGAAGCATCCCTCTGTCAGGCGTGTCCATGTGCCTGGCAGCCCATGCATTAAGCATCCCTCTGAAAGGCATGTCCATATGCATGGTGGTCCATGCATGAATCATCCCTCTGTCAGGCGTGTCCATATGCATGGCGGTTCATGCATGAAGCATCCCTCTGTCAGGCGTGTCCATATGCATGGCGGTCCATGCATGAAGCATCCCTCTGTCAGGCGTGTCCATGTGCCTGGCAGCCCATGCATGAAGCATCCCTCTGAAAGGCATGTCCACTTGCATGGAAGCCCATGCATGAAGCATCCCCCTGAAAGGCATGTCCATATGCATGGTGGTCCATGCATGAATCATCCCTCTGTCAGGCGTGTCCTTGTGCATGGAAGCCCATGCATGAAGCATCCCTCTGAAAGGCGTGTCCATGTGCATGGAAGCCCATGCATGAAGCATCCCTCTGAAAGGCATGTCCACTTGCATGGTGGTCCATGCATGAAGCATCCCTCTGTCAGGCGTGTCCATATGCATGGCGGTCCATGCATGAAGCATCCCTCTGTCAGGCGTGTCCATGTGCATGGAAGCCCATGCATGAAGCATCCCTCTGAAAGGCATGTCCACTTGCATGGTGGTCCATGCATGAAGCATCCCTCTGTCAGGTGTGTCCATGTGCATGGCAGCCCATGCATGACACATCCTGCTGTCAGGTGTGTCCATGTGGATGGAAGCCCATGCATAAATCATCCTGCTGTCAAGTGTGTCCATGTGCGTGGCAGTCCATGCATGACGCATCCTGCTGTCAGGCATGTCCATGTGCATGGCGGCCCATGCATAAACATTTCTCAAATTTGCACCATGCCCTTCGTGGAAACTCTCAGCCCTTCAGGGACAGTGCATTTATATTTTTGAAAGACGCCCTCTACACTCCTTTCAAGGCTTTGCCACGTGGTACACCTGAGAGTGAATGGTAGCTCGTTGTAGTTTTCTCTAAACATGAACCAGGTGACCCAAATTCAAATCACTGCGTGCGGGAAAATTGGGCATTTAAGCCCGCCATATTGAAAGACTGGGAATTGGTCAGGTGGCATTACATAGGGAGACGGGCTGTGACGGAGGCGAACGTGATATCATAGCGGTGAGTACTGGAAATCCCGGGTGCAAACTTTTTACGGAGGGAGGTCACTAATGGCGGACCCCAGTAAAAACTTGGGGTGGTTCAGCTGCCTCATAATAGAAGGGATTCAAGGGTAATAAGCATCATGGAACAAAGACACTGATGTCTCGGTTTGAGACTACAACAGTGAAGATAACGTGGTGAAATTTATGGAGGACCCCCGATAAAAACCGGTGAGGTGTAGTTGCCCCATCTCAGAAGGGACAAAAGGGAAATAATAACTATTGATTAGAGATACCGACGTCTCTTCGTGAGATTAGGTGGGATACAACAGAATAGATAATGTGGTGTAATCTCCCAAGATATAAAACCTTATGCACCTAAGGGAGTAAAGGAAGAACAACTTGGACTTTTCTTTTTTTCCCCTATTTAAGACAGTGACGTGACGTACTGCCAAACAAGTGTTGATCCAGATGGATGATCATCGTTATCCAAAGAAAGAACGGGAATGATTATGGAGTGGAAAAGAACATCATTTCAAGGTATCTACTAATAATATATACTGCAAAATCTGTTGTTTGGTGAGGATTTGGCTACTAGTAATTCATGAAATGGGTTTGTAATTCCTCACACATACAGGTGTCCTCTTATCCATATGTACAAACATTGGAGCTATTTCCCTTAAAGAATAATCCTCCCCTGTGGAACCCTAGAGGTATATGGCTGGCGAGATATTTGTGGTAGTTTGATATTTTTATACAACATATAGCTAACAGTGAGATTGTTAATAAAATCATAGTGAGATCCATCGTTTTTTTCTCTTTTAGTAAAAAAGAGAAATTTCTAAACAGTTATAGTGCTATCAATAGGAGTGAACATCCTCTTCCAGTCTCATTGCAAAGACTATATAAGGTAACTAAGGCAGAGAGGAAGGGCATAGCTCATTTCCACTCCTGTGTTATGGATGTTAAAACAGCTGTTTTTGCTGTCACCATATACAGCTTTTCGTGACCACTGCCTGGTCGTAAGAAAAATTCTTGACGATTTACTGTTATCTGCTCTGAAGAAATACTATGAGTAAGTAGTCAGGAGTATCAAGTTCGTAAACCTTTTTTATGTATGCAGGGTGAGACATAAGGACATCTAGATAAACCCGTGTCCCCGTAGGGAATTATTTACTAAATGAAATTTGTTTTCAATTGCCTCGTCTCTCTTGATTTTGAAGCGATTGCACTGTATGGGCTATAAGGTGTCACAGTTTGGGTGATTAAGAGTGTAAAAATGTAAAAATGTAAATACTGATCGATCCTTGCAATGTCTCTCTTTTTGTAAATAGTGGGTCCTATGGGCATATGAGTAATGGAAATATACATATATTTTTTCAGATATTTCCAGGTCTTAAAGAACATGTATTCTATCTGGCGGGTCCTGATGAAGGTGGTTCCTATTGCTGTTCAAACCCACCGAAACGCGTTGACCGTGTCCTTTTAAGATCCGACCAATCAGAGTGGTCATATTGGGCAATAGAGATAACAACTAAATAGACGTGTTTATAAACCCAGATGTGTGAAGTTGTGATTGTGAAAGAGTGAGAGTGGTATGTGTGGTACTTTTTGTTCTCTACCTGGTCATACATGTATAAAGGTTTAGATATAATGAAATGTGGACTTTGAATAATTTGTTGTTATTTATGATGGAATTTTGATACTTAAGTAAAATGTGTCTTTAAGAAAATCATGAAAAAAGAATTAACTGAATGTTAAAGGAATTTAAAAAATAAAAAATAATGCAAAGGTAAAACACATGTGTTGTATTGATATGCCTGTATAATTGGAGTATTTACCCTGAGAAAATAATAGGTCACGAGGGAGTTTTTCTCATTTTGTCTGTTCCCTTCTCCCCTCTTCTCCCTGACCTAAAAGGAATTTCCCTAGAGGGGGTCCCCCTAATTCTTTATTTGCCACGTGGCTCCCCATGTTACCTCATGTCAACAGACGTTTGCGGCAAACATTCCCTCTCCCAGGCCAGGAACTGTATATGCGGCATGGCGCCCTCTGCAGGACTGGGGGAGGCTGTGCCACTGTTACCCCAGGCCCTTGGTGACCGGTCCTTAGGCCCTTACTTTCATATACTCAACCTATTTGGCCAGAGAGGTTTTTGTGATCTGCTTTGGTCCGGTGATGTATGAAAGCCAGTTTAATTCTTAGGTTGTTTGTAGTGGCAGAACATGAACTTTCGAAAAAGTTACAAGTCTTAAACGCGCTTCTCTCCAGGTGTTAAACTCTCAGAAACCTGTGGCCGGGAGTCAGTGGTGGTTGAGGCTGAGCAGGAACCGTGATCAATGCAGAAATGTACCAGGAATACTGACCATCCAAATCAGACAGATTGACAATAATAAAACTTACATTTCAGGAGATATCATAGTGACGGAAATACAGATGCTAAAATTAACTGCTTGAGCATCATGGGGCCTCATTTATGAAAAGTGACGCATCGCTGCGTGAAAACAGTGATGCGTCACTTCTCAGTGCGCCCTCCTTTCGAAATACCTGATGCGGGATGTATGACATTACAACGCATGCTTTTACCACGCATGCCTTTACAACGCGGTTTTTACAACGCATGCCTTTACAACGCATAGTGCTTTGGGACGCTGGATAGTGAATAGTTTAATTTACTATTCCAACTCCAGTCCCCGTGGATAGTAGGGAAGGTGTTGGATAGTAAATTAAACGTATTCCCTATCCTAGAGCGCCCCCCAGCGCAATGTGTTGTAATGGTTTGCGTTGTAAAAGTTGCGTCGTAAAGGCACTGCGTGGTAAAAGTTGCGTTGTAAAGGATGTTTCCCCCTGATGCGTCATATTTACTGTATGACGCATCATCTCGCAAGGAGTTACAGATAAGTTAGTATTTCTGACCTATCTGTAGGCTCAAAAGTGACGCATTGCTGGAGTGTGTCACAAAAGTGACGCAATTCCAGCAATGTCCCTTTCACATGAGGCAAGCCCATGTGAAAGGGCCTGCGTCAGTCTTATGCCTGCTGTGAGGCAGGTGTAAGATATTGACGCATTTGTGTCCTAGAAGTGGCGCAGTGAAATCTCATAGGTTTCACTGCGTCACTTCTACAACCCTTTGGCACAGGTATAATGTGGTGCAGGGGTTTGCAAAGTGACACATCTACCTAGATGCGTCACTTTGTAAATATGGCACAACAAGGCACATTTTTTACGCCGCTGGTGCATCACTAAAAGTGACGCAATGGCGGCATAAAAGTGACGCACGGCCTCATAAATAAGGCCCCAAGTGTTCATGGTTTGCAAGTCTGGCACACAACCCCTAGAAGCAACAGTGGGATATAGAGTCAAAAGTCTGACAAAGAACAATCATACCAACAGGACTCCTCCACACAAGGACCTTGGGAGAGCCTCCCTCTGCACTGCCTGAGAGTCAGGAAATGTCTGTCTCAGAATATACCTCACCACTATCTTCCTGTTATTTATAGGCTAATTGCCTTCTCTCCCCTCCTCCTCTCACCTTTCTGTAATGCTGTCTTTCTTCTTTAGATGCATGCATTGTGTGAGTTACCATAGTAAATATAGCTGCATGTTTCTCAACCTCACACCTTTCATACCTGTACTGTCCCCAGGTCTTTGATTCACAAACATCACCAATAAAATAAAACAGCCAGACTTAGTACATCTGATGCAGAGCTACTCTGCATAAAACATGCAGCTCTACTGTTAGACATGACAGCCTTTGGGTGGTCTTTCCCCAAACATTTTGCCTTCACCCTTTCTATTTGTGCTCATCTGGTTTTTGTTGGCCTTGGGACTCTGTACACTTAACAACTGTTAATCAGTGCTAAAGTGAATGTTCTCTCTCTCCTAAACCTGGTAGAGGTTGGCTTATACTCAATGGCCACATTTTATTTACTTTTAAGACCCTAGTAATGCAGTACCCCATATACCGATGGCCTGTAAATTCAATGTTACTAAGGAGCCAGCCACATTGATTGTGCCACCCACCTAAGTAACCTTGTAACACATGTCTCAGGCTGCCATTCCAGCCCATATGTGCAGTTTTAACTACCATTTCGACATGCAAAATAAACCTTTTCCCCGAGGCAGCCAAGAGGAGAGGGTGCAGTGTATTTTTGAAGTTGGACAAGTACTTGTGTTCTGGTACTGGAAGAACCCTTAAATTCGTTTTTCACTACTGTAAGGCCTACCTCTCCCATAGTGTGAGAAGTTGGCCTGATAGGTGATGTTTCCAATTCTGGAACCACCTGTTATCAGACCAAACAATCCCTTATGGTGTCTGGTTGTAAGTCAACCTTATTAGACAAGCTATCCTAGGGGTAGCATGGACTAAGCAGCCTAAAGGCTTAACTTAAGAGGTCGTGTTAAGCGAGCTGTTTTACCACATACAATCCTGTAATATCAAATGAAAGGACCCCACACAAGTATATATTATAAAAATATATGTATTTATTACTAAAAACAATCCCCAGTATTCTTTATGAATAAAGGGGCACAAGCGCTAAATCAAAAGCACAGTATAACATACAAAGTTGCACAATTTTGGATGAGGCCAAGGGGCCACTCAAACCATATACTAAAAAAATGGTATAAGGGATACCATTCGATCAGTGGTTAGGCCTAGGGCCTAGGGAATCGCTGGGAGCAGTCAGGACAAGCAATGCTGAAGTCAGGAAAAGCCCGCAGGATTCGGGTGCAGTGCGGGAAGGGCACGCATGCACCAATGTTAATCAATGGTGCGTAAAAGTTGTAAAGTTAAAGTTTAAGGACACTTCCGCTGAACCTAGAGGAACAAAACTTAAGACACAGACCCTAGAGATGTGTACCAGTGTGGGAACACCGGCGGAGCAAAGTTACCTCACCCACAGGAAGCGGGTACACAGGGTCGAAGTTGAGTCGGGTTTCGTCACGCAGGCTCTTGGTGCTTGGAGCTGAAAGGGCTGCAGGCGGGGTGAAAGAGAAGTGTCCGGTGGAGTCCAAGGGTGGACTCAAGTGGAAAAGTACCTGAAAGCAGAGGGGACAGAGTCTGGGTCACTCAGCAGTGACCAGGGTGGAACCAAGAAGGAACCAGGCAATGTCGGGTGCAATCAGGTGGTCGTCGAGGAGCTTCTCTCCGCTGTCACGTGGGCTCTAGGGCATCTGCGACGTCCAGGAGCGGGTCACGATCTGTCCCACGCAGGCTCTCGCCGTCGGCGCTGTCGGCTTCAGGATTGGAGCAAACAACACTTGTCAAGAGCAATCCACGCGGAACCGGGAGATTGCTTCTCACTCGAACCAGGAGGGTCAGAGTGGGGGCTCCTTTTCAGGGGAGCTGGTGCAAATCTGGAGCAACCAGAATCGCAGGTCGAATTTCAGGTTTCGTCGACACAGGGGCCACAAGCCGGCTGGCAAGTGACCGGGCCAACGCGTTGAGCCAAAAGAAGCAGAAGGGCCCCAAGCAGCACTCGTCAAGTGTGGAGGGCTGAACTTCGGTGCAAGAGTGGCTCAGGGTTGGGGCTTCTCAGACCCCGGTGTACAGCTTCGAGGGTCACTCGTGGGCTGCACGGTCAGCGTCTCGTGGTCTTTTCAAGATGGCGTGCCCCACGCTTCCTGTCGCCTCCACGGGTCTCAGCTCTGCAGGGACTGTGGATCGGGCTGTTGGAAGGCAGGCAAGCTTGATCTCGTCAATCTCTGTCGCTCGAGCTCTGGCGGGAACTGCAACAAAGCAGACGTCGATGGCTGGATGGTGACTGTTTGCACAGGGTGGTCACTCCTTCACCACAAGGGAGATTCTTCAGTCTTCTACGTCGAGTAGGATGTCGAAGGGTCCAGAGTTTCGTTTCTTATGTTTCATCAGGATAATCTGAAGTGCTTTGGCACTGCTCCCAGTCTTATACTAATTTTGGGGGCTGGATTACCTGCTAGGTCCCCTCCTATGGGTGGGACCCAGGAAGTGGGTGGATACACCCCCTTCCTTTGATCCAGGCCGCCCTGGCATGAGGGCTGGAGTGCCCCAGAACCGGTTTGGCCGGATTATGCAAGGGGCAGCCTTGTGCGCCCCAAGCAGTGTCTGGTTTCTTTCCAACCTCCCTGCTACAATCCACTATCTCCTGTCTGGGGGGGTGTAACACCTCCCTGCGACAGGAAACCCTTTGTCCAGGCCCCATTTGGCTGAGTTTTGGTCAGCTTCAGGGGGTCAGACTTGTGTTTGTGGCAGAGGCATCCATTTTGTGGATCTAAGGCCCTTTTAGAAATTAACCGCATTTAAGTAAAGTAACATGTCTTACCCCTCTAGAGGGGTGGAATGCTATCCCCGTCGCCAGAACTGGCGAGGGGATAGTATTCCAAATCGTATGACACCTTACACGACATGTTTTGATAAAGCCAAACCAAAGTTGCTATATAACCGCGAGGATTATAATGCACTTAAGAGTATATGGTATGGCATTATCCTGAAACAGCTTAGGGAGTTGTTCCCGACGGCTGCAGACAGGCTCAGCTCATGCTAGAGCTCCATCTCACATAAAACCAAGCACTCTGCCTCCAGGATTGATGAGGCCTTCCATAGGAGTGTCTCACAGGTTTATATGTGTCCAGATATAGGTTTAGATATAGGTATACTATATCTAAGCAAGGGGTGATTACACCACCTTAGCCCAGCTGAGTGATCAGCCAGTTGTGTCAATTTAAGAACCAGCCAGGGGTGGCAAAAGATATGCTGCAGCCCTTGGTAGGCCTTGGTGGCTCCTATGCCCTGGGCACCTATAGTGCATTATACAGGGACTGACAAGGAGTCCATTTCCAATTGTGGTATGTACCTAGGGTACATGGAATCCATTTTACAGAGAGGGCAGATGGCCTGGGGCCCTGATTAGCAGGGAACCAGGTCAACTAAGTCAAAAACCAGCTAAACACAAGGCAAAAAATCTGGGGTAACCATAGTCAGGTAGCCACCTTCCTACACATAGCATAACATTGTGTTTCCTTATTACATTTAGTTAGTAATAACTTTCAATTGTGAGCAGGTATACAGTTCAAGTTTGGTATCTAAAGCATTGTTATTAAATGCCTTTTTAATACTAAAGTCAAACTTTAAGTCACAATTCTGAAAAAAGGCCACTTTTAGAAAGTTGCAATTTTTTTGTCCTAATCATTTAGTGCCTGACTATGTGTATGGGGCAGTTGATCCGTGTGCATTGCCTCCAGGCAGTGAGACAAATAGAAGATAGATACCGGCAGGAAGTGCCGCTCTGACTTAACGGGTGGGGCAAAGCTATCACCTGCTACTCTTACGCATCACAAACGTCCTGCCAGAACACCCTCACAAGGGGTTTGTCACTAGTTTTTGTGTCCTCATACAAGTTGGAGCCAGGGCAGGAAGAAAGGGGATGCCTAACACCTCAGCGGGGTGGAACCTCCAGAACCTTCTCCGACTTTTCAGTACACAGTTGAACCTGTGGAAGACTCAGAAGAAGGGCTGCTGTGCTGCACTGCTGCAAGAAGGACTATCACTGCTGCCCTGTTATGCTGCCCTGCTGCATTTCTGCCTGAGTGAGAAGGACTGGACCTGCATCTTGAAAAGAGGACCAATAGAGTGACTCCAAGGGCCAGTTGGCTGGCTTCCTGATCAGAGCTTCAGGGGCAGAGCAGGCTCCAACAACCTTGAACCCAGCATCTGGAATCTGCCAACTGTGAATCTTACCCTACCAAGTGGTGCCAGCTCAGTCCTGGACCCTTGGAATTGGGCCTGGGCCTGAAGGTGCTCTGCCAGCTCAGCTATAGTCCCAGCAGAACTGACACAGCGTAACACAGTACCTTACAAGACCACATCTGAACTACTGTGCGATGCATCCTCAATGCAGGACTTTGCAGGGTAGCCCCACAGCCCATCAGAACCATCGCTGCACAATGCAGGACCTCTCCTCTTAACCCTTATAACTTCCACTGCGCGAAGCACCTCCACACAAGGCTCTCGCATAGCGATCGCAGCTCATAGGAACCATCGGTGCATGAAGTATCTCCATGCTTGGACCTTGCATCACCATTGCAGCTTCCCACAACTGCTGCTGCAGAATACATTCCCACACACGGACCTTGTTTTACCTATGCTGGGTGATGCGTCCTCAGCGCTGGACTCCACATCACTCAGCAACCAGCATTTAAGGTACTGTGTTCAATGAGCCTGACTGGGTCACTGTAGCTAGCCACCGCTTTATCGTGGTCAGCCTGGACTTGTGACTTTTTCATGGTCTAGCATGACCAGATACCCACAGTTGACGCTGTGTGCTCTTTGGTGCTATTTTTGCTTAAATATTTAAAATTGTATGTATATATATTTTTACTGATTGGACTTTTGTCATTTTGGTCTTAAAGTTTTCATTACATTTTACTCTTTTTTTCTAAATTGGTTCGGAAATGTTTTTGTGTCTTATTTCACTTCATTGCTGTTTGAAGTGCTGCAGGAATGCTTTACGCATTGCTTTTATTTTAAGCCTGACATCTCTGTGCCAAGCTGCCAGAGGGTTGAGCACAGGTTCATTTGCGGCATGCTTGAGCCTTCACCCTGACCAGGATTGTGGCTGCTGCTTGAGGATGGCTTCACCCCCTCTACACGTAACCCAATTTCTTACAGCTCCATATGCCGCTCGCTGTGAGGTGAAGTGCCAACTCTGCAATCTTGCCACCGGAGGGGCCGCGTGAAGCGCTGTATGCCGGGGAGAAGGCGGAAAGGAGACTTGTTCTGCCCTGCGGGATACCGGGACTGCGAGGACCAGCATTCCCTTTTTCGATCACAGCTGGTGCCTCTTCCTGGTATCAACCCGCCCACCTGCCTTACATTAACAGGCTCTTCCTGCGCAAGCCGGTCGAGCCCGGGCAAAGCCCGGGGCAAGGGCGGGCCCGTTAGAGCCCGATCGAGACCGGACCGGTCCCCCTCCCCAACTCCTGGTATTCTGTGCTCTCTGTTTCATATTACAAGACTGCTGTCAATAGCCTGTTTGTATACTGTAGCGCATTGTAAACGTATAATGTCTGCTCGAGAAAGTAGAAGCAGGGCTGCTGCTGGCTCGTTATTGTTAGGAACTTTAGATAGTTTTATTATAAGAACTAATTCTGTCATTGATGAGGGGATTACACTTATGGAAAGGCGAGTTTCGCAGGATTTGGCCATGGCTAAACGATCGTCTATGGGCCATCTCGCAAACGCGCGCACACCTGAACGTATTAGACAAGTTATTTCTACTGATGTTGAGGTACTAATACACAGCCCGCCAAGCTCTGAGGGCTCCTTTTGTTCTTTGCCAGTACCTATCACACAAGTATTGGAAGAGATTGAACCAACACAGACATATGTAGTGGAAATCGCCCCCAAAAGACCACAAACTAGACTGCAATGTGAACTGCAGGAAGGTGCCACATCCAAGGGGAAGCAGCCTCCGACTGCTGCTATAGGGGGTAAAAAATCGAAACTCCCTGAGGGTCAGAGCACACACGATTTATTATCCAAACAAAAGGGAAATTAACAACGGAAGCTACCAGACACTACTCATGCCCCAGTAATCCCGGGCTTTTTTAACCAAGGCTCTGCTACAGCCGCTGGTAATCCCGCTGATATCTTAAACACTTCCCGTAGATTGGAGGTAGATGAAGACTCCTTACTTAATAGGCTGGGAGTACTCCTGAGTTCTAGCCTAGCCCCATTTGAAAAAAGGCTCCTTAGCATTGAAAAACAACTCTTTAAGCTGGAAATAGCTTTGAAAAGTGTTGGAGCACACGGGCCCTCAAAAAATGGCTGTCCTGATACAATTTCGCCAAACCTGACACCAGAGGTACATGTAACCCACCAACCCCTACCTACCACCGAGGGAACTTGTTTAAAATCTACGAATGCTCATGTAGAGTAGAGAAGTGTGGCTCAATGGTTAGAGTGGCAGACCCTGGTGCAGAGGTCTGGCCCGGGACCAGGGTTCGATTCCCGCCTCAGCGGGTCTCGGGCTCAATTTCCTCGGACCTGATAATTCTCGCCTCGGTGCCTATTCTAATCATGGGTCCCACTCTGCAACTCTGGGCAATAGCTGGCTTAATCTCCACAACGGCCCCAACAACGCTGAGGATGCCTGACTTCACCTTGGGGGTGCCCAGGAGTGGGCTCCTCACAGGGAAAGGCCAGGAAGGGTTCCTCTGCGGTATTCGTACAAGCGCCGAGATGCCTACGGGTAGTCCGTGCGCTATACAAGTGCGTAATCATTTCATTTCATCATTAGAACTACCCAAATCCCTAGGACAGGGACCCAAACAGTTAAAACAAAATCAGAAAAATAGCGAGGGACAGGTGACAGGGGAGCCATTGAAGAGTGCCCGTAGTATCAACTTACCACCCCAATCAATGCCATATGTGGTAGTATTAACGGGAGTGCCAGCATTAAAACACACTAGTCAAGAGCCATTCTTGTGTTTAAAAAATAAAATGGACACATTGGCTCAACATAAATAGACCGCTACCCTCCCATATAAGGAGTGAAATCTTAATGGTGCGTAGAATACCATGGCTGGGAACCACGCCAAAAACCATCACTGGGGACTGGGTGCTGATCAACTTTAGTGACCCCCGTACGGTACTCTACATATGCTCCTGGAACGATCAAAATTATAATCCTGTATCATTGATAGAACCACGACCTTTGTCGTTTTTTTATCCTCCAACGACTCAGCTAGAAGAGGAAGGGGCGTGGTCACTTGTAACTAACTATCGTCATGGCAGGGCTGGAAATCATCACCACGGAACATCAAACACACAGAATAATTTGTCTTTACAAAATAGATTTAGTGCCCTAGAAATGGTGGACTGACTGAGTAACGACAATGCACTAGATACTGAGGAGAAGAGGTTAGAGAAAGGAAAAATTAGCAACCTAACAAATCAGTCCATTAAGTACACCCAGGGAACTAAAAGCATGGAGACACAAGCAGGTTGGAGTATACTAGATTTGGAGCTGGGGACGGGTGGCAAGTACACTACAGAGGAAATCCCATCAGTTCCATCTAATATGCAGCACATATTGCCCGAAGATGTTCCCATAAGCCATGAGACAGCTGAACTGGGGGAGCTAATAACTTTCCTATCTTGGAACGTGGCTGGACTATCCAATAAACTAAATGATCCAGCATTCCTACCATTCATAACAAAATTCTCCATTATCTGTCTACAGGAGACTTGGGAGAGAGAGGAAATGCATATAAATGGGTACCGAACATTTCATACTGCTGCTGAGCCATCGATAAGGGGCATATTACCAAGCAATAGCGATAATTATCGCTATTGCTTGGTTAGAGAGAAAATTTTACCGCTAAGCTGCGGCGATTTTTACCGCAGATAAACCTTGGTATTACCAAGGTTTATCGCAAATGCGATGAAAATCGGCCTCAGTGCATGAATATCGCTGAAAAATCAGCGATATTCATGCATTACCGAGCTAATGCTCTTAGCCATGTTATCCACCTCCCATTGGATAACATGGCTAAGAACTGCTCAGGGCTTAGCGCGAATATCTCCAAAAGTTGGTAATAGGAGATAGCGATGTTAGCGACTGTTTCCAGTCGCTAACATCTTGGCACGCCCACTTTGCATGTCATTAGTGATAAATTTCACTGACATGCAAAGCGGGGCCCAAGATGGTCGCTATCTCCTACTAGCGGTCGCTAACTGGTGTTAGCGACAGCTAGGTAATAGGGAGATAATTTTATCTCCGCTTTCTTGGCTTTTAAAGCCAAAAAAGCTGAGATAAACCCCCTTGATAATATGCCCCTAAGTGTCTATATTTCAAATACCTCCAATATCAAGGTTGAAAAATGTACCTCTGACTCAAGTTACTATCAGATAATAGGGATTAAATTAGATAGGAAAGAGATTATTAATTTGATCAATTTTTATAACAATGCACCAAAGTGTGAGATAGGAAATGTATTTAAAAGACTACTACACATGACAGAGAAGTCTGAACCAGAATCTTTTTCGGGGAATCGCGTTGTGTGGGTGGGTGATTTTAACTGCCCCTTATGCCAATACGGTCACACTGACATATGTGGTATAGTTAATATCAAAGGTGAACCTTGTACCCATTTTGCCCACACTCCTACTGGGAATACCTTAAACAGCTTGTTATTTGAGCTAGACCTAGGATTTGCTAATGAACTCTGCACACCTCAGGTCGACTTTAGACCAACATTCAATGGAAGGGGATGTAATTCCCTGATTGATTTCGTTCTGATCTCAAATACTATCTCATTCAATGTAACTGATTTTAAAACGGGGGAAACCGTACTTAGCGATCACTATCCCATCAACTTTTCCCTAGCTTTTAAAACACAAACTAACAGAAAACACAGAATAATGAATAACTTGTATGGCCATAGGATAAATTTAACTAGGAGAAATGGCTACGCAATAAAATGGAACAAAATTGAGCCAGTCTCATTCCTTCAGAAACTAATAATTAACAAGTTTTCTGATTTCATGACCTGCCTATCGGAAACAAACTCTAGTAACTTCAGCGTTCTGTAACATTACTCAGGAAATTCGTAAATCCTTGGAGGGCCCACCTAGGAAACAGCAAGGGGGCAAGGTGGAGGGATGGTTTAACTCAGAATGCAGTAAAGCACATGCAGCTTTAAAATTGGCGCTCAAAAGAGACCCCAAATGTATTATAGAGATTAAAAACACAAGAGCCATGTATTACTCTGCAATTAAAAAAAGAAAGAGGGATATAAAGCAGGAGGCGTGGGACACTCTTCATCAAGCCGGCCTCCAGAAGGATAATATAACATTCTGGAAGGCAGTGAATGCCCCCTTTTTTTGTTGAGGGAAAATCAGACAAAATAGAATTAGCCATAGAGGAAGCCACCTGGGTAACCTATTTCACCGGATTATATAAAAAGGATAACCTACCCGGTAGTCTGGACACTGAAATACACGGTGTAAGGGAAAATGTACCGGTGGATCTATTCCCCCTGGGCATTAACTTTGAATTACCGGAGGTGGAACTAGCTATATCTGAGAGTTCTGGTGGTAAGGCCCCTGGGCCAGATGGGGTCCCTGTTGATATCGTGATGAAAAAGGAAGAACGCTGATTGAGGAGGAGCAGGGAGACCGACAACCCGTAACTAGATTGCATGTAAACCTGAGGTCATCCCAGTGTTTAATGGTGCCGAGAGATTATCAGAATAAAGATCCGGCTACAGCGATTCTAGTCATACAAAAATATAGGCGATTTCCTATACCGGAATTAAAGATCGGTGGCTCCTCCCAGTCAACATATATGAATGAATCAAACTAACACAGAAATCGAACAGTCAATAGCAGGCAGAAAGATTGATGCCAGTACGCTAACGCCATATGAGGATGTGACACTGTGTAATATATCTGAGCAGATTTAAAATCCTAAAAATTTAAGAGTAACAGTCCTGAAGAAGGTGCTCATTAATTACACCGAAACGTCGCGTCGACGACACTTGTTCTCTTGAACAATTTTAAACATGATTGTATAATATTTTTTTTAATATTTTGTAAAACTGTGTATTCGGGAATTGATATATGTATGCATTTGCAAACAGTGTATGATTAATTTTGTGAAACCGAATAAATGTGTGTGCTTTTATTATAATTTCTATAATCTCTTAATTATTTTTTAGAAAATGAATACATGGCAGACAATTGCTACGTACTTGCATATCTTGTGTTTTTGCGCATAGTGTGATAAATTGCTTATTAAGATATCAAACACGCAAGACTTGGGGGGAAAAAAATATTTTTTTATCTTGTCTTGTATTATGGTGTGCACATAAGCCTGGTGGTTGGTTGGTTACCCTTATGAACAGAGTTATCTACTACTCTAAGTCTGAAAGTATAGATTACTTCTGGACTTAAGTAGGTGTCCATTGGATACACACGACAGGGACTCTTAAGATTCTTTTAGATATTTTCAAATCAAACACCAACTTATGTGCCCCTCTTTTGACTAATGTTTTAAACCATATAAACAAAACTGGTTTCCCCTCGACATGGCAGGAAGCCATTGTGATCCCCATCTTCAAGAAGGGTGACCGTAACCAGGGCCGGACTGGGAACCACAACCAGCCCTGGAAAAGTGCTCGGCCGGACCCCCTCCCCACTCGGGGGGGTTGGAGGTGCCGCCGAGTTCTCTGCTGGGGCCGGTTTTCGGCCGATTTTGGTACAAGGCCGATTTAGCAGCTATGGTGCAAAAACGGCCCTGTAACAAAAAAACTGCCCCTAGGGGCCCAAAACCGGCCCCCACCCATGCGGCGCACCGGGGGATTGCCTGGTGCCCGCTATGGCCAGTCCGGGCCTGACCGTAACGACCCCAAATGCTATAGACCCATCTCTCTTTTAGATTCATTTATGAAGGTGGCGGGCAGGATTATTTTAATTAGACTTCAACAATGGGCGGAGGACACCGGAGCTTTATCAAAGTTCCAATATGGTTTTAAGGCTGGATTGGGCACGGTCGAACAAGGACTGAATCTAGCAATTATTACTGGGAAATGCGTGGTGGCAAAAGAGGATAAGCAGTTTTTAACATTCGTAGACTTGAGTTCAGCCTTTGACTGCCTAAGTCACGAAATTTTATGGGACACACTTGCACAACTGGGAATTGATAGGAGCATACTTGAATTTATTAAAGAACTATACAGGGGGGTAGGTGCTAAGGTCAGGTATGGCAGTAAAGGAGAGTGTACTATTAAATTTCCCATAAGAAAAGGTGTGCGCCAGGGATGTATCCTGGCACCTTTTTATTTAACTTATACATCAATAGCATAGCGTCCCATCTGATCCAAGCAAAACAAGATTATCCACAAAATCGGAGGAAATTCAGCACCAATATTGCTGTACGCGGACGACGCTGTTATAATGGCAAGGACACAGGTGGGCCTACAGAGATCTCTTGTGGCCTTTTCAGATTATATGAATGTAAGAGGTTTAAAAATCAATATTAGTAAAACCTTTAGCATGTGCTGCTCCAAAAAGGTTAAGGGTCAATGTAAAATTTACCTGTTAGATAAAAAGATTGAAAGTACAAAGACATTTTCGTATTTAGGTATAAATTATGATAGGCGTGGAACCTGGGCTGCAGCAGCCAATATGAGGAAACTTGCTTTTTCTCACGCCATTGGCGCTGTTCGCAATTTTGCTATAGAGCTTGGGGGACGCCCAGTAAACATCCTGCTTGATATTTATAGATCAAAGTGTGTGTCCACCGTGATATATGGCTCAGGTATCTGGGGGGTTGTGGACCTAAGTGAGATCCAGCGATGCGAAAATTCTTTCGCGCGCTATTTGCTAGGAATTTATGACGTTACAACGAATTCCGTTGCAACGCATGCCTTTACCACGCATGCGTTACAACGGAATTCGTTTTCCACGCATAACCTTTACCTCGAATACTTGAGTGGTGACGTCATACGTCGTTAAGAGGAAACAGAAGTTTTTTTTCCGATTTCTCTTAAACGACGCTGATTATCTGCATATCCCGATGTGACTTCTGGTGAGGTTTTTTTTAGGGGGGGGAGACCCCCCCAAGCCCTCCTTTTTTACTTTTTACCTTTACCACATATGCCTTTACTACAAACCTCCTAGTAAAGGTATGCGTGGTAAAGGCTTTAGTGGTAACCACGCATGCTTTGTACTGCATGTGTGGTTAAGGATTTCGTGGAAACGGCTTCGTTGTAGTGGCCGTTTCCCATTTGCTAGCTGCACCCAAGTCAATGTCTACGTATGTTTGCCACAAAGAGTTAGGGCTAGTTTACGTATCTGATCTCATAAAGGTGAGCCCAGTACTGTTGTGGCACAAGGTCTGGGTTTCGCATGAGACAGACTTAAATAGGGACATTATTCAGGCTTGCTTGAGGCTGCAGGGGAGCATAAAAATTGAATGGGTGCTGTACGTAAAACGCTTCCTTAAAGACATCGGGCATCCCGAATTCTTCGAACACCCATCCTCTCTAACATCAATTTCAAGGAAAAGGTTGAAGGAAATCTGCCTATTGTTTTTAGATAACAGAAGGTGGCAGTTGGAGGGCGAGAAGAACTCGGTAAGGCAAAACCAACTAATGCTGCATGGCCAAGGTTTACAGCAATACCTAGGGGCAGATTTATGTTAACTGGCGCATCCTCAGGGATGCGCCAGTTAATGTGCGCCACAGTGCGCCACAGCTCCGCCACCCTTGGTGCGCCGCATTTACAATGCGGCGCACCATGGGGCAAAAACGGCACAGATGCGTGACGCATCTGTGCCGTAAAGGCGGCGCATTGCTGGAGTTGCGTCGCAAGCGCAGCTCCAGCAAGGCTCGGGGGTGCCCTATCTGACCAATGCTGCATCAAGACCTACGCCTGCTTGAAGCAGGCGCAGGCTTTTGACGCAGCATTGGCCTGAAAGTGACTGAGTGAAATCTTATAGATTTCACTCAGCCACTTTTGCGAGGCGCACCTGCCCCGGAACGCCCACCCTGCGCTGGAACGCCCACAAGCGGCGCAGGGATTTACAACGTGACGCATCTGCCTAGATGCGTCACGTTGTAAATCGTTCGTAGGGATGCGCCACGTTTACGCCGCCTTGCGTGACGCAACAGCGGCGTGAACGTGGCGCAAGGCCTTCATAAATCTGCCCCCTAGTGTGTACACAAATTAGTTATACCAGGGTGTTGCTAACCCGTTTCAGAGCAGGGAGCCTCTTTAGATTGCTGTCTTTCCCTGAAGTTAACTCCTGGTCAAAGTCTTTGGGGCAGATTTATGTTGGGAATGCGCCACGTTTGCGTCACGAAACTGCGGCGTAAACGTGGCGCATCCCTACGACCCATTTACAACTTGACGCATCTAGGCAGATGCGTCACGTTGTAAAGCCCTGCGCCACTTGTGGGCGTTCCGGCGCAGGGTGGGCGTTCCGGTCCAGGTGCGCCTCGCAAAAGTGGCTGAGTGAAATCTATAAGATTCCACTCAGTCACTTTCAGGCCAATGCTGCGTCAAAACCCTGCGCCTGCTTGAAGCAGGCGTAGGTCTTGACGCAGCATTGTGAAGATGGGGCACCCCCGAGCCTTGCTGGAGCTGCGTCGCGCTTGCGACGCAGCTCCAGCAATGTGCCACCTTTACGGCACAGATGCGTCACGCATCTGTGCTGTTTTTGCCCCATGGTGCGCCGCATTGTAAATGCGGCGCACCATGGGTGGCGGAGCAGCGGCGCAAAATAACTGGCGCATCCCTGGGGATGCGCCAGTCATCATATATCTGCCCCTCTGATTATATATAATTATATATAATTCCCATCATATATCGCCCCTGCGACGACATATCCCATCAGTCTATGATTCATTGCACCTTATTTTGTAAATTTTATACCTCTATCAGGAGAAAGTATTTAATTGCCTTACTCAAGAGCTGGGGAATGAGACAATGTAGACCAGCCTTACTAAGATTACAAATGTTAGAGGACGAGATTACAATGTATGCTGTCTCAAAGTTTTTAAAAGGCATGACGAGATTTAGGTTGACAATGAATTGACTGTTGTTTTCTTTTCACTTTTTAAACAACTGTATTTCGGTAACTTATCTACTTTTAAAATGAAGCGAATTGGGCTTATATGTGAAATGTAATACTTCGTGTAAATTGTATTTAAATTTTTTCTGCTGTTATGGATTCTTAACCTGAAACCGAATAAAGCTGTGTTTGACTTGACTACAGCTCCATATTGCGAACTCTAAAAATCGTGCCCTGCTCTATTTATAGTCTCATAATGCCACATTCATTCACTGTGCTCCTTCAGCTGAGCACAATGCTGAGCACAATGCTGAGCACAATGCTGAGCGCTGCGCTGCTGGGAGCGGCGGAGCAGCGGTGGCCGGTGCGTTCTTTGTAGTCAAGGTACAGATGTGCTCACGAGGCGGCCACAGACGCCACACGGTACACACAGGAATCTCGTTTGATATCCACTTGTCTCGTGTTTGCTCTGGGTTGTATTTCGCGCCATTATTTCCCATAAAGCCGGGGTATAGACTACGTCAGTAGGTCTGGCTTCGGGTGAAAGCCGAGGGGATGCTTGCTCTCCTCCCAGACACTACTCCTCCTTTGCAAGGATGGTTAAGTGCCGGTGCTGCACTTTGCAAACTTATCCTGCTTCTATCTTCAGGTTAATCTTAGGTGGAACACATGTTTGCACCTGAAAGGTGATCAGTGCTGCCGCGTGCATCGCTTTGTGCTGTGAACTACTGCCTGGCTGCACCCGACCCCCTCCTGCAAAGCTACAGTCAATCTGGGACATTCAAGATATCCTGCAAGTGGGAAGTTTACAACAAGCGCCTAGAGTCTAACTTCGTTCCATACCTGCGCAGCGCCCACTTCCGGTCGTCCCGTGGAGCGCTTCCTCAGACCTCCCTCCGAAGACAACAGCTCACCCTCCGAGCGACCTCATTTATACACAGAGAGAGTAAGAAGGAGCCTGGAGTGTGTGGGGGACCCCTACGTCAGCAGGAGTCAGGAGAGGACAACAGCACAAGAGGCCTCACACAGCACAACAAAAGACAATGAGATTGCACAAGAGCTCCGCACCCCGGGGCAACTCTCCGCAGGAGGAAGCTACGTGTAGGAAAACTGAAACGTGCTCCGGGTTGTGATCCTTTGTGCAGCTGTGGCCCTCGGAAACCACGGCGGAAGTTCAGTGCTGGGGACTCACCAGTCGTGCTTTGCAAACCCTGCTTGAACTTTGTGAGGCGCATATGTGTGCAGTGTGTTGGTTTGCAAAGCACGGGGACAATGTAATGGCCATGCGTTGAAACAAGCGGAGGCCCCAATTACATCATGTTTAGAGTGAAATACAGCTGATATCAGCATGCTGACCATGTAAGATGCATGCTGGGGCCACAACCAATGAAGAACAAGGAAGGGCGCTCCTCTCCATGGCAGTAAGGGGTTGATCGAGTAATCATGTGTTTTACAGCTGCTAGCCAAAGTGGGCGAGGGAACACCAGTCCAGGCTGAAGATTGTTGTCTCTTCATGGGAGAGGGAACAAAAGGCTGAAGATTGTTGTCTCTTCATGGGAGAGGGAACAAAAGGCTGAAGATTGCAGTTTCTCCAATGGATGAGGGAACAACAGTGCAGGCTGAACATTTTTGTTTATTTGGTGTGTGAGGGAACCCCATAGCATAGAAGAGGGTTCCCCGGGGGATGCACAATTCGAGGCAGGGAGGGGGGATTTGAGCAATATCAGAGAAAGAAAGAACCCCTGCCACTAATTAAACGGTCCTGGATCAGGATCTTCGATAACTGTACACCTCAAGGACCAATGTGTAGTGCCCAGTTAGACCATAACAAACAAGGATCTCATGTTTAATTTCTTTTATTAATACAATTTGTTATTTTTTTCTCTCTTTTCATTTTTCTCTTTAGTATTTGAACACATACTTAATTTCTCATCAACAGGTATAAACATTTAATCGTACAAAATTACAATTCATCAAATGGGGTCATAGTTTGCAGTGTAGTCCCACAACACCAGGTATGATTATACAACTTTCAATCACTAACATTCATACATCTATTCTATTCTGGATCAGTATCTTCAACGTGATCAAACGCCTATTTGATCACGTTGAAAATACTGATCCACCCTTATCCATCGGGATCGGCCTCCTGTCCATCTGATCAACCCTTTACCCTTACTGTGGAAAATTAATCCCATTCTTATTTTCCACCCAGGCTTTTGGGTTTCCTGAATAGAGTTTTAACTGAATGCTATAAGAAATGTATGAGTTTGTATGATTGTTAGTGATTGAAAGTTGTATAATCATACCTGGTGTTGTGGGACTACACTGCAAACTATGACCCCATTTGATGAATTGTAATTTTGTACCATTAAATCTAGATAGATCCATCTAGATAGACCATTGTGGCGGGGAGGCGGAATCGCCATCATTTATAGGGATACATTAACGTGCAAGGCCCAGGACGTTGGGATAAACGATTGCGAGAGCTGTCAGTTCTCCCTACGTTTGTCGCCCACCGCGTCCCTGGCAGGCCTTCTCGTTTATCGTCCACCGGGGACTACGGGCAACTTTTCTAATTCCTTTCTTGAAACGGTTGCGCTCCTAGCCTCTTCCACTGCCAACTTTGTGGCATTGGGTGATTTCAACATCCATTTCGACGACCCTCACAACCCCCTGGGAGTTGATCTGCAGCATGATCTCAAAGCATTTGAGATCAACTTGGCCAATTCGGGTGCAACGCATGGAAAGGGACACTTGCTCGATCCCATTTTCTCTAACTCAGACCGCCTCCAAGATCTGCCTGCATTGCCTCTGCCCTGGACAGACCATTTTTTTAATCCGGCTCGGTGGCAGTACGATGCCCCAGTGGTATCTACTCCTAGTGTATTCACGGTTGAAAGAGCCTG
Organism: Lissotriton helveticus; assembly: GCF_964261635.1. Classification (NCBI taxonomy): domain Eukaryota; kingdom Metazoa; phylum Chordata; class Amphibia; order Caudata; family Salamandridae; genus Lissotriton; species Lissotriton helveticus. Next base: position 1,708,058,864 of record NC_136069.1, on the reverse strand, counting down.
GTGTAGGCTCCCAGTGGATACCTGGGCGGTACACCTGGAGGCGTCCCGCCCCGTCTTCGGGACCGACCCGTTAGTAGTCGATGAGGAGGTAAATGCTTGGCTGACCAACTCACTGGATACCATCCTCCCTAAGAAAAGACGACTTACTAGGGGCAGGAGAGTGGGATCAGCGCCCTGGTATACGCCAGAGCTCAGAATACTGAGGAAGGGCTGCAAGAAGCGGGAGAGGATCTGGAGGAAGGACTGGGGCGAAGAGAGCCGGAGAGAATATCGGGTGGCTCTCGCTGCTTATAAATCTGCCATCCGGGCAGCGAAATCTGGGTTCTATGAGGAGAGGATAGGCCTCTCTTCCAACTCATCAAAAGAGTCTTTTAAGGTCATCAGAGAACTCTTGAAAACCCCCGAACCTCCGGTCTCGCATGATAACCCACGTGTAAATGTATAGGCATTTATATAGCGCACTACTTACCCGTAGGGTCCCAAGGCGCTTCGACCGCTGCGAAACCCTTCCTGGCTTCCCTGAGAGATGGTCCCTTAATGGGTATCTCCAGGGTGAGACCAGGCATCCCCGGCGGTCTGGTGGGGCCGTTAGTGAAGATGAGGCAAGCTAATGCCCAGAGTTGCCGAGTGTGAACGCTGATCAGAGTGGGCACCGAGGCGAGAGAATTATCGAGTCCGCTGACCCTGGTCCAGAAACCTGCCGCGCCGGGAATCAAACCCTGGTCCCGGGCCGTCCTCTGCTCTCGGGTCTGCCGCCTCTAACCAGTGAGCCACACTACTCTCACGTGAGAAATGCTTAGAACTAGCCTCTTATTTCAAACTTAAGATTGAAAATATCTTATCATCTCTCCCTCGGTTAGCCCAGGAGCCATCCTCGGTGGGTAACCTAGGGTCTTGGCCCGGGGTGAGGACAGCAGAGCTGGCCTCCTTTGGACCAGTCACTGTGGATGAAGTTCTCGGGGCTTTGGCTTCCGTGAAGAGTGGGTCCCCGAGAGACCCGGCCCCGATGAAATATCTGAAGCAGGTAGCCCCTACCATCGGCGGCCCAGTGACGGATCTTCTAAACGTATCCCTCACTCAAGGTGTGGTGCCCCCCAGTTGGAAAGGAGCGGTAGTCAAGGCCCTCCTGAAGAAGCCCAGCCTAGACCCAGCCGACCTTGCGAACTTTAGGCCCATTTCTTTACTCTCTGGCCTCAGTAAGGTGGCGGAAAAACTTGTGAATAGGCGCCTATCGGGCTTTCTGGAATCCCACTCCCTACTGGGTGACTCGCAGATGGGTTTCCGCCCCGGTCAGGGGACGGACACCGCCCTGCTGGCAGTCGTGGAGAATGCCAGGAGCATTTTGGATTCAGGGGGATCGGTGGCAGTGATCCTCCTGGACCTCAGTGCGGCATTTGACACCGTAAACCATCAGGTGCTACTCCAGCGACTGTTGGGGGTGGGGGTTTCCGGGACGGCGCTGAAATGGCTCGCATCCTTTTTAGAAGAGCGCACGTTCGAGGTTTGGGAAGGCCACGAGAAGTCAACATCGTTCCCTCTCCAGTGTGGTGTGCCACAGGGCTCATAGTTGAGCCCTACATTGTTCAACATCTATATGGCCCCGCTGGAGAGTGTGGTACTTCCACTGGGAATTAAGATCATCAGCTACGCCGATGATACCCAGTTGGTGGTAGGGCTCCCCCAGTTGGCGAACCAGCCCGATCAGCTGCATGCATGCCTGGTTAAGATCTTTACCCGGATGGGCAACTCAGCCCTTAAACTCAATGGTTCTAAAACCGAACTGATGATGTTGGGGAACTCTTCCCCTTCCCTGCCCCTAAGCAGCTGGCCTAGCTGTCTGGGAGTGCCACCTACCCCTAAACAGGAGATTAAGAGCTTGGGAGTGTGGCTGGAGCAGGACCTTTCCTTTAAGTCACACGCCAAAAAGACCGCAGGCGTGTGCTTTGGCCTGCTCCGATCAGCCCGGAAGATCTTACCCCTCCTCCCGACGGCCACCAGGAGGCTATTAATCCAGGGGCTCATCATCTCCCGGCTGGATTATAGTAACGCGCTGTTCCTGGGGGTGCCAGAATCCACTCTGAACAAACTGCAGCAAGTACAAAATGCCGCTGCCAGGCTTCTGACAGACCTTCCCAGGTGACAATCAGCCCGTCCGGCGCTGAAGGCGCTTCACTGGCTTCCAGTCATAGAGTGGGTGAAGTTTAAGGCACTCTGCATGGCCCATAAAATCCTGCAGGGGAAAGGGCCACCCATCCTTCGTGGTATGGTTCAACCCTACAAGGCCCCCCGCGCCCTTCGCTCAGACCATCAACATCTCCTGCAAGTCGCGAGAGTAAGAAAGGCCAGGTCTGGTGGTAGAAGATTCTCTGTTAACGTGGCAGCTCTGTGGAATTACCTTCTGCTTGCCTTGCGTTCTGAAACCGGCACTTTACGATTTCGTAAATTTTTAAAGACTTACCTGTTCCATGCCTAATGAGTCGTCTCTGTTAGGGCTGCTCTTTCTGGACAAGCGCTGGGATGCCCAAGGGTAACCACGCGCGATATAAAACTCACTAATAATAATAATAATAATAATAAATGTTTATACCTGTTGATGAGAAATTAAGTATGTGTTCAACTACTAAAGAGAAAAATGAAAAGAGAGAAAAAAATAACAAATTGTATTAATAAAAGAAATTAAACATGAGATCCTTGTGTGAGGGAACACCAGTCCAGGCTGACGATTGATGTTTCTTAAATGGGGGAGGGAACCCAGTCCAGGCCGAAGATTGCTGTTTCTTCGATGGGTGAGGGAACACTAGTCCAGGTTGAAGATTGCTGTTTCTTCAATGGGTGAGGGAACCCAGTCTAGGCTGAAGATTGCTGTTTCTTCAATGGGTGAGGGAACACTAGTCCAGGTTGAAGATTGCTGTTTCTTCAATGGGTGAGGGAACACCAGTCCAGGCTGAAGATTGCTGTTTCTTCGATGGGTGAGGGAACACTAGTTCGGGCCGAAGATTGCTGTTTCTTCAATGGGTGAGGGAACACTAGTCCAGGCTGAAGATTGCTGTTTCTTCAATGGGTGAGGGAACACTAGTCCAGGTTGAAGATTGCTGTTTCTTCAATGGGTGAGGGAACACTAGTCTAGGCTGAAGATTGCTGTTTCTTCAATGGGTGAGGGAACACTAGTCCAGGTTGAAGATTGCTGTTTCTTCAATGGATGAAGGAACACTAGTCCAGGTTGAAGATTGCTGTTTCTTCAATGGATGAGGGAACACTAGTCCAGGTTGAAGATTGCTGTTTCTTCGATGGGTGAGGGAACACTAGTCTAGGCTGAAGATTGCTGTTTCTTCAATGGGTGAGGGAACACTAGTCCAGGTTGAAGATTGATGTTTCTTCGATGGGTGAGGGAACACTAGTCCAGGTTGAAGATTGCTGTTTCTTCAATGGGTGAGGGAACACCAGCCCAGGCTGAAGATTGCTGTTTCTTCAATGGGTGAGGGAACACCAGCCCAGGCTGAAGATTGCTGTTTCTTCAATGGGTGAGGGAACACTAGTCCAGGTTGAAGATTGCTGTTTCTTCGATGGGTGAGGGAACACTAGTCTAGGCTGAAGATTGCTGTTTCTTCAATGGGTGAGGGAACACTAGTCTAGGCTGAAGATTGCTGTTTCTTCAATGGGTGAGGGAACACTAGTCCAGGTTGAAGATTGCTGTTTCTTCGATGGGTGAGGGAACACTAGTCTAGGCTGAAGATTGCTGTTTCTTCAATGGGTGAGTGAACACTAGTCTAGGCTGAAGATTGCTGTTTCTTCAATGGGTGAGGGAACACTAGTCCAGGTTGAAGATTGCTGTTTCTTCAGTGGGTGAGGGAACACTAGTCCAGGTTGAAGATTGATGTTTCTTCGATGGGTGAGGGAACACCAGTCCAGGCCGAAGATTGCTGTTTCTTCAATGGGTGAGGGAACACTAGTCCAGGTTGAAGATTGCTGTTTCTTCAATGGGTGAGTGAACACTAGTCTAGGCTGAAGATTGCTGTTTCTTCAATGGGTGAGGGAACACTAGTCCAGGTTGAAGATTGCTGTTTCTTCGATGGGTGAGGGAACACTAGTCTAGGCTGAAGATTGCTGTTTCTTCAATGGGTGAGGGAACACTAGTCCAGGTTGAAGATTGTTGTTTCTTCAGTGGGTGAGGGAACACCAGCCCAGGCTGAAGATTGCTGTTTCTTCAATGGGTGAGGGAACACTAGTCCAGGCTGAAGATTGCTGTTTCTTCAGTGGGTGAGGGAACACCAGCCCAGGCTGAGGATTGATGTTTCTTAAATGGGGGAGGGAACACTAGTCTAGGCTGAAGATTGCTGTTTCTTCAATGGGTGAGGGAACACTAGTCCAGGTTGAAGATTGCTGTTTCTTCAATGGGTGAGGGAACACTAGTCTAGGCTGAAGATTGCTGTTTCTTCAATGGGTGAGGGAACACTAGTCCAGGTTGAAGATTGCTGTTTCTTCAATGGGTGAGTGAACACTAGTCTAGGCTGAAGATTGCTGTTTCTTCAATGGGTGAGGGAACACTAGTCCAGGTTGAAGATTGCTGTTTCTTCAGTGGGTGAGGGAACACTAGTCCAGGTTGAAGATTGCTGTTTCTTCGATGGGTGAGGGAACACTAGTCTAGGCTGAAGATTGCTGTTTCTTCAATGGGTGAGGGAACACTAGTCCAGGTTGAAGATTGTTGTTTCTTCAGTGGGCGAGGGAACACCAGCCCAGGCTGAAGATTGCTGTTTCTTCAATGGGTGAGGGAACACTAGTCCAGGTTGAAGATTGCTGTTTCTTCAGTGGGTGAGGGAACACTAGTCCAGGTTGAAGATTGCTGTTTCTTCGATGGGTGAGGGAACACTAGTCTAGGCTGAAGATTGCTGTTTCTTCAATGGGTGAGGGAACACTAGTCCAGGTTGAAGATTGTTGTTTCTTCAGTGGGCGAGGGAACACCAGCCCAGGTTGAAGATTGCTGTTTCTTCAATGGGTAAGGGAACACTAGTCCAGGTTGAAGATTGCTGTTTCTTCGATGGGTGAGGGAACACTAGTCTAGGCTGAAGATTGCTGTTTCTTCAATGGGTGAGGGAACACTAGTCCAGGTTGAAGATTGTTGTTTCTTCAGTGGGCGAGGGAACACCAGCCCAGGCTGAAGATTGCTGTTTCTTCAATGGGTGAGGGAACACTAGTCCAGGCTGAAGATTGCTGTTTCTTCAGTGGGTGAGGGAACACCATTCCAGGCCGAAGATTGCTGTTTCTTCAATGGGTGAGGGAACACCAGTCCAGGCTGAAGATTGCTGTTTCTTCAGTGGGTGAGGGAACACCATTCCAGGCCGAAGATTGCTGTTTCTTCAGTGGGTGAGGGAACACCATTCCAGGCCGAAGATTGATGTTTCTTCGATGGGTGAGGGAACACTAGTCTAGGCTGAAGATTGCTGTTTCTTCAATGGGTGAGGGAACACTAGTCCAGGTTGAAGATTGATGTTTCTTCAGTGGGTGAGGGAACACTAGTCCAGGTTGAAGATTGATGTTTCTTCAATGGGTGAGGAAACACTAGTCTAGGCTGAATATTGCTGTTTCTTCAATGGGTGAGGGAACACTAGTCCAGGTTGAAGATTGCTGTTTCTTCAGTGGGTGAGGGAACACTAGTCCAGGTTGAAGATTGCTGTTTCTTCGATGGGTGAGGGAACACTAGTCTAGGCTGAAGATTGCTGTTTCTTCAATGGGTGAGGGAACACTAGTCCAGGTTGAAGATTGTTGTTTCTTCAGTGGGTGAGGGAACACCAGCCCAGGCTGAAGATTGCTGTTTCTTCAATGGGTGAGGGAACACTAGTCCAGGCTGAAGATTGCTGTTTCTTCAGTGGGTGAGGGAACACCAGCCCAGGCTGAGGATTGATGTTTCTTAAATGGGTGAGGGAACACTAGTCTAGGCTGAAGATTGCTGTTTCTTCAATGGGTGAGGGAACACTAGTCCAGGTTGAAGATTGCTGTTTCTTCAATGGGTGAGGGAACACTAGTCTAGGCTGAAGATTGCTGTTTCTTCAATGGGTGAGGGAACACTAGTCCAGGTTGAAGATTGCTGTTTCTTCAATGGGTGAGTGAACACTAGTCTAGGCTGAAGATTGGTGTTTCTTCAATGGGTGAGGGAACACTAGTCCAGGTTGAAGATTGCTGTTTCTTCAATGGGTGAGTGAACACTAGTCTAGGCTGAAGATTGCTGTTTCTTCAATGGGTGAGTGAACACTAGTCTAGGCTGAAGATTGCTGTTTCTTCAATGGGTGAGGGAACACTAGTCCAGGTTGAAGATTGCTGTTTCTTCAATGGGTGAGGGAACACTAGTCCAGGTTGAAGATTGCTGTTTCTTCAGTGGGTGAGGGAACACTAGTCCAGGTTGAAGATTGCTGTTTCTTCGATGGGTGAGGGAACACTAGTCTAGGCTGAAGATTGCTGTTTCTTCAATGGGTGAGGGAACACTAGTCCAGGTTGAAGATTGTTGTTTCTTCAGTGGGTGAGGGAACACCAGCCCAGGCTGAAGATTGCTGTTTCTTCAATGGGTGAGGGAACACTAGTCCAGGCTGAAGATTGCTGTTTCTTCAGTGGGTGAGGGAACACCATTCCAGGCCGAAGATTGATGTTTCTTCAATGGGTGAGGGAACACTCGTCTAGGCTGAAGATTGCTGTTTCTTCAATGGGTGAGGGAACACTAGTCCAGGTTGAAGATTGCTGTTTCTTCAATGGGTGAGTGAACACTAGTCTAGGCTGAAGATTGCTGTTTCTTCAATGGGTGAGGGAACACTAGTCTAGGCTGAAGATTGCTGTTTCTTCAGTGGGTGAGGGAACACCATTCCAGGCCGAAGATTGATGTTTCTTCGATGGGTGAGTGAACACTAGTCTAGGCTGAAGATTGATGTTTCTTCAATGGGTGAGGGAACACTCGTCTAGGCTGAAGATTGCTGTTTCTTCAATGGGTGAGGGAACACTAGTCCAGGTTGAAGATTGCTGTTTCTTCAATGGGTGAGGGAACACTAGTCTAGGCTGAAGATTGCTGTTTCTTCAATGGGTGAGGGAACACTAGTCCAGGTTGAAGATTGCTGTTTCTTCAATGGGTGAGTGAACACTAGTCTAGGCTGAAGATTGGTGTTTCTTCAATGGGTGAGGGAACACTAGTCCAGGTTGAAGATTGCTGTTTCTTCAATGGGTGAGTGAACACTAGTCTAGGCTGAAGATTGCTGTTTCTTCAATGGGTGAGTGAACACTAGTCTAGGCTGAAGATTGCTGTTTCTTCAATGGGTGAGGGAACACTAGTCCAGGTTGAAGATTGCTGTTTCTTCAATGGGTGAGGGAACACTAGTCCAGGTTGAAGATTGCTGTTTCTTCAGTGGGTGAGGGAACACTAGTCCAGGTTGAAGATTGCTGTTTCTTCGATGGGTGAGGGAACACTAGTCTAGGCTGAAGATTGCTGTTTCTTCAATGGGTGAGGGAACACTAGTCCAGGTTGAAGATTGTTGTTTCTTCAGTGGGTGAGGGAACACCAGCCCAGGCTGAAGATTGCTGTTTCTTCAATGGGTGAGGGAACACTAGTCCAGGCTGAAGATTGCTGTTTCTTCAGTGGGTGAGGGAACACCATTCCAGGCCGAAGATTGATGTTTCTTCAATGGGTGAGGGAACACTCGTCTAGGCTGAAGATTGCTGTTTCTTCAATGGGTGAGGGAACACTAGTCCAGGTTGAAGATTGCTGTTTCTTCAATGGGTGAGTGAACACTAGTCTAGGCTGAAGATTGCTGTTTCTTCAATGGGTGAGGGAACACTAGTCTAGGCTGAAGATTGCTGTTTCTTCAGTGGGTGAGGGAACACCATTCCAGGCCGAAGATTGATGTTTCTTCGATGGGTGAGTGAACACTAGTCTAGGCTGAAGATTGATGTTTCTTCAATGGGTGAGGGAACACTCGTCTAGGCTGAAGATTGCTGTTTCTTCAATGGGTGAGGGAACACTAGTCTAGGCTGAAGATTGATGTTTCTTCAATGGGTGAGGGAACACTCGTCTAGGCTGAAGATTGCTGTTTCTTCAATGGGTGAGGGAACACTATTCCAGGTTGAAGATTGCTGTTTCTTCAATGGGTGAGGGAACACTATTCCAGGTTGAAGATTGCTGTTTCTTCAGTGGGTGAGGGAACACCAGTCCCGGCTGAAGATTGCTGTTTCTTCCATGGGTGAGGGAACACCAGCCCAGGCTGAGGATTGATGTTTCTTAAATGGGAGAGGGAACCCCAGTCCAGGCCGAAGATTGATGTTTCTTCGAGGGGTGAGGGAACATCAGTCCAGGCTGAAGATTGATGTTTCTTCGATGGGTGAGGGAACACCAGTCCAGGTTGAAGAATGCTGTTTCTTCAATGGGTGAGGGAACACTATTCCAGGTTGAAGATTGCTGTTTCTTCAGTGGGTGAGGGAACACCAGTCCCGGCTGAAGATTGCTGTTTCTTCCATGGGTGAGGGAACACCAGCCCAGGCTGAGGATTGATGTTTCTTAAATGGGGGAGGGAACCCCAGTCCAGGCCGAAGATTGATGTTTCTTCGAGGGGTGAGGGAACACCAGTCCAGGCCGAAGATTGATGTTTCTTCGATGGTGTTATGCATTTTTAGTGCTTTTCACTTGTATTTGCTTATATTGTTCAACTCATTTATGGGCAGGCTATCTAAGGACTTACACAAGCCGTCCACCTCATCACGCAAATTCATCATTCATACGAGCTCACGATATCAGTGTTTAACAATAGAGGATTCATTGGAAGCATCGCCTAAAAGTTCACCAACTCCATCAGCTTCATCAGTCCCTTCTGCTACTAAAGGTGCCATTTAAAGGTTAAAAAAAGATCCCCCCTCTCCTCCCAAGCAACCTAATACAGTCACCATGGATATCTTATTGGAAGAAATAAGGGCATTGCGCCCTTTCATGGAAGAGACTAAAGCCACACTTCAAATGATCTCTGAGAAATGGTTGAATGTTGATGGACGTGTCACACAGTTAGAACAAGATGTTTCCTCTCTGAATTCTTCGATATCCAAGGTTGACCCGTTATGCGCCCAAGTTTCCGATCTCCATAGGCAAATTGAAAATTTAGGAACCAGGAATATAAGAAATAATCTACGCATTTACGGCCTTCCAGAAGGATCAGAAGGCTCTGACCCCCAAGTCTTCTTCAAATCTTTCCTACCAAAAGTTCTACAACTTCCGGACAGCACTAATCTCAACATACAGAGGGCGCATCGTCTAGGTCCTCCTCCTAGTGCGATGTCTGCTGCTGCCACCAGGAAACCAAGGGGCATTATCATATATTTCCTGGAGTATACTGATCTGCTCAAAATTCTATCAGCTGCTAGAGCAATGAAGCGTATTACTTGGTCAGGAAATCCTCTTTTTTTCTCATAGGATTATGCTAAATCTACAGCTGACCGACGCAAGGAATTTCTATCCCTTCGCCCTCAGCTTCGGTCGCTGGGCGCACGTTTTGGTTTATTTCATCCGTGCCTCTTTAAGGTGACTTTCAATAACAAAACTACTACTGAAGCTGAAGCTGAAGAGTTTTCTTTATTCGCATACTACAGCTGAGATGGATGTCGCATCCTCTTCCCATTCCATGTAGCTTCCACTGTTGTTGATACATGGTTTTGCTCAGCTTCTACCTGTTGTTTTTGATTGTTCGCTTTAGGATTTGTTTCTTAATGCTAACCTATTTATTTCCTGATTCTTCCTGTTATTTCCTCAATGTTCTTGTCTCCCTTCATATAGATTTCCTTCCTGCGTGATACTCCCCTTCCTTGCGTCCTTGGAGTCTGCTGAGTCGCTTTCCCTTCTCGCCCTCCCTCACGAGTTTCGGACCCGTCATTGTTCTATGTGGCCTCCATCCTCCCTCCCTGTTTATGTCTTTGATGTTACGTAAGTTATGTTTTCCCTTTCATATTTTACCTTATTCTGTTACCCTTCTCTTTCTTTGTCTGTATCTTTTCTTGCATATTCTCTTTGTTCGTCTTTTTGATTTTATGATCTTCTTATTCTTCATATTCCTCATTGGACACCTTCCTGCTCTCTTCCTTTTCTCTCCTTTTCCTTCTTTTTCTTGTCCTATCAGTCGTTCATATTCACCTACAGTCTAATTGTTCTTGATTGCAGTTTGTATTTTTTGAGCTGTTGCTTTAAATGCCATTTATCGTGTATCTCCAGTTTCTATATTATGTGCTTATGCTTTATTCTGCATTTTAGGTATATATACAGTTTAAGGTTTTATTGTTATTCACTTCCAATGTATTGTATCAGTCATCTAATTGATGTACTGGATTACTACTTGTTACTGATGTGCTTTAACTGGCTTTTATCACACTTTTACTTTCTTTTTGAATGCCTTTAAAAATTGTATCCTGGAACGTTAGAGGTTTGCATTCCCCTATAGAGACAGAGAGTTTTAACACACCTAGCCAAACTTAATGTAGATATTGCTTGTAATCAGGAATCACATTTTTATCTGCTGAAGAATCTGCCAAATTGAAAAGGGGTTGGGTCGGGGAGGTATTCTTTTCCCCAGGTGATGGTAAACGCAATGGAGTTCTCATTTTATTTCGTAAGTCCCTTTCAGTAAAGATCGTGGCGAATTTCATGGACCAATTGGGCAGATGGGTCTTGGTTAAATTTGTTATAGATAATACTCCTGTTTCCCTTTTGAACATTTATGCCCCTACCTGTGGCGATGCTTCTTTTTGGACCTCCTTATCCCCACACATCACCCAGTATTATGAAGAAAATGTTATTCTTGCGGGTGACTGCAACAAAGTTTTTGACCCTTTTTTAGATAGACAATCCACTAGCACATACACTCCCCACAAGTCACACAAATCTTTCACACAACTCATTCATCAATATAAACTCATTGACGCTTGGAGACTATGCAAATCCACTCTACGGGAATATTCATTTTTTTCACCGCCTCATCAAACCCAATCTAGGTTGGATTATTTCTTTATCTCGCACCACCTTTCTCAATCCTTGATTGCTTCAGATATTGGTTCTATTCTGATCTCTGATCATGCACCAGTTTCTATACATTTAGATATCATGCAAAAACCCGCCCTCTCTAGGAAATGGCGTTTCAATAATTCCCTTCTTCTTGATTCAAATTTTGTTTCCTCTTTTATCTCCTTTTTTCACGATTATTTTTTGCGGAATGAATCTAGTGATGTATCCTTTCATATTGCCTGGGATGCGTTTAAGGCGTCTGCTAGGGATTTTATTATAAGTTACGTTTCCTGTAAACGAAAGAGAGCACAACAACTTACCAATTACCTTTTTTCTAAAATTAAGAAGCTGGAACATTCTTATTATACTTCTAAGGCCAAGGATTGTCTGCATGAACTTATAGCTACTAATTTACAATTCAACAAAGATACCACGAATAATGCCTCCAACTTTCTATTACGTTCAAGTGCTAAATTTTATGGGGGTCAAAATAAAGCTGGAAAATGATTGGCAAATTATTTGAAAATCAAACAAAATAAAACAAATATAGAATCTGTTTTCAGTCACGATTGTTTATTGAGGCACAAGGAGGATGAGATTTTACAGGAATTTCTTAAATTTTATAAAACATTGTACTCATCTGAAACAACTTCCTCAGATCAACAAATTCGTCAATTCTTAACCGGTATCGAATCTCCTTTTGTTACTCCTCCAGAGCTCTCTTCATTGGAATCAGACTTAACTCAAAAGGAACTTCTTCATGCGTTGAAGACTCTTAAAAAGGATAAGGCTCCGGGACCCGATGGCTTTACAGTTGAATTCTTCATTCACTTCTCGGCTTTACTTATTCCCAAATTACATACTCTTCTTTCTACCTTCCTAGAATCCGGCTCTTCCTCTTGTTCCTTCTCCGATGCCCTCATCTGTATCCTTCCTGAACCAGGCAAAGACCCACAATATTGTAAAAATTATAGACCCATTTCCTTGGTTAATATTGACTATAAAAAAAATTGTAAGGCTTTAGCTTTACGGTTAGAATCCTTTTTACCTGATCTGCTGGGAAGGGAGCAGTCTGGTTTTGTTAAAGGTAGATTGCTTTCGGACAACACCAGACTATTCTTTAACATTTTATCCAAATCTTCACATTCTTCTAGCTCTCTTGCTGCTATAGTTTTAGACGCTGAAAAAGCTTTTGATAGGGTTGAGTGGCCATATCTTTTCCACACATTAAAATGGTTCGGATTCGGCCCAAGAATCTCTACTCTAGTTTCCCTCTTATACTCACATCCGAGAGCAGCGATTGCAGAAAATGGCGGTATTTCCTCTTACTTTTCCCTTGGTAGAGGGGTTCGTCAGGGTTGTCCTCTTTCCCCTTTTTTGTTTAATCTCGCCTTGGAACCCTTTCTATTGAAGATTCGCCAAAATAATGCAATACATGGTTTTACTTTTCAACAGACTACAATTAAAATGTCAGCCTATGCCGATGAAGTTTTATTGTTCATATCTGACCCGACGATGCCTCTTCCGGCTTTCTTAGAGGAGGTTAATTCTTTTGCATCAGTCTCCGGTTATAAATTGAATAAAGATAAATGTGAGATTTTGCCCCTAATTAAATTTACGTACAAATCTGATTTTACAGCTTCGGGGTTCACATGGAATCCCAAATGTATTAAATACCTGGGTCTTCATTTTACGCCTACCCTTTCCGGCACAGTCTCTCGATGTATGGAGGATTGCATACAAAAGTTGTAGACTCTCACCACAAAGTGGCATCCTCTTTATTTATCTTGGTGGGGCAAATTGGACACCATTAAAATTATGCTTTCTCCCTTAGTTTTATTCACAATTTCTAATATTTCGTTCTCTATCCCTTTATACCACTTCAAGAGAATTAATTCCATTTTATCTTCCTTCTTATGGGGCCATAAAAAATCCCGTATGTCTATATCTAAATTGACAAGCCCTAAGGCTGAGGCGGGGGTGAATTATCCGAACTTCCCTCTCTATCATAAATCTTTCTTATTGAACCAAGCATCGCGGTGGATTGCGGAGTCTTCTACTCCTTCTCCTCTTTGGTCAGCCCTTGAATTGGAATGCATCTCCCCCTTTTCTTTCCAAGAATATCTTTCGTTTTCTCATCAGCCACAATCTATATCTACTCCTATTCTTAAATACACTTCTAAAATTCTACCATCTCCTTTAATTCCCTCCTTTCTTCAACAACCTATATGGCATAATAAGTCAATTTTAATAAATAATAAACCAATTTTCTGGAAATCTTGGAGGCGCCGAGGCCTCATATGGGTTCATCAATTATTTCAGCGGTCCCACACTGTTCCCTTTTCAGTAGCTGCTGCGTTTTATCACTTTCCTCCCTCTTTTCGTGCTAAGTACTCAACATTAACACAAGCGCTTCAATTAGCATATGTTTCTCACACCATTTCTCCTTCCGTGTTACCCCGGGAACCTTCTAACTTATCTCAATTACGTACTTTATTACTTAGATGCACTAAAGCATCTAGTATTTACGCTCTTCTTCATGCCCCATTATCATCACGTGCCAAAACTAAAGTAGAAGATGTGTGGGAAGCCGATTTGGGAGTTTCCTGGCCTACTGCGCTATGGCTAAAAATACGCAAATCTTCCAGGGCTGCAAACACTACTCAGACTTTGTTTTTCATTTACAACCGACTCCTACTCTCACCACTTATTCTCAGCAAAAGACATCCTGATACAGCAGATAAATGTTGGACCTGTTCCGCACCACATGCAGACTTATTACGCTTACTTTTCCAATGTGCCCCAGTCCATACGTTTTGGGTTAAGATATGGTCTCAAATTAACACTATTTTCTCGTCTTATCACCCTTTCAATATTTCTCATATCTTCTTAGGTAGTACCTCCCATATATGGACTCACTGTGCCCATAACATAAAAATAATCGACCTACTTCTAGCAGTTGCCTTTCAACAAATTACCAAAGTATGGAAAGACCTCACTAAATTATCATATCAGGCGTGGTGGTATGCTATATGTTATAATCATAGGTTAGATACAACGTTTGTTTATCCATTGAGTCTGGCTCCTAGGAGGAACCAATTGTGGGATCCAGTCACTTCATTCTTTGATATGTGTGCTGGTCGCTCTTTATCTCAAACACCTCTACAACAAGAAGTTGCTAAACCTCCATAGGTTCCCCTCACTGATGTATGTATTCTTTTTATTACTAATCCTACTGTCCTTTGATATAGCGTATCTATTTAACTGTCATGTAATTTATTAATGCCGGTTATACTTGCATATTACTTTTGATTTTCTCTAATCATTTTCTTTCTACATGATTATCTCATTTGTTTTAATGTATGTGTTTCTTATTGCTAATTTAGCCTTATCTTGTGCAATTTTATTTACGTATATCAATAAAAAAATTCTGAACTTAAAAAAGAAGATTTCTGTTTCTCCAATGGGTGAAGGAACAACAGTCCCGGCTGAAGATTGTTGTTTCTTCGATGTGTGAGGGAACACGAGTCCAGCCTGAAGATTGCTGTTTCTTCAATGGGTGAGGGAACACCAGTCCAGCCTGAAGATTTCTGTTTCTTCAGTGGGTGAGGGAACACCAGTCCAGGCTGAAGATTGCTGTTTCTTCATGGGTGAGGGAATACCAGTCCAGGCTGAAGAGTGCTGTTTCTTCATGGGTGAGGGAACACCAGTCCAGCCTGAAGATTTCTGTTTCTTCAGTGGGTGAGGGAACACCAGTCCAGGCTGAAGATTGCTGTTTCTTCATGGGTGAGGGAACACCAGTCCAGGCTAAAGATTGATGTTTCTTCGATGAGTGAGGGAACAAAAGGCTAAAGATTGCTATTTGCTCAATGGGAGAGGGAACAAAAGGCTGAAGATTGCTGTTTCTCTAGTGGGTGAGGAAACAAAAGTCCAGGCTAAAGATAGTTGTTTTTTCGGAGTGTGAGGAAAAACTATTCCAGGATGAAGATGCTGTTTCTAAAATGGGTGAGGGAACACCCGTCCAGGCTGAAGATTGCGGTTTCTTCAAATGATTAGGGAACACCCGTCCAGGCTGAAGATTGCTGTTTCTTCGATGGGTGAGGGAACACAAGTCCAGGCTAAAGATTGCTGTTTCTTCAAAGAATGAGGAAACACCCGTCCAGGCTGAAGATTGCTGTTTCTTCAAAGAATGAGGAAACACCCGTCCAGGCTGATGATTGTTGTTTCTTCAATGGGTGAGGGAACACCCGTCCAGGCTGAAGATTGCTGTTTCTTCGATGGGTGAGGGAACACAAGTCCAGGCTAAAGATTGCTGTTTCTTCGATGGGTGAGGAAACACAAGTCCAGGCTGAAGATTGCTGTTTCTTCGATGGGTGTGGGAACACCAGTCCAGGCTGAAGATTGCTGTTTCTTCATGGGTGAGGGAACACTAGTCTAGGCTGAAGATTGCTGTTTCTTCGATGGGTGAGGGAACACAAGTCCAGGCTGAAGATTGCTGTTTCTTCATGGGTGAGGGAACACCAGTCCAGGTTGAAGATTGCTGTTTCTTCAGTGGGTGAGGGAACACTAGTCCAGGTTGAAGATTGCTGTTTCTTCGATGGGTGAGGGAACACCAGTCCAGGCTTAAGATTGCTGTTTCTTCATGGGTGAGGGAATACCAGTCCAGGCTGAAGAGTGCTGTTTCTTCATGGGTGAGGGAACACCAGTCTAGCCTGAAGATTGCTGTTTCTTCAGTGGGTGAGGGAACACAAGTCCAGGCTAAAGATTGCTGTTTCTTCGATGGGTGAGGAAACACAAGTCCAGGCTGAAGATTGCTGTTTCTTCGATGGGTGTGGGAACACCAGTCCAGGCTGAAGATTGCTGTTTCTTCATGGGTGAGGGAACACTAGTCTAGGCTGAAGATTGCTGTTTCTTCGATGGGTGAGGGAACACAAGTCCAGGCTGAAGATTGCTGTTTCTTCATGGGTGAGGGAACACCAGTCCAGGTTGAAGATTGCTGTTTCTTCAGTGGGTGAGGGAACACTAGTCCAGGTTGAAGATTGCTGTTTCTTCGATGGGTGAGGGAACACCAGTCCAGGCTGAAGATTGCTGTTTCTTCATGGGTGAGGGAATACCAGTCCAGGCTGAAGAGTGCTGTTTCTTCATGGGTGAGGGAACACCAGTCTAGCCTGAAGATTGCTGTTTCTTCAGTGGGTGAGGGAACACTAGTCCAGGCTAAAGATTGATGTTTCTTCGGTGAGTGAGGGAACAAAAGGCTAAAGATTGCTATTTGCTCAATGGGAGAGGGAACAAAAGGCTGAAGATTGCTGTTTCTCTAGTGGGTGAGGAAACAAAAGTCCAGGCTAAAGATAGTTGTTTTTTCGGAGTGTGAGGAAACACTATTCCAGGATGAAGATGCTGTTTCTAAAATGGGTGAGGGAACACCCGTCCAGGCTGAAGATTGCGGTTTCTTCAAATGATTAGGGAACACCCGTCCAGGCTGAAGATTGCTGTTTCTTCAAAGAATGAGGAAACACCCGTCCAGGCTGATGATTGTTGTTTCTTCAATGGGTGAGGGAACACCCGTCCAGGCTGAAGATTGCTGTTTCTTCGATGGGTGAGGGAACACAAGTCCAGGCTGAAGATTGCTGTTTCTTCGATGGGTGAGGGAACACTAGTCTAGGCTGAAGATTGCTGTTTCTTCGATGGGTGAGGGAACACAAGTCCAGGCTGAAGATTGCTGTTTCTTCATGGGTGAGGGAACACCAGTCCAGGCTGAAGATTGCTGTTTCTTCAATGGGTGAGTGAACACTAGTCTAGGCTGAAGATTGCTGTTTCTTCAATGGGTGAGTGAACACTAGTCTAGGCTGAAGATTGCTGTTTCTTCAATGGGTGAGGGAACACTAGTCCAGGTTGAAGATTGCTGTTTCTTCGATAGGTGAGGGAACACCAGTCCAGGCTGAAGATTGATGTTTCTTCAATGGGTGAGGGAATACCAGTCCAGTCTGAATACTGCTGTTTATTCAATCAGTGAGGGAACACCAGTCCAGGCCGAAGAATGATGTTTCTTCGATGGGTGAAGGAACAAAAGACTGAAGATTGCTGTTTCTCCAATAAATGAGGGAACAACAGTGCAGGCTGAAAATTGTTGTTTATTTGGTGTGTGAGGGAACAACAGTCCAGGCTAAAGATTGCTGTTGTTTCTTTGGTGTGTGAGGGAACACCAGTCCAGGCTGAATATTGTTGTTGTTTCTTCGGTGTTTGAGGGAACACCAATCCAGGCTCAAGATTGATGTTTCTTCAATGGGTGAGGGAACATCACTCCTGGCTGAAGATTGCTGTTTCTTCAATGGGAGAGGTATCAAAAGGCAGAAGATTTCGGTTTCTCCAATGGGTGAAGGAACAACAGTCCCGGCTGAAGATTGTTGTTTCTTCGGTGTGTGAGGGAACACCATTCCAGGCTGAAGATTGATGTTTCTTCGGTGAGTGAGGGGACAATGGGCTCCTGGGGGCGACACTCGCAGAGTGTTCGCCCCCGGGCAATTTCGGGCGATGGTACGCCCTGGTGTCACGTGAGGGTGGGGACTGCGGGGATTGGACGGGGGGGGCGCGAGACGCGAGCATTAGGCTCAAGCGTCGATATGCAAGGAGAAGGGCATCGGAGGCGGTTGAATTTTGGCGGCGTGTGGGACATTGCGCAATTTTAATTAAACGCAGAGTTTTTCGTTAACATGGAGCAAGCTTCTGCTTCTGTACTTGAAGCGCTCCTCATGCTGGCAGCGGCAGGCAGAGAAGACCTCATTCCTGGCAAGCTTTCCTAGGCGTGCGTAGGAATGGAGAGAGGGGAGCGTCTAGGAGCAGGAGGTGTGTCAGCAGCTGTTGCTGCATGTTTATCTAGAGGGCTCACAGTCTCCTTCGAATTTAGGTGAACCCTCAGGAATTCTTCCGTGGTGACGCAGGTACCTTCTCCTGGGCCCCTTAAAGTTACGGTAAGGCTAAACCTGGGAAAGGACGGAGGGGCACAGTGGAAACAGTGTATTTCCTACAATGAATGTGGAAAGGCTCAATTTAAAAAAAAAAAAAAGGCAAAATAAGGAGCCAGTTTATATCTAAGAAAGCTAATTGTGTGCACATGGGCCATCTGGTGGCTTCATTAGAATGAGCTCTGTTTACCTGCTAATACAGTGGAGGCCAGAAATAAATGTGGCATTTTTGACAAGTTTAAGGCAGGGGAATCTGGTTTTGCAGTCAGCAAGATAGATAGGGGTTTATCGCCTGTGATATCATCTGTGCATGGCGATGACTTTGTGAGTCCAGATGCTTCCTTCAAGAAGCTAGTGTATCTTTTATGTAACACATGTAATCCTAAGTCCTTCTGTTTTGCAACTGGTTCTTATGTAAAGCGCTCTGACACCTTTGGGTAAAGTTTGCGCTATATAAAATCACATTACATAACTAAATAAAAACTAAAACAGGTGGCCAGTCGTTAAACACGCTCAACAGTCGGGAGGCTCCTAATTTCCACAGCATGCCAGTTGCTGCGCAAATTTCTTCATCTTTACCGAACATGACACTTTAGGGGGTGTGACTCATGGCTATGGTTCCCAGTGCCTAGGTGACCAGGGTAAATGGGTGTGGATTCTGCAGGGCATTTTCAGATCAGAGCTGGTTGTCGTCGGTGCAAGGGAGTTGTAGAAACACGGCTGCAAAATCAGGCGTTTTGCAGTCCCCATGGGCACAATACTGTCAGATGCAAAAAAGGGCAGTGAGAGTGACATAACCAGGCATCCGGCGTCCTGCACCGTCAGAAGTAAGAACACCAGGAGTATTTCAGCAATATTTCCTACACCACTCGATGCCAGGAGAGCAGCTTGATTCCAGATAGTTGTGAACTGGAGGGAGTTTGATGGCGGAGTTGGGGATGGTGAGCTGCACGGTAGTAGCGGTGGGGGGGGGGGCAATGGTCGTAAGGAAGAGGTGGTAGGTTCTTTGGCACAAGATGGGGATGAAGTTTCTTTAGTGGACGGGGAAATATCAAATACTGGTGAAAGAACAACTGGTTTGGATAACAGCTGGGCAGGTGTGGCGGGGGGGTGCTAAAGAGTTTTTCCAGCTTATCTTTTCTACAGAATGTCCGGTCGCACACTGATTCAGCTGGACGTCTTACGAAGAAGAGGAACAGAGGGGTGCAGCAAGGTCCATTGATAGAATATCCAGCAATGAATACGTCAAGGTGAGAATTCATTCAGGTTTCAGAAAGGTTTAAGAGGGGATAGGGGCGTCGGTACTGATGTGTCACATCCTGCTTTTTCTTTGATTAGTGACGCCCAGGAGGGTAAACACGAGGGCTCAAGTTCGGACAAGGTTACATCATCCATAAGGGTAGGGTCTGACGGCAAATTAGAATCTAATCCAAAAAGGTCAACGTTTTTTAAACGATTACAATCTATGGGTGTTGCCATGCCTTTGGGCGCGCATTTGAGCAAAACTACAAAGAAAGGATATGGAAAGGGGAGTTCATTTATATTTTCAAGCTACGTCACAAGGAGATACAGGCTAAAGAAGGTTCTAAAAGACGAGGCTTGGGAACTTTCAAAAGGCCGAGGGTACCTACTAACATAGATTTCTGGTTGTCAGCTTTTCTCATATCTGCTAGTGTGTATTGTGAAAAGTTTCCAGAAAGATCTGTTTCTCTTTTTAAATATATTGATCTCATTCAGAAGGCAGCTACTGAATTTGGGGGATACGCATGGCTTTGTTATTCAGAGTTCAGGGCAAGTTTGGCATTACTGTTGGACAAGCCTTGAGGGGAGGTTGACAACGAATTATGGCTACAATGAATGTACCCCCAGAGACTGCCCCCTTCCCTGCGTACAGCCAGTGGTTTGGTGGTAGCTTACCGGCCCTTTCCATTTAGGCCCACCCGGGGGGGGGGGGGGGTTGGGGGTATGGAGTAGACCTCAACCCATATTTTCAGGTGCATGCTGGAATTTCAACAAGGGTACTGCGTTCGGAATCTTTGCAAGTACACGCACGCATGCTCTAGATGTCGGGATAGGCATACAGTCACACAATGTTTCGGGGAGCAACCACATTGGGGGCGCAGCTTTTCAGGTAGAGGGAGAGGGTTTACTCCATAGCTTGGTAACAAGGGCTTTTACACCAATCAAGGTGGACATTTTATGTAAGTGGTTGCAGTCATACTCAGGCCGCTGCGTTACTCTATTGGGGTTGTCGAGAAGGTTTCATGTTAGGTCATCAAAGCCCAAGGAGTCTCAGGTTTGCACAAAATTTTAAATCAGCAGATTCTTTTCCACACATAGTTCGGGAGAAGTTGTCAAAGAAGTCCAAGAAGGGAGAATTGCAGGTCCTTTTCGGCACTGCCCATTGGCAAATTTGATTGTTTCTCTTTTGGGAGTAGTGCCGACGAAAGCGGAGGGTGAATTCAGGATGATTCAACACTTATCATGGTCTCAAGGTTGTTCAGTTAATGATTTTATTGCAAAGGAGGATTCCATGGTGCATTTTGAGTCAGTGGATTCTGCTTTACTGATGGTCAGGGATATGGGCGTCAGGTCACAGTTCGCTAAGTGCGTTATCACACGCCTTCCGGCTTTCCCTGTGCATCCGTCGGATTTTTCATTGCTAGGCATCTTTTTTGCAGGTACATATTTTGTTGATACAACTCTTCCTATGGGTTGCGCCATATCATGCAAACCTTTTGAGGCTTTTAGTTCATTTTCTGCAGTGGTGTTTTTCTTTGATCACAGGACATACGGGGATTACACATTTCTTGGATGCTTTTCTTTTCTTGGGCGCAGCTGAATCTCACCACTGTGAAGCTGCTTTGCATGATTTTAAACAGTTTGCAGGGAAACTAGGAGTGCCGCTGGCAGAGGACAAAACCGATGGACCTTGTTGTTGCCTTACGTATCTTGGCATAGAGATAGACACTATCAAGATGCAGGCAAGGATCCCTCTAAGAAGATTGTCGAAATAGCAGGCCTTTTTGGATCATGCACGCACTTTACACAAATTGAAGCTGGTGGAGGCACAATGTTTTGCTGGGGCATCTGAACTTTGCATGTACAGTCATGCGCGCTGGTAGGTCTTTTGCAGACAATTGGGTTTATCTATGGCTGGTATGAAGCTTCCTCACAACAGAATTAGAGTGACAGCGCATATGCGAGCTGATTTTGAGGTTTGGTCAACATTTTTAGCTGATTTCAATGCCGTAACGCTTTAGTCCCTGGACGAAGATTTTGTTTGGCAACTGCAGCTTTTTTCTGATGCTTCTGGAGCTCATGGTTTCGGTCTTTTTTGGGATGGTGCATGGTGTGCGGAAAGATGGCCGGAGAATTGGTTTGCTGCATAGAAGAGCATTGCTTTTTTGGAATTTTTTCCTCTCGTAGTAGCTCTTGCAGTTTGGGGTCCCAACTTGGCTAATAGAACAGTTTTGGTTAACGTGGACAACAAAACAGTGGTGGATTTGGTGAACGGTCACAGGGCAAAAGACAAACAGATGTTAAAGTTGCTGCAGGCGTTTATGCTGGGAGGTTTAAAGTTTAACATTGTTTTCAGGGTCAAACACATTGCTGGCATGGCAAATAAAATAATATAGCGGATACACTGTCTCGTTTTCAGTGGGAGAGATTCCATGGTTTGGCGCCCGGAGCGGATTTGAGAAGGACTCCCATTTCCCAGCTAGGTATGGAGTTTGGGGCTGAGACTGCTTATCAGCTAGTTGGAAGATTCCTTGGCACAAAGTATCAAATTGGCTTACAGGTGAGCGTGGCTGGAATTTTTAGAGTCAGGGGATATTTTTCGACGTCACGATGGATGGGGTGTACGACAGCGTAGAGATGATGTAGTAAATTTCATTATGCTTAACATCAAGAAGAATGTTTCCTCAACCAGTATTCCTGGTACATTACCAGGCATTTCTTTTTACGGAAAATCATTCTGGGGATATGAGCCTTCAGCGGGAGAGATGGGTAAGCGTATGCTACAAGGTTGTGCCAAGTCACGTTAGCGGGGTTCTGAT
Organism: Lissotriton helveticus; assembly: GCF_964261635.1. Taxonomy (NCBI): domain Eukaryota; kingdom Metazoa; phylum Chordata; class Amphibia; order Caudata; family Salamandridae; genus Lissotriton; species Lissotriton helveticus. Next base: position 1,708,036,833 of record NC_136069.1, on the reverse strand, counting down.
CAATGGGAGCCAATATCTGTACAGTTGTTCTCTAGGATCCTCCAAGTCCTTGCCCTGATTTGTTTTCTAACTTTGAATTCCATCTGATAAAATTATGCATGTTGTGGTCATTTTTTGGAGCTTTTCGGGTGTCAGAATTGCTGGGTTCCGCCATCTATAATGATCTGAAGACTTTACAGGTGTCAAAATTTGATTCCCACATTGAGATTTTCCTGGAGCATTCCAAACCTGATCGGAAGGGTAAGGGTTCTACAGTAACTTTACAGGCTATAGGTGGTTCCCTTTGTCCTTTGCAAGCTTGGTTGGATTTTTTGGGCGCGGGTGGGGCTATGTTCAAATTTCTTTTTCGCCATCAATATGGATCAAGTCTTTCAGCCTCGCCATCACTAGCAGTGCTTAGGAAGTCTTTGATGAGTATTACGAGAACCCACAAAAACTGGGGACACACTCTTACCGCATTGGGGCGGCTTCCGAAGCGGCTAGGTGGGGTTTTTCCGTGAGAGACATTAAAACATTGGGGAGATGGTTTTCTGATTGTTTGTTGCATTACATCAGGAAATTGGAACATGTGGTTCGAGTTTCGTGATACTAATTGTCATTTCTTTCCAGGTGTGCCCTTCTCCCGCAAGTAAGTTTGGCTCATCGGCCATTCGTTCATAAAATGGGCAGCTATATCATCCCCACTGCACTTCTGCCACGGAGAGTATGGCGAGGAGCGGACAGCTTCGTGGCTGTAGAAAGAGCGGGCAGGAAGGTAAATCGGGATTGGCAGCGTTTCTGTTTTGTACATAGAATCTTTTGGCTGGTTCTTGTAGAAGTTCCTAAGGGAGACTTTCAGTACAATGGGGTTCATCTGTCGTTTATTGGAAATGAGATTTACTTGCTAAATATTTTTTTAAATGATTGCCGGCATTTTGAATATTAACCCATGGTGTTAGGAAGTCACTGTTATTGCGACAGTGTACCTGCTTGTTTTTGCATTATGGCGATGTATTTTCCTTTGCTTACTGTTATCCTTTATACCCCTCCTCTTATCTTTTCCTTATGTCGATCCTCCCCCCCTTTTTTATCCCAATTTCTCTGTATTTCTTCTTTCTTTTTCTTGCTCTCTCTTACCATTCCATTTATTAGGACCGTCCCAGTATTTTATCCGCATAGTTCAATTTAGATTTGGGTTCGTGGATACTTTTATTCTGGGTACTTATTTATTGCCCTAATGCGATTTCACTGTTATGCGACAGTACAGTGCGGTTTTGCATGTTTTATGAATCTATTCTGCTATGTTATGAATACAGTTACTGTTTGGCGACAGTGGCGTTTTTTCTACTGCCCTACATGTGAAGCAAGTTCAATCCCTAGAGGGGGGCAGGAAAAACACCCGTGATGGGGTTTTTCCTGGTGGCAGATCTGGAGGAAATTAGGACAGGCAGGAAAAGTTTGGGGGCATCAGGAATAGGTTTGGGCAGAGGGAAGCATGGGAGAGAAGTTGGAGTCAAGAGGTAGGCAGGAGATTGAGATAGGCGTTTGGGGAGGAAGTTTAGGATGAACAAGGTGGGCAATTTAGTTGATGGGGGGTCAGGGCTTAGGGGATGGGATGTTAGCTTGGGTAATGTTATATTTGATATTATGCAATTGTATTGTACTGCCTACCTGTCCAATAAAGCGGCCTTTTACCTCACTTTGGCATGAGGCTTGGTTATTGCCCGAAAGGCTAAAGATTGCTGTTTCTCCAGTGGGTGAGGAAACAAAAGTCCAGGCTAAAGATAGTTGTTTTTTCAGAGTGTGAGGAAACACTAGTCCAGGATGAAGATGCTGTTTCTAAAATGGGTGAGGGAACACCCGTCCAGGCTGAAGATTGTGGTTTCTTCAAATGATTAGGGAACACCCGTCCAGGCTGAAGATTGATGTTTCTTCAAAGGATGAGGGAACACCTGTCCAGGCTGAAGATTGATGTTTCTTCAAAGGATGAGGGAACACCCGTCCAGGCTGAAGATTGATGATTCTTCATGGGTGAGGGAACACCAGTCAAGGCTGAAGATTGATGTTTTTTTCAGTGGGTGAGGGAAGAGTTGTCCAGGCTGAAAATTGCTGTTTCTTCATGGGTTAGCGAACACCAGTCCAGGCCAAAGATTGCTGTTTCTTCAGTGGGTGACAGAACACCCGTCCAGGCTGAAAATTGCTGTTTTTTCGTTGGGTGAGGGAACACCAGTCCAGGCTGAAGAATGATGTTTCTTCAATGGGTGAGGGAATACCAGTCCAGGCTGAAGATTGCTGTTTCTTCGATGGGTGAGGGAACACCAGTCCAGGCTGAATATTGCTGTTTGTTCAATGGGCGAGGGAACATCCGTCCAGGCTGAAGATTGCTGTTTCTCCGATGGGTGAGGAAGCACCAGTCCAGGCTGAAGATTGATGTTTCTTTAATGGGTGAGAGAACAACAGTCCAGGCTGAAGATTGATGTTTCTTCAATGGGTGAGGGAACAACAGTCCAGGCTGAAGATTGATGTTTCTTCAATGGGCGAGGGAACACAGTCCAGTTTGAAGATTGTTTTTTCTTCAATGGGTTAGGGAACAACCTGCCAGGCTGAAAATTGCTGTTTCTTTGATGGGTGAACGAACACTAGTCCAGGCTGAAGATTGATGTTTCTTAAATGGGTGAGGGAACACCAGTCCAGTCTCAATACTGCTATTTATTCAATGGGTGAGGGAACACCAGTCCATGTCGAAGATTGATGTTTCTTCGATGGGCAAGGGAACAAAAGGCTGAAGATTGCTGTTTATTCAATGGGTGAGGGAATACCCATCCAAGCTGAAGAATGCTGTTTGTCCGATGGGTGAGGGAACACCAGTCCAGGCTGAAGCTTGATGTTTCTTAAATGGGTGAGGGAACACCAGTCCAGGCTGAAGATTGATGTTTCTTAAATGGGTGAGGGAACACCAGTCCAGGCTGAAGATTGTTGTTTCTTCAATTGGTGAGGGAAGAGCAGTCCAGGCCGAAGATTGCTGTTTCTTTAGGGCTTAGGGAACTCTAGCCCAGGCCGAAGATTGCTGTTTTTTCAGTGGTCGAGGGAACATCAGTCCAGGCTGAAGATTGCTGTTTCTTCATGGGTGAGGGTACACCACTCCAGGCTGAAGATTGATGTTTCATCGACGAGTGAGGAATCAAAATACAGAGGAGTGCTGTTTCTTCAATAGGAGAGGTAACAAAAGGCAAAATATTTCTGTTTCTCCAATGGGTGAGGGAACAACAGTCCCGGCTGAATATTGTTATTTCTTCGGTGAGTGAGGGAACACCAGTCCAGCCTGAAGATTGTTATTTCTTCGGTGAGTGAGGGAACACCAGTCCAGCCTGAAGGTTGCTGTTTCTTCGATGGGTAAGGGCACAGCAGTCCAGGCTGCAGAAGCTGTTTATTTAATGGGTGAGAGAACACCCGTCCAGGCTGAAGATTGCTGTTGCTACATGCGTGAGGGAACACAAGTCCAGGCTAAAGATTGCTGTTTCTTCAACGGGTGAGGGAACACCAGTCCAGGCTAAAGATTGCTGTTCATTCAACGGGTGAGAAAACACCGGTCCAGGTCAAAGATTGATGTTTCTTCGATGGGTGAGGGAACATAAGGCTGAAGATTGCTGTTTCTTCGATGGGTGAGGGAACACCAGTCCAGGCTAAAGATTGCTGTTCATTCAACGGATGAGAAAACACCGGTCCAGTTCAAAGATCGATGTTTCTTCGATGGGTGAGGGAACATAAGGCTGAAGATTCCTGTTTCTTCAATGGGAGATGGAACAAAAGGCTGCAGATTGCTGTTTCTCCAAATGATAAGGGAACTACAGTGCAGGCTGAAGATTGTTCTTTCTTTGGTGTGTGAGGGAACACCAGTCCAGGCTGAAGATTGATGTTTCTTCAATGGGAGATGGAACAAAAGGCTACAGATTGCTGTTTCTCCAAATGATGAGGGAACTACAGTGCAGGCTGAAGATTGTTCTTTCTTTGGTGTGTGAGGGAACGCCAGTCCAGGCTGAAGATTGATGTTTCTTCATGCGTGAGGGAACACCAGTCCAGGCTGAAGATTGAGGTTTCTTCGATGGGTGAGGGAATACCCGTCCAGGCTGAAGATTGCTGTTTCTCCGATGGGTGAGGGAACACCAGTCAAGGCTGACTGCTGTTTCTTTGTTGGGTCAGGCTAAAGATTTCTGTTTCTTCATGGGTAAGGGAACACAAGTCCAGGCCGAAGATTGATGTTTCTTTGATGGGTGAGCGAACAAAAGGCTGAAGATTGCAGTTTCTTCAAAGGGAGAGGGAACAAAAGGCTGAAGATTGCTGTTTCTCCAATGGATGATGGAACAACAGTGCAGGCTGAAGATTGTTGTTTCCTCAATGGGTGGGGGAAGAACAGTCCAGGCTGAAGATTGCTGTTTCTTCATGGCTTAGGGAACACTAGTGCAGGCCAAAGATTGCTGTTTCTTTAGTGGGCGAGGGAACACCAGTCCAGGCTGAAGATTGTTGTTTCTTTGGTTTGTGAGGAAACACCAGTCCAGGCTAAAGATTGTTGTTTCTTAAATGGGCGAGGAAACACCAGTCCGGCTGAAAGTTTTTCTTTCTTCAATGGGTGAGGGAACACCAGTCCAGGCTGAAGATTGATATTTCTTAAATGGGTGAGGGAACACCAGTCCAGGCTGAAGATTGTTGTTTCCTCAATGGGTGAGGGAACACCAGTCCAGGCTGAAGATTGATGTTTCATCGATGGGTGAGGGATCAAAATACAGAAGAGTGCTGTTTCTTCAATAGAACAGGTAACCAAAGGCAAAAGATATCTGTTTCTCAAATGGGTGAGAGAACACCAGTCCAGCTGAAGATTGCTGTTTCTTCAATGGGTGAGGGAACACCATTCCAGGCTGAAGATTGATGCTTCTTCAATGGATGAGGGAACACCCGACCAGGCTGATGATTGCTGTTTCTTCGATGGGTGAGGGAACACCAGTCCAGGCTGAAGATTGCTGTTTCATTGTTGGGCGAGGGAACACCAGTCCAGGCTAAAGATTGTTGTTGTCTCTTCGGTGTTTGAGGGAACATTAGTCCAGGCTCAAGATGAATGTTTCTTAAATAGGTGAGGGAACACCAGTCCAGTCTCAAGATTGCTGTTTCTTCATGGGTGAGGGAACACTAGTCTAGGCTGAAGATTGCTGTTTCTTCAATGGGTGAGGGAACACCAGTCCAGTCTCAAGATTGCTGTTTCTTCATGGGTGAGGGAACACCAGTCAAGGCTGAAGATTGCTGATTCTTCCTGGGTGAGGGAACACCAGTCCAGGCTGAAGATTGATGTTTCTTCGATGAGTGAGGGAACAAAAGGCTAAAGATTGCTATTTCCTCAATGGGAGAGGGAACAAAAGGCTGAAGATTGCTGTTTCTCCAATGGGGGAGGAAACAACAGTCCAGGCTAAAGATAGTTGTTTCTTCGGTGTTTGAGGAAACACTAGTCCAGGCTGAAGATTGATGTTTCTTCAATGGATGGCGCAACACCCGTCCAGGCTGACGATTGTGGTTTCTTCAATGGGTGAGGGAACACCCGTCCAGGCTGAAGATTGTTGTTTCTTCATGGGTGAGGGGACACAAGTCCAGAAGAAGGTTGATGTTTCTTCGATGGGTGAGGGAACAAAAGGCTGAAGATTGCAGTTTCTTCAAAGGGAGAGGGAAAAAAAGGCTGAAGATTGCTGTTTCTCCAATGGATGAGGGAACAGCAGTGCAGGCCGAAGATTGTTCTTTCTTTGGTGTGTGGGGGAACACCAGTCCAGGCTAAAGATTGTGTTTGTTTCTTTGGTGTTTGAGGGAACACCAGTCCAGGCTGAAGCTTGATGTTTCTTAAATGGGTGAGGGAAAACCAGTCTGGCTGAGGTTTTTCTTTCTTCAATGGATGAGGGAACACCAATCCAGGCTGAAGATTATTGTTTCTTCAATGGGTGAGGGAAGAGCAGTCCACGCGGAAGATTGCTGTTTCTTCATGGCTTAGGGAACTCTAGTCCAGGCCAAAGATTGCTGTTTCTTCAGAGGGCGAGGGAACACCAGTCCAGGCTGAAGATTGATGTTTCATCAATTGGTGAGGGATCAAAATACAGAAGAGTGCTGTTTCTTCAATAGGACAGGTAACAAAAGGCAAAAGATTTCTGTTTCTCCAATGGGTAAGGGAACAACAGTCCCGGCTGAAGATTGTTGTTTCTTCGGTGTGTGAGGGAACACAAGTCCAGCCTGAAGATTGCTGTTTCTTCTATGGGTGAGGGAACACAATTCCAGGCTGAAGATTGATGCTTCTTCATGGGTGAGGGAACACCAGTCCAGGCTGAAGATTGATGCTTCTCCGATGGATGAGGGAACACCCGTCCAGGCTGAAGATTGCTGTTTCTTCGATGGGTGAGAGAACACCAGTCCAGGCTGAAGATTGCTGTTTCTTTGTTGGGTGAGGGAACACAAGTCCAGGCTAAAGATTGTTGTAGTTTCTTCGGTGTTTGAGGGAAAATTAGTTCAGGCTCAAGATGGACGTTTCTTAAAAAGGTGCGGGGACAACAGTCCATGCTGACGATTGTTGTTTCTTCAGTGGGTGAGGGAAGAGCAGTCCAGGCTGAATATTGCTGTTTCTTCAATGGGTGAGGGAACACTAGTCCAGGTTGAGGATTGCTGTTTCTTAAGTGGGTGAGGGAACACCAGTCCAGGCTGAAGAATGATGTTTCTTCAATGGGTGAGGGAACACTAGTCCAGGTTGAAGATTGCTGTTTCTTCAATGGGTGAGTGAACACCAGTCCAGGCCGAAGATTGATGTTTCTTCGATGGGTGAGGGAACACTAGTCTAGGCTGAAGATTGCTGTTTCTTCAATGGGTGAGGGAACACTAGTCCAGGTTGAAGATTGCTGTTTCTTCAATGGGTGAGTGAACACCAGTCCAGGCCGAAGATTGATGTTTCTTCGATGGGTGAGGGAACACTAGTCTAGGCTGAAGATTGCTGTTTCTTCAATGGGTGAGGGAACACTAGTCCAGGTTGAGGATTGCTGTTTCTTAAGTGGGTGAGGGAACACCAGTCCAGGCTGAAGAATGATGTTTCTTTGTTGGGTGAGGGAACACCAGTCCAGGCTGAATATTGCTGTTTCTTCAATGGGTGAGGGCACAGCAGTCCAGGCTGCAGATGCTGTTTATTCAATGGGTGAGGGAACACCTGTCCAGGCTGAAGATTGCTGTTTCTACATGGGTGAGGGAACACCAGTCCATGCTGAAGATTGCTGTTTATTCAATGGGGGAGAAAACACCAGTCCAGGTCGAAGATTGATGTTTTTTCGATGGTTGAGGGAACAAAAGGCTGAAGATTGTTGTTTCTTCAATGGGTGAGGGAGCAAAATGCTGAATATTGCTGTTTCTCCAATGGATGAGGGAGCAACAGTGCAGGCTGAAAATTGTTGTTTCTTTGGTGTGTGAGGGAAGACCAGTCAAGGCTGAAGATTCTTGTTTCTTCAATGGGTGAGGGAAGAGCAGTCCAGGCTAAAGATTGCTGTTTCTTCAGTGGGTGAGGGAACACTAGTCCAGTTTGAAGATTGCTGTTTCTTCAGTGGGCGAGTGAACATCAGTCCAGGCTGAAGATTGCTATTTCGTCATGGGTGAGGGAACACCAGTCCAGGCTGAAGATTGAAGTTTCATTGATGGTTGAGGGATCAACATACTGAAGAGTGCTGTTTCTTCAATAGGAGAGGTAACAAAAGGCAGAAGATTTCTGTTTCTCCAATGGGTGAGGGAAGAGCAGTCCAGGCTAAAGATTGCTGTTTCTTCAGTGGGTGAGGGAACACTAGTCCCGGTTGAAGATTGTTGTTTCTTCGATGTGTGAGGGAACACCAGTCCAGCCTGAAGATTGCTGTTTCTTCGATGGGTGAGGGAACACCAGTCCAGTCTGAAGATTGCTATTTCTTCATGGGTGAGGGAACACCAGTTCAGGCTGAAGATTGATGTTTCTTCAATGGATGAGGGAACACCCGTCCAGGCTGAAAATTGCTGTTTTTTCGATCGGTGAGGGAACACCAGTCCAGGCTGATGATTGATGTTTCATCAATGAGTGAGGGAACACCAGTCCAGGCTGATGATTGATGTTTCTTTGATAGGTGAGGGAACACAAGGCTTAAGCTTGCTGTTTCTCCAATGGATAAGGGAACAACAAGGCAGGCTGCAGATTGTAGTGTCTTCGGTGTGTGAGGGAAGACCAGTCAAGGCTCATGATTGTTGTTGTTTCTTTGGTGTTTGAGTGAACACCAGTCCAGGCTCAAGATTGATGTTTCTTAACTGGGTGAGGGGACAACAGTCCACGCTGACGATTGTTGTTTCTTCAGTGCGTGAGGGAAGAGCAGTCCAGGCCGAACATTGCTGTTTCTTCAATGGGTGAAGGAACACTAGTCCAGGTTGAAGATTGGTGTTTCTTCAGTGGGTGAGGGAACACCCGTCTAGGCTGAAAATTGCTGTTTCATCGATGGGTGAGGGAACACCAGTCCAGGCTGAAGAATTATGTTTCTTCAATGGGGGAGGGAATACCAGTCCAGGCTGAAGATTGCTGTTTATTTGTTGGGTGAGAGAACACCAGTCCAGGCTGAATATTGCTGTTCCTTTAATGGGTGAGGGCACAGCAGTCCAGGCTGAAGATGCTGTTTATTCAATGGGTGAGGGAACACCCCTCCAGGCTGAAGATTGGTGTTTCTATATGGGTGAGGGAACACCAGTCCAGGCTGAAGATTGCTGTTTATTCAATGGGTGAGAAAACTGCAGTCCACGTCGAAGATTGATGTTTTTTCGATGGGTGGGGGAACAAAAGGCTGAAGATTGCTGTTTCCTCAATGGGAGATGGAACAAAAGGCTGAAGATTGCAGTTTCTCCAATGGATTAGGGAACACCAGTCCAGGCTGAATATTGCTGTTTCTTCAATGGGTGAGGGCACAGCAGTCCAGGCTGCAGATGCTGTTTATTCAATGGGTGAGGGAACACCTGTCCAGGCTGAAGATTGCTGTTTCTACATGGGTGAGGGAACACCAGTCCATGCTGAAGATTGCTGTTTATTCAATGGGTGAGAAAACACCAGTCCAGGTCGAAGATTGATGTTTTTTCGATGGTTGAGGGAACAAAAGGCTGAAGATTGTTGTTTCTTCAATGGGTGAGGGAGCAAAATGCTGAATATTGCTGTTTCTCTAATGGATGAGGGAGCAACAGTGCAGGCTGAAAATTGTTGTTTCTTTGGTGTGTGAGGGAAGACCAGTCAAGGCTGAAGATTCTTGTTTCTTCAATGGGTGAGGGAAGAGCAGTCTAGGCTAAAGATTGCTGTTTCTTCAGTGGGTGAGGGAACACTAGTCCAGTTTGAAGATTGCTGTTTCTTCAGTGGGCGAGTGAACATCAGTCCAGGCTGAAGATTGCTATTTCGTCATGGGTGAGGGAACACCAGTCCAGGCTGAAGATTGAAGTTTCATTGATGGTTGAGGGATCAACATACTGAAGAGTGCTGTTTCTTCAATAGGAGAGGTAACAAAAGGCAGAAGATTTCTGTTTCTCCAATGGGTGAGGGAACAACAGTCCCGGTTGAAGATTGTTGTTTCTTCGATGTGTGAGGGAACACCAGTCCAGCCTGAAGATTGCTGTTTCTTCGATGGGTGAGGGAACACCAGTCCAGTCTGAAGATTGCTATTTCTTCATGGGTGAGGGAACACCAGTTCAGGCTGAAGATTGATGTTTCTTCAATGGATGAGGGAACACCCGTCCAGGCTGAAAATTGCTGTTTTTTCGATCGGTGAGGGAACACCAGTCCAGGCTGATGATTGATGTTTCATCAATGAGTGAGGGAACACCAGTCCAGGCTGATGATTGATGTTTCTTCGATAGGTGAGGGAACACAAGGCTTAAGCTTGCTGTTTCTCCAATGGATAAAGGAACAACAAGGCAGGCTGCAGATTGTAGTGTCTTTGGTGTGTGAGGGAAGACCAGTCAAGGCTCATGATTGTTGTTGTTTCTTTGGTGTTTGAGTGAACACCAGTCCAGGCTCAAGATTGATGTTTCTTAACTGGGTGAGGGGACAACAGTCCACGCTGACGATTGTTGTTTCTTCAGTGCGTGAGGGAAGAGCAGTCCAGGCCGAACATTGCTGTTTCTTCAATGGGTGAAGGAACACTAGTCCAGGTTGAAGATTGGTGTTTCTTCAGTGGGTGAGGGAACACCCGTCTAGGCTGAACATTGCTGTTTCATCGATGGGTGAGGGAACACCCGTCTAGGCTGAAAATTGCTGTTTCTTCAATGGGGGAGGGAATACCAGTCCAGGCTGAAGATTGCTGTTTCTTTGTTGGGTGAGAGAACACCAGTCCAGGCTGAATATTGCTGTTCCTTTAATGGGTGAGGGCACAGCAGTCCAGGCTGAAGATGCTGTTTATTCAATGGGTGAGGGAACACCCCTCCAGGCTGAAGATTGGTGTTTCTATATGGGTGAGGGAACACCAGTCCAGGCTGAAGATTGCTGTTTATTCAATGGGTGAGAAAACTGCAGTCCACGTCGAAGATTGATGTTTTTTCGATGGGTGGGGGAACAAAAGGCTGAAGATTGCTGTTTCCTCAATGGGAGATGGAACAAAAGGCTGAAGATTGCAGTTTCTCCAATGGATGAGGGAACAACAGTGCAGGCTGAAGACTTTTGTTGTTTCTGCGGTGTTTGAGGGAACACTTGTCCAGGCTCAAGATTGATTTTAATTAAATGGGTGAGAGAAGATTGTTGTTTCTTTGGTGTGTGAGGGGACAACAGTCCAGGCTGATCATTGTTGTTTCTTCAGTTGGTGAGGGAAGAGCTGTCCAGGCTGAAGATTGTTGTTTCTTCATGGGTGAGGGAACACTAGTCCAGGTTGAAGATTGCTGTTTCTTCAGTATGTGAGGGAACACCAGTTCAGGCAGAAGACTGATGTTTCATCGATGGGTGAGGGCACAACATGCTGAAGATTTCTGTTTCTCCAATGGGGAGGGAAAAACAGTCCCAGCTAGAAATTGTTGTTTCTTCGGTGTGTGAGGGAACACCAGTCCAGCCTGAAGATTGCTGTTTCTTCAATGGGTGAGGGAGCACCACTCCAGGCTGAAGATTGATGTTTCTTCGATGGGTGAGGGAACAAAAGGCTGGAGAATGATGTTTCTCCAATGGATGAGGGAACAACACTGCAGGCTGAAGATTGTTGTTTCTTTGGTGTGTGAGGGAACACCAGTCCAGGCTAAAGATTGTTGTTGTTTCTTTGGTGTTTGAGGGAATGCCAGTCCAGGCTCAAGCTCAAGATTGCTGTTTCTTCAATGGGTGAGGGAACACCAGTCCAGTCTGAAGACTAGCGATGTGGTCCCATTACCGCACATGTGCCTGATGCCGATAACACAGATCAGATTTCAAATACTTAGGGATTTTTATATCGTTAGACCCTGCGGTGCGATATGAACGTAACCTGCTTCCCCTGCTGCTCCGGCTTAAATCTGATGTAGCCGCCTGGAGTTGCCTGCCGTTGTCCCCGCTCGGGAGGGCTGCCCTTTTTAAGATGATGTCCCTGCCCCGGTTCCTTTACGCCCTTCAGAATCGATCTCGTACCAGCTCTATACTTCCGCGAGGTAGAGAGTCTGCAGAGGCAATTAGTTTGGGGCGGTCGTCCTCGTGTCGCCTTAGCGAAATTGACTCTGCCGTGGTATGACGGGGGCATTGCACTGCTGGACATCAGGCGCTACTACTGGGCGTCCCAATTAAGTGCTATTAACCACGCCATGTATGGCCCAACGCCCAATCCCGCGTTTGAAATGGATAAATGGCAGTTACCAGGAGGGAATTATAACAGGGCACTATATTCTAAATCAACTCGCATGGCTTTGGTAGGGCCCACCGGGGTGGCTGTGCGGGTGTGGAGCAGTGCAAACGCAGCCATGGGATGGTCTGATAAATTGACCAGGGCGACCCCGCTCTATGCGGCGGAGAGGTTGGGTAGCCTATGGACGACGAAGGGCTTCGAGAAGTGGGACCTTATCGGTATCAGTACTGTTGGGTATTTATGGGTCAAGGATAGGATTAAGACCTTTGAGGAGCTACAGTCCGAATATGCACTTAGTAATAGGGAGCATTTCCGCTATATGCAGATCCGACATGCACTCCACTCGGTCTTCCCGACCGGGACTATCATTCCGGACTCCTCCCCCCTCGAAGATGGGGTGATGGATGGCCATATCCCTGATTGCACCATATCTCTAATATACAAAAAGCTGATCAACGGCCGAACGGATCTGCTTCTGCGGCTCCGTGAGGCATGGACTGCCGATGGACTGGAATTGGACGATGAAGATTGGCAGGCAGCGGTATCCTCCCCCAAAGAGGTCGCAATTCCGGCTCGTCTCCGGCTGGTGCAACTAAAAATCTTACACCGTGTCTATGTAACTGGTCCCCGTCTGATTCGTATGGGTCTCTCTGCGGATGGAATGTGTAGGCGTGGCTGTGGTGCGCTGGGTACCTTCCTACATATCATATGGGAATGCCCGGCGGTGACTGTGTTTTGGAATCGTGTGCATGTAATTATGGAAGAAGTCACAGGAATTTCTTTGCTGCCTGAGGCCCGCCGTTGTCTGGTGAATATATGGGAGCCGAATGACTACACTGTGGCACAGACACAATGGGCTACTCTTGGAAACATGGTGGCTAAAAGAGACATAGCACAGCTATGGGGATCTCAGAGGGCACCTACGGCTTCAGCTTGGAAAGATAATATGGACTGCTGCATGTTCAGGGAAAAAACGGTATATGTTGCACGTGGTAAACCTAAGAAGTGGGGTAGAATCTAGAACCAATGGAATTCGTATCGAGGGGAGATTTGTTCCCCCCCGTTTGTAGAGGTCCCGATGCTGTCACAATCCCCATGACCTGACGTTCCTACATTACACAGCTTTTTGTATTACATGCCCAGTTACCCTGGAGGCCCCCCTCCTCCCACTTTTCATCTTATCTTTGTCACTGTCTATCTGTTTGCTATGACTCTCCCCCCCTGATACGGACGTGCGCTGCATTGCCTCTTGTTTAGTTTGTTTGTGTTGTCTTTATGTTCTTCATAATTAAAATAGTAAGACCTTCATTTTCTCCTACGCCACTATTTGTACAATATATTTGCGACAATATGTTCAATCGCTGCCGGGCCTCCGGGCTGTCGGCTGAAAGCTGTGTACATATGCAATGTTGACTACTTTCTATAGTTTTAGCGACGGCCGGCCCCTGTGGTTGTAGGCCCGCAAATGTAATACTGCAATTGAAATAAAGGTTTAAAAAAAAACAAACAAACAAAAAAAAAGAAAAAGATCTGGGTTTAATCCATCACCGTTCTTTAGCCCACTCTGCCACCCCAGTTCAGACATGGCTATATGCAAATTAGTCTGACCCTGTGCCTCATGGGAACAGTCCAGCCCGAACTGCCAAGCCATGTCTTCCCTGGACTGGAAACAAGCTTCCGAGGACCGGTTTCTGGCATTCCAGCCGTCTTCAGCCCGGCTTGCTTGAATCCAGTCGCAAAGTGAGCAAGGGACTCACGTCTGAGCATACCCTGACACACTTATGGCGGCCAAAAGCGGTACAAAAGGGGGTGGTGATGGACGGAGCATCTGAATCAATCAAACACTCACACCCAGTCAAAAGATCTGGTTTTAATCCATCACCGTTCTTTAGCCCACTCTGCCACCCCAGTTCAGACATGGCTATATGCAAATCAGTCTGACCCTGTGCCTCATGGGAACAGTCCAGACCGAACTGCCAAGCCATGTCTTCCCTGGACCGGAAACAAGCTTCCGAGGACCGGTTTCTGGCATTCCAAATCCAGTGGCAAAGTGAGCAAGGGACTCACGTCTGAGCATACCGTACCACACTTATGGCGGCCAAAAGTGGTACAAAAGGGGGTGGTGATGAACGGAGCAATTGAATCAATCAAACACTCACACCCAGTCAAAAGATCTGGGTTTAATACATCACCAATCTTTAGCCCACTCTGCCACCCCAGTTCAGACATGGCTATATGCAAATCAGTCTGACCCTGTGAGTTCTTGGGAACAGTCCAGCCCGAACTGCCAAGATATGTCTTCCCTGGACCAGAAACAAGCTTCCGAGGACCGGTTTCTGGCATTCCAGCCGTCTTCAGCTGGGCTTGATTGAATCCAGTGGCAAAGTGAGCAAGGGACTGGGTGTGAGTGTTTGATTGATTCAGATGCTCCGTCCATCACCACCCCCTTTTGTACCGCTTTTGGCCGCCATAAGTGTGGCAGGGTATGCTCAGACGTGAGTCCCTTGCTCACTTTGCCACTGGATTCAAGCAAGCCGGGCGGAAGACGGGTGGAATGCCAGAAACCGGTCCTCGGAAGCTTGTTTCCGGTCCAGGGAAGGCATGGCTTGGCAGTTCGGGCTGGACTGTTCCCATGAGGCACAGGGTCAGAGTGATTTGCATATAGCCATGTCTGAACTGGGGTGGCAGAGTGGGCTAAAGAATGGTGATAGATCAAACCCAGATCTTTTGACTGGGTGTGAGTGTTTGATTGATTCAGATACTCCGTCCATCACCACCCCCTCTTGTAACATTTTTAGTGGCTAGTGCTTTGAGACAAAGACCGTGGCTGGCCGCCCTGGGCTGCCCCGGAGCGCACCTGTGCAGTAAAGCAGCACACAGCAACCCAGACGCTTCTTACAACACAAAAACTGCACTTTCCACCAGGAACGCATTTTGAGCTGGGAAGTACATACAATATCAAGACTTTCTCCCACTTTTATTCACTTCTCATTACTTTGCTGCAGTGGAAAGTCTTACTACATCTGCCACACAGTTTCCTAAATGACAAAACCGTGAAAGCAAAGTCTGGTGTTAAGTTGTAGTGCTTCATTGTGCTGCTTTCCTCTCCAGCCGCCATGGTGTGACAAGGCCGTCATTCGACCCCTCTGATTCCCCAGCCCCACCGTCATGTCACAGACAGCTGGGAGCCGCATGAACTTACCCCCCTCCCCCCTCCTTGCATACGCATGGCTCGGTCCTATGCTGCACCTTCATTATAGCCGCCAAACCAGTCTATTTTCTAGCAGACATTCTCCGTTCATGCCAGGAAGTTCTTTAGTCATTGTAAATTTGTCACATATGTTTATATTTTTGCTTACACATCCTGTGCTTGCTGTGTTTGAAACTGTGTTCCTTTTGCCTGCGTTGTTTTGATTCTATGGCCTGCTCTTGTTCGCCAGGAAGTTCTTTAGTCATTGTAAAATGTGTCATATTTATTCTTACTTTTGCTTGTACCCTCTGTTCAGGCTATTTTTGTTTGTTCTATTCCTGCAACAGTTCTCTCATGTAACGTAACGGGTTCTATTGTACAGTGCTCTGACACCTTCGGGTAAAGTCCGCGCTTTATAAAAATGCATTAAATAAATAAATAAAATATGACAACACATTGAAGAGCATTTTCTTTTCTAAGTTTGGAGTAGTCTGTTTTCCATTTCCATATAACCAAGCGTCATATGACGAACAATGCAGAATGACCAGGTGCAATCGATCAGAAAGATTGAGCAGACAATTATCCAATCAGGTACCTTACAAATACCCAGGGCTCACCGCAGTTGCTTTAGACCACGGAGCAGCAGAGAGGTCCTGGACGGATGAGGAGTATCACTGCACACTGATTGCAAAACTAAAGAACCCTCCCCCACCCCCGGCGCTAGCTCATGTGGCACGGAAATCAAATGACAAGTGTATGTATTCCTTTTTGCAAGAAACCAGGGGCCTCATTTATGAAAAGTGACGCATCGCTGCGTGAAAACAGCGATGCGTCACTTTTCACTGCGCTCTCCCTGCGACACTAACGATGCGTCATATTTACAGTATGATGCATCATGTCGCAAGGAGTTACAGATACATCAGTATTTTTGACGTATCTGTAGGCACAAAATTGACGCATTGCTGCAGTGTGTCACAAAAGTGAGGCAACTCTAGCAATGCGTCCTTTCACATGGGCAAGTCCCATGTTGTTAGTGCCTGCGTCAGTCTTACGCCTGCCATGAGGCAGGCGTAAGATTTTGACACATTAGCGTCCAAGAAATGGTGCAGTGAAATCTTATAGATTTCACTGCGTCACTTATATGACCCTTCCTTGCGTCAAAACGCCCCCCTTGCATACATTATACCCGGGGCAGGTATAATGTGGCGCAGGGGTTTACAAAGTAACGCATCTACCTAGATGCGTCACTTTGTAAATATAGCGCAACATGGCCGATTTTTTACTCTGCTGTGCGTCACAAAAAGTGACGCACCAGCGGCGTAAAAGTGACGCAAGGGCTCATAAATGAGCCCCCATTTTTCCTCGTGTGTATGCATGAACGAATGTCAGACTCATAAGCAAATGTGCCTTTTCACTTAGTGATGTCTATTTCTTACAAAACGCATGAATTTATACTCCACGAGAGAAATGTGAGTCATAGGCTCAAATGGGCCTGATAATAGAAAATAATATATAACAAGAAACACATTATGAAAAATATATCACACAATATGTAACATTTCACAAATTGAACAAGAACTACATGATACAAGAAATTTTTGTGATAATGTCCACACTATGATGATGTGTCCTTTTTGTTTTTTATATATATTTTTCTGTTGTTTTTTTCCCCTTTTTTCTCCACAGGTACCAATTTGGTAGAACTCTTTGAGGGGGGTAATTTTACCTCCTATTTTCATATTTTTGCGCTCAGCTAGTTGTGAAACGATAGGCATATAATACATATAACTATTACCTCGGAGTGCAGTAGGGATCATAATGGGTCCTGCTGAGTAAAGTAGCAGGGGAGTACTTACGAAACATGTCGACCAAGTAGAGAGTAGTAATACTCACACCCACTCTCTTTCTTTCCCCTTTTTAACGTTCCCAGTTAGAGAGAGGAATAAAGTTTAGTTTTCTACTAGCCAGGGACATTTTAACATTTTTCATTTATTTGCACTTATCTCCCAACCACTCTTATCACTCTCACCAAACTACACCTATAGTCTATCCACACAATATCAAGTGCTCCCGTGTAGTCGTGGGTCGCAGCACGCCCCGCCCCGTAGAGGGACGGGAAGACCCCTATGATGAAGCATGACACTATGGGATTCATAGTGTGTGAGGGGTATTTTAAAAAAACGTAGTGCTTTCCCTGCACTATTGCTGGGTATAAGCTAGAGTCACACATCACACAACAACATTTTTTTTAAAACTAGAAAATTAGGATAGAATCCCATTGTTTATTGACTATCTTACAGGAGGTAGGTTCTATCCGTTACCTCTAAACTCCCTCCCTCTTCTGTTATTTTTGGCGTACAGAAACCTCCCCCGAGGATTTCCTCCTGAATAGAAGCGTGACATTTAATAAATACTATCATTGATGAATCCTTTATTTATAAATACAACGAGCGGACGCACCAAAGAGGCACCCAGCAGCCTCTGCAGCGAGCTGTGTCCTCAAAGGGCTGCTGACGTCACAGGCAGGGCCTTCACTAAGAGCCGTCACCTGCCAAGGCACGTGGCATAGCGCCAACAGGAACTTGGAAGCGCCTGAGCAGCTCATGGAACAGCACTTCATGGGAACAGATGAGGGAGGGAGCTTTGGGGGGGGGAGGGGAGCAGGCCCAGTAGGGGGAGGGGTTTCTACTCAGAAGATCAGTGGGGCTGGAACGCCCCTGATACTCATCGGTAATCTTCATCGCCATACTAATTACTTAAGGAGCTTTAGCCTCCCACAGAAACTCCCAAATCAAAAGTTAGCCTCCCATCCCTCCAATATGGCTGACTCCCTCTTCCTCCTATAACACAGAAGTCCACCCATATCACATCCTGTCTCTAAAGCCACAACAACAAAAAGCAAGCATGTGCAATGCAATCGGTCTAGCCCTTTGGTACATTATATGTATTTAGCTATGCAGCACATTAGCCTGGACGCTGAAACATCTACGGTTCTTTAAAATGGAGGGAAAGTGAGCACCAAACTGCGTTAAATGCCAGGTATGGGAATTCTTGGTGAGAAATATTACCTTTCAGCGGGAAATAGTATAGTGTAAAGCTCTGTTTTTAATATAAAGTCAGGGCCTTTGGTGGTCAGATCTCTGAAAATACAAGATTTAAAAAAAATATTATTGTCTACGGTTGCTCATGGGAGACAATATCTATCGACTGAAATCTAGAGAATGGTAAAGTGATTCTGGGATTTTACTGACCTCTGCTGGTCGTTTTCTATCAAGAAGGTTAAATAGGGGAGGAGCTACGCTAGCAACCAAGATGGCCGCATAAGCTCCCGGCTCCGCCGACCTCCGCCAGCAGCTCGAATATCCTGCCTTCAATCCTGACTTCACACCTGATTTCCTTGTTCATGAAGTTTTTCTGCTTCTAAAGGTGCAATCCCGAGTTTTCTACTTCATCGGCTGACGAAGATACGCCGTGTCTCCATTCTCGGCCTAACAACGTGTGGAAGCCGGGACCTCGATTTCTAGCCTATCCGGTTTCGAATTGATTAACACCGGCCATGAGACCTGGACTGAGCCCGGTCTCCCGAAGTGTGCCGTGAATTGTTGATTTTTGATGACGATCCTGTGCAAGATCTACACCGAGGACACACCAGCGTGTTCCACCGGCTGCCGTGGTGGGGGTCCGGTGCCCGAAGACCTTGCTGACCCCCTGGGGTCGACGGGCTGGGGCCCTTGCTGACGGCATCGGTGTGTTCTGCTAGACGAGGAGCGCCCACTGTTCAACATCTGATTTTCGTGGCCTGTTACCCCGGAGTAGCCGGCCTCCGGGGTTCAAGTCCGGCTCTGTCGCCTACTGAGAGGGGATGGAGCGGATGGAAGGCACGCCATCGCTGCAGGCCGTTAAGGCCGCCATTGGGGCGCTCCATTCGCACACTATCGCTGTGTTCCGGACACTGATCGTGAAAGTGGACGGTATCCTGGAACTGGTAGATGACTCTTTGTTGAGTTTCCCGCTGACTGTCGTACCAGCGGTCCACTGAACGACTGGAATCAAGGTCCCTGTGCAGATCCCGTATTTACTGAGCCTTGGCGGTTCCCAATCAACAACCCTCCAGCCCGTGCTTATCGCCAGCGTCTCCTGCTCGATTCTGCTGCCGCCTAATACATCTATAGACGGTCTTCAGTGTGGTAACAAGTTCTTCAGTGACTTTTCGAGATACTCGCTGTTCTTGGATGCATTTCCTTGTTTGATTCGTGAACTTTTATCCTGCATGCGATCCTACTGCACTGACATGAACTTTTATGAACGCTTTGCCTTTTCCATCAAGATGGCGGCTCGAGGGAAGAAGACTCTTATGAAAGATCGTACTGGTCAGGGTTGAACTTAATCGCTTTGCTCCGATATTATAGCTTTCAGCAACGCCGGGGTTGTGCCTATATTGTGACGGGAGTTGGGTGGTTATTAACTATGCTCCCCCGACTGGTTTGTATATTTTGCTGAATGTTGGCTTTATTGCGTCTGGGGGTGGTCGCTGTTGGCGGGGGGTACGGGAGACCGGGAGTGTATTTGCTTTCTCCTCCTCCTCCACTTCTTCTCTCTTTCCCTTCTTTTAGGGTAGTTCTTGGGCGACAGGCACGCTGCTAGTGGGGTTAGGCCGTAGCCATTGCAGGGGTGCAGGGTGGGGGGTTAGGGGAGTTTTTTTTTATTTTGCCTTTGTTTTGTTCTATGGCCCTTTTGTCTTTCCTTTTTCCTTCTACGAGAAGTGGGCTGTTTATTCTTCACGGATCCTTTCTTGTCCGGGTGTCTATACTGGCTTTAATTATCCTGTATCATTGCGGACGGGGTCGGGTGTGGTGGGATTGTTTTTGATCATATAATAGACTGTTTACTTTTCTTTTCTACTGTACATTACCGCGATAGGCCGTGTGTTCCTTATGGTGGTTGTTGTATGTATATTTCCCCCGCCTGTCCCTTTCCTGCATTTTACCGTTTGACACCTGATATTTGTATTGCCTACTCTTGTCTAAAAAAACAAAAAAAAAAAAAAAAAGAAGGTTAAATAGAGGCAGTTGAAAAGAAAAAAAGTACCGAAGTGGAAGCAGACAAGTCATAGGGCTGATCTCCAGAGCCCACAAAGTACACGCACATATAAGTATACACTAAAGTATATACAATAGGTCTCGAATGCTCGACCTAATGAAGCCATGCGCAACAGAGAAGGGAGGGATGGAAAACTCTACAGTGGCGATGAAGACTAGGATTTGGGGTACTGAAGTAACCGGGGCATTACCTCTCGACCATCTTCCTTACCACAGTAATTTCACAACGATCTGAGTCCAAAGCAAGAATCGGCTTCATCAAGAATTCAGTGAAAACATAAAGCAATGGAAGAAAGAGCAGAACACAGCCCAAACCAAAAGAGTACAACATGTTCACACACATATACACTACACCAAACTAGAATGTAGTACAGAAGTAGCAAACAACATAGAAGCACCCCCATCAACCTTCAACTGAAAGAGGAGCGAAATGTAGGAGGAGTCCCCCACAAGGCTGAAAAAAAACTCCAACAATGGACACCCCCTTGAACGCTGTCCAAGAAGCAGCCACAGTTCCAGCAAACCATCCCCACCCGGCCACAACTCGGCCAAGGGAAATAGAAGCGCAACAGAAGATGACTGTATAATCGACCCACCAAGAGTGGAGTCTGAGGGTATCAACCCATCCCACACTGGGTAAAAAGCACAAAGAAACAAACTACGATCCAGATTGGCACAGTCTGGGACAGGGAATTCAACAACACACAAAACACACCCAACAGATGGAACAAAATACCGACCCCAGATAGAGGATCAGGACAAAAAACACAGGGAGCACAACCAATGCATACCCGTGAAAATAAGAGATAACCATTGGGGAAAGGCAATGGGAGGCGTGCCACAAAACCAACCCAGCAGCCAAAAATGCAAAAAAGGGTTCTAACCGCCAGAAGAGAGTCCAAAACACCAATGAGTTGGGCATACAAGACGGCCACTAAAAATCCCCATCCCACCTCATGGTCTAGGAACTACAGACCAGCAAACTCCAGAGGAATAAACAATTTTATTCCTCAGTTCTGCAGAGGTGGGAGATCTGCTGTCGGGTGGAGGGAGACCTTTTGCTGCATCAACGCGCTCTCTACCTGAGCTGCCTCCCCACTGCTCTTGACTCGCTGGTGTGAGCGAGTCCTACATTCGGCAGGACCTGGCAACACTCCCAGCTGGAGTCACGTGGGTAGCAGGCAGAGGCGAGGAAAGCGCTAGGTGCACCGACCGGGGGACTGCGAGGCCCAGCATTCCACACGAAGACCAGCTGGTGCCTCTTCCCCCGGCGGCCACGCCCATTGCTCCACGGACTTCAAAACCCTTTGTGACACCCGCTTCGCGGGCGCCACTCACAGCCTGCTTTCTGTTTGTCCCTGCTCACAGACCTTTTGCTGCATCAAGGCGCTCTCTACCTGAGCTGCCTCCCCACTGCTCTTGACTCGCTGGTGTGAGCGAGTCCTGCATTCGGCAGGACCTGGCAACGCTCCCAGCTGGAGTCACGTGGGTAGCAGGCAGAGGCGAGGAAAGCGCTAGGTGCACCGACCGGGGGACTGCGAGGCCCAGCATTCCACACGAAGACCAGCTGGTGCCTCTTCCCCCGGCGGCCACGCCCATTGCTCCACGGACTTCAAAACCCTTCATGACACCCGCTTCGCGGGCGCCACTCACAGCCTGCTTTCTGTTTGTCCCTGCTCACAGACCTTTTGCTGCATCAACGCGCTCTCTACCTGAGCTGCCTCCCCACTGCTCTTGACTCGCTGGTGTGAGCGAGTCCTGCATTCGGCAGGACCTGGCAACGCTCCCAGCTGGAGTCATGTGGGTAGCAGGCAGAGGCGAGGAATGCGCTAAGTGCACCGACCGGGGGACTGCGAGGCCCAGCATTCCACACGAAGACCAGCTGGTGCCTCTTCCCCCGGCGGCCACGCCCATTGCTCCACGTATAAAACTGAATTAACTCTGACCGCGACGCGGGACGCGCGCGGGACGGAGCTCGGGGAGAAGACCAGGCAAAGAGCGGGCCGTTTGAGGCCGTTCGAGAGCGTGAGAGATCGGACCGGGCCCTCGCTCTAAGCTCCGCCTCGCTGGACTATTATCGCAAGTACTCTCCCAAATACCTGTACCAAAATTGACTACACTGTACATCACTTATTAAAACCTACCTTTCCTCCATTCTGAAAATGAATACTAGAGGTAGTAAACAAAATAATATAAAAAAGCCTGGGGTTGGTGAACAGTTACTAGGACCAATGGATGACTTCATTACCAAAGCCAATACATTCATTGATCAAAGCATTAGCTTGATTGAGGGCAGAGTTTCCACTGACCTAGCTAACGCAAGACGATCATCAATGGGTCTTCTAGCGGTAGCACGAACCCCAGAAACAAATAGTATTTCTATAGTAGGCAACAATAGGCTCAGCCTCCCTAACGTGGTAGACCTTTCAGCCTCCCAACTCTCTGTAACCATCCCAGATTCTGAGTTAGAAAAAATGCCTGATATCTTCCCTGATCACACTCCTGAGGAAGTAAGGCAGGCAAGAGGGAGGAGGGAGGGAGCTATCAAGAAAAGGAAAGAGCAGGAGAGGGAAAAAAATACTCTACCCAAAGAAGCGGCCGACCAAATAGATGTAATTGAAACTTTAGATACGGGAGGCTTACCCCACCAAATAGCTGATTCCGGGAATCATCTCGCGATAATCCATCATCCACCAAGGAACATCACAGAAACTAGCACCTCAGAATCTCCTGTTATCTTGAGTGCTGGCAACGAATAAGATATACCGGGTTTATTAGGTAAAATAACCTCCCTACTAAACTCCTTTTTCCTCCCGATAGAAAATAGATTGCTTAATATCGAGATCCAATTGATTAAACTTGCCAGTCATCCAAAGCCAAATACTACCCAGGGACCGCTTGAAACGGGGATAAATACCTCGTTGGTACCACTTGTACAAAAGAAAGTCACAATCCCAGCCTGCCCATCTCCCAAACCACAAATCGCAGTAAATACGCATACAGTACCAAAGGCTCTTACAGTGACGAAACCCCCCTCTAACGCTTTTTCTGCTACTCCCCAGATTAACACGGCTCCAAAAACACCGATACCAAATACATCGCGTGCAAAAACACCAGATCAAAAAAACCCTGCTCCTAAAAAAACATTTTTTCCACCAAACAAAGGAGCTACGAGAGGGACTATCGACAGCAGGCTCCCTCTAAACATGCCTCCTGAAGCATGTCCATATGTAGCAGTAATGACGGGGGTACCAGAATTAATGGGGGAGGGGGCAGAACCGAATTGGTCTTTAAAAAACAAGGTTCAACATTGGCTGAACACTAACCGACCACTTCCTCCAAACTGGCCAAGTAGGATAACATCCGTATCCAGGACTATATGGGTGGGACACAGGAAAAAAACCATACAGGAAGATTGTATTGCGATCACCTTCGAGGACCCAAGGGTAGCTGAATATATCTGTTCCTGGGATCAACACAGCGCAAGTGGGGGGATTGATATAAAGTCTTTATCCTTTTTCTATCCAAAAAGACACCACAACAATTACTTCCCAGAATTCGATAACATTGGGCATAAAGCAGCCCCGCAACCATGGGAATTAGACTTCCAAGGATTTAAAATGCCCCGACGATACAACGAATATAATAATGCTTGGTGGTCTGCAGACTCAAACCACCAGCCACATGAGGGACCATGGCAGACCGTGGGACCACGGAATAGAGCCAGAGAATGGGATTATTGGGGCGTGCCTCGATATCGCCCACATAGACCCACCTATAGAGACCCTCCACACTGGGTAAACTGGTCGGGGATACCAACTACAAATCGGTTTAGCGGCCTCGAAATGGTTGACTGACCATTAGTCGAAACACCAACTTTCGGACAGACTGAGCTAGCCCCACTCCCAGATCCCTTAGAGAATAAGACGGAAGGCCCACAAAAAAATGTATTATGGCTTACTGTCATCTTCTGGAACATCGCAGGCCTCCGACAGAGAATTGAGGATGGTTCTGCCACCCATTTTCTTGAGGAAGGCAAGATAATATGTCTACAAGAGACATGGGCCATGAAGGCCCTACACCTTGTGGGATATAAAACATACTTTTCCCCAGCCCTCCCAAGCAATGCAGGTAGACCTAGAGGGGGGATGGTAACCTATATAGCCAATACAATAACAGCTTTAAAGGTACTAGAATCAGAAACTCACACAAACTTCCAACTTTTTTGTCTCCTGATAGGGAAAAAAGACACCATCATCCTAATAAACCTCTACAACAACTTAGAGGATGATCATTTCCTCAATATGCTTTTAACAATCCAAGAAAAAATAGTCCATTTTAAACAATTATATGGAAAAAAGGGCAATGTCCACATATTATGGGGAGGGGATTTCAATTTACACCCCTGCCCGTCATCAGGTAACCAGAGCTGTGGAATAGTGGACGAAGAAGAGAGTCCTCTTACACACTTCCTCCATCTACGAACAGGGCTAGCTATGAACAATCTCCTCCTAGATTTGGAACTATTAATAGTCAACCCAATAGACCCAATCAGGAATTCTCTAGAACCCACGTACCGAGGAAGAGGGCACGAGACCACTGTCGATTACATTATTTTGACAGAAGGACTTAGAAACTCGAGTAGGGATTTTAAACTTATGGAAAACACCTTAAGCGATCATTCCGCGCTAAGGCTGGACCTACAGCTAAACCACTCAGTACCCCAAATTTTAACAATAGCAAACTCTCTATCTCAAAATAGGCTGGAATTGGGCAAAGTCAATGGATACACCATAAAATGGGCGAAAGTGGATCCTAACAAACTGACAAATAAGCTAATAACAACAGTATACACTAACATAATAAATTGTTTAGACTCATCAGCAGACGATGGCACAGTCCTTGAAAACTTTAAATTAATATTAGACCAAATAAAAGTACTGCTGACCAGAACCCCTAAACAAAATAACTCAAGTCTGATAGGGTGGTTCAATCACGATTGTACAAAGGCGCAAACCAATCTAAGAAAGGCGCTTGGGCAATCACCCAGAGATCAGCAACACATACAACTCTTGAGGCAAGAGTATAATAGGGCAAGAAAGACAAGGAAACAAGAGCTGAAATTAGCCTTATGGGACGATCTTCATAAAAGTGCACTCAAGAAAAATAGCGAGGCTTTCTGGCGAATAGTGAAGTCCCCCCTGTTATCTGACCCCAACAGACCCCAGATCGAGGTTGCTATAGATGAGGAAACCTGGGTAACCCATTTTGCAAAAAATTTTAAAATAACATCTTCAACAGAAGATTTTTATCATCTTCTTCCCCCAGTAGTTTTTCCAATCACAATAGAATTCGATCTACAAGATATCGAACGGGCACTGCAAAAGAGTAAGGGTGGTAAAGCACCCGGACCTGATGGGGTCCCAGTTGATCTGTTGAAACATCTTCCGGATCTTTGGGCCCCCATACTTACACGAGTATGTACTGCAGCCGCAAAATTGGGACTGATGGAGTCATGGTCAAACTCCATCATGGTACCAATTTTCAAAAAAGGGGATCGCCAGGACGTAAAATGTTACCGTCCCATCTCACTCTTAGACTCTTTGGGCAAAGTAGTGGGCAGAGTAGTTTTAGAACAACTTCAGCAATGGGCAGACGACAAAAATATTTTGTCGGATTTACAATTTGGTTTTAGGGAAGGATTCGGAACAGTTGAACAGGCCCTCAATTTAAGCATGATAGTGTCTAAATACATCCACGCCAAGCCAGGGAAAATGTATATGCTATATGTGAACCTGTCCTCCGCATTCGATTGCATCTCTCATGCGAAGCTTTGGACTCTCCTGGGAACCATAGGGGTGGACCCCCCCCTATTGGATTTCCTAAGAGAGTTATACTCTGAAGCTTCTGCGAGAGTGCGCTATGGAACTAAAGGAGAACTTACTGTGCCATTCAGAGTAGAACGAGGAGTAAGGCAGGGATGTGTCCTAGCCCCCTTCCTCTTCTCCCTGTACACCAACGGATTGGAGGAAATGATGCTGAAAGGGGGGCAGGACCTCCCCAAATTGAAACATCGCCTGATCCCCGCATTGCTTTACGCGGATGACGCAGTCATCCTAGCACGCACTCCTATAGAGCTCCAGAAATCCCTATCCAAGTACGCTGATTTCATGAGCGCTTTAGATTTGCAGATACATGTAAAAAAAACTTTTGTCATGGTTGCGGGCGGAGGCCGAAAACCCACAAGGAACATCTACTTAAATGACCAAAAACTTGAGAGGACCCCCCAGTACCCTTATCTGGGCATCATGATTGATGAAAGACTAAACTGGAGGGCCGCCGTGGAGGCCAGGAGACATCTGTTTAAAAGAGCAATCACATCACTGATGACTTTCTCACAGCGACTTGGAAAGAGACCACAAGTTGAACTTTTAAAAATCTACGCAGCAAAATGCCAAGCCGTTGCTCTCTACGGGGCTGGGGTATGGGGACATGCAGACATTGGCTCACTACAGATCGTAGAGAACTCATTTATGAGATTCCTTTTATTCACCCCAAAATGCTCTTCTATTTACGCTTGCCATCTAGAGCTGGGAATCCCATATATAGAAGACTTGATAAAGGTGCAGCCATTACTACTCTGGAGACGTATCTGGTTGTCGGATAAAAATCTACTGACCAAAGAAATACTACTGGACTCCATGGCACTGGATCATGCACACAAAATAGCATGGCTTACCTATGTCAGACATTTCTTTATTGACCTGGGTCTAGAAGAGTACTATACCACCCCAGACAAAATAATTGAAATAACAAAGAAAGACCTAAAACAATTAGCATTGAGCCATCTAGAGTCTCTTAGACTGACCTCCCTATCATCTAAGCAATCTGTGCTCCATGCAAACATGATCCAGTATACCCCGCAAATCCAGCCCTATCTTACCTTAGAATTTACCACATACGATAAGATGCTCCTGACAAGGTTCAGATTGAACCTGTTTCACAGACTTGTGGCCTTCCCAGAAAAGAACACCTGGGACACAAACTTGGTACTTTGTTCATGTGACGATATGTCCCCCCAATCATGTATCCACACAATACTGTTCTGCAAATACTATCACACTCACAGAAAGATTTGGCTACTTCCGCTACTAAAACGCTGGGGTCTTAGACGCTGTCGGCCTGCTATGTTAGCCTTGCAGCTGCTAGACTCTGAATGCACTTGTTATCATGTTCTTAACTTTTTAAAGTGCATTATGAGGCACAGAAATAATCTTTAGAAAGACACATAGGATTTTGATGATATCTGTATTTTATACTTTGATAACGTGTTTTTTATTTTCCATATATATGATATGTATGAATTTTTGTGATTACTTTTATGGTTTTTCTTTGCCAAAACCGAATAAAGGAAAATTTATTATAAACAATTCCCTCTGCAAGGCACAGAACACCATAAGCAAAACCCAAGGAGGAGCTGCCACCATAGATTCTGGGCATAACAGTCCTAATAGTGGGACACAAGAAGGTCCAAAGATCCACAACAAGGACACTCAAAAGTCCCAATAGCCTCACATGGAGCCCCTGCACAAAGTCAATGGATCAGAAAAGGCCAACCTCAACCCAAAAACATCGAACCAAAAAAAATCCAGCACAAGCTTGGGTTCAACATCGTCAACAACCAAACCCATCCGATCACACTCAGCACCAAAAGCAGCCCAATGATGCGCAAGACAGAAGGACAGCAGGACAACTGAAACAAATCAGCCACCACCTTAGAACACCCTCCAATCATTTGGGCCAAACCCATAACAACCAGGCCCGAAGTTGTTCAGAATGAAACATGGTGAGCAGGGGACCTAGTAGCAGCACAGACAAGGAAATACCCAATGGGGCTGGACAGACAACACTAACAAGCGTGGAGGCCACGGGAGACTCTGCCATCCCTGTACCACCAGAAGCACACAAGCAATGACCAAGCCTAGCACGTTCAACCCTCTGGGAAAAAATGGAATTGGGGGAAAAACATACAACAGTTCCATAGAGCAAACGAAAGACATCATGTCCACCCTCCAGGCAGTCAGGCAAAGAAGAATTGAACAAAAGGATGGCAGCCTGGCATCTCTCAATGAGACAAACAAGTTGAACCCAAAAAAATGACCATGTAGCAAACGTAGTAACACATACACTGGCAATGAAAGAGAACACGTCGAAGGAAGCACCCAGCGGACCCACTCTGCCATCCGGCACCCCTTCCAGGGGAAGGAAAACGCAGACAAAGACCAGAACTCCAGAACTGCCCAGGCACAAAAGGCCAGATGACTGAGGGACCACACCCTGCAACCCCCCAGGTGACATGACAAGTGAGGGGCAAATGCAAGAAGACCCAAGTGATTAGTCTCCAATTCCCAGCAGCAGAAGAAACAGGCAGACAGAACTCACGACCACATCTCCAGAGCAGACAAATCCTCCTTAGTAGTACCCCCACCTAACAGGTGGGCAACGACCATAGGGCATCAACTGACATCTCAAGGGATGTCTGTCTCATATAGACCAAGAGACCAAAAAAAACCTGTATTTCCAACACTCTCCCCTAAGTTGGTGGAAAACTATCTTCTTAATACAAAATCAGGGTCACCTTTAGAGGCCTGCCCGCCAGCAGTTCACCTGGCGTCCTGCACTATAGCTCATCCTCTTTCTAATTTAATGAATAAAGTGATCACCTCTGGATCTTATCCCCGGAGTTGGAAGGATGCAATTATTAGGCCCCTCCTAAAAAAAAAGCAATCTTGATAGCACAGACTGCAAAAATCGTCCTATCTCTCTGTTTCCATGTCCATCAAAGATTCTTGAGAAGCACTTTAACATCCATCTGATGGAAATTGCAGAACAGCAGCATTGGCTGAATGACTCTCAGTTCCACTCTAGGGAACATCAAGGGACAGAGGCCGCACTGATCTCAGCCACAGACTACTTCAAGCAGCTAGTGGATGAAGTGCCGGGTGCAGCTCTGATATTCTTGGATCTATCAGGGGCATTTGATACCATCTCGCCTTTGTTGCTGTTGGTTAAACTCCAGGGTCTGGGTGTCTCTCATCAAACCGGGCCCTTCTGTCCTCATTCCTCTGGGATAGATCTCAAAAGGTGAAGGAACACCACTTTTATTCAGAGGTCTTTTGCCTGCCATGTGGGGTGCCGCAGGGCTCCTCGCTGAGCCCCACACTCTTTAATCTTTAAGTGGCCCCACTTGCGTCAATAATTCAAGCATTTGGGGTGAAGGTAGTGTCATATGATGATGACACTCAAATTATTGTTTTAATCCCCAAGAATTCATGCTCGCTAGCAGATAATGTCTCACAATGAATGTCGGCAGTTGAAGACTGGATGGCCCGACCTTTTTAAAGCCTAATGGGGAAGAGGTTGGGGTGCTGATTTTTGGCACAGGCTCGCCCAGCTGGAACAGTGGCTGCTGACCTGAATCACTAGGACCCTCCCCGACTCTGGGGAAGGAGACAAAAAACCTTGGTGTTCTGGTAGACACAGAAATCAACCTCAATGCCCAGGCGAGTTGTTTGGGAGCAACTAGCAACTGGATTATAAGGATGCTCACGAAAATCTTTCTGCATGTTCAGCAGTCAGCACGTGAGCAGGTCACTCTTGCCCTAGTAATGTCCAGACTGGATTACTGCAACTCACTGTACTTGGACTCCAAAAAGAGCACTCGGCATAGACTCCAGGTGGTACAAAATGTGCTTGCCAGATTAATTCTAGACATCCCCAGGCACCAGTCTGCCATCATGGGACCGGAGGCCTTACCGTGGCTGCCGATTAGAAAGCGCAATACGTTTAAATCTCTATGCATTGTGTACAAGGCTCTCTATCTCCCCTCTCCACTAAGAATAAAAGCTCTGTTTAGTTGGTACATTACAGGTAGAAACCTGCGATCAGCGCATCAATACCAGCTCATGGTGCTGAGAACTAAAATAATTAAACGGGGTGACAGAGCAATTTGAATTGCGGCAAGAAAACTCTGAAACTCCCTTCCACAAAGCCTTAGGGCCACTCCTCTGCTGATGCCCTTCAGGAAGGCAAAAAAGACCTGGCTATACTCCCTAGAGATTATCCCCCTTCATCTATAGGCATAGCAAGGTTACTCCAGACGGTTGTCTACAGCGCCTTGATGCCTTTGGGTAATTGTTTGTGCTCTACAAATTTCAAATCAAAACCATAGGCACAATGTCGGATGGTACAACATGAAGACAATGGCAGAAAAAGGAATCACCTCATCCAACCACCAACCCAAAATCTCCCACAACAGCACGGTCACCGAAGAACCCAGTGTGCAAGCCTGAGAACTCGGCAACCAGTGGGGAAGGACACGACTGAGCAATGGACAGAAACGGAGACGTGCCTAAGGAGGTACCATGAAGGAAGCAGAAAAAAGGCACTGGAGACAGAGCCAATGAGTCACCGGAGGACACCACTGTGCAAGCCAACCCTGGACCCCTGTCACCAGGAACATCACTCGGGCCACTGGTAGGAAAACCAACCTGACCAATGACTTGAAATGCACCCCAACGAAAGTCAGAGCCAGCAGCGGACCAGACAAGACTACCTGTGGGCCGCTAAGACACCAAGGGCCAGATGTAGGTCGTCGGTAACGGCCAGAAATCGGTATTTTCGGCCGTTACCGACCGGTATTTGAGAAATGGTATGTAGGGCACTCAATTTTACAGAATCTGTAAATTTACCGATTCTGTAAAATTCCGAATCTGTATTTTTACCGATTCGGTAAATCCCAGATGTAGGTGGGACTCTTCTGAGTCCCACAAGCCTTACCGAATCGGTATTTTACCATCAAATCCAATTTGATGGTAAAATACTGATTCCGGTGTGCATGCACACCTATGCCATATGACAGGCAGACCTGCCTTTAGGGCATGTATGCCTGCCACATGGCACCCGAGCCTCTTTTGGGGGGGCCAGAGGGTGTCAAAGGGACACCCCCTGCACCCTTGTGAAATTCGGTATTTACCGATTCGGTAAATACCGAATCGGTAATGCCCATTCATTCCTATGGGCTTCAAAGCCCATAGGAATGAATGGGCATTACCGATTCGGTATTTACCGAATCGGTAAATACCGATTTTCTCCGATTCGGTATTCCAGCACATCTGGAATACCTACATAACCACCCCTCTGATTTACCGATTCATAATTACCGAATCGGTAAAATTCGGTAATTATGAATCGGTAAATCAATCCTACCTACATCTGGCCCCAAGAAACTATAACACATTGAAGACCACTCAGACCTGATGTGCCGCAGTTGAAAAAGAATCAGAGATCAGCAAGGCATCCAGACAAGACAGAATGTAATCCCCAACCCATGGCAAGAAGAGACAGCGTCTCAATCTACACATGCATAGCACGTCCAATCAATCACCACGTTCCCATCCGTCAACAGGACACAGTACTAGTCAGTCAGCCTGCAGTCGCCCAAGCAGAGCAACCAGGAATAAACACAACGCACTATTCAATGTGGGCTGGAACCGACACAAATGCCCACAAGAACGCTCAGCAGGACCGCAATCAAGTAATGGGAGATACTTGGGGCCAGGCGTGATTTAACAAATCAGTGGTAACAGCACCAGCATGTACCTGCTACAAAGCAGGAAAAACTAAAAGACCAGAGCAGGGGCTGCTACTAGCTCTAGACCACTAACTGCTGTGCATAAAATAGTCAGCTTTAGACAGACCTTTGTTTTTCAAATGGACACAGGACAAGCCAGAATGCACCTGCTCAAGCAGAGATCCCCCGACTGATCCGCTTGCGCCCTCCATGAACCTCAGTACTGACAATGAAGATACCACACCTTATAACCCTCCAGCACCTGTATTCCCAAGCTGTCTACTCCTTTGAGTAAGAAATGAACCAACAACCCAGGGATGCCAGAGATGCTACCACAGACCTCTGCCCTAAATTGAGCAGTCTAAGATGTGGCAAAAGTGGGATGGGAGTACACACAATTGCAATTGGGTTCACTCAATCAGGTAATTGGAAATGCATGGGGCCATACACATCAACAACACTGCGGTAGCAGATCCCGCATGAGACCATCATAAACCAGATAAAACAACAACAAAGACCAGAGCATTGTCTGCTAGTGCCAGACCTCGATTTGCTAGGCACAAGTGGATGGGCAGTCAGACCTCGGCCCCAATACACCTACCTGTATAGCTGATTGCAGAATCACAATTCGAGATTTTGCAGAAACAAAAAAACAGAAAGGGCTAAGGGTGAACTTCCTCTTTATAGGAGGAAGTGGATGTCGGCCATATTGGAGGGATGAGAGGCAAGTATTCTAACGTTTAACTTGGGAGTATCTCTGTCAGCCTAAACCACACTGTGCAACTACTCTGGCAAAGAAGACAGACAACAATGTAATGATTTTCTTAGTGGGGTGCTAGCTACTGGTGCAAGCTCACTAAAGCCGTGGGGCTTTGGGTGATGGCTCATCAGAAATGTATGCGCCCAACTGAAAACCTGGATGCAAAAAGTAAATTCACTCAGTGTTCTGATCTTCTTCACCACACTCACTGATCTGAAAACCAAGGGTCTCTCAGAGATATGCTACTAAAAATTCTCAGCCTGGCCAAGCGCTCTTTGTCTGACTGAAACCAAACTACTTCACTGACATGACTCTTCAAACTTGATGCTCGCACTACATTCTCTCCTTGCAATACACAAAACTCACAGAGTTCAGTTACTGATAACACCTAGCTCAATCTACCTACACTCATCTGTTACTTATAACACCTAGATCCACTTCCCACACTCACTCCCACTGATAACGCCTAGACCCATCTACTCACACTCATCTGTTACTGATAATACCTTGACCCATCTACCCACACTCATCTGTTACTGATAATACCTTGACCGATCTACCCACACTCATCTGTTACTGATAATACCTTGACCCATCTACCCACACTCATCTGTTACTGATAACCCCTAGACCCATCTACTCACACTCATCTGTTACTGATAACACCTTGACCCATCTACCCACACTCATCTGTTACTGTTAATGAAGCTCTCTAGTCCCCGTGAGAGGTGGCAATACCCTCACGACTGCGACTGGTGCAACTCACAGTGCTCCACAGGACATATGTAACTAGGGTGACACTGGCCAGAGTGAGGGAGGGCTGACACTCAACTCTGCTTGCCAAAATGTGAGGCTGTAGGTACATTCTTCCATACAATGTGGGAATGCCCCATGTTAAAATGTACTGGGAAACAATCATGAACACAATAACACGGGTCGGTGGGGCGCCAGTACCACCAGAACCTAAACAATGTCTCCTGAACATATGGGAAGCCACGGACCTCACACGTAAGGCCCAAGAATGAGCGACACTGGGTATGATAATAGCAAAATGCAACATCGCCAAACACTGAGCATCGCAGAATGCGCCAAAATATGTGGAATGGTGCAATGACATGGACTGGGTTGCGGTGGCCAAAAAAGCAGTATATGTAAATCGAGGGTGTCCCAAGAAGTGGGAGCTGGTGTAGGGAGGGTGGAATAAACTTAGAGGAAATATCTGTATGCTGCCGTCAGGGGGACTCTCGCCTGAGGATAGCGAATGTTACACTATATTAGATACTGGAGGATGGACGATGCCTTGAAAAATGTACATAGGCCCTAGAGCAATCGGTTGTGGTGCAGGAACCTGAATTTTCAGGCACATGTATATAACTGTATGTGGGATGTTTTTTCAAGTCATGAATTCAATAAAAAGAGGATTTTTTTTTAATAAAGATTCCGAGGTTTCTGGCATGGTTGGATGGAAGGGTTGAGCGTCCTAGTTCTGATGACCACCAGGAGTCGTTTTGTGTGTTGCCAAAGACCAGTACTTCCGTCTTGTCTGTGTTCAGCTGCCGGCAGTTCTTCATCGAGTCTGCGATGCTTGTCATGCATCTGTGGTCGTCGGTGAGTCAGAGGATGAGTTGGTGTCGTCTACGTAGGAAATGATGTTGAGAATGTGGGATTTGACGATGTTGGCCAGCAGGGTCTCTAACGTGCTTCTCACTAATATCCATGTCATCAATTCAGCTGTGTGTTGCAACCATATTAAAGCTCACATTTCATGTGATTCAAATCTTCATGATAATTTGCCCCGTGTATCTTCAGTCTTTTTTTAATTTAGGCTCTCTAGTGGCGTATCGTGCTCTGGCGATGAACAAACAGCGGCAGTTTGACAAACATATATGGCCATGCGGCATAGGGTGTAAAGCTGGTGCACTGTATCACACTAGGGCAGAGATCTTCAAATGTTTTGATGCTGAGACCCACTTGTCAAACTTTTTTATGAGTTAGGACCCCCTCCTGATAAACATTTCTAGAATCTGGTACCCCTCATCATCGACAACCGTAAACGCCCCCAATTCCCACACAAAATAATGTTTACTGTGGGGAAATAATATTAAACAGTGTTTGGCAAACCAAAGGTCAGGGAGCATGGGGGCGTGGTCAAAGGTGTAGCTAAAACAAAGGGCTTCATTGATAAGGAATTGATGTCGGCAGCGCTGCAAGTCTTCTTGTTGTGCTGCCCTATGCCAATGTGGCATAGGGCAGGAATGCACCATATTTATGAAATACGGTGCATTCCTCTACTTTCCCCTTGTGTTGGCGCACAAATTGCTGCCTAGCGCCAATAAAGGCAGGATTGTTTTTGTGCAGGAAGGGCACCTTCCTTCACAAAAATAATCCCAAGAGAAGTTTTCCCCTTTCTGTGTGAGGTGCAGAATGCAGCACACGTGGAAGGAGGAAAACATGAGGAGAAATGTTTTCACTGGGGAGACGTGCGTTTTTGGTGCTGCCCCAGGGTTAAGTGATTTTAATATTATGGGGCAGCATCAAAATATATGGGTGTTGCGTGGTAACACCCATGCAGCGCACATGGAACACCTCCTTGATGCCGAGTTAGGTGAGGCATTAACCTGCCCTGTGCCTTGCCCTGCTTTGTCTTATTCCATATCTTTGAGGCCAAGCAAAGCCATGCAGGGTGACTTTGCGCAGCTCATAGGTATGGTTGAGACACTCGCGCCCCCAGAGCTTTAAAAAAACTGGTGCTCCGGTGGCGCAAGCCTCTCATAAATAAGCCCCAAAATATTCTGTATGTTTTTTTAGGTCATTCACCATCAGGTACGTAAATATACAATAATGGGCAGTGTAAATTAAAAATACATGTAAAAAGTTGTTGCTCAGTGGGAAAAGCACTGCAGTACATTATAAAACCTCTAGTAGTTAATGCATTGCATAGATCTGTGTGTAGCCAAAGAGACACAGAATTAAATCTTGGTTGGTGCAGTGGAGAATAGTGTATTTTTAGTGCTACGTGATCACAGCCTGTGACAGAAAGCACTGTGAGTATATAAGTCGTTAATTTATACTTGCATTGCATTACACACAGCAAAATATAGACTGATACAAAATGTATAAATAGTTTTAAATAAAATGGTTCTTCCAAAATTTAGATTTTAGGAATCCCACGGCTTATGTAATGCAATTTCTTTTTTAAATAACTGTCCGTTCAACACCTCCTTAGGGGTATCAAGGGCTGTTATGTTATGTTAATATCATTTATTTTGCGCACAGATGCTCCAGCTAAGGAGCGTCCTGGCGCAGGGAAAAGGTGAACATAACACAACGCTAAAAGGAACAGAAAGTGAGTATAAGGTGAATTAAAACAGATGAGTTTTCACGGCCCTACGGAATGCTAATAGATCCTCTAACAGGCGGATTTCTAGAGGGAGAGAGTTCCAGAGAGCCGCAGCTCTCACTCGAAAAGAACGACCGCCCATCCGGCTAAGCCTGAAACGCGGGACAACCGCAAGGGATTGCCCAAGAGATCTGAGGGAGCGAGTCGGGACATAGGCGGATACAAGATTATTGAGAATCTCAGGTGCCAACCCTTTTAAGATTTTGAAAGCAAGGCTAAGGGCCTTAAAATGAATTCGACTTTTGATCAGTAACCAATGTAGGGACCGCAGAATATTGGAAGTGGGACAGGACCTTGGCAGACCCACCACTGCTCTTGCAGCCGCGTTCTGTACACGCTGTAAGCGAACGATCTCAGATTGGTTTACTCCCAGCAGGAGCGAGCTGGCATAGTCCAGCCGGGAGATAATCGTCGCTTGAATAACCAACTGTCTTGTCGGAGCATCAAAAAATTTGAGCACCGGTCTTAGCCCACGCAGGACACCAAAACAGCATGCCGCCACTCTCTTAGTATGGGTAGTGAAGCAGAGGGTGTGATCTAACCACACTCCCAGGTTTCTAAGTTCCATCACTGGTGTAGGGGCCGGCCCTAACTCAAGAGGCCACCAGCTGTCCCCCCAGCGATCCGCTCCCCTCCCAACGATCATCACCTCAGTTTTCTTCGCGTTCAGCTGGAGACAGTTGTTATTCATCCAGCTGGCCACCTCTCTCAGCCCGTTTCGGAACCTGGGGGCATCCTGTTCGACGTCCCCGCTGATCGTAACCGCTAGCTGCAGGTCGTCGGCATAAGAGACCATGGTTAGGCCCCACTGCCTGGCGACATCAGCCAGCGGCCGCAAGTACAGGTTGAAAAGCGTGGGACTCAGCGAGGAGCCCTGAGGAACCCCCAGGTCCAACTGATGGTATTTGGACTGAAAAGGAGGGGTGGCAACGCAGAAGGAGCGATCGCTAAGAAAGGAACGGAACCACTGCAGAGCAGAGCCACAGATGCCAATGTCCTCCAGGCGGTGCAGGAGGATGCGATGGGACACCGTGTCAAAGGCAGCGCTAAGGTCTAGTAGAATAAGCGCTGCCGTTTGACCTGCATCCAACACAATCCGCAGATGTTCTACCATTGCCAGAAGGGCAGTCTCCGTGCTGTGACCAGCACGGAACCCATTCTGCGTGGGATCGAGGACATTGGCCCGGGCCATGTGCTCAGAGAGGGCCAGGTTGACGTGAGCCTCCATGATTTTGGCCGGCCAGGGAAGCAGTGAAATGGGGCGGTAGTTTTCCGGTTTTAAAGGATCCAATGATGGTTTTTTCAGGATCGGAGAAACCACCGCCTGCTTCCACTTGGCAGGAACTGTACCTGAGGTCAAGGAAAGGTTAATCAGCGAACACACTACAGTGCGCCCCTGAAAAGAAGGATCTCTAAAGAGGGCAGGTCTGAGCGGGTCCGCAGGAGAACCGGACTTGACTCGCTGTGCCCACCTGACAAACCCATCCCAGGAAAGAGTAGGGAGAGAGTGTAATGCCGGGCAACTACGAGGGCCATTCAGAGGAATGGAGGGCAGCGTCGTACTGGGAAACGTCTGATAGATGGTCTTGACTTTCTCCAAAAAGAAAGCAGCTAGGGTCTCACAATGGGAGGTAGAACCGTCCACTTGCGGATCCGCTCTCTTAGCCAACAGATTTTTAAGGGTTTTGAAGATGGTCTTAGATGGATTGAGGCTGTTGCGGAATTCCGTCGCGTAGAACGCCGCACGGGTTCTACAAATAGCTCGATGGTAGAGCTTGACGGAAGCCAAGTACGCCTTTTTTTTTACGACATCATACGTCTTCCGCCACTCCCTTTCTGCCCGTCTACATGAACCCTTCAGAGCGCGGAGGGCACTGTCATACCAAGGACTCGACTGCCTGGAGCTGGACTTACTAGAGATAATGGGCACCAATACGTCAAGCGCCTTAGTAATCCAGCTGCAGAACTGGTCGTAGCCCGAGGTGGCGTTAAGCCGAGGGCCTAATGGCTCTTCAGCCAAGATGTGATGTAGGTCCTCTAGCCTAAGCTTATTCCAGTGACGCCGAGGGATCCACTTAGGAGATGGAATAGTAGGGGTTTCGGGGAGAGATAGCCAGACGGACACCAAGAAATGATCGGTCCAGCCCACTGGAGAAATAGCCAGGACTTGGACAACCGTTAGGTTAGTAAAAAACGGGTCCAAAATGTGACCAGCCACATGTGTGGGTTGAGTAACAAGTTGGGTCAGCTGAAGGGCCTCCAAATCTGCCAGAAAACCACTGACAGCCAGGATCTGTTGATTGTGAAAATGGAGGTTGAGGTCACCTAAGATGGAAAAATTGGCGCAGCCACTAGCTAGCGTACTAACCGCCTCAGGGAAAGCTCCAATGAATGCTACATCACTGCCTGGGGGGCGGTATACAACCATCCCAGACAGCGTGAACTGGGGACTGATAGTGATCTTAAACAGGGCGCTTTCGCACCCAGCAATATGCAGACCCGTCCAAGTGCACGCAAAAGTAGATTTTACAGCTAGGGCAATACCTCCACCTCTGGACAAGCGATTCCACGTAAAAAGTGAATATCCTGGGGGGCAAGCCAAGTTAATTATGGCTGTGTCTGTGTCCTGGAGCCAGGTTTCAGTGATGGCAAACAGATCTGGATCCTCGTCAGTGAAGAGGTCCATGATAGACAGGTGGTGTTTTACCAGGGATCTGGTATTAAGGTTTAATATCCGCAGACCATGAACAAAACACTTACTCGGCAGAGGCGCACTTATGCGCTCCCGTGGAGCTGCAGAGTTGTCATAGTCCCAAATACCCGCTGGCAGGTCAAGCGACCATCCCTTGCAGGCACATTGATATGGACCACACAACGGATGGCTCGGTGCTGAAGTGCACCGCGGGAGAGACTGCCCAATCGCCCGGAGCAATGCACTGGTGTATACGATCGTCCTACCTCCCATAAGATGCTTACCGGGAGGGGCCCGCTGCGCCCCGAGCGTCCTTGGCGCGGACGGGCGCAGACGGGCGCAGACGGGTGCAGACGGGCGCAGACGGGCGCAGACGGGCTCAGACGGGCGCAGACGGGCAGGACTCTGGCAAGACTCCGGCTAGCGACGGCGTCCGACTGCGCATTCCCGCTGCGCGGAAAAGAGCGACTTTAAATAGGCGGAGAAATGGTGGGAGGAGCGCAAGGACGCTCCAAGATGGCGGCCACCGGAAGACCAGCGCCCCAAACCAAAATGGCGTAGATCGTCGATCCCCGGACCACCCTCGGAACCCGGACCCACCAAAACGGTGATGCTTTTCCCAAAATTAAATGCAGGTATGAAGGGGGGGAGAGAGCCGAGCCAGTTCCACTTTAAGAACAAAAAACAAAATAAAATAAACAAATTCAAAGGCAAGTATTCTTAAAAGCTAAGCACTAACAAACCGCGGTGCGGTAATGCGGCACCTTTTCCAGGCAGCCCGCTGCCTAAAATCGCCTTAAATAGGCGGAGAAATGGTGGGAGGAGCGCAAGGACGCTCCAAGATGGCGGCCACCGGAAGACCAGCGCCCCAAACCAAAATGGCGTCGATCGTCTATCCCCGGACCACCCTCGGAACCCGGACCCACCAAAACGGTGGTGCTTTTTCCAAAATTAAATGCAGGTATGAAGGGGGGGAGAGAGCCGAGCCAGTTCCACTTTAAGAACAAAAAACAAAATAAAATAAACAAATTCAAAGGCAAGTATTCTTAAAAGCTAAGCGCTAACAAACCGCGGCGCGGTAATGCGGCATATTTCCAGCTGTGTACGTACAGTTATGATTAAAAACAAACAATTCACAGCCTAGTTGTTTACTCTTTGCACTACCACTCAATTAAACAACTCTTTGTCATCACAAAGGTTGGAGTGATTCACCGGTCTCAAGCACCCTTTACAGTTCCAGATTAAATAATGGGGCATCCGGGCCGGCTTTAGCACTGGCGGAGCCCTGTGCGACAATGTTAGTTTGCGCCCCCCTCAAAGACCACCTCTGCCACGGATTCACTCACTACCATCATTTGACAATCCCCCCCACCCCAAGTCTCCATAACCACTGTCTCTTAGATAGGTTTAGTTTTATAGCTCCACTCATACCTGTTTAAAGTGTCAGAACACTTTGCATCACACATACAGTGACTGAAGACGGATGTATGACACTACAACGCATGCTTTTACCACGCATACTGTTACAACGCAGTTTTTTCAACGCATGCTGTTACAACGCATAGCGCTTTGGGGTGCTGGATAGTGAATAGTTTAATTTACCATTCCAACTCCAGTCCCCGTGGATAGTAGAGAAGGTGTTGGATAGTATATTAAATCTATTCCCTATCCTAGAGCGCCCCCCAGTGCAATGCGTTGTAATAGTTTGTGTTGTAAAACCTGCGTTGTAATAGCACTGCGTTGTAAAAGTTTCGTTGTAAAGGATGTTTCCCACTGGAGACAGCCATACGTGTGTAAATCAGTGTACAGGAAATGGTACATAAGACAGAGGACATCAAGGTGTAGGAGTCACATGTCATCCATACAGGTATGTAGTATAGTTTAATGGTCTTTGGTCTGGAAAAGCATAAATCCAGAATTTGAAATGTAACACCATAGTTTAATATTAAGAATTGATTTCTACCCAAATGTTTTTGCAATATCAGAACAAGGAAAGGCTAGGCAAAACAAAACGTAGCTTTAATATTTTCCTTGCAGTTTGCATGTGGCACTTTGATGACAGTAAATAGTTTACTGCTCTGGATTAGGATTTTAGTTTATAAACTGGAAGCAACAAAAGAATCTCTCTGACAAAGGCGATCACCTATTGACCTATTTATAGTATATGCACTTTGTGATCTGAATGCAACACGTTGGATGTATGTCGTTACAACGCAGGCTATTACAATGCCTGCCTTTACAACGCGGTTTTTACATCGCATACCATTACAACGCATAGTGCTTTGGGGTGTTGGATAGTGAATAGTTTAATTTACTATTCCAACTCCAGTCCCCGTGGACACTAGGGAAGGTTATTGGATAGTAAATTAGCCTATTCCGTATCCTAGAGCGCCCCCCAGCGCAATGTGTTGTAATAGTTTGCGTTGTAATGACCGCGTTGTAATGGTAGTGCGTTGTAAAAGTTTCGTTGTAAGTGATGTTTACCAACACGTTCATTGCAGTAGGCATATTAAGATGAGTCAAAACTTCTACCAGACAAACCTCTCTCCAGGGAGAACAGTAATCACTTTGACATTTTTATTGATGCTTTAAAATTGCTGGGACAAGGAAGGTGATCTCGGGTGCTTTTAAAACAATTAACATGGCGCCCCCACCCCAAGTCAGCGCCTGGTGCGGTGGCACCGATCGCATCGACCTAGAGCCGGCCCTGTGGGGCATATTTGCCTTTCTGTCAGGTGACCAGCCACCCTGACACAAACGCCTTTCACGGAACAGGAGATTCAGCATTTCAAACGATCGAAATTAGTTGTCCCAGGACCGCTTTCCTTTTCCAAACCAAAGCAAATGTTTTTGAAATCAGGTAAAGTGAGGCGGGGGAATGCGCGAACCCCTTCCTAGGGCTCCATGGCCCCCCTGGGGGTTGCGCCCCACAGTTTGAAGAAGTCTGCACTAGAGCGAGAGAAGAGAACACTGCAGAGCCACATTTACTAAGGCTTGGTAGTGCTGCAGTCTTCCCAGTCCTCCTGCACAACCAGGCTAGCTAGAGCTACACACATGCACGCTTTTGCACACACACTCCCCATGCACAACCACACAGACCCACGCACGCACACACAAACACGCACGCATTCGCACACCCCCCATACACACACACACACACACACACACACTGTTGTGTTGTAGCCGATGGGGTTAATCGGCTGAACACGGAGGGGTCATGTGACCCGGTGTTGAATAAAAGGCGTCTACGCACGCACGTACGCCAGAGAGGCGACGGCGTGGCAGACGAGTGAGAGCCACTAATACCTTGTCAGTGTCCTCATTTGAATATTGCCAAGTGTAGCCCCCGGTGCCCCCTTAAGTCACTGTCCCCCGTGTCCTGTGTCCCCAGGCGACATAACAGCTGGCGACGAGGGTGGGCATGCCCTCGCCGCGTGTGCTGCCGCTGATTGCCGTGGGGTGGCCGCGAACTCTGCTTCGGTTCGCGGCGCTCGTGCCCGGCACCCGTCCGCGGTGCTGCCTGCTCTGTGCACCGGAGCGGGCTGAGGAACAGTTCACTGCGGCTGCTCTCGGCAGCGCGCGAATCAGGTGAGGAGCGTCGGTCCGCGCTGAAGAGGGACTGCATTGCCTGCTACCACCGGCTATGCACGTGGTTGTGAGCGCGTGGGGGAGGGGCAGCCAGCTCTGTAGAAGTCGGCTATTGAAGTGCCCTGAGCGGTCCCCCACCTCGCTTATACCTCAGGAGAAGTGAGGGGAAAGTCATTGGACTGTGCAGT
The DNA here is from genome assembly GCF_964261635.1 of Lissotriton helveticus. NCBI lineage: Eukaryota > Metazoa > Chordata > Amphibia > Caudata > Salamandridae > Lissotriton > Lissotriton helveticus. Next base: position 1,707,994,465 of record NC_136069.1, on the reverse strand, counting down.
AGGCCCGCAGCAGCATTTGTTCATAATCAGGGGGAGGAACAGCACCCTACTGGCAGGCACATGCCCACCACACAACGAGGCTGCGAGTACAGGTATAATAGGAGGTGGAAGGCCCTACCACAGGCCTGGACAGAGGTAGAAAAGCAACTGAACATCCTAAGTGACATTCAAGCCCCACAGGGACACGTGGATGTCGGCCCGTAAGCCCACATCCAGATTGAGTGGAATCAAACAAGCATTGGTCACGCCAAATAGCCATATTTCTCGCCGGAGGGGCAGTCACTCAAACAAAAAAAAACAACACGCAGGACCACAGCAGAAGTCAGCGCTAGTTCCCTACGCAACACGTTACGCGCCTGGCACGCGCGATGGCCACAATACCCCCCATTGAACCTTTTGTGGTGGAGGGTTCTCCGTCGTCATTAGCCCCTAAGTGGAAGGACTGGGTGGAGAGGTTGTTAATATTCTTCGAAGCCACCAAAGTTCACAAGGACCAAAAAAGGGCCATAGTCCTTCATTTGGGAGGCAAGGACGTCCACAATATCGCCAAAACTATTGTGGAAGTGACTCCGAAAAAGCACGACACCCTAATAAATGCATTAAACGCTCATTTTGAGCCCATGGCTAACCAGGACTATGAAAGGTTCATATTTCGGCAAGCCAGGCAGCTACCAGAAGAGTCGCTAGACATGTATCATGCGCGTCTGAAAAATCTCGCGTCTACATGTGGGTTTGCTGATGTCACGGTAGAAATCCGGGGTCAGATTATTCAAGGCTGCGCCTCTGCCAAATTGAGGGAACGGATCTAAGAGGAGTCTGGCAAGCCGCTAGCCGACATCCTGACACGGGGACGCACCAAGGAGCTGTCAAAGGCCCGGGCCGCGCACATGGAGGCAGCTCTCCAGGCGCCCGTGAAAGCGGAACCGGTCAACAGAGTGACCGTCAGATCCCCGACAAAAGGGGCCAAAAAGGGCCCTGGAACAGTCCTGACGGGACAGCCTAAATCGTGTGGCTACTGCGGAGGACCACCACATCCGGCGGCAGAGTGTCCTGCGAAAGGAAAGCGGTGTTCGGGTTGCAGACGTTTCAACCACTTCGAAAAAGTATGCCGTGCCAAGAAATACCGGAATCCCCGCCAGGTGGTAAACACAGTGCCGGAGGGTGATCCGGGCCAAAGCGACATGGATGCCGATGACGAGGAAGAGCGAACGGTGCACAAGGTGCATATGATTGGCACCACCACTAGGAAGGCCAAATGCCTGCCACAGTGTGGAATCCAAGTAGGCACCCAAGACGTCATGGCGGTCGTGGACACTGGGGCCACCATCAATCTAATGGCTGCTGGTCTCCACCAAACTCTGAATCCACCGCCGGTGCTACTCCCGTCTGCCATCACAGTATTTGCGTATGGACAGGACACCCCGTTAAGGATAAAAGGACATCACTATCACATGGTGATAGGTCCATCACTGCAAATGTATTCGTGTCTGAGGACGGCCAAGGCATGTTGCTAGGATGCAGAGCGGCAGAGGACCTGGGAGTCATATCCTTTGCTTTTGGGGTCCTCAGGAATCAATCCAACAATTGCTCATGGAATTCACCGAAGTGTTCAAAGGCATCGAGAAGTTTCGGGGAAAAGAGGTGCATCTGCACATTGATAACACAGTCCAGCCAGTGGCCCTGAGACACCGCAGAGTAGCCTTCCACCTGTGACCATTGGTTGAAGAGGAGCTCAAGAAGCTTGAAAATGCAGGAATAATCGAGAAGGTGACTGTTCCCACGCCGTGGGTTTCGCCAATAGTGGTCACGCGTAAACCCAAACAGCCGGGGCGGTGAGGATTTGTGTGGATATGCGGCTCCCTAACGCCGCCATCAAACGGGTACGCCATATCACCCCGACGATTGATGACCTCATAGGTGAAATGGCAGGTGCCAGTTGGTTCTCCAAACTGGATCTACGCTCAGGTTATCACCAATTGGTGCTGGGTGAGGCTTCACGCAACATCACCACGTTCTCGAGGCATCTAGGTCTCAGAGGTATACCCGACTGAGTTTTGGAATTTCTAGTGCGGCGGAAGTATTTCAGAACGTGATACAGGAGCTCATTGCGGACATTCCGGGAGTAATCAATATCAATGATGACATCATGATTCATGCAAGGACCATACCAGAGCACCACAAGACGCAGGTACTTAGGATACTGAGGGATGCAGGTCTCACCCTACATCGGGAGAAGTGCGAATTCCTGAAACCGAAGATTCAGTTTTTTGGATACACCTTTTCCATCAAGGTAAATCCTGATCCTGAGAAGGTGAAGGACATCAAAGAAGCCGCACCTCCCACCACGGTCACGGAAGTCAGAAGTTTCCTCGGGATGGTAAACTACTGTGGAAGGTTCATGAGAGATCTGGCCAATCTGACAGTACCACTGAAGGAGCTTACCAAGGACTCCACGCCTTGGAGATGGGGCCCTGAACAGGCAAAAGCGTTTGAAGACATCAAAGACGCTCTCTCGGAGGCTACCACACTGGCATTCTTTGATCCCAGAAAACTAACACTGTTGGCCGTGGATGCCGGTCCTGTGGGACTAGGGGCCGTGCTGATGCAACGGCAGCGAGCAGAAGATGATTGGGCCCCAGTGGCATTTGCCAGCCGGTCTCCCACGGAAACGGAGCAAAGGTACTCCCAGATTGAGAAGGAGGCGAAAGCAATACACTGGGGATGCAGACACTTCCACCTTTATGTGTATGGAAAACCTTTCGTTGTTGCCACGAATCACAAGCCATTGGTCGCTCTATTCTCCGGAACATCCACCAAGCCTCCGCTGCGCATTGAGAAATGGATGCTGCAGCTCCAGAACTATAACTGCAGGGTAGAGTACCAACCTGGATCTCACAACCCCGCCGATTATCTATCACGTCACCCACGAGTGGGCACACAGGAAGAGATGGAAGATGCAGCAGACACAGAGGAGTACGTACGATGTGTCACTGCCCGGTCTCGTCCCCTCCCCATCTCCATGGAACTCATTGCCGAGGCTACCAAGAAGGATGAGTGCCTTCAAAGGGCCATGGCCGCTGTACAGAGTGGAAACTGGCACAAAGGCAAAGAGGACTGGAAAATTCTGATGCCAGGAGCACAACGCATCATGGACAGCTTATATCACGTGAGAGAGGAGCTGAACGAGGACAACACGGAATGCCTGCTCAGAGGACACCGGCTGGTGATCCCCTCATCCCTGACTGATCAAGTTGTTCAACTGGCTCATGTGGGCCACCAAGGTATGGTCAAGACCAAATCTCGTCTCCGGACCAAGGTATGGTTCCCTTTGATGGACGACCTAGTGGAATCGACAGTGCGGGCATGTGCGGCATGCCAAGTAACCGGAGAACTTCCCAGACCAGCCCTGATCCTGGTAGAGCCCAGGCCCATGTCTCCCTGGGCGTGCGTCAGCCTGGATTTTGGCAGTCTTCCAGATGGCCGACATACGATGGTGGCCATTGATGATCACTCCCAATATCCGAAGGTGGAGATCATCTCCACAACCAGTGCTACTGAAGTCATTCCCAAGCTAGAAAAGATCATGGCGGCGCATGGTTTGATGCAAGTACTAAAGACCGACAACGGCCCTCCGTTTCAAGGTAAAGAGTTCTCTTCCTATCTCAGTGCATTAGGGATCCGACATCGTCGAATCACCCCATGATGGCCACAAGCGAATGGCGAATCAGAAAGGGTTAAGCGGACTCTTAATAAAGTAATTCGAATTACCCACGACAAAGAGCAGTCGATTGAACTGGCTATATTCACATTCCTCCGGAACTACCGGCAAACACCCCATACCACCACGGGTGTTGCTCCAGGACATCTCCTTATGGGCCGAGTGGTCATGGATTCCATACCCCATCATCTACAGTGGCGGCCTGAATCTCCCAATGAGGGTGAGGTGGAATCCAGACGTCAGAGAACATATGCCCAAGTCAGTCACCGGAGAAGGGCCTGAGTGCCCCAAATAATTCAAGGGGCCCTGGTGTTGCTAAAGAACCGAGTCACCAGCGGCAAGTTCCGACTTCCATATGAACCTGACCGGTGGACAGTGGTCAATGTCAGGGGCACCAGGGTCATTGCCACCAGAGGCAGGGAGACGGTGACTCGCAACGTGTCCTACTTTAAAAAGTATCAACGAGCAGAAGCACCCCTGGTGGGGACAGAAAATCCTGGGTCCCCTGTCCGAGACTTTGCCAGCCCCCGGGCCACAATGGACTTGTCCATTCCTGTGGAGGGTCCGGAATCCCCAGAGAGAATCCCTAGCATAAGTGATGGAGTGGAGAAGGAAGGCGCTGACAGCTGTGGGTATGATCCTGAGCCAGTGATGGAAGCAGTGCCCTCTCCAGCTAAATCCAGTGTCGGTGAGACCCAAAGCCGGGGAATGTCCTAATACTGGCTGCAACAGAATCCAGTGCCCTCCTGTCGTCTGCGAGACTACCTAATGTAAGACTGTTCCTGTATACTTATTTGGAGGGTTCCAGCTGAACCGTAGTTTACATGATAGACGGTGGCTGATGTCATGAGAGACTCTTATTATTGCTTTTCATTTGTTCTATTGTTGTTTTATTTTTGTTGGGGAGGAATGTTGTGTTGTAGCCGATGGTGTTAATCGGCTGAACATGGAGGGGTCATGTGACCCGGTGTTTAATAAAAGGCGTCTATGCACGCACGTACGCCAGAGAGGCGACGGCGTGGCAGATGAGTGAGAGCCACTAATACCCTGTCCGTGTCCTCATTTGAATATTGCCAAGTGTAGCCCCCGGTGCCCCCTTAAGTCACTGTCCCCCCGCGTCCTGTGTCCCCAGGCGACATAACAACACACCTTTGCACCATAGAGCAAAGGTGTGCGCGTGCTGCCTAGACAAGCCTTGCACTAGGTGAGGACACTTCCATTACAAAATCCTACAGAAACTTTTCAAATGTTTCACATGGGACGCGCACTGTGCGAATAGGTTGCACCCGCCTGAAGGAGATGTTTTTGTTTGATGCAAAGCCCCGTCTAACATAGTCACATCAGGGCCACAGGACCCCCCGCCCCCGTGAGGCCCAAACCCGCAAATAACACACAGACACAAGTGTTAAGTTTGGGAAAATTTGCTGCAGGTTTATTACATACAACATATGTAATGATGGTGGGTTATCTTACGGGCGATCAAAGGGCAGGCCGCATTCTCGCCACCTGCCCGCCTGTTGAGCCAATCAGCACAGTGGTGAACCAACCAGCTGCTGCACAATTATTATAATTATACTACCCACGCCCCTTGCAGGGCGTGACTAGGCAAACCCCCGGCTGCACAGGCCCACAACCGCCCGAAGGACTACTGGGGCGCCGACACGAGTTCCTGCACCTCCCATGAGGTTACAGGTTAGGCTCTGGCACCCCTATGTGCCCGATGAAGTACAGTGTTTGCACCTCTCTTCTTCCGGATCACCCAGTAACTCCGCCTGCAACGAAAAAGGAACACATTAAATCTCCCACTGGAGCCCCCCTCAAGCAGACACTCTGGGTTCGAGGAAGGGTGGGTAAAGAGTGTCCCGACGCTGACGCGCGACGTCCGGAGCGGCAAAGAGGCCTCCAGAATGGTGCCCTGGGGTCATATACCCCCTGAGGCTCCTCCTCGCCGCCCGGACGCGCGTCATCGGCCCGCCTACCTCCTACTGGGCGATACCTGCCCAGGCGAGGAGTGGCTGGCCACAAGGTGGGCGGGGGCAGCCCTCCGTGAATAGGAGCCCGCCCTCCTGATGGCCACTGCGTGGCCTCGGGCAAGCGCATAGTCACATCAGGGCCACAGGACCCCCCGCCCCCGTGATGCCCAAACCCGCAAATAACACACAGACACAAGTGTTAAGTTTGGGAAAATTTGCTGCAGGTTTATTACATACAACATATGTAATGATGGTGGGTTATCTTACGGGCGATCAAAGGGCAGGCCGCATTCTCGCCACCTGCCCGCCTGTTGAGCCAATCAGCATAGTGGCGAACCACCCAACTGCTGCACAATTATTATAATTATACTACCCACGCCCCTTGCAGGGCGTGACTAGGCAAACCCCCGGCTGCACAGGCCCACAACCGCCCGAAGGACTACTGGGGCGCCGACACGAGTTCCTGCACCTCCCATGAGGTTACAGGTTAGGCTCTGGCACCCCTATGTGCCCGATGAAGTACAGTGTTTGCACCTCTCTCCATCCGGATCGCCCAGTAACTCCGCCACAGCCCGTGCGGTGGTACCCGCTGCCGCACGGGCCCCCCACCACTGCTACTACTCATTACCTGCAACCTTTGCTCGCCAATGCTTCTTTAAGGTCTAGGAGGAACAGGTCTAGTCCCACAGGCGTGAGATGAACACCATCAGCTTCAAAGTAACCCTTGACTTTGTCCTGAATCATCTCGTGTTTAAAGAAACCCAGACCCCTCCTTTGGGTGAATCTTTTCATGGCACAGTTGACTCTACCTGCAACCCTTGCTCTGCAGAGCATTTTGACGGTCCAAGGAACAAGACCAAATGACAGGTGAGCGGAGGACCCTTTCCACCTCGAAGCGACTTGATCCTGACATGCAAATGTCATGCCTGAAGTAACCCAGGCCCCTCTGCCCCAAATCTGCAGATACCCCGGGTCTTTTTAATGCTTTGCAACCATAGTGTAACCAAACCCGGTTACCTGAAGTCATACTTCCAGGTAAATGACAAAGTGATGAGGAGGGGCCCCTACTACTGAAGGTGCTTCGAAACGAACAATAGGCGTTCCAGCACATGCCCAGCAACTCAACCACACCCTTTCACAACAAGCGTCAGCAGGCGATACCCAGCAAGTAAACTCCTGCTGTACGCCGTTCTCCGCATAACATGGAGAAAGTGTGCTTACAATGATGCTTGTGCAGCAATACCCGAAAGAGTACAGGGGCATTGAAGGGATAAATACATATTATACTATATACTTGGGCGATGACTTTGCATATGCCACTACAGGATTGAACAGGTATTAACCGCAGGTATCACCTGCCCTCTCGGGTTTAGTCTGGAAGCAGCTTAGGCCACGCTACCTGTAGATAGCTTGTCTGTGAGAATGACTTAAGACCACCACCAGGGATTGCTGGGACAGGAACCAAGTGCCCCCGTAAGATCCCGACCTGCAACATGACACGCCCGCTGATACCACATGCCCACTGAATTAGTCAGCAAATACCCCAGGGAACGAATCCCTCTACAGCAATAGTGTAGACTAACCCTGGTTCTAGAGGTAATACCCCTGGAAAGAGCCCAAGAGATAAGGGGACCTCCCCTGCTGATACCATTCCCTGATCAAAACCATAGCAGAACCAGCGCATGACACTGATACCCACCACACACCTTCGCACAAAGCATCAGCAGACTACACCCAGTAATGTACTACTTCTGCTGAAATGCTGAGTGTGAGAAGTTGGCCTGATAGGTGATGTTTCCAATTCTGGAACCACCTGATATCAGACCAAACAATCCCTTATGGTGTCTGGTTGTAAGTCAACCTTATTAGACAAGCTATCCTAGGGGTAGCATGGACTAAGCAGCCTAAAGGCTTAACTTAAGAGGTCGTGTTAAGCGAGCTGTTTTACCACATACAATCCTGTAATATCAAATGAAAGGACACCACACAAGTATATATTATAAAAATATATGTATTTATTACTAAAAACAATCCCCAGTATTCTTTATGAATAAAGGGGCACAAGCGTTAAATCAAAAGCACTGTTTAAACATACAAGTTGCACAATTATGGATGAGGGCAGGGGGCCACTCAAACCATATACTAAACAAGTGGTATAAGAGATGCCACTCGAGCAGTGGTTAGGCCTAGGGCCTAGGGAATCGCTGGGAGCAGTCAGGACAAGCAATGCTGAAGTCGGGAATGGCCCTCGGGATTCGGGAGCTGTGCGGAAAGCGCACGCATGCACCAATGTTAACCAATGGTGCGTAAAAAGTGTAAAGTTAGAGTTTAAGGACACTTCCGCTGAACCTAGATGAACAAAACTTAAGACACAGACCCTAGAGATGTGCACCAGTGTGGGAACACCGGCGGAGCAAAGTTACCTCACCCACAGGAAGTGGGTGCACAGGGTCGAAGTGGCGTCGGGTTTTGACACGCAGGCTCTTGGTGCTTGAAGCTGAAAGGGCTGCAGGCGGGTTGAAGATGAAGTGTCTGGTGGAGTCCAAGGGTGGACTCAAGTCGAAGGGTACCTGAAAGCAGAGGGGACAGAGTCTGGGTCACTCAGCAGTGACCAGGGTGGAACCAGGACGGAACCAGGCAATGTCGGGCGCAATCAGGTGGTCGTCGAGGAGCTTCTCTCCGCTGTCACGTGGGCTCTGGGGCATCTGCGACATCCAGGAGCAGGTCACGATCTGTCCCACGCAGGCTCTCACCATCGGCGCTGTTGGCTTCAAGTTTGGAGCAAACAACACTTGGCAAGAGCAATCCACGCGGAACCGGGAGATTGCTTCTCACTCGAACCAGGAAGGTCCGAGTGGGGGCTCCTTTTCAGGGGAGCTGGTGTGGATCTGGAGCAACCAGATTCACGAGTCTTCTTCGTAGTATCGTCGGCACAGGGACCACTAGCCGGCTGGCAAGTGACCGGGCCAACGCGTTGAGCCAAATGGAGCAGAAGGGCCCCACGCAGCACTCGTCGAGTGTGGAGGGCTGAACTTCGGTTCAAGAGTAGCTCAGGGTGGGGGCTTCTCAAACCCCGGTGCACAGCTTCGAGGGTCACTCGTGGGCTGCACGGTCAGCGTCTCGTGGTCAATTCAAGATGGCGTGCCCCACGCTTCCGGTCGCCTCCACGGGTCTCAGCTCTGCAGGGACTGTGGATCGGTCTGTTGGAAGGCAGGCAAGCTTGATCTCGTCGATCTCAGTCGCTCGAGTTCCGGCGGGAACTGCAACTAAGTAGACGTCGAGGGCTGGATGGTGCCTGCTGCTGCAGGGTGGTCACTCCTTGACCACAAGGGAGATTCTTCGGGCTTCCACGTTGAGATGGAGGTCCAAGGGTCCAGAGTTTCGTTTCTAATGTTTCTTCCAGGAAATCTGATGTGCATTGGCACTGCTCCCACTCTTATTCGAATCTGGGGGGCGTGATTACCTGCTAGGTCCCCCCCTATGGGTGGGACCCAGGAAGTGGGTGGATACACCCTCTTCCTTTGATCCAGGCCGCCCTGGCACGAGGGCTGGAGTGCCCCAGAACCGGTTTGGCCGGAAATTGCAGGGGCAGCCTTGTGCGCCCCAAGCAGTGTCTGGTTTCTTTCAAACCTCCCTGCTACAATCCACTATCTCCTGTCTGGAGGGCGGTGACACCCTCCTGTGACAGGAAACCCTTTGTCCAGGCCCCATTTGGCCGAGTTTCGGTCAGCTGCAGGGGTCCAGACATTTGTCTGTGGCAGAGGCATCCATTTTGTGGATCTAAGGTCTTTGGAGAAATTAACCGCATTTAAGTAAAGCAACATGTCCTACCCCTCTAGAGGGGTGGAATGCTATCCCCGTCGCCAGAACTGGCGAGGGGATAGTATTCCAAATCGTATGACACCTTACACGACATGTTTTGATAAAGCCAAACCAAAGTTGCTATTTAACCGCGAGGATTATAAGGCACTTAAGAGTATATGGTATGGCATTATCCTGAAACAGCTTAGGGAGTTGTTCCCGACAGCTGCAGACAGGCTCAGCTCATGCTAGAGCTCCATCTCACATAAAACCACGCACTCTGCCTCCAGGATTGATGAGGCCTTCCATAGGAGTGGCTCACAGGTTTACATGTGTCCAGATATAGGTTTAGATATAGGTATACTATATCTAAGCAAGGGGTGATTTCACCACCTTACCCCAGCTGAGTGATCAGCCAGTTGTGTCAATTTAAGAACCAGCCAGGGGTGGCAAAAGATATGCTGCAGCCCCTGGTAGGCCTTGGTGGCCCCTATGCCCTGGGCACCTATAGTGCATTATACAGGGGCTGACAAGGAGTCAATTTCCAATTGTGGTATGTGCCTATAGCACATGTGTCAGTAATTTAGTGAGAGAACAGCAGGCTGGGGGTCTGATCAGCAGGCCCACAGCCTCAGTAGTCGAAAACCAGTGAAGCAAAAAGCAAAAATTTGGGGTGACCATAGGATAGCAGACCCTACTCTCCTACACAACCCCCCCCCCCCAAACGCAGGGACATTAAACTAACCTTGACCAGATAAGTCTTCATGTTCTAAGTGGAAGTACCGGGAGAGACCATCTGCATTACCATGGTCAGTCCCTGGGCGGTGCTCCACTGTAAAGTCCATCCCCTGTAGGGAAATGGACCACCTGAGCAGTTTGGGATTTTCACCCTTCATCTGATTAAGCCATAAGAGGGGCTTATGGTCTGTCTGAACTAGGAAGTGAGTTCCAAACAAGTAGGACCTCAACTTCTTCAGTGCCCAAACCACAGCAAAGGCCTCCCTCTCAATGGCTGACCAACGTTTCTCTCTAGGGGTCGGCCTTCTGCTAATGAAAGCAATGGGCTGGTCTTGACCATCTTGATTAAGTTGTGAGAGCACAGCTCCCACCCCCAACTCAGAAGCATCTGTCTGTACAATGAACTGTTTGGAGTAGTCAGGACTCTTCAGGATAGGTGCAGAGCACATGGCCTTCTTCAGGTCATCAAATGCCTTCTGACAGCTAACTGTCCACTGAACCTGTTTTGGCATCTTCTTGGATGTCAAGTCATTTAATGGTGTCACTATAGACCCATAGTTCTTCACAAACTTCCTGTAATACCCAGTCAGGCCCAAGAAGGCTCTGACTTGTGTCTGGGTAACTGGAGGAGCCCAGTCCTGTATGGCCTGGATTTTGCTCTCCAGTGGATGAACCTGGCCTCCACCCACTAGGTGGCCCAGGTATACAACCTTACTCTGCCCTATCTGGCACTTAGTGGCCTTGATAGTTAGGCCTGCCTTTTGCAGGGCCTCCAAAACTCTCTTCAGGTGGATCAGGTGATCCTCCCAGGTGGAGCTAAAGACAGCAATATCATCTAGATATGCTGCGCAAAAGTCATCCAACCCAGTAAGGACTTGGTTCACCAAACTTTGGAAAGTGGCAGGTGCATTCTTCAAACCAAAGGGCATTACCACAAACTGATAATGTCCACTAGGGGTAGAGAATGCTGTTTTGGCTTTTGACTCTTCAGCTAGTCTGATTTGCCAGTAGCCAGCTGTCAAATCAAATGTGCTCAGAAACTTGGCAGAAGCCAATCTGTCAATGAGCTCATCTGCTCTTGGAATGGGGTGAGCATCTGTCCTAGTGACAGCATTGAGACCCCTGTAGTCCACGCAAAACCTCATTTCTCTCTTTCCATCTTGGGTATGAGGTTTTGGCACCAGGACTACTGGGCTGGCCCATGGGCTCTCTGATGGCTCAATCACTCCAAGCTCCAACATCTTTTGCACCTCAGCCTTGATGCAATCCCTGACATGGTCAGGTTGCATGTAGATCTTATTCTTCACAGGCAGACTGTCACCAGTGTCCACTACATGGGTACACCAGTTAGTCTGGCTGGGTGTGAGTGAAAACAAATGCCTGTGGGCCTGCAAAACGTGTCTGCAGTCCATCTGTTGCTGGTCAGTGAGGCTGCCTGCCAAGGCTACTCCATCAACTGAACCATCATCAGGGTTCTGAGAAAGCAGGTCTGGGAGAGGGTCACTCTCTTCCTCCTGATCCCCATCTGTGGCCATGAGCAAGCTCATGTCCTCCCTGTCCACAAATGCTTTCAAGCGATTCACATGGATTACCCTGTGAGGGCTCCTGGGTGTTCCAAAGTCCACCAAGTAGGTGACTTCTCCCTTCTTTTCAATGATAGGATAGGGTCCACTCCATTTGTCCTGGAGTGCTGCTGGGGCCACTGGCTCCAGTACCCACACCTTCTGTCCTGGTTGGAACTCTACCAGTACAGCCTTTTGGTCATGCCAAGCTTTCTGTAATTCTTGGCTGGACTCCAGGTTTTTGGATGCTCTTTCCATGTATTCAGCCATCCTGGAGCGGAGACCAAGTACATAGTCCACTATGTCTAGTTTGGGCTTTTTGAGAGGTAACTCCCATCCTTCCTTCACCAAACACAATGGACCTCTCACAGGGTGGCCAAACAAAAGTTCAAAAGGGCTGTAGCCAACCCCCTTCTGTGGGACCTCTCTGTAAGCAAAGAGCAGGCAAGGTAAAAGAATGTCCCATTTCCGCCTGAGCTTCTCTGGTAATCCTTTTATCATGCCTTTAAGGGTCTTGTTAAATCTCTCCACAAGCCCATTGCACTGTGGATGATAGGGGGTGGTAAACTTATAGTTTACTCCACACTCCTTCCACATTGCTTTCAGATAGCTAGACATAAAATTCGTGCCTCTATCTGATAGTACCTCCTTTGGAAAGCCCACTCTTGAGAAAACTGCAATGAGGGCTTTTGCCACCACAGGTGCTGTGGTGGTCCTTAGGGGAATAGCCTCTGGATACCTGGTGGCATGATCCACTACCACCAGTATAAATCTGTTCCCAGATGCTGTTTGGGGGTCCATTGGACCCACAATATCAATTCTAACTCTTTCAAAGGGAACCCCCACCACAGGTAGTGGTATTAGGGGGGCCTTTGTTGTCCCACCTGACTTACCACTGGCTTGGCAAGTGACACAGGAGCGACAAAACTCCTTGACATTTTCTGACATGTGAGGCCAGTGAAAGTGTGAAACAAGCCTGTCCCACGTCTTGTTCTGGCCTAAGTGTCCTGCAAGGGGAATATCATGGGCCAAGGTAAGAAGGAACCCCCTAAACTGCAGAGGTATGACCAACCTCCTGGTCATGCCAGGCTTGGGGTCTCTAGCCTCTGAGTAAAGGAGTCCATCATCCCAATACACAGTATGGGTACCTTGGGCATCCCCAGCAGCCTCAGCAGCAGCCTGCTGTCTGAGGGGTTCAAGGGAAGGGCAATCTAATTGAGCCTGCCTCAGGTCTGCCCTTGAGGGTCCCCCTGTCCCCAGAAACTCAACCTGGTCAGGTTCAAGTTCCTCAGAGACAGTCTCCTCTTGGACTGCAGAATCAGTTTCCTCTGAAACTTGATCCTCAACCTGGGGCAAGGTGGAAGGCTCAGCCTTTCCTCTCTTGCTCCTTCTCTTGGGTTGTGGTTTGTCTATTGTTCCAAGATCCACCACTGGTTTAGGAAGGCACTTCTTAGCCTGAGCCCTTGTCATGGCAAGGACATGCTCTGAAATCCCTAGCATTTCTGCATGAGTCCTGTACTCCACTTCTGACCATGCTGAGCTTTCAAGATCATTGCCTAACAGACAGTCTACTGGAAGGTCTGCACTCACAACAACTTTCTTTAGGCCATTTACCCCTCCCCAGGAGAAGTTCACAACTGCTACACTATGGGAAGTAGTGCAGTTGCTTGCATTGGTCACTAGGTAACTCTCACCTAGTACAATCTGTCCAGGGTCCACAAAGTCAGGTGTCACCATTGTGACACTGGCACATGTGTCCCTGTAGGCCTGAGCCAGTTTCTCATTAATTAAGGGAGTCTGCCTATATTTGCCCAGGTTACTGGGGCTTACTGCAGTGGGCAACTCTATGTCCACATCATACAGGAGAACTGCCTCTGTAGGGACTCTGACTAGGCCAGATCCTACTTCAATACCCAGGGTCAACCCAGCTACACCCTTGGACTGTGTTCCACCACTGCTTACTGTACTTGGGGTTGCAGTTGCTTTAGGAGCTGGAGTGGTGGAGACTGGATTTGCCTTGGTGCACTCACTGCCCCAGTGTGAAACTGATTTGCAGGTATTACACCAAGGTGTCTTTGGACCTTTGTTCTTCTTCTTCTTGTTTCCATTTTGGGAACTACCCTCCTTACTATTAGTTTGGGGGCCTGAAGACTTCTGGTCTTTTTCTTTATCTTTCTGGTTACCACCCTTCTGGTCTGTTTTCTTCTGGTCACCACCTTGGTTCTGGGGTTTCTGCTTAATCCTTGTTCTGACCCATTTGTCCGCCTTCTTTCCCAATTCTTGGGGAGAGGTCAGATCAGAGTCAATAAGGTATTGATGCAACAGCTGGTTTGTACAGTTATTAAGGATCTGTTCTCTCATCATAAGATTGCACAATCCTGTATAGTCTGAAACTTTACTTCCCTGCAACCAACCCTCCAAAGCCTTAGTGGCACACTCAACGAAATCAGTCCAGTCTTGAGTCTGTGCTTTTTGGGTGTCTCTGAACAACAACCTGTATTGCTCAGTGGTTAGGCCACACCCTTCAATAAGAGCACTCTTCAAAACAGAGTAGTTTTTGGCATCCTCAGGTCTAACTGTGAGGAGCCTGTCCCTCCCTTTCTCAGAAAAGGAGTACCATAAAATTGCTGCCCACTGATCCTGAGGAACCTGCTGTACCATGCAGGCTCTCTCAAGAGCAGTCATCCATTTGTGGATGTCATCCCCTTCCTTGAAGGGGGCACACTTTTTGTCAGGTTTCTATTGTCATAGCCCCTGTCTTTTTCTCTTGGAAAATTGCTGCCACCAGTGGCATCTAAGCCACTTAATTTCTGCTCTCTTGCCAAGGCAAGTCTAGCTTGAGCCAAGGCTACCTCCTCCCTCTCTATCTGGAGTTTGACAGCCCTCATTCTGGCCCTATGCTCTAGCTTTTGAGAAGCAGTCATGCCTCTCTGAGATTCCCTTGAGGCACTAGAAATATGAGAGTCCCCTGAGGGAGATCTCACTCTTCTGTTGCCTGGGAGAATAACATGGTGGGATCTGGGGAGGTGCTGGCCCTCTCCATTCCCCAGTAGGTCTAAGTTGGCCTGGTTAAGCCTGGCAACTGGGACCTGGCTACCCCTCTGATCCTGATCTTCTGGGTCCTCAACTTCTGAGTCCTCCTCCTCCTCTTCTTCTTCCTCTTCTCCTTCCTCCTGAGGGGGATCAGTTACAGGGGGTTTCTCTCCTTCTCCTGACTGTAGGGGAATACCATTCGCCCTCTCTAAGTCATCCTGCTCTAGAATGGCTATCAGGATAGGACAGGTGGGACTTCTGCCCCTTTTTAACCCTCTTGAGATGCACAAGGCAACCAAGTCCTTTCGGGTTAACTTGTCATAGCTGGAAGTTGCCTTGGTAAGGTCAACTGTCACAGGAGTAGACCCTGAGGCTCTTCCTGTGTCAGACATGACTACTAGTGAGGTGTAAGTGGTGCACTTACCTACACTAAGTGTTTTCCTACTGTACCTTGCTAGTGAGTTGTAGTCAGGGTGTGCTAATCCCTTTAATCTACAACTACTAAGTTCAGTAGAACTTAATATGCTAAGCTTTTGATTTATATGTACCTAGAGGTACTTGATGTGATCTTTCAATTTGATACAAAGATTGCAATGGTAAAACAACAGCAAGCTCAAATCCGCACCGCTGCTCACCAATGTGAGAAGTTGGCCTGATAGGTGATGTTTCCAATTCTGGAACCACCTGATATCAGACCAAACAATCCCTTATGGTGTCTGGTTGTAAGTCAACCTTATTAGACAAGCTATCCTAGGGGTAGCATGGACTAAGCAGCCTAAAGGCTTAACTTAAGAGGTCGTGTTAAGCGAGCTGTTTTACCACATACAATCCTGTAATATCAAATGAAAGGACACCACACAAGTATATATTATAAAAATATATGTATTTATTACTAAAAACAATCCCCAGTATTCTTTATGAATAAAGGGGCACAAGCGTTAAATCAAAAGCACTGTTTAAACATACAAGTTGCACAATTATGGATGAGGGCAGGGGGCCACTCAAACCATATACTAAACAAGTGGTATAAGAGATGCCACTCGAGCAGGGGTTAGGCCTAGGGCCTAGGGAATCGCTGGGAGCAGTCAGGACAAGCAATGCTGAAGTCGGGAATGGCCCTCGGGATTCGGGAGCTGTGCGGAAAGCGCACGCATGCACCAATGTTAACCAATGGTGCGTAAAAAGTGTAAAGTTAGAGTTTAAGGACACTTCCGCTGAACCTAGATGAACAAAACTTAAGACACAGACCCTAGAGATGTGCACCAGTGTGGGAACACCGGCGGAGCAAAGTTACCTCACCCACAGGAAGTGGGTGCACAGGGTCGAAGTGGCGTCGGGTTTTGACACGCAGGCTCTTGGTGCTTGAAGCTGAAAGGGCTGCAGGCGGGTTGAAGATGAAGTGTCCGGTGGAGTCCAAGGGTGGACTCAAGTCGAAGGGTACCTGAAAGCAGAGGGGACAGAGTCTGGGTCACTCAGCAGTGACCAGGGTGGAACCAGGACGGAGCCAGGCAATGTCGGGCGCAATCAGGTGGTCGTCGAGGAGCTTCTCTCCGCTGTCACGTGGGCTCTGGGGCATCTGCGACGTCCAGGAGCAGGTCACGATCTGTCCCACGCAGGCTCTCACCGTCGGCGCTGTCGGCTTCAAGTTTGGAGCAAACAACACTTTGCAAGAGCAATCCACGCGGAACCGGGAGATTGCTTCTCACTCGAACCAGGAAGGTCAGAGTGGGGGCTCCTTTTCAGGGGAGCTGGTGTGGATCTTGAGCAACCAGATTCACGAGTATTCTTCGTAGTTTCGTCGGCACAGGGACCACTAGCCGGCTGGCAAGTGACCGGGCCAACGCGTTGAGCCAAATGGAGCAGAAGGGCCCCACGCAGCACTCGTTGAGTGTGGAGGGCTGAACTTCGGCTCAAGAGTAGCTCAGGGTGGGGGCTTCTCAAACCCCGGTGCACAGCTTCGAGGGTCACTCGTGGGCTGCACGGTCAGCGTCTCGTGGTCAATTCAAGATGGCGTGCCCCACGCTTCCGGTCGCCTCCACGGGTCTCAGCTCTGCAGGGACTGTGGATCGGGCTGTTGGAAGGCAGGCAAGCTTGATCTCGTCGATCTCAGTCGCTCGAGTTCCGGCGGGAACTGCAACTAAGTAGACGTCGAGGGCTGGATGGTGCCTGCTGCTGCAGGGTGGTCACTCCTTGACCACAAGGGAGATTCTTCGGGCTTCCACGTTGAGATGGAGGTCCAAGGGTCCAGAGTTTCGTTTCTAATGTTTCTTCCAGGAAATCTGATGTGCATTGGCACTGCTCCCACTCTTATTCGAATCTGGGGGGCGTGATTACCTGCTAGGTCCCCCCCTATGGGTGGGACCCAGGAAGTGGGTGGATACACCCCCTTCCTTTGATCCAGGCCGCCCTGGCACGAGGGCTGGAGTGCCCCAGAACCGGTTTGGCCGGATTATGCAAGGGGCAGCCTTGTGCGCCCCAAGCAGTGTCTGGTTTCTTTCAAACCTCCCTGCTACAATCCACTATCTCCTGTCTGGAGGGCGGTGACACCCTCCTGTGACAGGAAACCCTTTGTCCAGGCCCCATTTGGCCGAGTTTCGGTCAGCTGCAGGGGTCCAGACATTTGTCTGTGGCAGAGGCATCCATTTTGTGGATCTAAGGTCTTTGGAGAAATTAACCGCATTTAAGTAAAGCAACATGTCCTACCCCTCTAGAGGGGTGGAATGCTATCCCCGTCGCCAGAACTGGCGAGGGGATAGTATTCCAAATCGTATGACACCTTACACGACATGTTTTGATAAAGCCAAACCAAAGTTGCTATTTAACCGCGAGGATTATAAGGCACTTAAGAGTATATGGTATGGCATTATCCTGAAACAGCTTAGGGAGTTGTTCCCGACAGCTGCAGACAGGCTCAGCTCATGCTAGAGCTCCATCTCACATAAAACCACGCACTCTGCCTCCAGGATTGATGAGGCCTTCCATAGGAGTGGCTCACAGGTTTACATGTGTCCAGATATAGGTTTAGATATAGGTATACTATATCTAAGCAAGGGGTGATTTCACCACTTTACCCCAGCTGAGTGATCAGCCAGTTGTGTCAATTTAAGAACCAGCCAGAGGTGGCAAAAGATATGCTGCAGCCCCTGGTAGGCCTTGGTGGCCCCTATGCCCTGGGCACCTATAGTGCATTATACAGGGGCTGACAAGGAGTCCATTTCCAATTGTGGTATGTGCCTATACGACATGTGTCAGTAATTTAGTGAGAGAACAGCAGGCTGGGGGTCTGATCAGCAGGCCCACAGCCTCAGTAGTCGAAAACCAGTGAAGCAAAAAGCAAAAATTTGAGGTGACCATAGGATAGCAGACCCTACTCTCCTACACTGAGCACAAAATACAACTGTAAACTGTGCCTAGTGTACGCTTGAGCAACTATCCTCAAGCAAAGTACAGCGGGCTATTTTAAGTGCTCGGTGCAAAATAGTATAGCTTGAGTGGTGGACTCGCATTTAGGTAAACAGCCGAAAACACATGGCCCCAGGAAGCCGGAGACTGCTTAGACCCGGAGACTGCTTAGACCCTGCAGCCAACAATAAATAGCTTGTCTAAAAAGTTGACTGACAACCCCCGCCAAGGGATGAGTAAGCTGAACCAAGGAGTTCCACTTCTGAACTAAGCAGCATATACCCCCCGGGCAGAATCCCTCTACAGCAATAGTGTTGACTATCCCAACTGCGTGAAGGAGGAGGGCAGGGAACCTATCCCTGCCAAAAGGCCGAAGCTGTTGCCCAAAACATTCTAGCCGGCCAAGGCCACTCACGCTGACATAGGACTGTGTAGATCCTACGCTGAGCACACTCTATTTACATGAGACTGAAGGGGGGTAAAGCTATCCCTTTGTGCTAAGAAGTTGTGCAGCTGAGTTCCATGCGGATCATACTCTGATCCCAGAGAGGAGCTATCAGCACGCCCAGTCATCTAGACATGACTGAGCTATGTAGCATAACCTAGATCTTAAACGTCACTTGCCTGCACCGGCATCCCACTTATTCCAAGAAAAATGGCATAGCGAGCCCGAGCTGACAGACCACCATGAGAGTGGTGGGTGTCCTGTACTGCTGCCCTCGAGGCTCGTACACCTAAACAGCCGCAACGCATGCATGATTCCTGTAAACAGAAACTATCGCAGGCCAAGGCCCAGGCACCACTGCTTCAGGGTGAGGCTGACGTGCATTGTGCATTCGTTTAAACGCTTGTGCTTCTAAACTCATAGAATACAGGCGATTAAAGCAGGGAAAATACGGAGTATCTGTTCCTTGACTAGTGGGATGTACTTTCCTTAAATGTAACAGGACTAAAGGGGAAAACAGCAGGCTCCACATGCTCACATGCTTTTCACCTGGAGACAGCTTGATCTCTGCGAACTCTAAGATCGCATATCTGAGTAGACCTGACACCACCCACATGAGGGATTGCTTAGACTGCTACAGGGTGCCACCAGGACTTGGAGGCAACAACACCAAGCCAGCTCAAATTGGGAGGAGACTGACCTCCAGTACCTGACAAAGGCATGCCCCCGCCTACCGGGCGGTCAACACCTATCCTGCCTTAGTTAGAGGCTCCCAGGACCTGCTGACCAAAGTGACCTTAGGAGAGATAGGAACCATGCTTGCAGCCGACAAAATGGCTAGCCCTCCCCCAGCGAGTGTGGCAAGGGCATGCCTGAAAAAGGGGGAGACTGGCAAGTAATAAAGTTGCAGCGCCTATGCTATACCCTGCCCCACATAGCATGTCTGAGAAAGTACAGCAAGGAGCCTGCTAAACACGGGAACCGGCTACTGTCTCTTGCAATGAATGCTCCCCGGACTTGCACCCAGTTTGGTTCAGTGGAAACTTTCTGACATGTAAAGCATTTAGCCTCTACATGTACATTGAAGCTTATGCAATTACCCATAAGTCACATGTCCTGCTGTACTGGCAGTAAGCACGAGGTTTGGGTGGTTCCCCAAGGTGGTTCCTGCATATGAAACAGACTACCAGACAAAGGTCTGTCCGCCCTCGCATAACTATATGCGTTCACTGTAATGGGACAAGGCCCTCAGAGCCGCACCCTAACAAGGTAAAGTCCGAACGACAGCAACCAGAAGCATGTCAACTCCCTACATTCACCAAGGCGAGGGACAGGTGGAAACTGTATTACTTATTCTGAAGGTGAGTCAAAATGACTGCCGCACTTTCACACTCTAGACAGATAGCTATGGTGCCATCCAGCACTTCAGATAGTCCCCCCCCCCCCCGCACGGGTAGGGAGGTTCTCCAACGTGGTTCCGCATAAGAAACAGAAGCTCCTGAAAAGGAGGCTGTCCCCTCTTCACCTAACAATATGCGTACACTGTAATGGGCAAGGCCCTCAATGCCGCACATAACCAAGGGCAAGTCTGATTGACAGCGACTAGAAGCAGGTCAACCACCTACATTCACAAATGAGAGGGACAGGATTGCTTATTCTAAAAGTAAGTAAGATGACTGCTGCACTATTACTTTGCTCCAGAATTAACATGCCCTCGCTATTGATTCTAAGGAGCCACCTAATCTAGAATATATATTCCCCTGGCCCAGGAAAGTCCTCTCGGGGAGTTCAGTTGGTATGGAAGTCTGCCACAACAACATGTTGATAACATGCTACCCTCTCTCTGAGCTTGGACCGCTACTGAAACTGCGCCCACCACATCTCTCATAAGACAACCCACTACATTCACCAAGTGGGAACAAATCTGAAAATTGCTCGACACAACGGCCCCATATGGTGGACTTAAAACAGTGGGTGCAGGGTATCTAACCAAATGTGACTGTACAGAACGCACCGTTAGGCAGTGCCTACCCCCACCTGTGGTGTGAAGTGCACCCACACCCTACACTGGTATGAGGAACTATCAAACAGATGAGATACATTTGAGAGAAGGGCCATGGAAAGGTGAGAGGCACTTCTCTGTTGGTTAGAACGTGAAGGAATCATAGAGGAATCCCAACAAAGGTTGACATATCCTGAAGCACAATGAGATCACCATATGATATGCTTGGACGCTAAACACTCGAATATCTGCACTGGCCTGGGGGGCGCAGAGATAAGCCGGCTCCAAGTGCTACCCACACCAGATCCGTTAACCCAGGACACACCTTTATCCTACCAGGCACTGGGGAGAATGCGTCCTATAACCTCGAAGTAACTAATAAGAAGTTTACAGTGCTCACAAAACAAGATGCAACATAGAAAAGGCCCCGGGACGGGAACCCTGGTCTCCCGCGCCGCCTTAGCAGATACCTCCCTGAACTTAGAGCCACGTAGAATAGCATCAAAACGGGCACGAGGGAAGACAAGTATACCTGAGTGCAGGCAATCCCCAGGACGGATCAGATGAGACTTCCCCGGATCGTTACTTCCCGGGAACCGTGCGAGATGCAGACGCTCAGATCCCAGGATGCCCCACATGCTGGTGCTCGAAATTAAGCCTCACAGAGGCCTGTGACCCTCACGGCTGAATTCTTGCCTTTGAACTACATCTCCGGCGTGCCGGGTGATTAGAGAAAATAGCGGGCCACTAGTGCCACGGGGGTGAGTCATAGAGGCCCGCGTAAGCCGTTTGATTCTCTGAAATGCTCTGCCCCGCATAACAAATGACCCCGGTGCACCCTAAGTGAAAGCTGCATTGTGGACATAATTACCTACTACCACCGATCGGGAACGTGTCAATACACTAATGCGGCTTCACAAAGGTACGGCCCGGCCCCTAACTTCATGTTTGGATGGGCAAATACCGCAAGCAGGGCCCATAGCCCAGCCGGGTCGCGGACCCTGAGTTCGTAAGTAAACCGCAATTGCCGCCTGGAATCGCTGCAACACTCCCCTCGAAGAAGGGGTGGGGGCACCCGGGGAAAACTAACGCGGGGGGCTCACGACCGCGAACCCGGGGACCTGGTGATCAAGAGCATGCCCCAGCAGCAGAAGGGTGCCGGGTAGAACCCAGGAGAGGTAAATGCCGGATGAAGCGTACCTCGCGACCCGGCCATCACAGCTAGCCGGGTGCCCAAGTCTGGCAACAGGAAAGTTGTGGTCCCAGGGAGAACGTGCACGGCCTGGTACCCGATGCGCCAGGGGTAGTTCGCTTGTGGCCCCCGGCATTGGGGGCCCAGGCACAAGGGAGCCCGAACAGAATCAAAGGTCATCAGCAATGCCCTGAAAAGTACAGGGAGAAGCTCTGCAACTAACGCTCTCTCAAAGAACGAGCAGCTCTCAGACCATGACCTAGGTACCAAATAGATTATGCCCGGGCTGAAGAGCGAGGTCCCAGCGAGCTAAACAAATTGTATTTACAGTTTAATAGCAGGAGCTCGACGCGACTTAGGAATCAGGGCGCTTGGCATAGCACCCATTGCATACATGTTGTCTCATACATTTTGTTGGCACGTGGGATGCAGAGAAATGCCCTTAATCACAGTATGTGCTGTGTATTAAGCTGGATATCGAGGTCGCCCGTTGGGCCACCTCCTCTCATAATAAACACCAAGACCCTCGCACTCACAGTACCCGAGACCGGCAGGAGATTCTCCCCTCGAGGGCCCCAGGTAGAAACAACCACGGGTTGTGTCACCCACGAGTGGCGTCCCCTCCCCCCATCCCCCGCAAGGCTCGCCTTGTAGCTCCTGCAGGTTGGCTACTGCCGGACCATGGCTGGAGAGACAGACACATGGCTGCAGGTGGGAGATTATAAATAACCATATAATGTTCATAATGGGCAAATGAGCGCAGCAAGAGGGCAATACCACACTTGGATAAATAAACTTCATACTGTGCAATTACACAGAGGGTTTTGTTGTAGGTTTTTCTCAAACAGGAGTCCCCCAGGTACGTGTGCCGTGACAGCAGAAGAGACAATATCCAAACCGAGGCAAAGTCATACCTTAGAGCATACCTTACACACAAGCCCCCGTCAGTATTCAATAACATCGAAGATGTGAACACTGACAGAGCCCATGCAAACAATAACGTTACACATGTTAAGACCTTGCCCCCATGAAAGTGAGGCCTAGTCCCGAACCCGTGACCCCATAGCAAGTGTCCACACTAAACCTGCCCATCGCGCTTAGTGCGTATGCATACCGCACAGTAACTTGCTGGTGCTGCGAGAATATTGCGTGACACCGGCGGGAGGGCGCAAAAAGGGGGGGGGGGGCTGCAACGCAGATGGAAATAACTATTAGGATAAAGGCCCCCCAGCTAAGTCTGTTAAAGTCATACACCTTTGAGCAGCGACAATTACATAATATCACAGATTCAAACGGCAAAATTAGGAATCAGACCTAAAGATAACCCAGCCGCTTGGCCGATAACAGACGTGAATAAGACCAGGCCACACCATCGTGAGATTTAAACACATGGCCCCCGCCTATAGACGCTCCCATAGAACACACGCCGAAAGCTGGTCTCGTGGCGGGGTAAGGGAAACATGATTTGTCTGCCGCTTCCGGCCTCAGGGACGAGAGGGGGGGTAAGGAAATCCGCCCAATTGCAAACCTTAACCGGGCCGCACCGAGATCCGGGGAGCCCCTCGCGGCCCCCATTTGGTCACAGTACCACGTGGCTCAGCAATTATCTTTTACCCACTTCCGGCAATTCACGACCATTGTTTGCGCATCCAAACTCCCGTGAATGCCGCTGGCAGACTGGACATTAGTGCATTGCATCCTCGCAACATATAACATTGTACCAGTAATCGCAAATATGCACCGCTGGTCAGCCAGAGTCCATACTAGTATATGGCAGCCTCACGACATTGTAGAAGTAATCGGAAACATGCGCCGCTGATCAACCTCAACCTATTCAAGTACATGGCAGCCCCACACATTATACTGTAGGCAAACACAAAGGCATGGCGGCAGCGGAGCACCGATCGTATCAACGGGAAAAACTCTAGCCCCTACAACCTTGTGCTCGGTGAAACCCCGCAGCGTAGCGGATATCGTGACTAATAGCAAGGCCTTGCGCAGGGCCGCCGTTACCAGAATCAGGAAGAAAACTACTATCCCGCGATTGAGACACAGGGCATGGTGACATATGGCCCGAACAACCACCAAGCACCCACCCGTCCCCGCTATGCACCCACGGGGGGGGGCGAGGAACCATGCGCCACCTACAGTCACTTCCCACCTGGCCCGAGTAGACGGGGGGCGCATGTCACATCTAACCCAAGACCCGGGACGAGACAACCCGAAGCAAGGTGCCGCTCTAAACCGCCTGCGAACAGTGTTAGGAACAGCGAATGGGAGGGGGATGTCCGGGGGCCGATAGCACCCACCTCCAAATCAGCCCAGGATGAGTGGGCCGTCTAGCCTTGCCCGCACCCCAAGGAAAGGGAGTAGGCGGAAGGGACAGTGGAATTACCGCCTGTAGGCCTTGGCCCGCAGCAGTAAACACTCCCGAATCGAACCCCTAGCCCCCGCTTCCCAGCGGCCCGTCGAAAAGCTGTCCGCCTAGCCATAGCTCGACCTCCACAGGGAGAGAGTAGACGGAGGGGGGGGGGGTAAGCCTGTAGGCCTCAGCCCGTAGGCCACACTCACCGCCAAAAGAGTGTCCCGACGCTGACGCGTGACGTCCGGAGCGGCAAAGAGGCCTCCAGAATGGTGCCCTGGGGTCATATACCCCCTGCGGCTCCTCCTTGCCGCCCCGGACGCGCGTCATCAGCCTGCCTACCTCCTACTGGGCGATACCTGCCCAGGCGAGGAGTGGCTGGCCACAAGGTGGGCGGGGGCAGCCCTCCGTGACTAGGAGCCCGCCCTCCTGATGGCCACTGCGTGGCCTCGGGCAAGCGCATTTTTAGTGGCTAGGGCTGGCCGCCCTGGCCTGCCCCGGAGCGCACCTGTGCGGAAAAGCAGCACAAGGCAGCCCAGAATGCTTCTTACATCACAACAACGGCACTTTCCACAAGGAACGAATTTTGAACTGGGACGTAAATACAATATCAAGACGTTGAGCTTTTTTCATTCACTTTTCATTACTTTGCTGCATTAGAAAGTCTTACTACATCTGCCACACAGTTTCTTAAATGAGTAAACCGTGAAAGCAAAGTCTGGGTTAATTTGTAGTGCTAGGTTGTGGTGCTTTCCCCTTGTGCCATAGTGTGCGAGGCTCGTCATTCGGCCCCTCTGCCTCCCCAGCCACACTGTCATCTCACCTTGCATAGGCATGTCTCGGTCCTATGCTGCTCTTTCATTATAGCTGCCAAACCGGTCTATTTTCTAGCAGAGATTCTCCGTTCACGCCAGGAACTTCTTTAGTCATTGTAAATTTGTCACATATGTTTATATTTTTGCTTGTACATCCTGTGCTTGCTGCGTTTGATATTGTGTTCCTTTTGCCTGCGTTGTTTTGATTCTATGACCTGCTATTGTTCGACAGGAAGTTCTTTACTCATTGTAAAATTTGTCATATTTATTCTTATTTTTGCTTGTACAGTCTGTTCATGCTGTGCTTGAGATTGTGTTCCTTTTGCCTGCATTGCTTCGATTCTATGACATGCTATTTTTGTTTGTTCTATTCCTGCAACAGTTCTCTCATGTAACATAACTGTCTCTATTGTACAGCGCTCCGACACCTTCGGGTAAAGTCCGCGCTTTATAAAAATGCATTAAATAAATAAAGAAAATATGACAACACATTGAAGAGCATTTTCTTTTCTAAGTTTAGAATAGTCTGTTTTCCATTTCCATATAACCAAGCGTCATATGACGAACAATGCAGAATGACCAGGTGCAATCGATCAGAAAGATTGAGCAGACTACATGATACAAGACAATTTTGTGATAATGTCCACGCTATGATGATGTGTCCTTTTTGTTTTTTATATATATTTTTCTGTTGTTTTTTTCCCCTTTTTTCTCCACAGGTACCAATTTGGTAGAACTCTTTGAGGGGGGGTCATTTTACCTCCTATTTTCAGTTGACCAGCCTATTTTTGCGCTCAGCTAGTTGTGAAATGATAGGCATATAATACAAATAACTATTACCTCTGAGTGTAGTAGGGATCATAATGGGTACTGATGAGTAAAGTAGCAGGGGACCATTACGAAACATGTCGACCAAGTAGAGAGTAGTAATACTCACACCTACTCACTTTCTTTCCCCTTTTTAACGTTCCCAGTTAGAGATAGGAATAAAGTTTATTTTTCTACTAGCCAGGGAATATTTAACATTTTGCATTTATTTGCACTTATCTCCCAACCACTCTTATCACTCTCACCAAACTACACCTATAGTCTATCCACACAATATCAAGTGCTCCCGCGTAGTCGTAGGTCGCAGCACGCCCCGCCCCGTAGAGGGACGGGAAGACCCCTATGATGAAGCATGGCACTCTGGAATTCATAGTGTGTGAGGGGAATTTTAAAAAAACGTAGTGCTTTCCCTGCACTATTGCTGGGTATAAGCTAGAGTCACACATCACACAACAAAATTATTTAAAAAACTAAAAAATTAGGAAAGAATCCCATTGTTTATTGACTGTCTTACAGGAGGTAGGTTCTATCCGTTACCTCTTAACTTCCTCCCTCTTCTGTTATTTTTGGCGTACAGAAAACTCCCCAGAGGATTTCCTGCTGAATAGAAGCGTGACATTTAATAATGACTATCATTGATCAATCCTTTATTTATAAATACAACGAGCAGAAGCGCCAAAGAAGCACCCAGCAGCCTCTGCGGCGAGCTGTGTTCTCAAAGGGCTGCTGACATCACAGGCAGGGCCTTCACTAAGAGCCGTCACCTGCCAAGGCACGTGGCATAGCGCCAACAGGAACTTGGAAGCGCCTGAGCAGCTCATGGAACAGCACTTCATGGGAACAGATGAGGAAGGGAGCTGTGGGGGGGGGGGAAAAGGCCCAGGAGGGTGAGGGGTTCCTACTCAGAAGATCAGTGGGGCTGGAACGCCCCAGATACTCATCGGTAATCTTCATCGCCACAGTAATTACACAAGGAGCTTTAGCCTCCCACAGAAACCCCCAAATCAAAAGTTAGCATCCTAGCCACCCATCCCTCCAATATGGCTGACTCCCTCTTCCTCCTATAACACAGAAGTCCACCCATATCACATCCTGTCTCTAAAGCCACAACAACAAAAAGCAAGCATGTGCAATGCAATCGGTCTCGCCTTTGGTACATTATATGTATTTGGCTATGCAGCACATTAGCCTGGGCGCTGAAACATCTACGGTTCTTTAACATGGAGGGAAAGTGAGCACCAAACTGCGTGACACGCCAGGTATGGGTACACATGGAGAGAAATATTGCCTTTCAGCAGAAAATAGTATAGTGTAAAGCTCTGTTTTTAATATGAAATCAGGGCCTTTGGTGGTCCGATCACTGAAAATACAAGATTTGAAAAAAATATTATTGTCTACGGCTGCTCATGGGAGACAATATCTATCGACTGAAATCTAGAGAATGCTAAAGTGATTCTGGTATTTTACTGCCCTCTACTGGTCGTTTTCTATCAAGAAGGTTAAATAGAGACAGTTGAAAAGAAAAAAAAGTCCCAAAGCGGAAGCAGACAAGTCCTAAGGCTGATCTCCAGAGCTCACAAAGTACACGCACATATAAGTATACACTAAAGTATATACAATAGGTCTCGAATGCTCGACCTAATGAAGCCGTACGCAACAGAGAAGGGAGGGATGGTAAACTCTACTGTGGCGATGAAGACTAGGATTTGGGGTAATGAAGATAACCAGTAAGTAACCGGGGCATTACCTCTCGTCCATCTTCCTTACCACAGTAATTTCACAATTATCTGATTCCAAAGCAAGAATCGGCTTCATCAAGAATGCAGTGAAAACATAAAGCAATGGATGAAAGAGCAGAACACAGCCCAAACCAAAAGAGTACAATATGTTCACACACATATGCACTACACCAAACTAGAATGTAGTACAGAAGTAGCAAACAACATAGAAGCACCCCCATCAACCTTCAACTGAAAGAGGACCAAAATGTATGAGGAGTCTCCCACACGGCCGTAAAACAGACTCCAACAATGGACACCCCCTTGAACGCTGTCCAAGAACCAGCCACAGATCCAGCAAACCTTCCCCACCCGGCCACAACTCAGCCAAGGGAAATAGAAGCGCAACAGAAGATGACTGTGTAATCCACCCACCAAGAGTGGAGTCTGAGGGTATCAACCCATCCCCCACTGGGTAAAAAGCACATAGAAACAAACTACCATCCAGAATGGCACAGTCTAGGACAGGGAATTCAACAACACACAAAACACACCCAACAGATGGAACAAAATACCGACCCCAGAGAGAGGATCAGGACAAAAAACACAGGGAGCACAACCAATGCATCCCCGTGAAAATAAGAGACAACCATTGGGGAAAGGCAATGGGGAGGCGTGCCACAAAACCAACCCAGCAGACAAAAATGCAAAAAAAGGTTCTGACCACCAGAAGAAAGTCAAAAACACAATGAGTTGGACATACACGACGGCCACTAAAAATCCCCATTCAACCTCATGGTCTAGGAACTACAGACCAACGAACTCCAGAGGAATAAACAATTCCATCTGCAAGGCACAGAACACCATAAGCAAAACCCAAGGAGGAGCTGCCACCATAGATTCTGGGAATAACAGCATAAAAAGTGGGACACAAGAAGGTCCAAAGATCCACAACAAGGACACCCAAAAGTCCCAAGAACGTCAATGGCTCAGAAAAGGCCAACCTCAACCCAAAACCATCGGACCAAAGAAAATCCAGCACAAGCTTGGGTTCAACATTGTCAACAACCAAACCCATCCGATCACACTCAGCACCAAAAGCAGCCCAATGATGCACAAGACAGAAGGACAGCAGGATAACTGAAACAAATCAGCCACCACCTTAGAACACCCTCCAGTCATTAGGGCCAAACCCATAACAACCAGGCCCGAAGTTGTTCAGAATGAAACATGGTGAGCAGGGGACCCAGTAGCAGCACAGACAAGGAAATACCCAATGGGGCTGGACAGACAACACTAACAAGAGTGGAGGCCACGGGAGCCTCTGCCATCCCTGTACCACCAGAAGCACACAAGCAATGACCAAGCCTAGCACCTGAAACCCACTGGGAAAAAATGGAATTGGAGGAAAAACATACAACAGTTCCATACAGCAAACGAAAGACATCCCGTCCACCCTCCATGCAGTCAGGCAAAGAATAATTGAACAAAAGGATGGCAGCCTGACATCTCATTAGGCGAACAAGTCGGACCCCAAAAAAACAGACCACGTAGCAAACGCAGGAACACATACACAGGCAATGAAAAAGAACATGTTGAGGGAAGCACCCGGCAGACCCACTGTGGTATCCGGCGCCCCTTCCAGGGGAAGGAAAACACAGACAAAGACCAGAACTCCAGAAATGCCTAGCAACAAAAGGCCAGATGACAGAGGGACCACACCCAGCAACCCCCCAGGTGGGGACCCCAACAGAGTGACATGACAAATGAGGGCAAATGCAAGGAGACCCAGGTGAACAGTCTCCAATTCCCAGTAGCAGAAGAAACAGGCAGACTAACCCACGACCACATCTCCTGAGCAGACAATTCCTCCTTAGTAGTACCCCCACCTAACAGGTGGGCAACGACCAAAGGGCATCAACTGACATCTCAAGGGATGTCTGTCTCATATTGACCAAGAGACCAAAAAACGACCCGTCTTTCCAACACTCTCGCCTAAGTTGGTGGAACACTATCTTCTTAATACAAAATCAGGGTCACCTCTGGAGGCCTGCCCACTGGCAGTTCACCTGGTGTCCAGCACTATAGCTCATCCTCTTTCTAATTTAATGAATAAAGTGATCACCTCTGGATCTTATCCCCGGAGTTGGAAGAATGCAATTATTATACCCCCTCCTAAACAAAAATGTTATCTGGATAGCACAGACTGAAAAATTTGTCCTATCTCTCTGTTTCCATGTCCATCAAAGATTCTTGAGAAGCACCTTGATATCCATCTGATGGAAATTGCAGAACAGCAGCTAAGCTACTCTCAGTTCCAGTTAGGGAACATCAAGGGACAGAGGCCGTACTGATCTCAGCCACAGACTACATCAAGCTGTTAGTGGATGAAGTGCAGGGTGCAGCTCTGATATTCTTGGATCTATCAGGGGCATTTGATACCATCTCACCTTTGTTGCTGTTGGTTAAACTCCAGGGTCTGGGTATCTCTCATCAAACTGGGCCCTTCTGTCCTCATTCCTTAGGGATAGATCTCAAAAGGTGAAGGTACACAGAGGTCTTTTCCCTGCCATGTGGGGTGCCGCAGGGCTCCTCGCTGAGCCCCACGCTCTTTAATCTTTATGTGGCCCCACTTGCGTCAATAATTCAAGCATTTGGGGTGAAGGTAGTGTCATATGCTGATGACACTCAAATTATTTTTTTAATCCCCAGGAATTCATGCTCGCTAGCAGATAATGTCTCACAATGAATGTCGGCAGTTGAAGACTGGATGGCCCGATCTTTTTAAAGCATAATGGGGAAATCACTAGGAACCTGCCCGACTATGGGGAAGAAGACAAAAAACCTTGGTGTTCTGGTAGACACAGAAATCAACCTCAATGCCCAGGCGAGTTGTTTGGGAGCAACCAGCATCTGGATCATAAGGATGCTCAAGAAAATCTTTCTGCTTGTTCAGCGGTCAGCCCGTAAGCAGGTCACTCTTGCCCTAGTAATGTCCAGACTGGATTACTGCAACTCCCTGTACTTGGACTCCAAAAAGAGCACTCAGCATAGACTCCAGGCGCTACAAAATGTGATTGCCATATTAATTCAAGACATCTATCAACAACCTCAATTAGAAAAGAGGGTCCAAGGGCAGATTTAACGACCCAAACTAGATATATGCCCCAACTTGAATATCTTAACAACAATTATATCTAGGAGTCAAAGACAAAGGAACTCACTGTGAAAACAAAGCCTCAACATGGAAAAACAATAAGTTTGTAAGCTAAAGGTGGAGACCCAAGTATGCACCCAAGTGTGACAAAATATATATATATATGTGAGCTAAAGCTCGAGGGCATGGGTACATTTCCCATCAGTAGCCACTCTGTACCGCCCTTGTTAACATCATTTGTGTTCTCCTTGCCCAGGAGACAAAGGAAAAACAGCCTATTGATGTAATTAAGGCTGCTCCAAAACCTTTGACGTGATGTAATGTCAGTACTAGGTTTTATAGATGATATTTTAGGTATAAGTGGCGACTGAAAAAAAGCAGTGCAAAGATAAGAAATGTGAGTGAAAAATCAATTAAAATTGGATAATACTGAGTAGAGGTGAGACTTTAATTTTTCTTCTCAGTTTTCCAAATCTAAAAGGTAAAGTGCAAAAACAGATTTAACATAATATCTGTGAGCAATGAAGGTCGACATGTTTCAGCATTATGGTGGTATAGTACCAATGCTTTCTCCAGGACCCGATGTTAGCTGCTGCTAATATAAAGTGAAGTTAAAAAATGTCACCTGCAAAATCCAGGTCAAATAGATCCACCACAGACTTTTGTCACATCATGTTGAAGAGACGAACACACTGGAGGAAACATGAAACATGAAAACAAATATTTTTTCACTCACATTTCTTATCTTTGCACTGCTTTTTTTCAGTGGCCACTTATACTTGTTGTAAAACCTGCATCATAATGGCATGCGTTGTAAAAGCATGCGTTGTAGTGTCATACATCCCGCTAAGACACCATGAAACTATAACACACTGCAGACCACTCAGACCTGATGTGCCGCAGTTGAAAAAGAAGCAGAGATCAGCAAGGCATCCAGACAAGACAGAATGTAATCCCCAACCCATGGCAAGAAGAGACAGCGTCTCAATCTACACATGCATAGCACCTCCAATCAATCACCACGTTCCCATCCGTCAACAGGACACAGTACTAGTCAGTCAGCCTGCACCCACCCAAGCAGAGCAATCAGTAATAAACACAACACACTATTCAATGCGGGCTGGAACCGACACAAATGCCCACAAGACCACTCAGCAGGACCGCAATCAAGTAATGGGAGATACTTGGGGCCAGGCGTGATTTAACAAATCAGTGGTAACAGCACCAGCATGAACCTGCTACAAAGCAGGAAAAACCAAAAGACCAGAGCAGGGGCTGCTACTAGCACTAGACCACTAACTGCTGTGCATAAAATAGTCAGCTTTAGACAGACCTTTGTCCTTCAAATGGACACAGGACAAGCCAGAATGCTCCTGCTCAAGCAGAGCTCCCCCGACTGATTCGCTTGCACCCTCCAGGAACCTCAGTACTGACAATGAAGATACCACACCTGATAACCTTACAGCACCTGGTATTCCCACGCTGTCTACTCCTTTGAGAAAGAAATGAACCAACGACCCAGGGATGCCAGAGATGCTACCATAGACCTCTGCCCTAAATTGAGCTGTCAAAGATGCGGCGAAAGCGGGGTGGGAACACACACAATTGCAATTAGGTTCACTCAATCAGGTAATTGGAAATGCCTGGGGCCATGCACATCAACACCAGTGCGATAGCAGATCCCGCATGAGACCATCATAAACCAGATAATACAACAACAAGGACCAGAGCATTGTCTGCTACGGCCAGACCTCGATTTGCTAGGCACAAGTGGATGGGCAGCCAGACCTCAGCCCCAATGCACCTACCTGTATAGCTGATTGCAGAATCACAATTCGAGATTTTGCAGAAACAAAAAAACAGAAAGGGCTATGGGTGAACTTCCTCTTTATAGGAGGAAGTGGATGTCGGCCATATTGGAGGGATGAGAGGCTAGTATGCTAACTTTTAACTTGGGAGTTTCTGTGTCAGCCTAAACCACACTGTGCAACTACTCTGGCAAAGAAGACAGACAACAATTTAATGATTTTCTTAGTGGGGTGCTAGCTACTGGTTCAAGTTCACTAAAGCTGTGGGGTTTTGGGTGATGGCTCATCAGAAATGTATGCGTCCAACTGAACACCTGGATGCAAAAAGTAAATCCACTCAGTCTTCTGATCTTCACCACACTCACTGATCTGAAAACCAAGGGTCTCTCAGAGATATGCTACTAAAAATTCTCAGCCTGGCCAAGCGCTCTTTGTCTGACTGAAACCAAACTACTTCACTGACATGACTCTTCAAACTTGATGCTCACACTACATTCTTTCCTTGCAATACACAAAACTCACAGAGTTCAGTTGCTGATAACACCTAGCTCAATCTACCCACACTCATCTGTTACTTATAACACCCAGATCCACTTCCCACACTCATTTGTTACGGATAACATCGAGACCCATCTACCCACACTCACTCCTACTGATAATGCCTAGACCCATCTACCCACACTCATCTGTTACTGATAACACCTAGACCCATCTACCCACACTCATCTGTTACTGATAATACCTTGACCCATCTACCCACACTCATCTGTTACTGATAATACCTTGACCCATCTACCCACACTCATTTGTTACTGATAACAGCTAGATGCATTTACCAACATACATATGCTACTGGTAATGTCTAGACCAATCTACTCACATGCATTTGTTACTGATTACGCCTAGATCATCTGCCCGTAGTCATGTGTTTCTGATAACCCCTAGACCCATCTACCCACACACATCTATTACTGATAACACCTAGATGCACCTACCAACATACAAATCTTACTGATAATGCCTAGAGCCATCTATCCCCACTCATCCATTACTTTTAACGCTTCGATCCATCTACCCTCACTCATCTGTTACTTATAACGCTTTGATCCATCTACCAACACTCATGTGTTACTGATAATGACTAGACCCACCTACCCACATTCATCTGTTACTGATAACACCTAGACCCATCTACCCACACACATCTATTACTGATAACACCTAGATGCACCTACCAACATACAAATCTTACTGATAATGCCTAGAGCCATCTATCCCCACTCATCCATTACTTTTAACGCTTCGATCCATCTACCCTCACTCATCTGTTACTTATAACGCTTTGATCCATCTACCAACACTCATGTGTTACTGATAATGACTAGACCCACCTACCCACATTCATCTGTTACTGATAACACCTAGACCCATCTACCCACACACATCTATTACTGATAACACCTAGAGGCACCTACCAACATACAAATCTTACTGATAATGCCTAGAGCCATCTATCCCCACTCATCCATTACTTTTAACGCTTCGATCCATCTACCCTCACTCATCTGTTACTTATAACGCTTTGATCCATCTACCAACACTCATGTGTTACTGATAATGACTAGACCCACCTACCCACATTCATCTGTTACTGATAACACCTAGACCCATCTACCCACACACATCTATTACTGATAACACCTAGAGGCACCTACCAACATACAAATCTTACTGATAATGCCTAGAGCCATCTATCCCCACTCATCCATTACTTTTAACGCTTCGATCCATCTACCCTCACTCATCTGTTACTTATAACGCTTTGATCCATCTACCAACACTCATGTGTTACTGATAATGACTAGACCCACCTACCCACATTCATCTGTTACTGATAACACCTAGACCCATTTACCCACACACATGTTACTGATAAAGCCTGGATCCATCTACCAACACTCATCTGTTACTGCTAATGCCTGGACCCATCTACCCACTCTCATCTGTTGATGTGGGACTGGGTGTGTTAGTGGCTGTATTGCTGAGTGTGTCTCAGTTTGAGGATTTGATTGTTTAATTGAGTTGGTGTGTGAAGGGCTGTATTAGAGAGTGAGTGTCTGTGAATTTCTGTATGAGTGAGGGAGCGGATGTGAGAGTGCTTAAATGGATGCGTAAATGTGTATGTACGTGGTTGTGTGGGTGTTTG
The DNA here is from genome assembly GCF_964261635.1 of Lissotriton helveticus. Lineage (NCBI taxonomy): Eukaryota > Metazoa > Chordata > Amphibia > Caudata > Salamandridae > Lissotriton > Lissotriton helveticus. The sequence goes on along the minus strand of NC_136069.1, from coordinate 1,707,959,705 downwards.
AGTGAGTGTGTGAGTGGTTGCATGGGTGAGTGAGTGGTTGTGTTAAGAGGCTGTATAGGGGAATAAGTGGGTAGGTGAGTAACTGTTTGGGTGAGTGAGTGGCAGTATAGGTGAATAAGTGGTGTGTTAGTATCTGTCAGGCGAGTGTATGACTCTGTGAGTGGCTGCTCGGATGAGTGAGTGGTTGAGTGAGTAGCTGTATGAGTGAGTGAGTTGGTGTGTGCGTGGCTCTATGGATGAGTGAGCGGTTGTGTGAGTAGTTGTATTGGTCTGTGAGTGGGTATGTGAGTGGTTGTGTGGTTATATGTGTGGGTTTGTGAGAGGCTGTATGGGGCTGTGAGTGGGTGTGTGAGTAATTCCATGGATGATGCCATCAGTGATGTCATTTGAGATCTTATTAGTGATGTCACTGACCATGTTATGAGTGATGTAGTATGTGACTATAACATCTCTTTTGGTGAATGTCTAAGGATGTTTTAATTCTAATTCCCAAATATAGGTCCCAGTAACCTTCGATATTTCATAGAATTTTGATTTTTTTATACTGTTTCCTAACTATAAGATCCCTGTAACCTTTGTTTGTTTTCTGTGAATTTCTAAGGTTTTTTCTATTTCATTTCCTAGCTGTAACCTGTCGCCTATCAGAGTGGGTGTGTGAGTGGTTGTATAGGTCAGTGAGTGAGTGTGTGAGTTGCTGTATTGGTTGGTGAGTGGGTGTGTGAGAGGCTGTATGGGTCTATAATTGGGTGTGTGAGTGATTCTGTGGATGTGTGAGTGGGTTTGTTAGTGGCTTATATTTAAGCTTTGAAAAAGTAAACCATGATAACTGGCAAAAGGTACCTCTGTATTTATTTGTAGAGGGATGGTTGGACTTATCTATATGGCAAGTTATATGTAGGTAGTGTTATACAAATTTAGAAGATAATAAAATGAGCAACACATAGATAGTGGATACCAATTTTGTAAGATAATAAAATGCCTGCTAATGTAGACAAGCATTTGGAATGCAATTGGTCTGGAATTAGCAAGAGTTTTAGCTATTGGCATTGTAAATTGTAATTGCTTTTATTGGTGTTTTAAAAAACAAAAAATAAATAGAAGGAAGTGTCATTTACAATGCCAATAGCATAAATGTGAGACCTATTGCATTGCAGATACTTGTTTCACACTATGTCTGGAAGGGCATTCCTAGCTGGATCGTCAGGGCATTACAGAGGGTCACCTTGTCCTCAACAAGAAAAGGCTAAGTATCTGGGCGTTCTGAATGTTGGTATTTCTAGTTGGACAGTGATCTTACACTTGAGATCTCCTGTGTTTCAAAGTGGAGTGCAAGCATTTAGTATAATACAGGGTAGATCACTCAGAAGTGTGAAGCTGTGGTCAAATTCAAGGTCTACCAGATGAGAGGACCCTTGAGGGGTTGGCAACACTGGCAGGGCTACAAAAAAAAAATAAACATCCGAGATGGAGTCTTCAGCAGGAAACATACACCTAGCACTGGTAAGACCTTTAATCTGTCCCAACTATTATATTTTTTAAACTAATAATGTATTTCTCTATCACCATTATTAGCACATATTAAAATCACAGTTATTTACATAAATAACACAAACCTCACTAGAAAGGTAAAACAAAGAAATAAACAAAAAGGGCAGACAACAGAGCAGCATAAAAACTGACCAAGTAACAAACCACCATCACCTAATCCAAACCCTGACTGATACTGGCAATCATTCTGTTTATATTTGCCTTAAAAAATATGTATGTACTGAGTGTCGTAATGCGACTGCCTGACCCCTGTCTGTGACAGGACAGGCAGGAAAGGAAAGGGTGTGGGGAAGGAAGGAAGTGGGGAGGAGGAAGTTAGTTGAGAGGTAGACACGGTAAAATAAAGACGTGTGTAACCTACCTCCTTGGCTCCAGTGTTTCCTTGGGGGAAGAAGCGACACTGGCGACGAGGGTGGGATCGCAGGACTGATTCCCACGTCGCTTGAAACCCCGCCGCTTGTGAGCGACCGAACGCATAGAGCCTGCAGCCTGCGTCGGAGCAGTGCGTGTGAGCAAAACGAAGACGCGCCCACACGCCGCCCGGTTGCTGCCAAGAGCGGAGCCCAGAGACGAAGCTGCCCTCCAGGGAGAAGCGACCCCTGATGCACAACGCCCTCGCGCAGTCCCAACATTAGCTGCGACTAAGGAAAGGGCGCGAAACCGGCAAAAGGGAAAAGAAAAGGGCGCGAAGGCGGAGAAACATCTGCCGATCTGGCGCTGTGACCGGAGCTGAAGGGGTGAGTCCCTGAAGTCAAGCGATAACCCCCATTGCGGCGGATCCTTCAAATTACCGGCAAGCACCCTGCAGCGCGCCCCCTGCAAATGAAATAAACATTAACTAGCTGGAGCCACGTGTCTTAAACGGCGGCCATCTTGAAGTCAGGCACCGCCCATAGACTTCCATGCACAAAAATCCATGTCGGCCATTTTGAAGTCAGGCACCTGGAAATAAGTACAAACTTAACACTGTTTAAATTCAGGCACCTGAAAATAAGTGCAAATTTAACACTGAAACAAGCACCCATACAAAAAGAATGTCGGTGCAACCCAGCTCATCCAGTGACACAGGAGGGGCGTCAGCGACACAAGCCCCACCAAGTAACCCTGCAGTGATGACTCCGGGGCCCCCGGCAATCATGGGAATATCATACCTCAGGCCACCTGAGCCTCTGGAACTCACTTCTGGCAGCAGCATGGGCCCCAAATGGAAAAGCTGGTCCGAAGACTTTGAGGACTACATGACTGGGTCGCAAGTACAAGACCCCAAACAGAAGCTAATTGCCCTACGAAACCTGGTGGGGAAGGACATTGCCCAAATCATCAAGGAGCTGCCCAACGCAGCCACCGCCTCATATGATGACGTCAAAGGAACTCTTGATCGGCAATTCCTACACAAATACAACCTTAACTATGAACGGTACACGTTCAATCTAGCTACGCAGGAGAAAGAGGAACGAATGTGCGACTTCATATTGTGCATACGACGGATAGCCCGCCACTGCAATTTTGACGACTTTAACACTGAGGATGCACTACGGCTCCGCATAATTGAAGGATGTCAGTCCGAGTCACTACGTCGGCGTCTACTGAAGAAGCACTATTCATTGGAAGAAATTGAAGAAATGACGCGCATAAATGATCAGGCGGAAGATCATGCAAAGAAAATGGAGGTAAACAAATCGGACAAGAAGGAACAAGCATTTAGGCTTCAAGCCCACAAGGATCAGAAACACCAGACTGATCGTCGCAAATCGAACAAGTCAACATACCACGCGTCGTCTCGGAGACCTGAGGCAGACCATAGATCACGGGAGGCACGACATGCCAAATCCAACAAGCCTGCACCAGCCTGCTACAGGTGCGGACAAGATTATCCCCACTCAGGCCAATGCCCAGCCATTGGGCAGCGCTGCCACCGCTGCGGCAGAGACAACCACTTCGAAACTGTCTGCCAAGACCAGGTCGTCGAGACAAAGATCATCGCGCTCAGCACGAAGATCATCACGGCCTCGATCCTCAGCACATCATCACGCACGGGCAGTCAAAGAGCGGGAAAGACGCTCGACCAGCTCCTCCCAATCCAGTGATCACTCACTCAGATCACGTCGGTCACGCCGGTCGAGGTCAACGTCTAGCGACTCCGTGACACACACACCAGTGTCCCAAGACAGTGATGAATACATATGCATGGTCTCAGATCCAGACCGTCTGCGGAAATATCCGAAACTAGACATCCGAATTGGAGATCACCCAGCCAAGTTTGTCCTAGATTCAGGCGCCTCACTGAACTATATCTGCGCCCTGGAATATCAAAGCATGAAGCCACGTCCCGCGCTAGAACCTGCAGCGGTGAGAATATTCACATGGATGTCCCGGAAACCACTGCCATGTCTTGGCCGATTCCACACAACCCTATCATATAGGGACCGAGCGATTCCAGCGTACATTCACGTTGTGGAAGGTCCAGATGTAGCTGACTGCCTACTCAGTCTGCCAACGGCGGAACGACTTAAACTGGTAGAACTTCTCTACATGACCGAAGATACCCCAGACATCGTTGCAAAGTTTCCTAACCTGTTCAAGGGACTTGGAAAGTTGAACCACTTCAAGGTCAAACTACACATAGATGAACGGGTAACACCAGTGGCACAACACCATAGAAAAGTACCATTTCATCTGCAACAAACAGTAGACGATGAACTGCAAGAACTACTCAGAACTGACATTATCGAACGCACGTCCGGCCCCACTCCGTGGATATCACCTGTGGTGGTCGTCCCCAAAAAAGGTCAGAACAACAAAGTGCGCCTGTGTGTGGACATGCGTGCAGCCAACGTAGCAATTGAACGAGAACGTCACCCTGGACCACACATTAGTGACATGATTGCCCGCCTCAACGGGGCCACCATATTCTCAAAGCTGGACCTTAATAAGGGCTACCACCAGCTTGAACTTCATGAAAGATCTCGCTATATCACCACGTTTACAACTCACCAAGGGCTCTTCCGCTACAAACGCCTAAACTTTGGCATACCATCTGCCGCCGAAATTTTCCAGGAGACCATCAGGCGCGTGATTCAAGGGATACCAAACACCTTCAACTACAGCGATGACCTACTGGTGTATGGCAAAGATCAAACCGAACATGACACTGCCCTTGACAGAGTGTGCCATGCCCTACTCAAGGCGAACCTGACCCTGAACTCAGCTAAATGTGAAATTCACAAATCGAACTTGAAATTCTATGTTCACATATTCTCTAAAGATGGCATGACTCCAGACCCTGAAAAAGTCTCGGCCCTTGCAGACACGCCAACACCACAAGGCGTGAGCGACCTTCGCTCATTCCTAGGTATGGCAAGTTACTGCACCCGCTACATTCAGGACTTTGCCACACTCAGTCACCCTCTGCGAGAACTCACCCGCCAAAGTCAGCCATTTGCATGGACGGAAGCATGTCATCACCCTTTCCAAAAGATCAAAAAAGCTGTCAGCTCCGCGATCAACCTGGCTTACTTTGATGCAAAAAAACTTACAGAGCTCACCGTGGATGCCAGCCCGGTAGGTCTTGGTGCCATTCTCGCACAATACACAGAGGACTCCGACCAGCGCCACATCATCGCATACGCCAGTCGCAGCCTCTCTGATACCGAGGCCCGGTACTCCCAACCAGAGAAGGAAAGCCTGGCAGTGGTCTGGGCGTGTGAACACTTCCACCTTTTTGTTTACGGTAAACATTTCACCATCGTCACGGACCATCAAGCCCTCATCACCATATTCGGCAACCCCAAGGCCAAGATGCCTCCACGTATCGAGCGATGGGGTCTCCGTCTTCAGGACTACGTTTACACCATTGTCCATAAGCCTGGGAAGTCGGAGAATCCGGCCGACTATATGTCCCGTCACCCCAAAGCCACTGCCGCTGCACCGTAATCTGTTGCAGAAGAATACCTACATTTTGTCATTGACGCGGCGTGTCCTCCCACGGTCCCGCTCGCAGCCATTCAAGAAGCGTCCATCCAAGACCCAATCATTCAGGTCGTGACAGAACGCATTCGCAACAACTCTTGGCGCCACGTGACGGAAGATCAAAGCACACAGTCTCGCGAACTCATTGCGTTCAAACACGTCCAGGACGAGCTTTCCATCAGCAGTGAAGGTCTAATTCTGAGAGGGGGGAGGATTGTCATTCCCCAAAGACTGAGACAAGGGGTAATCAACCTCGCCCACGAGGGCCACCGAGGGATAAGCTCCACCAAGAAGGCGCTACGGGAACGCGTCTGGTTCCCGACATTAGATTAGATGGTAGAAGCCACCCATCATGTCAATTGGTAAGCCGAGACGAACCCCCAGCTCCACTACAGATGTCGGAATTGCCTGAAGGAGTGTGGCAACAAGTTGCCGTAGACTTCTTTGGACCCCTGAAGTCAAGCCACTACATCATCGTCATTATGGACGAATACTCCCGGTTCCCCTTTGCACACCTCATACCATCCACCAAGGCCACCGCGGTAATCCCAATACTTGACGAGACATTTGCAGCATGGGGCATCCCATTACGTGTCAAGTCGGACAACGGACCCCCGTTCAATGGCCACAAATTTGCAGACTTTGCGAAACACCTTGATTTCAAACATCAAAAGATCACACCACTATGGCCCCAAGCTAATGGTATGGTGGAAAGGTTTATGGGAACCTTGAAGAAAGCAGTGCAACAAGCTGAACTGGCCCATAGAGACATTCAGCAAGCACTGAACGAAGTGCTGAGAGCCTACCGCACCACGCCTCACAACACCATAGACCAATGTCCAGCTAGTCTTATGTTAGGAAGAGTCCCACGCACCCGACTGCCCACCCTGGGCAGCGCGAGCCAGTCCCGACCTCCGAACATTGATCATGAAACACTAGTCAATATTGATCAGGAGAAGAAACTGAAAATGAAGACATACGCTGATCAGCGCAGACATGCAAAACACACTGATATCCGAGAAGGAGATTGGGTGGTCGTTCGACGGGATCGAGGAACAAAAGCAGACAGCCGCTACCTTGCTCATCCTTTAAAAGTCAGCCGCCGGAAAGGAACCATGATCACGGCGCAAGGTGACCACAAGAGAATTACACGAAATGTGTCACACTTCAAGAAGTGCAGTCCCCAAGGAACAGACGATCGCCACCCCTGGGAATCGTCCACCGACTCTGAAAGCCAAAGCAGAAGCAGTGACCGCAGTCAATCCAGTCCAGCAAGACAGGATCATCCCACGTACCACCGAAGCACCTCAGAACCATCTGAGAGACCCAGACGACAAACTCGACGGCCAGAACGCCTCATCGAAATAATCTGAGACACAGTAAGACTTTATACAAAAGGGGGAGATGTTGTAATGCGACTGCCTGACCCCTGTCTGTGACAGGACAGGCAGGAAAGGAAAGGGCGTGGGGAAGGAAGGAAGTGGGGAGGAGGAAGTTAGTTGAGAGGTAGACACGATACAAATAAAGACGTGTGTAACCTACCTCCTTGGCTCCAGTGTTTCCTTGGGGGAAGAAGCGACACTGAGCTGAAACACACGGAATCGCTGACAGAGGAAACATGGCGATACACCAATTTCAAACTACTTGTTAATGAGGTATGTAGTTTCACCATAAGATCTTGTACAAATGAATTGTGTAAATGTAGGGTCAATTAAACGACAACTACGTGACTTTAGTCACAAAGCACTTCTGGCATTCAGTCAAAAACTAATGGTAAAAACCTATATCTAAATATCCCATGAAGTCTTGATATCCATTTTAACAAGAGAAATGAGCCTTGCCGTTGGCTCAACATCGGTGATTCTGGGAAAATGAATGTGTCCATCTGTAACGTAACTTGTGCTCTTGTTAAGCACTCTAATACCTTCTGGTTAACGTTGCGCTATATAAAACTACAAAAAAAAGACAACGCCTGACCTGCAATTGCCAGATGAGAGGAGGGAAGAGAAGCTATCACACGCTGTACTGTGGGATGTATGACGTTACAACGCACACTTTTACATTGCGTGCCTTTACAACGCGGTATTTACAATGAATACCATTACAACGCATAGTGCTTTTAGGCGCTGGAAAGTGAATTGTTTAATTTACTATTCCAACTCCAGTCCCCGTGGATAGTAGGGAAGGTGTTGGATAGTACATTAAACCCATTCTCTATCCTAGAGCGCCCCCCAGCGCAATGCGTTGTAATGGTTTGCGTTGTAAAAGTTGCGTTGTAAAGGCACTGCGTGGTAAAAGTTGCGTTGTAAATGTTGTTTACCTGTACTGTGTGATGGCCAACTAAAATGTACTCAGAGTAAAAAATTGCCGTAAAGAGAACTAAACATACAAAGGAGGGACTTTGACAGAAATGCACCAATAAGAAGCCAGCATTTCATAATGCTAAGGATATTAACCAAACCCGGTCCTTTCTGGTTTCTGGGAAACTCTTTTATATTTTTTAAGGTTATTAACCAAACCCTACAGAAGCGAAATATCAGGTCTATCGAAGCTCAACCTAAAAAACTATGAAGGGCAAAAATAAAAATAAATATGAACATTTATTATTCTTTCCAGCATTGTGACGAGCCGTTGTGGACTGCTCTCCAGCCCTAACTGCAATTCCACAATCCATGCATTATGATGCAATTAGGGGAAACTGTGAAGCCAAATCTTGAAGTTGAGATTGGACTTTTGAACGGACTCTCTCCTTTGGTGTTGTTGTGCTGCTATTGAATTTGCGGGGCCTTCAGCTTTGCACTGCCTTCTTGCTGCTCACTAGTAATTCCTATTATGAAATATGCAAAGAATATGAAAAGGGAAACAAAACACCATGGGGCAGATTTACGTTGCCTGACGCATCTCTGCAAATCGGCAGAGATGCGCCAGGAAAGATACGGCACGCAAGTTCATCCTTGCGCCTCCCATGATGTGCCGCATTTACAATACGGCGCACCATGGCGTGGGAATGAACAGATGCGTGTTGCATCTTGGGCGTAAAGTTGGCGCAGTGCTGAAGTTGTGTTGCATGCGGCACGCAACTCCAGCACTTTTCCAACTTGCCCTATCTTTAACGTGGTGCGTCAAGCCTTACGCCTGCTTCAAGCAGGTGCAGGGTTTTGACGCATCAGCGTTGGGAAAGTGACTCAGTGAAATCTTGTAGATTTCACTGAGTCACTTTTCAGGCGTGTTCCTGCGACGGAACGCCCCCCCCTGCACCGGAACGCCTACATGAAACCTGACGCAGGTTTCATGTGGCGCAGGGCCTTACACCGTGACGCATCTCCGTAGATGCGTCACGTTGTAAATGCCTCGTAAGGATGTGCCACGTTTACGCCGCCTTGCGTGACGCAACAGAGGCGTAAACGTGGCGCAAGGGGCTTGTAAATCTGCCCCCATGTATTTTTGTTTGGGCAGCATTGTGAATAGCTCTAATACACTGCTCACCAGCTGTTAAAAAACACTACAGTCAATGCAATACATGGCCACTCTTGAAAACTGTAGAGCCATATCTGTTGTGGTAGTCTGGACCTCTAAAGGGACTTTCTGGCCGGGTATTGTTGCTGCTGACACTGATGTCGATGGTCCTCCAGCTTCCCTCTTGCAGACCACCAGTTGGTGGCATTTTCTATGATAGGGTTTAAGATAATATGAGATGGACATCATCCCAAATGAATATTTTTTGTCCATCCCTCTGCAGAGGGCCCTATCACACATTGTGCATTGCACTAGTTTTACAAAAGTTTTTGATTCCCCATGAGTTTGGATATTAATGGATAGTTTGATGTTTGTTTGAAATTTATGTTGTGTTGATGAGTTAAGATGTTGAAAGTAATTTTTTGAAACTGTTTTTTTACAAATATGTTGTTAAAATAAAGTTAAACCAATATATTACTAAACAGCAAGACTGAAACTTTGTGTAAAGTATGTCTATATATCTGTTTTACACTTTTTCATTTGTATTCATGACTACTGATATCAATGCGACCTCTGGTGTTGCTGTGTAGAAGGAAAATGCATTTTTGATGTAGGTATTTAGACGAATGAATACAAAGGGTAAAGTTAAATTAGCATCATACTAAATAGCTACACTGAAACCTTCTGTAAAATATGTCTACGTATATGTGTTTTACACTTTGTCAAAAAACCCCTGAGGCAGATTTACAAGCCCCTTGAGCCTAATTTACGCCACCGTTGCGTCACTTTTGTGATGAGGTGGTGGCACAAATCCTGTGCCATGGTGCGGGGTACTTACAACGTGACGCATCTGGGAGATACGTCACGTTCTAAAGCTCTGCGCCACATGTAGGCGTTCCTGCGCAGGAGGGGGGCCTCCTAAAAGTGGCTGAGTGATATCTAAAAGATTTCACTCAGTAATTTTTAGGCCCATGCTGCGTCTAAACCCTGCGCCTGCCTGAAGCAGGCGCAAGGATTGACGCAGCATTAACAAGATAGGGCCCCCAGAGTATTCCTGGAGCTGCGTGGCGCTTGCGACGCGACTCCAGCAATGTGCCCCTTTACGGCAAAGATGCGTCATGCATCTGTGCTGTTTTTGCCCCATGGTGCGCTGCATTGTAAATGTGACGCGTCCATGATGGCGGAGCCGCGGCACACAATAACTGGCGCATCCCTGCTAATATGCAGGGATGCGACCACTTATTGTAAATCTGCCCCCGGTATTCGCAGTGTGTCCTTCACAGTGGCACTCATGGTATCATACAGCACTACCTGTGCAATCATCAAGGACGTCCTTTCTCTATCACTCTGTATACATGTCTCCTTACTAGTTGGTGGATGTTAGAAAAACGGGGAGGAGCCTGGGCGGTGCAGCAGCACCGGAGAGCTAGGCCCCCTTACCTCACTCTTGGAGGTTCCTGCTTTCATCCTTTGGCATGGTTTTTTTCCCTCCCTTCCTCCTTCTTTACTTCTGATGAGGAAAAATAGGTAACGGTCACCAAAAAATGAGTGGCGTCGGGCCCTCCATTCCTGCAGTATATGTTATTTTCATATTTATTAATCCGCTTTTGCAAACTAAGGATATGCAGAACTGTGCATCAGCAAATTCAGAAACTTCCTACCGGTCTGCAACAGAAGACAGGCAAACTTAAGGCTCTGCGCCAAGCATTGAATGGTCAGGACAAGCACACCTTTCATCCCAGAGAATGATTTTGAACAATAAATGCTTCCTGCCAAGGTGCACAGGCTGTGGGGCCAAGCAGAACTTGGCATGGGCGAGTGAGCTGGCATTTCATGGGAGCAGGTGGTTGACAGAGGTGGGAGCATGCTAGCGGCTTGAGGGGCTTCTACCTTGAAGGGGTGTTATGCTACGTCATATGAAGCATGCTAGATCTACCCAAGACAATAGATGTGTCAGTAGGAATGTTTTGATGTTGGACAACAAGAATGGATTGCTAAGTAGAAGCACATGCTCCTCATGCCCCTCACACAATCAACCACATAGTTTCACACACGAAGCACACAACTGTTTTTAAGTCCACAGCCTCCCTCTGTCTTTCCTTTAAAATCTTACTTTTTTCACAAAATTAATTTATGTTAAGACAATTCTCAGCTATCATTCTTTCCAGAGTGCACTTATAGTTCCATTGCAATCATGTATTTCCACCTCCCATGAAGGAGGGGTAATAAACCTATAACCCCAATAACCATGAAACCTTCTGCACCATCATTCATCTTATCTTAGGCCAACTCAAATCCCTCAAAATTCTAACCTGGGAGCAGCCTCAAACACATATAACTCTGGCTGTCCTTCATTAGCATCTTCGTTTTTAAGGGTACGCGGGAGTAGTCATTTGGTGGTCTTGCCTTGGATAAGTGCAGGGCTTCGGTTAACACTCAAGTGACTCCACTTCTCTAGACCCTTTCTATGTTTTTATTCCAGTTCTTGGAATGGAGTTGAGGTTGTCAGATGGACAAGCATCTCTCCTTGGTTCGGTTTGTCTTTCTAATGCCTTCCCATGTCAGCTGGGTGTACAAAATATTCTTTCAAAGATTGAATATCACATGCACACCCAAAAGAAAGGTCCTTGCTAGATGACTGGAGTTCCTGATTTTGTCCAGTTCATGTCATGATCCTAAATTGCAGACAGGAGAGGAGCATGTCAAGAGACCAGCTGTGACGCTGCCTTGTCTTTAAGGTAGCATACTTTTGTCGATCACCACAAGGTCAGTCTGTGCGTTGTCAACTTCATCGAGTGGGTGAGAGAATAGGCATGTCGTGAGGGGTCCCCAGTTGTCGCGGGGGCGGGAGGTAGGGGGAAGCAGCTCAGAACATGCATGTATTTGTTCCAGGCAAAATACCATATCTCGGATCCATTCCTTAAATTTAGGTGCCCTGCCCCGCCCCCATCTGCACGCTATCCGCTGTATAGCCAAGCGGAGGGTGAAGGAGATGAATTTGCGGTGTGGCACCTCAAGTTTCTCAGTGTAACCTAGTAAAGCGAGAAGGAGAGAATGTTGGATGTGCAGTGATGTCATTTGGTCTAGGGCCCTAAGTACCTGGCGCCAATATTCCTGAACAGCACCGCAGTCCCAGGCCAAATGTAGGAAATCAGCTCCTATGGCGCCGCAATGACATAGAGAAAAATGTACATGGGAGATAGAGGTTGTTTGGAGAAGAGTTGCTGCGAAGTGCAGAATTTACTGTGAAGGTAAAGATTCCCCCCAAGTCATGATCCCATATTTAGTTTGGGTTTTCCTGAAAACTCCCTCATGGAGACAGGCATCTTTGGATGGTAGTCTTTCAGGTGGGGCACTGGTGACGAACCTCAAGATTTGAGAGTATAATATCATAGCCCAGTCACAAGAGTAAGGCCTGTTATTCTCTACAAATGGAGCCACCATCAGTCTAGCACCTGAACCACATCTGTGGCAGCAGTATTAATCTGGTGTTTCAAGAACACTTGTAGCATACAAGATGTGGAGGGACAGATGATTAACACTCTTTAGATATGTCTGTGATGCTGATCTGTTGTAATTTGATGTGAGATTACACATTCTGCTGTTTGAGTGATCCAATGTTATGTATGGATTTATATGTATTTGCACACTGTGTGGCTCACATCTCTTTCCTTGTTTAAAGGTTTCGGGAGAGAGGGTGAGACAAGTTAATGAATTGTGATGTCATTTTGTTTTTAAAATCAATAGAAACATTTTGACCTAACCACCGACCACATGGCAGGATCTTTCCCAAATTCCATGATCTTAGCGTCTTTTCTCAATTCTCTAAATCCTTACTGACCCATTTGCTGTATAACGGTGCCTGATGCCTCTAGAGCTCAGAGTGAAGCTAGAGTGCATCTGCTGCATAACTTATTCATGAATCAAAGTGTGGTGAAGAACAGATCCCTGCTTGATAAGGCAGCAGAGTTTGACCATTTCATCCCAGATGTGGTGAGTTGAAGTGCTCCCCATCTGCTGCAATAAATGAAATTGACTCATCCGTAGAGGTACAGGAATGTCCAGGATTTGTCTGCCTGTATACTTATCAGCAATAAATGCACAGACTCTTCTTCTCGATTAATTTTCTTGCCAAATCGGCCACCGTTGTGTGTAGTGGAAGCTCTTTTCCAGAATCCCTTCAGTGTACAAGAGGTTTTTATTGGACACTAGCTTACCCGTCGCGCGTTGCTGCGATCTCAGAAGAAAGGAAACTTGTTATGATAACATTTAATTTACATTGTGTCATTTTTATTGAACTTATTCATTTTAATATGGAAAACATTTTAAAGTGTTGTTTTAATTCTGTTCATTTATTCGAGTGCTTGTGGATACACGGTATTTTTTGTTTTTCCGTCTAGTGCGTACACAAATAAATCAGAAGGTTTTCCGACGCGTGAGCTGGCCACATACAGTTGTCCATGTGAGAAGCACGGATTCTCCAAATCTAGTCCACACACTTGCAGCGATTGTCCTTGTGCTTTGTTGATGGTCAGTGCAAAAGCGAGTCGCACCGGAAACTGTAAACATTCAGTATTGGAAAGATTATGAGGGCCACTGCAAGCTCCCACAGATACAGTGCTTGTTGCCAATGCAAAAGGTAATGCTTATTCATGCCACACTGTTGTACCATAAGACAATGAAGTAATGGATGGAGTGCGCAGTACCTTTAAGAACTTGTTACGAGCAAACAAACTCTTGCCTTGTGGAGCAAGCTCACTTGTCAAAAGCAAGCATTCTGGTCGCTATGTTTCCTTTTAAGTTGCTGGTTTATGGCCAGCACTCCTGTCCTGCATCGGTTGCTCAGATTTCATCGGGTGCCTGATGCTTGAGGAAAAGATGTGTGTGGGATCCTTATTTGTTACCTTGTGCTTCACAGCTGGTTCAAAACAGCGTCACTCCTAAGATGGCTGCCGCAATCAACCATAATGATCCAACCGCACATGGAGTGGGCTGATGAGCGCTACATTTTACAAGAAACAAATGTGATGATCAGTACTACCTGCCTCCCCGGAAGTAATTATGTCACCAGCTGTTTTGGCCACTGCTAGGCTTTCTCCACCCTGGTGGGTGGTGACAGCTATGGGTGAGAGCTTATAGTGATTTATACAGTATGTGAGTGTGGCAATCATTGGTGCACGCATGAATGCATTTGCTATATCACATGCACAGAATAGTGATCCACCTGGTGGGAAATCTGCTGCTCTCCGTGCTGGCTGCACATGCATCTTGTGCGTAAAGGGCACATGCAAACCATCAGCCACATGTATGACTCAGTTTGCATCGCTCTTGCACCACCCAACGTGGTGCCAGAGCGATGCAAACCTTAAGTCAGATTTCTGAAGCCACGCAAAGCCTTACTCTGCCCTGGGGAGGCGTTCGATGGATGTTCCACACACAACTCTCATGGCTTTCGATGCATTACCAGATTTGCACGACATTGTAAACCAGAGAATTCACCAAAAACAAATGCTTCCCTAGGAGAAGCGTAACAAGGAGAAATATCTTTATTGATCCTTGTTTTTTTGTCTTTCTATGTGTGCTGTATTCTGCAGCACACATAGAAAGAGGAAAACCCTCTCAGGATAGTTTTTGTGATGGTCCCTTTCCTGCACAAAAACTATCCTCTTCACAACACATCCTTGCACCAGGGTGCAAGGGTACTTACGTTGGCGCTAAGCTGCCAAATTGCCATCAGCACAAGAGAAAAGGACAGGAATGCACCGTATTAAACTAATACGACACAGTCCTGTCCTTTCCAGGTGATGCAGGGCAGTGCAGCACGGTAACTTGCTGCATTGCCAAGTGCCACAAAAGTCATAAACATGCCCCTAAGAGTGGATACATTCAGGGGCACTGAAGTGGCTATGGTATTAGTGCACTGGGAGGATTTAATCTGTTCACGTTTGTCCTGCAGTAGCCTACCCTGTGGTTCCCGGCTGAAGCAAGAAGCGGGAGAATTCAAAATCGCCATGATCCAAGGCTCCCAGAGGCAAGTGTCACCACCCGGTCCTTCCCCGCCGCCGCAGCCTTTCAACTAGAGCGCGGCCGCTGTGGGGGGGGGACCGGGGGGAGCTGGGAACTACAGCACCCAAGCTCCCTTGCGGTCCTGCTGAGGGAGAAGACGTGCCAGGAGGCGCTTTAAATAGAACGTCACCCCCCGCGATTTGCTCAAACGCTCCGTCCATCATCCCCTTTTGTATCGCTTTTGGCCGCCATAAGTGTGGCAGGGTATGCTCAGACGTGAGTCCCTTGCTTACTTGGCCACTGGATTCAAGATAGCCTGGCTGATGAGGATTATGAATCCGAAACCCGTCCCAGGATGCTTGTTTCCTGTCCATGGAAGACTTGGCTTGGCAGTTCGGGCTGGACTGTTCCCATGAGGCACAGGGTCAGACTGATTTGCATATAGCCATGTCTGAAATGGGGTGGCTGAGTGGGCTAAAGAATGGTGATGGATTAAACCCAGATCAGTTGACTGGGGGTGAGTGTTTGATTTGCTCAAACTCTCCGTCCATCATCCCCTTTTGTATCGCTTTGTTCGCCCTAAATGTGGCAGGGTATGCTCAGACGTGAGTCCCTTGCTCACTTGGCCACTGGATTCAAGATAGCCTGGCTGATGAGGATTATGAATCCGAAACCGGTCCCAGGATGCTTGTTTTCGGTCCATGGAAGACATGGCTTGGCAGTTCGGGCTGGACTGTTCCCATGAGGCACAGGGTCAGACTGATTTGCATATAGCCATGTCTGAAATGGGGTGGCTGAGTGGACTAAAGAATGGTGACGGATTAAACCCAGATCAGTTGACTGGGGGTGAGTGTTTGATTTGCTCAAACGCTCCGTCCATCATCCCCTTTTGTATCAAGACTGTATTAAGGCGCATAATGACCTCAAACATAGCCTGAAGCAGCGCCCTAGAGACAATGCCAAAATAGCTCAATGTAGATCAAAATATAAAAAGGCTTTGAAATCTCGTAAACTAAGTCTACAAACACAAGCCTGGGAGGACCTAAGAGAGGCGGCTGAAAGAGGAGACATGTCGGGCTTCTGGAAAGTCATAAATACACCTTGCTTCCATGAACCAGACAAACTCCAATTAGCAAATGTTATCTTACCAGATCAATGGTACAATCACTTTCAAAGTCTCTATAACTACACAGGGAAATCCACTCACGATGAAGAACGGAGGCCAAAATTGACCACACGATTAGACTTTACTATGGCAGAAGTGGAATCGACTATTTTAGGATTGACTAAGAACAAAGCCCCATGCCCCGATGGTACACCCCCTGACCTATATCTGAGCAACATAGAGTTGTGGGCACCCATTCTTACGAGGTTCTTGAACGAGGCAGTAGTGGCAGGGCTGCCACGCTCCTGGTCATCGCCAACTATTGTTCCAATCTACAAAAAAGGGAACCGGGATGACCCACAATGTTACCGCCCAATATCTCTAATTGACGTGACGGCCAAGGTACTGGGTCAGGTTATTTTAAACCGTCTACAAGAATAGGCCGAGGAAAATCAAATTCTCTCAGATATACAATATGGGTTCAGGGAGGGTAGATCTACGACCGATCAGTGCCTGAACTTATATCTTTTGACCGCTAAGTATACCATCGCTAGCAAGGGGGCCATTTATAAGGGGTTTATGGACCTTTCTGCGGCCTTCGATCGTGTAAATAGAGAAAAACTATGGGCTTTGATGATAAATATAGGAGTGGAACAGAAACTAGTGGATTCCTCAAAGCCCTTCACTGGAACACTTCAGCAACGGTCCGATATAATCAAGAGGGCAGCAAGACGGACCCATTTTTATGCATGAGTGGAGTGCGGCAGGTCTGTATTTTAGCGCCTTTTTTATTTTCTTTATATATTAACAATCTGGACAAAGAACTATCTAAACTGAGGGTGGAATCCCCCCAAATAGGACATCGTGCAGTGCCCGTGCTGCTTTACACGGACGACGCGGTGCTGCTAGCAAGAACACCATTGGGGCTCCAGAAGCTGATTGACGGATTTGTTAATTTTATGGCTACACTTGACCTTTCAGCTAACCTGGAAAAATCCTGTGTTATGATAGCAGGAGAGAGAGCAAACAGGAAATTTGCATACAAGATAGGCTCTCATAAACTAGGCCAGGTCAAGTCTTTCTCCTATTTAGGTGTGTTATTTGATGAACACCTACATTTCCAACCCCTCATGGAAAAGCATGCTGGGAAACTGGTGGCCTCATCGGGGGCTATAATGGGTTATGGGAGAAGACTTGGCAGATGGTCACCAGAACAAGTGTTAAACTTGTATAGGTCAATCTGCTGCGCGAAAGTAACGTACGGCGCAGAAGAATGGGGTTTCTCAAACAAACATATGCATCGGATTCAGTTGGAGGAAAACAAGTTTTTCAAAAGAATCTTGAAAGTGCCTCAGAGTACTCCAGCCTATATAACTCATGAAGAGTTGGGAGAGCACTATATTGAGGACCGAATTAAGATCAGACCGCTATTATCTTGGATCAAAATCTGGTCTAACCCAGAGGCTGGCCTTACTAGGCAAATAATTAAAGACTGCCTGAAACGAGACAGAGGGGGTCAAATTCCCTGGATACATTATGTAAAGGTCTCCTTGGATGCAATTGGCTGTAAAAACTTTTTTACAGCACCGGATACCCTATGCACCCAGGACAAGTTAATGGTCAAAAAACTCTTCAAGGACAAGACAGTTACTAATAGGGCTGTTGCTGAAAAGAGTAAATCTACAGTCTTGAGCTATTGCTTACTGAAACAGACCCAGGGAATAGAACCATACCTCACCGTGCAGTATAATGCACAGGATAGATTCTACATGACTGGTTTCAGACTTAATATGTTACACCATCTACTGTCTGTCCCCTCTGGTTTCACTCCATCATTGGAGCTGAAGGGTACCTGTGGCTGCGACGATAGGTCTCCGCAGGATACCCTTCACTTTGTTTTGTTATGCCGTTTTTATTCTGTCCCTAGACGTAAGTTTTTAGTGGGGATCCTGAAGGAAGCCAAATTCAGACGAGCGAAAGCAGCATTAATGTTTTTACAGGAAGCCTAGGATGCTCACACACTGTTTTGCACAGTAAGCTTTATCAAGGTGGCATTAAGGTTAAGGAACACTAGAGAAGCAAGAGACTGTATTGCCCTGTAATTAGAGTCTTATTTTTTCAGAACCGTTTTTAATTGATTGCAATACTTATGGCCTTTTTAATTCATTTTTTAAATAAGCATCTGTTTTAATATTTAAAAAAATGTATTTGCTCATGTACTTTTATGGTGTCTTCTTAAGTGCCGAATAAAGATCTAAATTGAAATTGAATAGTGCACTGGGATTAGTGTCAGCTAAGCAGAGATCATAAGTTAGAAACTAATGTTGTGAGATGGTGCAGAGTGTGAGTGTCTGTGAGCAGTTAGCCAACTCAGGGGCAAGGGTTAAAATTATGTTTGTTGGTTGAAGTGGTGCTTGTTGACACATTGGGGTTTGGTGGGTGGAGCTGACATGACAGTGGTAAATGGACAAAGGCTCTCAAATGTGAACGAATGGACAGCCAGGGTCAACAGTGCCCTCCTTGAGACTTAGGGCAGCCTCAGTAGGGTAAGTAGACCCAAGAGAAGGAGGAGGACTCCTACCAGGAATGACACTTACAGCATTGGTTCTAAATGAAGACATGTGCTGTGTTAAGCCAGTTTTTCACATCTCACCAACCAGCAGTCACACTCTATCAAAAGCACCGTCACGCGCCACAGCAGTTAACAAAATATTCCAGAGTTCGCGATTTTCCTGAAAGTGCCTCTTCACTCACCGATGCGTTTGTGTGTGATTTTGTGGGTGGGCGAGTGGTGAATGCATCACACATTCTCTTTATATTGTCTGATAGGATGGCAATGGTCTTGCTTTGCACTGTGTATGTTTAGCTGAATGCATCACCTGGGCAGATAAATAAGTGCATATGTGTAAGGAAGAGTGCATGGATAATGAGTGATTTAGCGCATGGATGAATAGAAGAGTCACTGCACTTTTTGATGTATGCCAGTCCTTTTGAATGTATCAATGCTTGGCAGGCACTGGGATCATATACCAGGTCCTGCCTACCTCTGGAATGACCACGTGCTTGCATATACGTTAAGAATATTCGCTTAAATTGGAGACCCCTGTAGGAAGCTGGCTTTTTATGTGAGAGTGTCAGGGCAAACCATTCAACGTGTACTGATGACCCTTATTAGTTTGCAGGGTTTATGTTAATAATCCCAAGTGCTCTATTTGTGGTTGTGTGGTGGAGCAGTTTAGGCTTTTCAAAGGGTAGTGTTCAGCATTTGTTGTACACACAGACTCAATGAATGTGACACATACTCAAAAAGAAATTTGAGACCGAAATTTGAGACCAATTTAGAAAAATAACACTGTTTTTTTATATAATTTTAGACACCAAGATTATCGGAATCAGGTAAGTACTTTCAGAGTTATAGATTTATGTGGAAATAGAAAATACAGTTGAATAACTGTATTGAGGTATGAGCCAGGAACAAGGTAATGATTTCCTATGAGAGAAACATACATTTTATACATATACTTGCGAGCGGTTCTTGAGGGTACCTTTCAGGACTTAAGGTGCTTGGGGGCCACAGTCCAAGAAACCACAGCAGATTAATTTCACCTGCCCAGGTGTGTCCATGTGCAGAGGGGCTGGTCGCGTTGGTAGCCCCAAGTGCTACCTGTTAAAGTCTATAGAAGAAATACCTGCAAAAGAAAGTCTGCAATTAGAGACTTGCAGACAAGCTGACAGAACTTGAAGGGGGCTCTGCTCTTGAGGGGCTCTGGAGCACAGGAACACAGTTGGTTTACGTGAACCTGGGCTGGTTGTCTCGGGTAAAGAGGTGTTTTGTCAAGTGGGTTGCTGTAGTTAAAGGCTCTGAATTGGCTTTGGTGACTAAGGGCCATATGTAGGTAAAAGCAGTCCTTAATAGCGATTTTTAAGGAATCGCTATTAGGGACTTGCAAAATGCCATGTAGGTAGGAATAGCAATATTTGTTTGCGATTCCTTAATATTCCTTAATTGCGAATTGCAATTCGCAATTTGCAATCAAGGAATATCTTCCCATTCATTCCTATGGGGCTAAAGGCCCATAGGAATGAATGGAAATTGCGCACGCAATTTACGAGTACCCATTAGGTACTCGCAAATTGCGTGTGCAATTTCAAAGGTGCAAGGGTTCCAGAGGGACACCCTGTTGCACCCCTTAAATGTGCATGTGGCGCACATACATGCCCTAAGGGCATGAATGTGTGCCACATGGAACTTTTAAAAAAGCAAAAAAGTTATTTTTTAAATGTAATCGCAAATTACCACCAACTTGAAGTTGGTGGTAATTTGCGATTCCTTAAGATCAAATCGCACTTTCTTATGTGCTTCTTACATTGCATTTAAGGAATCGCAAAATAGGGAATCCCAAATTTTGTGGCGATTCCTTATTTTGCGAGGGGGTTTTTGTGTGCTACATTGCATACTGCTAATTTGCAAACGCAAACGCTGAAATTCTGTGAATTTCAGCATCCTACAAATGGCCATAGGAGGGAGAGAAAACAGCGCGGCAGGGCCACTCTCGATGAAGGCCTTGTGGATCCTGAAGTCCTTGGACGGAAGGTCAGTGTTGGTGGTGTCTAGCCTGGACATGCTACAAGCCTTGGTAGATGCAAGGGCTCTGATACCAAGGTGTTGCAAGGTGGCAGTATTATGTTATATGGCTGGGAGGCCTTATCATGTAATCCTAACACAATACACAAAAGTGGACCTCAGATTCACCCTTACCAGCCTTACCTTGGTCCAGGTATTAAATCTTGAGCAGTCAGGCGTACTCAGAGGAACATGTCGTAAGCATTTCATAGTACCAACATTGGCAATAAGTACCTGACACGACTCTTCGGGGTCCGGTCGAGGGTAGATGCAGGTACATAGCGGGTGCAGAGCGTCGAGGGCGGTGTGCCAATTATGTTCCCTACCCCCTCCTGTGACCCATGGTGTGAATTCTTAACACCACGAAAGTGCAGAAACCCTTAAGCTGGAAGCCTCCTAAACCAGGAGTAATTAGGAAGACATTCTCCCCTTCCTAATTTTTTTTACACTTTTCACCTTTTTGCTAATTTTCACTTTCACGCCCCTAGGTAAGGGTGGGCCTTAGCGCGTCCATTCCACCAGGGTTTAGCACACGCAGAGTCCTGATGAATGCCAGGTAAAATCACACCGTTTCGTGGCTGAAACATGTCGACTGATATTTAGGAAACTACCACTCAACTAATTGTGGACAAATTTCCAACACATAATTTTTTATAAACCTATCCTTAGTGATCATTAAAATAAAGTCAATTTTGATACACTACGGACTGTTTTTTAACCATCCACCACTCACTAGTTTCTTTTCTTTGCACAACACTGCCTGAACTCACCAACCCGCTCCGCATTAAATCTGGCGTTGCAGCACACCAAAGAGACACTCGGTCTCTTTGGTGGGGCCCGATGATGAAGCATGTCATCACTAGGTGGTGAGTGAGGGCTTTCTTTAACGTCTTAAGTGAAGCCGTTTATTTGCTCCTTTTTGTGGTCGAAAACAACCATTGGACACTCTTTTTTTGTTTATTGACGACTCAAAAGAAACCTTGACACCAATTTATAAAAATTGACTATATTTTCATATAAGTATTGACACCAAAACAAACAATACCTTGCAGATAACCGGAATTATTGATTTAAAAACTGTAGAGAAGAAATGCAGTTGAAGCTGTCAAACGTTCAACATTAAAGTCAATGAGATAAAACACACTTAAAATACAATACTTACAGGGGGAGGTTAATGACAGGATCCACCATAGCTGTCAAAATGCAGCACTTAGCAAAACCACAGTTCTCGATGAACAAACACTCTACCCTCAGAGAGTACATTTTTTAGGGACCTGGATTCAATAGCTGGATTTCTTCTACCTTGTCTAAAATAAACTCCCTTTGGAGTATTTTTTCTGCATTCCAATAAGACTCCCACACCCCAAACAACACTCAATTGTCACCAGATCAATATCGCAGTAGCCTGAAAATCAAATATGTAGAAAATATTTATTCAGTTGATTCGAAGAATGCTTCATACATTAAGGTTTTCAATAATCAATAAAATGCATAAAAATCAATATCCACATAAATACAAAAGGATTAAAATCACATAGACAATGCAAATCAATCAGTGCACGTTACAAAACAATCATAAGCAATAATTCAACATTTGATCTGATTATCCTTTTCATATATTGCACACCAATCCATAAAGTTCACAGGAACTTTTTTGTTAACAAGTAGGCCAAAAAGCGACGCGTTTCGGAGGCATACACAGGTCCAATCTCCTTCTCAGGCTTTTCTACTAATAAGTTTCAACACTGTTATCATGTAGTGATGAGAAATAAGCCTGATTGAGGCGTTCCGGAGCACATTCAGGAGATTTTTTAATCCTGATACTTTTTCTCAGGGCACTCGATTTATGCCGAAGTAGGGAATTTGACGAGAAGAAAGAAATAAATAATCAAGTTCCGCTCATATTTGTCAAGATCGGGTGGTTTGTCTCGTTCCTTATGGAGGATTTTTCCTGCACTAATGGAGAAGAGACGGAATTTCAGGAATAGTCTGTGACAGGCTCATGTGTCAACACATACATGATACTCTAGCACCAACAATCGTAGCAACTAGAAGCTAGCCCTTGAATAAAGGCTTCTGATATTGAACCGCTAACTCTTGTGCTAACCATTGACTCTGTTCCATCTTCAAGTAACCATAAAACCAAAGAACTATAATTTTTCCAGTTCTGTGACACCTACTTGACATCTATTAACAAGGCCGTTGGTGACCAACAACCAGCACCTCCCTAGAGTATACTGACTCTTCTTTCCTATACGCCATCTAAATAATCTGCAAGAACATTTGTTACACAATCCAAAGATTTCACTTTTGTTTTGGGTCATCTTTACTATTGTAAGGTGAGTTTTTGGTGTTTGAGTATACCTATAGAATGCTCTGAATCTGATATTTCATTGCTGTCATTACCTTGGGCATTACAGGAAAGTTCAGGTATGTATAGATAGATTTAGTTAAATAACACTATGGTACATTTAATTAATTGAATGGCATTCAATTTTGTGCAAGAGTGCAATTTCAATTCTCTTACAAATTATAGAAGCCACCTTGAAGTCCTCGAGCCACCTGAAAAGTCATGGCTAGGTCGATATTGGCCATCCAACTACAACAAAAAACAGTCTCTGTGTTTCTTTGTTGGAGCACTGTGCCACTGTTGTGAGTTCTAAATATGTGTCTTTATTGTGTGGCTTCCTCGCATATCCTCATTTGTCTAAGAAACTTTTCCTACTGCAAAGTACTATATATGTTTCCACAGAGACCAATGATTGGGCATTGTCTTGACTGTTGTTGAGTTGTGTGACACAATATCAAGAACGCAAAGAACACACAATTGATGGACGGAATGCAGAGAACAGCATTATTGAAATACCGAAATATCTGCCAAAAATATTGATCAAAAACACATTGTCATCTATGTTTAAACACAAGCATCGATTAAAATAATATTGCTGTTAAAAATGTAAAAACAACCACAAAATTCCCACGTGCACAAAACACAAATATCCTCTTAAACATCAAAGTAAAATAACATTAATCGTAAAATATGATAGACATAAAACACTTTAGCAAAACATTAAATACAACGTACATAATACATTAAGGCCTGCAGCAGTGTGCGGCCCAAATTAAAACTACAGCCTAACACTTAACAACTAACCCGAAACAAAACATTAACCTCCGCTAACTATACTAAGCCTAAGCACTTCCCCCAAATACAAAATCCCCAAAGTAATTAAAAATTACTCCTACCTAATCTGTAGAGCAGCAACAGGGAACTCTGACAGCTCAGATGCTGGAATGAACGAAAATGGGGTTGATAGATTTAAAAATAATGGTAGCCGTTGGGAACAATTAATGCTAAATGGACCTAAAAAGATTGCCTATCCAAGGAAATCAATTGAAAATGGGCACTGTTGAGCAGGCCCTCAACCTGACTCTACTCCTGGGCAAATATGCTTGGGCCAAAGGCGGTAAGCTTTATTTGGTCTATGTGGACCTAAGCTCCGCCTTTGACTGCGTTATCCACTCTAAATTATGGGAGATCCTGCACAACCTTGGTATTGATCCCCCACTACTGAAATTCCTACGTGAGCTTTATTCGGATGCCAACGCTCGCGTGAGGTATGGCATCAACGGTGAGCTATCGGATACTTTTAACATCACAAAGGGCGTCAGGCAGGGGTGCGTCCTTGCTCCATTCCTATTTAATATCTATACAAATGGACTGGAGCAAGCGATGCTGGTGGACAGTAAAGACCTTCCATGCATAAATTCCCGCCCAATCCCCGCATTACTGTACGCCGACGATTCAGTCATCCTAGCGAGAACACCGATCCAACTCCAGCTCCAACTGGATAAGTACTGTCAGTATATGCTTTCGCTAGGCCTAAAAGTCAACAAAACCAAGACCTTCGTTATGCAATCTGGCAAAAAAGCCTCTAAATGTAAGCCTCTCTATATCGACAGTACTAGGTTAGAATTTGCCAGAAAATATCCATATCTAGGGATTCTCATCGATGACCGGTTGTCGTGGAAACCTGCCACCTCTAGTAAGACACTGCAATTCCAACGCACTACAACGGCGCTGTCTTCATTTTCTAGGAAATTGGGTAAACCTGCTCCTGCTGTACTCATGAAAATATACCAAGCCAAATGCCTGAGTGTGGCCACTTACGGAGCGGGGGTATGGGGCTATGCTCCCGTTAATGAGCTCCAAGTTATTGAAAATGACTTCTTAAAATATGTACTAGCTCTCCCTCGCAGTGCCCCCAACTACGGCAGCCATGTTGAGCTCGGCTGGGATTATATCACTGATACCATCAGATACCAACCGATCCTCCTCTGGCATCGTATTTGGATTAAGGAGCAATGTCTCCTCACTCGGTTGTTAATCACTGACTGCCTGACACTGGCTCACTGGAAAAGGATCCCTTGGCTTTTGTATGTTTTTAATTTCCTGAATGATCTGAATTGCCCAGCGTTTTTCACAAACCCTGTCTCATTAACGTTTATTCCAAGAAAGTCTCTGAAGAACTTATGTGTCACCCATTTAAGAGCTTTACGTATGTCTTCTGAAATCGGTAAACATACTAATACCCATTTAATGATGGTACAATCCTCCTTTGGTATGCAACCATATCTGTCTTTTTATTTATCAAGTTACGATAGATATGTTCTAGCCAGATTTCGCTTTGATAGCTTTTATCGTCTTGTGTCATTCCCTGTGCCTCTAGACTGGTCCCGTGAACTATCCAGATGTCCTTGTGACGATTGTTCTGTCCAGTCCACCCTGCACATAACATTATTTTGCAGCTTGTATGAGACCCCGCGTAAACGCTGGCTGGTTCCACTACTACGTCAGTTTGGGCTGAGAAGATGCAGACCTGCCCTTTTGGCATTACAGTTTTTAGACACTCCATATGTTGCCAAATCCATAGCCTGTTTCTTAAAGGCCTGCTTGAAAATTCGCTCTCTATCTGCTGTCTCTGCATCGTAAAATATTTTTGTTGACTGTGTGTATAAACTCTTACAGGGATCCCAGAGGTTCCAAATGTACAGATGACGTTTGGAAATGCTAATTTTATATCTTTGTATATAGCAATTAATAGTGTTTCTTCTTTTTTCTTTTAATTGTTGGAAAATTTTATTACAATGAACTTTTATGATTGTAAATTCAATCGAAATAAAGTTTGTTTTGACTTTGACTTTGACAATTGAAAATGAATGAGAAACTTTAATATTGGCCATTGTATGTTGACAACAAAGTTACACAAAGGTTACAAAATGTTATGAATATTGTGACAGGAGCTGCGGGGTTTCAATCTACTTCTTCATCTTCTTCTAAAAATAGTCACCTTATATTTTGTGAAAACAATTTACGTGGATCATCTCGAACCCTCAATTTACCACTGAGGTTTAGATACACTTTCGTCTATTTTCAGCATTAAGTGTATACTGTAGATATTGTTGTCCTTATGTATTAGCTTCATTTACATTATTTAATACAGTCTCTTGTTGGATAGGTTTCTTGCTAGCTTTATTGTACTTAAGCCAAGTAATATTTGGTTGAGGTTAGGTTTGTATTGTGTTGTTTTTTGATTGTGTAACTTTCTGTTGTAACAAAAGAGATACTGTGGTATCTCAGTGCAGAGTGTCCTGTGCAGGGCTGTATTGTGATGTAGTGGGACGGAAGGGGCTGAGAGATGGGTAGGTGTGGCAGCTTGGGTTACTCACTGGAGGAGTCAGTGGTGGCTTTTTCTTGAATTTAAATAGAAACTTTCCTGATGTTATTTATTTACCACACAAGAGCAGTAGGTTTAGAAAGGTGAAAATGTATTTACACCGACCTGCTCCAGAGCTCAGAGACAAGCCCATGTGAACTTGATGTGCGCCAACCTCCACTCACCACTGGTTCCGGAAGTGAGTCCATAGCCATGGGCCTCTACCATGGAAGCCTTTGGTCCAGGGCTCCGGTGACTGGCAGAGGTTACCGATGACCACTGGTCAGACAGGGCACAACCATCAGAGCTCCCTACCCCAGAGGAGGCACCGGATACGGAAGTGCGGACAGTCACGTGACCGAGGTCCCAGAGACCCACTGGAGGGCAGAGACCTTCACCCCTGGGAGTGCATAGAAACCTGCCTATAAGCAGCTAGGCTCCGCATTCTTACTCTACAATGGGATCACTATGGAAATTCTGATTCCTATTTGTAAAGCGTGAACATATCAGCCCCTTAAGTGTTTCAAGGCGCTGGGTGCCGTCAGGGAGATTAAGGGAGTTATTGCCCAGAGTCACTTGATGGAGCTGCCGCCAGCCTTTGAACCATGAGCCCCCCGCTCAGGAGTCAACCACCCTGGCCGCTGCGCCACACCTCTCCCTCACTGATATAATATCGAAAACAACAATATTGTGAAACAGAAATATTGTGTCAAAAATATTGTTTACATACATTTTTTGTCCCTATAGTCAGAATGGTAACTGCAAAAATATTTTGTTTCACATTAATATAGTTAAATAACATACACAAATATCATTTTTTAAGAAATAGTGAATCATATATGGCATTAATGTAATGTAAATTAAATAATTGTAAATTATATTTAATACTATATTTAAATATAAACTAATATAAACACACACATATACATGTGAGTGTATTTTCAAATGTGCATCTATCTATCTATCTATCTATCTATCTATCTATCTATCTATCTATCTATCTATCTATCTATCTATCTATCGATCGATCTATCCATGCATCCATCCATCCATCCATCCCTCCATCCATCCATCCATCCATCCATCTATCCATCCATCCATCCATCCATCCATCCATCCATCCCTCCATCCATCCATCCATCCATCCATCCATCCATCTATCCATCCATCCATCCATCCATCCATCCATCCATCCATCCATCCATCCATCCATCCATCCATCCATCCATCCATCCATCCATCTATCTGTCTGTCTGTCTGTCTGTCTATCTATTTACTACTTCTACATCAGTCCACGCAACAGTAGAGTGAGCGTTGGATTTCAGAGGGGTTACATTTACTATTCCCACTCCAGTCTTTGCTACCTTTGAGAAAGCTTTGGACTTCGGAGCGATTACATTTTCTACGCTGGACTCCTCGCTCTCTATGAACCGCCAGATCAACACAATCTTTGCATGGTTCAAAAGGCCTTTAAATGGATTCCCACCAAATCCGGAAAGACGGTCACCCACACACTCATCAGCAGCAGACTCAACTACGGAAATGCACTCTATGCTGGCGTCACACAGAAACTCCTCAGGAAACTAGAGAACGTTTAAAACGCCGCAGCCAGACTGGTCCTCAACATAGCATCACCGAAAACCTGTAATAACTCCACTGTCTCCCAGCCAACAAAAGAGTCATGTTCAGGCTCCTCAAACAAGCTTACAAAGCTCTTCATGATGCAGGACCAGTATATATGAATCACTGCCTCTCATTCCACGTATCCACCAGACACCTCCGCTCCACCCACATTGCCCTGGCCACCGTCCCACAGTTCTGCAATTCCAGGACCTGAGGAAGATCCTTCTCCTACCTCGACGCCAGGCCTGGAACATCCTGCCTCTCCACCCCAGGCTATCACCGCCACTGACTCAATTCAGGAAGGATCTCATGACCAGGTGCGTCAACTGAATCCCAATACCCCCCCTCAGTGCCTTGAGATCCTCAAGGGTGAGTAGTCGTGCTTTACACACCCTGATTGTTTGATTGACTGCCATTCCGACTTCAGTCTTAGCAACTGTGGAGACTTCACTTCAAACACATTACATATTGAAATAACTCTACTCATTTAGAACAAGTAACTATTCATATGAACTGCTTAACCAAGATAATGAAAAAATGTACATGATTTGTTTATCCCAGACTGTTTTATTGAGAATTTAGTTCATTAATATTACCAACCTTGATGATTTTATGTATTTTATTTGCGTGTTTTTAATAATTTGTATGTATTTCAGTGCACGTTTTTATGGCTGTATACAGCCGAATAAGGAGAATTCTGATTCTGAATTTACATGATTATTAAATCATTTCATAATGATCAATTAAGCAAATTGTTATTTAATTATTGCTGAATTAACTTCCAACACTATGCCCGTACAAACCTAGCAAACAACATTTAAAATATAACTAAAATAAATAAGTGTAATTTAGTTTACACAATTGATAACTAAGTGACTGATTAACAATTAATACGTTGTTATTAATTACTTATTACTTAATCAACGTCCCACCCAATACCACTGCATACTTAGAAACTTGCTGCTAAAATATAACTAAAATAAATCAGTATTACGTACTGTGCCTAATTAGTTATCAATTAAACCATTAATAATAAATACATAATTTCTTGTTAATTAATTATTACTTAATTAACTTCCCACACTCTATAGCCACAATCCCAACAGTCCACATCTAGAATATAACTGAAGTATAGTTATTACTCGTTTTACATAACTATTCATCAATTAAATATTTATTAAGATAGGCCCTAATCATCCCATAGGGCAGGCTGCAGTTTATTAATACTGTCATAAATGTTAATTAATTATTTAATTAACTTCCCACCATATACCTGTACAAACCCAGGAGCCGGCACTAAAACTATTACAAAAAATAACATTATTACAAAATTGACCTAATAATGAATTCAATAATTAATAATGAATTAACAATTAATTCATTCAAATTGTATTAAGTTCCCTCCCTATAATCCTACAAAGCCAGGAACACACACTTAAAATATAACAAAAAATATAAATATTGATTAATCTACATAATTATTAAATCAATTAAAGAATACCTAATAAATGAATAATGAATTGTTAATTACATATTACTTAATTAACTTCCTACACTATAACTCTACAAACCCTGCAGCCTGCCCCTAAAATATAAAAAATAGAAATATTTCACAATTTGCACAATTTATAACAAATACATTATCAATTATAAATGCATAATTAATTGTTAAATAATTACTTAATTAACGTCCCATCCTATACCCTTTCAAACCTAGCAATCCACTACAACATTATAAATTACTTTGTAAAATTAAATTAAATAAAAAATATACATCACTTAAAATTACAAGCCATATTTAAATATATTATTAACAGTTTATACACAATAATAAAACATAACATTAATATATCAGCTCAAATATGGGATAATTAAGAAAATTATATTTTTTCAACTATATTTTTGAAATTGATATTAACAACAACGATATTCTTTATTTTTACTAACCTGAAAAAAGGATGTTCTTGACAACGATGTTCAGCACCATGATAGTTTTGGATTACAATATTTTTTCCAGTATTTTTGTCTCCCAATATTTACAACTCAATATTTTGTTCAAATACCTCTTCATTGCAGGCATCTTTGAACTGTAGAAAGACGGCTACTGTTATCAAATAAACGACTGAAACCAGAAATAATAAATGTTTAAATACATATTTTGGTTCAATGAAGAGTGTTTACCCTGTGCCACTAAATTTATTTTTTTTAAAAACTTTTTGACAGTATCTGGTCATGTGACACAATACAAATATTCACATTGGTGTATGTGATGTCAATATACACCATGAAATAGGCACGCAATACCTGTAAATGCAATGTCAGTGAATGCCATAATCTATGCACGCGTCAATATCACTACCAGTGAAAAAGATGATGATGCACACTATGACAAATGTATGCATAATAATGAAAATATATGTAAATATGATATTAACGACCGCCGTGCTACATGTACACGTAATAATGAACTCGTAACATTGCTGTTGAATTCACCCGAGATGACCTGCCCATCAACCCTGAGTCAGAGATACGTGGTCAGATAGGCCCTTTGCCCCCAACCCTAGCCGATTGATACCGATTGATAGGTCACAGGTGGAGTTACACTTAGCCCAAAGACAAACGCACAGCCAGGGAAAACCCTGATCAATCCCACAGATAGGCATTTACACCAGAAACAGGGCAGAGGAGGTTGGCACCAATAAAACATGTTTTGCCAAAGGCGCGCATTCCCTAAATACCACAAACTCAGATACCACATGTAGTTAAGAACACTCAGCCAATAAGAACACAGCATGCACAATACATGTAGTGATCACATGCTCCCCATGCAGGACATCTGAACAAATACACTCTTGTCCACACTACCTCTCCACAAGGTCAAAAACCACCTGTATCCCCCTTGTCAGATGGTTTTATTTATGATTCATGACTAGACCCGCATCTACATGCTGTACAAGAAAATGTAATTGTTTTATTGTACATCAAGAACTGTATATATTACAGGCCAAACCTCTGTACATTGACACGGTCTTCAGACAAGGCTCTGTCGATGCTCTACCATCCACTGCTTTTAATCAAGCCAACTTCTTCCTGTTTTGCCAAATGCCTCTTGTCTTTTCATTTTTTTATAGGTAAATTCATATCCGCGCAACAAAAGTTATTAGACAAGGGCTTTTATTAAAACACTAAAAGCCAATGAAGGCAGGACTCTACCCAGATTATCAGGGTTCACTGGCTAGCACATATATTTACCTTTTAACTTTAAACCTTTAAATGTTTTAGAAATTATAAACACAGATATCCCTTCCCCGTCTCATAGCCTTTAAATGTGGTGGTTTCCTAATACCCAATGTTGACGCTTGTCGTAGGTCCAGAACCTCCAGGATCCCAGTAGAAGCACTAGGAATCCTTGGTTGTGAACTAGCATCTGGCCAATGAAATACTTGTATATATTTGTATATAGGAAACTCCATATCACTGTATATTGTTTCACGCATTGAGCACTTTTCACCAAATGTCACTTAATTGTATCTGTTTTTGACGGTCTTATCATGCATCAAATGTTATCATTGAATGAAGTAATTCAGACGAAACATGAATGAATTCTGATATAAATTGCATGAAATAACCTTTTGATCTCACGGCCTTTATTTTTATATTGCTTGAGCATTTATTTCTCAGTATATGTGTGTACCAGAGAGCATTGAACCTTGATTGCATTAATTAGCAGTGTCAAAGTAATGTGTCTTACCCAACAGAACCATTCTTTTGTTTAACGGTTTCCTAATACCCACCTGAAGGTTTGGCAAAGTAACTTCGGGAAAACAGCCAAAGAGATTTAAGGGCATCAGAGGCCAGCACAGGCTGTGCTATTGTGGCACTCATCTCTTCTCTGTGACCTTCACCCGCCACAGGAGTCTAACCCTTCTTCAGGTGAGGCAGTTCTCCTCAGTTCACTTCATCTCATGAAAGGACAAAGAAGAAAGAAGAATGCACATAACATGAGCATTTGAAAGCGCACGTTTACCTTAGGCCATCTTGAATAACAGATTTTTATTGTTACCCGACTCAATGGTACTCATTTCATCGCCCTCAGGAGGATGAAAGGCTGAGCAGATCCGCCAGGATTTGAACCTGTGACAATGAAGTAAAACACAGGCCCGCACCATGGGCGTATTAGTCCATCAGACGCGGCACAGGTAGGGCAGCAGCTAGCTGGCATGTCAGCAGTTTGAGGACAAGTGCCACCCAGAGGGGGAGTGATGCTGCAGTTGACCATGCTGAGCAGGTGTCCTGCAAGGGCAATGAACGGTGGGCACGGTAGGCACACGCAGGAGTAGGGCATAGACAGTTGCCTGACAAGAAGATTTAGGGGTGCCCACAACTAGAAACGTCATACATGTCTCAGAGAACACATTGTAAAAGGAAGCAAGACCAAGAGGCCAAAGGAGGTCTTCGATGGAAGCAGAGACCAGATAGAGATGCGGCTGATATATGTAAGAACTTGTGAGTTCCAAGATAAACCTGATAATTATTCCAGCAAGGTGGCCTCTGTGATAGGTTTGTAGCATCAGGAATCCTATCCATGCTGTGTGCCTAGTTAGGATAATGGTGTTGGATATCCTTTGCCGGTGGAAGAGTAGATGGTGTAGTGTTTATCATTCTACCTAGTCCTTTCTTAGTAGAATGGGTGGTGTAGTGGCTCTCATACCTCTGTGGTGCTTTCTTTGTAAAGTTGGTGGAGTAGTAGTTGTCACACCACTGAGGTACTTTCTTAGTAGACTAGGTGTCTGAGGTCCTTTCTTAGTTGAGAAGGCGGTGAAATGTTTCTCATACTACCTAGATCCATTCTTAGTAGAGTAGATTGTATAGTGTTTATCATACTACCTAGGTAATTTCTTAGTATAATGAGTGGTGTAGTGGTTCTCATACCTCTGAGGTGCTTTCTTTGTAAAGTTGGATTAGTAGTAGTTGTCACACCACTGAGATCTTTTCTTAGTAGTGGCCTGCGGTGCTCCTCGTGTGGCCTGCGGTGCTCCTCGTGTGGCCGTGGTGCTACTCGTGCAGCCTGCGGTGTACCTCAGACTGCCTGCAGTCCTGCTTGTGTGGCCTGCGGTGCTCCTCGTGTGGCCTGCGATGCTCCTCGTGTGGCCTGTGGTGCTCCTCGTGCGGCCTACGGTGCTCCTCGTGTGGACTGCTGGTTCTTTGTGTGGCCTTCGGTGCTCCTCGTGAGGCCTGCGGTGCTCCTCGTGCGGCCTGCGGTGCTCCTCGTGTGGCCTGCCATGCTCCTCGTGTGGCCTGCGGTGCTCCTCGTGTGGCCTGCGGTGCTCCTCGTGCGGCCTGCGGTGCTCCTCGTGCGGCCTGCGGTGCTCCTCGTGTGGCCTGCGGTGCTACTCGTGCAGCCTGCGGTGCACCTCAGACTGTCTGCAGTCCTCCTTGTGTGGCCTGCGGTGCTCCTTGTGTGGCCTGTGGTGCTCCTCGTGCAGCCTGTGGTGCTCCTCGTGTGGACTGCTGGCTCTTTCTGTGACCTTCGGTGCTCCTCGTTTGGCCTGCGGTGCTCCTCGTGCGGCCTGCGGTGCTCCTCGTGTGGCCTGCGGTGCTCCTCGTGCGGCCTGCGGTGCTCCTCGTGAGGCCTGCGGTGCTCCTCGTGTGGCCTTCGGTGCTCCTCGTTTGGCCTGTAGTGCTCCTTGTGTGGCCTGCGGTGCTCCTCGTGAGGCTTGCGGTGCTCCTCGTGCGGCCTGCGGTGCTCCTCGTGCAGCCTGCGGTGCTCCTCGTGTGGCCTGCGATGCTCCTTGTGTGGCCTGTGGTGTTCCTCGTGCAGCCTGGGGTGCGCCTCGTGCGGGCTGCTGTTCTCCTAATGCATCCTGGGATGCTCCTCATGCGGGTTGCTCAGGACATTGGTCTACAGCATACAGTACACATGGATACTGCTACATGGCAGATGGTGTGCGGCACAAGTGGACACTGCTCCCCACACACAGTACATGTGGATACTGCTACATAGCACACAGTGTCCAGTACAGGTGCACAGTACTGCAACACATAAACAGCACACAGCACTGAGTACATGAGGGCACTGCTCCACAGCGTACAGCACTCAGCCCCAGTTCCTGTTTACACTGCTGCAAGCACACAGCACCGCTGAGCTTCTTTACACATTACTCATGTTCACAGAGGAGTCAGGAAGGATGTACGAGTTAAAAGGAGTTCAGGCTTCTTCACTGGAAATTCAGGAAATATATAATCACAGATTCAACACGACTTTTCAAGGCCTTCTCTGGTGGGGCATCCAGGGACCCCTGCAAGGAATCAGAGGGTGAGACCCCCAGTGCTGCCATGTTTCTGGGCAGACTTCATGTGTGAAGTTAAGAGAGGCCGCCCTGCATTTGGGCTGCCATGCACCAATAAAAAAACTTTAATATATATCGGCAATGGACACAAGGGGGCAGCAAAGTATTATAAGCCTGAGGACATTAGAAATGTTGTTATAAAGGAGGAAAAACAAAACCCAAGACCGATAATGATAATAGTATATTGGACTTTATTATCAGTTTGAAGACAAGCATAAACTTGAACAATTGTTTCTTTTTCATTAATTGTTTTGCTGAAATAAAGACTGTTAAATTGGTAAAAAGTACCATGCAGACACCCTTGCACCACGCAGACGCGCCAGGCAGACACCCTTGCACCACGCAAACACCCTTGCACCACGCAGACAACCTTGCACCACGCAGACACGCCAGGCAGACACCCTTGCACCACGCAGACACCCTTGCACCACGCAGACACCCTTGAACCACGCAGACACCCATGCACCATGCAGACACCCTTGCACCACGCAGACACCCTTGAACCACCCAGACACCCATGTACCACGCAGACACCCTTGAACCACGCAGACACCCATGCACCATGCAGACACCCTTGCACCACGCAGGCACCCTTGCACCACGCAGACACCTTTGCACCACGCAGACACCCTTGCATAACGCAGACACCCAGGCACCATGCAGGCACCCTTGCACCACCCAGACACCCACGCACCACGCAGACACCCTTGCACCACGCAGACACCCACGCACCATGCAGACACCCTTGCACCACGCAGACGCGCCAGGCAGACACCCTTGCACCACGCAGACACCCTTGAACCACGCAGACACCCATGCACCATGCAGACACCCTTGCACCACGCAGACACCCGCGCACCATGCAGACACCCTTGCACCACACAGACACCCTTGCACCACACAGACATCCTTGCACCACGCAGACACCCTTGCAAAACGCAAACACCCACGCACCATGCAGGCACCCTTGCACCACCCAGACACCCACGCACCACGCAGACACCCTTGCACCACGCAGACACCCACGCACCATGCAGACACCCTTGCACCACGCAGACGCGCCAGGCAGACACCCTTGCACCACGCAGACACCCTTGAACCACGCAGACACCCATGCACCATGCAGACACCCTTGCACCACGCAGGCACCCTTGCACCATGCAGACACCCTTGCACCACGCAGACACCCTTGCATAACGCAGACACCCAGGCACCATGCAGGCACCCTTGCACCACCCAGACACCCACGCACCACGCAGACACCCTTGCACCACGCAGACACCCACGCACCATGCAGACACCCTTGCACCACGCAGACGCGCCAGGCAGACACCCTTGCACCACGCAGACACCCTTGAACCACGCAGACACCCATGCACCATGCAGACACCCTTGCACCACGCAGACACCCGCGCACCATGCAGACACCCTTGCACCACACAGACACCCTTGCACCACACAGACACCGTTGCACCACGCAGACACCCTTGCATAACGTAGACACCCACGCACCATGCAGGCACCCTTGCACCACACAGACACCCACGCACCACGCAGACACCCTTGCACCACGCAGACACCCACGCACCATGCAGACACCCTTGCACCACGCAGACGCGTCAGGCAGACACCCTTGCACCACGCAGACACCCTTGAACCACGCAGACACCCATGCACCATGCAGATACCCTTGCACCACGCAGGCACCCTTGCACCACGCAGACACCCTTGCACCACACAGACACCCTTGCACCATGCAGACACCCTTGCAAAACGCAAACACCCACGCACCATGCAGGCACCCTTGCACCACACAGACACCCACGCACCACGCAGACACCCTTGCACCATGCAGACACCCACGCACCATGCAGACACCCTTGCACCACGCAGACGCGCCAGGCAGACACCCTTGCACCACACAGACACCCACGCACCACGCCGACACCCTTGCACCATGCAGATACCCATGCACCAGGCATGTCTATATTGAAATCCAGTTGTTTTTGTGCTGAAAGGGGCACCTTCCTGTACAGAAACAACAACATCCATGGCATGCCTCCTGGATGCAGGGCCTCATTTACAAAGATTTGGCGTACGGCAGCGCCGCAAGCCTTCTTGCTGCACTGCTCTGGAACACAGCGCATTCCTGTCTTCTATTACTGCGTTGGCACTCAAATTCCCACCATGCGCCAATGCAGGTGTCCGCTTTGTAGGGATGATTGTTTTTGTGCAGAAAGGGACACCTTCCTATCATTAGAGGTAGATTCTTCTTTCTAGGTGTGCTGCTGAATGCAGCATACAAAAAAAGAGGAAAAAACGAGGAGAAATAATGTTATTTTTCCTCATAGCGCCTTCCCTACATCTTCCTGAGGAAGACATCGGCTTTTGATGCGTTCTCAGGTTTACTGCTAGTTGTAAATCTTGGAATATGTCAAATGCTGTGGATGTTACGCCTCCCCATCTTTGTTTCAGACAGAGCAGCGACTTGCGCTGCGCTGCCTCACTCCATATCAACAAGGCCGGGGTAGTTTTAAAACCACTGTCGATATAGTTAAGCCCTGTGAACCACTGAAATGCCACAAAAAGGGACGTTCCTCTGTGCATGGGAGGGTATATTACAAGAATTGAAGCATTGGCGCATCAGATTTCTTACACCTACCACAAATACACTGACGATACCATGGATGCGCTGTATTTATAATACAGGGCTCTATGGCACAAGTAATGCATTGCTGGAGTTGGCGTAAGACTGACACAACTGCCGCAATGCATCAGAATACGAAGGTGAATCCCATGTTAAAAGCCCTGAGTCCCCCCTTACGCCTGGTTTGAGAAGGCACAGCGATTTTGTCAAGTCGTAGAGCGACGCAGTGAAAAGTTGTGCATTTCACTGCATCAGTTCTACGTGGCTTTTAATGTAGGAACTCCTACCCTGAATACATTAGACCTGGCACAGGTATAATCTGAAGCAGGCCTCTACAAACTGATGGATTGGGCACAATACGTCAGTTCGTAAATATGAAGCAGTGTAGAGAAGTGATTGCACCACCACTGCGCAAAAGAAATGATGCCTTGGCGGTTCTAGCTCCTTCTAAATATGCCCCAGGGTTTGTAAATGAGGCCCGCAGTGTGAGCCACTGCCTTAGATCATATCTACGAGGCCATGAAAAGCCATGCTGGGTGTCATCCAAGGCCTTGTGGATATTGTTCTACACTCGGCACCGATGGAACATCAAAAGAAGTGATGTTCCAGCGGCGCACAGGGCTAGTAAATAATCACCTGAGTCTGTCATAATTATAAATAAGATGGGGATGGGAGATCCTGAGTAACTTTTCACTCTGTTGTGGTGACAAATTTGGTTTTGGCGAATTGTGATTATTTTTTGCATAGACGTATCGATGTACTCCCTCTTTATCCACAAAAACAAGGATCTCATAAAGAAAAGGGAACCGCTAGGGTCATGAAAGAATTGGGGACGTGATATAAATCAAAATCAAGATGAGTTAATTTAAAAGGCCCAGTCTACTATAGTTACGATTTGACAATATGGGAGGTCGGTGACAATGATAGGTCCGGAAAATAGGTCTTGGCAGATAGGACAGGAAGATGATCTGAATACATGGTCTTGAGTGGCAAGTGCCCTAAATACCACTGGTTCTTCAGCCCCTAGAAGACATTGCCATCTTTAGTGCTACATTAAAAATTGTAGCTTAGAATATGGCAGGAAACACAGGAAATACTACAAAATTACTATTCCTTAAGGATTTGGGAGCTGTTAGATTTGGGGGTCTCTAGTTGGCACAGGTAGGTACCTGTGAAAATAAGGACCCTTGCCTCTTCTCAGGGAAAGGGGTTACACTCATAAAATAACCCCTGCTCTCCCCCTTGGTAGCTTGGCACGAGCAGACAGGCTTATCTCAGAGGCAGTGTGTAAAGCATTTGTGACCACATACAGTAACCCAGTGACAACACTACAGATGGACACCACACAAGGTTTATATAAAAAAAGTATTCTTTTAAAATACACAATACTATACTTAAGATGGTAGTTTTAGCTTAGTTCAGTTCAGTTCTTAAGATTCGACACTTTGCGTCAATGTACCTTATGATGCGTTGCGCTTCCACAACAAGCAATGTTGCATCGATGGAAAATGCGTCAAAGTTCGAGTGCAAAAAAATAAAGACGTGAAGATCTTCCAGATGCGGCACACTTCTCTGATGATGCGAGAAGTCTCGATTCAATGCGTCAACTGCAGCGGCGACACCCTTGTTCAGAAATGCGAATGCAGCAGCTCCCCCGGCAGTGCGCTTCTCCGGGGATGCGAGACGCTTTCCTCTATGCAGTGCAATACAACAGCTACAGCAGCAACACCCTTGTTCAGAAATGCGATGGCAGTAGCAGTGACACGCTTCTTCCTCTTTGCGAGACACTTCTCTCGATGCGGTGCAATACGACAGCTACAGCGGCGACACTCTTGTTCAGAAGTGTGACGGCAGCAGCAGTGACGACGACATGCTTCCTCTTCGTTGTGAGACACTTCTCTTAATGCGGTGCAATACGACAGCTCCAGCGGCGACACCCTTGTTCAGAAGTGCGACGGCTACGTGCTTTTTCTTTGTTGAGTCGCGCTTCCAGCTCCTTGCTACACGCAGTCCCTCAGAAGGCCTTAAACAGCAGCAGGCACTTCTAAAGAACTCTGGGGAGCTGGGGGGTGAAGTCTGTTGTCTCTGAGACTTCAGCAGGAGGCAATCTCTTTTCAAAGCCCTTGAAGATCCTTCAAAATTATTTGAAAGCAAAGTACACAAAGTTCCTTTCTCCTTCCTTTGGCAGTCAGGCAACCACTGCAGGCCAATCCCCCAAGCAGCACTTCAGCTTAGGGATAGTGTTTCCTCAGTTTCTTCAGGTTCCTCTCCTCAGTAAAGGTTTCTTCTTGTAGTAAAAAGTGATCTAATATCCTGGGAGCAGGGTCCCAATATTTATACCCCAAAATCCTTTGTCCTCTGAAGGCAGAGGGGCCTTTGCCCAGTCCAAACCAGTTCTGAAGCACTCTGTTTACAGGACTCCTTCTTTCCTTTCACAGTGCAGTGCAGAAACATCAGACGCCCCACAGGAGGTGGAGCCAGCATTGTGGAGGGAAAGCACAGCCTTGAAGCACTTTGTTGACAAGATTCCTTCTCTTCATTCACTGTGCAGGGCAGAGACATCAGCCGCTCCCCAGGAGGTGGAGCCGGCATTGTGGAAGGCAGGCACATCCCTATTCAAGGTTCAGGTGCAACTCATCCCTCCCATCTAGATGCAGATCTCTCTATTGACCACTGGGCTGACTCATTCTGTCTCTTGGAATTCCCCAACCCTGCCACTCAAAAACACCAGACAAGGAATACACAACCTAGCAAAGGCAGGCTTTGGATAGTTAGACAAGAAAATACCTACTTTCTAAAATTGGTATTTTCAAACACAGAATGTTAAAATCAACTTCACTAAAAGATGTATTTTATCATTCTGAGTCCAGGCATACTAAACTCGAATTTCTACCATGTTTTCTGGGTCAGTTAGGATTATAAGAATGTAATAATCTAACTGCCCATTCTAGCCTATAGAGAACAGGTAGCCATGCAATAGTGAAAAATGAAAATGGCTGTAATTCACTATTAGGACATGCCACACACATCAGGGCATGTCACACCTTATACTTACAATGCAACCTGCCCTTGGGCCTACCATAGGGGTGTCTGATATGAAGAAAAGGGAAGGTTTCGGGACTGGCAGGTGGGTGCACCTGCCCAGTCAGCGTGGGTGGTGGTGTTGTAGCGATGAGTAGTGGGAGGTCCAGGGTTTCTGCTGCAGGCCGCAGTCGGGTCGCGGATGGGTGCTAACGGGCTTGCCTTTGGCAAGCCTCCCGCGCACCGTCTGCCATTAAGTAGGGTAAGTAGGAGGGAGGAGAGACTGGGAGGCGGCAGCTGGGAATTCTGAGTGGAATTCCCAGGGGGAATTCCGGGGGGGAGGGGCCGCAGGGGCAGCAGCGGCAAAAGGCGAAAGGAACAGGCAGGCATGAGAAAATAAAAACAGAGGCTGTCCTTGTATGACTGAATCCCTATCGCACTTTTTGTAAGCTGTCCTTGTATGACTGAATCCCTATCGCACTTTTTGTAAGCTGTCCTTGTATGACTGAATCCCTATCGAACTTTTTGTTTGGATGTAAGGCTTATAAGAAGGCGAGAGCAAGATGGTTGAAACCAGTATGCAAGGTTTTGGGTATTAGAGATTTTAGGGTCGCGCTGCGCATCCTCTCAACTGACACTACATCTCTGGTTGTTGTATGCGGAGTTGCTAAATATTTATCAAGCGCCTGGTTTACCCGCTCCAAGTTGTTAAATAGCGACAATGTTTAGAGTCTGTGGGAGCATAATCGCTGTTTTTGTATTGATGCTATTGAATGTGAGATTGTCAAAACATCTGTTTTTAATGTGAACATAGACATCTTTTTATTGTTTTTAAATCTCATTTTATTAAGAACTGGTTATTAATTGCCCTTCTAAACTTTCTATTTGCTATTAAAATGTAAGTATGTTACTTTATGATATTTATATAGAATAAAGTATTACCACACACAAAAACAGAGGTGGAATTAGAGCAAGACACAGATGGGCACAATAACAGTGGCACAACAGGGAAACATTAAGAAAAAAACGGCAGAGAAAAGTTACGGTGGTTGCAGGCAGTCTGGTCCCAGTTGGAGCAGAGAGCAGGGAGCTGGCAGCAGGCGCAAGAGCGGGCAGCAGCCTCGAACCTCTCAAGGAGGAGGTTGGGGTCTGGAGGCAAGAGACGGCACAGCAGAGCTGTGGGGAGAGAGTGGACCTAGACCAAGGGTTTTTTACTTGTATATCTCCCGGGCGTCAAGAATAATGCTCTGGTAAAGCTCTTTTCAAGTTTATAGCAGAAACTGGGAAGCAGAAAGAGGTTGTGCAGTTTTGATTGTAGGGATTTGAAAGCAAAAATCTCCAAGTACACAGCTAGCATGTATGCAGGTATTGAAAAAGAGCAGGCACACAATATTCCATGAACTACACTTCCAAGTGACACAAGAGTGGACTCTCGAGGGAAAGGATTGCTAGAATTCCTTAGAGAGTCTGTGGGCCTGATTCACAGATGTAAAATTAGATCAAAAGTCTAACTTCAAGCAAAAGTCTAACTTTACTACTTTTCAGTATTTACTAAGGTAAGTTACTACAAGTAAAGTTAAACTTTTGGTGTAACTTTACCTTTGTGAATACCGAAAAGTAGTAAAGTTAGACTTTTGGTCAAAGTTAGTCTTTTGATCTAACGTTAACTTTGTGAATATAGAAACGTGGTAAAGTCAGACTTTTGATCTAAGTTAGACTTTTGTTCTAACTTTACCTTTGTGAATACCTAAAAAGAATCAGGCACAGATGGTATAATAGTAAATGGAAGATTAGGTTAAGATTCCCGTAAATTATACCTATAACAAGATCTCGGGGCAACTATTTTTAGACTAATAATTTGTTCCTATGATATATATGGCCGGTTGTTTGATATGGGGAGTCGGAGCACACAGTTGAGTTATCGTAGAATTTCAGAGTATGTTATGAATCTATCATTGATTAATGCAAATAATTTGAATATTAATACGGACCTTGTGAGAAACTGGGTTCTTGTTGCATTATCCCAACCAACCACCCCCGCCCCCCATTGTGTACTGGGTCCCTGCTAACCAGATTCTCAGTATCAGTGCTTTTTCCCCAAACCTCTACCACAGTTGGCACAACTTTAGTCACCCCTATAAGTCCCTAGAAAATTGTATCCCTGCTGCATAGGGCATTGGTACTGAAGAAGGTCCCCTATAGCTGGAGCACACATTGTGCCACTCTGGGGACCCCTCACCATTACCATGCATACTGCCATTGCAGACTGGTGCAGAAAAAACTGAAGAGTCAACATGGCACCCATCCTTGTGTGCCATGGCCCTAGAAACTGCATGAGGTATAGGTAAGTCACCCCTACCTCAGGACTTATAGCCCTACGGCAAGGAGCACTATAGCCCATTTGTGGACATATCTGCATGAGCAGATATGATCCTACAATTTCCAGTCCATTCTTGGATATTGTAAGTGCACAGGGAAGCCACGGAGAGTGCATGGGCTGAAGACTTGTCATTATAAGTTTCCTAGCTCCATGATGGCTTTTCTCTACCCTAAGACGTTTGGTACCACACATCTCATATTAATAAATCCTCACTGATTCCAGTGACGGATTTATTCATAAATGCACACAGGGGAAACTTTAAAAGGTCATCTGAAAACCTACCAAACACTGGTGTGGCCTCTGACTAGTCTTACCCAGCCTGCCACCACCAGACATGTTTCTGGCCTCATGGGGTGAGAACCTTCACTTTCAGAGGTCAGAAACAATGCCTGCTCTGGGTGGAGATGCTTCTCACCATCCACCCGGCTGGAATGGCATTCCAAGGCAGGAAGCCTCAAAGGCGATGCCACCTTTGAAATTCAATTCAGGCGTCTACAACTAGTGGAGGATGCCACCCCCACCTCTTTCCTGCTTCACATTTTCTGAGGGGAAAGCTTGAAAAATTAGTCAGATTAGAAGGAGTCCCACAGTCAGCCAGCACCACCCCTAAGGTGGGGAAGGTGATGGGGACACCTCTCTTCAAATTCCTCCATCTTGTCTTGGAGAGAATTAGCCACCCAGAGTCAAGGTTATGCCCACTTCCCAATGGTGGAGATCATATGAGGGTGTAGTCACCCTAAATGTAGGAAGCCCGTTGGCTACTACCTGGCACTCCCTTTAACACTTCTAGATTCACTATATAGGTAGCACCCCTGGGCCCTCATCTTCGGATCCTGCTAACCTAAGAAGACAAAGGACACCAAAGAGCCGTAAAGAGCAAGGAGAAGAGAACATGTGACTCACCTGGCACCAAACCTGCGGCCTGCCTGCTGACTCTGATCCTTGCACCGAAGTCATTTCATCCTGCAGCTGTTCTCCAAGACCCCTGGAGGACTGCCTGCCTTTGACAAAGAACCAGGAAGTCCTTTGGATTGGTGGAACCAATCCCCACCTCACCGCAGGTCAAACCAACATCCAGAATAACTCCTGAAGCGCTCGCCTCCTGGACCATTGAGGTGGTGGTGCCCCAGCAAAGTGATTAGAGCCCCCCAAGAGTGGTAGCCAGCTCTCCACAAAGCTTTGAGCCCCTACAACCTACAGCTTGGGAGGTCCATCTGTTCAACCTTTGCCAATACCAAGGCTTGTTGGTAGCCCGTCCAGCCACCTAATGCTCCAGCCTTCACTCCAGCAAGAGGGCACTTTACAGCACCTCTGACCGATGTTGGGAACAGCCCCAACCCCCTGTTTTTGCATTTCCTGGCTAGTGGTGTTGACTGTGTGGCAGAAACCGTCTAGGCACAACCGTGCTCCGCTGAGGGAATGACCAAGGCCAATCTTTGGCGCGCCCACCCGGGTGACGGACATTTCCACATGGCCCTGCCTCCGGCATCCCTGGGCAAGGTAAAAGAGAACTGCCTGTTCCACTTGTGTCCTTGAATCTCAAAGACCTTTGTTGCAGAAGAGTAGAGACCAAATCTTACTCCTAGGGCCCATTGGCACAAGTAATGCAAAAGCCTGTGCGCTCTAACCCCTGACCTTGACAGCCTTTAATAGACGGACCTGCCCGTCCCTCGTCTCCCATTTGCCTGCAGTACTAAACTTGTTTAACTGTGACGCAGGGTACTGCTGTGTCTTTCATCAACAGTCCTGCCCATCCCCTATTGCCTGCAATATTAAAACTGTTTGGCGGTGACACAGGTTACCGCTGTGTATTCTACATCCACCATCACAGTAATACTTGACAATGTTAAATTTTCTTCTGCAACTGTTTACAACTGTATCTTCTGAAACTTGCCTGATTGTACTGATTTTGAATCCTAAAAAATATATAAAAACAATAGATATTTTTGCAAATTGGTCTCGTATTTATTCTCGAGGTGTGTCTCGTTTATTGCCATTGTGAGTACAAAAAATGCTTAGCACTACCCTCTGATAAGCCTAAACTGCTCGCACACACTATCACAAATAGAACATTAGTATTATCTGGTTTTGCCTCTGTAAACCGATTGGAGACTCACTGAACTGTCTGCACAGTGTACTTCGTTTTAGTGCCCTAGATAGAGAGCCATCTTCCTACACCACATTATTGAAGAAACGTGTTGGAATTCTGTAGTCCTCCTGATTGATAATCTAT
The DNA here is from genome assembly GCF_964261635.1 of Lissotriton helveticus. Lineage (NCBI taxonomy): Eukaryota > Metazoa > Chordata > Amphibia > Caudata > Salamandridae > Lissotriton > Lissotriton helveticus. The sequence goes on along the minus strand of NC_136069.1, from coordinate 1,707,915,026 downwards.
ATATATAAAAACAAATGTATGTGTGTGGGTATGTCTTTATGCATTACTACACCATTCATACGATCGGCATAAAACTTTAGGAAGTTGTTGAGTACACTCTAGCGAGGGTTTCTGGCAAAAAAAAAAAGAAATACATTGTTAAATATTGGACCCCGGCCCCCCAGGGCCCTCATAATCTTCCCAAAACTGAACGTTTACAGTTTCCAGTGCGACTCGCTTTTGCAATGACCATCAAGAAAGCACAAGGACAATCACTGCAAGTGTGTGGACTAGATTTGGAGAATCCGTGCTTCTCACATGGACAACTGTATGTGGCCAGCTCACGCATCGGAAAACCTTCTGATTTATTTGTGTACGCACCAGATGGAAAAACAAAAAATACTGTGTATCCACAAGCCCTCAAATAAATAAGCAAAATTAAAACAACACTTTAAAATGTTTTCCATATTAAAATGAATAAGTTTCAATAAAAATTACACAATGTAAATTGAATGTTATCATAACAAGTTTCCTTAAATTTCCTTTCTTCTGAGATCGCAGCAACGCGCGACGGGTAAGCTAGTTGCCTTATATTCCTCAACCCGGTGTTTTGAACTTTGGGGGGTTTCAGGGAGTTACTCCTAATATAATGGTCTAAAACAGGGATGCCTATTGTCTCCATTATTATTTTCACTTTATATTTCCTATTTAACAACTATTTGGTCCACTGCACTAGGTGACCCACCCCAAAAGTGTGGAGTGGGGTAAAGGATCATGCTTATTTCATGCAGATGCTATGGTAATACTTGACCTGACACTGATAGGTTTAGAAAAGGGTTTGAAAAGTGTAAAAACTTTTTGGGTAGTCACTATCTGAAAATGAATACTGCAAAAAGGTAAATGTTGTTGTTTAAGGGTAGATATACACGGAATGTCCCAAATTTTAGGTGGTGAGTAGGGAAATATTCACTGGAACTAGTAAAGGTGTATACATATCTGGGGTTGATTTTTAGCTCCTCCCTGGACAATAAAGCACATATTGCCAATGTTGCACAGGGAGCAATGAATCATGCCAATGTCCTTTAAAACGTTTATAATGCACATAGATTAAAACATTGAAATCATCTCTTATCATCATACAAATCCCCCTAATCATTTTATACATAGCAGAATTAATTGACATTACTAACTGGGATTTATGGATTTAGCGGAAGGAAGTGTACTTAGAAAGTTATGCTCTGTAAGTACATTGGCACCATTTTTTACAATTAGATTAGACATGGGGTTGACCATTGTTTATGTCTTAAGCATGGTGCAACCTGGCAAAAGTACATTAATTGCCTTACAGTTTTCTTTAAATTGGAGACATAGGTATTTCTAAAGATCTGAAAGTGGAATTAAAGCAGTTTCTTAAGAAATGTTGCCCAGCTCTTAGTGTGCAAAGAGGTATAAAGTTCTGTATTAGTAAACACACATTTCTGGATATTAGTTCTACTTGTAAATAAAAATAGCACCATTTTATGTAAAATGGAACTTAGATCACAGGGTATTGGACTTGGCCCTTTTCCCTGAATTTGTTTTGCTTTTTGCTTCCCCGAATTCAGGAAGTCCCCCCTTGTAATGTAGTTGTATAGGCCCTGTGAGGTTAAAATGCCCTGGGTAATGTTAAAATCAATGCTAGGTGCAGGTGCCCTCTACCCTCAACATGGCTGCCACTGACCCCTGTGACTGCAGCGTGGTCTTGTTAAGGCGTATTCTAGCTGCCAGGAGCTGGCTGAGACCCCATACATTGTTGCCATTCCAGCCTGCCTTGCCTGCCCACAGTTAGAGTAGGGAAGCTCCTGGCACCTTCTAGAATAGGGGCGGAGCTTAGTTTTGCCGCCTTAGAGGGTGGTCACCTGACCTGGGCCTATATAAGGAAAGGGATGGAAACTTTCCAGTCAGTTGGGGCATCAATGACCTGGGGAACCCACGCTGGAGATTTAGGCGGTAGGGCCTAGTCAGGGATTTATGCCACTGAGAGTGACAGGGCTTAGGTGCTGCCTCTTAAGTTGAGTGAGGTACCCTGAACTACCCACTGATCTGGCCCGGCGGAAGGGGAACCCAGGGACTATCTACAGTGACCTGCTGACAAGCCCCCAACTCAACCCCCCCTTCAAGCAACAAGAAACCAGAAACTGCTATTTACAAGGGCGCCAAAACCATCAAGCGCCAAGAAGAAGAAGTCTAACTGCTACAGGACTACTGGGGATTCACCAGGTATCGGACTGTGCTGCATTTGCCCCCCCCTGACGTCAACCAGGCCCCTGCGCTGTCCTGCCTAGCTCCCCTGGACTAAACTGCATAAACTGCTTAAACTGCGTGTTGGCTAAGCGCTCTCTTTCCTTAGCGCTAGCCCCCTGACTGCTTAATTTACCTCAGCTGATTCTGCCGAGCCTTTGGCCAGCCCTGACGCGCAGCTCACCCTAGCGCCCCTCTGCCCAGTGAAGCGCTGCAAAGGCCGAGCGCTGTGTGCACCCCTGGAGCACTGCCCTTATTTGCGCTGTCCTCACCAACTCACCGCCGCAGCCCCGGTCATCGCAGGAGCCTCGGCGCATTCTTGTGTCCCCCTCGGCTGCCCTCGGTGCCAGGAGAGGGCTGCCGCCCCTTTGCTGAGGGACGAAATCACCGCCGCCGCCCGGGGGCTCACGAGGCCTTGTGCCTGCCGCTGCGGCCCGGCGCTCTCTTGTTGGTGCCAGTGCTGCTTTTATCACCCCCTCAGCGGTCCCCGGTGTGAGGAGAGGGCCGCCGGAATACAAAGTGGGCCGCGCTAGGCCCGAAGAAGCCGTCCTGTCAGCCTCACGTGACGGGGGCGCGTCAAGCCACACCCCCGCCGTGCATCGATTGGCCGCCTGGTCGAGCCCCCTCCAGAGCCGCATCGGGATTAGTTCCCGGGCCGTGGAGGCCGCAGTAGGCCCAGGAAAAGTGGGTCATCGCTGGGGAGGGCTCCGAGAGAGTTCAAGCCCCCCCCCCACCTGCCAGCGACGGCCCCGGAAGGCTGGGGCAACGTTTGGGCTGTAGGGAGGCCCCGAAGTAACTGGCCCACAACACGCCGGAGGGCTCCTGGAAGAGCACGAGTCCTCTCACTTACGAAAACCTCCGCAAGGACCCTGGCAGGGCCGAAGAGAGAATGTAACCCCGGGGAGGAGGGCGGGAGGCCCTGAGTTCAACCCTCCCCGGGGAAAATTTGAAATTGGGCCCCGTTGGCCCCCATTGGCCCCCCTCGAATACTGGAACTGGTCAAGAGCCCCCAAAAGTCACCATGGGGGCCTCAGCTACTAAAAGCTAACCCCTGACTAGGGGAACCGGTAATGCTGGAACTATGTTGTTGTGTTGCCCCAGTTTAGACCACTGCTAAGGTCACATCAAAAAGGGTTTTTTGCATGATAATTGTCCCTGGGGCCTTATGAAATCTTTGGTGCTGAGTAATGAAACGTTTATTGTGGGGTGAAGGGCTCAATGCTTATGTAATGCAATGGTTCATGAGTACCTACAATTAACTAACGAAATGTTTACTTCTACTAATGTTAGGCCCCTCTCATGAAATGTTCGTGCTTGATCAATAGGGGTAATGCCCTGCTTATTCATGCCTCAGGAGATGTGTAGTTTTGCCTTCTGAAAGGTTTACTTCTAATTCACTAATTGTTTTATTCCAGCCTCCTGGGAACTTCTACTTTAGTTTACTGGTATGCTGGTTTCATGAGGTGTTTATGGAGGAATACTGTGTTGATTAGGGAATTAAACCTGTTACTCCTGCAGGGGAATGATTTGTGAAATGTTCTCCCCAGTCAAAAAAATGTGTACCCGGGCGTAAGGAAGTGCCTCCCTCTGCGCAAAGGGATTACTGAGAGGTTCTACACCTGCTTAAGGGAAGTTTTGTATTCCTGCATAAGGGGGTTCATTCCTGCCTCAGGAGATGCTAAATGAAAGTCTAAGGTTAACTCCTGAGTTGCTCATAGAATGAAATGGTCATGAGCGCCTAATGCATGTTTAGTGCTGCGGAAGGAGATGGTGGGTCTTACCTGCTGAAACGGTTATCCCTATTCATGGAGATAGTTATTCCCGACTAAAGAAATGTTAACTAACTGCCTACAGGTTTATATTGACAGGGTTGTTTATCCCTGCCTTATGCCATGATTAGTGTGGCCTGATGATATGTTTATTCTGCATGAAATGTTTTACATTTAATGAAATGTTCTATCCTCATTTAAGGCACCGTTGATTCCTGCGGAAGGAAATGTTTGCTCTTGCGGAGGAGTTGTAAGTAATGTTCACCCTTGCTTGGTGAGAGGTTAATTGCGATACCTACTGAACAGGTTACTTACCTGAAGACCTGTGGACTCTTGCTATAGGATTGCTCATCCTTGCCTGATGAGCTGGTTGTCCAAGCTAAATTTTTCATGAAAAGTTTATTGTTAACTAATGAAATGCTAATACCTTCATGAAATGGTTTTCGCCATATGCTACATTGATTATTGAACTGCTCCCTTTTCTCCCCTCCTATGAAATGCTTTGATGAGTAATTGATACTGTGATTTTCCACTCCTGAACCTTAATCGTATATAAAAGTTATTTGATTTTTAATCAAACACACTGGAGTGGCGTCAGTCATTGCGTGCCTCTTATTGTCTCGGTGGGTGTGTGCTGTGTAGTCACTTAACACCTAATCTTTCGGGTGCCTACCTGCTCGTGCCAGGCTACCCCCGGGGAACTGGTGACCCCAGTTCCTACACAGGGTGTGAAGAATTGTTTGATAAATGAGATTAGATTTGCCCACTTTAAGGATTATAGCTGGTACATGGCATAATGAAAAAATAGAAAAGCAAATTTGCAAGTTATGTAATAGGGGTATAACTGATATAGAACATACACAAAAAAGCAACATTAATTTAAACCAATGCAAGGAGAGTTTCATTAAAAAGATTGAATAGAACAATACAATCATCTCACCCACAAAAGAAACAAAAACCAAGGCTATAGTTTTGGCTTTAGTGCAAGGTATGCAGCAAAGGAGTAGTCAGAAAATGAAAATACACCCCACTTTGAACCACAGCTCCTATGGCACCAAGCAAATGAAGCAAGCCACTGCGACCCTCTCCATAACAGCTTGCTTTTCTCATCCATCCAATAATCTATCTATTCACATTTTTATCCTTCCATCCACTCATTGATATCCACCATTTCCCGATTAAATACTGGCATCCATTCAATCTTCATCCCTTATTCAGTCTGTCACTATTCCATCTGCCTGTCCACCTATTACTATCCAAACCTATCTATGCATATTCAAACCTATTCATTTAACCCTATCCATCCACCCATCCATTCATTCATCCAGATACCCCTTCACTCAGTCATACGTCCTCTCACTCACCCATCCCCTTTTAATGCATCAATGTATCCAGCCATCTATTCATCCATCCATCCTTTTGCTCGTCCATCCAGCCTTTCACTCCAACCATCCATTCATCTGTCTACCCCTTTGCTACATCCATCATCCAATCTCCCTTTCACCCAATCCATTGTTATCTATCCTTTCACTCAGCCATCCATCTTTTCACACATTCATCCATTTGCCATTTCACTCATACATACATCCTTTCACTCACTCATTCACCCATTTGTCCATTCACTCATCCATCCATCCATTCACCTTTTAACTCATCCATCTCTCTGCTCATTCATCCATCCATCCATCCATCCATTCATGCATCCATTATGTCATCAGTAATGTCACTGCCCATGTCATGAGTGATGTAATATGTGAAGTCATAAGCAGTACATTGCAGGGGGGTTCACTTGTTATGTATGAGTTAAATGTGAGCCTAACTATAATGCCCCTTTAACCTCTGGGTTTTTTTCATTGAATTTCTAAGGTTTTTTATTCTATTTCCTTACTATAACATCCCTGAAACTTTAGGTGTTTTTGCAGTGAATTTCTAAAGTTTTTGTGATATTGTTTCCTAACTATAATGTACCTGTAACCGTTGTTTTTTTTAAGTGAGTTTAAAAAAATATATCTTTCCTAACTGTTACCACTAACCTTTGACAGTGAGGGTATGAATTAGCGCATGAGTGTTTCATTAGGTGTATGAGTCTCTGAATGAGTCTCTGATTGAGTGTGTGATTCTCTAAATGGGTATCTGAGGAGGTGTATAAGTCTCTGAGTGGGTTTTTGAGTAGGGTCCCAATTCAAAGAACTAACTTAAGACAAAATCCTAAACTTACTACTATTTTGGTATTCACAGAAGGCACTTACTCATTTTGGTATTCCCAGAAGGCACTTATTATTTTATAAATTAAAAGCTTGGGCTGAAACTTTGGCCAAAACTGAATTTGATTCCGGCTCATTTTGCAGTAGGGTTTCAAAAACATCTCTTATCTAGGATTCTTAGGGAAATGTTGTCACATTTGTAAGCCTGTCTGCTAAAGCGCTGGGTGGGATTTCTAGCTATTCTGAAGTGTTGTTTTTTTAATGAATACTTAAAGTCCAAATTTGTTTTGTGAAATATCGAGGCTTGTGTCTCGATTTAAACCACATTTGGGGCCCCCGGCCACAATTAGAACCCCTTACAAACTCTCTCTCTGCTGCAGCAGCGCATGCTTGGCACGAGAGCTGAGGGTGTGCAGGTAGCAGAAGAACTCATTCCTACTTGACTCAGTCTTCCACATAAAACGTTAACGTGAAATTGTTGTGAATTACCACATACTGAAGTGTTGCCACACACACATTTTGTCAGGTATGACTTTATGAGAATTGTGCTAGGAAGAATGTAACATTACAAGTTTGATCCTTCAGAATGCTTGAAAACATGCAGTATTACTGCATTATCCACCATTATGTGATGCAAAACAGGCAGGTGATACAGCTCCAGGTAAATGCTACACCCAGCTGTAACGGTATTTAAACAGTGTCAGTGTACCAGCCAGTGCATACAATTAGGCGCTCCTAACAAGGCTCTGTCTGTTTTAAAACTTCAGTATGAATTAATATAATGACCTTTTATCCACAGTGCTGAGTAATTGCACAGTTAGTGTAGAGTAAGTACTGCAGCGTGAGTTCCTATGATGAACTTAAATTTATAGTGCTGAGTACTTGCACAGTTAGTGCAGAGGGAGTGCTTCAGAATGAGTTACTATGATGAACCTCAATGCATAGTGCTGAGTACTTGCATAGTTAGTGTTGACAACGGAGAAACAGCAGCCCTCATCCTCCTAGACCTCTCCGCGGCCTTCGACACTGTCTGCCACCGTACACTAGTGCAGCGACTCAGCAACGTCGGAATCCAGGAGAAGGCACTGGAGTGGATCATCTCCTTCCTCGCCGGAAGTACACAGAGAGTCCGCCTCCCCCCGTTCAGATCTGAAGCCACCGAAGTCATCTGCGGCGTTCCTCAAGGCTCCTCGCTCAGTCCAACCCTCTTCAACGTCTACATGAGACCCCTCGCAGACATCGCACACCAGCACAACCTCAACATCATCTCCTACGCCGACGACACCCAGCTGATTCTCTCCCTCACCAACGACCCCGCCACCGCCAGAGCCAACCTTCACGAAGGGATGAAAGAGGTAGCCGATTGGATGAAGAACAGCCGCTTGAAACTGAACTCGGACAAGACGGAAGTCCTCATCCTGGGATCCTCACCCTCCGCCTGTGATGACTCCTGGTGGCCCCCCGCCCTAGGCATCGCACCCAAACCAACAGACCACGCACGCAACCTAGGCTTCATCCTGGACTCCTCCCTCTCCATGACCAGACAAGTCAACGCCGTCTCCTCGTCGTGCTTCATGCTCCGTAAGATCTTCCGATGGATCCCCACCGAGACCAGCAAGACGGTCACCCAGGCCCTCGTCACCAGCCGTCTGGACTACGGCAACTCCCTCTACGCCGGAACCACCGCCAAGCTCCAGAAGAAACTCCAGCGGATCCAAAACGCCTCAGCAAGTCTCATCCTGGACATCCCTTGTCGCAGTCACATCTCCGGACACCTGAGAGACCTGCACTGGCTCCCGGTCAACAAGAGAATCACCTTCCGACTCCTCACCCACGCACACAAAGCCCTACACAACCAAGGCCCAGAATACCTCAACAGCCGCCTCAACTTCTACGCTCCCAAACGCCAGCTTCGATCGACCGGCCACGCCCTCGCCGCTGTCCCCCGCATCCGAAGAGCGACCACAGGGGGACGGTCCTTCTCCTACCTCGCCGCCAAGACATGGAACTCCCTCCCGACCTACCTCCGCCTGACCCAGGACCACCTCGCCTTCAGGAAGCAACTCAAGACCTGGCTGTTCGAGCAGTAGCGGACACCCCTCCCCCAGCGCCTTGAGACCCTCTGGGTGAGTAGTGCGCTATATAAATGCTTTGATTGATTGATTGATAGACTGACTGCTTCAGAATGAGTCACCATGATAAACTTAAATGCACAGTGTTGACTTCTTACAAAGTTAGTGTAGAGTGAGTACTCCAGTGTGAGTTGCTACGATGAACTTAAATGCACAGGGCTGAGTACTTGCACAGTTAGTGTAGAGTGAGTACCTCAGCGTGAGATACTATGATGATCTTAAAAGCACAGTGCTGAGTACTTGTACAGTTAGTGTAGAGTGACTACTTCAGCGTGAGTTAATATGATGAACTTAAATGCACAGGGCTGAGTACTTACACAGTTAGTGTAGAGTGAGTACCTCAGCGTGAGATACTATGATGATCTTAAATGCACAGTGCTCAGTACTTGCACAGTTAGTGCAGGGTGAGTACATCAGCATAAGTTATTACGATGAGACTAAATTCACAGTGCTCAGTACTTGCACAGTTAGTGTAGAGTGAGTACGTCAGCGTAAGTTACTATGATATACTTAAATGCCCATGGGTGAGTACTTACACAGTTAGTGTAAAGTGAGTACCTCAGCCTATGATACTATGATGAACTTAAAAGCCCAGTGCTCAGAACTTGCACAGTTAGTGTAGAGTGAGTACTTCAGCGTGTGTTACTACGACGAGACTAAATGCACAGTGCTGAGTACTTGCATAGTTAGTGTAGAGTCACTACTTCAGCGTGAGTTACTATGATGAACTTAAATGCACAGGGCTGAATACTTACACAGTTAGTGTAGAGTGAGTACCTCAGCGTGAGATATTATGATGGACTTAAATGCACTGTGCTGAGTACTTGCACAGTTAGTGTAGAGTGAGTACTTCAGCGTGAGTTACTATGATGAACTTAAATGCACAGGGCTGAATACTTACACTGTTACTGTAGAGTGAGTACCTCAGCGTGAGATGCTATTATGAACTTAAATGCACAGGGCTGAGTACTTACACAGTTAGTGTAGAGTGAGTACCTCAGCCTATGATACTATGATGAACTTAAAAGCCCAGTGCTCAGAACTTGCACAGTTAGTGTAGAGTGAGTACTTCAGCGTGTGTTACTACGACGAGACTAAATGCACAGTGCTGAGTACTTGCATAGTTAGTGTAGAGTCACTACTTCAGCGTGAGTTACTATGATGAACTTAAATGCACAGGGCTGAGTACTTACACAGTTAGTGTAGAGTGAGTACCTCAGCGTGAGATGCTATTATGAACTTAAATGCACAGGGCTGAGTACTTCCACAGTTAGTGTAGAGTGAGTACCTCAGTGTGAGATGCTATTATGAACTTAAATGCACAGAGCTGAGTACTTACACAGTTAGTGTAGAGTGAGTACCTCAGCGTGAGATACTATGATGATCTTAAATGCACAGTGCTCAGTACTTGCACAGTTAGTGTAGAGTGAGTACGTCAGCATAAGTTACTATGATATACTTAAATGCCCATGGGTGAGTACTTACACAGTTAGTGTAAAGTGAGTACCTCAGCCTATGATACTATGATGAACTTAAAAGCCCAGTGCTCAGAACTTGCACAGTTAGTGTAGAGTGAGTACTTCAGCGTGTGTTACTACGACGAGACTAAATGCACAGTGCTGAGTACTTGCATAGTTAGTGTAGAGTCACTACTTCAGCGTGAGTTACTATGATGAACTTAAATGCACAGGGTTGAGTACTTACACAGTTAGTGTAGAGTGAGTACCTCAGCGTGAGATATTATGATGGACTTAAATGCACTGTGCTGAGTACTTGCACAGTTAGTGTAGAGTGAGTACTTCAGCGTGAGTTACTATGATGAACCTAAATGCACAGGGCTGAATACTTACACAGTTAGTGTAGAGTGAGTACCTCAGCGTGAGATGCTATTATGAACGTAAATGCACAGGGCTGAGTACTTACACAGTTAGTGTAGAGTGAGTACCTCAGTGTGAGATGCTATTATGAACTTAAATGCACAGGGCTGAGTACTTGCACAGTTAGTGTAGAGTGAGTACCTCAGTGTGAGATGCTATTATGAACTTAAATGCACAGAGCTGAGTACTTACACAGTTAGTGTAGAGTGAGTACCTCAGCGTGAGATACTATGATGATCTTAAATGCACAGTGCTCAGTACGTGCACAGTTAGTGTAGAGTGAGTACGTCAGCATAAGTTACTATGATATACTTAAATGCCCATGGGTGAGTACTTACACAGTTAGTGTAAAGTGAGTACCTCAGCCTATGATACTATGATGAACTTAAAAGCCCAGTGCTCAGAACTTGCACAGTTAGTGTAGAGTGAGTACTTCAGCGTGTGTTACTACGACGAGACTAAATGCACAGTGCTGAGTACTTGCATAGTTAGTGTAGAGTCACTACTTCAGCGTGAGTTACTATGATGAACTTAAATGCACAGGGCTGAGTACTTACACAGTTAGTGTAGAGTGAGTACCTCAGCGTGAGATATTATGATGGACTTAAATGCACTGTGCTGAGTACTTGCACAGTTAGTGTAGAGTGAGTACTTCAGCGTGAGTTACTATGATGAACCTAAATGCACAGGGCTGAATACTTACACAGTTAGTGTAGAGTGAGTACCTCAGCGTGAGATGCTATTATGAACGTAAATGCACAGGGCTGAGTACTTACACAGTTAGTGTAGAGTGAGTACCTCAGTGTGAGATGCTATTATGAACTTAAATGCACAGGGCTGAGTACTTGCACAGTTAGTGTAGAGTGAGTACCTCAGCGTGAGATACTATGATGATCTTAAATGCACAGTGCTCAGTACTTGCACAGTTAGTGTAGAGTGAGTACGTCAGCGTAAGTTACTATGATATACTTAAATGCCCATGGGTGAGTACTTACACAGTTAGTGTAAAGTGAGTACCTCAGCCTATGATACTATGATGAACTTAAAAGCCCAGTGCTCAGAACTTGCACAGTTAGTGTAGAGTGAGTACTTCAGCGTGTGTTACTACGACAAGACTAAATGCACAGTGCTGAGTGCTTGCATAGTTAGTGTAGAGTCACTACTTCAGCGTGAGTTACTATGATGAACTTAAATGCACGAGGCTGAGTACTTACACAGTTAGTGTAGAGTGAGTACCTCAGCGTGAGATATTATGATGATCTTAAAAGCACAGGGCTGAGTACTGGCACAGTTAGTGTAGAGTGAGTACCTCAGCGTGAGATATTATGATGATCTTAAAAGCACAGGGCTGAGTACTTACACAGTTAGTGTAGAGTGAGTACCTCTGCGTGAGATATTATGATGGACTTAAATGCACTGTGCTGAGTACTTGCACAGTTAGTGTAGAGTGAGTACTTCAGTGTGAGTTACTATGATGAACTTAAATGCACAGTGCTCAGTACTTGCAGTTAGTGTAGAGTGATTGCTTCGGAATAAGTTACTATGATGAACCTAAATGCACATTGCTTAGTACTTACACAGTTAGTGTAGAGTATATACTGCATTGTGAGTTCCTATTATGAGCTTAAATGCATAGTACTGAGTACTTGCAAAGTTAGTGTAGAGTGAGTGCTTCAGAATGAGTTACTGCGATTAACCTAACCGCACAGTGCTGAGTACTTACACAGTTAGTGAAGAGTGAGTGCCTCAGAATACGATACTATGATGAACCTAAAGGCACATTGATGAGTACTTGCACAATTAGTGTTAGAGTGAGTTCCTCAGCATGAGTTACTATGCTGCACTTAAATGCACAGTGCTCAGTACTTACACAGTAAATATAGAGTGAGTACTTTAGAATGAGATATTATGATGAACTTAAATGTACAGTGCTGTGTAATTGCACAGTTAGTGTAGAGTGAGTACTTCAGCATGAGTTACTAGGATGAACTTAAATGCACAATGCAGAGTGTGTGTACAGTTGGTAAAGAGTAAGTTCTTCAGTGTGAGTTACTATGATGAACTTAAATGCACAGTGCTGAGTACTTACAGTAAGAGTAGAGTGAGTGCTTCAGTGTAAGTGACTGTAATGTACTTAAATGCACAGTGGTGAGTACTTGCACAGTTAGTGTAGTGTGAGTACTTCTGCCTGAGTTATTACAATGGGACTAAATGCACAGTGCTGAGTACTTGCACAGTTAGGGCAGGGTGCATACTTCAGCGTGAGATAATATGATGAACTAAATGCACAGTGCTCAGTAATTACACAGTTAGTGTTCAGTAAGTACTGCATTGTGAGTTACTATGATGAGCTTAAATGTATAGTGCTGAGTACTTGCACAGTTAGTGCAGAGGGAGTGCCTCAGAATGAGTTACTATGATGAACCTCAATGCATCGTGCTGAGTACTTGCACAGTTAGTGTGGAGTGAGTGCTTCCGAATGCGTTACTATGACGACCCTAAATGTACAGTGGTGAGTACTTGCACAGTTAGTGTAGTGTAAGTACTGCAGTGTGAGTTCCTATGATTACATTAAATCCACAGTGCTGAGTACTTGCGGTTAGTATAGAGTGAGTATTTCAGTGTGAGTGACTATGATGTACTTAAATGCACAGTGGTGAGTACTTGCACAGTTAGTGTAGTGTGATTACTTCAGCGTTAGATACTGCTAGGAGCCCCCAAAGTCACTTTCTGACAGCCTTTCCATGTCAGAAAGGCCGTCAATAAAAGGCTGTCGGAAACCAACATCATAATCCCGCCGGAGAAAACACTGTTCTTAAGGGATTATGAGGAGATTCCAATCAACAACAGGCTCCATGAGCCTGTTGAATTCAGTCGGAGGGTCCTTCTGACTGCTGCCTCTGACCACACACATCATCGTGCGTCAGTCGGACTACAGTAGTAGATGCCTTTCGGACCGCAACCAACAAGCCGTTGGTTGCAGTCCAAACCGTATCGTAACGAGGCCCGTAGTGGAGAATGAGTACTCCTGTGGTACTGTTTTTTGTACTATTACATGCCTTTCTGAATTAAGACCATAACATCTAAAATATGAATAAAATGAAAGATCCATGGGATATTCACATACACTGCACCCTCCTTACACTTTTACTTATGTTGCTGGAGTGGGGCACCCAAAATCTAGCCTGATTTTGGGAGTTCACAACTTTAATATGGAGTTGGATATCTTGGTCCAATTCACAAAGGCATGTGAAAGTACCTAAAAGGGTACTACTGTATTATTACTTCTCATACCCATATTGTGCTTGTTAATTGGTCCCTAAATGTATATTAAGACATGATAATAAAATATCTTAGAAAATTAGAATTTAGTTTATAATAAAAAAAACATTGGCACACTAATAAGGAACTCCTTTTTTTAAACGTGCTTAATTTCAACATATGTACATATAGTTTCCAGCAAAGAAAGAAAATTCATAATTTGATTTTTTTTATTTTATAAATACCACTAGAATTTCAGATTTTTCTTGCATTGAATATAATTGTTAAGAATTTATTAGCTATAACATAAAAATAGTAACAATAGTTGAAAGAAGTTAAGAAACCAATATTTCAAAATGAGACACTTAGAATTCAATTCTATTCCCGATTCAAATATCTCAGAAGAATGATATGTGTTAAAAGAACACAGCAGGAACAATTGTCATCATCAATGCTTTAAAAGTACAATTCACATAACCCATCAATAGAGTATATGGTATATGGTATATGTGTTCCCGAATGCTTCAAATGACAAAAACCACATCTTATATAATGCATTTCAATTTTATAATGAGCATTTTCTAAGAGAATCTTCCAACATCCTTAAATCAAGGTACTAAGTAATCAGGGGCTTGCCTGACAGAGGCTGACTCTCATAGGCCCAATGTTGACAATTGAAATTATGTGACAGAGCTATGGATCTAGAAGGCAATGTTACATTTCACCTCAGTAAGTTCACTCATTAAGTTGCATTTGAGGGTAATGACTTGAAACTTCTCAACTCCTATGAGGACTGAGTTTGCTGTTACAAGCTTATTTCTGAAATAAATGATAATGCCACACACATCTTTCAAAGATGATCTGAGACTATGTGTCAATCATCAAATTAGCTAGGGTAGATACTTCTTTACCCGATTGTGCGAGAGATGGCATTGCCACTACTTTAGCTCACAGAGAGTCACACAAATGAAGTTCTCTATATGGAGAAAAGACAGGAGAAGAAAGAGGCTTCCACGGCACAAAGAGGGACACATTTGTGTTTCCCTGCTCTGTAAATGTAAGCAGAATAAATCTACATAATCATTACTCCTTACTTACGTGCAATGAATAAAGGTTACTCGTGTCTTTGACAACCATGAACCACCAAAACCTATGTGATGAGACCGTACAGATCAATAATATAAGCTTGCACAAAACAAATCTTAAAAAAAGTCATGATTCTTGATTCTTTTCAAAGCACTGATTCCAGCCTAGTCCGGGGCTTTGTGTTTGCCCCTTCATGCCAGTCTCTTCCACATCTTCCCCTGATGATACTAAGTCCTTTACGCATCCGGAGTAAATTTTCTAGTCATGCGTCATGAGCTTCTGCTTCATTGCATCATCTAGGATGGAATTTCCTTTTGCTGCGGTGTACAAACTACAATGCCCCACAGTTGGGCACAAACATATACAATGGACATTCTATGTTAAATGTTACGGGAACAAGTACAGCATCTGCTTGTTGGCTGCATGGATTGTTCCTCCACAAAAATGTGGAGCAGTGAGGGAAAAGAACTGAAAATAAAGAGTAACTAGAGGTTTGAATAAAATCATCAAAATCCATACCTCACCAATTGCCTTTCATCCCTTCAGTCTTGGAAGCTGATGAATCTGGTGACACTCACTCACATGATTCAGACCTTAGATGAACAGCCTCCAGCATCCTTATCCACACCAGTTTAGACCAGATTGTATTCAAGCTTTCAGCTTTAGGCCTTTTTTGACCAAAGTTTTAAATAATTAAATATAGTGTACCATAGTGTGAGGAATGAAGAAGATGGCGTGATACAAAGAACTACAGCAGGGAGAGGAGGTCTATTGAGGAAGATAAAAGCAGGGATAGTGTTCTAGAAGCAGGGTTATCAGAAAATACCGGAGAAGCCTTTTCTTTCTTTCTGGTTTCTTTCCTTGCTTTCCCTCTTTTCTGTCTGTGGGTTTTGTAGAAGATGCTGAAGCATACTCACCATCAAGCAGCTGGAACTTTCAGTTTGTTGCCCTTTAGTTTGTGGTGATGTCTTTGTCAGGCCTCCTCTAGGAAGCGGCTCCTTCTTGCAATGCATTTTTCAACATCCTGAGCCAGAAGGAAGATCAGAATTCACTTAGTTTATTTCCTTCCAGACATAAGTACTAGTGGACTGGAGGCTGTCTTTCTTGTTTGTAGGGTGGAATACATTGTCTGGTCTTTTCTGGTACTCATTGTGTCAATGGTATTTGAAACTGGTTTTGCTCGGTGTTGCACTGTAGGAAAGACTCTTAAGGTCTTTTTTGTTTTGGTGAGGGAGTTCTGTGCCTAAATACATCAGCGGGGTTTCGAGTTTAGCGTCTCCACCCATTCTCTGGCGATGAGATGACTGATCTGGCTGAATTTTTTTCTGATGGTGTAGTGCAAGGCATTTACTGCTCTATTTTCAACAGATGCATGCTCTAGATCTGCTTCCAGTGCTGCAGTTGTTGGGTGTTTCATGAGTCCAAGAAATTTCTTCCATGGATGCCTCTCTAATTGGCTTCACATTCCGTCAGTGGCTATCATTCCTCCTGCTTTATTCTCCACCACAGCTTCACTTGTTTGTAGGTGCACATTGCCATGACGTTTATCAAATTTTGAAATAGGCTTTGGTGTATTCGCTGCCCTATCTAGTTTGATATAAAAATGTTTCTTACAGGCTAGTGACTTGCACACAGTATATAAACACAATATTAGTTCCAGCACACTTCACAATAGTGTCAGTATCACTGTTGTTTTCACTAGTCAGAACAGTTCAGCACATAGAGACCAAAGAAGGATGTCCAGATCCAAGATGTGGTTTTCTTTATCCAAATATTCTTCATTCGTTTCAAACAAATTCTTCTTTTGAAAGTTTATTTGACATAGCCAACGCGTTTCGTCTCTTTAGGAGACTTCTTCAGGGCTTCTTAATTGATGGCATGATATAAGTTCTCAAAATTTAGCGCTGTATTTTTATAAGCCAATTTTTATAATGTATCCAGATAATCTATGCCGCTTTTGCTGCCGTAATTCTAGCAGGAGGCGACTGAAGTAACATAAACGTGATCGAAAATACAAGAAGCTCAGACGTGAAGTGTGTATGCACGCACTTGGACACAGTGACTGCCAGATACTTGAAGGCCTTTTACTACTGAGACAAGCTTTAACAGGGTTATTGGTGTATCTCACGCCCTTTTGTATCATGGCAACCAAACCATAACCGTGGACTTTGAAGCATGAATTCTGATAGGATCTTTCGCACAATAGCTTTTGCTTGCTTTGTGTTCGGCTTTACAGCGTTTTCTGTTGTTCGCATGAAAATGGCATCTTCATAGATTTTGAGGTCGAGGTGCAGATATATCAAGCTCCAACCTTGCTTAACGCCTCTGTTGGAAGAAAACAATTCACATCTTGCTCTGATGGTGCCAACTCTAACTTATGCCTTTGAGTCGGAGTAGAGGCTCTTTGCTATCCTCAGAAGGGCCAGACATATGCCCACAGACTTTTAATCTAAACCATAGTAGCTCCCTTTCCACCAGCTGATACGCTTGACATTAGTCTAAGAAGGCGTCAACGTTGGATAGAGAATATATGGCCAATGTGTTATAATATGTAGATCTGGTCTGTTGTGGATAGGACTCGCATAAAGCCCCTCCTTTTGGTTTGGAGATATGATTGCCTTGAGCCCATTATTCCATATGTTATGGGATGCATTTGGTAAATAATTTTCCTGAATGTCAATGAGGCTGATTTCTCTGTATTGGTTTCTCAAGTCATTGTAGGCCCTCTTGAGTGGGAGTGACCGTGGCAAGCACCCCTCCCACAGACTCCTGTCTGGACCACAGACCCCACTGCCCTGATGGACCCTTAGACTGACTCCTAAAACGGATTTCTTTAGTGGGTGCTCAAGGGGCTTTAAGGTTTGTTATCAAATGTCTCTCCCACTCCTATATCCTGCCTCAGTCTTTCACTAATGCTTGCACTGCTACACTATTTTGTAGTTGGCTTAGTAATTATGAGACTATTTTTGCATAGGGTATTGGGGTGTCTTTTTTATTTCAACACATTTTTATTGTAAGTACATTGGGTTGACTTCATTTGTGTGGACCTGTGCATTAAGGGACACATGTACTAAACTTTAACGCACCATGATACACCAAGGAAACTTGCAGCACTGTGTTGTGTGAAACAGAGGGAGCAGAAATGCATCATTTCTACTCTTATAGTACACACGTCTGCTCCCTCCTTGCACTGGTGAACCGTGTGCTACCTCTTGCCGATGCAGGCACTCTTGCACCTTGGTGTATGGTGCCATCGATACCCTCCTGCACAAAAACAATTCTAAGAGGCAATTTCCTCTTTCTATACATGATGCAGAATACATCACGCATAGAAGGACAAAGTCATGGGGAATAGTCAAAATATTTCTCCTCGTTATGCCACACTCAAGTGGAACACAACCCTGGCAATGCATTGGAATGCCCATGATCCAACACGGAATGTCTGCTATCACAAAATGTAAAGCAACATAGCGCAAATGCTTTATTACGTAACACATATTGACAAAGTCACCCTAGGCATCACCAATCACCCCTTACGTGACTTAGTAAATATCACTTAAGGACTGAGCCTGAGTCATTCACAGATTGTGGTGCAATGTGTCAGCTTTAATGTGGGGAGTATAGCATTTAAAACGATGTGCACTGACTGGCGGATAGACGATCGGGATATAGTGTCGGATGCTTGTCCCATTGTCGCGGGCTGTCTTGTTGTTTTCTTCACATCAGATTTTTTATTAAAACTGTGGACATTCAACGGTGCTCCGTACTCAACGCTATGTCTCTTTTGTAGCTGGAGACAGAGTGCAGAGTCAGAACTAGATTCAATAGAGACCTTGTGTCCAGATACCCACATGACCCCTCTGGGCAGAGACCGAGGCCCTGATTTAGATCTTTGTGGATGGGTTACTCTGTCACAATGGTGACGGATAACCGTCCGCAGAAATATAAGTCCTATAGGGTATCATGTGACTTATATTTCGGCAGACGGGATACCTGTCACCATAGTGATGGAGTAACAATCTCATACGATATCATGTGATTTATATTTCGGCGGACGGGATACCTGTCACCATAGTGATGGAGTAACAATCTCATACGATATCATGGGATTTATATTTCGGCGGACGGGATATCTGTTACCATTGTGATGGAGTAACAATCTCATACGATATCATGAGATTTATATTTCGGCAGATGGGATATCTGTTACCATTGTGATGGAGTAACAATCTCATACGATATCATGAGATTTATATTTCGGCGGATGGGATATCTGTTACCATTGTGATGGAGTAACAATCTCATACGATATCATGGGATTTATATTTCAGCGGATGGGATATCTGTTACCATTGTGATGGAGTAACAATCTCATACGATATCATGAGATTTATATTTCGGCGGATGGGATATCTGTTACCATTGTGATTGAGTAACAATCTCATACGATATCATGAGATTTATATTTCGGCGGATGGGATATCTGTTACCATTGTGATGGAGTAACAATCTCATACGATATCATGGGATTTATATTTCGGCGGACGGGGTACCTGTCACCATGGTGATGGAGTAAACTGTCCGCTGAGATCTAAATCAGGCTGAAGTCTCATTACAGCACAAAGTGCTGACAGGACTTGAATGGAGTGAGTAGCACATGATTCACTTAAAAATTGTGCATTACACTATTTATTCTAATCCTTGTTAAGAATATTCAAGAGGCAAGTGATGGGATTTCCAAAGGATTTACATTTACTTTTGTTTAGTAATGAGCTTTGGTCTGGTGAGCGGTCCTATGGAGAGTTCTTCGCACTTTGGGAAGGTTGGCAGCCTAGCAACCATTGTAGATTACAAGAAAACCATCAGCAAAACTATCCTTTTCTAAACTGAAAACACTTTTGTGCTGAATTTATTTTTTGCAAAAAATCTCACTTTCAAGAACTATAACTTGCAGGCACAGATGGATAACTTTGCAACTTTTCAGGAAATGTGGGGTCATATTACCAACAAGTAGCGATATTTATCGCTAAATAGGCTTAGTGACGATTTTTTTATCGCTGAGCATCGCCAGAATTTATTGCTGTGATAACGTGTTATTAGCAACGTTTATCTCCAAAGCGATACATTTTCCGGCAATAGCGGTGAAATGAGTGAATATCGCTGAGAATACAGCGATATTCACGCATTAGCGACCAAATGCTCTTAGCCATGTTATCCACCTCCCATTGGATAACATGGCTAAGAACTGGTCTGGGCAGGTGTTAGTATTTGGAGATATTCCCACTTAGCGCGAATATTTCCATCGCTACACCTGCCTTGCTAATAGGCGATAGCGATGTTAGCGACTGTTTTCAGTCGCTAACAGTTTGGGTACGCCTACTTTGCATGTCATTAGCGATAAATATCGCTAACATGCAAAGCGGGCCCCAAACCACTCGCTATCACCTAAAAGCTGTCGCTAACTGTTGTATGCGACAGCTTGCTAATAGGGCGATAGAATTATCGCCTCTTAGCGGCAGAAAACGGCCTCTAAGGCGGTGAAAATTCGCTATCGCCCCCCCCATGATAATATGCCCCAAAGTCTGTAAATTTCCCTAAGATTCTATGCGGAAATTAGTTATTCCCCCACCCGTAGTTTTACCTCAGCAATGATAGGTGAAATAATGTGCTCTGCAGAGACATGCCGAAGATGAAGTAGTCAGACAACTCTCCAAATGGATTCCACAACGGTGCACACTATACTTTGTAGAAGGAGGGCACAACACTCACAATGGATTCTACAAGAGAGTACATTTATGGGCAGACACATACAAACAACAGAAGAGGTTTCAAGTACAGGAACTTTACTCACAAACCGTGTAATCTGCTGCACAAGGACAAAGTTGCTGAGGCAGGGAACCCACAGTTACAAACATTTGCAAATAGGTTGGGTGGCCACTCCCCCAAGTTGTTCAAACACCTACTGGGAGAATATTTGACCCCTGTTTACACTGCAAAAGAAACATAGAAGCTGAGGAGAACAAATGTAACAAGACAGGGAAGAATGTTTTCTCTGTTCCAGCAATAAAGCCCTGCACTTGAAGTCTGCATTTGATGTAAAACAAAGTTACAAGATGAGTAGGGGGTGGATAAGGGCCTCAAAGACAGACAGGGGCTGCAGAGGGCCTCAGGAGAAGAAAAGAGTGGCCATCACTGGTCCTCAAAGAGGGGAGTGAAGTTTCTGAAGAACCTCAAAGGTGCTTACCAGAGGCGAGACCTTCTAGATCTAAGGGCTCAACCATGCTATTATTCAGTGAAAAGAAGGCTTTTTATACAAGGCAGACATCACAAAGGCCAAGCCACCATTTCAAATGTAGGCACCCAGGCCCAAGGTGTGTCGGCGAGCCCATATGCATGGAAGTGGCCTCATAACCTCATTGAAGGCTTCCATTCAGGTGATCACTGGAGAACTGCACTTATGCACACATGCAGTAAACAAATGTAAAATAAACTGCATTTCTACATGACCCGAATATGCGCACTTATGCGGAGCGCAGCATCATCTTAACCCGAAAACAAGAAAAGGGTTTACAAGTATTATAGTTCTGCTTCCATAGTGCGCGCTTTATTGAAAATTAAGAGGCGGCTTCCCTCTGCCTCATTGACTCTCTAGACCCTGCATTACAGGAATGGTACGGGGTACCCTGCTTCTGCGTTATGCACTTCTCAGCACTTGCCCACCCACCAGCAGTATATCCTCCTCTGATTCTCTCCGTCTCCTGTTCTGTTGCTTGTTTGCTGGTGGTACCTGGCACCAGCAGACCTCAGTGAATGACTATACTATATAGAGACATGCAGCACAGGCTGCAGTCATGCAACACTCAGGGAGCTATTGCCAAGGTGCTCCGCATGTCAGAATGTGCTGCAGAGTGCCTCAAAGTGATGAAACACATTGAGTCCATTTAATGATCATCATAGAAGTCTACAGGGGCACACATGTGAAGTGCCACACAAGTGTCCAACAGCCAATAGTAAACACGCCCCCCAAAAGCTGATTATGCAAGGGTGTGCTCGGTGTCCTGAAGTATCTGCCCGCAGATAAAATGATATTTTGCAGAGGAACATGGCCCAGAAAGAGACCACAAAGCACTTACACAGTGGATTCCACAAGAGTCTACACTAAGAGCATCCAGAGAATTCAGGAGAGTGGGCCTGAGTGTAAAAGTTTACCTTACAGAAAGAGGTAGCACAGAATGTGGGTGCACAGCACTCTGACTGCATTCCACAAGGGTGCACACACAGAGTAGTGTAAGAGTACATGTTGCAGAAGAACGCAGCACAGAATGAGGGTACACTGCACTCACAGTAGGTTCTACACAGGTGCAAACTCAGAGTACCAGGAGTATTTTACAGAGCAGCCCCAAATGTATGAGTACATGTTACAGAGTAAAATAGCACAGAATGAGGGTGCACAACTCTCACCGTAGGTTCTACAAGGCTCCACGCACTGAGTACCCAGAGAAATTTACAAAGCTGTCCTCAGCATTCGAGGAGTACACGTAAAAGATGAACGTATCACAAAATGAGGGTACACAACACTCACAGTAGGTTCTAAAGGCTGCACATAGAGAATCCAGAGTATTTTACAGAGCCGCCCCAGTGTACAAGTGCACGTTACGTAGGAAGGCAGCACAGGATGAGGGTGCACCACACTCACGGTAGGTTCTACAAGGGTGCACACACAGAGTACACAGAGTATTTTACAGAGCGGCCCTCAATGTATGAGTGCATGTTACAGAGTAACACAGCACAGATTGAGGGTGCACAACTCCCACCGTAGGTTCTACAAAGTTCAACACACACTAATTGACAGACCGGCCCTCAGTGTACGAGTACACATAACAGACAAACACATCACAAAATGAAGGTACACAACTCTCACAGTAGGTTCTACAAAGGTGCACACAGAGTATTTTACAGAACTGCCCTCAGTGTATGAGTACACATAAAAGATGAACACATCACAAAATGAAGGTACACAACTCTCACAGCAGGTTCTAAAAGGTGCACACAGAGTATTTTACAGAGCTGCCCTCAGTGTACGAGTGCATGTTACGGAGGCAGCACTCACAGGGAATTCTACAAGGGTGCACACACACTATACAAACAGAGGCCCTCAGTCTAAGAGTACTCCTTGGGTACATAAAGTAATCAGGCAGAAAAATAGTCAATCATCAGTAGGTAACAACTACACATCAAATTGATTAACGTAACATTATGAATTAAAGTGATTTTGACAGTATCCGCTCATAATTTACTCTACTTTAGAGATTTGACTTATAATTGGTCATTTAAAGAGTATTTGTCTGGTGAAGGTCATCATTCATTTGCTAGAAGTGCTTTCTAAATATCTACTAGAAGCCAAGTTTCAGTGAGTCCTCCTCCAGAATAAATTCTCTCGACTTTCCACCACCAGGACTCATCAGTCTCTCTCCAGGAGCCTGTGCAGAGGAAAGAATTCTTGCTTTTGTTCAGCTTGATGCAGATTATGGACAGGAAAGTCTGAAATGATAGTTTCTCTGCAACGTAAAAGGAAAAGTAATTATTAGTCCAAGCAATGACCATCTTTCCAGTATCATCTTGTAATGAAACACTGTGTTGTCGCGGTCAACCCTCTTATGATATTGCCGACAGTGTCATAACTTGACTTTTACAGTGACTTCAGCAGCAGAAATGACATAAGAGAATTTATGAACCTAGTGCCCGATTCCCCAAAGTAATCTGAGCCAAAATCCTAACTTTACGACTTTCGGTATTCACAAAAGGAATTTAGGATTAGTAAAGTTAAGAATCCTAACTATACTACTCCTAAACTGAGACAAAATCCTAACTTTATGACTTTCGGTATTCACAAAAGGCATTTAGGAGTAATAAAGTTAGGAATCGGGGTCAGAATCTTCCATTACTCTTTTAAAAACATTCACTTCCCATGGTGTAAACTACAGTTTAATAACTCTTCTGCTAGATAAGGGAACCAAAGAGGTTGTCAAAAGACCATTATGATTACAAGAAAAGGTTTTGAGGCTACATTAGCACCTCTGCAATCCAAAATCCATATTTAGCATACAAAATCAATGTAGAAGAGGAACAGCTCCCTACTTCCATGTCACTTGACCTTACAGCAGCTTACAACACTAATGACAACACATTCTGCTACTCAAATTTGAAGTACGGCTCTGGATTTCAGGAATCAGTTCTTTCATCAGTGACCAAACTGGGCAGTTATGTCTGAGGTTTTCAGTGCCTCATTTACTTAGTTGTGGCGTAGGGGAGCACCGCAAGCCTTCCTGTTGCACTGCCGTGTCAACAGAAAAGGGCAGAAATGTGTTGTATCTATGAGCTACGGCAAGTTCCTGTCCTCTTTCACGGTGCTTGTGCTCAAATGGCTGCCATGCGCCAATACAGGCACCCTTGCACCATCGCATGTGGGTGCCTGCGTTGAAATCAGGTTGTTTTTGTGCAGGAAGAGACACCTTCCTTCACAAAAACAACCATTACACCACCCATGGGGAGGCGTAGATGCTTGGCGTATTCTCAGGTTTGCAGCTTGTTGTAAATGTGGGAATGTGTCCCCTGCCAAGGGTGTTACATGGGAACAGCCACCGCAAGGTCCACGGGACACCTCCCCTTCGTAGTGTGAGACAACGCAGTGTTTTGCTCCGCGTTGCCTCACATATCTACAAGGTCATGAAAAGCCATACAGGGTGTCTGTACGCTGCCTTGCAAATTTGGCTCTGCAACGTGTGCCGCCGGAGCATCATTAAAAGTGACGTTCAGGTGGCGAGCAGGGCTTGGAAAGGACCCCTCAGATTTCTGATGAAGCAGACTCCTATGTGGTGCCCTCAAGGCTGAATAGTGAGAGGTCTTTTACCATAATGCTGAGCCTTTAACGCTGCTCTACCATAATATCATAGCAAAAAATATTGATTAGCAAAATATTGCCAAGGCAAGTTTCCATGGGTCACTCAAGGGTTTAAAGTGGGATTTAAAAAGGCAGGGTGTCTCTAATAGAGGTGTGGTCAAAGAAGCATAAGGTGAAAGCCTTTTGTAGAGGAATGACCTATGGAATTAAGACCGTGGCCTAAAATATGCAAACGACAATCCTGTGTTTCGCACAGTGTGTGACCTAATATTTGACTGCCTCTCTGTCATCTTTCCCCCTGTCCTTGTGTTATCCTCCATCTGCATAATTCACACCTCATCTCTTTCGTCTTCCACATCCTCTTTTCACCTTCCCCTCTGAACTAGCTTCCCTCCATCTCTTCACTGCTCCATCCCACACAAACCACCAACACACTCATTCACAAGTGAACATCAAGGGACTCATTTATGAGATTGTGATGCAATGAAGCAAGTCAACTTGGGCAGGAGTGTGCCATATTTAAGGTGATAAGAACAATGGTTATGTATGACAATATCCTCAAACTCATAAAATGTACAAACAGTTATCACATAAATCTTACAATCATGAGGTCTGACAGTAAATCCATGGACAGGATATTGAAAAGTAGTACGATTCTGTCATGGACTATCATACTGGTCAAAGAGTGACTGGAGATAGTAACATAAAAATGGCACTACCATACTTAGAACAATAGGAATAGTCGCAATCCTACTTAAGTGAGGACACTACCAAATAAGTAAAGAGACAGGAAAAAAGCCAATTTAAAAAAAATGAATGTATGTCATTTAAATAAATTGTTTGTTCTGAAGACAGTGGAGTGAATCATTATAAATAAGTCAAGTCAAGTCAAAATATATGTTTATTATGACCTTAGTCTTTAAACAATACAGTGAGTAAAACGCCGATTTGAGTATGCGACATAAAATTGTACACTTATTATTTTTAAAAACGTGTCCATTAAAATATCATACACACCATTATTAAAACTACAAAGGTTATATACAAATGTTAAAACCTATACACATTCTTATCCCTCCAAAAGTCCCTTCTGCTAGGATAAAAATACAGTAATGCAGGTTATTCTTTGGCCCTCAGCGCACTCAGGGCCTCCTTTAAGAACTTCCAGAGGGCTATTACAATATCCAAATATGGGATTTCAGATAGGAGGCTGGCCGCCTGAAACCTTGTTTTTACCTCATATTTTAGAAATACTGGGCGCAGCCACCTTTTCCTATATTCTAAGAGTACCGCACAGTCTAGCAGGAAGTGCATCAGGTCCCCCTTGGTTCCCAAGTTACACCTACAGTGACCTTCCTCATCTAGCATTCTTATATTGAGGTCTCTATTTGTTACCCATGGGTTAATACCAATTCGAAGCCTCAGTATCTCTTGCCTGAGGCCACGATTGGGTAATCTATCGAGATATGGGAACCAGTTTTCCTGGGGCCACGCATTTAGCATGTGTGCCACAGATTTTTTCTTAGTTAGGTAACCCATATCAGTTGATTTCGAGACCTCTTTCCCCCTTTGCTTCAGATCGCCTTTGGAGATAAGTATTTGATATGAACTCAAATCCAAATCGATCTCAAGTGCGTTGCAGATTCCCTTCAATTTTTCCCTGCTGGGCTTTGCCCATTTTAACTCGCTTTTCTGGATTTCTTTCCGACACCAATATGCTACTTTTTTACTTTCGGGGTCGTCTAGTCTCTTCCAAAATCTGATCACAGCCATCTGGGTTAATGTCACCCAAGACTTTGTACCTAATTCAGTTCTGATGGCTTGTATCATTGCAGATTGAGGAAGAGATAGGAGCCTTTTTATGCAGTTACCCTCCATCGTGTCCCAAGATCCCTTACCGCTCAAATAAAGGATCTCTGCACCATATAGAGCTTGCGGGGGGATCATTGCGTCAAAGGCTCTGAGTAATGGTCGGTGTGATTTCTCGCCATAGTCCCCATTGAACCTTTTTAGGCCGCATATGGAGGAGAGTGCCTTTGCTTTTTGCGTTTCCAGGTGGGTAGACCAGTTTAAGGCCCTGTCGAACCAGATACCCAGATATCGGTACTCATCTACTGACTCTAATTTGAGGTCCCCTATAAACCATCTAAATCTGCTTGGCTTTTTCCCAAAGCATAGGGTTTTAGTTTTGTCCAGATTGATGGTTAAGAATTTGTTGGCACAGTAGGTATTGAAAGCATTTAGCTTCCTTTGGAGGCCTCTCTCGGTCTGGTCTACTATCACCAGGTCATCCGCGTACAATAGGCAGGGTATCTTGTTTCCGTCCATTTTGGGGCTGGCACTACCCTCCACCTCAAGGTGTGCCGGAAGGTCTGACAGGAAAATCGAAAATAACTGGGGGGCCAGCACACAACCCTGTCTTAGCCCGTTGACGATGGGTATTTTGGGAGTTAGGGAGCCCTCAGTGTCTTTAATTACTTGCCCCCAATTTTCCCTATGGAGTTCTATTATTATACTGAGAAGGTCTTTTGGGATATTTAGCCTCTTTAATGTATCCCATAGTCTAACTCGATCCACAGAGTCAAAGGCTGCTTTAAAGTCGACGAAACAACAGCATAACTTGCCATTTTGTTCCGTCGACTTCCTCGCCATCGCCCATAGGGCAAACCCGTGGTCTATAGTCGAGTGGCCCGGTCTAAAACCGCCCTGTTCTATGGGGATTATTTGATGCGCCTCAACCCATATATTCAATTGTTTTAGGACGATCTTAGCGAATACTTTTTCTCCAATGTCTAGGAGATTAATTAGCCGATAATTTTCTGGAGCATCTTTGCTCCCCTTTTTATGGATCGGCCTGATTATGGCCCCTTTCCAGGTTGGGGGTATTACTCCTTCTTTTAGCACTACCTGGAACATCTTTGCAAGGAATCTTGCCCACCATTTGACCTCGGTCTTCAAAATTATTGCAGGTAAATTGTCTGGGCCTGCTGCCCGGGTTAACTTAAGATCTTTTATTGTGTGCTCGACTTGTTCTTCATTAAAGTTAACTAACCATTGAAACGCCGTGTCGACAACCTGTGACAAAGACTTGTGTTTTTGTATGAGTTTGTGATAACTGTATGTACATTTGATAAATTTGAGGATGTTGTCATCCATACCCTTTCGTTGAAGAAAAATATTTGGAGATGTATTTGTGATGAATTGTTATCTAAATCGGTATGCGATTTCAATATGTGTTTTTATTTCTTAATGTAATGCTGTTTATAATAATTTTAAATATTTGTATGTATCAATATGTAATAAATTGGACATTTTACATGATACAGTGGTGAGAGTGTGGATAGACACTGATTGATAAAAGAACCAATTGATTTTCTCTTATACAAAAATAAGAGATTTGGGGCCATATGTAGGAAGCCTAATACCGGTCCGTAACGGACAAAATTACCGAAGTTCGGCTGTTACCGACCGGTATTAGGCTTTTCAGATGTAGGGGCCTAATTTAAGGATTCGGTAATTTACCGAATCTGTAATTTAAGGAATCGGTAAATTATCGAATTCTTAAATACCGATTCGGCAAATTACTGAATCCTTAATGTAGGGAACACTCAAATGAGTGCTTTTCACATTTTAGGATTCGTTATTTAACACCAACTACAAGTGGTAAATATCGAAAACCCCAAAAGAAGCAATTTTTTGCAAATTATTACAGTGCCATGTGGCAGACATACATGCCCTTAGGGCATGTATGAGTGCCACATGTGCACCCATACACAATTCAGGGGTGCAACAGGGTGTCAAAGTGACACCCTGCCACCCTTCAATGTGCTCCCCTTTTTACTGAATCGGTATTTACCGATTCGGTAATTCCCATTCATTCCTATGGGCCTCCAGGCCCATAGGAATGAATGGGAATTACCGAATCGGTAAATACCGATTCAGTATTTACCAAATCTTACTGATTCGGTAATACTTACCGAATAAATACTTACATCCCATTTACAGATTCTAAAATACCGAATCAGTAAAATTCAGTATTTTAGAATTGGTAAATCAGGATTATCTATATCCGGCCCATAGTCAGGAAAGGTGTGAATTGATGAGTGTGTGAAACAAAGGGAATTCTTGCTTGTTCACATTAACTTTGAGACCCTGTCCCTTTTGGATTAGAAGGGCACCTCTCCTAAATCTGTGGAGCCGTATTTAAGGTGATACAGCACATTCCTGTCCTTTCCCTTGCTCTGGCACCTTTTTGGCAGACTAACGCCAATAGATGAACTGTGTTGTATTCTGTATTGTTTTTGTGCGGGAAGGGCTATCACAAAAACAATCCTGGATAGAGGAAGACAGAAGGATAAATATAGAGATTTCTCCTTGCTACACCTCCCCAGGGAAATTTTAGGATTGTTGATCATTCCCAGGTTTACAAGCTCTTGCAATTCTGGGGATGTGTCAAAATCTATGGGAGTTGCATGGGAATTCCTTTCTTGGGCAGAGTAACTCAATTGAGCGATTTGCGTAGTGTTGCGTTACTCCAGATTTTTCAAGCTACTCAGAGGCACGCAAAGTACTTTGTTTGGCTTAAAAAATCTAACTTAGAGGTTTGCATCATGGGTGTACCACATTGTGTGTTGCAAATGTGACGCAAGCCTCTCAGAAATATGCCTCTACATACAAACTACATCCTGAAAAAAAGTAGATACACTTAGGGAAGTAAATTGAGCAATAGGTCAAATATAAAAAGAGCTACTTTACTGATTTATTGTTGATAAAGTAATATTAAAAACTGGATATGCTGGCTTATAGTTTCATGAAAAAAATTAAATCTTAGTCCTAGATGGATTTCATTCAACTTCTCTACCCTACACTTACCTTGATTGGCTGGTCATTCCACCCCACAGAGCTAAAATCTTTATAATCATCTTTGATTCAGACCACTCATTCAACCCCACATCAATGCCGTTGTTGAAAGTCCCAATTTGTAACTTCCTATGCTTTGAAAATTCCGACTTATCCTTCAAACCGTCCAAGGGAGTGAGATCACAAAATGTCTGGTAATGTGATGTAAAGACTCCTTGATTGTCTCTGTAAGTGATCCCACTGAATCTGATGATCATTCTTCAAAGACTACAAAACTAACCTCAAAAGATGTGCCTAAACTGCCAAAAGTTTACTATTTTCTAAACCAGCACAGAAGGCACTCTGCTTGCTCCCTTCAGAGGCTAGGATCAGATTCTGTATTATCCATGAGGTGGAGTGGGACACGTGCCCGACATACCTACAAAAACTAGCCTCAAAATACAATAAAAGCAGGAACCTTTACCTGATTCACAACACCAGATCCCGCTGTGACAATGCAACCATCGAAGGTAGTGTCAGATCATTCGGAGGATTGAGTCCCAAACTCTGGATTGTAGTGTCAGATCATTGGGACGGTTGGGTCCCAAGCTCTGGATTACACTGGACCTCCAAACTAGAGATGAACCAAACCTCCCCTGATTGAGGTCATTTAAGGTAAGAACTAAAGTGAATTTGCCTAAATCCACCTTTCTGAGTATTGCTGCTGACAAATACCGATTGACAGTCTTCACTTCATCCTCAAAAGATGGGCTGTATATTGTTCCCCATACTTTGATAATTGTACATTGTTATAAATTTATCACTGAATCACAACCAATGCTTTTCAAAACACCCAAATCTAATAAACAAAACTGTGCAGCTTTGCGTAGCCCTTGAATAAGTCTGTTCAAAAGAAAGTTAGACTCTCCTGTATTTTGGATACCCAAATACCAAACTCTTTAAAGTACAACTCTTGGACAAAAAGCAGAAAGTAGTATGAGAGGACACAAAGTGGTAAGGACTAGGAAAACTATCTGCAGTGGTGGCTGGCATTCATTCTACCGCCGCTTCAGGAACTGTACCTGAACGAGCTCCGAAAACTTCCAAAAGAGAACACTTTCATGGTGCCTTGATTGAACCTGGAGGAGACACAAGAAAGCAACAATGAACAATAGAATATGGATGGTAGAAATGTGGCTTTCATTGATATAGATAGATTTCTAGTCACTCTTCTCACTTATCTTCCTCCACAACTCATGGCCACACTTGGAGGTATATTTATGAGAAGGTTGCATCAAGTTTCACCACGCAATGTGGTACATGCGTGATACAAACATCTAGGTAAGATTTATGAAGCCATACAAAGCCCTTTTGCGTGGCTTTGAATGGCTCCAAAAATCTGGATTGATGCAACACAACAAATCGCTGCATTGTGTTACTCTGTCCTGGGAAGGCATTCCGTGGGTGTTGTGCGGGTGTTTCCATGCAACTCTCATGGATTTTAACACATTTACAGGAACTTTTAAACTTGTGAATGCTCCAAAACTCTGGGCCTGATTCACAGAACTAACTTAAGACAAAATCCTAAAATTACTACAATTTAGGTATTCACAGAAGGCACTTACTAATTTTGGTATACACAGAAGGCACTTACTTACAGAAGTTAGGAGTCCTAACTTTAGGACTCCTAAATGCCTTCTGTGAATACAGAAAGTCTTAAAGTTAGGATTTTTCTCAGTTTAGGAGCAGTAAAGTTAGGACTCCTAACTTTAGGACTCCTAAATGCCTTCTGAGAATAACAAGTCTTACAGTTAGGATTTTTTTCAGTTTAGGAGTAAGTGCCTTCTGTGAATGCCAAAATGAGTAAGTGCCTTCTGTGAATACCCAAATGGTAATAAGTTTAGGATTTTGTCTTAAGTTAGTTCTTTGAATCGGGCCCTATATACCTCCCCAGTAGAGCCATAATAAGGAGAAATATCTTTATTTCACTTTGTTACATCTTCCAACTATATAGATAGAGGAAGTTCCCTCTCAGGATTGTTTTTGTGTAGGAATGGGTCCCTTCTTGCACAAAAACAATCCTGCTTGCAACTCAAGAATCCTTGCATAGTGGTGCAAGGGTGCTGGTGTTGTCGCTAGGCAGCCCCTTGTGTGCCAGGGCAGTGGCAAAAGTCGGGAATGCACTGTATGCCTTAACTACGGCCCTTTCTCAGTGTCACAGTGCAGCGCCCCTTTATCATAAATATGCCCCTTGGTGTCTATGGTATCCTAAAGAGACCACCACAGTTATGCATCAAGCAGGAGTGAGGCACTGTTCATGCTTTCTATTTAGATTCCATTTGTAAGTACAGAGGAGCTGACAACCCACCAGGACCAGTCCCTCAGTGTTAGGCCGAGTTCAGGGAGGCACAAGGCAGACAGGGGTGACTTGGCCCTCATCTGAGACATGGGCGGGCACTCACCTTGAAGCGAGGGAGTAGCCTTGAGGCAAGTGTGACTACAGGCGTCCCTTCCCCTCGTATGGTCTCATGCTGCAATTAGGAGGCAACATTAATTGAATAATCTATCTATGGTTATTTCAACACCAGTGGGTGCTGTATACATACATGTATTATTTATAAATATTATATTTGTTACTAACAACAAGAGTGGTACCAGGAAATTCGTTCCTCTTTGGTCCTGAAGAATAGCTTTGGGGCAGGGGTAGAAACATGTCGACCAGTGGACCTGGGTACAATGTTAGCTTTAGATTCGCTAATTACCCCATATTTTAACTGTACCGGACAGGGGTGATAATAAATATTTTTCCTACTGTATAGGTATTTCTAACCTTTAGTTCCCCACACTCAGACCTCCCACGTCTCCATAGGTCATAGCACACCCCGTCCGCAGCAGGACAGGAAGACCCCGATGATGTAGCACGCCACTAAGGGGCAACTCTGGTGGGTGAGAGTTATTGAAGGAAAACACAGTGTTTACCTTGGAAAAACATCTAAGTGGAAAGAAAGAAGACCCATCCCATAACAGGGGGACTCTATGATAATTATTACATGACTGTTTTTGGAGGATGGGTCCTCCTGTTATAAATTTGTCTTCTACCTCCCCCTTTTCTTTGGCACCTTGGCCCAAACATGCTGGTTGAGGAAATATAATAATGGGATATATTGGGATTTATGTTTCAATGGACGGGATATCAATCACCGTTGAGATGGGAGAGCAGCATAAGAGAGAGGCAGCTCAGGAGGCTTTGAGTGCACACTGTGATGATAAATGGATGTGGTGGTGTCAGGGAAAATATGTTTGCATGTAGTAGTAGTAATAACTTTATTGTTGTTACATAAATATAACCCTAAAAGAACATTTAAAATCACATATAAAACAATGTCCCAATGATTTCAGTTACCTCACAGGTGCCATAATAATTATATTCCAGTCTCAACAGCTTACAACAAATGATGGGTGGACTCATATAACTATGTTGCAAAATTCTGTAGATTTCCTCAGGCACAAAAAGAGTTTAGGGTTTTGATATCACATTATTTCTGCAACTGTTAAGAGTCTAAGGTGCTGCTAAAGTGACACCTGCTATAGACAAACAATACAAAGTGTCAAGGAACTCACTCGAGTGCAACATCAAAGTAAAAATAAGAAGTGGAAAGAATCTAACAATTCACACATTTCAGTTAATGGAGCTTCAGTAAAACCATCATTGACAGAAACTAAAAGTGCGTGGTAAAGCGTCTCCCACTTTGGGGCATATTATCAAAACTGGCGATAAAATTATCACTGTTTTAGCGACAGAAAACTGCCGCTAAAACGTCGATAATGGGCTTGATAATATGCTCTATGGAATTCCAATGGAAGCCCAGGTTAGATGTCCTTCACATTTAACCTGGGCTTCAATTGGAATTCCATAGAGCATATTATCAAGCCCATTATCGCCGTTTAAGCAGCAGTTTTCCGTCGCTAAAACTGCGATAATTTTATAGCCAGTTTTGATAATATGCCCCCAAATCATTCAGTGAGAAATATCTAGAGAACTTACACACATTGAAAGGTGCACCAGCAGAAGAATAGGAGGCAGGGAAACACCTAAAAAAACAGAGGTTCTTTGGACATGATGGGCCTTTAGAAATTCGACCCACAATTACAGTCCAGGGTTTGCAAGAGCACATCATTCATGGTAAGGTGGCACGTGCTCTAACCAACATGTATAACATCTGAAAAAACGAATGTAATTAACACAGCATCATAAAAGTAGTATCACCTGCCCACAATATCTGAATAATAGAATGCCAATTTCACCAAGGTCTAAAGCATCACTGTGTTAACATCTCACTAGCTGGGGGGTGGGGGATTTCAACAGCCTACATCACACTTCTGACACTTATGCACCAGGCCCAATAAGTTACAAACCTTGAGAGCGCCCAGACGACTGGTTGGTATGTGTCAGATCTAAGGACAGCGGGTGACACCCAAAGGGCGACAGATCGAAATAATCCACTCATTGGGGTGACAATTACTTGGGGCAGAAGAATAGGAAATGGGCCTCTGTTTCTCTGAATAATGGGCAGAAGGGGCAATCCCCCAAAGCACCGGTACCCCCCTGCCATTTGCCAGTCAGCGTGTCAAGCGGAAGTGTGCCAAATCTAAAGCGGGAGTACCGGGTCTTAGCTGAGTGGGGGGTGATCCTGTCCATAAAGGGTCATATTTTGTTGTACACTTATGAGCTAGGAACTTGTCTATCAAATCTTCTGGTTGCAGGTTGCGCCAGGTTTCCGAAAGGGTTTGATTCAAATATGAGATTTTGATCTGAGTGCCCAAGTTTCTGCCAAGATTTTCTAGGTTATCACACACACCGGAAAGCTGAAACCTATGGTAGAGTTTGTTACTCGCCTTAAGCCAAGGTGGGCATCAGTTCCTATCAAGTGCAATCAGCTCCCTGAAGGCCCTTCTATAGGACGCCTATCCAGGGGTGGACCAAAGTCTGATCCAGTACTTAGGATCCTGAGATGGACAATATGGTCAACTTCTGGATATTCAAATCCCATCTTAATAGTAACATTGGGGTTCTACTAGGTAAACTAAGCAAAACACTATAAACATCTGTTTGCGGTAGGTACTAACCGACTAGTGTCACTGTATCCCCAGAGATCCACCTCAAAACCAGTGAAAGCGCCCTACTGGAAATGGGTCTACACTTTTTTAAGATAGCACCAGATGTAAATGTAAATGTCAAAGGTTCCTATATAGCGCCTTATCACCGCAAGGTCTCAAGGCGCTTGCTTTGGGAACCCGTCCTGGCTTTTCCCTGTGAGATAACCCATACTCGGCATCCCCAAGGTGAAAGCCAGGCATCCCGCCGCGGGGGGGGGGGGCCGTAGTGGTGATTAAGCAAGCTATTGCCCAGAGTTGCAGAGTGTGAACCCGTGATTCGAGTAGGCACTGAAGCGAGAATTATCGAGTCCATGGACATTTGGGCTCAAGACCCTGCCGCGTCGGGAATTGAACCCTGGTCCCGGGTCTGACCTCTGCTTCACGGTCTGCCTCCTCTAACCAGTGAGCCACACTTCCCCCAAGCTCTTTGCTCTTTTCCAGTTGGATCCTCCAAGTGAGTTTCACCCCTAGGTATTCAAAACTCCTTGCCCGCTCAATCGGAGTCCCAGCGACCGCCATCTTGAGTTTAATGTACATTGGGGATTTCAGGGCACAACGTTGTGTTACCTGCATTGATTTGAAGGCCTCTAGCTTCACCGAATATTTTTAATTCTCCCCGCAAGATTTGGAGGTCCACTGGGGTGCGTGATGGAGGTAGGGTTCCAGCAAATCACCAGCAAAGGATTGCGGACATTTGCAAGTTTAGTGCGTCACGTTGGCAGCTCTTCATCAACCCCCACCAGGCTATTAATAAACAAACAAAATAAGAGCAGGAGCTAATACACACCCCTGTCTAACCCCACAGATAATAGGGATCCTATCAGTAGGAGCCTATTCCACCTAACATATGTGTCAGAGTGGAGTTTAAATAAAATGGTTGAGGGGTCTTCAGGCATAGTGTGTTGCCTCAAAACCCCGCCAGAAGATACCTAGGGACTAGCTGGAATGCAGCCCTAAAATCTATTAAGGCCACAGAAAGATGGTCATATGTTATTGTGACATATTTCCAGCAAATGGCTGAAAATCTAAACACTTAGGGGCATATCATCAAGGCGGCGCTATGAATTTATCGGCACTTTTTGCTACCGCGTGTTTTGCTGATTTTACGCCAGTTACAGCAACGTCCAGCTTTGCATCTCTAATAATCTCCGAAATACCTGAAGAAATGTCACTAACCGACATTTCTCCAATGATCAAGCTGCACGCTAACAGGCCGAGCAATAAGAATAGTAGTGCTAACCAGGGTTACCACCACTTTCCTTACGCCTGCTTGTAATCTGATATAGCCATGTAATCCAATGGGAGGTGGATTACATGGCTAAGAACATCCTGCCCTACCAGCAAGGTATCGCCGGTCGCAGTGTGATTATCGCTGGATTTCCAGCGATAATCACACTGCTTTCCAGCTAACGCTTGGATTCCTATCTTATTGGAGATATGCTTTTCTGATAGTACTCTGTCTCCGCGATAGGATCCAGCGTTAGCCTACGATTATTATCCTAGCGCTAAGTGCGCTTAGCGATAATTATCGCATGGCCTTGCTGATATGCCCCCTAGTCCATAGTACTACAAGTGGCCTGGGATAGGATATAGGCCAGGAGTTTTTCCCCACTTCATTGAATTTAAAGCCACCTCAGTCACTTTTCAGGACAAAGTGTAAGTGGTAGAGTTGCACTTGGGAAGCTGTAACCTCGGGGTATCCGATTCATGCTCACTGTTTCAATTAAAATTATTCTATAGGATTCTCATACTTTAAAAAGAGAGGTTAAGTGGTAACTCTGATCAGCTGGGACCAATGAGTCAGGCTGGGATTGCTCCTTCTGCTACCTGTTGCTAGGATTTTCCAAAAGGCTTGGGTTTCTTTGGGCCCGATTCACAGAACTAACTTAAGACAAAATCCTAAACTTACTACCATTTTGGTATTCACAGAAGGAACCTACTCATTTTGGTGTTCACAGAAGGCACTTACTCATCAATTAATAAGTGCCTTCTGCTCAATAGATTATTAGTAAGTGCCAAAGGCACAGAGTAAGGCTCTATTTCATGATCTTGAGAGATGGAAAAAATAACTCCTGAAAGATCTAAAACCAGAGCATTGTAGTCACTGTCAGGTGGAACGCAACCTTCAGATCACCTAAGAAGGACCAATAATATCTCATCAACAGCACTTAAAGATCTGCCCGCTGAAAGGTGGGTTTACCCGGATGATCTGATTCAGTGCGTCTGTTAGTTGCTCGCAGCCCATCCTCAAGAGTTATGTGAAAGAGTTGGTTTACCATATTTACTCCTCTTTTGATGGGATCTGGGATTCTCCACACATCATGTTCTTCTAGTGGCAGAGACATGAACTGCTCAAGCAGTTGAAAATGAGCATTACAATTCCCTGCTATAATTACAGGCCATGTTCTTTGAATCAAGAGGAATCTAGAAGGAAAATTGAATTTGGGATTAATTTTTATCTGCAAATGAGCATGTATGAGGTGCCATTTCTATAGCGCAAAGCAAGCCAAAAGCCATTACTTCGCTGTACAGGGTTACAACAACTATAAAGTCAACGAGTGACAGGAGAGGAGGCTTCTTTGTGGACAGGTAATGCATAGTGACGTATTGTTCGTTAAAGAGATGCGGCTGCAAACATTTCCCAAATTGGAGCAGGAGTGAGGCAGTGCTGGTGGATACGGGATGCTGCGCCAGATCCTCGGTAAGGCTTTCTGTCTTGTTTTTTCCCTTTTACACTTTTTACTTGCAGTCTGGTTGTGTCCTGGGTACGGGTGCACCGAGAACCACCGGTGATGGTGAGTTTGTCTGCAGGGGATTGGAGATGCTGTTACTTATGTCTTTGTAAATAATGCCGCTGGATCCAGAGCCGGGGGGGCTCCATCAGGATGGGGGTGATGTGATCATATTTATTCAGACCTTGGATGAGACTTGCTGCAGCGTGTAAGATGCCCCTAGAGGGTGCCAGTGTGGAGCCTGGGAGGCCATGTAGCAGGGCATTACCACCATCCAGGTGCAAGAATACAAGGGTTGAACTGCAACCCCTAAGTTGCTTTCTAGAAGAAACGGCCTGGAGGGATATTTCATGGACCAGCCCGAGGTGTGGGAGCAGGGACAGACCCTGCATGTATGATGGCCATTCACCCCATTAAGGATTTTGAAAGCAGGTTCTGAGAAAAGTGAAAGGACATCTTGGTACCCAAACTCATGTTGTTTCTTTGCCTGTTGAGGCTGAGGCTATAGCAGAGAAAGATTGCAGGGGAAGAGATACACAAGACCTTGCCTTCATAAACCATATCAGATCATGGCAAAGAGAGGTTGATCTCAAGTGAGCTCACTGGACTGAGCCTTGCTTTTCTAATCATTTGGAAACCTTTAATTGAACACGTGTCACAGGCAGTCGGGTCCATGATGAGCCAATCATGGATGAAGATTCAGAGCTCACATTAATGACAGACATGGTAAGGAGGGTTCCTGGTAGGGTGTCACAAAATAGAAAATCATAAAGTAGATGGTTTAGGGAACTGGACCATCCCTTGTAAAGCAAGAGCCTGGCTCTATGAAGGATGCAGAAGCAGGGGAGGGGGGCGTAAGGGGTGAAGGCGGAGGTGGTAAGTTGGAGATGCTTCAACTCTCTGATGGAAGCATTGTTTGCTGCAATGGACCCATGAGCAGTAAAACAAGAACATGAGGGAGGAAGCACTGCTGGTTAGGGATCTGTGTTCGGTGTATATGCCTTGCTGTCATGGATGATCGATACCTAGATCGGCGACTGATCTAGGTGGTGGCAGCACTCTGAGACCTCGCTGGGGAAAGACGGGCAGACTGCGAGAGTTCCTCTTCTGCCCACTCGCTCTCCGCAGCATTGCTTCACTAGCGCACTTTTAAATATTATTCTGATTTTACATTCAATTGAATACGAATTGTGATGTATGCTTTTTAATAAATTGTATTGTTTTTAAAAACCTTTTGTGCTGTTTCCCGGTTCCCCTGGGCCCCGGTCCACCGCGGCTTACCTGTGCCGTTTGTTGTGGAGGGCCAGGTCGTGCGGCGCCATCTTTGGTGAGTCCCGGTACCCGGCTGGTCGGGAGTTAGCGGTCCAGCTCGGGGAGGGGCTTGGGCGATAAATAGATCCTAAACGCTCTGATTCCTCGCGACTGATCTAGGTGGTGGCAGCACTCTGAGACCTCGCTGGGGAAAGACGGGCAGACTGTGAGAGTTCCTCTTCTGCCCACTCGCTCTCCGCAGCATTGCTTCACTAGCGCACTTTTAAATATTATTCTGATTTTACATTCAATTGAATACGAATTGTGATGTATGTTTTTTAATAAATTGTATTGTTTTTAAAAACCTTTTGTGCTGTTTCCCGGTTCCCCTGGGCCCCGGTCCACCGCGGCTTACCTGTGCCGTTTGTTGTGGAGGGCCAGGTCGGGCGGCGCCATCTTTGGTGAGTCCCGGTACCCGGCTGGTCGGGAGTTATGCGGTCCAGCTCGGGGAGGGGCTTGGGCGATAAAAAATGATACCCCATAGAGCGCGCAGCGGTCGCGCGCAGCGGGCGCGCCGTCTGCGCGCCGAAGGAGCACCAAAGGAGGGCCCGTCTATGCCCGTCCGTGCCCCGGACGGGCCCAGGGCCTGTTACTCTGCCCGGCGACCTTCAGAGATGGCCAGCTCTGGGAAACGCAAGTACTCTCGTAACGATCTTATGAAACTTGCCTCTCTCAGTAGAGGACTGTCGTGTTTACGTGCAGACCCAGACTGTGCTTGGGTGAAGTGTCCTAGTTGTGGCTTTCTCCCCCAACCTGCCTTACCCCCACGTTCAGTCAGTAGCGCTGATGCCACAATCATTGGGGCGGGTCTGATTAATGCCAGATCTTTGGTGAGACATACTGCAGATGTCTTTGAACTTCTGGTGGATGGCCAGGTGGATGTGCTGTTCATCACGGAGACGTGGATGACCAGCACATCCGCTCCGAGTGTGGAACTGGCGGTCCCTAGGGGCTTTAAGATTGCTAGGGTAGATAGACCACTGGGGAGAGGGGGTGGATTAGCTGTTATTTTCAGGGATGGGTGGCACTTCGCTTCTGAGCCACCGATGGTGGATGTTGGCAGCGAGGTCCTTCACTTCTCTTTAACAATTTCCCCCCATTTCACCTTAGGTTGTTCCCTGATTTACAGGCCTCCGGGCCAGGCTAATCATTTTCTTGACTCCCTAGAAGAATACATAGTGTCACGGGCCCTAAGTTTTCCTAAGTTTCTTTTGGTTGGCGATCTAAATATTCATGCTGATGCTCCTGACTCACCGGAAGGCCGTAGGCTCGGTGAAATTCTTAATTTGGCCCAGCTTAAG
Source organism: Lissotriton helveticus (assembly GCF_964261635.1). Lineage (NCBI taxonomy): Eukaryota > Metazoa > Chordata > Amphibia > Caudata > Salamandridae > Lissotriton > Lissotriton helveticus. Next base: position 1,707,875,197 of record NC_136069.1, on the reverse strand, counting down.
CAATGGGTTACTGCCCCGACTCATGCGGGAGGCCATCTGCTTGACCTGGTCTGTCCTAATTTCCCTATTCAGTCTGTGATCGTGGAAAAAACAACCTGGTCGGACCACGATTTGGTCAGGTTCGCGTGGGCAATGGTAGAACCGGGTTTTACTCCCCCCCTATGTCACACTCAAAAGATCAATGTGCCCACGTTCCGACAGGCCCTGTCTAGAGCCCGCCCTAAATCTATGGCACTTCTGGATGAGGCAGTCGGCGAGTTCAACGAATGGGTACGGCAGGCGGCTTCTGCTTCCACTAAACACACTACTGTGTCCAGGTCACGACGCTCTCCATCTCAACCTTGGTTCTCTTCTGAGCTGAGGCTGAGGAAACTTGGCTGTAAAAAATTAGAGCGTGTGTGGATGCTTAGTTATAGCTCTGAAGCTAAATCTGCCCTACGTTTTGCACAAAAGGAATACTATTCAGCCATTAAGGTAGCAAAAGGGAACTATTACGCAGGGCGTATTGCGAAAGCAGATAACAATAGCAGAGAGATTTTTGCTATTGTTAAAAGCTTTGTCACGCCGGTTGCTGATGCAGCTACTCTTCCATCCTCTGCGCAGTGGTGTGAGGATTTATCTTTTTCAGCAGCAAAATAACGAGGATCCAGCAGGACCTACTAGCGGCTTTGCCCGCTGATGACTCGGCGGCTGATATGTGTTCCTCACTTTGCTCCGGTTCCGGACAACAATTGTTGAACTTTGTGCAAGCTGAGGAGTGCGCTATCCTGCCTCTTCTTCAATCCCTGAAATCTGGTTCTCCCGCCGACCCGTGCCCGGCTCGTGTGCTTTCAGAAGTGGCAGATACAATCTGCACCGAGATCACGCAGATTGTGAATCTCTCCCTGGCCTCGGGCAAGGTGCCCTTAGGCTGGAAACGAGCAAAACTTCTGCCGCTTTTGAAAAAAACGGGATTGGACGCTATGGCCCCCAGGGAACTACCGTCCCATATCCCTTTTGCCAGCACTCTCGAAAATCTGTGAGAAGGTGGCCTTTCAACAATTGGAGAACTTTGTTGAAACCTCCAGTGCCCTCCACACTGCCCAATCGGGCTTTAGGGCTGCTTATAGCACTGAGACAGCACTGGTGGAGATGACTGAGGCAATCCGGGACTGCTTAGACGGAGGCGGCAGAGCGGTCCTCATTTTATTGGACCTCTCTGCCGCGTTCGATACTGTTCCCCATGATCTTCTCCTCGCCAGGCTGTCTGCTATTGGTATTGGGGGAGTTGTGCTAGCCTGGCTGTCTTCGTTTCTTTCTGACAGGTCTCAGCAGGTCTGGATTCCCCCATATGCATCTGAACCTAAGCCACTTTCTACGGGGGTCCCCCAGGGCTCTACTCTTAGTCCCCTACTGTTTAATATTTACATCACTCCCTTGATTTATCTAGCGGAACAGTGTGGGGCTAAGATTATAGGGTATGCTGATGACAACCAGCTGCTGTTTACGTGGCCTGACAGCAATCTGGATGTGTCGGCAGTGCATCTATGTTTGTCCTCTGTATTTCGCTGGCTCACACGGGCTCAGCTGAAGTGCAATGAGGACAAATCTGAGGTGCTCTTTTACGGTTCCTTTCCTTCCTCGTTTAAAAACACACTGTGGCCTCCCAATATTCCCTGCCCGGGAGAGATGGGGAGACCAGCAAAAAACCTTGGTATCTGGTTTGCAGAGGATCTTAGATTCGAAGATCACATAAAAAAAATGACTGGCACCTGCTTTGCCACGCTGAGAACGCTCCGCAAATTTTTTCCACTGCTCCCTAGGGTGGCCAAGGAGACAGTTGCTCGGGCTCTCATACTGGCAAGGCTGGACTACGCGAATGCACTGTTTAGTGGCATTCCGGCCTACTTGGTGAAACGCCTGCAAATTATCCAGAATGCGACTGTCCGTCTGATATTCAGTATCCCGAGATGGAAGAGTGTACGCACTGAAATGCGCACTCTCCATTGGCTCCCTGTTGCGCAGCGCATTCTGTTTAAATCCCTGGTGCTTGCTTTCAGAGCTATTCATGATCAAGGCCCCCATTACTTACGAAAAAGATTCATCTGCTATACCCCTTTACGCACCCTCAGATCATCCGTTCTGTTTAAACTGACTCTCCCCCGTGTTAAACGAGCAAGGCTCGGCGGCCAATCGATCTGGGTGATCGTGGCTCGAGCCTGGAATGCTCTTCCTTTCCACCTGCGCTCCACGCAAACTGTGGCCTTATTTAAGAAAAATTTAAAAACACACCTATTCTTGAGTACAAATTAGAGCGTTCTTTTGCTGTTTTGCTCTCTGTCTTTCCCACACCGCGCCAGGATACTCTCAAGTAATGGAGCGCGTTACAAAATGGTTTATACATACATACATGATGGCTGGATGAGGAAGCAGGTCAGATAAAGATCTTAGGGCATAGTATTAAGTGAATGAGCACTATGAGACTTGACTGATCCAACATAACATAAACAGACATCAGTTTATATATGTCTGCCGAGAGAAAAAGTTTAAAGTGTTAACAACATGGCATAAGCAATCACAGTGCTGTTTATGATCTAAGGAAAAAGAGATGTATGGTTAATCTGCTATTTTTCGGTATGATTAGAGAAAGTGCTCTAAATGTATGGTTATCACATAATGATGGAGACCTGAGAGGCTGCACTTTAACATCTTATATAGGGTATATTTCTTTCTTTCACTGTAAGTCTAACAGAACATAAGAAACAGGAGGTATTTGCTCTTAGCACCATGTAGCTGGCTGAAGTTGCCATCTTTGCCAATGCTAACCATGGCAATGCAAGCCTCGCCGCCACTGATGTATCTGGCCTCTTCTTCATACTTCACAACCATAAATAAGGATTCACTAGTTGACAGCTCGGCATCTGAATGTTTATATTTCTTCTATATTTTGGAAGCTCTTCTCTGCCACTCTCATAAGAAAGCTGCACTCATGCAATGAGTTAATTGCCTCAGTTTCTGTTGTATATGTTCCACAGGGGAGTTACACGGGCCCCTGTGGCGTCTGTGGCAAGTGGAGCCCCCAACCGTTTAAGAGACCCTCACTAAGCCCAAGACCAATGATTATCTGTGAGATATGGTGGACTTAGAGGCCGCTCACCACATTCCCCATCAATTGGTGTTATGCCAGTGGTCTTCCACTGATGCCTGTGTGTACAAATCTATAACATGTCCAGAGGGAATTACTATTCATTGTGTACTTCCGTCAAGGGGAGACCTTTGTCTTTTTTCTTGTGCTATGACAATTTCTTTATATTTACTCAGTAAATGTGCACAGACTTAAATCATATGAAGTGAGTTCTTCTCAGTCATATAGGACGCAACCACAATACAACACAACAGAAGAAGCAATAACAAACTACCAAACACAACACCAACACCACACGCAGTAACTCACAAGAAGAACAATATAGCAACACATGATTAGAAAACAGACCCCAGCAGCACAGTACACTGATACAACAGCAACAATTAAAAAATATATCATGATAAACAATAACACAAACTAACAGACTAAGAGCATAAATGAGTGTATTGTGATCACTCATGTGTAGACTGCTTCAGCTACCCTCACCCTATGGGGACAGAGGAGGGCTGGACTTTGAGTTTGACAGATGGATCACTTTGTCACAGATGTGGCGGATATTCCGTCCACTGTATTACAAATGCATTATATCCTATGCCCCGTATAATAAGATGAATGAGGTATCTTTTGTGATGTTGTGTTGTGATGGAGTCCCCCATCCACCAAGCTCTGAATCAGGCCCTAAGTTTGTAAAGCCAACACACTGCTTAAATAACTGCTGAAGATCAGCTTTACACACATGGCTGAGACCAGATAACGGGGACTTCCTGCAAACGGCCCATTTGCCCTGTGCTGGACTTGAGCTTCCAGTGACACTTAAAGACCTGCACAGGTCACAGAACACATGCTGTGCAGATGCTCCTTTGCACTACTTACCTGTAAATACAGTTCTCTAGTCAGGGTATTGTTTTCATGTCTGAACTGGGGTGGCGGAGTGAGCTAAAGAACGGTGATGGATTAAACCCAGATCAGTTGACTGGGGGTGAGTGTTTGTATTGTCAACGCTCCGTACATCACCACCTTTGGTTTTTCTTTGTTCGCGCTAAGTTGGCAGGGTATGCTCAGACGTGAGTCCCTTGCACACTTTGCCACTGGAATCAAGCAAGCCCGGCTGAAGACGGCTGTAATGCCAGAAACCGGTCCTCCGAAGCTTGTTTCCGGTCCAGGGAAGGCATGGCTTGGCAGTTCGGGCTGGACTGTTCCCATGAGGCACAGGGTCAGACTGATTTGCATATGGCCATGTCTGAACTGGGGTGGTGTAGTGAGCTAAAGAACGGTGATGGATTAAACCCAGATCAGTTGACTGAGGATGAGTGTTTGAATTGTCAACGCTCCGTCCATCACCACCTTTGGTTTTTCTACATTCACAGGCTCTTGAATAAGTTACTTACTCAAGGGTGTGTGAATGTGTAAACCCATCCAACGTTGGAGAATCTGTACCCTGTAAAGCTGTCAGAGAAAGGAAAGCTTGTTGATGCTGTGACAATGAGGACAAGGAGGAGACGGTCAAGAGAGGAAAGGTCCTTCCTAACCTCAAGTTCAAGAACCGCAAGACCCAAAGTGTCTGTGCTCTTGCGATCCGTAGGAACGCACACTCTGGTGAATGAGGGGGCACTAGAAACTAGTGAGAAGGGGGCTAAATTTGGGTGTAACATGTGAAAAGATGAGCTTTGTGTCTTGTTGAAAAAATTTACCAAACCAGTGTGCCTACAGAGAGCTCACAGACTGCTGTCCACCTGGGCACCTCATTGGGCAGGGTTGCCTCCTTGAAAAGCTCAAAAGAATTGTGAAGATAAGGCAATCCTTGTACATTTCTATTATCCCTTCAAATGTATTTAAATTTTAGAAACAGATTTTCCACTCATGATAGATGTGTGTGTGTGTGTGTGGGAGGGAGATCACTGAACACCAACGCACCCTCACATCACACTGCTGTCTCCATCACTTCGAGCAGCCTTGGCGTGGAAGAAAGAAGTCAGAAGCCCGACACATTACCTGCCACTGGCTTTAGCCGACAATACGCGCCTCCACAGTCGAGCAGGACACAGTCATGGGTTCCAAGACAAAACCTGTTGGCATCACACTGTTTGGGGCAGGGGTCTGGAATGGAGAACAAGCAACACTTGAGGAAGATTAGACAGCACAGAATGAACTGCAAATCAATGTTCTACAATGAACACCAATAGGTATCAACAGTGCTTAAAATGGGGAAAAATAAGTGCAGGTACTCATTAAAATGAGCTAGAGGTGTGGCAAGTGGGCGGGGCTTAGGGCAAGACAGGATGATACATAATAACTACTATACCACTTGCAGAACATATCAAAACACAACAGAAATGTATTTATGTAAACAAAACAGATTAAATCATTACACAAAATCAAAGCCAAACAGGATAATATGGTAACTTTTTCTAGTTTTGTAATATTTGCAGTGTCATACCATTATTTGTTGTTGTTTGGCACAATGCTATATATTCTTAAGCATGCACACACACAGAAAGAAACAAGCAGACATGTACACAAACCCATTCCCCACATTCAAAGGAGTATTTCGTTGTGCTATACATCGTTATTTTTGTTGATAGAGTAAGCTTACTGCTGAGGGCTGTATTTTTAAATATAGGCTTGCAAAAAAAAAACTTGCTAAATCAGGATTTATAATTTTTCCAGTAAATAAAAGCATGAATCATTTAATCACTTCAAAAGTACAAAAGTATTTCTAAGCTGTGAAAGTGTGCGTGTGCACGCCAGCGCCGTCAGGGCCCTGTAAATTCTGCAAGGCAGCGTTTAAACTAGATTTCAGGCTAAAGGTTATTTAATTTCTCTTGATCAGACTGCTTCCAAGCATTAAAGGAGACGATTTGATTGAAATCACATGTGGTTCTTCAATAGTTAAACCAATTACTTCAAGAAATACAACATATTTTTACTTTACACAGATTTGTGTTAGCATACCATTTCTAAGCACCCTTTTCAGACATGATCAAATATCTGGTATTTGTATCTGAAAAAAGTGGCAATTCTAACTTTAGCTGTCACCTCACTTTTTTCCATTCCTCCCTCCCCCTTCCTTCTATGTTCATGTCGTTTTCCCCCAACCAGATCCAGTTCCTGGAGTGCTGCAGTAGTCACTGCTATTCATTGCTCTTTGGGCAGGGCACCTTCACACTCATGAAACCGTTGTAATGTCGCTGTTATCATGTAAATTCAGCGACTAGTGTTGGAAGGGCGCTCAAAGGCAAGCAGCTCCTGTGTTGAAAAGAAAACCGGCTTTGTCGAAGGTGAAGGTTTGTGTTTCCCTGCTACTTGTTTTAGTGCAGTACGCTAAATGGGACTGAATTACTGACCAGCAGGGGGGAGGCTAAAGCCCTTTCAACTGAAAGGACGTTGACGGCTAATCAACAGTGCAGGGTCTGATGAGACCTTGTCCTGTTAATCACAGTGTGACGCAAGCCCTCGCCAACCCCAGCAGTCTGCGAAAATCAAATGGAAGCTGCTAATCTAGCAGCCTCTCTGCAAAAGGCTACTTCATGGCTACCATGTTCCTGCTGTGCCATCAATCAGGGTACCGGTACTCTCCCTGAACTAAAGAAAAGTGCCGGTACTGACAGCTAGAAAATTTTGAAGTGCCGGTACTCAGTACCGGTGAGTACCGGCCCATTTAAAGCACTGGTTATCAAGAAAACAGAGGATGAGAGGCTGCAGGGTGTCAAGAGTGGCGACTCACTAGTCACCAGGATGAGCAATGACTCAGGAGCCACATCAGGAGAGCTCATGTGTGTCTTGCTCAACCAGCTCTATGCATGTAATTTTGTGACAGAGGACGGCAACTGCAGAAATCCTAAGTTCGAAGTCTATTGATACGGCACCTGGACCTCAAGCACAAATTAACTGAGTTACTTACCTGTTATCTTTATTAACCTTAGGGTAGTCCTTCTCATTATAGTTATTACTTAGTGAGGCTCCTCCAGCCTCTGACAGGACGCTACCAAAGCTTTCCTCTATATTGATTAAAATACTAACGTCAGGGCATATTTACCAATGTTTTTTGCGTTACCCTTGCACCATGAAAGGGGGTGCAGGGTATCGCAAAACCAATAATGAGATTTGTCAAGACACGCAAGTCCACCTTGCATGGCTCTGTGTGGCTTGATAAATCTGAAGTCATGTAAGTCGCTGCCTTGCGTTGCTCTGCCCCAGGGAGGCGTTCCCAGATTTACCATTAGTGGTAGACCGGGGAATGCGTCAGAATGCGATGCCTCCGCTGGGGATGCGTAATGAGGAGAAATATGTTTATTTCTTCTTATTTCTTCCTCTTTCCACACATACAAAGAGGAAAATGCCTCCGGAGATTCCTCCCTACAATGCAGACAACCCTTGTACCATGGGGCAAAGGAGCCTGCTTTGGCATTAGTCAGGAAAATGCAGAACATTCATGCCCTGTCCCATTCAGTGCAGAAAGGTGGCTTGCTGCATTATCTTGCACAAAACTTTCTTAAATATCCCCTCATGTGTATGTGTGGATCCCTCCCACCAGTATAATTGTGCTAAAGGAAGGAATGAAGGGAGAGAGGGATCTTTATATATTGAGGAAAACTATCCTAAGGGTAATTAAGATTTCTGGTAAGTCATTTGGGGCCATATTATCAAGCAAGGGCGATACATTATCGCCGCTTTTATCGGCAGGAAACTGCCACTAAAACGGCGATAATAGGCTTGATAATATGCCCTTGTGAATTCCCATATAAGCCCAGGTTAACACCAAAACCTGGGCTTCTATGGGAATTCTCAAGGACATATTATCAAGGCCATTATATTATCAAGCCCATTATCGCCGCTTTAGCGGCAGTTTCCTGCTGATAAAAGCAGCGATAATGGATCGCCCTTGCATGATAATATGGCCCTTGGTACATTAACCCTACGTATGCTCTCTTTATTACAGTAATTACTTAGGATGTATCAAAGCAAAATAACAGGCACAATTATATGCTGCTGAAAATCAAATGTATTTGTGAAAATAACTTAACTGCCGTATTTATAACTGAAAAACCAAATTTGTTTGTAGCATTTGAAAACATCTCCAATTTATAATGAGCTAGACAAGTATCAGTGTTCGCCCATGTTGGTGCCCTACATATTTCTTGGAGCAAAACACACACCTGCCTAGCCCATGATGCAGATACTGCCCTGGTTCATCTTGCCAACACATTACCAGGCAGAGAAACTACTGGTCTAACTCACCTAATATCTAGGAAGTTGAAGTCTTTTTCCCTTTAAGGCAGTACCACGAGACACAAATAAAGTCTGGGAGGATATAAATTCCCTTGTTCTCTCCAAATTTATCAATAGTGAGCTTCTAACATCCAGTGTTGAAGGTATGCAATCAGATGCCTGGAAAACAGGAAGAATGCTTTCTTCTGTAGAATGAAAGGTTGATTGTACTTTGGGCTTAAGCATAGCTCCAGGTCTGATTACCAATCTGTCCAGAGGAATTGTAAATATGAATAAGAGATCAGCAAAGACGTTAATTTCCCCAGACTTGTTGCAATGTTTACTGCAATGAGGAATGCTGCCTTCACAGAAACCCTGGTAAAACCATCTTGGTCTAGAGGTTAAAAGGGACGTGTAGTGATTACACAGAAGCAAGAAAGTGTAAGAGCATTATGTTTATTGACAGTTCTTCTCCACAGCTTCTGGGGATTGGATCAAAGAACCCTAGTGTTCAGACATTATCATTCTGTAACCATGGAACTGATATCATAGAAGGGGATGGTAGGTTAAAAAATTACTACAACATCTCCTTTCTTTCCCAGAGGGAATAAAAGAGGGGAAACAAGCACTACAGAAAAACAAGCTTAAATGACTGTTTGGGGTAGAATCGATTGAGTATTTAGGTCATTGTATATGGGGTGAAGGGATTTAAGTAAGAGAAGGGCTTTGTTGAGGCCATTGAGATTGCCCCATGCCCCTTCCTTGCCGTGTTTAACTTGAGTGATCATACAACCCAAACCATCCAAACTTGCATCTACCAGGACAATACACTGGTTGTGGGGATCAAAAGCGGTGAGAATCTTGCACATCCCAAGTTCTTGCTTAATGCGAACAAATTCATTGAGGCACACCTGATCCCATACAAAGGTGACCTTCCTCTTAAGTAGCTCTCTCAATTGGACAGTTTTAGCTGCAAAGTTGTGAATGCACTTAGTGTAATATTCACACACTCCCAAAAATAAAGAGACCTGTGCTTTAGACTTGGAGAATGGGGCATTCACGATGGCCTCAATCAAACCTTCTCTTGGTTCAATTTCCTTCACCAGATATACAATGCCCTAAATACTCAATCAATTCCACCCCAAACACATATTTAAGCTTGTTAGCTACAATGCCTCTCTCCTAAAGTCTGTTTAGTACTTCTGTGAGATGCTTGTCATGTGATGCTTTGCACTTCCCAGCAACCAGAATGTCATCTTGGAAGACTACCGTATCCTCAACCCCCTCCAGGACTTTTTCCATGATGTGCTGAAATACTGAGGCTGCAGAGGATATCCCAAATAGCATCCCCTTAAATTGAAAGGTCCCAGCCGGAGACACAAAAGCAGCCAAATGCTTACAAACAGCATCCAATTCCACCTAGGCGGGGGATAGGTCTATCTTGGAAAAATACTTTGCACCAACAAACTTAGAAAGAATGTCATCAATGCAGTAAGATGATGCGAGTCAACCCAGATTTCCTTATTCAGACTGCACAAGTCAATGCACGCTCAGAGACCTCCATTCTTCTTGCGGGCAACAGTGAGCAGAGACAACTATAAGGAAGACTCAACCTGTTCGATAACCCCAGACTCACACATCCTCTTAAGCTCATCAGAGAGATCATCTCTGACACTATGGGACATATTTGGCAGTTTATGCTTGATTAGAACTATCTGGTCCTCACCCTGATAAGATGTTTGAACCCTTTGATGCACCCCAATTTGTCATCAAACACACTTCTGAATTTGTTGGACCACACAATCAGATTCTCTCCTCAACTATGCGCATTTCCACACCAACACTTGTTCCTGAGTGCCTGGTCTGAGGGTCATGCCAAAAAGACTCTGGTGATACTACCCCAATATGTTGAGTCCTTTCTTTGCCACATAGACCTTCCCCTAATGCACCTGTCCTTGAAAATGTATCTGATTCCAAACAAAACCCTTTAACTCAATCTTCCTACCCTCATAGGATACAGGATTTCTGTCTGGTGATTTGAGATGCTTGTCCACCCAATTACGCTCAAACAACTCCTCCTTGATCATGGTCATACGTGCACCATAATCCACCAACAGTTGAATAGGCTTTCCATCAACAACCAAATCCCACCACAGGAGCCACACAATCATCAGACTCACCTTGACCACAACAATCAAATTACTCATGGAACTCACCACCTCCCCCGACAAGTCACCCTTATCACCTTCAGTGTAAACAGTACTGACACTGCCCCTGAAACTAAACACTTTGGCAAAGTGCCGTTGCTTGCCAGATTTGCGACAGGAGGCATTCCACGCTGGTCAGAATCGAGTTTTAGGGTAATGAGAGGGGAACCCACATTTTGTGCACAGATTTCTTTGCTGACCCATCTTTTTCTCAGGTCTGGCAGCTGTGTACTTCCTGCCCCTCTGCTCACTCTGTTGTTTTACTCCTTGATCTCTGCATTCTCTTACCTCCGCCACAACAGCGTTGACAGGTTGGAACTCTTTGGAAGCTTTCTGAGATAACTCTATGCTTTTAACAATAGTAATGGTTTCTTGCAAAGATGGATTTTTCAAAGTTAACAAATTTTCCTGAGCTTTTTTGTCTCTACAATGCACTACAACCTGATCCCTGATCAGCTGGGAGGTGAAGCGCTCAAGCTTGCATTTTGAGGCCAAAATACGCAGGGCTGCCACATAGGACACAATGCTTCGGCAGCTTCTTGTTCTCTGGCTACAACTAGACTGCTTTCTACATCAATTGTTTCTCTAACATTGCACACATGGGTGGAGAAGTGGAACGGTCAAACTCGTTGCCAAAATTTGTAGTGATTACACAGAAGCAAGAGAGTTTAAGAGCACTATGTTTATTGACTGTTCTTCTTCAAAGCTTCCAGGGAATGAATCAACAGACCCTGGTGTTCAAACAGTACAATTCTGTAATCATGAAACTGACATCATAGAAGGGGATGGTAGGTTAACTAATTACTACAGGAACCTTTTGCAAACCTTCAAAAACTGTAAAAGATTTCTAAGAAATCGGAGGGATTCCTTACATGGAAAGTTTTTAGGAGATTTATGAACAAACAAAAAATGGGTGAGAGGACCCCCTTGATTGTTTACAAGAATAAATGGCGGCTCATTGAGAGGATAATGTTGAAGAGACTAGACCCTTGTCAAACTCATCCCTTAAAAACCCCACATTTTACACGGCTTAATTAACACAGGTTGAGAACTCAGGAAAAGCATCAAAGGTTTTTCCAATGTTTCCCATATGTGTGAAGGGAGGAATTCTTCTTTACTGCCTGGATGTCATAGGATACTTCTACACAATCTATATCTTGTAATCCAGTCCCCTCAATTTCCAGGTCTACAGTCTTATCTGATGTATCTGTCTGAATGACAGGATAGCAGACTGCAGCCGGCTCGCATCGAAAGGAAGAAGAAGATGGGGTCCTATTGCTCGCTGAGTTAGCCAAGGAAATCAAGGTCTCCTTGGCAGAAAGGTGCAGCAAGATTCACCATCATCGCTTCTCTACAACGGAACCTCTGGGATAAGTGAATTGGAGGAAAAGCATACAGTGTCTCATGGGACTATGGAAGCGACAGAGGGTTTCCATACAAAAGGGGAGTAAACGGGAATTAGTAGGACATGCAAACAAGTCCAGGTTCGGGAGGCCGAGAAGGTCCATCACTAAGTGAAACACTTGAAGGCTGAGATGGAATTCTATAGAAGAGCGAAGATTCTGACTTAAACAACCTGCCTGGAGATTGACTGCATTGCTCAAATAGGTAAAGGATTATTTTCTGCCTAAGTCGGAATCTTGTTGGCCAGGATTGTCAAGGATCGTAATATGCTGCCCCCCTGATTGCTTATATATGATTCTGCAATTGTCCATCCTAATTGGGGCTGGGCTGCTGACCATGCAAGTTGCAAAATTCTGCAGGGTGTTTTCCTATTGCATCCACTTCCTCCAATTGGATGAATTGAGGGCTTCTTCCCGGGACTAACTAGATTGAGTTTCCTGATCACACCCATTGTATGGTGTGTGGCATTGGAGTGAGTGGGGCATGTTTACCGTCTGTACCTGTGTTGGCTGTGGGCACAGAACCACCTTTGAAGGAGTTGAAATAATTCTGAAGAGACTGGAATCACCACCTTGTGATCTGAGGATTTTGGGTGTCAGTGCTCATGAACATGTTGAACTATAGGATTTGGATGGAAGCGTGACCATGGAAGAAGACCTCAACCCTTGCACTCTCAGCCACTTTTTAATCAAGTGCTTCTGACAAAGACGGCTCTTCTGATGCAAGGAAGGTGGCAATGTCCTTCTAGCAAAAATAATATTAGTTTTAGGTATCTGGAGAAACCTCTCCTTGAATGATTGCTAAGGATACCTCTTTGATAGATAAGTGGAAAATTTGTTTTGTCTATTTATTTTCACTCTTTTAAGTTGATGTCTTCATAAATCTCATGGAACTAAAGATCACTGGCTGCTGGGAACTTATACCGTAACAAGAAATCTTAATTTTGAGTGTCCATATATTGAAACCCCAATATATCTCTAATATCCTTGAGCATATCTTGTAACCGTGTCACCTGCGTATATCTCCTTGAAGTGGTGCAGCCTTCTTCCTCGTCATCATCAGACAAAGTTTTCATCATTTTTAATGCAAGTTGTGGTAGAGTTGGACTAACAGTGTCACCTGTCATTGTCTGAAGGTTGGCTCTGAAAACTCCTCCTCTGCCAACGACGTTGCAGGGGTGTTTGGTAGTTGCTCTGGGGCATATTACCAACAACTAGCGATAATTTTTGTCTCTAACTTGTTTAGAGACAAAAATTATCACCGCACATCGGCGATTTTTATCGCAGATAAACCTTGCTATTATCAAGGTTTATCGGAAATGCGATAAAAAACGGCCGCAATGCATGAATATCGCTGAAAAGTCAGCGATATTCATGCATTATCGAGCAAATGCTCTTAGCCATGTTATCCACCTCCCATTGGATAACATGGTGAAGAACTGCTCAGGGCAGGTGTTAGCTTTTGGAGATATTCGCGCTTAGCGCGAATATCTCCAAAAGTTGGTAATAGGAGATAGCGATGTTAGCGACTGTTTCCAGTCGCTAACATCTTGGCACGCCCACTTTTCATGTCATTAGTGATAAATATCACTGACATGCAAAGCGGGGCCCAAGATGGTCGCTATCTCCTACTAGCTGTCGCTAACTGGTGTTAGCGACAGCTTGGTAATAGGGAGATAATTTTATCTCCGCTTTCTTGGCTTTTAAAGCCAAAAAAGCGGACATAAACCCCCTTGATAATATGCCCCTCTATGTTTTAAAACAGATTCACACTATGGCAGCGGCTTCCACCTATAGAGGTTGCTTGGCAACCAGATCGTTCCTCGTGGAAGACATGTTTCCAAAACAACGCGGTGCACCCTTACCACAAACAATATTTTGCAAACCAGATTTTGAGATAAATTACAAAGATTACTCCATTATGTAACTGTGTACTTTTTGGGCGAAATTTTAACAAAATGTACTGTTAAGATAATTTTTTTAACACATGCAGCATTTCAGGTAGATTGTTTACCCTAGCAGACCATTGGGGTAATTTATGAGCACAAAACTATAAGTATAAATGCAAACAACAAGGTTGCGGTGAGTAGCAGCTCCCTTAATATGGGCGGTCAACAAACATTTAGGTAGATTTTTTACTCAGGCGGACAGTTCGGGTAATTTCTGAACAAACAATTATAGCTCCAAATGGTAACAGCAGTGTTTTGAACTTGGGAAACATGAAATCAATTTAAATTAAATTTTTGAGTTGCGCTCTTACCCGAATGGACTATTCAGGTAATTTTTTGAGAGTGAGATGCATTTCTCATAGTTATTTTAATTTCGCATAATGTTGCTGTAATTTTCAATAATTGCGCTTTCCAAGCACCAACTTCACCAAAGTCTTCAAGGTGGGTTTTAAGCTCTGGACAATCGTGAAGTCCATGAAGTCCAGGATACTTAACCTCTTCCGTGCTCATGACGAGCTTAGCTCGCCATGAGTCACGGTGCCGCTGTGCTCATGACGAGCTCAGCTCGTCATGACACGCGCAGCACTCACACGCGGGGATAATTCCCCCACTGTGCTGAGCGTTCTATGAAAACGGGCGTGGTCATGACGAGCTCAGCTCGTCATGAGCACAGCGCCACCGTGCTGGGTGACGAGCTGAGCTCGTAACGAGCACCACGGCCCTGTGCGTGCCCCACCCATCCCCCATCTCAGTGGGGGAATTAGCCCCGCTGGGAAGGGGTTAAATGAGGTCAGGAGCCGCGAGACTCCATGACATCAGCTGGAGCATCTTGTCCATATTTATGAAGTGAATCATTGTCTAGTGACGGAACACATATAGGAATATCTGTGGCCAATTCCAGAAGAAGAGGATTCCATGGTTGAGCCCTCCATAAAGAGGAGATCAAGGTTACCTCCTCTCTCTGCCTCCAGTATGGAGGGAAATGGATCTATGGAGAATAGTCTTCAGAAACCGTTCAATTCTTGGAACGGCCTTTGATTTAGTCTCCAACCGCTATATTTATTCAAGTGGTGTGAAAAACAATCTGCCTCAGAATTTTGGGAGGTATTGTTCCCCGACTGAAATCCTGGGGCTTATTTACAAGCCCCTTACTACACTTTTGCGACGCTGTTGCATCATTTTTTTAGCCTCAGCAGTGGCGTAAACAATGTGCCAGGTTGCGACCTATTTACAACGTGATGCATCGAGGCAGATGCGGCACCTTGTAAACCCCTGCACTACGTTACACCTGCCTCCGGTATAATGTATGCAGGGTGGGCGTTCGCTCATGAGAAAACCTTGTAGAAGTGACGCTGAGAAATCTACAAGGTTTCACTGCGCCAAACTCTTATGCCTGTGTATTACGTATAGGCCTCCACAAACATTGCTGGAGTTGCATCAGGCTTACAACACAACTCCAACAATACGTGACTTTTGCGCCAACAGATGCACCAGGATACCCGACGCATCTGTCAATCCTTGCAACATGGTGCGCCGTATTGCAAATACCACACATCCATGGTGGTGCAAGGGTTTCTTTCCCTGCTGCACAGAAACAGACCCATCACTGCTTTAATGCAGAGATGCATCAGATCCTTGTAAATAAGCCTCACTGTTTTCTAGACAGAAATCCCAAAATGCTTTTGCTATTTCTGCTAATGGTTTGGAGTGTGTGTCCCTGACTGGTGTACACACCTGACTCCTGTGGGATTGTCCATGCATAGCAGCACAGCACAAGTTTGCATTTTGCAACATAAAGCTGTGGATTGCAAAGAAGCCTATATTAGCTGCTCCTTCTTGGACTAGCTTCCACCAGTTGAGAACTGGCCACACTGAGCCATAACCATCTACATTGGTTGGTACCTGATTCTACGGCTCCATCTGGGATGTAGCGAAAACTGTGTGCCTGTTCCTGGCACCTATGTGATTTTGGGCCCGATTCACAGAACTAACTTAAGACAAAATCCTAAACTTACTACCATTTTGGTATTCACGGAAGGCACTTACTCATTTTGGTATTCTCAGAAGGCACTTACTCATTTTGGTATTCACAGAAGGCACTTACTCACTGATGAGTAAGTGCCTTCTGCGAATACCAACATTCGTAAGTGCCTTCTGTGAATACCAACATTCGTAAGTGCCTTCTGTGAATACTAATGAGTAATGAGTAAATGGTAGTAAGTTTAGGATTTTATCTTAAGTTAGTTCTGTGAATCGGGCCCATAGCCACCAAGAAATCTCTTCTTTTGTTTCCACTCCTAAAGGCACCAGTTGAATCATAAAATACTTTTCAGATAATTCCAAGGCCAAATTAAAGGTATAGAACTCAAACCATGATACTTCCTCCTTAGATAATCAATATTTTAATAAGCAATGTCATGTACAGAAACCAAGAAAATGCATACAAAAATAAAGTGAACTACAGAAATCATCACCAATAAAATAAAAAAAAAACAAGAAAAGAGAAATTTCTGCAAGATGTAAAACAGAAAATCAATAGCAAAGAATTTCACTTTTAGGATAGAAGATGGTCATGAATAAGCCGGGCTTGACGTATCACAGAATCCCAAAAGTATTAGAGTTACTTGACAACTCTTCCGCTACTCCTGCCTCCACTACAAATCACCTCATGACTTCTCTCATGAACAAATA
The DNA here is from genome assembly GCF_964261635.1 of Lissotriton helveticus. NCBI lineage: Eukaryota > Metazoa > Chordata > Amphibia > Caudata > Salamandridae > Lissotriton > Lissotriton helveticus. Next base: position 1,707,858,615 of record NC_136069.1, on the reverse strand, counting down.
TAAACAACGGAAGAATGTAAATTCGTAAAAAAATAACAAAAGCCAAAAAGCATGGAACAGAGTGTGCAAATCAATTGGATTTGTATAGAAGGCCCTCACTCACCAACCTGGTTGGTGACATGGTTCATCATTGGGCCCCACCGGGTGAAGCCAAATGACTCCCCGGTCTGGTACAATGCCAGATTTACTGCGGACTGCGGAGCACTCACCATTCTCTCATGAGATCCACCAACCTCACAAGATACATTTCTATCAATTCTTCCCTGTAAAGTTTAAGGTGAAACTGATCTAATTACCACTGCTATACATTTGTTCGAAATTTGTGCTTGCTCTGTCTTGAAACAGTTGACCAACATCATGACTCTAGTGTATTTAGACCAATCAGGCTTAATTTGTTAACAATCTCCAACAACACAAAACTTTATACAAGTTAACTTTTTTCCTCTGATCAAAATATTTGTATTTCTGTGTGTTGGAAGTCTTCCTTTACATGCCACTCCACAAACCAGTCCCATGATTAAGAACATTTTTATTCCACACCACCCAACCTGGACTCTTACTAATAATATGGGCCAGATGTAGGTAGCCAAATACCTGTCGGTAACGGCCGATTTCGGCCGTTACCGACCGGTATTTGGCTTTTGAGATGTAGGTGTGTCGTTATTTACAGAATCGGTATATTTACCGATTCGGTAAATTTACCACTTCGGTATTTTACCGAATCGGTAAATATACCGATTCTGTAAATCCATATGTAGCTGACACTCCTAAGAGTGCCACAGGCCCTTAAGAGTCGGTATTTTACCACACAATCCTATTGGGTGGTAAAATACCGAATTCAGGTGTGCATGCACATCTGTGCATGCACACCTCTGCAATGTGACACACAGACATGCCCTTAGGGCATGCATGTGTGCCTCATGTCACACAAGCCTGTACTTGGGGTGCTGGAGGGTGTCAAAGTGACACCCCCTGCACCCTTGCAGGATTCGGTATTTACCGATTCGGTATTGCCCATTGATTCCTATGGGCTTCAAAGCCCATAGGAATCAATGGGCAATACCGATTCGGTATTTACAGAATCGGTAAATACCGAATGTTACCGATTCGGTAATTGAAAATTAAATTTTATCTACATCTCCCACCTTCTAATTTACCGATTCATAAATACCGAATCGGTAAAATTCGGTATTTATGAATCGGTAAATGAGAATTACCTACATCTGGCCCCTAGTCTCTTAAATATATATATTTATTCGTTTAAAGTGCTTTATAAACCGCAAACATGACACAAGAGCATCAGTCTGCTGTACAAATGATTGGACAAGTAGACAAGATGCCCAAACAAGAGAACACTGGTGTTGAGGAGAGGTTTCATAGAAGCTGTCAGGATTCCTTATTTGTGACTTCAGGTAAGTAAGTTGGCTGAAAAGACAAGGCGCAGGTAGTAGATGACAACGTGATGCAGAAAATGAAGTGATGACGTACGACCCCTTGCCACCCATCTTTCTCCCCATGGATGATTTGATCATTTCACCTCTGGGCATTGTTGTGGAGGTGGGGCTCTGTTTAAAATTACAATATAAACATATAAGTACTTTGGCTAATGAATATTTGTGAGGGTAGATAGGAAATGGGAAAGGGTGACAATAAATTAGAGCTCTGGCTGTTACTTGTGCACCATTAGGGTCTTCAATTGCTGGACATTCATTTTCAGTTACATTTCTTTGTGCACAAATTAATGCCAGGGGTTTGTTGTGTGACCTATTCAATCTTTATGAAAATATGAAGATAAAATTCATGTCTAAGCAGGTGCTGCACTCCAAATCAATTGGATAGTGGTCAGTAAGACAACTGTGAAGGGAAGTGCAAATGACAGAGGGTGATGTTTGACAAAGAGGCCTGGGTCTTTGCTCTGCCACAGGTGCCCAAAAAGATGAGGCCTCTATAGATGCCTACCTTTACTAGACATCCATATACATTTGATGGAAATGGTTTCACTTTCTGATGCTTTACTACTTGAGGTGGTGAGTGAGGAAAAGGGTGAATTGAAGTTTTTGCAACCGGTATTGGGCTGCCTGAATTTTGCATGCAAATTGATGATGCCAGAAATTGTATTTTTATAGGCAGATTCCATTTATAAAGAAGGGGATTGAAAGTCCCACCACAGGATCAGGATTACAAATAGAGCATGGAAGATTATGCAGGTCTCGCTAATATTTTTAGGCCATTAAAAGGGATTGACTTATGGCTACTGGCCAACATGGTGATATGGATAGAGGAGAATTTTCTCTGATAAGTCAAGTGCTAGGACCCTGAGACTGTGCACTGTGTATCATCCTCCCCAGCCCGGGTACTCACCAATTACTATGCCGCACTCGGAGCTTTATATAACAAGTCTTTATTCATCTGCGTGTAAGAGTGAGCTCAACATTCCAAACCTGCATTCACTTCACTACGCTCTAATACGTCACAGTTCTACGGAGTCCATCAGGAGTCACAAGGGTTCCATCATTACTAACTCACAAGACACTACACGCCGGAAGGGTCATTGATAGGGGCGAGTGATAAGGAAGAGAAGTGACACATTAGGCCCGATTCACAAAGGTGCAGACAATAAGATAGTACTCGTAAATGCCCTTTGAGAATTCCCAAGGTCGTAAACTTGGACATTTGTTTTAAGTTTTGACCAAATGTCTAAGCTGACCTTTGTGAATAGGGCCCAGTATCTCTATGATGGAATTCTTCCCAGCTGTGTTGGCCCTGAGGCTGTAGGTAAGGAACTGCAAGGCCAGTTGGTGACACTTGTCAACAACGAGGCTATGCGCCACCCAGTGAAGAATTTGTTGAGCTGAGAAGCTGGAAGCTATTAGCAGGGCAAGGAAGGAAGTGTAGAGAGACCTGTGGGGCTATTCCAAGCTAAATTTAACTGAGGGTATTAGACCCAATGACCATTGAGTCTGAATGTCTGGTACTCTTTCAAAACCATGAAATTCTTCTTTCCTTACTAGGTAACAGGTTGTGCTTGGAGACCTTGAATGAAGGCATGGTAGTCAGTGCAGGCTTTAGGTGGGAGAATAGAAAGATCACCTCATGGGAATTGTTTCTGGTAGTGGCATAATGACTACAAGAGATGTGGTTAACAAGTGAATGGAAGAAAGGCAGTGGTAGGGGTAAGAGAAGAAAAGGTGCAGCTAGAGTAATCCTGGTGTTGTAGTGTGACTCCTAAGAAAGTTTTGGAAGCATTAAGAGCATATATGAGCTTTATGCCAACTGGCACATGCATCAATATTGCATTTTGCGATTCCTTAATTGCGATAAATAAGGAATCGCAATTAAGGAATTGCAAACTGCAATGCATCAAGAAATGGCTGAAAAAATAGCGATTTCTTAAAATTCCTTAATTGCGATTCTCTAATTGAGAATCGCTATTAAGGAATACCTCCCCATCCATTCCTATGGGCCTATAGGCCCATAGGAGTGAATGGAAAGACATTCTTAATTTGCAATTCACCATTAGAAATTCGCAAATTAAGAATGCAATTTCAAGGGTACAGGGGTGTCCACCCCTGAAATCTGCTTAGAAGTACATTTTGCACACTCACATGCCCCAAGGGCATGTGTGTGTGTAAAATGGAACTTTGAAAAATGCACATTAGTGCATTTTTCAAAGTTTTCGCAAATTACCATGAAGGTCAACTTCATGGTAATTTGCTCCTCTTATTTGCGAATTCACAAATTTTAAAAGTTTGATGCATTCCATTTAAGGAATCTCAATTTGAGATTCCTTAAATGCAATCGCAATTTAAGAAATCGCAATTTTGCGATTTCTTAAATTGCGAAAATTACAAAAATGATAATGCATCGAGAATTGCATTCGCAAACGGCCGAATTTTGCGATTCGCACCATTTGCGAATGTAATTTCCTTTGATGCATGTGCCCGCAAGACTTTTAACTGAAGTTTAAAGATTGGTAAACAGAAGAGTTGACTACTTCAATGTTGGGGTTTGCTTAGAAAGTGGAGAGAAGGGTTAGTTACTCCTTGTTAGAATGTTGTTTATGGCATAGTATACTGCGCGGACGAAGGCTGTAAGTGTGCTAAGGGCATTTGTTATAAAAATGATGAACAAAGAATCTAGAAAGAATTCCAAATAGGAAACCATACAAAGAATTACTTAAATAGCACTTCATATTCTGTGTGGTGGTCAGAATAATGCCAGTCTCGCCATGGGTGCCAGGTTCTCTTACTGCAGTGCTTCTGGTGGCTGCCCCAGTTATCATCAAATTGTAGTCATATTTCAAGTCCCAGTTTTTGTTGAATCTGAAAAGCTGATCACCTCTGGTTGAGCACGCCTGGGAGGATAATGAAAGAATGTTTCAAGCCAGCCCCCCGGCGGGGTAGGCAACCACCCATGAGGCGCGTAAAGAGCGCGACTGCCGTGACGCGGCAGGTGTGCAGGGGAGTAGCTTGGTCAGTATGACTGGGGGAATAAGCTTCAGATTTTCCAACAATCACCCCGGTAAATAATGTTAAAATACATTATACGACAAGCAGGGCGCACTGCTTAAAGGCAAGCGGAAAGAGAGAGGAATGTGAATTGGTGGGCTACTATGAAAGAGAAAACACAATGGCCCAGATGTAGGTCACCAATTACCGGTCGGTAACGGCCGATTTCGGCCGTTACCGACCGGTATTTGGGAATTGGCAAGTAGGGGGCATTTTATTTACAGAATCGGTATATTTACCGATTCGGTAAATTTACAGAATCGGTAAAATACTGAATGGGTAAATATACCGATTCTGTAAATCAAGATGTAGGTGGCACTGTAATCAGTGCCACAGGCCCTTACCGAATCGTTATTTACCATGGAATACTATTCCATGGTAAATAACGAATTCCAGTGTACATGCACATCTGTGCATGTACACCTGTGCCATGTGGCACACAGACATGCCCTAAGGGCATGTAAGTGTGTCACATGGCACACAAGCCAGAATCAGGGGTGCAACAGGGTGTCAAAGTGACACCCTGTCCCCCTTGTAAATTCAGTAATTTTATCGATTCGGTAATTACCGAATCGGTATTTGCTATTGAATCCTATAGGCTTAAAGGCCCATAGGAATCAATGGCAAATACCGATTCGGTAATTACCGAACCGGTAATTACCGAATATTACCGATTCGGTATCTTTACCGAATTATTTACCTACATAGCAATTACTGAATTGTAAATACAGAATCGGTAAAATTCGGTATTTACCATTCGGTAATGGGCTATTACCTACATCGGGGCCCATATTCTGTAAAATAACCAACATTTTGACGCTTTTCAAAACAGAGAGGGGGGAAGAATGTGTGTGCCTTTTTGTCTGTAAAAACTCCTGGTGAAGTCTGACAGACACCTCACCATACCCATCTAAAACCAACTGTACAAAAATATTGATCACAAAATACCATAACTAACGGGGTGTAACAACCAAAACACCCCGCCTGAAGCAACGCCCCTGCCTCTGTGTGGCCACCACTTCTGCGTCATCTCGCAATCTCACAATAAACCCTTTCTAGACTCTTCCCTCATGAATCCATCTCCTTTGAGTCATCCCAAAACTCATTTTTCTACTATGATCTCCCTAATCCATTTCTAGAGACTCTTTCTCCCTCCATCTCTTCTTTCTTTACCCCACACCTCTTCTTACCGCTATGATCTCCCAATAAACACTTTCTAGACCCTTCCCTCCTCTATCCCTCCACTATCCTCTTCAATCCAACTAACAGACTCACATGTTTATCCTTCAAATCAACTCATATTTCCCTATAATAATTCACCAGTAATCCTTTTGGGTTCCAGAGTAGTGTGCCACTGCCGAAAAAGCACTTCAATGATTCGTCAGAGGTAGTAAGTGCTATATAAATACATTTACAATAACAATTACAATGTTACCTGTGGCACGCGTGGGCTGGCACATGCTTCCTCCACAGTCCATCTTCACACACTCATGTGTCCCCAGGCAAACCTTCTCAGCATCACACTCTGTGGGGCATGGGTCTAAATCTTAAAACATAAAATATTTCATTTTAGAATTGACTCATATTTCCTGCTTTCAAAAATGATCACCAACGAAGAAGAACCCAGTAATCTGATTGGACATGGGAAGAGAGTTCAGCTACAGCCCACGCCCTTCTGTTTGGCTATATTACTGAGCCTCATAGCTGTACCTTAAAATGTCATGCCATTATCCTTGTATAGCTTGCAGGGCAGCCTTGAGCTCTAGGAACACAACTTGACATGCTGACACCTTGACACCTCCTCAACTTTGTAAACACAGCCTGGCCGCATGGTCAGAGCAGCTTTTGAATGGTAGGCAACATTTACCACACATCCCTAACCAGACAGCACCTTCACCAATCAGGCCCTTTTTAGTAACCTTAAGTTCCAAGGTTTTACCACCCAGGTTAGTTGGTATTTTTTCTTATAATTACATTGGGCCCGAATTACAGAACTAACTTAAGACAAAATCCTAAACTTATTACCATTTTGGTATACACAGAAGGCACTTACTCATTTCGGTATTCACAGAAGTTTGGAGTCCTAACTTTAGAACTCCTAAATGCCTTCTGTGAATAAAAAAATTTCAAGCCAGAAAAGAGGGATTGAGGCTACTATGCCTGCACTGGTAATACAGTCCCTAGAGTATGTATATGTGTGGGTGCAAAAGGTCTGGGATACAATCCCCTAAATCCCAAGGTTGGAAAACAAAGATTGTTTTACAAATCAAATTTACAAAAAGTGACCCTGCACACCTCAAAAATAGTAAACAAAACAGTTTAAATGCTATTTATGCATATGATCGTAATCACTACATTAGTTCTCCCAAGAATTCCAAAGTCAAGTTTCTTCTGTAAGCAGATTCTTTTATTCAAAGTTGATGTTTAAAACCAATAGCCAACGCGTTTCGTCCGTGGCCGGACTTCTTCAGGGCTTTTTATCGAACTTTCTATTTGGTACTGCTTCACATTGGTCTTCACACTTGAAATTCAAATATCTTCAATAAATAAGGAGATCATATATGAAAGATACACCAAGTTTTCAATTTTTCAAATAAGGAATGGCAATTTGTCAGCCAATAGTGGAAATTCGGCGTCTCGTATTTCGTGCGGTCGTCTGGTATAATACTTCCGCTTTTCACTCAGGAGCACCTGCCAACTATAGTTTCTTACACTGTAGGTCTGTACATGTTCCTATTGGGACTACTTCTTTTATTTCCTGCTCATTAATAATTGTGAACATACTTTAACTATCAGCACTGCGCCCGAAACACGTGCGCCACGCTTCAGGTTTTAGTTTCATTGTCATGTTCCTTTGCCCGCCCTGGTGCAGGGGGAGTTGTGTTTAGTTCGCACAACTTTCTGTTCCGGTGCCTTCTCCCCGGCTCACCTATCCCTCACACGGAGGACCTTTCCCGATAAACAGGCTTTTAAAAATTATTCGTTTCTCCTCATATTTGCCCAAGGGCGCCCAGCGTATACACTTAAACCAGACTTGTTCCAGGTACCATCTGTGACCTCACCCTGTAGCAGGTGAGGGCGAAAAAGAATCTTGAAGGCTGGGAGAGATGGAGTGTTCATTAACATTATCTTTGGAAATCTGCTTTCGTGTTGCCTCCCCCATGGGTCTCTCTGTAGGGACATGGATGGTCTATTGATGGTAACAGTATCCAGGATTCAAAACTCAACAATATAAACATGTGACAGTGGCTGGTGCTTGCTTTCTGGTCGTACTAATTGGGTAGGTCAATTTGGAATTTCTCTTCAGGGTTCCAAAACGCATTATTAATATTAGTACATAAGCTTTTTCTGAAAGTCTTTTTTTCTATCAAATAGCAGGGAAAAAGAGTTATAATAGTCAGAGCGGTAGATGTAGTCAATTTTTCAATTTCTGCTTTGCATCTGCATTGCCATAAGTACAGGCTCTATGCGTACAGTAAGTGGTGACAAGTGGAGTGTTTACAAGTCATGCTGACAGTGGGTTGTGAAGCCCGGGGGACTGCATGCTGTCTCCACATGCTGACAGTGGGTTGTGAAGCCTGGGGGACTGCATGCTGTCTCCACATGCTGACAGTGGGTTGTGAAGCCTGGGGGACTGCATGCTGTCTCCACATGCTGACAGTGGGTTGTGAAGCTGAGGGACTGCATGCTGTCTGCACATGCTGACAGTGGGTTGTGAAGCTGAGGGACTGCATGCTGTCTGCACATGCTGACAGTGGGTTGTGAAGCCTGGGGTACTGCATGCTGTCTCCACATGCTGACAGTGGGTTGTGAAGCCTGGGGGACTGCATGCTGTCTGCACATGCTGACAGTGGGTTGTGAAGCCTGGGGGACTGCATGCTGCCTCCACATGCTGACAGTGGGTTGTGAAGCCTGGGGGACTGCATGCTGTCTCCACATGCTGACAGTGGGTGGTGAAGCCTTGGGAACTGCATGCTGTCTCCACATGCTGGCAGTGGGTTGTGAAGCCTGGGGGACTGCATGCTGTCTCCACATGCTGACATTGGGTTGTGAAGCCTGGGGGACTGCATGCTGTCGGCACATGCTGACAGTGGGTTGTGAAGCCTGGGGGACTGCATGCTGTCTGCACATGCTGACAGTGGGTTGTGAAGCCTGGGGGACTGCATGCTGTCTGCACATGCTGACAGTGGGTTGTGAAGCCTGGGGGACTGCATGCTGTCTCCACATGCTGACAGTGAGTTGTGAAGCCTGGGGGACTGCATGCTGTCTCCACATGCTGACAGTGGGTTGTGAAGCCTGGGGGACTGCATGATGTCTGCACATGCTGACAGTGGGTTGTGAATCCTGGGGGACTGCATGCTGTCTGCACATGCTGACAGTGGGTTATGAAGCCTGGGGGACTGCATGCTGTCTCCACATGCTGACATTGGGTTGTGAAGCCTGGGGGACTGCATGCTGTCTGCACATGCTGACAGTGGGTTGTGAAGCCTGGGGTACTGCATGCTGTCTCCACATGCTGACAGTGGGGTGTGAAGCCTGGGGGACTGCATGCTGTCTGCACATGCTGACAGTGGGTTGTGAAGCCTGGGGGACTGCATGCTGTCTCCACATGCTGACAGTGGGTTGTGAAGCCTGAGGGACTGCATGCATGCTGTCTGCACATGCTGACAGTGGGTTGTGAAGCCTGGGGGACTGCATGCTGTCTCCACATGCTGACAGTGGGTTGTGAAGCCTGGGGGACTGCATGCTGTCTCCACATGCTGACAGTGGGTTGTGAAGCCTGGGGGACTGCATGCTGTCTGCACATGCTGACAGTGGGTTGTGAAGCCTGGGGGACTGCATGCTGTTTCCCCATGCTGACAGTGGGTTGTGAAGCCTGGGGGACTGCATGCTGTCTGCACATGCTGACAGTGGGTTGTGAAGCCTGGGGGACTGCATGCTGTCTCCACATGCTGACAGTGGGTTGTGAAGTCTGGGGGACTGCATGCTGTCTGCACATGCTGACAGTGGGTTGTGAAGCCTGGGGGACTGCATGCTGTCTGCACATGCTGACAGTGGGTTGTGAAGCCTGGGGGACTGCATGCTGTCTGCACATGCTGACAGTGGGTTGTGAAGCCTGGGGGACTGCATGCTGTCTCCACATGCTGACAGTGGGTTGTGAAGACTGGGGGACTGCATGTTGTCTCCACATGCTGACAGTGGGTTGTGAAGCCTGGGGGACTGCATGCTGTCTCCACATGCTGACAGTGGGTTGTGAAGCCTGGGGGACTGCATGCTGTCTGCACATGCTGACAGTGGGTTGTGAAGCCTGGGGGACTGCATGCTGTCTCCACATGCTGACAGTGGGTTGTGAAGCCTGGGGGACTGCATGCTGTCTGCACATGCTGACAGTGGGTTGTGAAGCCTGGGGGACTGCATGCTGTCTCCACATGCTGAGCGAACAGCAGGCGATCCTCTCCATGCCAACGGCAGAGCTCAAACCCTACTGAACAAAACAAGCAAAGGGAGACAGACATATGCCCTGTGCTACACATGTGTGCTTTTGACAGTGCAGGCACATCAGCCACACCCTAATGTTCTCCACAATCAGTACTTAGCTGAGGATACAATGTAAGTCTTACGTGAATGAGTGAATGAGTGGAGACTGGCACCGCACAATGCAGGTCAGGGCAGTGGAAGCGTAGAGCGTGCCCTCTCTGGGAAAAACAAACAGTGCCTTTCCCTGCAGGCCTTTAACACCTGTTTAGCCACAAAATATACTTTGGTTACTTTTTCTTACAGCTTTTTCGTGAGAATGATGAGGAATAATTATCTGTACAGAGTAACCCAGGTTCTTATGGGTGTGTTTTACTGGTTTGGGTCAGATGAAAACAACCATCTGTTGTGACCCTGGGTAAAGGTCAAAGTACTCCGTTTTCAGAATGCTCAAATGTATTTCTCCCTTACAATTTCTACTCAGCTGCCTTGGTGTAAAAATGTCAGTCCATTATTTACCACAATACAAATTGAATTAATTAACTCCTCCCGCCCCGCTGACCCCTCTCCATATGTCTGTTTTTTGGTTTTATTTTGATTAAAAAGCGAGTGGCAGGAAGGGAATCGCATTACCCTGCCATTTGTCTCTGCTGTTGTCTTTCTCCCAGCATTGCAATGCATCAGCCTGAGAGCCCAGCTCATGAAGGGGGAAGCAGGGGCGGCTCTAGGCTCATGGGGGCCCTGGGCAGGGAGCGTAGGTAGGGGGCCACGGAAGAGGGGGTCCGAGCGGGGCGGAACGCGGAGGCCAGTAAAGAGGGGGGGGGTTCAGGGTGTTTGGAAGTGGAACAAATCCCTGCCAGGGGCCGCCACGCAAATATGTATCCATCCTCAGAGGATTATTATATTAAGGATCTATATTGGTGTGGTGGCCCCTGAGGTTTGGTGGCCCTGTGCAGGTACACAGCTTGCACATGCCTAAGGCCGCCCCTGGGGGAAGGGGCAGGGGCGTTGCATCTCCCTGTGCTGCCTACAGACATTACCCCCAGGTCCCTTATGTCCTCGGCCCATTCAGAACTTATGGAGATAACCATCTCCTGACAGAAAATAAAACAAGAGGAATGCTGGGATATCCCTACTGCCCCTCCCCCCGGGAGTACAAAGGTAGGATCTACCCAGCAGCCCTCCTGTTCTTTTTTTCTGTCTTCGACAGAATGGCTGATGGATGGATGCTGTTGGTGTTGGGGGCTGCACCGGCTCCTGCTGGGCTTGAGTGGCGTGCAGTCCTCTTCTGGCTCCTCCTGCCCGGCTGCCTGGCTTCTCGGGCAGGGGTGTGGTTCCTGTGTGTCTCCCCCCCGGCCTGCCGGGCTTGCTGGGGGGGATTGACTTCTTTGCGGCCGTTGTTCCGGTTTTCCGGCCCTTTGCGGCTGGTGCGCCGCCTCCCGGTTACTTCCGGGTCGCTGTGCGCGTCTCCCCGAGCCTGGCCGGGTGGGAGACGCGCTGCGCTGGATGGTCGATCCCGGATCCGGCTGTTGGTGTGTGGGGGCCTTGCTGTTGCTGCTCAGGCCCCCGCTCCGGGTAAGTCCCGCTTTTGCGGTGTTTTTGCTCCCTCTGTCAGTGTTGTGCTGTTTGTTCCGGAGCGTTGACTTCCTGGAGCGCTTGTGTTTGCACTCCTGCCTCGGATATCTCGAGGCTGCCGCTGCTGCTGAGCCTGAACCTGGGAGCGTGGTGCTCGGTCTCCGGCTGCTGTTCCCTGGCTTCCCCCGGAGGGTGCTCGGATGCGGCATGGCTTGTTCCGGTGTGTTCCTTGTTGTGCCTGTGCAACATGGTTACGGCGGGTGCTGCCGGCTTGGGGCTGGTGTCCCATGTTCGGTCCTCGGCATTGGTTCTGCAGCCTGTGCTTTACTGTTTGCGATTTGATGTATTTTCCCTCCGTCATGCGTTTTGCATTTTTGACAGGGTTGAATGTTGAGCCACTCTTCCCGACGTCAGTGTGAAGGGGCCTGTGGTTTTTTGTCAGGGGTGCGCACTGTACATATGTCATGCTTTGCGCTGGCTGACTTGTGTGGCTATTCACTGTTGGGAGCGTGTTTGCTGCAGATGTTGCGTGTCAGCTGGGCCGCTGCTCTGTCCCTTCCTCTCATGGACCCGGGTCTGGGGGGGGGGGGGGGGGTGCTACCTGCCTCTGTGGTGGGGCTGCTCTGTCCCTGATGCTCTGCCTGTCATGCCTTTCCGACTTGGACGGACGACTTAGCGGTGGGTGGTCCTGGTTCTAGTCTCGGCGGGGGCGCTCTTCCTCCGGTGTTTCTCGGCGGATCTCCTTTTCTCGCGGTTCCTTCCGACTTGGCAGGGTTCCTCGGTGTCTGGGAGTGGTTGTGTTCTGTAGGCTGCCTCTGCCGTCTTTGGTGCTGCCACCCTTGGTTCGTGCCTCCTGTCGACTCGCCACGCTTCTGAGTACAGCGCTGGGCTTTGGGTCTCGGTGTCTGGGCGCTGCGGCTGGGTGCCTTTCTCCTTGATGTGGGCTCCTCGCTGCCGTGCTGCTGCTCGTCTGCCTCCTGCGTTGCATTGGCTGGCACTTCCTTTTGCTGTGTTGGTTGGCTGGCGCTTTGCCCTCTGTCGGTCCTCCGGTCCCCTGTGCGGCGTTTGGTTGGCCTCCGCTCTGCGGTTTTGCGCCTCTGTTTGGTGTCGGGGCTTGCTTGTGGGCTCTGTGCTGCCTTCCCTTTTGGGGGTTTCCTGCTGCTGCTGTTTCTGGGGTCCGCGCTGCCTTCGGCTGGCCCCGGTTCTCCGGTGGTGGACGTTCCGTGGGTCTGTTCCCTTGGTTCTATTCTTCGGGGGTGCCCCTGCTCTTGGCGCCTCTGGGGGTGTTTGCCCTTTCTGTTTCTGGCTTGGGTTCCGGTCGCCTCTGTGGTGGCTGGTTCTTTTTGCTGCTCCTGCCTTTGCTTGCTCGTGGGTTCCCTGTGTGATTGGGGTTTCCCTGCCTGCTGGGTTGCACCGTGCCCTCTGGTGCTCTGGTGTCCGTGTCGCTTCTTTTCCTGCTTCGGCGGCCTGTTTGGGTTGCCTTCTGCTTCCGGCTCTCTGCACCGTCTGGTGGTGGGTCGTTGTTCCTGCTTCTTGGGCCGCTGCGCGGTGGATCCTTGGGCTCCCCTCGTTCAGGTTGGCCTGCCGTCCTGTTCTTCCTCGGTGGTCTTGCCTCCTCTGCGGGCTGGCTGTTGTGGCCTCTACCCTGCTTGGGGATCCTGGTTCTTCCCTTCCGGGTTCCTGGTTCTTTCCCTCCTTTGCAATGGCTGCGCCTGGTTCCTCTCGTGGGTGCCGATGGTTCTTTGGGGTGCTCTCTCCCCTCTGCCTCTGCTTGGGTGGCATATGCTGCCTTGGGTCCGGCTTTTCTGTTCCTCCCGGCCTGCGCCTGTTTTCGGGCGTGGTGCGTGGAGGGGGCCTGCTTGAGTCCTTCTGGTGCTGTGGCCTTCCCTTTGCTGGGTTCTGCTGTTTCCTGGCATCCCCTCCTGTGTCTGCTGTGTGGTATGCCTGGGGCCTCCTGGCGGCTGCCGGGTCCTGTCTTGCCTCCTTTTCTCGGGGTTGGTGTGTTGTTCCCACGCCCCGCTGTCTGCTCGGTAGCTTGGTCTGGCCTGGTTGGTTTCTGCCTGGCCGCCTGGAGCTGCGGGGTGCGATTGGCTTCTTCCTTTGGTTTTCTTCCCTGCCTCTTCTGGTTTTGGTGGTGGTGAGGGGTGGCCGTTGTTGTTGCCTCTCCTGGGCCTGTGGGTTTTTGTCTCCACGGATGTCTGCTGGGTCTGCCTCCCGGCCTGCCGGGCTTGCTGGGCTGCGTGGCTTCCTCCTGGCCGGTGTTCCGGCTTCTCGGCCCTTTGGGGCGGGGGCGCCGCCTCCCCGTTTCTTCCGGGTCGCTCTGCGCGTCTCCCCGTTGCTTGGCCGTGTGGGTGGAGCGCTGCGCTGGTTGCTGTGGCCTACGTTTGCTTCTGCTTGGCTTCGGCCGTGGCTTTCTGTGGTGGCCTGTTGCCTTGGGCTTCCTCCCTGTTGGCTCCTGTTCTGGGCTGGTCTGCCTTCTGTTTGTGCGTCCTGCTCTGGGTTGCCTGGTTGTGCTCTTGCTGCGGTCCTGGGCTGCCTGGTTGAGTCTCTTCTGGGAGTTTCTTGGGTGGCTTGGCGCTTCTTTGCGGGTGCCCTGTCTGCCTTTGGGGTGGCTGGTCCCTGTGTCATGGGGTTCCGGTTGCTTGTGGGTGTGCTGTGTTCCGGTCTTCTTCTTGTTTCTGACCGTCACGCTGTTGCCTTCTTGTTTTCCCTTCTTGCCTCTTCTGGGGTTCGTTGGGGCGTCGGCGGGGCTGTTGGCTCTCGGGCCTGTGCTCTGTTGGGGTCTTTCCTTCTTTGTCCTTCCCTTGTTTTGGGTTGGTTCTGCGGGTTGCCTTTGGCTTCGGCTTTGGCTTCCTGTCTGTGTCCTAGGTTGCGGCTTCGCCGTACGGGGTTCGTCCCCTGTGCGTGCCCTGCCTTGGGTTTTGCCGGGCTGTGGGGTGTGGTTTGCTTGTGCTTTCCTCCCTGGCTGCGGTTGGTTCTGTGAGGTCCTCTGGGTTGGTTTTGCCTCGGTCTCTCTGGCCTCTGGGTTTCTGCCCCGGTCCTTTGCTTGGGCTGTTTGGGGTCTTTGTGCCTGGCCTGTCTCTGGTTTGGCTTGGCTGTGGTTGTTGTGTCCTTCACGGTTCCCTTGCTGTCGTCTTGGGTCCTCCGGGTGCTTGGCCCGTCCGGTTGCTCTCCTGCTTTGGTGTTCGGGTTTGCCTTCCTCGGGCTGGGGCTTCCTGCTCCTGTTCCTCCGCTTTGGCTGGTGTTCTGTTTCGGGGTTCCTGGGGTTCCTTCGGTCCCCTTTTTTTCTCTTTTCCGGGTATCTTTGTCCTGGTTGGTTGCCCTTGTTGGTTGTTCCTGCTCGGGTTTCCTGGAGGTGCTGATTCCCTTTGCCTTGTGTCCTCGTCTTGCGGGACCTGGTGGCTTGGCTTCCTGGGGTTTGCTCTTCGTTCCCTGGTGTCTGGGGTTTCTCTCTTTCCCTGGCCTGGGGCTCAGTCTTGCCTTTCGGGTTGAGTTCTGGTGGGCTTCCGCTGTTCTTCTTTGTTGGGCCTTTGGTTCCTCTGGTCCGCTTGTCTCCTGCCTGTTCTTGCCTGGGTTGTCTTCTTCTGCCCGCTTCTGGCTTGTTGGCCTGGTGGATCTTGGCCTTTCTCTTGTTTGGCCTCTCTTCTGCGGTTTGTCCTCTTGCCTGTGGTGGCTTGGGTGTCTGTGCTCCCCCTGTCGCTGGTTGGCTGTGGGGTGTTCCTGCGGTGGTCTGGTTGGCCTCTCTGGTGGCCGGTCTGGTCTTCTGGCTGTGCGCCCTTGCTCTTGTTGGGTGTGTGCTGGTCTGGTGGGGTTCCTCTTGTCGGGGGCTCTGCCTGGGGTTTCCCCGGTTCTTCCTTTTTCCTTCTGCGGTTGCTGCCTTGGTGTGGTTTCCTGGGTTGGCTTCTGTTGGGTTGGGAAGGCCGGCTTTTTCTGCTTTGGTATTTCTCCATAAGTTCTGAATGGGCCGAGGACATAAGGGACCTGGGGGTAATGCTCTATTACTTACCGGTAATCTTCATTACTCCTGGTCCCGTTGTCCTCGGCCCATTCATACGCCCCTCCCTCCCTCCCGGGTGGCCGGCCTTCCTGTCTGGGCTTGTTTGTACAGGAGGGCTGCTGGGTAGATCCTACCTTTGTACTCCCGGGGGGAGGGGCAGTAGGGATATCCCAGCATTCCTCTTGTTTTATTTTCTGTCAGGAGATGTTTATCTCCATAAGTTCTGAATGGGCCGAGGACAACGGGACCAGGAGTAATGAAGATTACCGGTAAGTAATAGAGCATTAACCATTACTAGACTACAAGGTAGGTATAGCACACTCTTCTCTTTGACTTACACCGTGCTGCAGGAATTGGCACTCTAAAGTGAAATAAATGTTTTAACAAATCCACGTGAGCCGCACCTCATGAACAGTTTAGCCGAGGCTGGTCGGTTGTTGCTTCACCCACTTCCCCTCTCATCTCCCTCTCACACTCCCATGACCCACTCTTCTCTCGCAATACCACCGCCCTCTCTCATCCCTCTCTCACTACCTGTCTCC
Organism: Lissotriton helveticus; assembly: GCF_964261635.1. Taxonomy (NCBI): domain Eukaryota; kingdom Metazoa; phylum Chordata; class Amphibia; order Caudata; family Salamandridae; genus Lissotriton; species Lissotriton helveticus. Next base: position 1,707,842,518 of record NC_136069.1, on the reverse strand, counting down.
TCTCTATACTGCCAGCTAACACATGCTACCTTCCTGTACCTCCAACACGCTGTGCACTAGGTCACCTCTCGCCTTGCCCCTCTGGGTGCCCCTTCCACTTGTTCCACTAGGTTTCTCTCTAATACTGTCTCTCACCCATCTCTCTCACTCTCTCATGCACTATTCCCACCTCTCTCATGTGGTTAACTTCTGGTCTTCAACAACAGTTTCTATCCCGTAGCTTTTCAAAGTTTCTGTTCATCAAACCCACGCTCTACTCCTCTTCTTAAGGTGTCTTCTGTGCACACATAACCTCCCTCTTTGTGCGTCCATGGCCTGCTCTCCCATTCTTTCTATCTTTCTCACACACTATTTCTGCTCCTCCATCTCAAATTAAATGGCCATGTCCTGCACAACTACCTTTCCCTCTTATTCCTCCTTTCTGACTATTCTCTGCAGCTCTCTCCACTATCTAGTCACCATGCCACACAATTCCACTACACAAATACAGTACACAACACACAATTACTGAACTAACAATTCCAATCCACCCCACATGATACCACTCCACACCATATACATCCACTACACACCAAAACAGAACACATAGCTAAAAACAGTATCATTTACAATGGCAATAGCTCTAACTCTAACTAATGCGAGACCTATTGCTTTGCAAATGCTTGTTGAGCATGCTGTTGTCCCACCTTCCCTGATACTTTGTGTTGTCATTGCCCCTCTTGCAAGACGTACAACGTAGGGGCTTCCAATAGACCAGGATGGCAAGGACGAGGAAAGAGAGCGGCCATGGCGAGAAGGAGGCAGCCACAGCAGGTAAGAGCTTTTATAATTATAATTAATAAGGGAGGGTGGAGGGGCCGGCTAACTCTGCTCCGCCACGGACACAGAGTTTTGCCTAAACTCCGCGCTCGCAACGGAGCGCGGAGTGGGCAAAACTCTGTAACTCCGCTGGCAGAGTGGAGTTACCCACCGGGGATTAGTTTGAGCTATGAATGTGAGCATGTGCCCGGATATCCACTGGTAGTTCATCTATTGTGAATTGTGATGGTTCGAGTTTTCTCACAGATGTTTTGGGGTGAGCTTTGGCTCAAAGTCTCCACCTACTTTGAAACATACCTCTGCACCCCACATCAGGTTCGCTCAGCCTTTACCTTGTTTAACACGGTGAGGAATACTTTCACTCCAAACTTTGGTGATTTGTAAATCACATAACCTTCTACAGGCGCAATCATGCTTGCCTCCAAACCCACATGTGTACAGTAAGTAAATCTGTGCATTATATGACTACGGGGCAGCCGCGGTCTGTGCAGGTAAGAGCGGTGGAGCGGTGTGGCCTGGTGGGGGGGGATTTCAATAGACGATCACACGGAAAAATGTTATTTATTTAATTTTTCCTCATGGTCGCATGTCGAGATCCCCCCACCCACTTAGCACCACCGTTTTTACCTGCACGGACCACTGCTGCTACAGGGTTATCAGTAATCTTATATCCGAGGAGGGGGAGCAGAGAAGTTGGAATAGTCCTTTGAACCATCAAAGGGGAGAGATGCTTGATAAGCCTTGATTCTTTACCAGGGGTCCCCTAGCTCCTCCCCCTGCCCACTCAAGTGTCTATCAAGCTCTGGTGATGCACAGGCAGAACTTCACTAGTGCACCGGTCGTTGCGGTCATCACTAGTGTTAGATTGCAGCACAACATAGTTTTGAAACCAGTACTCATTAAAAGGATTTGGTTGGACAGTAACTGAAAATTCTTGCAGGTATGTAAAAACTGGTGAAATCATACAGGTGTGAGGTATGATCTTTCAGAAAAGAGTTGTTTAATTTCAGGGTCTTCAGGGCTAACCACAATCTACCTACCTGGCCTCCCCAGGTCTGCTGCCCACTGCCAAATCTAATGCCTCCCATTAGGGAGCAGTCTTTCAGAAGTGACTTGTATCTTAGAGGTATATAGAGTTGTGAAGGTCGTCATCTGCAAACTCACTGATGCTTTGTATAGAAGACCCTTGGCAGCAATCCACAAATGCAAGCTTTGCAAGGAAAATTACTTGTAAACCCTACTTTTGGCAAACAAATAGTTCCATTGCCAAGAATGTTTTTCATACATTCTTTCCTGTATTTATTTTTTAAAATAATCTCCCTCTGCGAGAAATGTTTGCCCTTGTTAATGAAACAACAGAATCTTCATGAACTGTGAGGTTTGCCAACGTTGTAAACATTACTGGGACAATTTAAATTTGTGTTAACATGGTTGGCCACTTCTGCTCTGCATGAAAAATATGTATTTACTTCCATAAGAAGAGCTAGGCTATTTCACTATACTTGTCATGACCCTCACAAGCTTCTGTGGCACCTGGATCCCCTCACGGGTGACAAGCTGCCCCCTACAAATCAAATGATTGATTGATTGACTGTGGCTTGGTTCTTCCATCATCATCAGAACACTATGACACTGCCTGCCACCCACAAATACTGTTTTGGAGCAAACCCTTTATCTGATATCTCTCATAGCTCTAGAACTCCTGAGCGCTGTATTTTCACCTCACGCTGAACTGAAGATGGACTTGCGTTGCTTAGCATATGGACGCTGACACGCTGATCTCTGTCAAACATTTGTGGCACTTCCTGCTTGTTGTCAGGCTCAAGGGCCACCTCATGGTCTTCATTGGCAGCTAATAAGAAACCTAGGGCCAGATGTAGGTAGGCAAATACCGGTCGGTAACGGCCGAAATTCAATAATTTCGGCCGTTACTGACCGGTATTTGGAAAAATGAGATGAAGGTGGGCATTTTACTGATTTGGTAAGTTACCGATTCCTTAAAATACCGAATTTTGCTATGTAGGGAGCACTCAAATGAGTGCTTTTCCCCTTTTAGGATTCGTTATTTACCACCAACTACAAGTTGGTGGTAAATAATGAAAACCTTGGAAAAAGCATTTTTTTTGCTTTTCCAGCAGTGCCATGTTGCAGACATGCATGCCCTTAGGGCATGTATGTTGCAGACATACATGCCCTTAGGGCATGTATGTCTGCAACATGTGCACCCATACACAATTGAGGGGTGCAACAGGGTGTCAAAGTGACACCCTGCCACCCTTCAATGTTTCCCCTTTTTACCGATTCGGTAATTGGCATTCATTCCTATGGGCCTCCAGGCCCACAGGAATGAATGGCAATTACCAAATCGGTATTTACCGATTCGGTAATTACAGAACCTTACCGATTCAGTAATTTTTTCGGTAGAATTACCTACATCCCATTTGCCTGTTCTTAAATACTGAATCGGTATGATTCGGTATTTAAGAATCGTAATCTGGGATTACCTACATCGGTCCCTAAATGAATTCCAGGACACTGGTTTGACTCTTTGTGCTGTCAGTGGCATTGTCCTGGTATGTCTGGAATCTGCTTGAGGAGGTGGTGCTAGAATGGGTATCTGTTCTCTCTCATAGCTTAGCTTACCTCATGCACTCCCAGAACATCTTCTCTCAGTGGTCTTTTCTACAAACACCTCTAAACTTGGTTCATTTCATCTTCTCACATAGATGGGTATGCCCATGTAAGACCTGCTTTCATTCATTATCCTCATCTCTCCTCAAACTTTATCCTTCATCAGGACATGGACAACCTTGCTTCTCTGTCACCTCCACTTCCCTAGCACACTAGAAGAGTCACCTGATTGTGTGAGCATTATATGAAGCACCGACCTAACCGATGTAATAACAGAAGGTATAGTTCACATGTGCATACATATAGCTGAATGCATCCCTGTATGAGGCACTCCTTAAGGTTCAAAAATAGACTCCACTGAAAGTTAGTTTGTGTGTTCACAGTTTATGTATGATAAACAATTTCATTCATTGTATTCAATATTTCAATTCACTTGATGTAATGATTGACATCTCATTCATCATAGAATTACTTTCAACTCCAATACATTTCGTGCCTAAGTGCCCTTTATCAAGGAGTACTGTGGGGGACAAAGAAGATATAATGAATAGTGTGAAAAGATGAAGATGTACAGTGGTGTTATCAAAACCTCATGTGCAGGTGATGAATTACATGTCATGCGTTGCCATGCGGTGTTAGTCTACACTATCGTACCAGTAATTTAAGATCCCATGTACATTGCATCCAGGGTTCTTCAGGATCGTAAAAAAAGTGTGTTAAATACAGTGAAAAAAAGAAAAAACGAGCGTAATTAAAAGCGCGTGTTCCAACGCCGAGGAACCCACGGGGTGCAGTAGAGTTAAGGAAGTGACTGACACGGGTGCCGCTAAACCGTATGATAAATGCATACAGACGGGATTTACCAAAAAGGCACTTACAATCATTCAGTCGGTGTGTAGTCAACACGCTACGAAAAAAGGTGACAGGATATTAGATTCCCTGTTAAAGGGCACCTCGGCCCGAAATGCATTCAGCTATATGTATGCACATGTGAACTATATTTGTTAGCGTTTGGACGGATACGCTACCTGTGAGAGCAACCTACCTTACTAAACTCGCAATCAAACAACTATTGAACTTTTGTGCTGTGCATCTTCGCCTTTCTTGTTTTATAACAGAAGGTATAGACATCAGAGGTCAGAGGAGGATGGGGGGGGTTCCTGGTAACCATGATCCACCACCAGCTTTGATCACTGGTGACTGTGGGGTCCACTGACCTTAAGACCAAGAGATGCTCAAGCAAACCATCACATTTATTGGGCAAGAGAGTGGTGAGACCATGTGTTCTGTGGAAGGGGGCAAGCCTCCTGTTGTTGAGAAGAGGCTCCATTGCTTCTGTAAACACAAAGGATGTCTTGTACTCACGCCTTGTGAGAGATTCATCAAATGGGTTTAAATTGTAAGCAAATGCAACCATGCTTATTCAACCATCAAGATATGCATAGGTTTACCTCTATCAAGTTTACGCAACACATTTTTGTAACACAAATATTTACACAACACCTCAAACATAATTCATTCTAAGTAATGGTTTTGCTGCGTTTGGTGTAATTACATTCAGCAGTTCCAATGGGACATCCAATTGAGAATGCTTTTGTTTTTTACCCCCCCTTTTTTACATCACTTTGGAGGGAAATACAGTCACTTGGTATGTCACACATTAGCCTCATATCTTAAATGTGTGCAACATTTCAGCAAAAAAGCCTTCTGACACCAGGTTAGAATGAAGAGTCATATTTCGTTCCCAGTGATGGTGCAGACCATACCAGAACCTAGTGTCACAGGCCTTCCCATTTATTGGGTGTGTAACAAGCAACCCCTGTGTGGAGCACATGCACCAAGCATTGCTATGATGCAGTGCAGTGGCCACTGCCTGGAAGGTGGGTCTTTGCTCTTTCCATGCCTCTGTCTTTGTACTCACCCTCAACAGGAGCAGCCCAGCATTGATCTTTCCAGAGGCAGAGGATCAGGAGAAAGAGGGAGGTGTTGGCCACCCACTTCATGATGTCAAGAAGATCTGATCTGAAGACAGGAGCCTAGTAGCTCTGGAGACTTCACGCTCCTCTCAGAGTTTCAGATATGTGCCACAGGATTATAGGATTTCCTAAGATTCAAAACTCCACTGTGGGTGTATGAAAAATGCACCACAGGAGCACCACGGGAGCTCCTAGGTTCCAAGCTCCTCTGAAAGTATGTGAGAACTGCACCACAGTATCCTGGAAGTTGGTGAGACTTCAAGCTCCACTGCGGGTGGGTGTGAAGGGCACCACAGGAGCCTGGGATCTCCTGGGGCTCCAAGCTTCTCCCAGGGTTTCAAAGTACACCACAGGATCCTGGAAGCTCCTGAGACTGCAAGCTCCTCTCAGCGTCTGAGCAATGGATCACAGGATTGTTTGATCTCGCAAGGTTCCGGCTCCTCTGAGGATGTATGAGAAGAGCACCACAGAAGCCTGGAAGTTGCCAATGCTTCAACTTTCTCTCATCTCTGAGAAAAACACCACAGGATCCTGGGATCTACTGGCACTGTGAGGTACACACAGCAGAGGCTTGGGAGCTGCTGTTTCTTCAAGCTTCTCTCAGAGAGTGTGGGAAATGCACCACAGAGGCTTGCTGCTGAGGCGGAGGTGGCCCGCCCTTTTGCACAACACAAGATATTCTATCTTGACTCTGGCCATCTTCCAAGCTCAGGGATTGAATGACTAACAAAGGCTTATGAGAACAGCTGTTAAGATGCAATTAACATGATTGAAGGCCTCCCTGGCTTGTAAAGCACATATATCCAGCTGTGCCAGGGCTCATTAAAATCTAATTAGGGGTATCAGCACGATAGGTGTGAAGAGCTTGTGTGTGTATGAAGGCAAAGCATAGCTAAAACAAACAACTGAATGAGACAGAGAACACCCTCAAGAAGTCCCCCCAAAGAGCCATTGACCACAGCAAAAGCTGCAGTACATGTCTATATAGGAAAAACAGTGGTTCCTGTGGAATAATATACTGTATACTTATGATACAAAAGCACAATAGCAATATAGAGGGTTAAGTAATGGCAGAGGGCGAAGGAACCACTAACACAATAGATTCAGTGTAACATATTTTATAGACTTTCAAACAAAAATAGATATATACGTTGTTGTCAATCAAAGAAACTTGTGCATTGTGTCTCCGGTAAGAACGGGAACCTAAACATAAGTGACAATGTGAGTCCTATATACAAGGTTTCCACAATTTGTACAAGTCGACCATTATCAAAAATGATTCTATGTGAACAGCAGCTATATACAGTGATACGTGCTGGGAAATGGTTCGCTTCTTCTGTTTGTCGACAGAGTTTCGACCCTGTAATCAATGTGGGGTCTCCTCAGGACCATTGATGAAGGGACATCTATTGGGGGAAATAAAAAGAGCATAAGCCAGTAAAAAAAAGACCTCAGTAGGAGGTTTAGAAAGTGAAGTAGGATTTCTAGAAGTATTGCACATTGATGGTGTCGCTGCGCTGTTGACAATTGAAAATGTACCAGTAATAAGTACTCAAAGAAAACGAACAGGTGAATGTCATGTATACCGTTGGAAATAGCAGACGATATTCATATGTGGATCTCACTCGTCAAAACTTGTTATTCCTTCAATGGCGTAACCTCATATATGCAGCTCAGGTCTTTACAGTTTACACATAGTATATTGGTGTACAGTGACCCAGGCACACATAATATACATCAAAACACATAATTGGTTCACAAGTAATTCTACTGGGTACGTGTCACTTGCTGCGAGTTGGGAGCAAGTGGGTCTAGTGGCGTTGCACACGGACGTGAGTGCTGCCCAAAGCACACAATGCACTCTTATGAGTGGGACCATTCTATGGGTCCAGACATGTCACAGTTATAATGTACACGTATTGACAGTATTGGAGTCAATAATCGCGTATTAACATGAGTGTGGATCTGATATGTACAATATGTTTGTCACAAGAAAACAGATCCAAGTGAACTGATGGAATAAGCATAGTTGAGTACCAAGGGACATACAGGCGTGATACAGGTAAATGTAGCTTAATCACCGACAGATATTTAGCGAAGCGTAGTGACATATCCCCCCATTCCTCAGAAGAATTGAGCCCTTCATCTATTGAATTAACCCTGTCTATCCAGCGGCATTTGTTGCTTTGGAGTATCAGTAAGATGTCACCTTCTCTATCTGGCAGGGTGGCAATCTCAATCACTTGCCACTTTATTTCTTATTCGGTGTGACCTGCAACAAGTTGTGTCACAGGAGAGGGCTTGTTGATGACCTTCTCACTGCTCAGGGGTTGGAACCAGGGTTCCTCCTTGTCCTCTGTGTTCTTAGAAACCCTTTGCAGATGGGGACTTTGGTATTAAAGTTAGTGACTTGGCACTTTTGCAGATGATGGCACTTTGACTTTACAGTTCCTGTATGATTGCGGCTGGTTGGTATGTTCATTCCTACTGTGGGTTTCAAGGTTGTTTGGGCCACATGAGATCTTCAAGTACCTTAGTGAATTTTCAGTAGTGGTCTCCAGGGTGGGAACTCAGACGAGACCAAACTTACTTTGCTTACCTGAGTTTTACGATACAATACACTGAAGGAGTGATAATGGTTATAGGAAATAGATCAGCTGGTGTATGCTACCTGTTCATGTATGCATATATGCATGTATGTGGTAGTTTTATATTACTTATGTAGCCAAAAGACAGAAGAGTGCGGTGCAGGGTAGAATAGTGGGTTTCAAAATGCTGGTTTTAACCAAACCCTTGTATACCTTTAAAAATATAGTCTTTGATGGAACCCACTGGGTATTTAGTACTTAAGATTCAATATGGGGGATACATTTGGATTAGTATAGAACTAAGTATCAAATGGTGAGTAATACAGCTGGCATAGGTAAGATTTAGGCTGGTAGTCTCAAATATGTTAACTTGTTTTAGAATGAAAGAACTTCAGCACATTAGGACAGGGGTTGAAATGACAGTATTCTGAAGTGTCTGCCATTTTTATGACCAGTAACAACCCTCACTGTGACCTTGACAACGAGTTTGGGCTGAAGTTAAGAACAATGTGAGTCTGCACTTCTGTGCTGTTTTCAGCCCTTGGAAGAGTTTCCTCATTGTAAATGTAAATGTAAATGTCATGGTACTTATAGAGCGCACTGTCACCTATTCGGCTTCCTGGCGCTGATACTCATACCGCTGTGGAACCCCTCCTGGCTTTCCCTGTGAAGTGTCCACTCCTGGGCACCCCCAGGGTGAAGCCAGGCATCCTTAGCGATGTTGGGGCCATTGTGGAGATTAAGCAAGCTATTGCCCAGAGTTGCAGAGTGGGACCCATGATTAGAATAGGCACCGAGGCGAGAATTAACAAGTCCGAGGAAATTGAGCCCGAGACCCCGCCGAGGCGGGAATCGAACCCTGGTCCCGGGCCAGAACTCTGCATCAGGGTCTGCCGCTCTAACCATTGAGCCACACTCCACTCACTTACCAGAGTATTTGTGGGTTGGGGTTACAAGTTTTCTTTACAAGTTTGTTACATAGTATGATACGGCGCGAAGACCCTGGAGAAAAGGGCACCATTCAATTGGGAGACACACAGGGATCCTTAATACTCAGATATCATATACATTCTGGACTAGATGTTTCCCTAAACATCCCACTGAAAATGTATCAATTGGGCGTCTGATGAACATTGTTAATGCAAGGAGATTGGGGAGATTAACTAGAGCAGCTGAGAAGGCCTCCTGTAGTAAGCACACTAACAACAGTACGAGAGATGTTGAGGAAGGAAATACACAATGTCTTGGCAAGCGATCCATAACCTAATCCATTTAAATACTGACAGATCTTAGGGATTACTCCACTAACGTTGAACAAAATGAATCAGAGAATCATGAGCCAGTGCCAGGTTTAATAACTCTAGCTGCTTATGACCCAGTGGCAGGAATAACAACTCTAGCTGCTTATGACCCATGTGCCAGGTTTAATAACTCTAGCTGCTTATGACCCATGAGCCAGGTTTAAGAACTCTAGCTGCTTATGACCCATGAGCCAGGTTTAAGAACTCGATCTGCTTATGACCCATGTGCCAGGTTTAAGAACTCTAGCTGCTTATGACCCAAGTGCCAGGTTTATTAACTCTAGCTGCTTATGACCCAAGTGCCAAGTTTAATAACTCTAGCTGCTTATGACCCATGAGCCAGGTTTAAGAACTCTAGCTGCTTATGACCCATGAGCCAGGTTTAAGAAATCGATCTGCTTATGACCCATGTGCCAGGTTTAAGAACTCTAGCTGCTTATGACCCAAGTGCCAGGTTTAAGAACTCTAGCTGCTTATGACCCAGTGGCAGGTATAACAACTCTAGCTGCTTATGACCCATGTGCCAGGTTTAATAACTCTAGCTGCTTATGACCCATGAGCCAGGTTTAAGGACTCTAGCTGCTTATGACCCAAGTGCCAGGTTTAAGAACTCTAGCTGCTTATGACCCATGTGCCAGGTTTAATAACTCTAGCTGCTTATGACCCATGTGCCAGGTTTATTAACTCTAGCTGCTTATGACCCAAGTGCCAGGTTTAATAACTCTAGCTGCTTATGACCCATGAGCCAGGTTTAAGAACTCTAGCTGCTTATGACCCATGAGCCAGGTTTAAGAAATCGATCTGCTTATGACCCATGTGCCAGGTTTAAGAACTCTAGCTGCTTATGACCCAAGTGCCAGGTTTAAGAACTCTAGCTGCTTATGACCCATGTGCCAGGTTTAATAACTCTAGCTGCTTATGACCCATGTGCCAGGTTTATTAACTCTAGCTGCTTATGACCCAAGTGCCAGGTTTAATAACTCTAGCTGCTTATGACCCAAGTGCCAGGTTTAAGAACTCTAGCTTCTTATGACCCAAGTGCCAGGTTTAAGAACTCTAGCTGCTTATGACTCAGTGGCAGGTTTAATACCTCTAGCTGCTTATGACCCATGTGCCAGGTTTAATAACTCTAGCTGCTTATGACCCACGTGCCAGGTTTAATAACTCTAGCTGCTTATGACTCAGTGGCAGGTTTAAGAACTCTAGCTGCTTATGACTCAGTGGCAGGTTTAAGAACTCTAGCTGCTTATGACCCATGTGCCAGGTTTAAGAACTCTAGCTGCTTATGACTCAGTGGCAGGTTTAAGAACTCTAGCTGCTTATGACTCAGTGGAATGTTTAAGAACTCTAGCTGCTTATGACCCATGTGCCAGGTTTAATAACTCTAGCTGCTTTTGACCCACGTGCCAGGTTTAATAACTCTAGCTGCTTATGACTCAGTGGCAGGTTTAAGAACTCTAGCTGCTTATGACTCAGTGGCAGGTTTAAGAACTCTAGCTGCTTATGACCCATGTGCCAGGTTTAAGAACTCTAGCTGCTTATGACTCAGTGGCAGGTTTAAGAACTCTAGCTGCTTATGACTCAGTGGAAGGTTTAAGAACTCTAGCTGCTTATGACCCAAGTGCCAGGTTTAAGAACTCTAGCTGCTTATGACCCAAGTGCCAGGTTTAATAACTCTAGCTGCTTATGACCCATGTGCCAGGTTTAATACCTCTAGCTGCTTATGACTCAGTGGCAGGTTTAATAACTCTAGCTGCTTATGACCCAAGTGCCAGGTATACGGACTCTAGCTGCTTATGACCCATGTGCCAGGTTTAATAACTCTAGCTGCTTATGACCCAAGTGCCAGGTATAAGAACTCTAGCTGCTTATGACCCATGTGCCAGGTTTAATAACTCTAGCTGCTTATGACCCATGTGCCAGGTTTAATACCTCTAGCTGCTTATGACTCAGTGGCAGGTTTAATAACTCTAGCTGCTTATGACCCAAGTGCCAAGTATAAGAACTCTAGCTGCTTATGACCCATGTGCCAGGTTTAATAACTCTAGCTGCTTATGACCCAAGTGCCAGGTATAAGAACTCTAGCTGCTTATGACCCAAGTGCAAGTTTTAATACCTCTAGCTGCTTATGACCCATGTGCCAGGTTTAAGAACTCTAGCTGCTTATGACTCAGTGGCAGATTTAAAAACTCTAGCTGCTTATGACCCATGTGCCAGGTTTAATAACTCTAGCTGCTTATGACCCATGTGCCAGGTTTATTAACTCTAGCTGCTTATGACCCAAGTGCCAGGTTTAATAACTCTAGCTGCTTATGACCCAAGTGCCAGGTTTAAGAACTCTAGCTTCTTATGACCCAAGTGCCAGGTTTAAGAACTCTAGCTGCTTATGACTCAGTGGCAGGTTTAATAACTCTAGCTGCTTATGACCCATGTGCCAGGTTTAATAACTCTAGCTGCTTATGACCCACGTGCCAGGTTTAATAACTCTAGCTGCTTATGACTCAGTGGCAGGTTTAAGAACTCTAGCTGCTTATGACTCAGTGGCAGGTTTAAGAACTCTAGCTGCTTATGACCCATGTGCCAGGTTTAAGAACTCTAGCTGCTTATGACTCAGTGGCAGGTTTAAGAACTCTAGCTGCTTATGACTCAGTGGAATGTTTAAGAACTCTAGATGCTTATGACCCATGTGCCAGGTTTAATAACTCTAGCTGCTTTTGACCCACGTGCCAGGTTTAATAACTCTAGCTGCTTATGACTCAGTGGCAGGTTTAAGAACTCTAGCTGCTTATGACTCAGTGGCAGGTTTAAGAACTCTAGCTGCTTATGACCCATGTGCCAGGTTTAAGAACTCTAGCTGCTTATGACTCAGTGGCAGGTTTAAGAACTCTAGCTGCTTATGACTCAGTGGAAGGTTTAAGAACTCTAGCTGCTTATGACCCAAGTGCCAGGTTTAAGAACTCTAGCTGCTTATGACCCAAGTGCCAGGTTTAATAACTCTAGCTGCTTATGACCCATGTGCCAGGTTTAATACCTCTAGCTGCTTATGGCTCAGTGGCAGGTTTAATAACTCTAGCTGCTTATGACCCAAGTGCCAGGTATACGGACTCTAGCTGCTTATGACCCATGTGCCAGGTTTAATAACTCTAGCTGCTTATGACCCAAGTGCCAGGTATAAGAACTCTAGCTGCTTATGACCCATGTGCCAGGTTTAATAACTCTAGCTGCTTATGACCCATGTGCCAGGTTTAATACCTCTAGCTGCTTATGACTCAGTGGCAGGTTTAATAACTCTAGCTGCTTATGACCCAAGTGCCAAGTATAAGAACTCTAGCTGCTTATGACCCATGTGCCAGGTTTAATAACTCTAGCTGCTTATGACCCAAGTGCCAGGTATAAGAACTCTAGCTGCTTATGACCCAAGTGCAAGTTTTAATACCTCTAGCTGCTTATGACCCATGTGCCAGGTTTAAGAACTCTAGCTGCTTATGACTCAGTGGCAGATTTAAAAACTCTAGCTGCTTATGACCCAAGGGCCAGGTTTAATAACTCTAGCTGCTTATGACCCATGTGCCAGGTTTAACAACTCCAGCTGCTTATGACTCAGTGGCAGGTTTAAAAACTCTAGCTGCTTATGACCCAAGTGCCAGGTTTAATAACTCTAGCTGCTTATGACCCAAGTGCCAGGTTTAATTACTCTAGCTGCTTATGACCCAAGTGCCAGGTTTACTAACTCTAGCTGCTTATGACTCAGTGGCAGGTTTAAGAACTCTAGCTGCTTATCTCGTATGGTACTGGTGTGTATGCTTAACAGCCAGCCCTGCTTTTTAAATTGATAGGGTGCACGAAGTAAAGAATAAAGTGTTAAAACCGTGCAGACCTATGCATTTTAGCAACACTTTATGAGATTTCTCTATTTCCTCACCTTTTTTCACTGCACTTTCTTTTTCTATTACTCCTCTGTTGGACACATTCATTTCTGGGCTTGATGACAGCCGATGATGAGAACAGGGTGCATCTGGTGAGTACCTACCAGATATCCCGATGGTGGTTCGCCCGTGAGGTGTCATCTTGCCTTCTCACACTTTTTTCACATTAGATTCACACTAATGTCATGCATGCAGACTGTCTAGTTGGGATATAAGTTATTTTACAGTGGCAAAATAAACGTGATACTCTCTACCCCGAGGGGAGATCATTGTAAAAAATTGAAATACGTGGTACACGTATGAGATATGTGGAATTGCCTATAGGACCCAGTCATTGTTGTATTGGTGACTATATGAGTGGAGGGCGACTTGGGTTCTTTTTCCCTCTGTGCTCCTTATTGTGTATATGATTAGAAATCAGAGCCAGGCTTAAGTACTCTGGCTGATTAGAAATCAGAGCCAGGTTTAAGAACTCTGGCTGATTAGAAATCAGAAGCAGGTTTAAGTACTCCGGCTGATTAGAAATCAGAGCCAGGTTTAAGTATTCCGGCTGATTAGAAATCAGAGCCAGGTTTAAGTAATCCAGCTGATTAGAAATCAGAGCCAGGTTTAAGTACTCCGGCTGATTAGAAACCAGAGCCAGGTTTAAGTAATCCGGCTGATTAGAAATCAGAGTCAGGTTTAAGTACTCTGGCTGATTAGAAATCAGAGCCAGGTTTAAGTACTCTGGCTGATTAGAAATCAGAGCCAGGCTTAAGTACTCTGGCTGATTAGAAATCAGAGCCAGGCTTAAGTACTCTGGCTGATTAGAAATCAGAGCCATGTTTAAGTACTCTGGCTGATTAGAAATCAGAGCCAGGTTTAAGTACTCCGGCTGATTAGAAATCAGAGCCAGGTTTAAGTAATCCGGCTGATTAGAAATCAGAGCCAGGTTTAAGTACACTGACTGATTAGAAATCAGAGCCAGGCTTAAGTAATCCGGCTGATTAGAAATCAGAGCCAGGTTTAAGTACAATGGCTGATTAGAAATCAGAGCCAGGCTTAAGTAATCCGGCTGATTAGAAATCAGAGCCAGGTTTAAGAACTCTGGCTGATTAGAAATCAGAGCCAGATTTAAGTACTCTGGCTGATTAGAAATCAGAGCCAGGTTTAAGAACTCTGGCTGATTAGAAATCAGAGCCAGGTTTAAGTACTCCGGCTGATTAGAAACCAGAGCCAGGTTTAAGTAATCCGGCTGATTAGAAATCAGAGCCAGGTTTAAGTACTCCGGCTGATTAGAAACCAGAGCCAGGTTTAAGTAATCCGGCTGATTAGAAATCAGAGCCAGGTTTAAGTACTCCGGCTGATTAGAAACCAGAGCCAGGTTTAAGTAATCCGGCTGATTGGAAATCAAAGCCAGTTTTAAGTACTCTGGCTGATTTGAAATCAGAACCAGGTTTAAGTACTCTGGCTGATTAGAAATCAGAGCCAGGCTTAAGTACTCTGGCTGATTTGAAAACAGAGCCAGGCTTAAGTACTCTGGCTGATTAGAAATCAGAGCCAGGTTTAAGTACTCTGGCTGATTAGAAATCAGAGCCAGGTTTAAGTACTCCGGCTGATTAGAAATCAGAGCCAGGTTTAAGTAATCCGGCTGATTAGAAATCAGAGCCAGGTTTAAGTACACTGGCTGATTAGAAATCAGAGCCAGGCTTAAGTACTCTGGCTGATTAGAAATCAGAGCCAGGCTTAAGTACTCTGGCTGATTAGAAATCAGAGCCATGTTTAAGTACTCTGGCTGATTAGAAATCAGAGCCAGGTTTAAGTACTCCTGCTGATTAGAAATCAGAGCCAGGTTTAAGTAATCCGGCGGATTAGAAATCAGAGCCAGGTTTAAGTACTCTGGCTGATTAGAAATCAGAGCCAGGTTTAAGTACTCCGGCTGATTAGAAATCAGAGCCAGGTTTAAGTATTCCGGCTGATTAGAAATCAGAGCCAGGTTTAAGTAATCCAGCTGATTAGAAATCAGAGCCAGGTTTAAGTACTCCGGCTGATTAGAAACCAGAGCCAGGTTTAAGTAATCCGGCTGATTAGAAATCAGAGTCAGGTTTAAGTACTCTGGCTGATTAGAAATCAGAGCCAGGTTTAAGTACTCTGGCTGATTAGAAATCAGAGCCAGGCTTAAGTACTCTGGCTGATTAGAAATCAGAGCCAGGCTTAAGTACTCTGGCTGATTAGAAATCAGAGCCATGTTTAAGTACTCTGGCTGATTAGAAATCAGACCCAGGTTTAAGTACTCCGGCTGATTAGAAATCAGAGCCAGGTTTAAGTAATCCGGCTGATTAGAAATCAGAGCCAGGTTTAAGTACACTGACTGATTAGAAATCAGAGCCAGGCTTAAGTAATCCGGCTGATTAGAAATCAGAGCCAGGTTTAAGTACAATGGCTGATTAGAAATCAGAGCCAGGCTTAAGTAATCCGGCTGATTAGAAATCAGAGCCAGGTTTAAGAACTCTGGCTGATTAGAAATCAGAGCCAGATTTAAGTACTCTGGCTGATTAGAAATCAGAGCCAGGTATAAGAACTCTGGCTGATTAGAAATCAGAGCCAGGTTTAAGTACTCCGGCTGATTAGAAACCAGAGCCAGGTTTAAGTAATCCGGCTGATTAGAAATCAGAGCCAGGTTTAAGTACTCCGGCTGATTAGAAACCAGAGCCAGGTTTAAGTAATCCGGCTGATTAGAAATCAGAGCCAGGTTTAAGTACTCCGGCTGATTAGAAACCAGAGCCAGGTTTAAGTAATCCGGCTGATTGGAAATCAAAGCCAGTTTTAAGTACTCTGGCTGATTTGAAATCAGAACCAGGTTTGAGTACTCTGGCTGATTAGAAATCAGAGCCAGGCTTAAGTACTCTGGCTGATTTGAAAACAGAGCCAGGCTTAAGTACTCTGGCTGATTAGAAATCAGAGCCAGGTTTAAGTACTCTGGCTGATTAGAAATCAGAGCCAGGTTTAAGTACTCCGGCTGATTAGAAATCAGAGCCAGGTTTAAGTAATCCGGCTGATTAGAAATCAGAGCCAGGTTTAAGTACACTGGCTGATTAGAAATCAGAGCCAGGCTTAAGTACTCTGGCTGATTAGAAATCAGAGCCAGGTTTAAGTACTCTGGCTGATTAGAAATCAGAGCCAGGTTTAAGTACTCTGGCTGATTAGAAATCAGAGCCAGGTTTCGGAACTCTGGCAGATTAGAAATCAGAGCCAGGTTTAAGTACTCCGGCTGATTAGAAATCAGAGCCAGATTTAAGTAATCCGGCTGATTAGAAATCAGAGCCAGGTTCAAGTACTCCGGCTGATTAGAAACCAGAGCCAGGTTTAAGTAATCTGGCTGATTAGAAATCAGAGCCAGGTTTAAGTACTCTGGCTGATTAGAAATCAGAGCCAGGCTTAAGTACTCTGGCTGATTAGAAATCAGAACCAGGCTTAAGTACTCTGGCTGATTAGAAATCAGAGCCAGGCTTAAGTATTCTGGCTGATTAGAAATCAGAGCCAGGTTTAAGTACTCCGGCTGATTAGAAATCAGAGCCAGGTTTAAGTACTCTGGCTGATTAGAAATCAGAGCCAGGTTTAAGTACTCCGGCTGATTAGAAATCAGAGCCAGGTTTAAGTACTCCGGCTGATTAGAAATCAGAGCCAGGTTTAAGTAATCCGGCTGATTAGAAATCAGAGCCAGGTTTAAGTACACTGGCTGATTAGAAATCAGAGCCAGGCTTAAGTAATCCGGCGGATTAGAAATCAGAGCCAGGTTTAAGTACTCTGGCTGATTAGAAATCAGAGCCAGGTTTAAGAACTCTGGCTGATTAGAAATCAGAGCCAGGTTTAAGAACTCTGGCTGATTAGAAATCAGAGCCAGGTTTCGGAACTCTGGCTGATTAGAAATCAGAGCCAGGTTTAAGTACTCCGGCTGATTAAAAAACAGAGCCAGATTTAAGTAATCCGGCTGATTAGAAATCAGAGCCAGGTTTAAGTACTCCGGCTGATTAGAAACCAGAGCCAGGTTAAAGTAATCTGGCTGATTAGAAATCAGAGCCAGGTTTAAGTACTCTGGCTGATTAGAAATCAGAGCCAGGTTTAAGAACTCTGGCTGATTAGAAATCAGAGCCAGGTTTAAGTACTCCGGCTGATTAGAAATCAGAGCCAGGCTTAAGTAATCTGGCTGATTAGAAATCAGAGCCAGGTTTAAGAACTCTGGCTGATTAGAAATCAGAGCCAGATTTAAGTACTCTGGCTGATTAGAAATCAGAGCCAGGTTTAAGAACTCTGGCTGATTAGAAATCAGAGCCAGGTTTAAGTACTCCGGCTGATTAGAAACCAGAGCCAGGTTTAAGTAATTCGGCTGATTAGAAATCAGAGCCAGGTTTAAGTACTCCGGCTGATTAGAAACCAGAGCCAGGTTTAAGTAATCCGGCTGATTAGAAATCAGAGCCAGGTTTAAGTACTCTGGCTGATTAGAAACCAGAGCCAGGTTTAAGTAATCCGGCTGATTGGAAATCAAAGCCAGGCTTAAGTACTCTGGCTGATTTGAAATCAGAGCCAGGTTTAAGTACTCTGGCTGATTAGAAATCAGAGCCAGGCTTAAGTACTCTGGCTGATTTGAAATCAGAGCCAGGCTTAAGTACTCTGGCTGATTAGAAATCAGAGCCAGGTTTAAGTACTCTGGCTGATTAGAAATCAGAGCCAGGTTTAAGTACTCCGGCTGATTAGAAATCAGAGCCAGGTTTAAGTAATCCGGCTGATTAGAAATCAGAGCCAGGTTTAAGTACACTGGCTGATTAGAAATCAGAGCCAGGCTTAAGTACTCTGGCTGATTAGAAATCAGAGCCAGGTTTAAGTACTCTGGCTGATTAGAAATCAGAGCCAGGTTTAAGAACTCTGGCTGATTAGAAATCAGAGCCAGGTTTAAGAACTCTGGCTGATTAGAAATCAGAGCCAGGTTTCGGAACTCTGGCTGATTAGAAATCAGAGCCAGGTTTAAGTACTCCGGCTGATTGGAAATCAGAGCCAGATTTAAGTAATCCGGCTGATTAGAAATCAGAGCCAGGTTTAAGTACTCCGGCTGATTTGAAACCAGAGCCAGGTTTAAGTAATCTGGCTGATTAGAAATCAGAGCCAGGTTTAAGTACTCTGGCTGATTAGAAATCAGAGCCAGGCTTAAGTACTCTGGCTGATTAGAAATCAGAGCCAGGCTTAAGTACTCTGGCTGATTAGAAATCAGAGCCAGGCTTAAGTACTCTGGCTGATTAGAAATCAGAGCCAGGTTTAAGTACTCCGGCTGATTAGAAATCAGAGCCAGGTTGAAGTACACTGGCTGATTAGAAATCAGAGCCAGGCTTAAGTAATCCGGCTGATTAGAAATCAGAGCCAGGTTTAAGTACTCTGGCTGATTAGAAATCAGAGCCAGGTTTAAGAACTATGGCTGATTAGAAATCAGAGCCAGGTTTAAGAACTCTGGCTGATTAGAAATCAGAGCCAGGTTTCGGAACTCTGGCTGATTAGAAATCAGAGCCAGGTTTAAGTACTCCGGCTGATTAGAAATCAGAGCCAGATTTAAGTAATCCGGCTGATTAGAAATCAGAGCCAGGTTTAAGTACTCCGGCTGATTAGAAACCAGAGCCAGGTTTAAGTAATCTGGCTGATTAGAAATCAGAGCCAGGTTTAAGTACTCCGGCTGATTAGAAACCAGAGCCAGGTTTAAGTAATCCGGCTGATTAGAAATCAGAGCCAGGTTTAAGTACTCCGGATGATTAGAAACCAGAGCCAGGTTTAAGTACTCTGGCTGATTAGAAATCAGAGCCAGGTTTAAGTACTCCGGCTGATTAGAAATCAGAGCCAGGTTTAAGAACTCTGGCTGATTAGAAATCAGAGCCATGTTTAAGTACACTGGCTGATTAGAAATCAGAGCCAGGCTTAAGTACTCCGGCTGATTGGAAATCAGAGCCAGGTTTAAGAACTCTGGCTGATTAGAAATCAGAGCCAGGTTTAAGTAATCCGGCTGATTAGAAATCAGAGCCAGGTTTAAGAACTCTGGCCGATTAGAAATCAGAGCCAGGTTTAAGAACTCTGGCTGATTAGAAATCAGACCCAGGTTTAAGTAATCCGGCTGATTAGAAATCAGAGCCAGGTTTAAGTACTCCGGCTGATTAGAAATCAGAGCCAGGTTTAAGTACTCCGGCTGATTAGAAATCAGAGCCAGGTTTAAGTAATCCGGCTGATTAGAAATCAGAGCCAGGTTGAATTACACTGGCTGATTAGAAATCAGAGCCAGGCTTAAGTAATCCGGCTGATTAGAAATCAGAGCCAGGTTTAAGTACTCTGGCTGATTAGAAATCGGAGCCAGGTTTAAGAACTCTGGCTGATTAGAAATCAGAGCCATGTTTAAGTACACTGGCTGATTAGAAATCAGAGCCAGGCTTAAGTACTCCGGCTGATTGCAAATCAGAGCCAGGTTTAAGAACTCTGGCTGATTAGAAATCAGAGCCAGGTTTAAGAACTCTGGCTGATTAGAAATCAGAGCCAGGTTTCGGAACTCTGGCTGATTAGAAATCAGAGCCAGGTTTAAGTACTCCGGCTGATTAGAAATCAGAGCCAGATTTAAGTAATCCGGCTGATTAGAAATCAGAGCCAGGTTTAAGTACTCCGGCTGATTAGAAACCAGAGCCAGGTTTAAGTAATCTGGCTGATTAGAAATCAGAGCCAGGTTTAAGTACTCTGGCTGATTAGAAATCAGAGCCAGGTTTAAGAACTCTGGCTGATTAGAAATCAGAGCCAGGTTTAAGTACTCCGGCTGATTAGAAATCAGAGCCAGGCTTAAGTAATCTGGCTGATTAGAAATCAGAGCCAGGTTTAAGAACTCTGGCTGATTAGAAATCAGAGCCAGATTTAAGTACTCTGGCTGATTAGAAATCAGAGCCAGGTTTAAGAACTCTGGCTGATTAGAAATCAGAGCCAGGTTTAAGTACTCCGGCTGATTAGAAACCAGAGCCAGGTTTAAGTAATCCGGCTGATTAGAAATCAGAGCCAGGTTTAAGTACTCCGGCTGATTAGAAACCAGAGCCAGGTTTAAGTAATCCGGCTGATTAGAAATCAGAGCCAGGTTTAAGTACTCTGGCTGATTAGAAACCAGAGCCAGGTTTAAGTAATCCGGCTGATTGGAAATCAAAGCCAGGCTTAAGTACTCTGGCTGATTTGAAATCAGAGCCAGGTTTAAGTACTCTGGCTGATTAGAAATCAGAGCCAGGCTTAAGTACTCTGGCTGATTTGAAATCAGAGCCAGGCTTAAGTACTCTGGCTGATTAGAAATCAGAGCCAGGTTTAAGTACTCTGGCTGATTAGAAATCAGAGCCAGGTTTAAGTACTCCGGCTGATTAGAAATCAGAGCCAGGTTTAAGTAATCCGGCTGATTAGAAATCAGAGCCAGGTTTAAGTACACTGGCTGATTAGAAATCAGAGCCAGGCTTAAGTACTCTGGCTGATTAGAAATCAGAGCCAGGTTTAAGTACTCTGGCTGATTAGAAATCAGAGCCAGGTTTAAGAACTCTGGCTGATTAGAAATCAGAGCCAGGTTTAAGAACTCTGGCTGATTAGAAATCAGAGCCAGGTTTCGGAACTCTGGCTGATTAGAAATCAGAGCCAGGTTTAAGTACTCCGGCTGATTGGAAATCAGAGCCAGATTTAAGTAATCCGGCTGATTAGAAATCAGAGCCAGGTTTAAGTACTCCGGCTGATTTGAAACCAGAGCCAGGTTTAAGTAATCTGGCTGATTAGAAATCAGAGCCAGGTTTAAGTACTCTGGCTGATTAGAAATCAGAGCCAGGCTTAAGTACTCTGGCTGATTAGAAATCAGAGCCAGGCTTAAGTACTCTGGCTGATTAGAAATCAGAGCCAGGCTTAAGTACTCTGGCTGATTAGAAATCAGAGCCAGGTTTAAGTACTCCGGCTGATTAGAAATCAGAGCCAGGTTGAAGTACACTGGCTGATTAGAAATCAGAGCCAGGCTTAAGTAATCCGGCTGATTAGAAATCAGAGCCAGGTTTAAGTACTCTGGCTGATTAGAAATCAGAGCCAGGTTTAAGAACTATGGCTGATTAGAAATCAGAGCCAGGTTTAAGAACTCTGGCTGATTAGAAATCAGAGCCAGGTTTCGGAACTCTGGCTGATTAGAAATCAGAGCCAGGTTTAAGTACTCCGGCTGATTAGAAATCAGAGCCAGATTTAAGTAATCCGGCTGATTAGAAATCAGAGCCAGGTTTAAGTACTCCGGCTGATTAGAAACCAGAGCCAGGTTTAAGTAATCTGGCTGATTAGAAATCAGAGCCAGGTTTAAGTACTCCGGCTGATTAGAAACCAGAGCCAGGTTTAAGTAATCCGGCTGATTAGAAATCAGAGCCAGGTTTAAGTACTCCGGATGATTAGAAACCAGAGCCAGGTTTAAGTACTCTGGCTGATTAGAAATCAGAGCCAGGTTTAAGTACTCCGGCTGATTAGAAATCAGAGCCAGGTTTAAGAACTCTGGCTGATTAGAAATCAGAGCCATGTTTAAGTACACTGGCTGATTAGAAATCAGAGCCAGGCTTAAGTACTCCGGCTGATTGGAAATCAGAGCCAGGTTTAAGAACTCTGGCTGATTAGAAATCAGAGCCAGGTTTAAGTAATCCGGCTGATTAGAAATCAGAGCCAGGTTTAAGAACTCTGGCCGATTAGAAATCAGAGCCAGGTTTAAGAACTCTGGCTGATTAGAAATCAGACCCAGGTTTAAGTAATCCGGCTGATTAGAAATCAGAGCCAGGTTTAAGTACTCCGGCTGATTAGAAATCAGAGCCAGGTTTAAGTACTCCGGCTGATTAGAAATCAGAGCCAGGTTTAAGTAATCCGGCTGATTAGAAATCAGAGCCAGGTTGAATTACACTGGCTGATTAGAAATCAGAGCCAGGCTTAAGTAATCCGGCTGATTAGAAATCAGAGCCAGGTTTAAGTACTCTGGCTGATTAGAAATCGGAGCCAGGTTTAAGAACTCTGGCTGATTAGAAATCAGAGCCATGTTTAAGTACACTGGCTGATTAGAAATCAGAGCCAGGCTTAAGTACTCCGGCTGATTGCAAATCAGAGCCAGGTTTAAGAACTCTGGCTGATTAGAAATCAGAGCCAGGTTTAAGTAATCCGGCTGATTAGAAATCAGAGCCAGGTTTAAGAACTCTGGCTGATTAGAAATCAGAGCCAGGTTTAAGAACTCTGACTGATTAGAAATCAGACCCAGGTTTAAGTAATCCGGATGATTAGAAATCAGAGCCAGGTTTAAGTACTCCGGCTGATTAGAAATCAGAGCCAGGTTTAAGTACTCCGGCTGATTAGAAACCAGAGCCAGGTTTAAGTAATCCGGCTGATTAGAAATCAGAGCCAGGTTTAAGTACTCCGGTTGATTAGAAATCAGAGCCAGGTTTAAGAACTCTGGCTGATTAGAAATCAGAGCCAGGTTTAAGAACTCTGGCTGATTAGAAATCAGAGCCAGGTTTAAGAACTCCGGCTAATTAGAAATCAGAGCCAGATTTAAGTAATCCGGCTGATTAGAAATCAGAGCCAGGTTTAAGTACTCTGGCTGATTAGAAATCAGAGGCAGGTTTAAGTACTCTGGCTGATTAGAAATCAGAGCCAGGCTTAAGTACTCTGGCTGATTAGAAATCAGAGCCAGGTTTAAGTACTCTGGCTGATTAGAAATCAGAGCCAGGTTTAAGTACTCTGGCTGATTAGAAATCAGAGCCAGGTTTAAGTACTCCGGCTGATTAGAAATCAGAGCCAGGTTGAAGTAATCCGGCTGATTAGAAATCAGAGCCATGTTTAAGTACACTGGCTGATTAGAAATCAGAGCCAGGCTTAAGTAATCCGGCTGATTAGAAATCAGAGCCAGGTTTAAGTACAATGGCTGATTAGAAATCAGAGCCAGGCTTAAGTAATCCGGCTGATTAGAAATCAGAGCCAGGTTTAAGAACTCTGGCTGATTAGAAATCAGAGCCAGATTTAAGTACTCTGGCTGATTAGAAATCAGAGCCAGGTTTAAGAACTCTGGCTGATTAGAAATCAGAGCCAGGTTTAAGTACTCCGGCTGATTAGAAACCAGAGCCAGGTTTAAGTAATCCGGCTGATTAGAAATCAGAGCCAGGTTTAAGTACTCCGGCTGATTAGAAACCAGAGCCAGGTTTAAGTAATCCGGCTGATTAGAAATCAGAGCCAGGTTTAAGTACTCCGGCTGATTAGAAACCAGAGCCAGGTTTAAGTAATCCGGCTGATTGGAAATCAAAGCCAGTTTTAAGTACTCTGGCTGATTAGAAATCAGAGCCAGGTTTAAGTGCTCTGGCTGATTAGAAATCAGAGCCAGGCTTAAGTACTCTGGCTAATTAGAAATCAGAGCCAGGCTTAAGTACTCTGGCTGATTAGAAATCAGAGCCAGGTTTAAGTACTCTGGCTGATTAGAAACCAGAGCCAGGTTTAAGTAATCCGGCTGATTAGAAATCAGAGCCAGGTTTAAGTACTCCGGCTGATTAGAAACCAGAGCCAGGTTTAAGTAATCCGGCTGATTGGAAATCAAAGCCAGTTTTAAGTACTCTGGCTGATTTGAAATCAGAGCCAGGTTTAAGTACTCTGGCTGATTAGAAATCAGAGCCAGGCTTAAGTACTCTGGCTGATTTGAAAACAGAGCCAGGCTTAAGTACTCTGGCTGATTAGAAATCAGAGCCAGGTTTAAGTACTCTGGCTGATTAGAAATCAGAGCCAGGTTTAAGAACTATGGCTGATTAGAAATCAGAGCCAGGTTTAAGAACTCTGGCTGATTAGAAATCAGAGCCAGGTTTCGGAACTCTGGCTGATTAGAAATCAGAGCCAGGTTTAAGTACTCCGGCTGATTAGAAATCAGAGCCAGGTTTAAGTACTCCGGCTGATTAGAAACCAGAGCCAGGTTTAAGTAATCTGGCTGATTAGAAATCAGAGCCAGGTTTAAGTACTCCGGCTGATTAGAAACCAGAGCCAGGTTTAAGTAATCCGGCTGATTAGAAATCAGAGCCAGGTTTAAGTACTCCGGCTGATTAGAAACCAGAGCCAGGTTTAAGTACTCTGGCTGATTAGAAATCAGAGCCAGGTTTAAGTACTCCGGCTGATTAGAAATCAGAGCCAGGTTTAAGAACTCTGGCTGATTAGAAATCAGAGCCATGTTTAAGTACACTGGCTGATTAGAAATCAGAGCCAGGCTTAAGTACTCCGGCTGATTGGAAATCAGAGCCAGGTTTAAGAACTCTGGCTGATTAGAAATCAGAGCCAGGTTTAAGTAATCCGGCTGATTAGAAATCAGAGCCAGGTTTAAGAACTCTGGCCGATTAGAAATCAGAGCCAGGTTTAAGAACTCTGGCTGATTAGAAATCAGACCCAGGTTTAAGTAATCCGGCTGATTAGAAATCAGAGCCAGGTTTAAGTACTCCGGCTGATTAGAAATCAGAGCCAGGTTTAAGTACTCCGGCTGATTAGAAATCAGAGCCAGGTTTAAGTAATCCGGCTGATTAGAAATCAGAGCCAGGTTGAAGTACACTGGCTGATTAGAAATCAGAGCCAGGCTTAAGTAATCCGGCTGATTAGAAATCAGAGCCAGGTTTAAGTACTCTGGCTGATTAGAAATCGGAGCCAGGTTTAAGAACTCTGGCTGATTAGAAATCAGAGCCATGTTTAAGTACACTGGCTGATTAGAAATCAGAGCCAGGCTTAAGTACTCCGGCTGATTGCAAATCAGAGCCAGGTTTAAGAACTCTGGCTGATTAGAAATCAGAGCCAGGTTTAAGTAATCCGGCTGATTAGAAATCAGAGCCAGGTTTAAGAACTCTGGCTGATTAGAAATCAGAGCCAGGTTTAAGAACTCTGACTGATTAGAAATCAGACCCAGGTTTAAGTAATCCGGATGATTAGAAATCAGAGCCAGGTTTAAGTACTCCGGCTGATTAGAAATCAGAGCCAGGTTTAAGTACTCCGGCTGATTAGAAACCAGAGCCAGGTTTAAGTAATCCGGCTGATTAGAAATCAGAGCCAGGTTTAAGTACTCCGGCTGATTAGAAATCAGAGCCAGGTTTAAGAACTCTGGCTGATTAGAAATCAGAGCCAGGTTTAAGAACTCTGGCTGATTAGAAATCAGAGCCAGGTTTAAGAACTCCGGCTAATTAGAAATCAGAGCCAGATTTAAGTAATCCGGCTGATTAGAAATCAGAGCCAGGTTTAAGTACTCTGGCTGATTAGAAATCAGAGGCAGGTTTAAGTACTCTGGCTGATTAGAAATCAGAGCCAGGCTTAAGTACTCTGGCTGATTAGAAATCAGAGCCAGGTTTAAGTACTCTGGCTGATTAGAAATCAGAGCCAGGTTTAAGTACTCTGGCTGATTAGAAATCAGAGCCAGGTTTAAGTACTCCGGCTGATTAGAAATCAGAGCCAGGTTTAAGAACTCTGGCTGATTAGAAATCAGAGCCAGATTTAAGTACTCTGGCTGATTAGAAATCAGAGCCAGGTTTAAGAACTCTGGCTGATTAGAAATCAGAGCCAGGTTTAAGTACTCCGGCTGATTAGAAACCAGAGCCAGGTTTAAGTAATCCGGCTGATTAGAAATCAGAGCCAGGTTTAAGTACTCCGGCTGATTAGAAACCAGAGCCAGGTTTAAGTAATCCGGCTGATTAGAAATCAGAGCCAGGTTTAAGTACTCCGGCTGATTAGAAACCAGAGCCAGGTTTAAGTAATCCGGCTGATTGGAAATCAAAGCCAGTTTTAAGTACTCTGGCTGATTAGAAATCAGAGCCAGGTTTAAGTGCTCTGGCTGATTAGAAATCAGAGCCAGGCTTAAGTACTCTGGCTAATTAGAAATCAGAGCCAGGCTTAAGTACTCTGGCTGATTAGAAATCAGAGCCAGGTTTAAGTACTCTGGCTGATTAGAAACCAGAGCCAGGTTTAAGTAATCCGGCTGATTAGAAATCAGAGCCAGGTTTAAGTACTCCGGCTGATTAGAAACCAGAGCCAGGTTTAAGTAATCCGGCTGATTGGAAATCAAAGCCAGTTTTAAGTACTCTGGCTGATTTGAAATCAGAGCCAGGTTTAAGTACTCTGGCTGATTAGAAATCAGAGCCAGGCTTAAGTACTCTGGCTGATTTGAAAACAGAGCCAGGCTTAAGTACTCTGGCTGATTAGAAATCAGAGCCAGGTTTAAGTACTCTGGCTGATTAGAAATCAGAGCCAGGTTTAAGTACTCCGGCTGATTAGAAATCAGAGCCAGGTTTAAGTAATCCGGCTGATTAGAAATCAGAGCCAGGTTTAAGTACACTGGCTGAT
This sequence comes from Lissotriton helveticus, assembly GCF_964261635.1. Lineage (NCBI taxonomy): Eukaryota > Metazoa > Chordata > Amphibia > Caudata > Salamandridae > Lissotriton > Lissotriton helveticus. The sequence continues at coordinate 1,707,815,906 of NC_136069.1, read as the reverse complement.
TAGAAATCAGAGCCAGGCTTAAGTACTCTGGCTGATTAGAAATCAGAGCCAGGTTTAAGTACTCTGGCTGATTAGAAATCAGAGCCAGGTTTAAGAACTCTGGCTGATTAGAAACCAGAGCCAGGTTTAAGTAATCCGGCTGATTAGAAATCAGAGCCAGGTTTAAGTACTCCGGCTGATTAGAAACCAGAGCCAGGTTTAAGTACTCCGGCTGATTAGAAATCAGAGCCAGGTTTAAGTAATCCGGCTGATTAGAAATCAGAGCCAGGTTTAAGTACACTGGCTGATTGGAAATCAAAGCCAGTTTTAAGAACTCTGGCTGATTAGAAACCAGAGCCAGGTTTAAGTAATCCGGCTGATTAGAAATCAGAGCCAGGTTTAAGTACTCTGGCTGATTAGAAATCAGAGCCAGGTTTAAGTACTCCGGCTGATTAGAAATCAGAGCCAGGTTTAAGTAATCCGGCTGATTAGAAATCAGAGCCAGGTTTAAGTACACTGGCTGATTAGAAATCAGAGCCAGGCTTAAGTACTCTGGCTGATTAGAAATCAGAGCCAGGTTTAAGTACTCTGGCTGATTAGAAATCAGAGCCAGGTTTAAGAACTCTGGCTGATTAGAAACCAGAGCCAGGTTTAAGTAATCCGGCTGATTAGAAATCAGAGCCAGGTTTAAGTACTCCGGCTGATTAGAAACCAGAGCCAGGTTTAAGTAATCCGGCTGATTAGAAATCAGAGCCAGGTTTAAGTACTCCGGCTGATTAGAAACCAGAGCCAGGTTTAAGTAATCCGGCTGATTAGAAATCAGAGCCAGGTTTAAGTACTCCGGCTGATTAGAAACCAGAGCCAGGCTTAAGTATTCTGGCTGATTAGAAATCAGAGCCAGGTTTAAGTACTCCGGCTGATTAGAAATCAGAGCCAGGTTTAAGTACTCTGGCTGATTAGAAATCAGAGCCAGGTTTAAGTACTCCGGCTGATTAGAAATCAGAGCCAGGTTTAAGTACTCCGGCTGATTAGAAATCAGAGCCAGGTTTAAGTAATCCGGCTGATTAGAAATCAGAGCCAGGTTTAAGTACACTGGCTGATTAGAAATCAGAGCCAGGCTTAAGTAATCCGGCGGATTAGAAATCAGAGCCAGGTTTAAGTACTCTGGCTGATTAGAAATCAGAGCCAGGTTTAAGAACTCTGGCTGATTAGAAATCAGAGCCAGGTTTAAGAACTCTGGCTGATTAGAAATCAGAGCCAGGTTTCGGAACTCTGGCTGATTAGAAATCAGAGCCAGGTTTAAGTACTCCGGCTGATTAGAAATCAGAGCCAGATTTAAGTAATCCGGCTGATTAGAAATCAGAGCCAGGTTTAAGTACTCCGGCTGATTAGAAACCAGAGCCAGGTTTAAGTAATCTGGCTGATTAGAAATCAGAGCCAGGTTTAAGTACTCTGGCTGATTAGAAATCAGAGCCAGGTTTAAGAACTCTGGCTGATTAGAAATCAGAGCCAGGTTTAAGTACTCCGGCTGATTAGAAACCAGAGCCAGGTTTAAGTAATCCGGCTGATTAGAAATCAGAGCCAGGTTTAAGTACTCCGGCTGATTAGAAACCAGAGCCAGGTTTAAGTAATCCGGCTGATTAGAAATCAGAGCCAGGTTTAAGTACTCCGGCTGATTAGAAACCAGAGCCAGGTTTAAGTAATCCGGCTGATTGGAAATCAAAGCCAGTTTTAAGTACTCTGGCTGATTTGAAATCAGAACCAGGTTTGAGTACTCTGGCTGATTAGAAATCAGAGCCAGGCTTAAGTACTCTGGCTGATTTGAAAACAGAGCCAGGCTTAAGTACTCTGGCTGATTAGAAATCAGAGCCAGGTTTAAGTACTCTGGCTGATTAGAAATCAGAGCCAGGTTTAAGTACTCCGGCTGATTAGAAATCAGAGCCAGGTTTAAGTAATCCGGCTGATTAGAAATCAGAGCCAGGTTTAAGTACACTGGCTGATTAGAAATCAGAGCCAGGCTTAAGTACTCTGGCTGATTAGAAATCAGAGCCAGGTTTAAGTACTCTGGCTGATTAGAAATCAGAGCCAGGTTTAAGTACTCTGGCTGATTAGAAATCAGAGCCAGGTTTCGGAACTCTGGCAGATTAGAAATCAGAGCCAGGTTTAAGTACTCCGGCTGATTAGAAATCAGAGCCAGATTTAAGTAATCCGGCTGATTAGAAATCAGAGCCAGGTTCAAGTACTCCGGCTGATTAGAAACCAGAGCCAGGTTTAAGTAATCTGGCTGATTAGAAATCAGAGCCAGGTTTAAGTACTCTGGCTGATTAGAAATCAGAGCCAGGCTTAAGTACTCTGGCTGATTAGAAATCAGAACCAGGCTTAAGTACTCTGGCTGATTAGAAATCAGAGCCAGGCTTAAGTATTCTGGCTGATTAGAAATCAGAGCCAGGTTTAAGTACTCCGGCTGATTAGAAATCAGAGCCAGGTTTAAGTACTCTGGCTGATTAGAAATCAGAGCCAGGTTTAAGTACTCCGGCTGATTAGAAATCAGAGCCAGGTTTAAGTACTCCGGCTGATTAGAAATCAGAGCCAGGTTTAAGTAATCCGGCTGATTAGAAATCAGAGCCAGGTTTAAGTACACTGGCTGATTAGAAATCAGAGCCAGGCTTAAGTAATCCGGCGGATTAGAAATCAGAGCCAGGTTTAAGTACTCTGGCTGATTAGAAATCAGAGCCAGGTTTAAGAACTCTGGCTGATTAGAAATCAGAGCCAGGTTTAAGAACTCTGGCTGATTAGAAATCAGAGCCAGGTTTCGGAACTCTGGCTGATTAGAAATCAGAGCCAGGTTTAAGTACTCTGGCTGATTAGAAATCAGAGCCAGATTTAAGTAATCCGGCTGATTAGAAATCAGAGCCAGGTTTAAGTACTCCGGCTGATTAGAAACCAGAGCCAGGTTTAAGTAATCTGGCTGATTAGAAATCAGAGCCAGGTTTAAGTACTCTGGCTGATTAGAAATCAGAGCCAGGTTTAAGAACTCTGGCTGATTAGAAATCAGAGCCAGGTTTAAGTACTCCGGCTGATTAGAAATCAGAGCCAGGCTTAAGTAATCTGGCTGATTAGAAATCAGAGCCAGGTTTAAGAACTCTGGCTGATTAGAAATCAGAGCCAGATTTAAGTACTCTGGCTGATTAGAAATCAGAGCCAGGTTTAAGAACTCTGGCTGATTAGAAATCAGAGCCAGGTTTAAGTACTCCGGCTGATTAGAAACCAGAGCCAGGTTTAAGTAATCCGGCTGATTAGAAATCAGAGCCAGGTTTAAGTACTCCGGCTGATTAGAAACCAGAGCCAGGTTTAAGTAATCCGGCTGATTAGAAATCAGAGCCAGGTTTAAGTACTCTGGCTGATTAGAAACCAGAGCCAGGTTTAAGTAATCCGGCTGATTGGAAATCAAAGCCAGGCTTAAGTACTCTGGCTGATTTGAAATCAGAGCCAGGTTTAAGTACTCTGGCTGATTAGAAATCAGAGCCAGGCTTAAGTACTCTGGCTGATTTGAAATCAGAGCCAGGCTTAAGTACTCTGGCTGATTAGAAATCAGAGCCAGGTTTAAGTACTCCGGCTGATTAGAAATCAGAGCCAGGTTTAAGTAATCCGGCTGATTAGAAATCAGAGCCAGGTTTAAGTAATCCGGCTGATTAGAAATCAGAGCCAGGTTTAAGTACACTGGCTGATTAGAAATCAGAGCCAGGCTTAAGTACTCTGGCTGATTAGAAATCAGAGCCAGGTTTAAGTACTCTGGCTGATTAGAAATCAGAGCCAGGTTTAAGAACTCTGGCTGATTAGAAATCAGAGCCAGGTTTAAGAACTCTGGCTGATTAGAAATCAGAGCCAGGTTTCGGAACTCTGGCTGATTAGAAATCAGAGCCAGGTTTAAGTACTCCGGCTGATTGGAAATCAGAGCCAGATTTAAGTAATCCGGCTGATTAGAAATCAGAGCCAGGTTTAAGTACTCCGGCTGATTTGAAACCAGAGCCAGGTTTAAGTAATCTGGCTGATTAGAAATCAGAGCCAGGTTTAAGTACTCTGGCTGATTAGAAATCAGAGCCAGGCTTAAGTACTCTGGCTGATTAGAAATCAGAGCCAGGCTTAAGTACTCTGGCTGATTAGAAATCAGAGCCAGGCTTAAGTACTCTGGCTGATTAGAAATCAGAGCCAGGTTTAAGTACTCCGGCTGATTAGAAATCAGAGCCAGGTTGAAGTACACTGGCTGATTAGAAATCAGAGCCAGGCTTAAGTAATCCGGCTGATTAGAAATCAGAGCCAGGTTTAAGTACTCTGGCTGATTAGAAATCAGAGCCAGGTTTAAGAACTATGGCTGATTAGAAATCAGAGCCAGGTTTAAGAACTCTGGCTGATTAGAAATCAGAGCCAGGTTTCGGAACTCTGGCTGATTAGAAATCAGAGCCAGGTTTAAGTACTCCGGCTGATTAGAAATCAGAGCCAGATTTAAGTAATCCGGCTGATTAGAAATCAGAGCCAGGTTTAAGTACTCCGGCTGATTAGAAACCAGAGCCAGGTTTAAGTACACTGGCTGATTAGAAATCAGAGCCAGGCTTAAGTAATCCGGCGGATTAGAAATCAGAGCCAGGTTTAAGTACTCTGGCTGATTAGAAATCAGAGCCAGGTTTAAGAACTCTGGCTGATTAGAAATCAGAGCCAGGTTTCGGAACTCTGGCTGATTAGAAATCAGAGCCAGGTTTAAGTACTCCGGCTGATTAGAAATCAGAGCCAGATTTAAGTAATCCGGCTGATTAGAAATCAGAGCCAGGTTTAAGTACTCCGGCTGATTAGAAACCAGAGCCAGGTTTAAGTAATCTGGCTGATTAGAAATCAGAGCCAGGTTTAAGTACTCTGGCTGATTAGAAATCAGAGCCAGGTTTAAGAACTCTGGCTGATTAGAAATCAGAGCCAGGTTTAAGTACTCCGGCTGATTAGAAATCAGAGCCAGGCTTAAGTAATCTGGCTGATTAGAAATCAGAGCCAGGTTTAAGAACTCTGGCTGATTAGAAATCAGAGCCAGATTTAAGTACTCTGGCTGATTAGAAATCAGAGCCAGGTTTAAGAACTCTGGCTGATTAGAAATCAGAGCCAGGTTTAAGTACTCCGGCTGATTAGAAACCAGAGCCAGGTTTAAGTAATCCGGCTGATTAGAAATCAGAGCCAGGTTTAAGTACTCCGGCTGATTAGAAACCAGAGCCAGGTTTAAGTAATCCGGCTGATTAGAAATCAGAGCCAGGTTTAAGTACTCTGGCTGATTAGAAACCAGAGCCAGGTTTAAGTAATCCGGCTGATTGGAAATCAAAGCCAGGCTTAAGTACTCTGGCTGATTTGAAATCAGAGCCAGGTTTAAGTACTCTGGCTGATTAGAAATCAGAGCCAGGCTTAAGTACTCTGGCTGATTTGAAATCAGAGCCAGGCTTAAGTACTCTGGCTGATTAGAAATCAGAGCCAGGTTTAAGTACTCTGGCTGATTAGAAATCAGAGCCAGGTTTAAGTACTCCGGCTGATTAGAAATCAGAGCCAGGTTTAAGTAATCCGGCTGATTAGAAATCAGAGCCAGGTTTAAGTACACTGGCTGATTAGAAATCAGAGCCAGGCTTAAGTACTCTGGCTGATTAGAAATCAGAGCCAGGTTTAAGTACTCTGGCTGATTAGAAATCAGAGCCAGGTTTAAGAACTCTGGCTGATTAGAAATCAGAGCCAGGTTTAAGAACTCTGGCTGATTAGAAATCAGAGCCAGGTTTCGGAACTCTGGCTGATTAGAAATCAGAGCCAGGTTTAAGTACTCCGGCTGATTGGAAATCAGAGCCAGATTTAAGTAATCCGGCTGATTAGAAATCAGAGCCAGGTTTAAGTACTCCGGCTGATTTGAAACCAGAGCCAGTTTTAAGTAATCTGGCTGATTAGAAATCAGAGCCAGGTTTAAGTACTCTGGCTGATTAGAAATCAGAGCCAGGCTTAAGTACTCTGGCTGATTAGAAATCAGAGCCAGGCTTAAGTACTCTGGCTGATTAGAAATCAGAGCCAGGCTTAAGTACTCTGGCTGATTAGAAATCAGAGCCAGGTTTAAGTACTCCGGCTGATTAGAAATCAGAGCCAGGTTGAAGTACACTGGCTGATTAGAAATCAGAGCCAGGCTTAAGTAATCCGGCTGATTAGAAATCAGAGCCAGGTTTAAGTACTCTGGCTGATTAGAAATCAGAGCCAGGTTTAAGTACTCTGGCTGATTAGAAATCAGAGCCAGGTTTAAGAACTCTGGCTGATTAGAAATCAGAGCCAGGTTTCGGAACTCTGGCTGATTAGAAATCAGAGCCAGGTTTAAGTACTCCGGCTGATTAGAAATCAGAGCCAGATTTAAGTAATCCGGCTGATTAGAAATCAGAGCCAGGTTTAAGTACTCCGGCTGATTAGAAACCAGAGCCAGGTTTAAGTAATCTGGCTGATTAGAAATCAGAGCCAGGTTTAAGTACTCCGGCTGATTAGAAACCAGAGCCAGGTTTAAGTAATCCGGCTGATTAGAAATCAGAGCCAGGTTTAAGTACTCCGGATGATTAGAAACCAGAGCCAGGTTTAAGTACTCTGGCTGATTAGAAATCAGAGCCAGGTTTAAGTACTCCGGCTGATTAGAAATCAGAGCCAGGTTTAAGAACTCTGGCTGATTAGAAATCAGAGCCATGTTTAAGTACACTGGCTGATTAGAAATCAGAGCCAGGCTTAAGTACTCCGGCTGATTGGAAATCAGAGCCAGGTTTAAGAACTCTGGCTGATTAGAAATCAGAGCCAGGTTTAAGTAATCCGGCTGATTAGAAATCAGAGCCAGGTTTAAGAACTCTGGCCGATTAGAAATCAGAGCCAGGTTTAAGAACTCTGGCTGATTAGAAATCAGACCCAGGTTTAAGTAATCCGGCTGATTAGAAATCAGAGCCAGGTTTAAGTACTCCGGCTGATTAGAAATCAGAGCCAGGTTTAAGTACTCCGGCTGATTAGAAATCAGAGCCAGGTTTAAGTAATCCGGCTGATTAGAAATCAGAGCCAGGTTGAATTACACTGGCTGATTAGAAATCAGAGCCAGGCTTAAGTAATCCGGCTGATTAGAAATCAGAGCCAGGTTTAAGTACTCTGGCTGATTAGAAATCGGAGCCAGGTTTAAGAACTCTGGCTGATTAGAAATCAGAGCCATGTTTAAGTACACTGGCTGATTAGAAATCAGAGCCAGGCTTAAGTACTCCGGCTGATTGCAAATCAGAGCCAGGTTTAAGAACTCTGGCTGATTAGAAATCAGAGCCAGGTTTAAGTAATCCGGCTGATTAGAAATCAGAGCCAGGTTTAAGAACTCTGGCTGATTAGAAATCAGAGCCAGGTTTAAGAACTCTGACTGATTAGAAATCAGACCCAGGTTTAAGTAATCCGGATGATTAGAAATCAGAGCCAGGTTTAAGTACTCCGGCTGATTAGAAATCAGAGCCAGGTTTAAGTACTCCGGCTGATTAGAAACCAGAGCCAGGTTTAAGTAATCCGGCTGATTAGAAATCAGAGCCAGGTTTAAGTACTCCGGTTGATTAGAAATCAGAGCCAGGTTTAAGAACTCTGGCTGATTAGAAATCAGAGCCAGGTTTAAGAACTCTGGCTGATTAGAAATCAGAGCCAGGTTTAAGAACTCCGGCTAATTAGAAATCAGAGCCAGATTTAAGTAATCCGGCTGATTAGAAATCAGAGCCAGGTTTAAGTACTCTGGCTGATTAGAAATCAGAGGCAGGTTTAAGTACTCTGGCTGATTAGAAATCAGAGCCAGGCTTAAGTACTCTGGCTGATTAGAAATCAGAGCCAGGTTTAAGTACTCTGGCTGATTAGAAATCAGAGCCAGGTTTAAGTACTCTGGCTGATTAGAAATCAGAGCCAGGTTTAAGTACTCCGGCTGATTAGAAATCAGAGCCAGGTTGAAGTAATCCGGCTGATTAGAAATCAGAGCCATGTTTAAGTACACTGGCTGATTAGAAATCAGAGCCAGGCTTAAGGAATCCGGCTGATTAGAAATCAGAGCCAGGTTTAAGTACAATGGCTGATTAGAAATCAGAGCCAGGCTTAAGTAATCCGGCTGATTAGAAATCAGAGCCAGGTTTAAGAACTCTGGCTGATTAGAAATCAGAGCCAGATTTAAGTACTCTGGCTGATTAGAAATCAGAGCCAGGTTTAAGAACTCTGGCTGATTAGAAATCAGAGCCAGGTTTAAGTACTCCGGCTGATTAGAAACCAGAGCCAGGTTTAAGTAATCCGGCTGATTAGAAATCAGAGCCAGGTTTAAGTACTCCGGCTGATTAGAAACCAGAGCCAGGTTTAAGTAATCCGGCTGATTAGAAATCAGAGCCAGGTTTAAGTACTCCGGCTGATTAGAAACCAGAGCCAGGTTTAAGTAATCCGGCTGATTGGAAATCAAAGCCAGTTTTAAGTACTCTGGCTGATTAGAAATCAGAGCCAGGTTTAAGTGCTCTGGCTGATTAGAAATCAGAGCCAGGCTGAAGTACTCTGGCTAATTAGAAATCAGAGCCAGGCTTAAGTACTCTGGCTGATTAGAAATCAGAGCCAGGTTTAAGTACTCTGGCTGATTAGAAACCAGAGCCAGGTTTAAGTAATCCGGCTGATTAGAAATCAGAGCCAGGTTTAAGTACTCCGGCTGATTAGAAACCAGAGCCAGGTTTAAGTAATCCGGCTGATTGGAAATCAAAGCCAGTTTTAAGTACTCTGGCTGATTTGAAATCAGAGCCAGGTTTAAGTACTCTGGCTGATTAGAAATCAGAGCCAGGCTTAAGTACTCTGGCTGATTTGAAAACAGAGCCAGGCTTAAGTACTCTGGCTGATTAGAAATCAGAGCCAGGTTTAAGTACTCTGGCTGATTAGAAATCAGAGCCAGGTTTAAGAACTATGGCTGATTAGAAATCAGAGCCAGGTTTAAGAACTCTGGCTGATTAGAAATCAGAGCCAGGTTTCGGAACTCTGGCTGATTAGAAATCAGAGCCAGGTTTAAGTACTCCGGCTGATTAGAAATCAGAGCCAGATTTAAGTAATCCGGCTGATTAGAAATCAGAGCCAGGTTTAAGTACTCCGGCTGATTAGAAACCAGAGCCAGGTTTAAGTAATCTGGCTGATTAGAAATCAGAGCCAGGTTTAAGTACTCCGGCTGATTAGAAACCAGAGCCAGGTTTAAGTAATCCGGCTGATTAGAAATCAGAGCCAGGTTTAAGTACTCCGGCTGATTAGAAACCAGAGCCAGGTTTAAGTACTCTGGCTGATTAGAAATCAGAGCCAGGTTTAAGTACTCCGGCTGATTAGAAATCAGAGCCAGGTTTAAGAACTCTGGCTGATTAGAAATCAGAGCCATGTTTAAGTACACTGGCTGATTAGAAATCAGAGCCAGGCTTAAGTACTCCGGCTGATTGGAAATCAGAGCCAGGTTTAAGAACTCTGGCTGATTAGAAATCAGAGCCAGGTTTAAGTAATCCGGCTGATTAGAAATCAGAGCCAGGTTTAAGAACTCTGGCCGATTAGAAATCAGAGCCAGGTTTAAGAACTCTGGCTGATTAGAAATCAGACCCAGGTTTAAGTAATCCGGCTGATTAGAAATCAGAGCCAGGTTTAAGTACTCCGGCTGATTAGAAATCAGAGCCAGGTTTAAGTACTCCGGCTGATTAGAAATCAGAGCCAGGTTTAAGTAATCCGGCTGATTAGAAATCAGAGCCAGGTTGAAGTACACTGGCTGATTAGAAATCAGAGCCAGGCTTAAGTAATCCGGCTGATTAGAAATCAGAGCCAGGTTTAAGTACTCTGGCTGATTAGAAATCGGAGCCAGGTTTAAGAACTCTGGCTGATTAGAAATCAGAGCCATGTTTAAGTACACTGGCTGATTAGAAATCAGAGCCAGGCTTAAGTACTCCGGCTGATTGCAAATCAGAGCCAGGTTTAAGAACTCTGGCTGATTAGAAATCAGAGCCAGGTTTAAGTAATCCGGCTGATTAGAAATCGGAGCCAGGTTTAAGAACTCTGGCTGATTAGAAATCAGAGCCAGGTTTAAGAACTCTGACTGATTAGAAATCAGACCCAGGTTTAAGTAATCCGGATGATTAGAAATCAGAGCCAGGTTTAAGTACTCCGGCTGATTAGAAATCAGAGCCAGGTTTAAGTACTCCGGCTGATTAGAAACCAGAGCCAGGTTTAAGTAATCCGGCTGATTAGAAATCAGAGCCAGGTTTAAGTACTCCGGCTGATTAGAAATCAGAGCCAGGTTTAAGAACTCTGGCTGATTAGAAATCAGAGCCAGGTTTAAGAACTCTGGCTGATTAGAAATCAGAGCCAGGTTTAAGTAATCCGGCTGATTAGAAATCAGAGCCAGGTTTAAGAACTCTGGCTGATTAGAAATCAGAGCCAGGTTTAAGAACTCTGACTGATTAGAAATCAGACCCAGGTTTAAGTAATCCGGATGATTAGAAATCAGAGCCAGGTTTAAGTACTCCGGCTGATTAGAAATCAGAGCCAGGTTTAAGTACTCCGGCTGATTAGAAACCAGAGCCAGGTTTAAGTAATCCGGCTGATTAGAAATCAGAGCCAGGTTTAAGTACTCCGGTTGATTAGAAATCAGAGCCAGGTTTAAGAACTCTGGCTGATTAGAAATCAGAGCCAGGTTTAAGAACTCTGGCTGATTAGAAATCAGAGCCAGGTTTAAGAACTCCGGCTAATTAGAAATCAGAGCCAGATTTAAGTAATCCGGCTGATTAGAAATCAGAGCCAGGTTTAAGTACTCTGGCTGATTAGAAATCAGAGGCAGGTTTAAGTACTCTGGCTGATTAGAAATCAGAGCCAGGCTTAAGTACTCTGGCTGATTAGAAATCAGAGCCAGGTTTAAGTACTCTGGCTGATTAGAAATCAGAGCCAGGTTTAAGTACTCTGGCTGATTAGAAATCAGAGCCAGGTTTAAGTACTCCGGCTGATTAGAAATCAGAGCCAGGTTGAAGTAATCCGGCTGATTAGAAATCAGAGCCATGTTTAAGTACACTGGCTGATTAGAAATCAGAGCCAGGCTTAAGTAATCCGGCTGATTAGAAATCAGAGCCAGGTTTAAGTACAATGGCTGATTAGAAATCAGAGCCAGGCTTAAGTAATCCGGCTGATTAGAAATCAGAGCCAGGTTTAAGAACTCTGGCTGATTAGAAATCAGAGCCAGATTTAAGTACTCTGGCTGATTAGAAATCAGAGCCAGGTTTAAGAACTCTGGCTGATTAGAAATCAGAGCCAGGTTTAAGTACTCCGGCTGATTAGAAACCAGAGCCAGGTTTAAGTAATCCGGCTGATTAGAAATCAGAGCCAGGTTTAAGTACTCCGGCTGATTAGAAACCAGAGCCAGGTTTAAGTAATCCGGCTGATTAGAAATCAGAGCCAGGTTTAAGTACTCCGGCTGATTAGAAACCAGAGCCAGGTTTAAGTAATCCGGCTGATTGGAAATCAAAGCCAGTTTTAAGTACTCTGGCTGATTAGAAATCAGAGCCAGGTTTAAGTGCTCTGGCTGATTAGAAATCAGAGCCAGGCTTAAGTACTCTGGCTAATTAGAAATCAGAGCCAGGCTTAAGTACTCTGGCTGATTAGAAATCAGAGCCAGGTTTAAGTACTCTGGCTGATTAGAAACCAGAGCCAGGTTTAAGTAATCCGGCTGATTAGAAATCAGAGCCAGGTTTAAGTACTCCGGCTGATTAGAAACCAGAGCCAGGTTTAAGTAATCCGGCTGATTGGAAATCAAAGCCAGTTTTAAGTACTCTGGCTGATTTGAAATCAGAGCCAGGTTTAAGTACTCTGGCTGATTAGAAATCAGAGCCAGGCTTAAGTACTCTGGCTGATTTGAAAACAGAGCCAGGCTTAAGTACTCTGGCTGATTAGAAATCAGAGCCAGGTTTAAGTACTCTGGCTGATTAGAAATCAGAGCCAGGTTTAAGAACTATGGCTGATTAGAAATCAGAGCCAGGTTTAAGAACTCTGGCTGATTAGAAATCAGAGCCAGGTTTCGGAACTCTGGCTGATTAGAAATCAGAGCCAGGTTTAAGTACTCCGGCTGATTAGAAATCAGAGCCAGGTTTAAGTACTCCGGCTGATTAGAAACCAGAGCCAGGTTTAAGTAATCTGGCTGATTAGAAATCAGAGCCAGGTTTAAGTACTCCGGCTGATTAGAAACCAGAGCCAGGTTTAAGTAATCCGGCTGATTAGAAATCAGAGCCAGGTTTAAGTACTCCGGCTGATTAGAAACCAGAGCCAGGTTTAAGTACTCTGGCTGATTAGAAATCAGAGCCAGGTTTAAGTACTCCGGCTGATTAGAAATCAGAGCCAGGTTTAAGAACTCTGGCTGATTAGAAATCAGAGCCATGTTTAAGTACACTGGCTGATTAGAAATCAGAGCCAGGCTTAAGTACTCCGGCTGATTGGAAATCAGAGCCAGGTTTAAGAACTCTGGCTGATTAGAAATCAGAGCCAGGTTTAAGTAATCCGGCTGATTAGAAATCAGAGCCAGGTTTAAGAACTCTGGCCGATTAGAAATCAGAGCCAGGTTTAAGAACTCTGGCTGATTAGAAATCAGACCCAGGTTTAAGTAATCCGGCTGATTAGAAATCAGAGCCAGGTTTAAGTACTCCGGCTGATTAGAAATCAGAGCCAGGTTTAAGTACTCCGGCTGATTAGAAATCAGAGCCAGGTTTAAGTAATCCGGCTGATTAGAAATCAGAGCCAGGTTGAAGTACACTGGCTGATTAGAAATCAGAGCCAGGCTTAAGTAATCCGGCTGATTAGAAATCAGAGCCAGGTTTAAGTACTCTGGCTGATTAGAAATCGGAGCCAGGTTTAAGAACTCTGGCTGATTAGAAATCAGAGCCATGTTTAAGTACACTGGCTGATTAGAAATCAGAGCCAGGCTTAAGTACTCCGGCTGATTGCAAATCAGAGCCAGGTTTAAGAACTCTGGCTGATTAGAAATCAGAGCCAGGTTTAAGTAATCCGGCTGATTAGAAATCAGAGCCAGGTTTAAGAACTCTGGCTGATTAGAAATCAGAGCCAGGTTTAAGAACTCTGACTGATTAGAAATCAGACCCAGGTTTAAGTAATCCGGATGATTAGAAATCAGAGCCAGGTTTAAGTACTCCGGCTGATTAGAAATCAGAGCCAGGTTTAAGTACTCCGGCTGATTAGAAACCAGAGCCAGGTTTAAGTAATCCGGCTGATTAGAAATCAGAGCCAGGTTTAAGTACTCCGGCTGATTAGAAATCAGAGCCAGGTTTAAGAACTCTGGCTGATTAGAAATCAGAGCCAGGTTTAAGAACTCTGGCTGATTAGAAATCAGAGCCAGGTTTAAGAACTCCGGCTAATTAGAAATCAGAGCCAGATTTAAGTAATCCGGCTGATTAGAAATCAGAGCCAGGTTTAAGTACTCTGGCTGATTAGAAATCAGAGGCAGGTTTAAGTACTCTGGCTGATTAGAAATCAGAGCCAGGCTTAAGTACTCTGGCTGATTAGAAATCAGAGCCAGGTTTAAGTACTCTGGCTGATTAGAAATCAGAGCCAGGTTTAAGTACTCTGGCTGATTAGAAATCAGAGCCAGGTTTAAGTACTCCGGCTGATTAGAAATCAGAGCCAGGTTTAAGAACTCTGGCTGATTAGAAATCAGAGCCAGATTTAAGTACTCTGGCTGATTAGAAATCAGAGCCAGGTTTAAGAACTCTGGCTGATTAGAAATCAGAGCCAGGTTTAAGTACTCCGGCTGATTAGAAACCAGAGCCAGGTTTAAGTAATCCGGCTGATTAGAAATCAGAGCCAGGTTTAAGTACTCCGGCTGATTAGAAACCAGAGCCAGGTTTAAGTAATCCGGCTGATTAGAAATCAGAGCCAGGTTTAAGTACTCCGGCTGATTAGAAACCAGAGCCAGGTTTAAGTAATCCGGCTGATTGGAAATCAAAGCCAGTTTTAAGTACTCTGGCTGATTAGAAATCAGAGCCAGGTTTAAGTGCTCTGGCTGATTAGAAATCAGAGCCAGGCTTAAGTACTCTGGCTAATTAGAAATCAGAGCCAGGCTTAAGTACTCTGGCTGATTAGAAATCAGAGCCAGGTTTAAGTACTCTGGCTGATTAGAAACCAGAGCCAGGTTTAAGTAATCCGGCTGATTAGAAATCAGAGCCAGGTTTAAGTACTCCGGCTGATTAGAAACCAGAGCCAGGTTTAAGTAATCCGGCTGATTGGAAATCAAAGCCAGTTTTAAGTACTCTGGCTGATTTGAAATCAGAGCCAGGTTTAAGTACTCTGGCTGATTAGAAATCAGAGCCAGGCTTAAGTACTCTGGCTGATTTGAAAACAGAGCCAGGCTTAAGTACTCTGGCTGATTAGAAATCAGAGCCAGGTTTAAGTACTCTGGCTGATTAGAAATCAGAGCCAGGTTTAAGTACTCCGGCTGATTAGAAATCAGAGCCAGGTTTAAGTAATCCGGCTGATTAGAAATCAGAGCCAGGTTTAAGTACACTGGCTGATTAGAAATCAGAGCCAGGCTTAAGTACTCTGGCTGATTAGAAATCAGAGCCAGGTTTAAGTACTCTGGCTGATTAGAAATCAGAGCCAGGTTTAAGAACTCTGGCTGATTAGAAACCAGAGCCAGGTTTAAGTAATCCGGCTGATTAGAAATCAGAGCCAGGTTTAAGTACTCCGGCTGATTAGAAACCAGAGCCAGGTTTAAGTACTCCGGCTGATTAGAAATCAGAGCCAGGTTTAAGTAATCCGGCTGATTAGAAATCAGAGCCAGGTTTAAGTACACTGGCTGATTGGAAATCAAAGCCAGTTTTAAGAACTCTGGCTGATTAGAAACCAGAGCCAGGTTTAAGTAATCCGGCTGATTAGAAATCAGAGCCAGGTTTAAGTACTCTGGCTGATTAGAAATCAGAGCCAGGTTTAAGTACTCCGGCTGATTAGAAATCAGAGCCAGGTTTAAGTAATCCGGCTGATTAGAAATCAGAGCCAGGTTTAAGTACACTGGCTGATTAGAAATCAGAGCCAGGCTTAAGTACTCTGGCTGATTAGAAATCAGAGCCAGGTTTAAGTACTCTGGCTGATTAGAAATCAGAGCCAGGTTTAAGAACTCTGGCTGATTAGAAACCAGAGCCAGGTTTAAGTAATCCGGCTGATTAGAAATCAGAGCCAGGTTTAAGTACTCCGGCTGATTAGAAACCAGAGCCAGGTTTAAGTAATCCGGCTGATTAGAAATCAGAGCCAGGTTTAAGTACTCCGGCTGATTAGAAACCAGAGCCAGGTTTAAGTAATCCGGCTGATTAGAAATCAGAGCCAGGTTTAAGTACTCCGGCTGATTAGAAACCAGAGCCAGGCTTAAGTATTCTGGCTGATTAGAAATCAGAGCCAGGTTTAAGTACTCCGGCTGATTAGAAATCAGAGCCAGGTTTAAGTACTCTGGCTGATTAGAAATCAGAGCCAGGTTTAAGTACTCCGGCTGATTAGAAATCAGAGCCAGGTTTAAGTACTCCGGCTGATTAGAAATCAGAGCCAGGTTTAAGTAATCCGGCTGATTAGAAATCAGAGCCAGGTTTAAGTACACTGGCTGATTAGAAATCAGAGCCAGGCTTAAGTAATCCGGCGGATTAGAAATCAGAGCCAGGTTTAAGTACTCTGGCTGATTAGAAATCAGAGCCAGGTTTAAGAACTCTGGCTGATTAGAAATCAGAGCCAGGTTTAAGAACTCTGGCTGATTAGAAATCAGAGCCAGGTTTCGGAACTCTGGCTGATTAGAAATCAGAGCCAGGTTTAAGTACTCCGGCTGATTAGAAATCAGAGCCAGATTTAAGTAATCCGGCTGATTAGAAATCAGAGCCAGGTTTAAGTACTCCGGCTGATTAGAAACCAGAGCCAGGTTTAAGTAATCTGGCTGATTAGAAATCAGAGCCAGGTTTAAGTACTCTGGCTGATTAGAAATCAGAGCCAGGTTTAAGAACTCTGGCTGATTAGAAATCAGAGCCAGGTTTAAGTACTCCGGCTGATTAGAAACCAGAGCCAGGTTTAAGTAATCCGGCTGATTAGAAATCAGAGCCAGGTTTAAGTACTCCGGCTGATTAGAAACCAGAGCCAGGTTTAAGTAATCCGGCTGATTAGAAATCAGAGCCAGGTTTAAGTACTCCGGCTGATTAGAAACCAGAGCCAGGTTTAAGTAATCCGGCTGATTGGAAATCAAAGCCAGTTTTAAGTACTCTGGCTGATTTGAAATCAGAACCAGGTTTGAGTACTCTGGCTGATTAGAAATCAGAGCCAGGCTTAAGTACTCTGGCTGATTTGAAAACAGAGCCAGGCTTAAGTACTCTGGCTGATTAGAAATCAGAGCCAGGTTTAAGTACTCTGGCTGATTAGAAATCAGAGCCAGGTTTAAGTACTCCGGCTGATTAGAAATCAGAGCCAGGTTTAAGTAATCCGGCTGATTAGAAATCAGAGCCAGGTTTAAGTACACTGGCTGATTAGAAATCAGAGCCAGGCTTAAGTACTCTGGCTGATTAGAAATCAGAGCCAGGTTTAAGTACTCTGGCTGATTAGAAATCAGAGCCAGGTTTAAGTACTCTGGCTGATTAGAAATCAGAGCCAGGTTTCGGAACTCTGGCAGATTAGAAATCAGAGCCAGGTTTAAGTACTCCGGCTGATTAGAAATCAGAGCCAGATTTAAGTAATCCGGCTGATTAGAAATCAGAGCCAGGTTCAAGTACTCCGGCTGATTAGAAACCAGAGCCAGGTTTAAGTAATCTGGCTGATTAGAAATCAGAGCCAGGTTTAAGTACTCTGGCTGATTAGAAATCAGAGCCAGGCTTAAGTACTCTGGCTGATTAGAAATCAGAACCAGGCTTAAGTACTCTGGCTGATTAGAAATCAGAGCCAGGCTTAAGTATTCTGGCTGATTAGAAATCAGAGCCAGGTTTAAGTACTCCGGCTGATTAGAAATCAGAGCCAGGTTTAAGTACTCTGGCTGATTAGAAATCAGAGCCAGGTTTAAGTACTCCGGCTGATTAGAAATCAGAGCCAGGTTTAAGTACTCCGGCTGATTAGAAATCAGAGCCAGGTTTAAGTAATCCGGCTGATTAGAAATCAGAGCCAGGTTTAAGTACACTGGCTGATTAGAAATCAGAGCCAGGCTTAAGTAATCCGGCGGATTAGAAATCAGAGCCAGGTTTAAGTACTCTGGCTGATTAGAAATCAGAGCCAGGTTTAAGAACTCTGGCTGATTAGAAATCAGAGCCAGGTTTAAGAACTCTGGCTGATTAGAAATCAGAGCCAGGTTTCGGAACTCTGGCTGATTAGAAATCAGAGCCAGGTTTAAGTACTCTGGCTGATTAGAAATCAGAGCCAGATTTAAGTAATCCGGCTGATTAGAAATCAGAGCCAGGTTTAAGTACTCCGGCTGATTAGAAACCAGAGCCAGGTTTAAGTAATCTGGCTGATTAGAAATCAGAGCCAGGTTTAAGTACTCTGGCTGATTAGAAATCAGAGCCAGGTTTAAGAACTCTGGCTGATTAGAAATCAGAGCCAGGTTTAAGTACTCCGGCTGATTAGAAATCAGAGCCAGGCTTAAGTAATCTGGCTGATTAGAAATCAGAGCCAGGTTTAAGAACTCTGGCTGATTAGAAATCAGAGCCAGATTTAAGTACTCTGGCTGATTAGAAATCAGAGCCAGGTTTAAGAACTCTGGCTGATTAGAAATCAGAGCCAGGTTTAAGTACTCCGGCTGATTAGAAACCAGAGCCAGGTTTAAGTAATCCGGCTGATTAGAAATCAGAGCCAGGTTTAAGTACTCCGGCTGATTAGAAACCAGAGCCAGGTTTAAGTAATCCGGCTGATTAGAAATCAGAGCCAGGTTTAAGTACTCTGGCTGATTAGAAACCAGAGCCAGGTTTAAGTAATCCGGCTGATTGGAAATCAAAGCCAGGCTTAAGTACTCTGGCTGATTTGAAATCAGAGCCAGGTTTAAGTACTCTGGCTGATTAGAAATCAGAGCCAGGCTTAAGTACTCTGGCTGATTTGAAATCAGAGCCAGGCTTAAGTACTCTGGCTGATTAGAAATCAGAGCCAGGTTTAAGTACTCCGGCTGATTAGAAATCAGAGCCAGGTTTAAGTAATCCGGCTGATTAGAAATCAGAGCCAGGTTTAAGTAATCCGGCTGATTAGAAATCAGAGCCAGGTTTAAGTACACTGGCTGATTAGAAATCAGAGCCAGGCTTAAGTACTCTGGCTGATTAGAAATCAGAGCCAGGTTTAAGTACTCTGGCTGATTAGAAATCAGAGCCAGGTTTAAGAACTCTGGCTGATTAGAAATCAGAGCCAGGTTTAAGAACTCTGGCTGATTAGAAATCAGAGCCAGGTTTCGGAACTCTGGCTGATTAGAAATCAGAGCCAGGTTTAAGTACTCCGGCTGATTGGAAATCAGAGCCAGATTTAAGTAATCCGGCTGATTAGAAATCAGAGCCAGGTTTAAGTACTCCGGCTGATTTGAAACCAGAGCCAGGTTTAAGTAATCTGGCTGATTAGAAATCAGAGCCAGGTTTAAGTACTCTGGCTGATTAGAAATCAGAGCCAGGCTTAAGTACTCTGGCTGATTAGAAATCAGAGCCAGGCTTAAGTACTCTGGCTGATTAGAAATCAGAGCCAGGCTTAAGTACTCTGGCTGATTAGAAATCAGAGCCAGGTTTAAGTACTCCGGCTGATTAGAAATCAGAGCCAGGTTGAAGTACACTGGCTGATTAGAAATCAGAGCCAGGCTTAAGTAATCCGGCTGATTAGAAATCAGAGCCAGGTTTAAGTACTCTGGCTGATTAGAAATCAGAGCCAGGTTTAAGAACTATGGCTGATTAGAAATCAGAGCCAGGTTTAAGAACTCTGGCTGATTAGAAATCAGAGCCAGGTTTCGGAACTCTGGCTGATTAGAAATCAGAGCCAGGTTTAAGTACTCCGGCTGATTAGAAATCAGAGCCAGATTTAAGTAATCCGGCTGATTAGAAATCAGAGCCAGGTTTAAGTACTCCGGCTGATTAGAAACCAGAGCCAGGTTTAAGTACACTGGCTGATTAGAAATCAGAGCCAGGCTTAAGTAATCCGGCGGATTAGAAATCAGAGCCAGGTTTAAGTACTCTGGCTGATTAGAAATCAGAGCCAGGTTTAAGAACTCTGGCTGATTAGAAATCAGAGCCAGGTTTCGGAACTCTGGCTGATTAGAAATCAGAGCCAGGTTTAAGTACTCCGGCTGATTAGAAATCAGAGCCAGATTTAAGTAATCCGGCTGATTAGAAATCAGAGCCAGGTTTAAGTACTCCGGCTGATTAGAAACCAGAGCCAGGTTTAAGTAATCTGGCTGATTAGAAATCAGAGCCAGGTTTAAGTACTCTGGCTGATTAGAAATCAGAGCCAGGTTTAAGAACTCTGGCTGATTAGAAATCAGAGCCAGGTTTAAGTACTCCGGCTGATTAGAAATCAGAGCCAGGCTTAAGTAATCTGGCTGATTAGAAATCAGAGCCAGGTTTAAGAACTCTGGCTGATTAGAAATCAGAGCCAGATTTAAGTACTCTGGCTGATTAGAAATCAGAGCCAGGTTTAAGAACTCTGGCTGATTAGAAATCAGAGCCAGGTTTAAGTACTCCGGCTGATTAGAAACCAGAGCCAGGTTTAAGTAATCCGGCTGATTAGAAATCAGAGCCAGGTTTAAGTACTCCGGCTGATTAGAAACCAGAGCCAGGTTTAAGTAATCCGGCTGATTAGAAATCAGAGCCAGGTTTAAGTACTCTGGCTGATTAGAAACCAGAGCCAGGTTTAAGTAATCCGGCTGATTGGAAATCAAAGCCAGGCTTAAGTACTCTGGCTGATTTGAAATCAGAGCCAGGTTTAAGTACTCTGGCTGATTAGAAATCAGAGCCAGGCTTAAGTACTCTGGCTGATTTGAAATCAGAGCCAGGCTTAAGTACTCTGGCTGATTAGAAATCAGAGCCAGGTTTAAGTACTCTGGCTGATTAGAAATCAGAGCCAGGTTTAAGTACTCCGGCTGATTAGAAATCAGAGCCAGGTTTAAGTAATCCGGCTGATTAGAAATCAGAGCCAGGTTTAAGTACACTGGCTGATTAGAAATCAGAGCCAGGCTTAAGTACTCTGGCTGATTAGAAATCAGAGCCAGGTTTAAGTACTCTGGCTGATTAGAAATCAGAGCCAGGTTTAAGAACTCTGGCTGATTAGAAATCAGAGCCAGGTTTAAGAACTCTGGCTGATTAGAAATCAGAGCCAGGTTTCGGAACTCTGGCTGATTAGAAATCAGAGCCAGGTTTAAGTACTCCGGCTGATTGGAAATCAGAGCCAGATTTAAGTAATCCGGCTGATTAGAAATCAGAGCCAGGTTTAAGTACTCCGGCTGATTTGAAACCAGAGCCAGTTTTAAGTAATCTGGCTGATTAGAAATCAGAGCCAGGTTTAAGTACTCTGGCTGATTAGAAATCAGAGCCAGGCTTAAGTACTCTGGCTGATTAGAAATCAGAGCCAGGCTTAAGTACTCTGGCTGATTAGAAATCAGAGCCAGGCTTAAGTACTCTGGCTGATTAGAAATCAGAGCCAGGTTTAAGTACTCCGGCTGATTAGAAATCAGAGCCAGGTTGAAGTACACTGGCTGATTAGAAATCAGAGCCAGGCTTAAGTAATCCGGCTGATTAGAAATCAGAGCCAGGTTTAAGTACTCTGGCTGATTAGAAATCAGAGCCAGGTTTAAGTACTCTGGCTGATTAGAAATCAGAGCCAGGTTTAAGAACTCTGGCTGATTAGAAATCAGAGCCAGGTTTCGGAACTCTGGCTGATTAGAAATCAGAGCCAGGTTTAAGTACTCCGGCTGATTAGAAATCAGAGCCAGATTTAAGTAATCCGGCTGATTAGAAATCAGAGCCAGGTTTAAGTACTCTGGCTGATTAGAAACCAGAGCCAGGTTTAAGTAATCTGGCTGATTAGAAATCAGAGCCAGGTTTAAGTACTCCGGCTGATTAGAAACCAGAGCCAGGTTTAAGTAATCCGGCTGATTAGAAATCAGAGCCAGGTTTAAGTACTCCGGATGATTAGAAACCAGAGCCAGGTTTAAGTACTCTGGCTGATTAGAAATCAGAGCCAGGTTTAAGTACTCCGGCTGATTAGAAATCAGAGCCAGGTTTAAGAACTCTGGCTGATTAGAAATCAGAGCCATGTTTAAGTACACTGGCTGATTAGAAATCAGAGCCAGGCTTAAGTACTCCGGCTGATTGGAAATCAGAGCCAGGTTTAAGAACTCTGGCTGATTAGAAATCAGAGCCAGGTTTAAGTAATCCGGCTGATTAGAAATCAGAGCCAGGTTTAAGAACTCTGGCCGATTAGAAATCAGAGCCAGGTTTAAGAACTCTGGCTGATTAGAAATCAGACCCAGGTTTAAGTAATCCGGCTGATTAGAAATCAGAGCCAGGTTTAAGTACTCCGGCTGATTAGAAATCAGAGCCAGGTTTAAGTACTCCGGCTGATTAGAAATCAGAGCCAGGTTTAAGTAATCCGGCTGATTAGAAATCAGAGCCAGGTTGAATTACACTGGCTGATTAGAAATCAGAGCCAGGCTTAAGTAATCCGGCTGATTAGAAATCAGAGCCAGGTTTAAGTACTCTGGCTGATTAGAAATCGGAGCCAGGTTTAAGAACTCTGGCTGATTAGAAATCAGAGCCATGTTTAAGTACACTGGCTGATTAGAAATCAGAGCCAGGCTTAAGTACTCCGGCTGATTGCAAATCAGAGCCAGGTTTAAGAACTCTGGCTGATTAGAAATCAGAGCCAGGTTTAAGTAATCCGGCTGATTAGAAATCAGAGCCAGGTTTAAGAACTCTGGCTGATTAGAAATCAGAGCCAGGTTTAAGAACTCTGACTGATTAGAAATCAGACCCAGGTTTAAGTAATCCGGATGATTAGAAATCAGAGCCAGGTTTAAGTACTCCGGCTGATTAGAAATCAGAGCCAGGTTTAAGTACTCCGGCTGATTAGAAACCAGAGCCAGGTTTAAGTAATCCGGCTGATTAGAAATCAGAGCCAGGTTTAAGTACTCCGGTTGATTAGAAATCAGAGCCAGGTTTAAGAACTCTGGCTGATTAGAAATCAGAGCCAGGTTTAAGAACTCTGGCTGATTAGAAATCAGAGCCAGGTTTAAGAACTCCGGCTAATTAGAAATCAGAGCCAGATTTAAGTAATCCGGCTGATTAGAAATCAGAGCCAGGTTTAAGTACTCTGGCTGATTAGAAATCAGAGGCAGGTTTAAGTACTCTGGCTGATTAGAAATCAGAGCCAGGCTTAAGTACTCTGGCTGATTAGAAATCAGAGCCAGGTTTAAGTACTCTGGCTGATTAGAAATCAGAGCCAGGTTTAAGTACTCTGGCTGATTAGAAATCAGAGCCAGGTTTAAGTACTCCGGCTGATTAGAAATCAGAGCCAGGTTGAAGTAATCCGGCTGATTAGAAATCAGAGCCATGTTTAAGTACACTGGCTGATTAGAAATCAGAGCCAGGCTTAAGGAATCCGGCTGATTAGAAATCAGAGCCAGGTTTAAGTACAATGGCTGATTAGAAATCAGAGCCAGGCTTAAGTAATCCGGCTGATTAGAAATCAGAGCCAGGTTTAAGAACTCTGGCTGATTAGAAATCAGAGCCAGATTTAAGTACTCTGGCTGATTAGAAATCAGAGCCAGGTTTAAGAACTCTGGCTGATTAGAAATCAGAGCCAGGTTTAAGTACTCCGGCTGATTAGAAACCAGAGCCAGGTTTAAGTAATCCGGCTGATTAGAAATCAGAGCCAGGTTTAAGTACTCCGGCTGATTAGAAACCAGAGCCAGGTTTAAGTAATCCGGCTGATTAGAAATCAGAGCCAGGTTTAAGTACTCCGGCTGATTAGAAACCAGAGCCAGGTTTAAGTAATCCGGCTGATTGGAAATCAAAGCCAGTTTTAAGTACTCTGGCTGATTAGAAATCAGAGCCAGGTTTAAGTGCTCTGGCTGATTAGAAATCAGAGCCAGGCTGAAGTACTCTGGCTAATTAGAAATCAGAGCCAGGCTTAAGTACTCTGGCTGATTAGAAATCAGAGCCAGGTTTAAGTACTCTGGCTGATTAGAAACCAGAGCCAGGTTTAAGTAATCCGGCTGATTAGAAATCAGAGCCAGGTTTAAGTACTCCGGCTGATTAGAAACCAGAGCCAGGTTTAAGTAATCCGGCTGATTGGAAATCAAAGCCAGTTTTAAGTACTCTGGCTGATTTGAAATCAGAGCCAGGTTTAAGTACTCTGGCTGATTAGAAATCAGAGCCAGGCTTAAGTACTCTGGCTGATTTGAAAACAGAGCCAGGCTTAAGTACTCTGGCTGATTAGAAATCAGAGCCAGGTTTAAGTACTCTGGCTGATTAGAAATCAGAGCCAGGTTTAAGAACTATGGCTGATTAGAAATCAGAGCCAGGTTTAAGAACTCTGGCTGATTAGAAATCAGAGCCAGGTTTCGGAACTCTGGCTGATTAGAAATCAGAGCCAGGTTTAAGTACTCCGGCTGATTAGAAATCAGAGCCAGATTTAAGTAATCCGGCTGATTAGAAATCAGAGCCAGGTTTAAGTACTCCGGCTGATTAGAAACCAGAGCCAGGTTTAAGTAATCTGGCTGATTAGAAATCAGAGCCAGGTTTAAGTACTCCGGCTGATTAGAAACCAGAGCCAGGTTTAAGTAATCCGGCTGATTAGAAATCAGAGCCAGGTTTAAGTACTCCGGCTGATTAGAAACCAGAGCCAGGTTTAAGTACTCTGGCTGATTAGAAATCAGAGCCAGGTTTAAGTACTCCGGCTGATTAGAAATCAGAGCCAGGTTTAAGAACTCTGGCTGATTAGAAATCAGAGCCATGTTTAAGTACACTGGCTGATTAGAAATCAGAGCCAGGCTTAAGTACTCCGGCTGATTGGAAATCAGAGCCAGGTTTAAGAACTCTGGCTGATTAGAAATCAGAGCCAGGTTTAAGTAATCCGGCTGATTAGAAATCAGAGCCAGGTTTAAGAACTCTGGCCGATTAGAAATCAGAGCCAGGTTTAAGAACTCTGGCTGATTAGAAATCAGACCCAGGTTTAAGTAATCCGGCTGATTAGAAATCAGAGCCAGGTTTAAGTACTCCGGCTGATTAGAAATCAGAGCCAGGTTTAAGTACTCCGGCTGATTAGAAATCAGAGCCAGGTTTAAGTAATCCGGCTGATTAGAAATCAGAGCCAGGTTGAAGTACACTGGCTGATTAGAAATCAGAGCCAGGCTTAAGTAATCCGGCTGATTAGAAATCAGAGCCAGGTTTAAGTACTCTGGCTGATTAGAAATCGGAGCCAGGTTTAAGAACTCTGGCTGATTAGAAATCAGAGCCATGTTTAAGTACACTGGCTGATTAGAAATCAGAGCCAGGCTTAAGTACTCCGGCTGATTGCAAATCAGAGCCAGGTTTAAGAACTCTGGCTGATTAGAAATCAGAGCCAGGTTTAAGTAATCCGGCTGATTAGAAATCGGAGCCAGGTTTAAGAACTCTGGCTGATTAGAAATCAGAGCCAGGTTTAAGAACTCTGACTGATTAGAAATCAGACCCAGGTTTAAGTAATCCGGATGATTAGAAATCAGAGCCAGGTTTAAGTACTCCGGCTGATTAGAAATCAGAGCCAGGTTTAAGTACTCCGGCTGATTAGAAACCAGAGCCAGGTTTAAGTAATCCGGCTGATTAGAAATCAGAGCCAGGTTTAAGTACTCCGGCTGATTAGAAATCAGAGCCAGGTTTAAGAACTCTGGCTGATTAGAAATCAGAGCCAGGTTTAAGAACTCTGGCTGATTAGAAATCAGAGCCAGGTTTAAGAACTCCGGCTAATTAGAAATCAGAGCCAGATTTAAGTAATCCGGCTGATTAGAAATCAGAGCCAGGTTTAAGTACTCTGGCTGATTAGAAATCAGAGGCAGGTTTAAGTACTCTGGCTGATTAGAAATCAGAGCCAGGCTTAAGTACTCTGGCTGATTAGAAATCAGAGCCAGGTTTAAGTACTCTGGCTGATTAGAAATCAGAGCCAGGTTTAAGTACTCTGGCTGATTAGAAATCAGAGCCAGGTTTAAGTACTCCGGCTGATTAGAAATCAGAGCCAGGTTTAAGAACTCTGGCTGATTAGAAATCAGAGCCAGATTTAAGTACTCTGGCTGATTAGAAATCAGAGCCAGGTTTAAGAACTCTGGCTGATTAGAAATCAGAGCCAGGTTTAAGTACTCCGGCTGATTAGAAACCAGAGCCAGGTTTAAGTAATCCGGCTGATTAGAAATCAGAGCCAGGTTTAAGTACTCCGGCTGATTAGAAACCAGAGCCAGGTTTAAGTAATCCGGCTGATTAGAAATCAGAGCCAGGTTTAAGTACTCCGGCTGATTAGAAACCAGAGCCAGGTTTAAGTAATCCGGCTGATTGGAAATCAAAGCCAGTTTTAAGTACTCTGGCTGATTAGAAATCAGAGCCAGGTTTAAGTGCTCTGGCTGATTAGAAATCAGAGCCAGGCTTAAGTACTCTGGCTAATTAGAAATCAGAGCCAGGCTTAAGTACTCTGGCTGATTAGAAATCAGAGCCAGGTTTAAGTACTCTGGCTGATTAGAAACCAGAGCCAGGTTTAAGTAATCCGGCTGATTAGAAATCAGAGCCAGGTTTAAGTACTCCGGCTGATTAGAAACCAGAGCCAGGTTTAAGTAATCCGTCTGATTGGAAATCAAAGCCAGTTTTAAGTACTCTGGCTGATTTGAAATCAGAGCCAGGTTTAAGTACTCTGGCTGATTAGAAATCAGAGCCAGGCTTAAGTACTCTGGCTGATTTGAAAACAGAGCCAGGCTTAAGTACTCTGGCTGATTAGAAATCAGAGCCAGGTTTAAGTACTCTGGCTGATTAGAAATCAGAGCCAGGTTTAAGTACTCCGGCTGATTAGAAATCAGAGCCAGGTTTAAGTAATCCGGCTGATTAGAAATCAGAGCCAGGTTTAAGTACACTGGCTGATTAGAAATCAGAGCCAGGCTTAAGTACTCTGGCTGATTAGAAATCAGAGCCAGGTTTAAGTACTCTGGCTGATTAGAAATCAGAGCCAGGTTTAAGAACTCTGGCTGATTAGAAATCAGAGCCAGGTTTCGGAACTCTGGCAGATTAGAAATCAGAGCCAGGTTTAAGTACTCCGGCTGATTAGAAATCAGAGCCAGATTTAAGTAATCCGGCTGATTAGAAATCAGAGCCAGGTTTAAGTACTCCGGCTGATTAGAAACCAGAGCCAGGTTTAAGTAATCTGGCTGATTAGAAATCAGAGCCAGGTTTAAGTACTCTGGCTGATTAGAAATCAGAGCCAGGCTTAAGTACTCTGGCTGATTAGAAATCAGAGCCAGGCTTAAGTACTCTGGCTGATTAGAAATCAGAGCCAGGCTTAAGTATTCTGGCTGATTAGAAATCAGAGCCAGGTTTAAGTACTCCGGCTGATTAGAAATCCGAGCCAGGTTTAAGTACTCTGGCTGATTAGAAATCAGAGCCAGGTTTAAGTACTCCGGCTGATTAGAAATCAGAGCCAGGTTTAAGTAATCCGGCTGATTAGAAATCAGAGCCAGGTTTAAGTACACTGGCTGATTAGAAATCAGAGACAGGCTTAAGTAATCCGGCGGATTAGAAATC
This sequence comes from Lissotriton helveticus, assembly GCF_964261635.1. NCBI lineage: Eukaryota > Metazoa > Chordata > Amphibia > Caudata > Salamandridae > Lissotriton > Lissotriton helveticus. The sequence continues at coordinate 1,707,789,114 of NC_136069.1, read as the reverse complement.
AGAGCCAGGTTTAAGTACTCTGGCTGATTAGAAATCAGAGCCAGGTTTAAGAACTCTGGCTGATTAGAAATCAGAGCCAGGTTTAAGAACTCTGGCTGATTAGAAATCAGAGCCAGGTTTCGGAACTCTGGCTGATTAGAAATCAGAGCCAGGTTTAAGTACTCCGGCTGATTAGAAATCAGAGCCAGATTTAAGTAATCCGGCTGATTAGAAATCAGAGCCAGGTTTAAGTACTCCGGCTGATTAGAAACCAGAGCCAGGTTTAAGTAATCTGGCTGATTAGAAATCAGAGCCAGGTTTAAGTACTCTGACTGATTAGAAATCAGAGCCAGGTTTAAGAACTCTGGCTGATTAGAAATCAGAGCCAGGTTTAAGTACTCCGGCTGATTAGAAATCAGAGCCAGGCTTAAGTAATCCGGCTGATTAGAAATCAGAGCCAGGTTTAAGAACTCTGGCTGATTAGAAATCAGAGCCAGATTTAAGTACTCTGGCTGATTAGAAATCAGAGCCAGGTTTAAGAACTCTGGCTGATTAGAAATCAGAGCCAGGTTTAAGTACTCCGGCTGATTAGAAACCAGAGCCAGGTTTAAGTAATCCGGCTGATTAGAAATCAGAGCCAGGTTTAAGTACTCCGGCTGATTAGAAACCAGAGCCAGGTTTAAGTAATCCAGCTGATTAGAAATCAGAGCCAGGTTTAAGTACTCCGGCTGATTAGAAACCAGAGCCAGGTTTAAGTAATCCGGCTGATTGGAAATCAAAGCCAGGCTTAAGTACTCTGGCTGATTTGAAATCAGAGCCAGGTTTAAGTACTCTGGCTGATTAGAAATCAGAGCCAGGCTTAAGTACTCTGGCTGATTTGAAATCAGAGCCAGGCTTAAGTACTCTGGCTGATTAGAAATCAGAGCCAGGTTTAAGTACTCTGGCTGATTAGAAATCAGAGCCAGGTTTAAGTACTCCGGCTGATTAGAAATCAGAGCCAGGTTTAAGAACTCTGGCTGATTAGAAATCAGAGCCAGGTTTAAGAACTCTGGCTGATTAGAAATCAGAGCCAGGTTTCGGAACTCTGGCTGATTAGAAATCAGAGCCAGGTTTAAGTACTCCGGCTGATTGGAAATCAGAGCCAGATTTAAGTAATCCGGCTGATTAGAAATCAGAGCCAGGTTTAAGTACTCCGGCTGATTTGAAACCAGAGCCAGGTTTAAGTAATCTGGCTGATTAGAAATCAGAGCCAGGTTTAAGTACTCTGGCTGATTAGAAATCAGAGCCAGGCTTAAGTACTCTGGCTGATTAGAAATCAGAGCCAGGCTTAAGTACTCTGGCTGATTAGAAATCAGAGCCAGGCTTAAGTACTCTGGCTGATTAGAAATCAGAGCCAGGTTTAAGTACTCCGGCTGATTAGAAATCAGAGCCAGGTTTAAGTACTCTGGCTGATTAGAAATCAGAGCCAGGTTTAAGTACTCTGGCTGATTAGAAATCAGAGCCAGGTTTAAGTACTCCGGCTGATTAGAAATCAGAGCCAGGTTTAAGTAATCCGGCTGATTAGAAATCAGAGCCAGGTTGAAGTACACTGGCTGATTAGAAATCAGAGCCAGGCTTAAGTAATCCGGCTGATTAGAAATCAGAGCCAGGTTTAAGTACTCTGGCTGATTAGAAATCAGAGCCAGGTTTAAGTACTCTGGCTGATTAGAAATCAGAGCCAGGTTTAAGTACTCCGGCTGATTAGAAATCAGAGCCAGGTTTAAGCACTCTGGCTGATTAGAAATCAGAGCCATGTTTAAGTACACTGGCTGATTAGAAATCAGAGCCAGGCTTAAGTACTCCGGCTGATTGGAAATCAGAGCCAGGTTTAAGAACTCTGGCTGATTAGAAATCAGAGCCAGGTTTAAGTAATCCGGCTGATTAGAAATCAGAGCCAGGTTTAAGAACTCTGGCCGATTAGAAATCAGAGCCAGGTTTAAGAACTCTGGCTGATTAGAAATCAGACCCAGGTTTAAGTAATCCGGCTGATTAGAAATCAGAGCCAGGTTTAAGTACTCCGGCTGATTAGAAATCAGAGCCAGGTTTAAGTACTCCGGCTGATTAGAAATCAGAGCCAGGTTTAAGTAATCCGGCTGATTAGAAATCAGAGCCAGGTTGAAGTACACTGGCTGATTAGAAATCAGAGCCAGGCTTAAGTAATCCGGCTGATTAGAAATCAGAGCCAGGTTTAAGTACTCTGGCTGATTAGAAATCGGAGCCAGGTTTAAGAACTCTGGCTGATTAGAAATCAGAGCCATGTTTAAGTACACTGGCTGATTAGAAATCAGAGCCAGGCTTAAGTACTCCGGCTGATTGCAAATCAGAGCCAGGTTTAAGAACTCTGGCTGATTAGAAATCAGAGCCAGGTTTAAGTAATCCGGCTGATTAGAAATCAGAGCCAGGTTTAAGAACTCTGGCTGATTAGAAATCAGAGCCAGGTTTAAGAACTCTGACTGATTAGAAATCAGACCCAGGTTTAAGTAATCCGGATGATTAGAAATCAGAGCCAGGTTTAAGTACTCCGGCTGATTAGAAATCAGAGCCAGGTTTAAGTACTCCGGCTGATTAGAAACCAGAGCCAGGTTTAAGTAATCCGGCTGATTAGAAATCAGAGCCAGGTTTAAGTACTCCGGCTGATTAGAAATCAGAGCCAGGTTTAAGAACTCTGGCTGATTAGAAATCAGAGCCAGGTTTAAGAACTCTGGCTGATTAGAAATCAGAGCCAGGTTTAAGAACTCTGGCTGATTAGAAATCAGAGCCAGGTTTCGGAACTCTGGCTGATTAGAAATCAGAGCCAGGTTTAAGTACTCCGGCTGATTGGAAATCAGAGCCAGATTTAAGTAATCCGGCTGATTAGAAATCAGAGCCAGGTTTAAGTACTCCGGCTGATTTGAAACCAGAGCCAGGTTTAAGTAATCTGGCTGATTAGAAATCAGAGCCAGGTTTAAGTACTCTGGCTGATTAGAAATCAGAGCCAGGCTTAAGTACTCTGGCTGATTAGAAATCAGAGCCAGGCTTAAGTACTCTGGCAGATTAGAAATCAGAGCCAGGCTTAAGTACTCTGGCTGATTAGAAATCAGAGCCAGGTTTAAGTACTCCGGCTGATTAGAAATCAGAGCCAGGTTGAAGTACACTGGCTGATTAGAAATCAGAGCCAGGCTTAAGTAATCCGGCTGATTAGAAATCAGAGCCAGGTTTAAGTACTCTGGCTGATTAGAAATCAGAGCCAGGTTTAAGAACTATGGCTGATTAGAAATCAGAGCCAGGTTTAAGAACTCTGGCTGATTAGAAATCAGAGCCAGGTTTCGGAACTCTGGCTGATTAGAAATCAGAGCCAGGTTTAAGTACTCCGGCTGATTAGAAATCAGAGCCAGATTTAAGTAATCCGGCTGATTAGAAATCAGAGCCAGGTTTAAGTACTCCGGCTGATTAGAAACCAGAGCCAGGTTTAAGTAATCTGGCTGATTAGAAATCAGAGCCAGGTTTAAGTACTCCGGCTGATTAGAAACCAGAGCCAGGTTTAAGTAATCCGGCTGATTAGAAATCAGAGCCAGGTTTAAGTACTCCGGATGATTAGAAACCAGAGCCAGGTTTAAGTACTCTGGCTGATTAGAAATCAGAGCCAGGTTTAAGTACTCCGGCTGATTAGAAATCAGAGCCAGGTTTAAGAACTCTGGCTGATTAGAAATCAGAGCCATGTTTAAGTACACTGGCTGATTAGAAATCAGAGCCAGGCTTAAGTACTCCGGCTGATTGGAAATCAGAGCCAGGTTTAAGAACTCTGGCTGATTAGAAATCAGAGCCAGGTTTAAGTAATCCGGCTGATTAGAAATCAGAGCCAGGTTTAAGAACTCTGGCCGATTAGAAATCAGAGCCAGGTTTAAGAACTCTGGCTGATTAGAAATCAGACCCAGGTTTAAGTAATCCGGCTGATTAGAAATCAGAGCCAGGTTTAAGTACTCCGGCTGATTAGAAATCAGAGCCAGGTTTAAGTACTCCGGCTGATTAGAAATCAGAGCCAGGTTTAAGTAATCCGGCTGATTAGAAATCAGAGCCAGGTTTAAGTACTCCGGCTGATTAGAAATCAGAGCCAGGTTTAAGTACTCCGGCTGATTAGAAATCAGAGCCAGGTTTAAGTACTCTGGCTGATTAGAAATCGGAGCCAGGTTTAAGAACTCTGGCTGATTAGAAATCAGAGCCATGTTTAAGTACACTGGCTGATTAGAAATCAGAGCCAGGCTTAAGTACTCCGGCTGATTGCAAATCAGAGCCAGGTTTAAGAACTCTGGCTGATTAGAAATCAGAGCCAGGTTTAAGTAATCCGGCTGATTAGAAATCAGAGCCAGGTTTAAGAACTCTGGCTGATTAGAAATCAGAGCCAGGTTTAAGAACTCTGACTGATTAGAAATCAGACCCAGGTTTAAGTAATCCGGATGATTAGAAATCAGAGCCAGGTTTAAGTACTCCGGCTGATTAGAAATCAGAGCCAGGTTTAAGTACTCCGGCTGATTAGAAACCAGAGCCAGGTTTAAGTAATCCGGCTGATTAGAAATCAGAGCCAGGTTTAAGTACTCCGGTTGATTAGAAATCAGAGCCAGGTTTAAGAACTCTGGCTGATTAGAAATCAGAGCCAGGTTTAAGAACTCTGGCTGATTAGAAATCAGAGCCAGGTTTAAGAACTCCGGCTAATTAGAAATCAGAGCCAGATTTAAGTAATCCGGCTGATTAGAAATCAGAGCCAGGTTTAAGTACTCTGGCTGATTAGAAATCAGAGGCAGGTTTAAGTACTCTGGCTGATTAGAAATCAGAGCCAGGCTTAAGTACTCTGGCTGATTAGAAATCAGAGCCAGGTTTAAGTACTCTGGCTGATTAGAAATCAGAGCCAGGTTTAAGTACTCTGGCTGATTAGAAATCAGAGCCAGGTTTAAGTACTCCGGCTGATTAGAAATCAGAGCCAGGTTGAAGTAATCCGGCTGATTAGAAATCAGAGCCATGTTTAAGTACACTGGCTGATTAGAAATCAGAGCCAGGCTTAAGTAATCCGGCTGATTAGAAATCAGAGCCAGGTTTAAGTACAATGGCTGATTAGAAATCAGAGCCAGGCTTAAGTAATCCGGCTGATTAGAAATCAGAGCCAGGTTTAAGAACTCTGGCTGATTAGAAATCAGAGCCAGATTTAAGTACTCTGGCTGATTAGAAATCAGAGCCAGGTTTAAGAACTCTGGCTGATTAGAAATCAGAGCCAGGTTTAAGTACTCCGGCTGATTAGAAACCAGAGCCAGGTTTAAGTAATCCGGCTGATTAGAAATCAGAGCCAGGTTTAAGTACTCCGGCTGATTAGAAACCAGAGCCAGGTTTAAGTAATCCGGCTGATTAGAAATCAGAGCCAGGTTTAAGTACTCCGGCTGATTAGAAACCAGAGCCAGGTTTAAGTAATCCGGCTGATTGGAAATCAAAGCCAGTTTTAAGTACTCTGGCTGATTAGAAATCAGAGCCAGGTTTAAGTGCTCTGGCTGATTAGAAATCAGAGCCAGGCTTAAGTACTCTGGCTAATTAGAAATCAGAGCCAGGCTTAAGTACTCTGGCTGATTAGAAATCAGAGCCAGGTTTAAGTACTCTGGCTGATTAGAAACCAGAGCCAGGTTTAAGTAATCCGGCTGATTAGAAATCAGAGCCAGGTTTAAGTACTCCGGCTGATTAGAAACCAGAGCCAGGTTTAAGTAATCCGGCTGATTGGAAATCAAAGCCAGTTTTAAGTACTCTGGCTGATTTGAAATCAGAGCCAGGTTTAAGTACTCTGGCTGATTAGAAATCAGAGCCAGGCTTAAGTACTCTGGCTGATTTGAAAACAGAGCCAGGCTTAAGTACTCTGGCTGATTAGAAATCAGAGCCAGGTTTAAGTACTCTGGCTGATTAGAAATCAGAGCCAGGTTTAAGAACTATGGCTGATTAGAAATCAGAGCCAGGTTTAAGAACTCTGGCTGATTAGAAATCAGAGCCAGGTTTCGGAACTCTGGCTGATTAGAAATCAGAGCCAGGTTTAAGTACTCCGGCTGATTAGAAATCAGAGCCAGATTTAAGTAATCCGGCTGATTAGAAATCAGAGCCAGGTTTAAGTACTCCGGCTGATTAGAAACCAGAGCCAGGTTTAAGTAATCTGGCTGATTAGAAATCAGAGCCAGGTTTAAGTACTCCGGCTGATTAGAAACCAGAGCCAGGTTTAAGTAATCCGGCTGATTAGAAATCAGAGCCAGGTTTAAGTACTCCGGCTGATTAGAAACCAGAGCCAGGTTTAAGTACTCTGGCTGATTAGAAATCAGAGCCAGGTTTAAGTACTCCGGCTGATTAGAAATCAGAGCCAGGTTTAAGAACTCTGGCTGATTAGAAATCAGAGCCATGTTTAAGTACACTGGCTGATTAGAAATCAGAGCCAGGCTTAAGTACTCCGGCTGATTGGAAATCAGAGCCAGGTTTAAGAACTCTGGCTGATTAGAAATCAGAGCCAGGTTTAAGTAATCCGGCTGATTAGAAATCAGAGCCAGGTTTAAGAACTCTGGCCGATTAGAAATCAGAGCCAGGTTTAAGAACTCTGGCTGATTAGAAATCAGACCCAGGTTTAAGTAATCCGGCTGATTAGAAATCAGAGCCAGGTTTAAGTACTCCGGCTGATTAGAAATCAGAGCCAGGTTTAAGTACTCCGGCTGATTAGAAATCAGAGCCAGGTTTAAGTAATCCGGCTGATTAGAAATCAGAGCCAGGTTGAAGTACACTGGCTGATTAGAAATCAGAGCCAGGCTTAAGTAATCCGGCTGATTAGAAATCAGAGCCAGGTTTAAGTACTCTGGCTGATTAGAAATCGGAGCCAGGTTTAAGAACTCTGGCTGATTAGAAATCAGAGCCATGTTTAAGTACACTGGCTGATTAGAAATCAGAGCCAGGCTTAAGTACTCCGGCTGATTGCAAATCAGAGCCAGGTTTAAGAACTCTGGCTGATTAGAAATCAGAGCCAGGTTTAAGTAATCCGGCTGATTAGAAATCAGAGCCAGGTTTAAGAACTCTGGCTGATTAGAAATCAGAGCCAGGTTTAAGAACTCTGACTGATTAGAAATCAGACCCAGGTTTAAGTAATCCGGATGATTAGAAATCAGAGCCAGGTTTAAGTACTCCGGCTGATTAGAAATCAGAGCCAGGTTTAAGTACTCCGGCTGATTAGAAACCAGAGCCAGGTTTAAGTAATCCGGCTGATTAGAAATCAGAGCCAGGTTTAAGTACTCCGGCTGATTAGAAATCAGAGCCAGGTTTAAGAACTCTGGCTGATTAGAAATCAGAGCCAGGTTTAAGAACTCTGGCTGATTAGAAATCAGAGCCAGGTTTAAGAACTCCGGCTAATTAGAAATCAGAGCCAGATTTAAGTAATCCGGCTGATTAGAAATCAGAGCCAGGTTTAAGTACTCTGGCTGATTAGAAATCAGAGGCAGGTTTAAGTACTCTGGCTGATTAGAAATCAGAGCCAGGCTTAAGTACTCTGGCTGATTAGAAATCAGAGCCAGGTTTAAGTACTCTGGCTGATTAGAAATCAGAGCCAGGTTTAAGTACTCTGGCTGATTAGAAATCAGAGCCAGGTTTAAGTACTCCGGCTGATTAGAAATCAGAGCCAGGTTTAAGAACTCTGGCTGATTAGAAATCAGAGCCAGATTTAAGTACTCTGGCTGATTAGAAATCAGAGCCAGGTTTAAGAACTCTGGCTGATTAGAAATCAGAGCCAGGTTTAAGTACTCCGGCTGATTAGAAACCAGAGCCAGGTTTAAGTAATCCGGCTGTTTAGAAATCAGAGCCAGGTTTAAGTACTCCGGCTGATTAGAAACCAGAGCCAGGTTTAAGTAATCCGGCTGATTAGAAATCAGAGCCAGGTTTAAGTACTCCGGCTGATTAGAAACCAGAGCCAGGTTTAAGTAATCCGGCTGATTGGAAATCAAAGCCAGTTTTAAGTACTCTGGCTGATTAGAAATCAGAGCCAGGTTTAAGTGCTCTGGCTGATTAGAAATCAGAGCCAGGCTTAAGTACTCTGGCTAATTAGAAATCAGAGCCAGGCTTAAGTACTCTGGCTGATTAGAAATCAGAGCCAGGTTTAAGTACTCTGGCTGATTAGAAACCAGAGCCAGGTTTAAGTAATCCGGCTGATTAGAAATCAGAGCCAGGTTTAAGTACTCCGGCTGATTAGAAACCAGAGCCAGGTTTAAGTAATCCGGCTGATTGGAAATCAAAGCCAGTTTTAAGTACTCTGGCTGATTTGAAATCAGAGCCAGGTTTAAGTACTCTGGCTGATTAGAAATCAGAGCCAGGCTTAAGTACTCTGGCTGATTTGAAAACAGAGCCAGGCTTAAGTACTCTGGCTGATTAGAAATCAGAGCCAGGTTTAAGTACTCTGGCTGATTAGAAATCAGAGCCAGGTTTAAGTACTCCGGCTGATTAGAAATCAGAGCCAGGTTTAAGTAATCCGGCTGATTAGAAATCAGAGCCAGGTTTAAGTACACTGGCTGATTAGAAATCAGAGCCAGGCTTAAGTACTCTGGCTGATTAGAAATCAGAGCCAGGTTTAAGTACTCTGGCTGATTAGAAATCAGAGCCAGGTTTAAGAACTCTGGCTGATTAGAAATCAGAGCCAGGTTTCGGAACTCTGGCAGATTAGAAATCAGAGCCAGGTTTAAGTACTCCGGCTGATTAGAAATCAGAGCCAGATTTAAGTAATCCGGCTGATTAGAAATCAGAGCCAGGTTTAAGTACTCCGGCTGATTAGAAACCAGAGCCAGGTTTAAGTAATCTGGCTGATTAGAAATCAGAGCCAGGTTTAAGTACTCTGGCTGATTAGAAATCAGAGCCAGGCTTAAGTACTCTGGCTGATTAGAAATCAGAGCCAGGCTTAAGTACTCTGGCTGATTAGAAATCAGAGCCAGGCTTAAGTATTCTGGCTGATTAGAAATCAGAGCCAGGTTTAAGTACTCCGGCTGATTAGAAATCCGAGCCAGGTTTAAGTACTCTGGCTGATTAGAAATCAGAGCCAGGTTTAAGTACTCCGGCTGATTAGAAATCAGAGCCAGGTTTAAGTAATCCGGCTGATTAGAAATCAGAGCCAGGTTTAAGTACACTGGCTGATTAGAAATCAGAGCCAGGCTTAAGTAATCCGGCGGATTAGAAATCAGAGCCAGGTTTAAGTACTCTGGCTGATTAGAAATCAGAGCCAGGTTTAAGAACTCTGGCTGATTAGAAATCAGAGCCAGGTTTAAGAACTCTGGCTGATTAGAAATCAGAGCCAGGTTTCGGAACTCTGGCTGATTAGAAATCAGAGCCAGGTTTAAGTACTCCGGCTGATTAGAAATCAGAGCCAGATTTAAGTAATCCGGCTGATTAGAAATCAGAGCCAGGTTTAAGTACTCCGGCTGATTAGAAACCAGAGCCAGGTTTAAGTAATCTGGCTGATTAGAAATCAGAGCCAGGTTTAAGTACTCTGACTGATTAGAAATCAGAGCCAGGTTTAAGAACTCTAGCTGATTAGAAATCAGAGCCAGGTTTAAGTACTCCGGCTGATTAGAAATCAGAGCCAGGCTTAAGTAATCCGGCTGATTAGAAATCAGAGCCAGGTTTAAGAACTCTGGCTGATTAGAAATCAGAGCCAGATTTAAGTACTCTGGCTGATTAGAAATCAGAGCCAGGTTTAAGAACTCTGGCTGATTAGAAATCAGAGCCAGGTTTAAGTACTCCGGCTGATTAGAAACCAGAGCCAGGTTTAAGTAATCCGGCTGATTAGAAATCAGAGCCAGGTTTAAGTACTCCGGCTGATTAGAAACCAGAGCCAGGTTTAAGTAATCCAGCTGATTAGAAATCAGAGCCAGGTTTAAGTACTCCGGCTGATTAGAAACCAGAGCCAGGTTTAAGTAATCCGGCTGATTGGAAATCAAAGCCAGGCTTAAGTACTCTGGCTGATTTGAAATCAGAGCCAGGTTTAAGTACTCTGGCTGATTAGAAATCAGAGCCAGGCTTAAGTACTCTGGCTGATTTGAAATCAGAGCCAGGCTTAAGTACTCTGGCTGATTAGAAATCAGAGCCAGGTTTAAGTACTCTGGCTGATTAGAAATCAGAGCCAGGTTTAAGTACTCCGGCTGATTAGAAATCAGAGCCAGGTTTAAGAACTCTGGCTGATTAGAAATCAGAGCCAGGTTTAAGAACTCTGGCTGATTAGAAATCAGAGCCAGGTTTCGGAACTCTGGCTGATTAGAAATCAGAGCCAGGTTTAAGTACTCCGGCTGATTGGAAATCAGAGCCAGATTTAAGTAATCCGGCTGATTAGAAATCAGAGCCAGGTTTAAGTACTCCGGCTGATTTGAAACCAGAGCCAGGTTTAAGTAATCTGGCTGATTAGAAATCAGAGCCAGGTTTAAGTACTCTGGCTGATTAGAAATCAGAGCCAGGCTTAAGTACTCTGGCTGATTAGAAATCAGAGCCAGGCTTAAGTACTCTGGCTGATTAGAAATCAGAGCCAGGCTTAAGTACTCTGGCTGATTAGAAATCAGAGCCAGGTTTAAGTACTCCGGCTGATTAGAAATCAGAGCCAGGTTTAAGTACTCTGGCTGATTAGAAATCAGAGCCAGGTTTAAGTACTCTGGCTGATTAGAAATCAGAGCCAGGTTTAAGTACTCCGGCTGATTAGAAATCAGAGCCAGGTTTAAGTAATCCGGCTGATTAGAAATCAGAGCCAGGTTGAAGTACACTGGCTGATTAGAAATCAGAGCCAGGCTTAAGTAATCCGGCTGATTAGAAATCAGAGCCAGGTTTAAGTACTCTGGCTGATTAGAAATCAGAGCCAGGTTTAAGTACTCTGGCTGATTAGAAATCAGAGCCAGGTTTAAGTACTCCGGCTGATTAGAAATCAGAGCCAGGTTTAAGAACTCTGGCTGATTAGAAATCAGAGCCATGTTTAAGTACACTGGCTGATTAGAAATCAGAGCCAGGCTTAAGTACTCCGGCTGATTGGAAATCAGAGCCAGGTTTAAGAACTCTGGCTGATTAGAAATCAGAGCCAGGTTTAAGTAATCCGGCTGATTAGAAATCAGAGCCAGGTTTAAGAACTCTGGCCGATTAGAAATCAAAGCCAGGTTTAAGAACTCTGGCTGATTAGAAATCAGACCCAGGTTTAAGTAATCCGGCTGATTAGAAATCAGAGCCAGGTTTAAGTACTCCGGCTGATTAGAAATCAGAGCCAGGTTTAAGTACTCCGGCTGATTAGAAATCAGAGCCAGGTTTAAGTAATCCGGCTGATTAGAAATCAGAGCCAGGTTGAAGTACACTGGCTGATTAGAAATCAGAGCCAGGCTTAAGTAATCCGGCTGATTAGAAATCAGAGCCAGGTTTAAGTACTCTGGCTGATTAGAAATCGGAGCCAGGTTTAAGAACTCTGGCTGATTAGAAATCAGAGCCATGTTTAAGTACACTGGCTGATTAGAAATCAGAGCCAGGCTTAAGTACTCCGGCTGATTGCAAATCAGAGCCAGGTTTAAGAACTCTGGCTGATTAGAAATCAGAGCCAGGTTTAAGTAATCCGGCTGATTAGAAATCAGAGCCAGGTTTAAGAACTCTGGCTGATTAGAAATCAGAGCCAGGTTTAAGAACTCTGACTGATTAGAAATCAGACCCAGGTTTAAGTAATCCGGATGATTAGAAATCAGAGCCAGGTTTAAGTACTCCGGCTGATTAGAAATCAGAGCCAGGTTTAAGTACTCCGGCTGATTAGAAACCAGAGCCAGGTTTAAGTAATCCGGCTGATTAGAAATCAGAGCCAGGTTTAAGTACTCCGGCTGATTAGAAATCAGAGCCAGGTTTAAGAACTCTGGCTGATTAGAAATCAGAGCCAGGTTTAAGAACTCTGGCTGATTAGAAATCAGAGCCAGGTTTAAGAACTCCGGCTAATTAGAAATCAGAGCCAGATTTAAGTAATCCGGCTGATTAGAAATCAGAGCCAGGTTTAAGTACTCTGGCTGATTAGAAATCAGAGGCAGGTTTAAGTACTCTGGCTGATTAGAAATCAGAGCCAGGCTTAAGTACTCTGGCTGATTAGAAATCAGAGCCAGGTTTAAGTACTCTGGCTGATTAGAAATCAGAGCCAGGTTTAAGTACTCTGGCTGATTAGAAATCAGAGCCAGGTTTAAGTACTCCGGCTGATTAGAAATCAGAGCCAGGTTTAAGAACTCTGGCTGATTAGAAATCAGAGCCAGATTTAAGTACTCTGGCTGATTAGAAATCAGAGCCAGGTTTAAGAACTCTGGCTGATTAGAAATCAGAGCCAGGTTTAAGTACTCCGGCTGATTAGAAACCAGAGCCAGGTTTAAGTAATCCGGCTGATTAGAAATCAGAGCCAGGTTTAAGTACTCCGGCTGATTAGAAATCAGAGCCAGGTTGAATTACACTGGCTGATTAGAAATCAGAGCCAGGCTTAAGTAATCCGGCTGATTGGAAATCAGAGCCAGGTTTAAGAACTCTGGCTGATTAGAAATCAGAGCCAGGTTTAAGTAATCCGGCTGATTAGAAATCAGAGCCAGGTTTAAGAACTCTGGCCGATTAGAAATCAGAGCCAGGTTTAAGAACTCTGGCTGATTAGAAATCAGACCCAGGTTTAAGTAATCCGGCTGATTAGAAATCAGAGCCAGGTTTAAGTACTCCGGCTGATTAGAAATCAGAGCCAGGTTTAAGTACTCCGGCTGATTAGAAATCAGAGCCAGGTTTAAGTAATCCGGCTGATTAGAAATCAGAGCCAGGTTGAATTACACTGGCTGATTAGAAATCAGAGCCAGGCTTAAGTAATCCGGCTGATTAGAAATCAGAGCCAGGTTTAAGTACTCTGGCTGATTAGAAATCGGAGCCAGGTTTAAGAACTCTGGCTGATTAGAAATCAGAGCCATGTTTAAGTACACTGGCTGATTAGAAATCAGAGCCAGGCTTAAGTACTCCGGCTGATTGCAAATCAGAGCCAGGTTTAAGAACTCTGGCTGATTAGAAATCAGAGCCAGGTTTAAGTAATCCGGCTGATTAGAAATCAGAGCCAGGTTTAAGAACTCTGGCTGATTAGAAATCAGAGCCAGGTTTAAGAACTCTGACTGATTAGAAATCAGACCCAGGTTTAAGTAATCCGGATGATTAGAAATCAGAGCCAGGTTTAAGTACTCCGGCTGATTAGAAATCAGAGCCAGGTTTAAGTACTCCGGCAGATTAGAAACCAGAGCCAGGTTTAAGTAATCCGGCTGATTAGAAATCAGAGCCAGGTTTAAGTACTCCGGTTGATTAGAAATCAGAGCCAGGTTTAAGAACTCTGGCTGATTAGAAATCAGAGCCAGGTTTAAGAACTCTGGCTGATTAGAAATCAGAGCCAGGTTTAAGAACTCCGGCTAATTAGAAATCAGAGCCAGATTTAAGTAATCCGGCTGATTAGAAATCAGAGCCAGGTTTAAGTACTCTGGCTGATTAGAAATCAGAGGCAGGTTTAAGTACTCTGGCTGATTAGAAATCAGAGCCAGGCTTAAGTACTCTGGCTGATTAGAAATCAGAGCCAGGTTTAAGTACTCTGGCTGATTAGAAATCAGAGCCAGGTTTAAGTACTCTGGCTGATTAGAAATCAGAGCCAGGTTTAAGTACTCCGGCTGATTAGAAATCAGAGCCAGGTTGAAGTAATCCGGCTGATTAGAAATCAGAGCCATGTTTAAGTACACTGGCTGATTAGAAATCAGAGCCAGGCTTAAGTAATCCGGCTGATTAGAAATCAGAGCCAGGTTTAAGTACAATGGCTGATTAGAAATCAGAGCCAGGCTTAAGTAATCCGGCTGATTAGAAATCAGAGCCAGGTTTAAGAACTCTGGCTGATTAGAAATCAGAGCCAGATTTAAGTACTCTGGCTGATTAGAAATCAGAGCCAGGTTTAAGAACTCTGGCTGATTAGAAATCAGAGCCAGGTTTAAGTACTCCGGCTGATTAGAAACCAGAGCCAGGTTTAAGTAATCCGGCTGATTAGAAATCAGAGCCAGGTTTAAGTACTCCGGCTGATTAGAAACCAGAGCCAGGTTTAAGTAATCCGGCTGATTAGAAATCAGAGCCAGGTTTAAGTACTCCGGCTGATTAGAAACCAGAGCCAGGTTTAAGTAATCCGGCTGATTGGAAATCAAAGCCAGTTTTAAGTACTCTGGCTGATTAGAAATCAGAGCCAGGTTTAAGTGCTCTGGCTGATTAGAAATCAGAGCCAGGCTTAAGTACTCTGGCTAATTAGAAATCAGAGCCAGGCTTAAGTACTCTGGCTGATTAGAAATCAGAGCCAGGTTTAAGTACTCTGGCTGATTAGAAACCAGAGCCAGGTTTAAGTAATCCGGCTGATTAGAAATCAGAGCCAGGTTTAAGTACTCCGGCTGATTAGAAACCAGAGCCAGGTTTAAGTAATCCGGCTGATTGGAAATCAAAGCCAGTTTTAAGTACTCTGGCTGATTTGAAATCAGAGCCAGGTTTAAGTACTCTGGCTGATTAGAAATCAGAGCCAGGCTTAAGTACTCTGGCTGATTTGAAAACAGAGCCAGGCTTAAGTACTCTGGCTGATTAGAAATCAGAGCCAGGTTTAAGTACTCTGGCTGATTAGAAATCAGAGCCAGGTTTAAGAACTATGGCTGATTAGAAATCAGAGCCAGGTTTAAGAACTCTGGCTGATTAGAAATCAGAGCCAGGTTTCGGAACTCTGGCTGATTAGAAATCAGAGCCAGGTTTAAGTACTCCGGCTGATTAGAAATCAGAGCCAGATTTAAGTAATCCGGCTGATTAGAAATCAGAGCCAGGTTTAAGTACTCCGGCTGATTAGAAACCAGAGCCAGGTTTAAGTACTCTGGCTGATTAGAAATCAGAGCCAGGTTTAAGTACTCCGGCTGATTAGAAATCAGAGCCAGGTTTAAGAACTCTGGCTGATTAGAAATCAGAGCCATGTTTAAGTACACTGGCTGATTAGAAATCAGAGCCAGGCTTAAGTACTCCGGCTGATTGGAAATCAGAGCCAGGTTTAAGAACTCTGGCTGATTAGAAATCAGAGCCAGGTTTAAGTAATCCGGCTGATTAGAAATCAGAGCCAGGTTTAAGAACTCTGGCCGATTAGAAATCAGAGCCAGGTTTAAGAACTCTGGCTGATTAGAAATCAGACCCAGGTTTAAGTAATCCGGCTGATTAGAAATCAGAGCCAGGTTTAAGTACTCCGGCTGATTAGAAATCAGAGCCAGGTTTAAGTACTCCGGCTGATTAGAAATCAGAGCCAGGTTTAAGTAATCCGGCTGATTAGAAATCAGAGCCAGGTTGAAGTAAACTGGCTGATTAGAAATCAGAGCCAGGCTTAAGTAATCCGGCTGATTAGAGATCAGAGCCAGGTTTAAGTACTCTGGCTGATTAGAAATCGGAGCCAGGTTTAAGAACTCTGGCTGATTAGAAATCAGAGCCATGTTTAAGTACACTGGCTGATTAGAAATCAGAGCCAGGCTTAAGTACTCCGGCTGATTGCAAATCAGAGCCAGGTTTAAGAACTCTGGCTGATTAGAAATCAGAGCCAGGTTTAAGTAATCCGGCTGATTAGAAATCAGAGCCAGGTTTAAGAACTCTGGCTGATTAGAAATCAGAGCCAGGTTTAAGAACTCTGACTGATTAGAAATCAGACCCAGGTTTAAGTAATCCGGATGATTAGAAATCAGAGCCAGGTTTAAGTACTCCGGCTGATTAGAAATCAGAGCCAGGTTTAAGTACTCCGGCTGATTAGAAACCAGAGCCAGGTTTAAGTAATCCGGCTGATTAGAAATCAGAGCCAGGTTTAAGTACTCCGGCTGATTAGAAATCAGAGCCAGGTTTAAGAACTCTGGCTGATTAGAAATCAGAGCCAGGTTTAAGAACTCTGGCTGATTAGAAATCAGAGCCAGGTTTAAGAACTCCGGCTAATTAGAAATCAGAGCCAGATTTAAGTAATCCGGCTGATTAGAAATCAGAGCCAGGTTTAAGTACTCTGGCTGATTAGAAATCAGAGGCAGGTTTAAGTACTCTGGCTGATTAGAAATCAGAGCCAGGCTTAAGTACTCTGGCTGATTAGAAATCAGAGCCAGGTTTAAGTACTCTGGCTGATTAGAAATCAGAGCCAGGTTTAAGTACTCTGGCTGATTAGAAATCAGAGCCAGGTTTAAGTACTCCGGCTGATTAGAAATCAGAGCCAGGTTTAAGAACTCTGGCTGATTAGAAATCAGAGCCAGATTTAAGTACTCTGGCTGATTAGAAATCAGAGCCAGGTTTAAGAACTCTGGCTGATTAGAAATCAGAGCCAAGTTTAAGTACTCCGGCTGATTAGAAACCAGAGCCAGGTTTAAGTAATCCGGCTGATTAGAAATCAGAGCCAGGTTTAAGTACTCCGGCTGATTAGAAACCAGAGCCAGGTTTAAGTAATCCGGCTGATTAGAAATCAGAGCCAGGTTTAAGTACTCCGGCTGATTAGAAACCAGAGCCAGGTTTAAGTAATCCGGCTGATTGGAAATCAAAGCCAGGTTTAAGTACTCTGGCTGATTAGAAATCAGAGCCAGGTTTAAGTGCTCTGGCTGATTAGAAATCAGAGCCAGGCTTAAGTACTCTGGCTAATTAGAAATCAGAGCCAGGCTTAAGTACTCTGGCTGATTAGAAATCAGAGCCAGGTTTAAGTACTCTGGCTGATTAGAAACCAGAGCCAGGTTTAAGTAATCCGGCTGATTAGAAATCAGAGCCAGGTTTAAGTACTCCGGCTGATTAGAAACCAGAGCCAGGTTTAAGTAATCCGGCTGATTGGAAATCAAAGCCAGTTTTAAGTACTCTGGCTGATTTGAAATCAGAGCCAGGTTTAAGTACTCTGGCTGATTAGAAATCAGAGCCAGGCTTAAGTACTCTGGCTGATTTCAAAACAGAGCCAGGCTTAAGTACTCTGGCTGATTAGAAATCAGAGCCAGGTTTAAGTACTCTGGCTGATTAGAAATCAGAGCCAGGTTTAAGTACTCCGGCTGATTAGAAATCAGAGCCAGGTTTAAGTAATCCGGCTGATTAGAAATCAGAGCCAGGTTTAAGTACACTGGCTGATTAGAAATCAGAGCCAGGCTTAAGTACTCTGGCTGATTAGAAATCAGAGCCAGGTTTAAGTACTCTGGCTGATTAGAAATCAGAGCCAGGTTTAAGAACTCTGGCTGATTAGAAACCAGAGCCAGGTTTAAGTAATCCGGCTGATTAGAAATCAGAGCCAGGTTTAAGTACTCCGGCTGATTAGAAACCAGAGCCAGGTTTAAGTACTCCGGCTGATTAGAAATCAGAGCCAGGTTTAAGTAATCCGGCTGATTAGAAATCAGAGCCAGGTTTAAGTACACTGGCTGATTGGAAATCAAAGCCAGTTTTAAGAACTCTGGCTGATTAGAAACCAGAGCCAGGTTTAAGTAATCCGGCTGATTAGAAATCAGAGCCAGGTTTAAGTACTCTGGCTGATTAGAAATCAGAGCCAGGTTTAAGTACTCCGGCTGATTAGAAATCAGAGCCAGGTTTAAGTAATCCGGCTGATTAGAAATCAGAGCCAGGTTTAAGTACACTGGCTGATTAGAAATCAGAGCCAGGCTTAAGTACTCTGGCTGATTAGAAATCAGAGCCAGGTTTAAGTACTCTGGCTGATTAGAAATCAGAGCCAGGTTTAAGAACTCTGGCTGATTAGAAACCAGAGCCAGGTTTAAGTAATCCGGCTGATTAGAAATCAGAGCCAGGTTTAAGTACTCCGGCTGATTAGAAACCAGAGCCAGGTTTAAGTAATCCGGCTGATTAGAAATCAGAGCCAGGTTTAAGTACTCCGGCTGATTAGAAACCAGAGCCAGGTTTAAGTAATCCGGCTGATTAGAAATCAGAGCCAGGTTTAAGTACTCCGGCTGATTAGAAACCAGAGCCAGGCTTAAGTATTCTGGCTGATTAGAAATCAGAGCCAGGTTTAAGTACTCCGGCTGATTAGAAATCAGAGCCAGGTTTAAGTACTCTGGCTGATTAGAAATCAGAGCCAGGTTTAAGTACTCCGGCTGATTAGAAATCAGAGCCAGGTTTAAGTACTCCGGCTGATTAGAAATCAGAGCCAGGTTTAAGTAATCCGGCTGATTAGAAATCAGAGCCAGGTTTAAGTACACTGGCTGATTAGAAATCAGAGCCAGGCTTAAGTAATCCGGCGGATTAGAAATCAGAGCCAGGTTTAAGTACTCTGGCTGATTAGAAATCAGAGCCAGGTTTAAGAACTCTGGCTGATTAGAAATCAGAGCCAGGTTTAAGAACTCTGGCTGATTAGAAATCAGAGCCAGGTTTCGGAACTCTGGCTGATTAGAAATCAGAGCCAGGTTTAAGTACTCCGGCTGATTAGAAATCAGAGCCAGATTTAAGTAATCCGGCTGATTAGAAATCAGAGCCAGGTTTAAGTACTCCGGCTGATTAGAAACCAGAGCCAGGTTTAAGTAATCTGGCTGATTAGAAATCAGAGCCAGGTTTAAGTACTCTGGCTGATTAGAAATCAGAGCCAGGTTTAAGAACTCTGGCTGATTAGAAATCAGAGCCAGGTTTAAGTACTCCGGCTGATTAGAAACCAGAGCCAGGTTTAAGTAATCCGGCTGATTAGAAATCAGAGCCAGGTTTAAGTACTCCGGCTGATTAGAAACCAGAGCCAGGTTTAAGTAATCCGGCTGATTAGAAATCAGAGCCAGGTTTAAGTACTCCGGCTGATTAGAAACCAGAGCCAGGTTTAAGTAATCCGGCTGATTGGAAATCAAAGCCAGTTTTAAGTACTCTGGCTGATTTGAAATCAGAACCAGGTTTGAGTACTCTGGCTGATTAGAAATCAGAGCCAGGCTTAAGTACTCTGGCTGATTTGAAAACAGAGCCAGGCTTAAGTACTCTGGCTGATTAGAAATCAGAGCCAGGTTTAAGTACTCTGGCTGATTAGAAATCAGAGCCAGGTTTAAGTACTCCGGCTGATTAGAAATCAGAGCCAGGTTTAAGTAATCCGGCTGATTAGAAATCAGAGCCAGGTTTAAGTACACTGGCTGATTAGAAATCAGAGCCAGGCTTAAGTACTCTGGCTGATTAGAAATCAGAGCCAGGTTTAAGTACTCTGGCTGATTAGAAATCAGAGCCAGGTTTAAGTACTCTGGCTGATTAGAAATCAGAGCCAGGTTTCGGAACTCTGGCAGATTAGAAATCAGAGCCAGGTTTAAGTACTCCGGCTGATTAGAAATCAGAGCCAGATTTAAGTAATCCGGCTGATTAGAAATCAGAGCCAGGTTCAAGTACTCCGGCTGATTAGAAACCAGAGCCAGGTTTAAGTAATCTGGCTGATTAGAAATCAGAGCCAGGTTTAAGTACTCTGGCTGATTAGAAATCAGAGCCAGGCTTAAGTACTCTGGCTGATTAGAAATCAGAACCAGGCTTAAGTACTCTGGCTGATTAGAAATCAGAGCCAGGCTTAAGTATTCTGGCTGATTAGAAATCAGAGCCAGGTTTAAGAACTCCGGCTAATTAGAAATCAGAGCCAGATTTAAGTAATCCGGCTGATTAGAAATCAGAGCCAGGTTTAAGTACTCTGGCTGATTAGAAATCAGAGGCAGGTTTAAGTACTCTGGCTGATTAGAAATCAGAGCCAGGCTTAAGTACTCTGGCTGATTAGAAATCAGAGCCAGGTTTAAGTACTCTGGCTGATTAGAAATCAGAGCCAGGTTTAAGTACTCTGGCTGATTAGAAATCAGAGCCAGGTTTAAGTACTCCGGCTGATTAGAAATCAGAGCCAGGTTGAAGTAATCCGGCTGATTAGAAATCAGAGCCATGTTTAAGTACACTGGCTGATTAGAAATCAGAGCCAGGCTTAAGTAATCCGGCTGATTAGAAATCAGAGCCAGGTTTAAGTACTCTGGCTGATTAGAAATCAGAGCCAGGTTTAAGTACTCTGGCTGATTAGAAATCAGAGCCAGGTTTAAGTACTCTGGCTGATTAGAAATCAGAGCCAGGTTTAAGTACTCCGGCTGATTAGAAATCAGAGCCAGGTTGAAGTAATCCGGCTGATTAGAAATCAGAGCCATGTTTAAGTACACTGGCTGATTAGAAATCAGAGCCAGGCTTAAGTAATCCGGCTGATTAGAAATCAGAGCCAGGTTTAAGTACAATGGCTGATTAGAAATCAGAGCCAGGCTTAAGTAATCCGGCTGATTAGAAATCAGAGCCAGGTTTAAGAACTCTGGCTGATTAGAAATCAGAGCCAGATTTAAGTACTCTGGCTGATTAGAAATCAGAGCCAGGTTTAAGAACTCTGGCTGATTAGAAATCAGAGCCAGGTTTAAGTACTCCGGCTGATTAGAAACCAGAGCCAGGTTTAAGTAATCCGGCTGATTAGAAATCAGAGCCAGGTTTAAGTACTCCGGCTGATTAGAAACCAGAGCCAGGTTTAAGTAATCCGGCTGATTAGAAATCAGAGCCAGGTTTAAGTACTCCGGCTGATTAGAAACCAGAGCCAGGTTTAAGTAATCCGGCTGATTGGAAATCAAAGCCAGTTTTAAGTACTCTGGCTGATTAGAAATCAGAGCCAGGTTTAAGTGCTCTGGCTGATTAGAAATCAGAGCCAGGCTTAAGTACTCTGGCTAATTAGAAATCAGAGCCAGGCTTAAGTACTCTGGCTGATTAGAAATCAGAGCCAGGTTTAAGTACTCTGGCTGATTAGAAACCAGAGCCAGGTTTAAGTAATCCGGCTGATTAGAAATCAGAGCCAGGTTTAAGTACTCCGGCTGATTAGAAACCAGAGCCAGGTTTAAGTAATCCGGCTGATTGGAAATCAAAGCCAGTTTTAAGTACTCTGGCTGATTTGAAATCAGAGCCAGGTTTAAGTACTCTGGCTGATTAGAAATCAGAGCCAGGCTTAAGTACTCTGGCTGATTTGAAAACAGAGCCAGGCTTAAGTACTCTGGCTGATTAGAAATCAGAGCCAGGTTTAAGTACTCTGGCTGATTAGAAATCAGAGCCAGGTTTAAGAACTATGGCTGATTAGAAATCAGAGCCAGGTTTAAGAACTCTGGCTGATTAGAAATCAGAGCCAGGTTTCGGAACTCTGGCTGATTAGAAATCAGAGCCAGGTTTAAGTACTCCGGCTGATTAGAAATCAGAGCCAGATTTAAGTAATCCGGCTGATTAGAAATCAGAGCCAGGTTTAAGTACTCCGGCTGATTAGAAACCAGAGCCAGGTTTAAGTACTCTGGCTGATTAGAAATCAGAGCCAGGTTTAAGTACTCCGGCTGATTAGAAATCAGAGCCAGGTTTAAGAACTCTGGCTGATTAGAAATCAGAGCCATGTTTAAGTACACTGGCTGATTAGAAATCAGAGCCAGGCTTAAGTACTCCGGCTGATTGGAAATCAGAGCCAGGTTTAAGAACTCTGGCTGATTAGAAATCAGAGCCAGGTTTAAGTAATCCGGCTGATTAGAAATCAGAGCCAGGTTTAAGAACTCTGGCCGATTAGAAATCAGAGCCAGGTTTAAGAACTCTGGCTGATTAGAAATCAGACCCAGGTTTAAGTAATCCGGCTGATTAGAAATCAGAGCCAGGTTTAAGTACTCCGGCTGATTAGAAATCAGAGCCAGGTTTAAGTACTCCGGCTGATTAGAAATCAGAGCCAGGTTTAAGTAATCCGGCTGATTAGAAATCAGAGCCAGGTTGAAGTAAACTGGCTGATTAGAAATCAGAGCCAGGCTTAAGTAATCCGGCTGATTAGAGATCAGAGCCAGGTTTAAGTACTCTGGCTGATTAGAAATCGGAGCCAGGTTTAAGAACTCTGGCTGATTAGAAATCAGAGCCATGTTTAAGTACACTGGCTGATTAGAAATCAGAGCCAGGCTTAAGTACTCCGGCTGATTGCAAATCAGAGCCAGGTTTAAGAACTCTGGCTGATTAGAAATCAGAGCCAGGTTTAAGTAATCCGGCTGATTAGAAATCAGAGCCAGGTTTAAGAACTCTGGCTGATTAGAAATCAGAGCCAGGTTTAAGAACTCTGACTGATTAGAAATCAGACCCAGGTTTAAGTAATCCGGATGATTAGAAATCAGAGCCAGGTTTAAGTACTCCGGCTGATTAGAAATCAGAGCCAGGTTTAAGTACTCCGGCTGATTAGAAACCAGAGCCAGGTTTAAGTAATCCGGCTGATTAGAAATCAGAGCCAGGTTTAAGTACTCCGGCTGATTAGAAATCAGAGCCAGGTTTAAGAACTCTGGCTGATTAGAAATCAGAGCCAGGTTTAAGAACTCTGGCTGATTAGAAATCAGAGCCAGGTTTAAGAACTCCGGCTAATTAGAAATCAGAGCCAGATTTAAGTAATCCGGCTGATTAGAAATCAGAGCCAGGTTTAAGTACTCTGGCTGATTAGAAATCAGAGGCAGGTTTAAGTACTCTGGCTGATTAGAAATCAGAGCCAGGCTTAAGTACTCTGGCTGATTAGAAATCAGAGCCAGGTTTAAGTACTCTGGCTGATTAGAAATCAGAGCCAGGTTTAAGTACTCTGGCTGATTAGAAATCAGAGCCAGGTTTAAGTACTCCGGCTGATTAGAAATCAGAGCCAGGTTTAAGAACTCTGGCTGATTAGAAATCAGAGCCAGATTTAAGTACTCTGGCTGATTAGAAATCAGAGCCAGGTTTAAGAACTCTGGCTGATTAGAAATCAGAGCCAAGTTTAAGTACTCCGGCTGATTAGAAACCAGAGCCAGGTTTAAGTAATCCGGCTGATTAGAAATCAGAGCCAGGTTTAAGTACTCCGGCTGATTAGAAACCAGAGCCAGGTTTAAGTAATCCGGCTGATTAGAAATCAGAGCCAGGTTTAAGTACTCCGGCTGATTAGAAACCAGAGCCAGGTTTAAGTAATCCGGCTGATTGGAAATCAAAGCCAGGTTTAAGTACTCTGGCTGATTAGAAATCAGAGCCAGGTTTAAGTGCTCTGGCTGATTAGAAATCAGAGCCAGGCTTAAGTACTCTGGCTAATTAGAAATCAGAGCCAGGCTTAAGTACTCTGGCTGATTAGAAATCAGAGCCAGGTTTAAGTACTCTGGCTGATTAGAAACCAGAGCCAGGTTTAAGTAATCCGGCTGATTAGAAATCAGAGCCAGGTTTAAGTACTCCGGCTGATTAGAAACCAGAGCCAGGTTTAAGTAATCCGGCTGATTGGAAATCAAAGCCAGTTTTAAGTACTCTGGCTGATTTGAAATCAGAGCCAGGTTTAAGTACTCTGGCTGATTAGAAATCAGAGCCAGGCTTAAGTACTCTGGCTGATTTCAAAACAGAGCCAGGCTTAAGTACTCTGGCTGATTAGAAATCAGAGCCAGGTTTAAGTACTCTGGCTGATTAGAAATCAGAGCCAGGTTTAAGTACTCCGGCTGATTAGAAATCAGAGCCAGGTTTAAGTAATCCGGCTGATTAGAAATCAGAGCCAGGTTTAAGTACACTGGCTGATTAGAAATCAGAGCCAGGCTTAAGTACTCTGGCTGATTAGAAATCAGAGCCAGGTTTAAGTACTCTGGCTGATTAGAAATCAGAGCCAGGTTTAAGAACTCTGGCTGATTAGAAACCAGAGCCAGGTTTAAGTAATCCGGCTGATTAGAAATCAGAGCCAGGTTTAAGTACTCCGGCTGATTAGAAACCAGAGCCAGGTTTAAGTACTCCGGCTGATTAGAAATCAGAGCCAGGTTTAAGTAATCCGGCTGATTAGAAATCAGAGCCAGGTTTAAGTACACTGGCTGATTGGAAATCAAAGCCAGTTTTAAGAACTCTGGCTGATTAGAAACCAGAGCCAGGTTTAAGTAATCCGGCTGATTAGAAATCAGAGCCAGGTTTAAGTACTCTGGCTGATTAGAAATCAGAGCCAGGTTTAAGTACTCCGGCTGATTAGAAATCAGAGCCAGGTTTAAGTAATCCGGCTGATTAGAAATCAGAGCCAGGTTTAAGTACACTGGCTGATTAGAAATCAGAGCCAGGCTTAAGTACTCTGGCTGATTAGAAATCAGAGCCAGGTTTAAGTACTCTGGCTGATTAGAAATCAGAGCCAGGTTTAAGAACTCTGGCTGATTAGAAACCAGAGCCAGGTTTAAGTAATCCGGCTGATTAGAAATCAGAGCCAGGTTTAAGTACTCCGGCTGATTAGAAACCAGAGCCAGGTTTAAGTAATCCGGCTGATTAGAAATCAGAGCCAGGTTTAAGTACTCCGGCTGATTAGAAACCAGAGCCAGGTTTAAGTAATCCGGCTGATTAGAAATCAGAGCCAGGTTTAAGTACTCCGGCTGATTAGAAACCAGAGCCAGGCTTAAGTATTCTGGCTGATTAGAAATCAGAGCCAGGTTTAAGTACTCCGGCTGATTAGAAATCAGAGCCAGGTTTAAGTACTCTGGCTGATTAGAAATCAGAGCCAGGTTTAAGTACTCCGGCTGATTAGAAATCAGAGCCAGGTTTAAGTACTCCGGCTGATTAGAAATCAGAGCCAGGTTTAAGTAATCCGGCTGATTAGAAATCAGAGCCAGGTTTAAGTACACTGGCTGATTAGAAATCAGAGCCAGGCTTAAGTAATCCGGCGGATTAGAAATCAGAGCCAGGTTTAAGTACTCTGGCTGATTAGAAATCAGAGCCAGGTTTAAGAACTCTGGCTGATTAGAAATCAGAGCCAGGTTTAAGAACTCTGGCTGATTAGAAATCAGAGCCAGGTTTCGGAACTCTGGCTGATTAGAAATCAGAGCCAGGTTTAAGTACTCCGGCTGATTAGAAATCAGAGCCAGATTTAAGTAATCCGGCTGATTAGAAATCAGAGCCAGGTTTAAGTACTCCGGCTGATTAGAAACCAGAGCCAGGTTTAAGTAATCTGGCTGATTAGAAATCAGAGCCAGGTTTAAGTACTCTGGCTGATTAGAAATCAGAGCCAGGTTTAAGAACTCTGGCTGATTAGAAATCAGAGCCAGGTTTAAGTACTCCGGCTGATTAGAAACCAGAGCCAGGTTTAAGTAATCCGGCTGATTAGAAATCAGAGCCAGGTTTAAGTACTCCGGCTGATTAGAAACCAGAGCCAGGTTTAAGTAATCCGGCTGATTAGAAATCAGAGCCAGGTTTAAGTACTCCGGCTGATTAGAAACCAGAGCCAGGTTTAAGTAATCCGGCTGATTGGAAATCAAAGCCAGTTTTAAGTACTCTGGCTGATTTGAAATCAGAACCAGGTTTGAGTACTCTGGCTGATTAGAAATCAGAGCCAGGCTTAAGTACTCTGGCTGATTTGAAAACAGAGCCAGGCTTAAGTACTCTGGCTGATTAGAAATCAGAGCCAGGTTTAAGTACTCTGGCTGATTAGAAATCAGAGCCAGGTTTAAGTACTCCGGCTGATTAGAAATCAGAGCCAGGTTTAAGTAATCCGGCTGATTAGAAATCAGAGCCAGGTTTAAGTACACTGGCTGATTAGAAATCAGAGCCAGGCTTAAGTACTCTGGCTGATTAGAAATCAGAGCCAGGTTTAAGTACTCTGGCTGATTAGAAATCAGAGCCAGGTTTAAGTACTCTGGCTGATTAGAAATCAGAGCCAGGTTTCGGAACTCTGGCAGATTAGAAATCAGAGCCAGGTTTAAGTACTCCGGCTGATTAGAAATCAGAGCCAGATTTAAGTAATCCGGCTGATTAGAAATCAGAGCCAGGTTCAAGTACTCCGGCTGATTAGAAACCAGAGCCAGGTTTAAGTAATCTGGCTGATTAGAAATCAGAGCCAGGTTTAAGTACTCTGGCTGATTAGAAATCAGAGCCAGGCTTAAGTACTCTGGCTGATTAGAAATCAGAACCAGGCTTAAGTACTCTGGCTGATTAGAAATCAGAGCCAGGCTTAAGTATTCTGGCTGATTAGAAATCAGAGCCAGGTTTAAGTACTCCGGCTGATTAGAAATCAGAGCCAGGTTTAAGTACTCTGGCTGATTAGAAATCAGAGCCAGGTTTAAGTACTCTGGCTGATTAGAAATCAGAGCCAGGTTTAAGTACTCTGGCTGATTAGAAATCAGAGCCAGGTTTAAGTACTCCGGCTGATTAGAAATCAGAGCCAGGTTTAAGTAATCCGGCTGATTAGAAATCAGAGCCAGGTTTAAGTACACTGGCTGATTAGAAATCAGAGCCAGGCTTAAGTACTCTGGCTGATTAGAAATCAGAGCCAGGTTTAAGTACTCTGGCTGATTAGAAATCAGAGCCAGGTTTAAGAACTCTGGCTGATTAGAAATCAGAGCCAGGTTTAAGAACTCTGGCTGATTAGAAATCAGAGCCAGGTTTCGGAACTCTGGCTGATTAGAAATCAGAGCCAGGTTTAAGTACTCCGGCTGATTGGAAATCAGAGCCAGATTTAAGTAATCCGGCTGATTAGAAATCAGAGCCAGGTTTAAGTACTCCGGCTGATTTGAAACCAGAGCCAGGTTTAAGTAATCTGGCTGATTAGAAATCAGAGCCAGGTTTAAGTACTCTGGCTGATTAGAAATCAGAGCCAGGCTTAAGTACTCTGGCTGATTAGAAATCAGAGCCAGGTTTAAGTACTCTGGCTGATTAGAAATCAGAGCCAGGTTTAAGAACTCTGGCTGATTAGAAATCAGAGCCAGGTTTAAGAACTCTGGCTGATTAGAAATCAGAGCCAGGTTTCGGAACTCTGGCTGATTAGAAATCAGAGCCAGGTTTAAGTACTCCGGCTGATTGGAAATCAGAGCCAGATTTAAGTAATCCGGCTGATTAGAAATCAGAGCCAGGTTTAAGTACTCCGGCTGATTTGAAACCAGAGCCAGGTTTAAGTAATCTGGCTGATTAGAAATCAGAGCCAGGTTTAAGTACTCTGGCTGATTAGAAATCAGAGCCAGGCTTAAGTACTCTGGCTGATTAGAAATCAGAGCCAGGCTTAAGTACTCTGGCTGATTAGAAATCAGAGCCAGGCTTAAGTACTCTGGCTGATTAGAAATCAGAGCCAGGTTTAAGTACTCCGGCTGATTAGAAATCAGAGCCAGGTTGAAGTACACTGGCTGATTAGAAATCAGAGCCAGGCTTAAGTAATCCGGCTGATTAGAAATCAGAGCCAGGTTTAAGTACTCTGGCTGATTAGAAATCAGAGCCAGGTTTAAGAACTATGGCTGATTAGAAATCAGAGCCAGGTTTAAGAACTCTGGCTGATTAGAAATCAGAGCCAGGTTTCGGAACTCTGGCTGATTAGAAATCAGAGCCAGGTTTAAGTACTCCGGCTGATTAGAAATCAGAGCCAGATTTAAGTAATCCGGCTGATTAGAAATCAGAGCCAGGTTTAAGTACTCCGGCTGATTAGAAACCAGAGCCAGGTTTAAGTAATCTGGCTGATTAGAAATCAGAGCCAGGTTTAAGTACTCCGGCTGATTAGAAACCAGAGCCAGGTTTAAGTAATCCGGCTGATTAGAAATCAGAGCCAGGTTTAAGTACTCCGGATGATTAGAAACCAGAGCCAGGTTTAAGTACTCTGGCTGATTAGAAATCAGAGCCAGGTTTAAGTACTCCGGCTGATTAGAAATCAGAGCCAGGTTTAAGAACTCTGGCTGATTAGAAATCAGAGCCATGTTTAAGTACACTGGCTGATTAGAAATCAGAGCCAGGCTTAAGTACTCCGGCTGATTGGAAATCAGAGCCAGGTTTAAGAACTCTGGCTGATTAGAAATCAGAGCCAGGTTTAAGTAATCCGGCTGATTAGAAATCAGAGCCAGGTTTAAGAACTCTGGCCGATTAGAAATCAGAGCCAGGTTTAAGAACTCTGGCTGATTAGAAATCAGACCCAGGTTTAAGTAATCCGGCTGATTAGAAATCAGAGCCAGGTTTAAGTACTCCGGCTGATTAGAAATCAGAGCCAGGTTTAAGTACTCCGGCTGATTAGAAATCAGAGCCAGGTTTAAGTACTCCGGCTGATTAGAAATCAGAGCCAGGTTTAAGTACTCCGGCTGATTAGAAATCAGAGCCAGGTTTAAGTAATCCGGCTGATTAGAAATCAGAGCCAGGTTGAATTACACTGGCTGATTAGAAATCAGAGCCAGGCTTAAGTAATCCGGCTGATTAGAAATCAGAGCCAGGTTTAAGTACTCTGGCTGATTAGAAATCGGAGCCAGGTTTAAGAACTCTGGCTGATTAGAAATCAGAGCCATGTTTAAGTACACTGGCTGATTAGAAATCAGAGCCAGGCTTAAGTACTCCGGCTGATTGCAAATCAGAGCCAGGTTTAAGAACTCTGGCTGATTAGAAATCAGAGCCAGGTTTAAGTAATCCGGCTGATTAGAAATCAGAGCCAGGTTTAAGAACTCTGGCTGATTAGAAATCAGAGCCAGGTTTAAGAACTCTGACTGATTAGAAATCAGACCCAGGTTTAAGTAATCCGGATGATTAGAAATCAGAGCCAGGTTTAAGTACTCCGGCTGATTAGAAATCAGAGCCAGGTTTAAGTACTCCGGCTGATTAGAAACCAGAGCCAGGTTTAAGTAATCCGGCTGATTAGAAATCAGAGCCAGGTTTAAGTACTCCGGTTGATTAGAAATCAGAGCCAGGTTTAAGAACTCTGGCTGATTAGAAATCAGAGCCAGGTTTAAGAACTCTGGCTGATTAGAAATCAGAGCCAGGTTTAAGAACTCCGGCTAATTAGAAATCAGAGCCAGATTTAAGTAATCCGGCTGATTAGAAATCAGAGCCAGGTTTAAGTCCTCTGGCTGATTAGAAATCAGAGGCAGGTTTAAGTACTCTGGCTGATTAGAAATCAGAGCCAGGCTTAAGTACTCTGGCTGATTAGAAATCAGAGCCAGGTTTAAGTACTCTGGCTGATTAGAAATCAGAGCCAGGTTTAAGTACTCTGGCTGATTAGAAATCAGAGCCAGGTTTAAGTACTCCGGCTGATTAGAAATCAGAGCCAGGTTGAAGTAATCCGGCTGATTAGAAATCAGAGCCATGTTTAAGTACACTGGCTGATTAGAAATCAGAGCCAGGCTTAAGTAATCCGGCTGATTAGAAATCAGAGCCAGGTTTAAGTACAATGGCTGATTAGAAATCAGAGCCAGGCTTAAGTAATCCGGCTGATTAGAAATCAGAGCCAGGTTTAAGAACTCTGGCTGATTAGAAATCAGAGCCAGATTTAAGTACTCTGGCTGATTAGAAATCAGAGCCAGGTTTAAGAACTCTGGCTGATTAGAAATCAGAGCCAGGTTTAAGTACTCCGGCTGATTAGAAACCAGAGCCAGGTTTAAGTAATCCGGCTGATTAGAAATCAGAGCCAGGTTTAAGTACTCCGGCTGATTAGAAATCAGAGCCAGGTTTAAGAACTCTGGCTGATTAGAAATCAGAGCCAGATTTAAGTACTCTGGCTGATTAGAAATCAGAGCCAGGTTTAAGAACTCTGGCTGATTAGAAATCAGAGCCAAGTTTAAGTACTCCGGCTGATTAGAAACCAGAGCCAGGTTTAAGTAATCCGGCTGATTAGAAATCAGAGCCAGGTTTAAGTACTCCGGCTGATTAGAAACCAGAGCCAGGTTTAAGTAATCCGGCTGATTAGAAATCAGAGCCAGGTTTAAGTACTCCGGCTGATTAGAAACCAGAGCCAGGTTTAAGTAATCCGGCTGATTGGAAATCAAAGCCAGGTTTAAGTACTCTGGCTGATTAGAAATCAGAGCCAGGTTTAAGTGCTCTGGCTGATTAGAAATCAGAGCCAGGCTTAAGTACTCTGGCTAATTAGAAATCAGAGCCAGGCTTAAGTACTCTGGCTGATTAGAAATCAGAGCCAGGTTTAAGTACTCTGGCTGATTAGAAACCAGAGCCAGGTTTAAGTAATCCGGCTGATTAGAAATCAGAGCCAGGTTTAAGTACTCCGGCTGATTAGAAACCAGAGCCAGGTTTAAGTAATCCGGCTGATTGGAAATCAAAGCCAGTTTTAAGTACTCTGGCTGATTTGAAATCAGAGCCAGGTTTAAGTACTCTGGCTGATTAGAAATCAGAGCCAGGCTTAAGTACTCTGGCTGATTTCAAAACAGAGCCAGGCTTAAGTACTCTGGCTGATTAGAAATCAGAGCCAGGTTTAAGTACTCTGGCTGATTAGAAATCAGAGCCAGGTTTAAGTACTCCGGCTGATTAGAAATCAGAGCCAGGTTTAAGTAATCCGGCTGATTAGAAATCAGAGCCAGGTTTAAGTACACTGGCTGATTAGAAATCAGAGCCAGGCTTAAGTACTCTGGCTGATTAGAAATCAGAGCCAGGTTTAAGTACTCTGGCTGATTAGAAATCAGAGCCAGGTTTAAGAACTCTGGCTGATTAGAAACCAGAGCCAGGTTTAAGTAATCCGGCTGATTAGAAATCAGAGCCAGGTTTAAGTACTCCGGCTGATTAGAAACCAGAGCCAGGTTTAAGTACTCCGGCTGATTAGAAATCAGAGCCAGGTTTAAGTAATCCGGCTGATTAGAAATCAGAGCCAGGTTTAAGTACACTGGCTGATTGGAAATCAAAGCCAGTTTTAAGAACTCTGGCTGATTAGAAACCAGAGCCAGGTTTAAGTAATCCGGCTGATTAGAAATCAGAGCCAGGTTTAAGTACTCTGGCTGATTAGAAATCAGAGCCAGGTTTAAGTACTCCGGCTGATTAGAAATCAGAGCCAGGTTTAAGTAATCCGGCTGATTAGAAATCAGAGCCAGGTTTAAGTACACTGGCTGATTAGAAATCAGAGCCAGGCTTAAGTACTCTGGCTGATTAGAAATCAGAGCCAGGTTTAAGTACTCTGGCTGATTAGAAATCAGAGCCAGGTTTAAGAACTCTGGCTGATTAGAAACCAGAGCCAGGTTTAAGTAATCCGGCTGATTAGAAATCAGAGCCAGGTTTAAGTACTCCGGCTGATTAGAAACCAGAGCCAGGTTTAAGTAATCCGGCTGATTAGAAATCAGAGCCAGGTTTAAGTACTCCGGCTGATTAGAAACCAGAGCCAGGTTTAAGTAATCCGGCTGATTAGAAATCAGAGCCAGGTTTAAGTACTCCGGCTGATTAGAAACCAGAGCCAGGCTTAAGTATTCTGGCTGATTAGAAATCAGAGCCAGGTTTAAGTACTCCGGCTGATTAGAAATCAGAGCCAGGTTTAAGTACTCTGGCTGATTAGAAATCAGAGCCAGGTTTAAGTACTCCGGCTGATTAGAAATCAGAGCCAGGTTTAAGTACTCCGGCTGATTAGAAATCAGAGCCAGGTTTAAGTAATCCGGCTGATTAGAAATCAGAGCCAGGTTTAAGTACACTGGCTGATTAGAAATCAGAGCCAGGCTTAAGTAATCCGGCGGATTAGAAATCAGAGCCAGGTTTAAGTACTCTGGCTGATTAGAAATCAGAGCCAGGTTTAAGAACTCTGGCTGATTAGAAATCAGAGCCAGGTTTAAGAACTCTGGCTGATTAGAAATCAGAGCCAGGTTTCGGAACTCTGGCTGATTAGAAATCAGAGCCAGGTTTAAGTACTCCGGCTGATTAGAAATCAGAGCCAGATTTAAGTAATCCGGCTGATTAGAAATCAGAGCCAGGTTTAAGTACTCCGGCTGATTAGAAACCAGAGCCAGGTTTAAGTAATCTGGCTGATTAGAAATCAGAGCCAGGTTTAAGTACTCTGGCTGATTAGAAATCAGAGCCAGGTTTAAGAACTCTGGCTGATTAGAAATCAGAGCCAGGTTTAAGTACTCCGGCTGATTAGAAACCAGAGCCAGGTTTAAGTAATCCGGCTGATTAGAAATCAGAGCCAGGTTTAAGTACTCCGGCTGATTAGAAACCAGAGCCAGGTTTAAGTAATCCGGCTGATTAGAAATCAGAGCCAGGTTTAAGTACTCCGGCTGATTAGAAACCAGAGCCAGGTTTAAGTAATCCGGCTGATTGGAAATCAAAGCCAGTTTTAAGTACTCTGGCTGATTTGAAATCAGAACCAGGTTTGAGTACTCTGGCTGATTAGAAATCAGAGCCAGGCTTAAGTACTCTGGCTGATTTGAAAACAGAGCCAGGCTTAAGTACTCTGGCTGATTAGAAATCAGAGCCAGGTTTAAGTACTCTGGCTGATTAGAAATCAGAGCCAGGTTTAAGTACTCCGGCTGATTAGAAATCAGAGCCAGGTTTAAGTAATCCGGCTGATTAGAAATCAGAGCCAGGTTTAAGTACACTGGCTGATTAGAAATCAGAGCCAGGCTTAAGTACTCTGGCTGATTAGAAATCAGAGCCAGGTTTAAGTACTCTGGCTGATTAGAAATCAGAGCCAGGTTTAAGTACTCTGGCTGATTAGAAATCAGAGCCAGGTTTCGGAACTCTGGCAGATTAGAAATCAGAGCCAGGTTTAAGTACTCCGGCTGATTAGAAATCAGAGCCAGATTTAAGTAATCCGGCTGATTAGAAATCAGAGCCAGGTTCAAGTACTCCGGCTGATTAGAAACCAGAGCCAGGTTTAAGTAATCTGGCTGATTAGAAATCAGAGCCAGGTTTAAGTACTCTGGCTGATTAGAAATCAGAGCCAGGCTTAAGTACTCTGGCTGATTAGAAATCAGAACCAGGCTTAAGTACTCTGGCTGATTAGAAATCAGAGCCAGGCTTAAGTATTCTGGCTGATTAGAAATCAGAGCCAGGTTTAAGTACTCCGGCTGATTAGAAATCAGAGCCAGGTTTAAGTACTCTGGCTGATTAGAAATCAGAGCCAGGTTTAAGTACTCTGGCTGATTAGAAATCAGAGCCAGGTTTAAGTACTCTGGCTGATTAGAAATCAGAGCCAGGTTTAAGTACTCCGGCTGATTAGAAATCAGAGCCAGGTTTAAGTAATCCGGCTGATTAGAAATCAGAGCCAGGTTTAAGTACACTGGCTGATTAGAAATCAGAGCCAGGCTTAAGTACTCTGGCTGATTAGAAATCAGAGCCAGGTTTAAGTACTCTGGCTGATTAGAAATCAGAGCCAGGTTTAAGAACTCTGGCTGATTAGAAATCAGAGCCAGGTTTAAGAACTCTGGCTGATTAGAAATCAGAGCCAGGTTTCGGAACTCTGGCTGATTAGAAATCAGAGCCAGGTTTAAGTACTCCGGCTGATTGGAAATCAGAGCCAGATTTAAGTAATCCGGCTGATTAGAAATCAGAGCCAGGTTTAAGTACTCCGGCTGATTTGAAACCAGAGCCAGGTTTAAGTAATCTGGCTGATTAGAAATCAGAGCCAGGTTTAAGTACTCTGGCTGATTAGAAATCAGAGCCAGGCTTAAGTACTCTGGCTGATTAGAAATCAGAGCCAGGTTTAAGTACTCTGGCTGATTAGAAATCAGAGCCAGGTTTAAGAACTCTGGCTGATTAGAAATCAGAGCCAGGTTTAAGAACTCTGGCTGATTAGAAATCAGAGCCAGGTTTCGGAACTCTGGCTGATTAGAAATCAGAGCCAGGTTTAAGTACTCCGGCTGATTGGAAATCAGAGCCAGATTTAAGTAATCCGGCTGATTAGAAATCAGAGCCAGGTTTAAGTACTCCGGCTGATTTGAAACCAGAGCCAGGTTTAAGTAATCTGGCTGATTAGAAATCAGAGCCAGGTTTAAGTACTCTGGCTGATTAGAAATCAGAGCCAGGCTTAAGTACTCTGGCTGATTAGAAATCAGAGCCAGGCTTAAGTACTCTGGCTGATTAGAAATCAGAGCCAGGCTTAAGTACTCTGGCTGATTAGAAATCAGAGCCAGGTTTAAGTACTCCGGCTGATTAGAAATCAGAGCCAGGTTGAAGTACACTGGCTGATTAGAAATCAGAGCCAGGCTTAAGTAATCCGGCTGATTAGAAATCAGAGCCAGGTTTAAGTACTCTGGCTGATTAGAAATCAGAGCCAGGTTTAAGAACTATGGCTGATTAGAAATCAGAGCCAGGTTTAAGAACTCTGGCTGATTAGAAATCAGAGCCAGGTTTCGGAACTCTGGCTGATTAGAAATCAGAGCCAGGTTTAAGTACTCCGGCTGATTAGAAATCAGAGCCAGATTTAAGTAATCCGGCTGATTAGAAATCAGAGCCAGGTTTAAGTACTCCGGCTGATTAGAAACCAGAGCCAGGTTTAAGTAATCTGGCTGATTAGAAATCAGAGCCAGGTTTAAGTACTCCGGCTGATTAGAAACCAGAGCCAGGTTTAAGTAATCCGGCTGATTAGAAATCAGAGCCAGGTTTAAGTACTCCGGATGATTAGAAACCAGAGCCAGGTTTAAGTACTCTGGCTGATTAGAAATCAGAGCCAGGTTTAAGTACTCCGGCTGATTAGAAATCAGAGCCAGGTTTAAGAACTCTGGCTGATTAGAAATCAGAGCCATGTTTAAGTACACTGGCTGATTAGAAATCAGAGCCAGGCTTAAGTACTCCGGCTGATTGGAAATCAGAGCCAGGTTTAAGAACTCTGGCTGATTAGAAATCAGAGCCAGGTTTAAGTAATCCGGCTGATTAGAAATCAGAGCCAGGTTTAAGAACTCTGGCCGATTAGAAATCAGAGCCAGGTTTAAGAACTCTGGCTGATTAGAAATCAGACCCAGGTTTAAGTAATCCGGCTGATTAGAAATCAGAGCCAGGTTTAAGTACTCCGGCTGATTAGAAATCAGAGCCAGGTTTAAGTACTCCGGCTGATTAGAAATCAGAGCCAGGTTTAAGTACTCCGGCTGATTAGAAATCAGAGCCAGGTTTAAGTACTCCGGCTGATTAGAAATCAGAGCCAGGTTTAAGTAATCCGGCTGATTAGAAATCAGAGCCAGGTTGAATTACACTGGCTGATTAGAAATCAGAGCCAGGCTTAAGTAATCCGGCTGATTAGAAATCAGAGCCAGGTTTAAGTACTCTGGCTGATTAGAAATCGGAGCCAGGTTTAAGAACTCTGGCTGATTAGAAATCAGAGCCATGTTTAAGTACACTGGCTGATTAGAAATCAGAGCCAGGCTTAAGTACTCCGGCTGATTGCAAATCAGAGCCAGGTTTAAGAACTCTGGCTGATTAGAAATCAGAGCCAGGTTTAAGTAATCCGGCTGATTAGAAATCAGAGCCAGGTTTAAGAACTCTGGCTGATTAGAAATCAGAGCCAGGTTTAAGAACTCTGACTGATTAGAAATCAGACCCAGGTTTAAGTAATCCGGATGATTAGAAATCAGAGCCAGGTTTAAGTACTCCGGCTGATTAGAAATCAGAGCCAGGTTTAAGTACTCCGGCTGATTAGAAACCAGAGCCAGGTTTAAGTAATCCGGCTGATTAGAAATCAGAGCCAGGTTTAAGTACTCCGGTTGATTAGAAATCAGAGCCAGGTTTAAGAACTCTGGCTGATTAGAAATCAGAGCCAGGTTTAAGAACTCTGGCTGATTAGAAATCAGAGCCAGGTTTAAGAACTCCGGCTAATTAGAAATCAGAGCCAGATTTAAGTAATCCGGCTGATTAGAAATCAGAGCCAGGTTTAAGTCCTCTGGCTGATTAGAAATCAGAGGCAGGTTTAAGTACTCTGGCTGATTAGAAATCAGAGCCAGGCTTAAGTACTCTGGCTGATTAGAAATCAGAGCCAGGTTTAAGTACTCTGGCTGATTAGAAATCAGAGCCAGGTTTAAGTACTCTGGCTGATTAGAAATCAGAGCCAGGTTTAAGTACTCCGGCTGATTAGAAATCAGAGCCAGGTTGAAGTAATCCGGCTGATTAGAAATCAGAGCCATGTTTAAGTACACTGGCTGATTAGAAATCAGAGCCAGGCTTAAGTAATCCGGCTGATTAGAAATCAGAGCCAGGTTTAAGTACAATGGCTGATTAGAAATCAGAGCCAGGCTTAAGTAATCCGGCTGATTAGAAATCAGAGCCAGGTTTAAGAACTCTGGCTGATTAGAAATCAGAGCCAGATTTAAGTACTCTGGCTGATTAGAAATCAGAGCCAGGTTTAAGAACTCTGGCTGATTAGAAATCAGAGCCAGGTTTAAGTACTCCGGCTGATTAGAAACCAGAGCCAGGTTTAAGTAATCCGGCTGATTAGAAATCAGAGCCAGGTTTAAGTACTCCGGCTGATTAGAAACCAGAGCCAGGTTTAAGTAATCCGGCTGATTAGAAATCAGAGCCAGGTTTAAGTACTCCGGCTGATTAGAAACCAGAGCCAGGTTTAAGTAATCCGGCTGATTGGAAATCAAAGCCAGTTTTAAGTACTCTGGCTGATTAGAAATCAGAGCCAGGTTTAAGTGCTCTGGCTGATTAGAAATCAGAGCCAGGCTTAAGTACTCTGGCTAATTAGAAATCAGAGCCAGGCTTAAGTACTCTGGCTGATTAGAAATCAGAGCCAGGTTTAAGTACTCTGGCTGATTAGAAACCAGAGCCAGGTTTAAGTAATCTGGCTGATTAGAAATCAGAGCCAGGTTTAAGTACTCCGGCTGATTAGAAACCAGAGCCAGGTTTAAGTAATCCGGCTGATTGGAAATCAAAGCCAGTTTTAAGTACTCTGGCTGATTTGAAATCAGAGCCAGGTTTAAGTACTCTGGCTGATTAGAAATCAGAGCCAGGCTTAAGTACTCTGGCTGATTTGAAAACAGAGCCAGGCTTAAGTACTCTGGCTGATTAGAAATCAGAGCCAGGTTTAAGTACTCTGGCTGATTAGAAATCAGAGCCAGGTTTAAGAACTATGGCTGATTAGAAATCAGAGCCAGGTTTAAGAACTCTGGCTGATTAGAAATCAGAGCCAGGTTTCGGAACTCTGGCTGATTAGAAATCAGAGCCAGGTTTAAGTACTCCGGCTGATTAGAAATCAGAGCCAGATTTAAGTAATCCGGCTGATTAGAAATCAGAGCCAGGTTTAAGTACTCCGGCTGATTAGAAACCAGAGCCAGGTTTAAGTAATCTGGCTGATTAGAAATCAGAGCCAGGTTTAAGTACTCCGGCTGATTAGAAACCAGAGCCAGGTTTAAGTAATCCGGCTGATTAGAAATCAGAGCCAGGTTTAAGTACTCCGGCTGATTAGAAACCAGAGCCAGGTTTAAGTACTCTGGCTGATTAGAAATCAGAGCCAGGTTTAAGTACTCCGGCTGATTAGAAATCAGAGCCAGGTTTAAGAACTCTGGCTGATTAGAAATCAGAGCCATGTTTAAGTACACTGGCTGATTAGAAATCAGAGCCAGGCTTAAGTACTCCGGCTGATTGGAAATCAGAGCCAGGTTTAAGAACTCTGGCTGATTAGAAATCAGAGCCAGGTTTAAGTAATCCGGCTGATTAGAAATCAGAGCCAGGTTTAAGAACTCTGGCCGATTAGAAATCAGAGCCAGGTTTAAGAACTCTGGCTGATTAGAAATCAGACCCAGGTTTAAGTAATCCGGCTGATTAGAAATCAGAGCCAGGTTTAAGTACTCCGGCTGATTAGAAATCAGAGCCAGGTTTAAGTACTCCGGCTGATTAGAAATCAGAGCCAGGTTTAAGTAATCCGGCTGATTAGAAATCAGAGCCAGGTTGAAGTACACTGGCTGATTAGAAATCAGAGCCAGGCTTAAGTAATCCGGCTGATTAGAAATCAGAGCCAGGTTTAAGTACTCTGGCTGATTAGAAATCGGAGCCAGGTTTAAGAACTCTGGCTGATTAGAAATCAGAGCCATGTTTAAGTACACTGGCTGATTAGAAATCAGAGCCAGGCTTAAGTACTCCGGCTGATTGCAAATCAGAGCCAGGTTTAAGAACTCTGGCTGATTAGAAATCAGAGCCAGGTTTAAGTAATCCGGCTGATTAGAAATCAGAGCCAGGTTTAAGAACTCTGGCTGATTAGAAATCAGAGCCAGGTTTAAAAACTCTGACTGATTAGAAATCAGACCCAGGTTTAAGTAATCCGGATGATTAGAAATCAGAGCCAGGTTTAAGTACTCCGGCTGATTAGAAATCAGAGCCAGGTTTAAGTACTCCGGCTGATTAGAAACCAGAGCCAGGTTTAAGTAATCCGGCTGATTAGAAATCAGAGCCAGGTTTAAGTACTCCGGCTGATTAGAAATCAGAGCCAGGTTTAAGAACTCTGGCTGATTAGAAATCAGAGCCAGGTTTAAGAACTCTGGCTGATTAGAAATCAGAGCCAGGTTTAAGAACTCCGGCTAATTAGAAATCAGAGCCAGATTTAAGTAATCCGGCTGATTAGAAATCAGAGCCAGGTTTAAGTACTCTGGCTGATTAGAAATCAGAGGCAGGTTTAAGTACTCTGGCTGATTAGAAATCAGAGCCAGGCTTAAGTACTCTGGCTGATTAGAAATCAGAGCCAGGTTTAAGTACTCTGGCTGATTAGAAATCAGAGCCAGGTTTAAGTACTCTGGCTGATTAGAAATCAGAGCCAGGTTTAAGTACTCCGGCTGATTAGAAATCAGAGCCAGGTTTAAGAACTCTGGCTGATTAGAAATCAGAGCCAGATTTAAGTACTCTGGCTGATTAGAAATCAGAGCCAGGTTTAAGAACTCTGGCTGATTAGAAATCAGAGCCAGGTTTAAGTACTCCGGCTGATTAGAAACCAGAGCCAGGTTTAAGTAATCCGGCTGATTAGAAATCAGAGCCAGGTTTAAGTACTCCGGCTGATTAGAAACCAGAGCCAGGTTTAAGTAATCCGGCTGATTAGAAATCAGAGCCAGGTTTAAGTACTCCGGCTGATTAGAAACCAGAGCCAGGTTTAAGTAATCCAGCTGATTGGAAATCAAAGCCAGTTTTAAGTACTCTGGCTGATTAGAAATCAGAGCCAGGTTTAAGTGCTCTGGCTGATTAGAAATCAGAGCCAGGCTTAAGTACTCTGGCTAATTAGAAATCAGAGCCAGGCTTAAGTACTCTGGCTGATTAGAAATCAGAGCCAGGTTTAAGTACTCTGGCTGATTAGAAACCAGAGCCAGGTTTAAGTAATCCGGCTGATTAGAAATCAGAGCCAGGTTTAAGTACTCCGGCTGATTAGAAACCAGAGCCAGGTTTAAGTAATCCGGCTGATTGGAAATCAAAGCCAGTTTTAAGTACTCTGGCTGATTTGAAATCAGAGCCAGGTTTAAGTACTCTGGCTGATTAGAAATCAGAGCCAGGCTTAAGTACTCTGGCTGATTTGAAAACAGAGCCAGGCTTAAGTACTCTGGCTGATTAGAAATCAGAGCCAGGTTTAAGTACTCTGGCTGATTAGAAATCAGAGCCAGGTTTAAGTACTCCGGCTGATTAGAAATCAGAGCCAGGTTTAAGTAATCCGGCTGATTAGAAATCAGAGCCAGGTTTAAGTACACTGGCTGATTAGAAATCAGAGCCAGGCTTAAGTACTCTGGCTGATTAGAAATCAGAGCCAGGTTTAAGTACTCTGGCTGATTAGAAATCAGAGCCAGGTTTAAGAACTCTGGCTGATTAGAAATCAGAGCCAGGTTTCGGAACTCTGGCAGATTAGAAATCAGAGCCAGGTTTAAGTACTCCGGCTGATTAGAAATCAGAGCCAGATTTAAGTAATCCGGCTGATTAGAAATCAGAGCCAGGTTTAAGTACTCCGGCTGATTAGAAACCAGAGCCAGGTTTAAGTAATCTGGCTGATTAGAAATCAGAGCCAGGTTTAAGTACTCTGGCTGATTAGAAATCAGAGCCAGGCTTAAGTACTCTGGCTGATTAGAAATCAGAGCCAGGCTTAAGTACTCTGGCTGATTAGAAATCAGAGCCAGGCTTAAGTATTCTGGCTGATTAGAAATCAGAGCCAGGTTTAAGTACTCCGGCTGATTAGAAATCCGAGCCAGGTTTAAGTACTCTGGCTGATTAGAAATCAGAGCCAGGTTTAAGTACTCCGGCTGATTAGAAATCAGAGCCAGGTTTAAGTAATCCGGCTGATTAGAAATCAGAGCCAGGTTTAAGTACACTGGCTGATTAGAAATCAGAGCCAGGCTTAAGTAATCCGGCGGATTAGAAATCAGAGCCAGGTTTAAGTACTCTGGCTGATTAGAAATCAGAGCCAGGTTTAAGAACTCTGGCTGATTAGAAATCAGAGCCAGGTTTAAGAACTCTGGCTGATTAGAAATCAGAGCC
This sequence comes from Lissotriton helveticus, assembly GCF_964261635.1. Classification (NCBI taxonomy): domain Eukaryota; kingdom Metazoa; phylum Chordata; class Amphibia; order Caudata; family Salamandridae; genus Lissotriton; species Lissotriton helveticus. The sequence continues at coordinate 1,707,749,004 of NC_136069.1, read as the reverse complement.
AGGTTTCGGAACTCTGGCTGATTAGAAATCAGAGCCAGGTTTAAGTACTCCGGCTGATTAGAAATCAGAGCCAGATTTAAGTAATCCGGCTGATTAGAAATCAGAGCCAGGTTTAAGTACTCCGGCTGATTAGAAACCAGAGCCAGGTTTAAGTAATCTGGCTGATTAGAAATCAGAGCCAGGTTTAAGTACTCTGACTGATTAGAAATCAGAGCCAGGTTTAAGAACTCTGGCTGATTAGAAATCAGAGCCAGGTTTAAGTACTCCGGCTGATTAGAAATCAGAGCCAGGCTTAAGTAATCCGGCTGATTAGAAATCAGAGCCAGGTTTAAGAACTCTGGCTGATTAGAAATCAGAGCCAGATTTAAGTACTCTGGCTGATTAGAAATCAGAGCCAGGTTTAAGAACTCTGGCTGATTAGAAATCAGAGCCAGGTTTAAGTACTCCGGCTGATTAGAAACCAGAGCCAGGTTTAAGTAATCCGGCTGATTAGAAATCAGAGCCAGGTTTAAGTACTCCGGCTGATTAGAAACCAGAGCCAGGTTTAAGTAATCCAGCTGATTAGAAATCAGAGCCAGGTTTAAGTACTCCGGCTGATTAGAAACCAGAGCCAGGTTTAAGTAATCCGGCTGATTGGAAATCAAAGCCAGGCTTAAGTACTCTGGCTGATTTGAAATCAGAGCCAGGTTTAAGTACTCTGGCTGATTAGAAATCAGAGCCAGGCTTAAGTACTCTGGCTGATTTGAAATCAGAGCCAGGCTTAAGTACTCTGGCTGATTAGAAATCAGAGCCAGGTTTAAGTACTCTGGCTGATTAGAAATCAGAGCCAGGTTTAAGTACTCCGGCTGATTAGAAATCAGAGCCAGGTTTAAGAACTCTGGCTGATTAGAAATCAGAGCCAGGTTTAAGAACTCTGGCTGATTAGAAATCAGAGCCAGGTTTCGGAACTCTGGCTGATTAGAAATCAGAGCCAGGTTTAAGTACTCCGGCTGATTGGAAATCAGAGCCAAATTTAAGTAATCCGGCTGATTAGAAATCAGAGCCAGGTTTAAGTACTCCGGCTGATTTGAAACCAGAGCCAGGTTTAAGTAATCTGGCTGATTAGAAATCAGAGCCAGGTTTAAGTACTCTGGCTGATTAGAAATCAGAGCCAGGCTTAAGTACTCTGGCTGATTAGAAATCAGAGCCAGGCTTAAGTACTCTGGCTGATTAGAAATCAGAGCCAGGCTTAAGTACTCTGGCTGATTAGAAATCAGAGCCAGGTTTAAGTACTCCGGCTGATTAGAAATCAGAGCCAGGTTTAAGTACTCTGGCTGATTAGAAATCAGAGCCAGGTTTAAGTACTCTGGCTGATTAGAAATCAGAGCCGGGTTTAAGTACTCCGGCTGATTAGAAATCAGAGCCAGGTTTAAGTAATCCGGCTGATTAGAAATCAGAGCCAGGTTGAAGTACACTGGCTGATTAGAAATCAGAGCCAGGCTTAAGTAATCCGGCTGATTAGAAATCAGAGCCAGGTTTAAGTACTCTGGCTGATTAGAAATCAGAGCCAGGTTTAAGTACTCTGGCTGATTAGAAATCAGAGCCAGGTTTAAGTACTCCGGCTGATTAGAAATCAGAGCCAGGTTTAAGAACTCTGGCTGATTAGAAATCAGAGCCATGTTTAAGTACACTGGCTGATTAGAAATCAGAGCCAGGCTTAAGTACTCCGGCTGATTGGAAATCAGAGCCAGGTTTAAGAACTCTGGCTGATTAGAAATCAGAGCCAGGTTTAAGTAATCCGGCTGATTAGAAATCAGAGCCAGGTTTAAGAACTCTGGCCGATTAGAAATCAGAGCCAGGTTTAAGAACTCTGGCTGATTTGAAATCAGACCCAGGTTTAAGTAATCCGGCTGATTAGAAATCAGAGCCAGGTTTAAGTACTCCGGCTGATTAGAAATCAGAGCCAGGTTTAAGTACTCCGGCTGATTAGAAATCAGAGCCAGGTTTAAGTAATCCGGCTGATTAGAAATCAGAGCCAGGTTGAAGTACACTGGCTGATTAGAAATCAGAGCCAGGCTTAAGTAATCCGGCTGATTAGAAATCAGAGCCAGGTTTAAGTACTCTGGCTGATTAGAAATCGGAGCCAGGTTTAAGAACTCTGGCTGATTAGAAATCAGAGCCATGTTTAAGTACACTGGCTGATTAGAAATCAGAGCCAGGCTTAAGTACTCCGGCTGATTGCAAATCAGAGCCAGGTTTAAGAACTCTGGCTGATTAGAAATCAGAGCCAGGTTTAAGTAATCCGGCTGATTAGAAATCAGAGCCAGGTTTAAGAACTCTGGCTGATTAGAAATCAGAGCCAGGTTTAAGAACTCTGACTGATTAGAAATCAGACCCAGGTTTAAGTAATCCGGATGATTAGAAATCAGAGCCAGGTTTAAGTACTCCGGCTGATTAGAAATCAGAGCCAGGTTTAAGTACTCCGGCTGATTAGAAACCAGAGCCAGGTTTAAGTAATCCGGCTGATTAGAAATCAGAGCCAGGTTTAAGTACTCCGGCTGATTAGAAATCAGAGCCAGGTTTAAGAACTCTGGCTGATTAGAAATCAGAGCCAGGTTTAAGAACTCTGGCTGATTAGAAATCAGAGCCAGGTTTAAGAACTCCGGCTAATTAGAAATCAGAGCCAGATTTAAGTAATCCGGCTGATTAGAAATCAGAGCCAGGTTTAAGTACTCTGGCTGATTAGAAATCAGAGGCAGGTTTAAGTACTCTGGCTGATTAGAAATCAGAGCCAGGCTTAAGTACTCTGGCTGATTAGAAATCAGAGCCAGGTTTAAGTACTCTGGCTGATTAGAAATCAGAGCCAGGTTTAAGTACTCTGGCTGATTAGAAATCAGAGCCAGGTTTAAGTACTCCGGCTGATTAGAAATCAGAGCCAGGTTTAAGAACTCTGGCTGATTAGAAATCAGAGCCAGATTTAAGTACTCTGGCTGATTAGAAATCAGAGCCAGGTTTAAGAACTCTGGCTGATTAGAAATCAGAGCCAGGTTTAAGTACTCCGGCTGATTAGAAACCAGAGCCAGGTTTAAGTAATCCGGCTGATTAGAAATCAGAGCCAGGTTTAAGTACTCCGGCTGATTAGAAACCAGAGCCAGGTTTAAGTAATCCGGCTGATTAGAAATCAGAGCCAGGTTTAAGTACTCCGGCTGATTAGAAACCAGAGCCAGGTTTAAGTAATCCGGCTGATTGGAAATCAAAGCCAGTTTTAAGTACTCTGGCTGATTAGAAATCAGAGCCAGGTTTAAGTGCTCTGGCTGATTAGAAATCAGAGCCAGGCTTAAGTACTCTGGCTAATTAGAAATCAGAGCCAGGCTTAAGTACTCTGGCTGATTAGAAATCAGAGCCAGGTTTAAGTACTCTGGCTGATTAGAAACCAGAGCCAGGTTTAAGTAATCCGGCTGATTAGAAATCAGAGCCAGGTTTAAGTACTCCGGCTGATTAGAAACCAGAGCCAGGTTTAAGTAATCCGGCTGATTGGAAATCAAAGCCAGTTTTAAGTACTCTGGCTGATTTGAAATCAGAGCCAGGTTTAAGTACTCTGGCTGATTAGAAATCAGAGCCAGGCTTAAGTACTCTGGCTGATTTGAAAACAGAGCCAGGCTTAAGTACTCTGGCTGATTAGAAATCAGAGCCAGGTTTAAGTACTCTGGCTGATTAGAAATCAGAGCCAGGTTTAAGTACTCCGGCTGATTAGAAATCAGAGCCAGGTTTAAGTAATCCGGCTGATTAGAAATCAGAGCCAGGTTTAAGTACACTGGCTGATTAGAAATCAGAGCCAGGCTTAAGTACTCTGGCTGATTAGAAATCAGAGCCAGGTTTAAGTACTCTGGCTGATTAGAAATCAGAGCCAGGTTTAAGAACTCTGGCTGATTAGAAATCAGAGCCAGGTTTCGGAACTCTGGCAGATTAGAAATCAGAGCCAGGTTTAAGTACTCCGGCTGATTAGAAATCAGAGCCAGATTTAAGTAATCCGGCTGATTAGAAATCAGAGCCAGGTTTAAGTACTCCGGCTGATTAGAAACCAGAGCCAGGTTTAAGTAATCTGGCTGATTAGAAATCAGAGCCAGGTTTAAGTACTCTGGCTGATTAGAAATCAGAGCCAGGCTTAAGTACTCTGGCTGATTAGAAATCAGAGCCAGGCTTAAGTACTCTGGCTGATTAGAAATCAGAGCCAGGCTTAAGTATTCTGGCTGATTAGAAATCAGAGCCAGGTTTAAGTACTCCGGCTGATTAGAAATCCGAGCCAGGTTTAAGTACTCTGGCTGATTAGAAATCAGAGCCAGGTTTAAGTACTCCGGCTGATTAGAAATCAGAGCCAGGTTTAAGTAATCCGGCTGATTAGAAATCAGAGCCAGGTTTAAGTACACTGGCTGATTAGAAATCAGAGCCAGGCTTAAGTAATCCGGCGGATTAGAAATCAGAGCCAGGTTTAAGTACTCTGGCTGATTAGAAATCAGAGCCAGGTTTAAGAACTCTGGCTGATTAGAAATCAGAGCCAGGTTTAAGAACTCTGGCTGATTAGAAATCAGAGCCAGGTTTCGGAACTCTGGCTGATTAGAAATCAGAGCCAGGTTTAAGTACTCCGGCTGATTAGAAATCAGAGCCAGATTTAAGTAATCCGGCTGATTAGAAATCAGAGCCAGGTTTAAGTACTCCGGCTGATTAGAAACCAGAGCCAGGTTTAAGTAATCTGGCTGATTAGAAATCAGAGCCAGGTTTAAGTACTCTGACTGATTAGAAATCAGAGCCAGGTTTAAGAACTCTGGCTGATTAGAAATCAGAGCCAGGTTTAAGTACTCCGGCTGATTAGAAATCAGAGCCAGGCTTAAGTAATCCGGCTGATTAGAAATCAGAGCCAGGTTTAAGAACTCTGGCTGATTAGAAATCAGAGCCAGATTTAAGTACTCTGGCTGATTAGAAATCAGAGCCAGGTTTAAGAACTCTGGCTGATTAGAAATCAGAGCCAGGTTTAAGTACTCCGGCTGATTAGAAACCAGAGCCAGGTTTAAGTAATCCGGCTGATTAGAAATCAGAGCCAGGTTTAAGTACTCCGGCTGATTAGAAACCAGAGCCAGGTTTAAGTAATCCGGCTGATTAGAAATCAGAGCCAGGTTTAAGTACTCCGGCTGATTAGAAACCAGAGCCAGGTTTAAGTAATCCGGCTGATTGGAAATCAAAGCCAGGCTTAAGTACTCTGGCTGATTTGAAATCAGAGCCAGGTTTAAGTACTCTGGCTGATTAGAAATCAGAGCCAGGCTTAAGTACTCTGGCTGATTTGAAATCAGAGCCAGGCTTAAGTACTCTGGCTGATTAGAAATCAGAGCCAGGTTTAAGTACTCTGGCTGATTAGAAATCAGAGCCAGGTTTAAGTACTCCGGCTGATTAGAAATCAGAGCCAGGTTTAAGAACTCTGGCTGATTAGAAATCAGAGCCAGGTTTAAGAACTCTGGCTGATTAGAAATCAGAGCCAGGTTTCGGAACTCTGGCTGATTAGAAATCAGAGCCAGGTTTAAGTACTCCGGCTGATTGGAAATCAGAGCCAGATTTAAGTAATCCGGCTGATTAGAAATCAGAGCCAGGTTTAAGTACTCCGGCTGATTTGAAACCAGAGCCAGGTTTAAGTAATCTGGCTGATTAGAAATCAGAGCCAGGTTTAAGTACTCTGGCTGATTAGAAATCAGAGCCAGGCTTAAGTACTCTGGCTGATTAGAAATCAGAGCCAGGCTTAAGTACTCTGGCTGATTAGAAATCAGAGCCAGGCTTAAGTACTCTGGCTGATTAGAAATCAAAGCCAGGTTTAAGTACTCCGGCTGATTAGAAATCAGAGCCAGGTTTAAGTACTCTGGCTGATTAGAAATCAGAGCCAGGTTTAAGTACTCTGGCTGATTAGAAATCAGAGCCAGGTTTAAGTACTCCGGCTGATTAGAAATCAGAGCCAGGTTTAAGTAATCCGGCTGATTAGAAATCAGAGCCAGGTTGAAGTACACTGGCTGATTAGAAATCAGAGCCAGGCTTAAGTAATCCGGCTGATTAGAAATCAGAGCCAGGTTTAAGTACTCTGGCTGATTAGAAATCAGAGCCAGGTTTAAGTACTCTGGCTGATTAGAAATCAGAGCCAGGTTTAAGTACTCCGGCTGATTAGAAATCAGAGCCAGGTTTAAGAACTCTGGCTGATTAGAAATCAGAGCCATGTTTAAGTACACTGGCTGATTAGAAATCAGAGCCAGGCTTAAGTACTCCGGCTGATTGGAAATCAGAGCCAGGTTTAAGAACTCTGGCTGATTAGAAATCAGAGCCATGTTTAAGTACACTGGCTGATTAGAAATCAGAGCCAGGCTTAAGTACTCCGGCTGATTGCAAATCAGAGCCAGGTTTAAGAACTCTGGCTGATTAGAAATCAGAGCCAGGTTTAAGTAATCCGGCTGATTAGAAATCAGAGCCAGGTTTAAGAACTCTGGCTGATTAGAAATCAGAGCCAGGTTTAAGAACTCTGACTGATTAGAAATCAGACCCAGGTTTAAGTAATCCGGATGATTAGAAATCAGAGCCAGGTTTAAGTACTCCGGCTGATTAGAAATCAGAGCCAGGTTTAAGTACTCCGGCTGATTAGAAACCAGAGCCAGGTTTAAGTAATCCGGCTGATTAGAAATCAGAGCCAGGTTTAAGTACTCCGGCTGATTAGAAATCAGAGCCAGGTTTAAGAACTCTGGCTGATTAGAAATCAGAGCCAGGTTTAAGAACTCTGGCTGATTAGAAATCAGAGCCAGGTTTAAGAACTCCGGCTAATTAGAAATCAGAGCCAGATTTAAGTAATCCGGCTGATTAGAAATCAGAGCCAGGTTTAAGTACTCTGGCTGATTAGAAATCAGAGGCAGGTTTAAGTACTCTGGCTGATTAGAAATCAGAGCCAGGCTTAAGTACTCTGGCTGATTAGAAATCAGAGCCAGGTTTAAGTACTCTGGCTGATTAGAAATCAGAGCCAGGTTTAAGTACTCTGGCTGATTAGAAATCAGAGCCAGGTTTAAGTACTCCGGCTGATTAGAAATCAGAGCCAGGTTTAAGAACTCTGGCTGATTAGAAATCAGAGCCAGATTTAAGTACTCTGGCTGATTAGAAATCAGAGCCAGGTTTAAGAACTCTGGCTGATTAGAAATCAGAGCCAGGTTTAAGTACTCCGGCTGATTAGAAACCAGAGCCAGGTTTAAGTAATCCGGCTGATTAGAAATCAGAGCCAGGTTTAAGTACTCCGGGTGATTAGAAACCAGAGCCAGGTTTAAGTAATCCGGCTGATTAGAAATCAGAGCCAGGTTTAAGTACTCCGGCTGATTAGAAACCAGAGCCAGGTTTAAGTAATCCGGCTGATTGGAAATCAAAGCCAGTTTTAAGTACTCTGGCTGATTAGAAATCAGAGCCAGGTTTAAGTGCTCTGGCTGATTAGAAATCAGAGCCAGGCTTAAGTACTCTGGCTAATTAGAAATCAGAGCCAGGCTTAAGTACTCTGGCTGATTAGAAATCAGAGCCAGGTTTAAGTACCCTGGCTGATTAGAAACCAGAGCCAGGTTTAAGTAATCCGGCTGATTAGAAATCAGAGCCAGGTTTAAGTACTCCGGCTGATTAGAAACCAGAGCCAGGTTTAAGTAATCCGGCTGATTGGAAATCAAAGCCAGTTTTAAGTACTCTGGCTGATTTGAAATCAGAGCCAGGTTTAAGTACTCTGGCTGATTAGAAATCAGAGCCAGGCTTAAGTACTCTGGCTGATTTGAAAACAGAGCCAGGCTTAAGTACTCTGGCTGATTAGAAATCAGAGCCAGGTTTAAGTACTCTGGCTGATTAGAAATCAGAGCCAGGTTTAAGTACTCCGGCTGATTAGAAATCAGAGCCAGGTTTAAGTAATCCGGCTGATTAGAAATCAGAGCCAGGTTTAAGTACACTGGCTGATTAGAAATCAGAGCCAGGCTTAAGTACTCTGGCTGATTAGAAATCAGAGCCAGGTTTAAGTACTCTGGCTGATTAGAAATCAGAGCCAGGTTTAAGAACTCTGGCTGATTAGAAATCAGAGCCAGGTTTAAGTACTCTGGCTGATTAGAAATCAGAGCCAGGCTTAAGTACTCTGGCTGATTAGAAATCAGAGCCAGGCTTAAGTACTCTGGCTGATTAGAAATCAGAGCCAGGCTTAAGTACTCTGGCTGATTAGAAATCAGAGCCAGGTTTAAGTACTCCGGCTGATTAGAAATCAGAGCCAGGTTGAAGTACACTGGCTGATTAGAAATCAGAGCCAGGCTTAAGTAATCCGGCTGATTAGAAATCAGAGCCAGGTTTAAGTACTCTGGCTGATTAGAAATCAGAGCCAGGTTTAAGAACTATGGCTGATTAGAAATCAGAGCCAGGTTTAAGAACTCTGGCTGATTAGAAATCAGAGCCAGGTTTCGGAACTCTGGCTGATTAGAAATCAGAGCCAGGTTTAAGTACTCCGGCTGATTAGAAATCAGAGCCAGATTTAAGTAATCCGGCTGATTAGAAATCAGAGCCAGGTTTAAGTACTCCGGCTGATTAGAAACCAGAGCCAGGTTTAAGTAATCTGGCTGATTAGAAATCAGAGCCAGGTTTAAGTACTCCGGCTGATTAGAAACCAGAGCCAGGTTTAAGTAATCCGGCTGATTAGAAATCAGAGCCAGGTTTAAGTACTCCGGATGATTAGAAACCAGAGCCAGGTTTAAGTACTCTGGCTGATTAGAAATCAGAGCCAGGTTTAAGTACTCCGGCTGATTAGAAATCAGAGCCAGGTTTAAGAACTCTGGCTGATTAGAAATCAGAGCCATGTTTAAGTACACTGGCTGATTAGAAATCAGAGCCAGGCTTAAGTACTCCGGCTGATTGGAAATCAGAGCCAGGTTTAAGAACTCTGGCTGATTAGAAATCAGAGCCAGGTTTAAGTAATCCGGCTGATTAGAAATCAGAGCCAGGTTTAAGAACTCTGGCCGATTAGAAATCAGAGCCAGGTTTAAGAACTCTGGCTGATTAGAAATCAGACCCAGGTTTAAGTAATCCGGCTGATTAGAAATCAGAGCCAGGTTTAAGTACTCCGGCTGATTAGAAATCAGAGCCAGGTTTAAGTACTCCGGCTGATTAGAAATCAGAGCCAGGTTTAAGTACTCCGGCTGATTAGAAATCAGAGCCAGGTTTAAGTACTCCGGCTGATTAGAAATCAGAGCCAGGTTTAAGTAATCCGGCTGATTAGAAATCAGAGCCAGGTTGAATTACACTGGCTGATTAGAAATCAGAGCCAGGCTTAAGTAATCCGGCTGATTAGAAATCAGAGCCAGGTTTAAGTACTCTGGCTGATTAGAAATCGGAGCCAGGTTTAAGAACTCTGGCTGATTAGAAATCAGAGCCATGTTTAAGTACACTGGCTGATTAGAAATCAGAGCCAGGCTTAAGTACTCCGGCTGATTGCAAATCAGAGCCAGGTTTAAGAACTCTGGCTGATTAGAAATCAGAGCCAGGTTTAAGTAATCCGGCTGATTAGAAATCAGAGCCAGGTTTAAGAACTCTGGCTGATTAGAAATCAGAGCCAGGTTTAAGAACTCTGACTGATTAGAAATCAGACCCAGGTTTAAGTAATCCGGATGATTAGAAATCAGAGCCAGGTTTAAGTACTCCGGCTGATTAGAAATCAGAGCCAGGTTTAAGTACTCCGGCTGATTAGAAACCAGAGCCAGGTTTAAGTAATCCGGCTGATTAGAAATCAGAGCCAGGTTTAAGTACTCCGGTTGATTAGAAATCAGAGCCAGGTTTAAGAACTCTGGCTGATTAGAAATCAGAGCCAGGTTTAAGAACTCTGGCTGATTAGAAATCAGAGCCAGGTTTAAGAACTCCGGCTAATTAGAAATCAGAGCCAGATTTAAGTAATCCGGCTGATTAGAAATCAGAGCCAGGTTTAAGTCCTCTGGCTGATTAGAAATCAGAGGCAGGTTTAAGTACTCTGGCTGATTAGAAATCAGAGCCAGGCTTAAGTACTCTGGCTGATTAGAAATCAGAGCCAGGTTTAAGTACTCTGGCTGATTAGAAATCAGAGCCAGGTTTAAGTACTCTGGCTGATTAGAAATCAGAGCCAGGTTTAAGTACTCCGGCTGATTAGAAATCAGAGCCAGGTTGAAGTAATCCGGCTGATTAGAAATCAGAGCCATGTTTAAGTACACTGGCTGATTAGAAATCAGAGCCAGGCTTAAGTAATCCGGCTGATTAGAAATCAGAGCCAGGTTTAAGTACAATGGCTGATTAGAAATCAGAGCCAGGCTTAAGTAATCCGGCTGATTAGAAATCAGAGCCAGGTTTAAGAACTCTGGCTGATTAGAAATCAGAGCCAGATTTAAGTACTCTGGCTGATTAGAAATCAGAGCCAGGTTTAAGAACTCTGGCTGATTAGAAATCAGAGCCAGGTTTAAGTACTCCGGCTGATTAGAAACCAGAGCCAGGTTTAAGTAATCCGGCTGATTAGAAATCAGAGCCAGGTTTAAGTACTCCGGCTGATTAGAAACCAGAGCCAGGTTTAAGTAATCCGGCTGATTAGAAATCAGAGCCAGGTTTAAGTACTCCGGCTGATTAGAAACCAGAGCCAGGTTTAAGTAATCCGGCTGATTGGAAATCAAAGCCAGTTTTAAGTACTCTGGCTGATTAGAAATCAGAGCCAGGTTTAAGTGCTCTGGCTGATTAGAAATCAGAGCCAGGCTTAAGTACTCTGGCTAATTAGAAATCAGAGCCAGGCTTAAGTACTCTGGCTGATTAGAAATCAGAGCCAGGTTTAAGTACTCTGGCTGATTAGAAACCAGAGCCAGGTTTAAGTAATCTGGCTGATTAGAAATCAGAGCCAGGTTTAAGTACTCCGGCTGATTAGAAACCAGAGCCAGGTTTAAGTAATCCGGCTGATTGGAAATCAAAGCCAGTTTTAAGTACTCTGGCTGATTTGAAATCAGAGCCAGGTTTAAGTACTCTGGCTGATTAGAAATCAGAGCCAGGCTTAAGTACTCTGGCTGATTTGAAAACAGAGCCAGGCTTAAGTACTCTGGCTGATTAGAAATCAGAGCCAGGTTTAAGTACTCTGGCTGATTAGAAATCAGAGCCAGGTTTAAGAACTATGGCTGATTAGAAATCAGAGCCAGGTTTAAGAACTCTGGCTGATTAGAAATCAGAGCCAGGTTTCGGAACTCTGGCTGATTAGAAATCAGAGCCAGGTTTAAGTACTCCGGCTGATTAGAAATCAGAGCCAGATTTAAGTAATCCGGCTGATTAGAAATCAGAGCCAGGTTTAAGTACTCCGGCTGATTAGAAACCAGAGCCAGGTTTAAGTAATCTGGCTGATTAGAAATCAGAGCCAGGTTTAAGTACTCCGGCTGATTAGAAACCAGAGCCAGGTTTAAGTAATCCGGCTGATTAGAAATCAGAGCCAGGTTTAAGTACTCCGGCTGATTAGAAACCAGAGCCAGGTTTAAGTACTCTGGCTGATTAGAAATCAGAGCCAGGTTTAAGTACTCCGGCTGATTAGAAATCAGAGCCAGGTTTAAGAACTCTGGCTGATTAGAAATCAGAGCCATGTTTAAGTACACTGGCTGATTAGAAATCAGAGCCAGGCTTAAGTACTCCGGCTGATTGGAAATCAGAGCCAGGTTTAAGAACTCTGGCTGATTAGAAATCAGAGCCAGGTTTAAGTAATCCGGCTGATTAGAAATCAGAGCCAGGTTTAAGAACTCTGGCCGATTAGAAATCAGAGCCAGGTTTAAGAACTCTGGCTGATTAGAAATCAGACCCAGGTTTAAGTAATCCGGCTGATTAGAAATCAGAGCCAGGTTTAAGTACTCCGGCTGATTAGAAATCAGAGCCAGGTTTAAGTACTCCGGCTGATTAGAAATCAGAGCCAGGTTTAAGTAATCCGGCTGATTAGAAATCAGAGCCAGGTTGAAGTACACTGGCTGATTAGAAATCAGAGCCAGGCTTAAGTAATCCGGCTGATTAGAAATCAGAGCCAGGTTTAAGTACTCTGGCTGATTAGAAATCGGAGCCAGGTTTAAGAACTCTGGCTGATTAGAAATCAGAGCCATGTTTAAGTACACTGGCTGATTAGAAATCAGAGCCAGGCTTAAGTACTCCGGCTGATTGCAAATCAGAGCCAGGTTTAAGAACTCTGGCTGATTAGAAATCAGAGCCAGGTTTAAGTAATCCGGCTGATTAGAAATCAGAGCCAGGTTTAAGAACTCTGGCTGATTAGAAATCAGAGCCAGGTTTAAAAACTCTGACTGATTAGAAATCAGACCCAGGTTTAAGTAATCCGGATGATTAGAAATCAGAGCCAGGTTTAAGTACTCCGGCTGATTAGAAATCAGAGCCAGGTTTAAGTACTCCGGCTGATTAGAAACCAGAGCCAGGTTTAAGTAATCCGGCTGATTAGAAATCAGAGCCAGGTTTAAGTACTCCGGCTGATTAGAAATCAGAGCCAGGTTTAAGAACTCTGGCTGATTAGAAATCAGAGCCAGGTTTAAGAACTCTGGCTGATTAGAAATCAGAGCCAGGTTTAAGAACTCCGGCTAATTAGAAATCAGAGCCAGATTTAAGTAATCCGGCTGATTAGAAATCAGAGCCAGGTTTAAGTACTCTGGCTGATTAGAAATCAGAGGCAGGTTTAAGTACTCTGGCTGATTAGAAATCAGAGCCAGGCTTAAGTACTCTGGCTGATTAGAAATCAGAGCCAGGTTTAAGTACTCTGGCTGATTAGAAATCAGAGCCAGGTTTAAGTACTCTGGCTGATTAGAAATCAGAGCCAGGTTTAAGTACTCCGGCTGATTAGAAATCAGAGCCAGGTTTAAGAACTCTGGCTGATTAGAAATCAGAGCCAGATTTAAGTACTCTGGCTGATTAGAAATCAGAGCCAGGTTTAAGAACTCTGGCTGATTAGAAATCAGAGCCAGGTTTAAGTACTCCGGCTGATTAGAAACCAGAGCCAGGTTTAAGTAATCCGGCTGATTAGAAATCAGAGCCAGGTTTAAGTACTCCGGCTGATTAGAAACCAGAGCCAGGTTTAAGTAATCCGGCTGATTAGAAATCAGAGCCAGGTTTAAGTACTCCGGCTGATTAGAAACCAGAGCCAGGTTTAAGTAATCCAGCTGATTGGAAATCAAAGCCAGTTTTAAGTACTCTGGCTGATTAGAAATCAGAGCCAGGTTTAAGTGCTCTGGCTGATTAGAAATCAGAGCCAGGCTTAAGTACTCTGGCTAATTAGAAATCAGAGCCAGGCTTAAGTACTCTGGCTGATTAGAAATCAGAGCCAGGTTTAAGTACTCTGGCTGATTAGAAACCAGAGCCAGGTTTAAGTAATCCGGCTGATTAGAAATCAGAGCCAGGTTTAAGTACTCCGGCTGATTAGAAACCAGAGCCAGGTTTAAGTAATCCGGCTGATTGGAAATCAAAGCCAGTTTTAAGTACTCTGGCTGATTTGAAATCAGAGCCAGGTTTAAGTACTCTGGCTGATTAGAAATCAGAGCCAGGCTTAAGTACTCTGGCTGATTTGAAAACAGAGCCAGGCTTAAGTACTCTGGCTGATTAGAAATCAGAGCCAGGTTTAAGTACTCTGGCTGATTAGAAATCAGAGCCAGGTTTAAGTACTCCGGCTGATTAGAAATCAGAGCCAGGTTTAAGTAATCCGGCTGATTAGAAATCAGAGCCAGGTTTAAGTACACTGGCTGATTAGAAATCAGAGCCAGGCTTAAGTACTCTGGCTGATTAGAAATCAGAGCCAGGTTTAAGTACTCTGGCTGATTAGAAATCAGAGCCAGGTTTAAGAACTCTGGCTGATTAGAAATCAGAGCCAGGTTTCGGAACTCTGGCAGATTAGAAATCAGAGCCAGGTTTAAGTACTCCGGCTGATTAGAAATCAGAGCCAGATTTAAGTAATCCGGCTGATTAGAAATCAGAGCCAGGTTTAAGTACTCCGGCTGATTAGAAACCAGAGCCAGGTTTAAGTAATCTGGCTGATTAGAAATCAGAGCCAGGTTTAAGTACTCTGGCTGATTAGAAATCAGAGCCAGGCTTAAGTACTCTGGCTGATTAGAAATCAGAGCCAGGCTTAAGTACTCTGGCTGATTAGAAATCAGAGCCAGGCTTAAGTATTCTGGCTGATTAGAAATCAGAGCCAGGTTTAAGTACTCCGGCTGATTAGAAATCCGAGCCAGGTTTAAGTACTCTGGCTGATTAGAAATCAGAGCCAGGTTTAAGTACTCCGGCTGATTAGAAATCAGAGCCAGGTTTAAGTAATCCGGCTGATTAGAAATCAGAGCCAGGTTTAAGTACACTGGCTGATTAGAAATCAGAGCCAGGCTTAAGTAATCCGGCGGATTAGAAATCAGAGCCAGGTTTAAGTACTCTGGCTGATTAGAAATCAGAGCCAGGTTTAAGAACTCTGGCTGATTAGAAATCAGAGCCAGGTTTAAGAACTCTGGCTGATTAGAAATCAGAGCCAGGTTTCGGAACTCTGGCTGATTAGAAATCAGAGCCAGGTTTAAGTACTCCGGCTGATTAGAAATCAGAGCCAGATTTAAGTAATCCGGCTGATTAGAAATCAGAGCCAGGTTTAAGTACTCCGGCTGATTAGAAACCAGAGCCAGGTTTAAGTAATCTGGCTGATTAGAAATCAGAGCCAGGTTTAAGTACTCTGACTGATTAGAAATCAGAGCCAGGTTTAAGAACTCTGGCTGATTAGAAATCAGAGCCAGGTTTAAGTACTCCGGCTGATTAGAAATCAGAGCCAGGCTTAAGTAATCCGGCTGATTAGAAATCAGAGCCAGGTTTAAGAACTCTGGCTGATTAGAAATCAGAGCCAGATTTAAGTACTCTGGCTGATTAGAAATCAGAGCCAGGTTTAAGAACTCTGGCTGATTAGAAATCAGAGCCAGGTTTAAGTACTCCGGCTGATTAGAAACCAGAGCCAGGTTTAAGTAATCCGGCTGATTAGAAATCAGAGCCAGGTTTAAGTACTCCGGCTGATTAGAAACCAGAGCCAGGTTTAAGTAATCCAGCTGATTAGAAATCAGAGCCAGGTTTAAGTACTCCGGCTGATTAGAAACCAGAGCCAGGTTTAAGTAATCCGGCTGATTGGAAATCAAAGCCAGGCTTAAGTACTCTGGCTGATTTGAAATCAGAGCCAGGTTTAAGTACTCTGGCTGATTAGAAATCAGAGCCAGGCTTAAGTACTCTGGCTGATTTGAAATCAGAGCCAGGCTTAAGTACTCTGGCTGATTAGAAATCAGAGCCAGGTTTAAGTACTCTGGCTGATTAGAAATCAGAGCCAGGTTTAAGTACTCCGGCTGATTAGAAATCAGAGCCAGGTTTAAGAACTCTGGCTGATTAGAAATCAGAGCCAGGTTTAAGAACTCTGGCTGATTAGAAATCAGAGCCAGGTTTCGGAACTCTGGCTGATTAGAAATCAGAGCCAGGTTTAAGTACTCCGGCTGATTGGAAATCAGAGCCAAATTTAAGTAATCCGGCTGATTAGAAATCAGAGCCAGGTTTAAGTACTCCGGCTGATTTGAAACCAGAGCCAGGTTTAAGTAATCTGGCTGATTAGAAATCAGAGCCAGGTTTAAGTACTCTGGCTGATTAGAAATCAGAGCCAGGCTTAAGTACTCTGGCTGATTAGAAATCAGAGCCAGGCTTAAGTACTCTGGCTGATTAGAAATCAGAGCCAGGCTTAAGTACTCTGGCTGATTAGAAATCAGAGCCAGGTTTAAGTACTCCGGCTGATTAGAAATCAGAGCCAGGTTTAAGTACTCTGGCTGATTAGAAATCAGAGCCAGGTTTAAGTACTCTGGCTGATTAGAAATCAGAGCCGGGTTTAAGTACTCCGGCTGATTAGAAATCAGAGCCAGGTTTAAGTAATCCGGCTGATTAGAAATCAGAGCCAGGTTGAAGTACACTGGCTGATTAGAAATCAGAGCCAGGCTTAAGTAATCCGGCTGATTAGAAATCAGAGCCAGGTTTAAGTACTCTGGCTGATTAGAAATCAGAGCCAGGTTTAAGTACTCTGGCTGATTAGAAATCAGAGCCAGGTTTAAGTACTCCGGCTGATTAGAAATCAGAGCCAGGTTTAAGAACTCTGGCTGATTAGAAATCAGAGCCATGTTTAAGTACACTGGCTGATTAGAAATCAGAGCCAGGCTTAAGTACTCCGGCTGATTGGAAATCAGAGCCAGGTTTAAGAACTCTGGCTGATTAGAAATCAGAGCCAGGTTTAAGTAATCCGGCTGATTAGAAATCAGAGCCAGGTTTAAGAACTCTGGCCGATTAGAAATCAGAGCCAGGTTTAAGAACTCTGGCTGATTTGAAATCAGACCCAGGTTTAAGTAATCCGGCTGATTAGAAATCAGAGCCAGGTTTAAGTACTCCGGCTGATTAGAAATCAGAGCCAGGTTTAAGTACTCCGGCTGATTAGAAATCAGAGCCAGGTTTAAGTAATCCGGCTGATTAGAAATCAGAGCCAGGTTGAAGTACACTGGCTGATTAGAAATCAGAGCCAGGCTTAAGTAATCCGGCTGATTAGAAATCAGAGCCAGGTTTAAGTACTCTGGCTGATTAGAAATCGGAGCCAGGTTTAAGAACTCTGGCTGATTAGAAATCAGAGCCATGTTTAAGTACACTGGCTGATTAGAAATCAGAGCCAGGCTTAAGTACTCCGGCTGATTGCAAATCAGAGCCAGGTTTAAGAACTCTGGCTGATTAGAAATCAGAGCCAGGTTTAAGTAATCCGGCTGATTAGAAATCAGAGCCAGGTTTAAGAACTCTGGCTGATTAGAAATCAGAGCCAGGTTTAAGAACTCTGACTGATTAGAAATCAGACCCAGGTTTAAGTAATCCGGATGATTAGAAATCAGAGCCAGGTTTAAGTACTCCGGCTGATTAGAAATCAGAGCCAGGTTTAAGTACTCCGGCTGATTAGAAACCAGAGCCAGGTTTAAGTAATCCGGCTGATTAGAAATCAGAGCCAGGTTTAAGTACTCCGGCTGATTAGAAATCAGAGCCAGGTTTAAGAACTCTGGCTGATTAGAAATCAGAGCCAGGTTTAAGAACTCTGGCTGATTAGAAATCAGAGCCAGGTTTAAGAACTCCGGCTAATTAGAAATCAGAGCCAGATTTAAGTAATCCGGCTGATTAGAAATCAGAGCCAGGTTTAAGTACTCTGGCTGATTAGAAATCAGAGGCAGGTTTAAGTACTCTGGCTGATTAGAAATCAGAGCCAGGCTTAAGTACTCTGGCTGATTAGAAATCAGAGCCAGGTTTAAGTACTCTGGCTGATTAGAAATCAGAGCCAGGTTTAAGTACTCTGGCTGATTAGAAATCAGAGCCAGGTTTAAGTACTCCGGCTGATTAGAAATCAGAGCCAGGTTTAAGAACTCTGGCTGATTAGAAATCAGAGCCAGATTTAAGTACTCTGGCTGATTAGAAATCAGAGCCAGGTTTAAGAACTCTGGCTGATTAGAAATCAGAGCCAGGTTTAAGTACTCCGGCTGATTAGAAACCAGAGCCAGGTTTAAGTAATCCGGCTGATTAGAAATCAGAGCCAGGTTTAAGTACTCCGGCTGATTAGAAACCAGAGCCAGGTTTAAGTAATCCGGCTGATTAGAAATCAGAGCCAGGTTTAAGTACTCCGGCTGATTAGAAACCAGAGCCAGGTTTAAGTAATCCGGCTGATTGGAAATCAAAGCCAGTTTTAAGTACTCTGGCTGATTAGAAATCAGAGCCAGGTTTAAGTGCTCTGGCTGATTAGAAATCAGAGCCAGGCTTAAGTACTCTGGCTAATTAGAAATCAGAGCCAGGCTTAAGTACTCTGGCTGATTAGAAATCAGAGCCAGGTTTAAGTACTCTGGCTGATTAGAAACCAGAGCCAGGTTTAAGTAATCCGGCTGATTAGAAATCAGAGCCAGGTTTAAGTACTCCGGCTGATTAGAAACCAGAGCCAGGTTTAAGTAATCCGGCTGATTGGAAATCAAAGCCAGTTTTAAGTACTCTGGCTGATTTGAAATCAGAGCCAGGTTTAAGTACTCTGGCTGATTAGAAATCAGAGCCAGGCTTAAGTACTCTGGCTGATTTGAAAACAGAGCCAGGCTTAAGTACTCTGGCTGATTAGAAATCAGAGCCAGGTTTAAGTACTCTGGCTGATTAGAAATCAGAGCCAGGTTTAAGTACTCCGGCTGATTAGAAATCAGAGCCAGGTTTAAGTAATCCGGCTGATTAGAAATCAGAGCCAGGTTTAAGTACACTGGCTGATTAGAAATCAGAGCCAGGCTTAAGTACTCTGGCTGATTAGAAATCAGAGCCAGGTTTAAGTACTCTGGCTGATTAGAAATCAGAGCCAGGTTTAAGAACTCTGGCTGATTAGAAATCAGAGCCAGGTTTCGGAACTCTGGCAGATTAGAAATCAGAGCCAGGTTTAAGTACTCCGGCTGATTAGAAATCAGAGCCAGATTTAAGTAATCCGGCTGATTAGAAATCAGAGCCAGGTTTAAGTACTCCGGCTGATTAGAAACCAGAGCCAGGTTTAAGTAATCTGGCTGATTAGAAATCAGAGCCAGGTTTAAGTACTCTGGCTGATTAGAAATCAGAGCCAGGCTTAAGTACTCTGGCTGATTAGAAATCAGAGCCAGGCTTAAGTACTCTGGCTGATTAGAAATCAGAGCCAGGCTTAAGTATTCTGGCTGATTAGAAATCAGAGCCAGGTTTAAGTACTCCGGCTGATTAGAAATCCGAGCCAGGTTTAAGTACTCTGGCTGATTAGAAATCAGAGCCAGGTTTAAGTACTCCGGCTGATTAGAAATCAGAGCCAGGTTTAAGTAATCCGGCTGATTAGAAATCAGAGCCAGGTTTAAGTACACTGGCTGATTAGAAATCAGAGCCAGGCTTAAGTAATCCGGCGGATTAGAAATCAGAGCCAGGTTTAAGTACTCTGGCTGATTAGAAATCAGAGCCAGGTTTAAGAACTCTGGCTGATTAGAAATCAGAGCCAGGTTTAAGAACTCTGGCTGATTAGAAATCAGAGCCAGGTTTCGGAACTCTGGCTGATTAGAAATCAGAGCCAGGTTTAAGTACTCCGGCTGATTAGAAATCAGAGCCAGATTTAAGTAATCCGGCTGATTAGAAATCAGAGCCAGGTTTAAGTACTCCGGCTGATTAGAAACCAGAGCCAGGTTTAAGTAATCTGGCTGATTAGAAATCAGAGCCAGGTTTAAGTACTCTGACTGATTAGAAATCAGAGCCAGGTTTAAGAACTCTGGCTGATTAGAAATCAGAGCCAGGTTTAAGTACTCCGGCTGATTAGAAATCAGAGCCAGGCTTAAGTAATCCGGCTGATTAGAAATCAGAGCCAGGTTTAAGAACTCTGGCTGATTAGAAATCAGAGCCAGATTTAAGTACTCTGGCTGATTAGAAATCAGAGCCAGGTTTAAGAACTCTGGCTGATTAGAAATCAGAGCCAGGTTTAAGTACTCCGGCTGATTAGAAACCAGAGCCAGGTTTAAGTAATCCGGCTGATTAGAAATCAGAGCCAGGTTTAAGTACTCCGGCTGATTAGAAACCAGAGCCAGGTTTAAGTAATCCGGCTGATTAGAAATCAGAGCCAGGTTTAAGTACTCCGGCTGATTAGAAACCAGAGCCAGGTTTAAGTAATCCGGCTGATTGGAAATCAAAGCCAGGCTTAAGTACTCTGGCTGATTTGAAATCAGAGCCAGGTTTAAGTACTCTGGCTGATTAGAAATCAGAGCCAGGCTTAAGTACTCTGGCTGATTTGAAATCAGAGCCAGGCTTAAGTACTCTGGCTGATTAGAAATCAGAGCCAGGTTTAAGTACTCTGGCTGATTAGAAATCAGAGCCAGGTTTAAGTACTCCGGCTGATTAGAAATCAGAGCCAGGTTTAAGAACTCTGGCTGATTAGAAATCAGAGCCAGGTTTAAGAACTCTGGCTGATTAGAAATCAGAGCCAGGTTTCGGAACTCTGGCTGATTAGAAATCAGAGCCAGGTTTAAGTACTCCGGCTGATTGGAAATCAGAGCCAGATTTAAGTAATCCGGCTGATTAGAAATCAGAGCCAGGTTTAAGTACTCCGGCTGATTTGAAACCAGAGCCAGGTTTAAGTAATCTGGCTGATTAGAAATCAGAGCCAGGTTTAAGTACTCTGGCTGATTAGAAATCAGAGCCAGGCTTAAGTACTCTGGCTGATTAGAAATCAGAGCCAGGCTTAAGTACTCTGGCTGATTAGAAATCAGAGCCAGGCTTAAGTACTCTGGCTGATTAGAAATCAAAGCCAGGTTTAAGTACTCCGGCTGATTAGAAATCAGAGCCAGGTTTAAGTACTCTGGCTGATTAGAAATCAGAGCCAGGTTTAAGTACTCTGGCTGATTAGAAATCAGAGCCAGGTTTAAGTACTCCGGCTGATTAGAAATCAGAGCCAGGTTTAAGTAATCCGGCTGATTAGAAATCAGAGCCAGGTTGAAGTACACTGGCTGATTAGAAATCAGAGCCAGGCTTAAGTAATCCGGCTGATTAGAAATCAGAGCCAGGTTTAAGTACTCTGGCTGATTAGAAATCAGAGCCAGGTTTAAGTACTCTGGCTGATTAGAAATCAGAGCCAGGTTTAAGTACTCCGGCTGATTAGAAATCAGAGCCAGGTTTAAGAACTCTGGCTGATTAGAAATCAGAGCCATGTTTAAGTACACTGGCTGATTAGAAATCAGAGCCAGGCTTAAGTACTCCGGCTGATTGGAAATCAGAGCCAGGTTTAAGAACTCTGGCTGATTAGAAATCAGAGCCATGTTTAAGTACACTGGCTGATTAGAAATCAGAGCCAGGCTTAAGTACTCCGGCTGATTGCAAATCAGAGCCAGGTTTAAGAACTCTGGCTGATTAGAAATCAGAGCCAGGTTTAAGTAATCCGGCTGATTAGAAATCAGAGCCAGGTTTAAGAACTCTGGCTGATTAGAAATCAGAGCCAGGTTTAAGAACTCTGACTGATTAGAAATCAGACCCAGGTTTAAGTAATCCGGATGATTAGAAATCAGAGCCAGGTTTAAGTACTCCGGCTGATTAGAAATCAGAGCCAGGTTTAAGTACTCCGGCTGATTAGAAACCAGAGCCAGGTTTAAGTAATCCGGCTGATTAGAAATCAGAGCCAGGTTTAAGTACTCCGGCTGATTAGAAATCAGAGCCAGGTTTAAGAACTCTGGCTGATTAGAAATCAGAGCCAGGTTTAAGAACTCTGGCTGATTAGAAATCAGAGCCAGGTTTAAGAACTCCGGCTAATTAGAAATCAGAGCCAGATTTAAGTAATCCGGCTGATTAGAAATCAGAGCCAGGTTTAAGTACTCTGGCTGATTAGAAATCAGAGGCAGGTTTAAGTACTCTGGCTGATTAGAAATCAGAGCCAGGCTTAAGTACTCTGGCTGATTAGAAATCAGAGCCAGGTTTAAGTACTCTGGCTGATTAGAAATCAGAGCCAGGTTTAAGTACTCTGGCTGATTAGAAATCAGAGCCAGGTTTAAGTACTCCGGCTGATTAGAAATCAGAGCCAGGTTTAAGAACTCTGGCTGATTAGAAATCAGAGCCAGATTTAAGTACTCTGGCTGATTAGAAATCAGAGCCAGGTTTAAGAACTCTGGCTGATTAGAAATCAGAGCCAGGTTTAAGTACTCCGGCTGATTAGAAACCAGAGCCAGGTTTAAGTAATCCGGCTGATTAGAAATCAGAGCCAGGTTTAAGTACTCCGGGTGATTAGAAACCAGAGCCAGGTTTAAGTAATCCGGCTGATTAGAAATCAGAGCCAGGTTTAAGTACTCCGGCTGATTAGAAACCAGAGCCAGGTTTAAGTAATCCGGCTGATTGGAAATCAAAGCCAGTTTTAAGTACTCTGGCTGATTAGAAATCAGAGCCAGGTTTAAGTGCTCTGGCTGATTAGAAATCAGAGCCAGGCTTAAGTACTCTGGCTAATTAGAAATCAGAGCCAGGCTTAAGTACTCTGGCTGATTAGAAATCAGAGCCAGGTTTAAGTACCCTGGCTGATTAGAAACCAGAGCCAGGTTTAAGTAATCCGGCTGATTAGAAATCAGAGCCAGGTTTAAGTACTCCGGCTGATTAGAAACCAGAGCCAGGTTTAAGTAATCCGGCTGATTGGAAATCAAAGCCAGTTTTAAGTACTCTGGCTGATTTGAAATCAGAGCCAGGTTTAAGTACTCTGGCTGATTAGAAATCAGAGCCAGGCTTAAGTACTCTGGCTGATTTGAAAACAGAGCCAGGCTTAAGTACTCTGGCTGATTAGAAATCAGAGCCAGGTTTAAGTACTCTGGCTGATTAGAAATCAGAGCCAGGTTTAAGTACTCCGGCTGATTAGAAATCAGAGCCAGGTTTAAGTAATCCGGCTGATTAGAAATCAGAGCCAGGTTTAAGTACACTGGCTGATTAGAAATCAGAGCCAGGCTTAAGTACTCTGGCTGATTAGAAATCAGAGCCAGGTTTAAGTACTCTGGCTGATTAGAAATCAGAGCCAGGTTTAAGAACTCTGGCTGATTAGAAATCAGAGCCAGGTTTCGGAACTCTGGCAGATTAGAAATCAGAGCCAGGTTTAAGTACTCCGGCTGATTAGAAATCAGAGCCAGATTTAAGTAATCCGGCTGATTAGAAATCAGAGCCAGGTTTAAGTACTCCGGCTGATTAGAAACCAGAGCCAGGTTTAAGTAATCTGGCTGATTAGAAATCAGAGCCAGGTTTAAGTACTCTGGCTGATTAGAAATCAGAGCCAGGCTTAAGTACTCTGGCTGATTAGAAATCAGAGCCAGGCTTAAGTACTCTGGCTGATTAGAAATCAGAGCCAGGCTTAAGTATTCTGGCTGATTAGAAATCAGAGCCAGGTTTAAGTACTCCGGCTGATTAGAAATCCGAGCCAGGTTTAAGTACTCTGGCTGATTAGAAATCAGAGCCAGGTTTAAGTACTCCGGCTGATTAGAAATCAGAGCCAGGTTTAAGTAATCCGGCTGATTAGAAATCAGAGCCAGGTTTAAGTACACTGGCTGATTAGAAATCAGAGCCAGGCTTAAGTAATCCGGCGGATTAGAAATCAGAGCCAGGTTTAAGTACTCTGGCTGATTAGAAATCAGAGCCAGGTTTAAGAACTCTGGCTGATTAGAAATCAGAGCCAGGTTTAAGAACTCTGGCTGATTAGAAATCAGAGCCAGGTTTCGGAACTCTGGCTGATTAGAAATCAGAGCCAGGTTTAAGTACTCCGGCTGATTAGAAATCAGAGCCAGATTTAAGTAATCCGGCTGATTAGAAATCAGAGCCAGGTTTAAGTACTCCGGCTGATTAGAAACCAGAGCCAGGTTTAAGTAATCTGGCTGATTAGAAATCAGAGCCAGGTTTAAGTACTCTGACTGATTAGAAATCAGAGCCAGGTTTAAGAACTCTGGCTGATTAGAAATCAGAGCCAGGTTTAAGTACTCCGGCTGATTAGAAATCAGAGCCAGGCTTAAGTAATCCGGCTGATTAGAAATCAGAGCCAGGTTTAAGAACTCTGGCTGATTAGAAATCAGAGCCAGATTTAAGTACTCTGGCTGATTAGAAATCAGAGCCAGGTTTAAGAACTCTGGCTGATTAGAAATCAGAGCCAGGTTTAAGTACTCCGGCTGATTAGAAACCAGAGCCAGGTTTAAGTAATCCGGCTGATTAGAAATCAGAGCCAGGTTTAAGTACTCCGGCTGATTAGAAACCAGAGCCAGGTTTAAGTAATCCAGCTGATTAGAAATCAGAGCCAGGTTTAAGTACTCCGGCTGATTAGAAACCAGAGCCAGGTTTAAGTAATCCGGCTGATTGGAAATCAAAGCCAGGCTTAAGTACTCTGGCTGATTTGAAATCAGAGCCAGGTTTAAGTACTCTGGCTGATTAGAAATCAGAGCCAGGCTTAAGTACTCTGGCTGATTTGAAATCAGAGCCAGGCTTAAGTACTCTGGCTGATTAGAAATCAGAGCCAGGTTTAAGTACTCTGGCTGATTAGAAATCAGAGCCAGGTTTAAGTACTCCGGCTGATTAGAAATCAGAGCCAGGTTTAAGAACTCTGGCTGATTAGAAATCAGAGCCAGGTTTAAGAACTCTGGCTGATTAGAAATCAGAGCCAGGTTTCGGAACTCTGGCTGATTAGAAATCAGAGCCAGGTTTAAGTACTCCGGCTGATTGGAAATCAGAGCCAGATTTAAGTAATCCGGCTGATTAGAAATCAGAGCCAGGTTTAAGTACTCCGGCTGATTTGAAACCAGAGCCAGGTTTAAGTAATCTGGCTGATTAGAAATCAGAGCCAGGTTTAAGTACTCTGGCTGATTAGAAATCAGAGCCAGGCTTAAGTACTCTGGCTGATTAGAAATCAGAGCCAGGCTTAAGTACTCTGGCTGATTAGAAATCAGAGCCAGGCTTAAGTACTCTGGCTGATTAGAAATCAGAGCCAGGTTTAAGTACTCCGGCTGATTAGAAATCAGAGCCAGGTTTAAGTACTCTGGCTGATTAGAAATCAGAGCCAGGTTTAAGTACTCTGGCTGATTAGAAATCAGAGCCAGGTTTAAGTACTCCGGCTGATTAGAAATCAGAGCCAGGTTTAAGTAATCCGGCTGATTAGAAATCAGAGCCAGGTTGAAGTACACTGGCTGATTAGAAATCAGAGCCAGGCTTAAGTAATCCGGCTGATTAGAAATTAGAGCCAGGTTTAAGAACTCTGGCCGATTAGAAATCAGAGCCAGGTTTAAGAACTCTGGCTGATTAGAAATCAGACCCAGGTTTAAGTAATCCGGCTGATTAGAAATCAGAGCCAGGTTTAAGTACTCCGGCTGATTAGAAATCAGAGCCAGGTTTAAGTACTCCGGCTGATTAGAAATCAGAGCCAGGTTTAAGTAATCCGGCTGATTAGAAATCAGAGCCAGGTTGAAGTACACTGGCTGATTAGAAATCAGAGCCAGGCTTAAGTAATCCGGCTGATTAGAAATCAGAGCCAGGTTTAAGTACTCTGGCTGATTAGAAATCGGAGCCAGGTTTAAGAACTCTGGCTGATTAGAAATCAGAGCCATGTTTAAGTACACTGGCTGATTAGAAATCAGAGCCAGGCTTAAGTACTCCGGCTGATTGCAAATCAGAGCCAGGTTTAAGAACTCTGGCTGATTAGAAATCAGAGCCAGGTTTAAGTAATCCGGCTGATTAGAAATCAGAGCCAGGTTTAAGAACTCTGGCTGATTAGAAATCAGAGCCAGGTTTAAGAACTCTGACTGATTAGAAATCAGACCCAGGTTTAAGTAATCCGGATGATTAGAAATCAGAGCCAGGTTTAAGTACTCCGGCTGATTAGAAATCAGAGCCAGGTTTAAGTACTCCGGCTGATTAGAAACCAGAGCCAGGTTTAAGTAATCCGGCTGATTAGAAATCAGAGCCAGGTTTAAGTACTCCGGCTGATTAGAAATCAGAGCCAGGTTTAAGAACTCTGGCTGATTAGAAATCAGAGCCAGGTTTAAGAACTCTGGCTGATTAGAAATCAGAGCCAGGTTTAAGAACTCCGGCTAATTAGAAATCAGAGCCAGATTTAAGTAATCCGGCTGATTAGAAATCAGAGCCAGGTTTAAGTACTCTGGCTGATTAGAAATCAGAGGCAGGTTTAAGTACTCTGGCTGATTAGAAATCAGAGCCAGGCTTAAGTACTCTGGCTGATTAGAAATCAGAGCCAGGTTTAAGTACTCTGGCTGATTAGAAATCAGAGCCAGGTTTAAGTACTCTGGCTGATTAGAAATCAGAGCCAGGTTTAAGTACTCCGGCTGATTAGAAATCAGAGCCAGGTTTAAGAACTCTGGCTGATTAGAAATCAGAGCCAGATTTAAGTACTCTGGCTGATTAGAAATCAGAGCCAGGTTTAAGAACTCTGGCTGATTAGAAATCAGAGCCAGGTTTAAGTACTCCGGCTGATTAGAAACCAGAGCCAGGTTTAAGTAATCCGGCTGATTAGAAATCAGAGCCAGGTTTAAGTACTCCGGCTGATTAGAAACCAGAGCCAGGTTTAAGTAATCCGGCTGATTAGAAATCAGAGCCAGGTTTAAGTACTCCGGCTGATTAGAAACCAGAGCCAGGTTTAAGTAATCCGGCTGATTGGAAATCAAAGCCAGTTTTAAGTACTCTGGCTGATTAGAAATCAGAGCCAGGTTTAAGTGCTCTGGCTGATTAGAAATCAGAGCCAGGCTTAAGTACTCTGGCTAATTAGAAATCAGAGCCAGGCTTAAGTACTCTGGCTGATTAGAAATCAGAGCCAGGTTTAAGTACTCTGGCTGATTAGAAACCAGAGCCAGGTTTAAGTAATCCGGCTGATTAGAAATCAGAGCCAGGTTTAAGTACTCCGGCTGATTAGAAACCAGAGCCAGGTTTAAGTAATCCGGCTGATTGGAAATCAAAGCCAGTTTTAAGTACTCTGGCTGATTTGAAATCAGAGCCAGGTTTAAGTACTCTGGCTGATTAGAAATCAGAGCCAGGCTTAAGTACTCTGGCTGATTTGAAAACAGAGCCAGGCTTAAGTACTCTGGCTGATTAGAAATCAGAGCCAGGTTTAAGTACTCTGGCTGATTAGAAATCAGAGCCAGGTTTAAGTACTCCGGCTGATTAGAAATCAGAGCCAGGTTTAAGTAATCCGGCTGATTAGAAATCAGAGCCAGGTTTAAGTACACTGGCTGATTAGAAATCAGAGCCAGGCTTAAGTACTCTGGCTGATTAGAAATCAGAGCCAGGTTTAAGTACTCTGGCTGATTAGAAATCAGAGCCAGGTTTAAGAACTCTGGCTGATTAGAAATCAGAGCCAGGTTTCGGAACTCTGGCAGATTAGAAATCAGAGCCAGGTTTAAGTACTCCGGCTGATTAGAAATCAGAGCCAGATTTAAGTAATCCGGCTGATTAGAAATCAGAGCCAGGTTTAAGTACTCCGGCTGATTAGAAACCAGAGCCAGGTTTAAGTAATCTGGCTGATTAGAAATCAGAGCCAGGTTTAAGTACTCTGGCTGATTAGAAATCAGAGCCAGGCTTAAGTACTCTGGCTGATTAGAAATCAGAGCCAGGCTTAAGTACTCTGGCTGATTAGAAATCAGAGCCAGGCTTAAGTATTCTGGCTGATTAGAAATCAGAGCCAGGTTTAAGTACTCCGGCTGATTAGAAATCCGAGCCAGGTTTAAGTACTCTGGCTGATTAGAAATCAGAGCCAGGTTTAAGTACTCCGGCTGATTAGAAATCAGAGCCAGGTTTAAGTAATCCGGCTGATTAGAAATCAGAGCCAGGTTTAAGTAATCCGGCTGATTAGAAATCAGAGCCAGGTTTAAGTACACTGGCTGATTAGAAATCAGAGCCAGGCTTAAGTACTCTGGCTGATTAGAAATCAGAGCCAGGTTTAAGTACTCTGGCTGATTAGAAATCAGAGCCAGGTTTAAGAACTCTGGCTGATTAGAAATCAGAGCCAGGTTTCGGAACTCTGGCAGATTAGAAATCAGAGCCAGGTTTAAGTACTCCGGCTGATTAGAAATCAGAGCCAGATTTAAGTAATCCGGCTGATTAGAAATCAGAGCCAGGTTTAAGTACTCCGGCTGATTAGAAACCAGAGCCAGGTTTAAGTAATCTGGCTGATTAGAAATCAGAGCCAGGTTTAAGTACTCTGGCTGATTAGAAATCAGAGCCAGGCTTAAGTACTCTGGCTGATTAGAAATCAGAGCCAGGCTTAAGTACTCTGGCTGATTAGAAATCAGAGCCAGGCTTAAGTATTCTGGCTGATTAGAAATCAGAGCCAGGTTTAAGTACTCCGGCTGATTAGAAATCCGAGCCAGGTTTAAGTACTCTGGCTGATTAGAAATCAGAGCCAGGTTTAAGTACTCCGGCTGATTAGAAATCAGAGCCAGGTTTAAGTAATCCGGCTGATTAGAAATCAGAGCCAGGTTTAAGTACACTGGCTGATTAGAAATCAGAGCCAGGCTTAAGTAATCCGGCGGATTAGAAATCAGAGCCAGGTTTAAGTACTCTGGCTGATTAGAAATCAGAGCCAGGTTTAAGAACTCTGGCTGATTAGAAATCAGAGCCAGGTTTAAGAACTCTGGCTGATTAGAAATCAGAGCCAGGTTTCGGAACTCTGGCTGATTAGAAATCAGAGCCAGGTTTAAGTACTCCGGCTGATTAGAAATCAGAGCCAGATTTAAGTAATCCGGCTGATTAGAAATCAGAGCCAGGTTTAAGTACTCCGGCTGATTAGAAACCAGAGCCAGGTTTAAGTAATCTGGCTGATTAGAAATCAGAGCCAGGTTTAAGTACTCTGACTGATTAGAAATCAGAGCCAGGTTTAAGAACTCTGGCTGATTAGAAATCAGAGCCAGGTTTAAGTACTCCGGCTGATTAGAAATCAGAGCCAGGCTTAAGTAATCCGGCTGATTAGAAATCAGAGCCAGGTTTAAGAACTCTGGCTGATTAGAAATCAGAGCCAGATTTAAGTACTCTGGCTGATTAGAAATCAGAGCCAGGTTTAAGAACTCTGGCTGATTAGAAATCAGAGCCAGGTTTAAGTACTCCGGCTGATTAGAAACCAGAGCCAGGTTTAAGTAATCCGGCTGATTAGAAATCAGAGCCAGGTTTAAGTACTCCGGCTGATTAGAAACCAGAGCCAGGTTTAAGTAATCCGGCTGATTAGAAATCAGAGCCAGGTTTAAGTACTCCGGCTGATTAGAAACCAGAGCCAGGTTTAAGTAATCCGGCTGATTGGAAATCAAAGCCAGGCTTAAGTACTCTGGCTGATTTGAAATCAGAGCCAGGTTTAAGTACTCTGGCTGATTAGAAATCAGAGCCAGGCTTAAGTACTCTGGCTGATTTGAAATCAGAGCCAGGCTTAAGTACTCTGGCTGATTAGAAATCAGAGCCAGGTTTAAGTACTCTGGCTGATTAGAAATCAGAGCCAGGTTTAAGTACTCCGGCTGATTAGAAATCAGAGCCAGGTTTAAGAACTCTGGCTGATTAGAAATCAGAGCCAGGTTTAAGAACTCTGGCTGATTAGAAATCAGAGCCAGGTTTCGGAACTCTGGCTGATTAGAAATCAGAGCCAGGTTTAAGTACTCCGGCTGATTGGAAATCAGAGCCAGATTTAAGTAATCCGGCTGATTAGAAATCAGAGCCAGGTTTAAGTACTCCGGCTGATTTGAAACCAGAGCCAGGTTTAAGTAATCTGGCTGATTAGAAATCAGAGCCAGGTTTAAGTACTCTGGCTGATTAGAAATCAGAGCCAGGCTTAAGTACTCTGGCTGATTAGAAATCAGAGCCAGGCTTAAGTACTCTGGCTGATTAGAAATCAGAGCCAGGCTTAAGTACTCTGGCTGATTAGAAATCAAAGCCAGGTTTAAGTACTCCGGCTGATTAGAAATCAGAGCCAGGTTTAAGTACTCTGGCTGATTAGAAATCAGAGCCAGGTTTAAGTACTCTGGCTGATTAGAAATCAGAGCCAGGTTTAAGTACTCCGGCTGATTAGAAATCAGAGCCAGGTTTAAGTAATCCGGCTGATTAGAAATCAGAGCCAGGTTGAAGTACACTGGCTGATTAGAAATCAGAGCCAGGCTTAAGTAATCCGGCTGATTAGAAATCAGAGCCAGGTTTAAGTACTCTGGCTGATTAGAAATCAGAGCCAGGTTTAAGTACTCTGGCTGATTAGAAATCAGAGCCAGGTTTAAGTACTCCGGCTGATTAGAAATCAGAGCCAGGTTTAAGAACTCTGGCTGATTAGAAATCAGAGCCATGTTTAAGTACACTGGCTGATTAGAAATCAGAGCCAGGCTTAAGTACTCCGGCTGATTGGAAATCAGAGCCAGGTTTAAGAACTCTGGCTGATTAGAAATCAGAGCCATGTTTAAGTACACTGGCTGATTAGAAATCAGAGCCAGGCTTAAGTACTCCGGCTGATTGCAAATCAGAGCCAGGTTTAAGAACTCTGGCTGATTAGAAATCAGAGCCAGGTTTAAGTAATCCGGCTGATTAGAAATCAGAGCCAGGTTTAAGAACTCTGGCTGATTAGAAATCAGAGCCAGGTTTAAGAACTCTGACTGATTAGAAATCAGACCCAGGTTTAAGTAATCCGGATGATTAGAAATCAGAGCCAGGTTTAAGTACTCCGGCTGATTAGAAATCAGAGCCAGGTTTAAGTACTCCGGCTGATTAGAAACCAGAGCCAGGTTTAAGTAATCCGGCTGATTAGAAATCAGAGCCAGGTTTAAGTACTCCGGCTGATTAGAAATCAGAGCCAGGTTTAAGAACTCTGGCTGATTAGAAATCAGAGCCAGGTTTAAGAACTCTGGCTGATTAGAAATCAGAGCCAGGTTTAAGAACTCCGGCTAATTAGAAATCAGAGCCAGATTTAAGTAATCCGGCTGATTAGAAATCAGAGCCAGGTTTAAGTACTCTGGCTGATTAGAAATCAGAGGCAGGTTTAAGTACTCTGGCTGATTAGAAATCAGAGCCAGGCTTAAGTACTCTGGCTGATTAGAAATCAGAGCCAGGTTTAAGTACTCTGGCTGATTAGAAATCAGAGCCAGGTTTAAGTACTCTGGCTGATTAGAAATCAGAGCCAGGTTTAAGTACTCCGGCTGATTAGAAATCAGAGCCAGGTTTAAGAACTCTGGCTGATTAGAAATCAGAGCCAGATTTAAGTACTCTGGCTGATTAGAAATCAGAGCCAGGTTTAAGAACTCTGGCTGATTAGAAATCAGAGCCAGGTTTAAGTACTCCGGCTGATTAGAAACCAGAGCCAGGTTTAAGTAATCCGGCTGATTAGAAATCAGAGCCAGGTTTAAGTACTCCGGGTGATTAGAAACCAGAGCCAGGTTTAAGTAATCCGGCTGATTAGAAATCAGAGCCAGGTTTAAGTACTCCGGCTGATTAGAAACCAGAGCCAGGTTTAAGTAATCCGGCTGATTGGAAATCAAAGCCAGTTTTAAGTACTCTGGCTGATTAGAAATCAGAGCCAGGTTTAAGTGCTCTGGCTGATTAGAAATCAGAGCCAGGCTTAAGTACTCTGGCTAATTAGAAATCAGAGCCAGGCTTAAGTACTCTGGCTGATTAGAAATCAGAGCCAGGTTTAAGTACCCTGGCTGATTAGAAACCAGAGCCAGGTTTAAGTAATCCGGCTGATTAGAAATCAGAGCCAGGTTTAAGTACTCCGGCTGATTAGAAACCAGAGCCAGGTTTAAGTAATCCGGCTGATTGGAAATCAAAGCCAGTTTTAAGTACTCTGGCTGATTTGAAATCAGAGCCAGGTTTAAGTACTCTGGCTGATTAGAAATCAGAGCCAGGCTTAAGTACTCTGGCTGATTTGAAAACAGAGCCAGGCTTAAGTACTCTGGCTGATTAGAAATCAGAGCCAGGTTTAAGTACTCTGGCTGATTAGAAATCAGAGCCAGGTTTAAGTACTCCGGCTGATTAGAAATCAGAGCCAGGTTTAAGTAATCCGGCTGATTAGAAATCAGAGCCAGGTTTAAGTACACTGGCTGATTAGAAATCAGAGCCAGGCTTAAGTACTCTGGCTGATTAGAAATCAGAGCCAGGTTTAAGTACTCTGGCTGATTAGAAATCAGAGCCAGGTTTAAGAACTCTGGCTGATTAGAAATCAGAGCCAGGTTTCGGAACTCTGGCAGATTAGAAATCAGAGCCAGGTTTAAGTACTCCGGCTGATTAGAAATCAGAGCCAGATTTAAGTAATCCGGCTGATTAGAAATCAGAGCCAGGTTTAAGTACTCCGGCTGATTAGAAACCAGAGCCAGGTTTAAGTAATCTGGCTGATTAGAAATCAGAGCCAGGTTTAAGTACTCTGGCTGATTAGAAATCAGAGCCAGGCTTAAGTACTCTGGCTGATTAGAAATCAGAGCCAGGCTTAAGTACTCTGGCTGATTAGAAATCAGAGCCAGGCTTAAGTATTCTGGCTGATTAGAAATCAGAGCCAGGTTTAAGTACTCCGGCTGATTAGAAATCCGAGCCAGGTTTAAGTACTCTGGCTGATTAGAAATCAGAGCCAGGTTTAAGTACTCCGGCTGATTAGAAATCAGAGCCAGGTTTAAGTAATCCGGCTGATTAGAAATCAGAGCCAGGTTTAAGTACACTGGCTGATTAGAAATCAGAGCCAGGCTTAAGTAATCCGGCGGATTAGAAATCAGAGCCAGGTTTAAGTACTCTGGCTGATTAGAAATCAGAGCCAGGTTTAAGAACTCTGGCTGATTAGAAATCAGAGCCAGGTTTAAGAACTCTGGCTGATTAGAAATCAGAGCCAGGTTTCGGAACTCTGGCTGATTAGAAATCAGAGCCAGGTTTAAGTACTCCGGCTGATTAGAAATCAGAGCCAGATTTAAGTAATCCGGCTGATTAGAAATCAGAGCCAGGTTTAAGTACTCCGGCTGATTAGAAACCAGAGCCAGGTTTAAGTAATCTGGCTGATTAGAAATCAGAGCCAGGTTTAAGTACTCTGACTGATTAGAAATCAGAGCCAGGTTTAAGAACTCTGGCTGATTAGAAATCAGAGCCAGGTTTAAGTACTCCGGCTGATTAGAAATCAGAGCCAGGCTTAAGTAATCCGGCTGATTAGAAATCAGAGCCAGGTTTAAGAACTCTGGCTGATTAGAAATCAGAGCCAGATTTAAGTACTCTGGCTGATTAGAAATCAGAGCCAGGTTTAAGAACTCTGGCTGATTAGAAATCAGAGCCAGGTTTAAGTACTCCGGCTGATTAGAAACCAGAGCCAGGTTTAAGTAATCCGGCTGATTAGAAATCAGAGCCAGGTTTAAGTACTCCGGCTGATTAGAAACCAGAGCCAGGTTTAAGTAATCCAGCTGATTAGAAATCAGAGCCAGGTTTAAGTACTCCGGCTGATTAGAAACCAGAGCCAGGTTTAAGTAATCCGGCTGATTGGAAATCAAAGCCAGGCTTAAGTACTCTGGCTGATTTGAAATCAGAGCCAGGTTTAAGTACTCTGGCTGATTAGAAATCAGAGCCAGGCTTAAGTACTCTGGCTGATTTGAAATCAGAGCCAGGCTTAAGTACTCTGGCTGATTAGAAATCAGAGCCAGGTTTAAGTACTCTGGCTGATTAGAAATCAGAGCCAGGTTTAAGTACTCCGGCTGATTAGAAATCAGAGCCAGGTTTAAGAACTCTGGCTGATTAGAAATCAGAGCCAGGTTTAAGAACTCTGGCTGATTAGAAATCAGAGCCAGGTTTCGGAACTCTGGCTGATTAGAAATCAGAGCCAGGTTTAAGTACTCCGGCTGATTGGAAATCAGAGCCAGATTTAAGTAATCCGGCTGATTAGAAATCAGAGCCAGGTTTAAGTACTCCGGCTGATTTGAAACCAGAGCCAGGTTTAAGTAATCTGGCTGATTAGAAATCAGAGCCAGGTTTAAGTACTCTGGCTGATTAGAAATCAGAGCCAGGCTTAAGTACTCTGGCTGATTAGAAATCAGAGCCAGGCTTAAGTACTCTGGCTGATTAGAAATCAGAGCCAGGCTTAAGTACTCTGGCTGATTAGAAATCAGAGCCAGGTTTAAGTACTCCGGCTGATTAGAAATCAGAGCCAGGTTTAAGTACTCTGGCTGATTAGAAATCAGAGCCAGGTTTAAGTACTCTGGCTGATTAGAAATCAGAGCCAGGTTTAAGTACTCCGGCTGATTAGAAATCAGAGCCAGGTTTAAGTAATCCGGCTGATTAGAAATCAGAGCCAGGTTGAAGTACACTGGCTGATTAGAAATCAGAGCCAGGCTTAAGTAATCCGGCTGATTAGAAATTAGAGCCAGGTTTAAGAACTCTGGCCGATTAGAAATCAGAGCCAGGTTTAAGAACTCTGGCTGATTAGAAATCAGACCCAGGTTTAAGTAATCCGGCTGATTAGAAATCAGAGCCAGGTTTAAGTACTCCGGCTGATTAGAAATCAGAGCCAGGTTTAAGTACTCCGGCTGATTAGAAATCAGAGCCAGGTTTAAGTAATCCGGCTGATTAGAAATCAGAGCCAGGTTGAAGTACACTGGCTGATTAGAAATCAGAGCCAGGCTTAAGTAATCCGGCTGATTAGAAATCAGAGCCAGGTTTAAGTACTCTGGCTGATTAGAAATCGGAGCCAGGTTTAAGAACTCTGGCTGATTAGAAATCAGAGCCATGTTTAAGTACACTGGCTGATTAGAAATCAGAGCCAGGCTTAAGTACTCCGGCTGATTGCAAATCAGAGCCAGGTTTAAGAACTCTGGCTGATTAGAAATCAGAGCCAGGTTTAAGTAATCCGGCTGATTAGAAATCAGAGCCAGGTTTAAGAACTCTGGCTGATTAGAAATCAGAGCCAGGTTTAAGAACTCTGACTGATTAGAAATCAGACCCAGGTTTAAGTAATCCGGATGATTAGAAATCAGAGCCAGGTTTAAGTACTCCGGCTGATTAGAAATCAGAGCCAGGTTTAAGTACTCCGGCTGATTAGAAACCAGAGCCAGGTTTAAGTAATCCGGCTGATTAGAAATCAGAGCCAGGTTTAAGTACTCCGGCTGATTAGAAATCAGAGCCAGGTTTAAGAACTCTGGCTGATTAGAAATCAGAGCCAGGTTTAAGAACTCTGGCTGATTAGAAATCAGAGCCAGGTTTAAGAACTCCGGCTAATTAGAAATCAGAGCCAGATTTAAGTAATCCGGCTGATTAGAAATCAGAGCCAGGTTTAAGTACTCTGGCTGATTAGAAATCAGAGGCAGGTTTAAGTACTCTGGCTGATTAGAAATCAGAGCCAGGCTTAAGTACTCTGGCTGATTAGAAATCAGAGCCAGGTTTAAGTACTCTGGCTGATTAGAAATCAGAGCCAGGTTTAAGTACTCTGGCTGATTAGAAATCAGAGCCAGGTTTAAGTACTCCGGCTGATTAGAAATCAGAGCCAGGTTTAAGAACTCTGGCTGATTAGAAATCAGAGCCAGATTTAAGTACTCTGGCTGATTAGAAATCAGAGCCAGGTTTAAGAACTCTGGCTGATTAGAAATCAGAGCCAGGTTTAAGTACTCCGGCTGATTAGAAACCAGAGCCAGGTTTAAGTAATCCGGCTGATTAGAAATCAGAGCCAGGTTTAAGTACTCCGGCTGATTAGAAACCAGAGCCAGGTTTAAGTAATCCGGCTGATTAGAAATCAGAGCCAGGTTTAAGTACTCCGGCTGATTAGAAACCAGAGCCAGGTTTAAGTAATCCGGCTGATTGGAAATCAAAGCCAGTTTTAAGTACTCTGGCTGATTAGAAATCAGAGCCAGGTTTAAGTGCTCTGGCTGATTAGAAATCAGAGCCAGGCTTAAGTACTCTGGCTAATTAGAAATCAGAGCCAGGCTTAAGTACTCTGGCTGATTAGAAATCAGAGCCAGGTTTAAGTACTCTGGCTGATTAGAAACCAGAGCCAGGTTTAAGTAATCCGGCTGATTAGAAATCAGAGCCAGGTTTAAGTACTCCGGCTGATTAGAAACCAGAGCCAGGTTTAAGTAATCCGGCTGATTGGAAATCAAAGCCAGTTTTAAGTACTCTGGCTGATTTGAAATCAGAGCCAGGTTTAAGTACTCTGGCT
Source organism: Lissotriton helveticus (assembly GCF_964261635.1). Classification (NCBI taxonomy): domain Eukaryota; kingdom Metazoa; phylum Chordata; class Amphibia; order Caudata; family Salamandridae; genus Lissotriton; species Lissotriton helveticus. The sequence continues at coordinate 1,707,713,309 of NC_136069.1, read as the reverse complement.
GATTAGAAATCAGAGCCAGGCTTAAGTACTCTGGCTGATTTGAAAACAGAGCCAGGCTTAAGTACTCTGGCTGATTAGAAATCAGAGCCAGGTTTAAGTACTCTGGCTGATTAGAAATCAGAGCCAGGTTTAAGTACTCCGGCTGATTAGAAATCAGAGCCAGGTTTAAGTAATCCGGCTGATTAGAAATCAGAGCCAGGTTTAAGTACACTGGCTGATTAGAAATCAGAGCCAGGCTTAAGTACTCTGGCTGATTAGAAATCAGAGCCAGGTTTAAGTACTCTGGCTGATTAGAAATCAGAGCCAGGTTTAAGAACTCTGGCTGATTAGAAATCAGAGCCAGGTTTCGGAACTCTGGCAGATTAGAAATCAGAGCCAGGTTTAAGTACTCCGGCTGATTAGAAATCAGAGCCAGATTTAAGTAATCCGGCTGATTAGAAATCAGAGCCAGGTTTAAGTACTCCGGCTGATTAGAAACCAGAGCCAGGTTTAAGTAATCTGGCTGATTAGAAATCAGAGCCAGGTTTAAGTACTCTGGCTGATTAGAAATCAGAGCCAGGCTTAAGTACTCTGGCTGATTAGAAATCAGAGCCAGGCTTAAGTACTCTGGCTGATTAGAAATCAGAGCCAGGCTTAAGTATTCTGGCTGATTAGAAATCAGAGCCAGGTTTAAGTACTCCGGCTGATTAGAAATCCGAGCCAGGTTTAAGTACTCTGGCTGATTAGAAATCAGAGCCAGGTTTAAGTACTCCGGCTGATTAGAAATCAGAGCCAGGTTTAAGTAATCCGGCTGATTAGAAATCAGAGCCAGGTTTAAGTACACTGGCTGATTAGAAATCAGAGCCAGGCTTAAGTAATCCGGCGGATTAGAAATCAGAGCCAGGTTTAAGTACTCTGGCTGATTAGAAATCAGAGCCAGGTTTAAGAACTCTGGCTGATTAGAAATCAGAGCCAGGTTTAAGAACTCTGGCTGATTAGAAATCAGAGCCAGGTTTCGGAACTCTGGCTGATTAGAAATCAGAGCCAGGTTTAAGTACTCCGGCTGATTAGAAATCAGAGCCAGATTTAAGTAATCCGGCTGATTAGAAATCAGAGCCAGGTTTAAGTACTCCGGCTGATTAGAAACCAGAGCCAGGTTTAAGTAATCTGGCTGATTAGAAATCAGAGCCAGGTTTAAGTACTCTGACTGATTAGAAATCAGAGCCAGGTTTAAGAACTCTGGCTGATTAGAAATCAGAGCCAGGTTTAAGTACTCCGGCTGATTAGAAATCAGAGCCAGGCTTAAGTAATCCGGCTGATTAGAAATCAGAGCCAGGTTTAAGAACTCTGGCTGATTAGAAATCAGAGCCAGATTTAAGTACTCTGGCTGATTAGAAATCAGAGCCAGGTTTAAGAACTCTGGCTGATTAGAAATCAGAGCCAGGTTTAAGTACTCCGGCTGATTAGAAACCAGAGCCAGGTTTAAGTAATCCGGCTGATTAGAAATCAGAGCCAGGTTTAAGTACTCCGGCTGATTAGAAACCAGAGCCAGGTTTAAGTAATCCGGCTGATTAGAAATCAGAGCCAGGTTTAAGTACTCCGGCTGATTAGAAACCAGAGCCAGGTTTAAGTAATCCGGCTGATTGGAAATCAAAGCCAGGCTTAAGTACTCTGGCTGATTTGAAATCAGAGCCAGGTTTAAGTACTCTGGCTGATTAGAAATCAGAGCCAGGCTTAAGTACTCTGGCTGATTTGAAATCAGAGCCAGGCTTAAGTACTCTGGCTGATTAGAAATCAGAGCCAGGTTTAAGTACTCTGGCTGATTAGAAATCAGAGCCAGGTTTAAGTACTCCGGCTGATTAGAAATCAGAGCCAGGTTTAAGAACTCTGGCTGATTAGAAATCAGAGCCAGGTTTAAGAACTCTGGCTGATTAGAAATCAGAGCCAGGTTTCGGAACTCTGGCTGATTAGAAATCAGAGCCAGGTTTAAGTACTCCGGCTGATTGAAAATCAGAGCCAGATTTAAGTAATCCGGCTGATTAGAAATCAGAGCCAGGTTTAAGTACTCCGGCTGATTTGAAACCAGAGCCAGGTTTAAGTAATCTGGCTGATTAGAAATCAGAGCCAGGTTTAAGTACTCTGGCTGATTAGAAATCAGAGCCAGGCTTAAGTACTCTGGCTGATTAGAAATCAGAGCCAGGCTTAAGTACTCTGGCTGATTAGAAATCAGAGCCAGGCTTAAGTACTCTGGCTGATTAGAAATCAGAGCCAGGTTTAAGTACTCCGGCTGATTAGAAATCAGAGCCAGGTTTAAGTACTCTGGCTGATTAGAAATCAGAGCCAGGTTTAAGTACTCTGGCTGATTAGAAATCAGAGCCAGGTTTAAGTACTCCGGCTGATTAGAAATCAGAGCCAGGTTTAAGTAATCCGGCTGATTAGAAATCAGAGCCAGGTTGAAGTACACTGGCTGATTAGAAATCAGAGCCAGGCTTAAGTAATCCGGCTGATTAGAAATCAGAGCCAGGTTTAAGTACTCTGGCTGATTAGAAATCAGAGCCAGGTTTAAGTACTCTGGCTGATTAGAAATCAGAGCCAGGTTTAAGTACTCCGGCTGATTAGAAATCAGAGCCAGGTTTAAGAACTCTGGCTGATTAGAAATCAGAGCCATGTTTAAGTACACTGGCTGATTAGAAATCAGAGCCAGGCTTAAGTACTCCGGCTGATTGGAAATCAGAGCCAGGTTTAAGAACTCTGGCTGATTAGAAATCAGAGCCAGGTTTAAGTAATCCGGCTGATTAGAAATCAGAGCCAGGTTTAAGAACTCTGGCCGATTAGAAATCAGAGCCAGGTTTAAGAACTCTGGCTGATTAGAAATCAGACCCAGGTTTAAGTAATCCGGCTGATTAGAAATCAGAGCCAGGTTTAAGTACTCCGGCTGATTAGAAATCAGAGCCAGGTTTAAGTACTCCGGCTGATTAGAAATCAGAGCCAGGTTTAAGTAATCCGGCTGATTAGAAATCAGAGCCAGGTTGAAGTACACTGGCTGATTAGAAATCAGAGCCAGGCTTAAGTAATCCGGCTGATTAGAAATCAGAGCCAGGTTTAAGTACTCTGGCTGATTAGAAATCAGAGCCAGGTTTAAGAACTCTGGCTGATTAGAAATCAGAGCCATGTTTAAGTACACTGGCTGATTAGAAATCAGAGCCAGGCTTAAGTACACTTGGCTGATTGCAAATCAGAGCCAGGTTTAAGAACTCTGGCTGATTAGAAATCAGAGCCAGGTTTAAGTAATCCGGCTGATTAGAAATCAGAGCCAGGTTTAAGAACTCTGGCTGATTATAAATCAGAGCCAGGTTTAAGAACTCTGGCTGATTAGAAATCAGACCCAGGTTTAAGTAATCCGGCTGATTAGAAATCAGAGCCAGGTTTAAGTACTCCGGCTGATTAGAAATCAGAGCCAGGTTTAAGTACTCCGGCTGATTAGAAACCAGAGCCAGGTTTAAGTAATCCGGCTGATTAGAAATCAGAGCCAGGTTTAAGTACTCCGGCTGATTAGAAATCAGAGCCAGGTTTAAGAACTCTGGCTGATTAGAAATCAGAGCCAGGTTTAAGAACTCTGGCTGATTAGAAATCAGAGCCAGGTTTAAGAACTCCGGCTAATTAGAAATCAGAGCCAGATTTAAGTAATCCGGCTGATTAGAAATCAGAGCCAGGTTTAAGTACTCTGGCTGATTAGAAATCAGAGGCAGGTTTAAGTACTCTGGCTGATTAGAAATCAGAGCCAGGCTTAAGTACTCTGGCTTATTAGAAATCAGAGCCAGGTTTAAGTACTCTGGCTGATTAGAAATCAGAGCCAGGTTTAAGTACTCTGGCTGATTAGAAATCAGAGCCAGGTTTAAGTACTCCGGCTGATTAGAAATCAGAGCCAGGTTGAAGTAATCCGGCTGATTAGAAATCAGAGCCATGTTTAAGTACTCTGGCTGATTAGAAATCAGAGCCAGGTTTAAGTACTCTGGCTGATTAGAAATCAGAGCCAGGCTTAAGTACTCTGGCTGATTAGAAATCAGAGCCAGGCTTAAGTACTCTGGCTGATTAGAAATCAGAGCCAGGCTTAAGTACTCTGGCTGATTAGAAATCAGAGCCAGGTTTAAGTACTCTGGCTGATTAGAAATCAGAGCCAGGTTTAAGTACTCTGGCTGATTAGAAATCAGAGCCAGGTTTAAGTACTCCGGCTGATTAGAAATCAGAGCCAGGTTTAAGTAATCCGGCTGATTAGAAATCAGAGCCAGGTTGAAGTACACTGGCTGATTAGAAATCAGAGCCAGGCTTAAGTAATCCGGCTGATTAGAAATCAGAGCCAGGTTTAAGTACTCTGGCTGATTAGAAATCAGAGCCAGGTTTAAGTACTCTGGCTGATTAGAAATCAGAGCCAGGTTTAAGTACTCCGGCTGATTAGAAATCAGAGCCAGGTTTAAGAACTCTGGCTGATTAGAAATCAGAGCCATGTTTAAGTACACTGGCTGATTAGAAATCAGAGCCAGGCTTAAGTACTCCGGCTGATTGGAAATCAGAGCCAGGTTTAAGAACTCTGGCTGATTAGAAATCAGAGCCAGGTTTAAGTAATCCGGCTGATTAGAAATCAGAGCCAGGTTTAAGAACTCTGGCCGATTAGAAATCAGAGCCAGGTTTAAGAACTCTGGCTGATTAGAAATCAGACCCAGGTTTAAGTAATCCGGCTGATTAGAAATCAGAGCCAGGTTTAAGTACTCCGGCTGATTAGAAATCAGAGCCAGGTTTAAGTACTCCGGCTGATTAGAAATCAGAGCCAGGTTTAAGTAATCCGGCCGATTAGAAATCAGAGCCAGGTTGAAGTACACTGGCTGATTAGAAATCAGAGCCAGGCTTAAGTAATCCGGCTGATTAGAAATCAGAGCCAGGTTTAAGTACTCTGGCTGATTAGAAATCAGAGCCAGGTTTAAGAACTCTGGCTGATTAGAAATCAGAGCCATGTTTAAGTACACTGGCTGATTAGAAATCAGAGCCAGGCTTAAGTACACTTGGCTGATTGCAAATCAGAGCCAGGTTTAAGAACTCTGGCTGATTAGAAATCAGAGCCAGGTTTAAGTAATCCGGCTGATTAGAAATCAGAGCCAGGTTTAAGAACTCTGGCTGATTAGAAATCAGAGCCAGGTTTAAGAACTCTGGCTGATTAGAAATCAGACCCAGGTTTAAGTAATCCGGCTGATTAGAAATCAGAGCCAGGTTTAAGTACTACGGCTGATTAGAAATCAGAGCCAGGTTTAAGTACTCCGGCTGATTAGAAACCAGAGCCAGGTTTAAGTAATCCGGCTGATTAGAAATCAGAGCCAGGTTTAAGTACTCCGGCTGATTAGAAATCAGAGCCAGGTTTAAGAACTCTGGCTGATTAGAAATCAGAGCCAGGTTTAAGAACTCTGGCTGATTAGAAATCAGAGCCAGGTTTAAGAACTCCGGCTAATTAGAAATCAGAGCCAGATTTAAGTAATCCGGCTGATTAGAAATCAGAGCCAGGTTTAAGTACTCTGGCTGATTAGAAATCAGAGCCAGGCTTAAGTACTCTGGCTTATTAGAAATCAGAGCCAGGTTTAAGTACTCTGGCTGATTAGAAATCAGAGCCAGGTTTAAGTACTCTGGCTGATTAGAAATCAGAGCCAGGTTTAAGTACTCCGGCTGATTAGAAATCAGAGCCAGGTTGAAGTAATCCGGCTGATTAGAAATCAGAGCCATGTTTAAGTACACTGGCTGATTAGAAATCAGAGCCAGGCTTAAGTACTCCGGCTGATTGGAAATCAGAGCCAGGTTTAAGTACTCTGGCTGATTAGAAATCAGAGCCAGGTTTAAGAACTCTGGCTGATTAGAAATCAGAGCCAGGTTTAAGAACTCTGGCTGATTAGAAATCAGAGCCAGGTTTAAGAACTCTGGCTGATTAGAAATCAGAGCCAGGTTTAAGTACTCCGGCTAATTAGAAATCAGAGCCAGATTTAAGTAATCCGGCTGATTAGAAATCAGAGCCAGGTTTAAGTACTCCGGCTGATTAGAAACCAGAGCCAGGTTTAAGTAATCCGGCTGATTAGAAATCAGAGCCAGGTTTAAGTACTCTGGCTGATTAGAAATCAGAGCCAGGTTTAAGAACTCCGGCTAATTAGAAATCAGAGCCAGATTTAAGTAATCCGGCTGATTAGAAATCAGAGCCAGGTTTAAGTACTCTGGCTGATTAGAAATCAGAGGCAGGTTTAAGTACTCTGGCTGAGTAGAAATCAGAGCCAGGCTTAAGTACTCTGGCTGATTAGAAATCAGAGCCAGGTTTAAGTACTCTGGCTGATTAGAAATCAGAGCCAGGTTTAAGTACTCTGGCTGATTAGAAATCAGAGCCAGGTTTAAGTACTCCGGCTGATTAGAAATCAGAGCCAGGTTGAAGTAATCCGGCTGATTAGAAATCAGAGCCATGTTTAAGTACACTGGCTGATTAGAAATCAGAGCCAGGCTTAAGTACTCCGGCTGATTGGAAATCAGAGCCAGGTTTAAGTACTCTGGCTGATTAGAAATCAGAGCCAGGTTTAAGAACTCTGGCTGATTAGAAATCAGAGCCAGGTTTAAGAACTCTGGCTGATTAGAAATCAGAGCCAGATTTAAGTAATCCGGCTGATTAGAAATCAGAGCCAGGTTTAAGTACTCCGGCTGATTAGAAACCAGAGCCAGGTTTAAGTAATCCGGCTGATTAGAAATCAGAGCCAGGTTTAAGTACTCTGGCTGATTAGAAATCAGAGACAGGTTTAAGTACTCTGGCTGATTAGAAACCAGAGCCAGGTTTAAGTAATCCGGCTGATTAGAAATCAGAGCCAGGTTTAAGTACTCCGGCTGATTAGACATCAGAGCCAGGTTTAAGTGCTCTGGCTGATTAGAAATCAGAGCCAGGCTTAAGTACTCTGGCTAATTAGAAATCAGAGCCAGGCTTAAGTACTCTGGCTGATTAGAAATCAGAGCCAGGTTTAAGTACTCTGGCTGATTAGAAACCAGAGCCAGGTTTAAGTAATCCGGCTGATTAGAAATCAGAGCCAGGTTTAAGTACTCCGGCTGATTAGAAACCAGAGCCAGGTTTAAGTAATCCGGCTGATTGGAAATCAAAGCCAGTTTTAAGTACTCTGGCTGATTTGAAATCAGAGCCAGGTTTAAGTACTCTGGCTGATTAGAAATCAGAGCCAGGCTTAAGTACTCTGGCTGATTAGAAATCAGAGTCAGGTTTAAGTACTCTGGCTGATTAGAAATCAGAGCCAGGTTTAAGTACTCCGGCTGATTAGAAATCAGAGCCAGGTTTAAGTAATCCGGCTGATTAGAAATCAGAGCCAGGTTTAAGTACACTGGCTGATTAGAAATCAGAGCCAGGCTTAAGTACTCTGGCTGATTAGAAATCAGAGCCAGGTTTAAGTATTCTGGCTGATTAGAAATCAGAGCCAGGTTTAAGAACTCTGGCTGATTAGAAATCAGAGCCAGGTTTCGGAACTCTGGCAGATTAGAAATCAGAGCCAGGTTTAAGTACTCCGGCTGATTAGAAATCAGAGCCAGATTTAAGTAATCCGGCTGATTGGAAATCAGAGCCAGGTTTAAGAACTCTGGCTGATTAGAAATCAGAGCCAGGTTTAAGTAATCCGGCTGATTAGAAATCAGAGCCAGGTTTAAGAACTCTGGCCGATTAGAAATCAGAGCCAGGTTTAAGAACTCTGGCTGATTAGAAATCAGACCCAGGTTTAAGTAATCCGGCTGATTAGAAATCAGAGCCAGGTTTAAGTACTCCGGCTGATTAGAAATCAGAGCCAGGTTTAAGTACTCCGGCTGATTAGAAATCAGAGCCAGGTTTAAGTAATCCGGCTGATTAGAAATCAGAGCCAGGTTGAAGTACACTGGCTGATTAGAAATCAGAGCCAGGCTTAAGTAATCCGGCTGATTAGAAATCAGAGCCAGGTTTAAGTACTCTGGCTGATTAGAAATCAGAGCCAGGTTTAAGAACTCTGGCTGATTAGAAATCAGAGCCATGTTTAAGTACACTGGCTGATTAGAAATCAGAGCCAGGCTTAAGTACACTTGGCTGATTGCAAATCAGAGCCAGGTTTAAGAACTCTGGCTGATTAGAAATCAGAGCCAGGTTTAAGTAATCCGGCTGATTAGAAATCAGAGCCAGGTTTAAGAACTCTGGCTGATTAGAAATCAGAGCCAGGTTTAAGAACTCTGGCTGATTAGAAATCAGACCCAGGTTTAAGTAATCCGGCTGATTAGAAATCAGAGCCAGGTTTAAGTACTCCGGCTGATTAGAAATCAGAGCCAGGTTTAAGTACTCCGGCTGATTAGAAACCAGAGCCAGGTTTAAGTAATCCGGCTGATTAGAAATCAGAGCCAGGTTTAAGTACTTCGGCTGATTAGAAATCAGAGCCAGGTTTAAGAACTCTGGCTGATTAGAAATCAGAGCCAGGTTTAAGAACTCTGGCTGATTAGAAATCAGAGCCAGGTTTAAGAACTCCGGCTAATTAGAAATCAGAGCCAGATTTAAGTAATCCGGCTGATTAGAAATCAGAGCCAGGTTTAAGTACTCTGGCTGATTAGAAATCAGAGGCAGGTTTAAGTACTCTGGCTGATTAGAAATCAGAGCCAGGCTTAAGTACTCTGGCTTATTAGAAATCAGAGCCAGGTTTAAGTACTCTGGCTGATTAGAAATCAGAGCCAGGTTTAAGTACTCTGGCTGATTAGAAATCAGAGCCAGGTTTAAGTACTCCGGCTGATTAGAAATCAGAGCCAGGTTGAAGTAATCCGGCTGATTAGAAATCAGAGCCATGTTTAAGTACACTGGCTGATTAGAAATCAGAGCCAGGCTTAAGTACTCCGGCTGATTGGAAATCAGAGCCAGGTTTAAGTACTCTGGCTGATTAGAAATCAGAGCCAGGTTTAAGAACTCTGGCTGATTAGAAATCAGAGCCAGGTTTAAGAACTCTGGCTGATTAGAAATCAGAGCCAGGTTTAAGAACTCTGGCTGATTAGAAATCAGAGCCAGGTTTAAGTACTCCGGCTAATTAGAAATCAGAGCCAGATTTAAGTAATCCGGCTGATTAGAAATCAGAGCCAGGTTTAAGTACTCCGGCTGATTAGAAACCAGAGCCAGGTTTAAGTAATCCGGCTGATTAGAAATCAGAGCCAGGTTTAAGTACTCTGGCTGATTAGAAATCAGAGCCAGGTTTAAGAACTCCGGCTAATTAGAAATCAGAGCCAGATTTAAGTAATCCGGCTGATTAGAAATCAGAGCCAGGTTTAAGTACTCTGGCTGATTAGAAATCAGAGGCAGGTTTAAGTACTCTGGCTGATTAGAAATCAGAGCCAGGCTTAAGTACTCTGGCTGATTAGAAATCAGAGCCAGGTTTAAGTACTCTGGCTGATTAGAAATCAGAGCCAGGTTTAAGTACTCTGGCTGATTAGAAATCAGAGCCAGGTTTAAGTACTCCGGCTGATTAGAAATCAGAGCCAGGTTGAAGTAATCCGGCTGATTAGAAATCAGAGCCATGTTTAAGTACACTGGCTGATTAGAAATCAGAGCCAGGCTTAAGTACTCCGGCTGATTGGAAATCAGAGCCAGGTTTAAGTACTCTGGCTGATTAGAAATCAGAGCCAGGTTTAAAAACTCTGGCTGATTAGAAATCAGAGCCAGGTTTAAGAACTCTGGCTGATTAGAAATCAGAGCCAGATTTAAGTAATCCGGCTGATTAGAAATCAGAGCCAGGTTTAAGTACTCCGGCTGATTAGAAACCAGAGCCAGGTTTAAGTAATCCGGCTGATTAGAAATCAGAGCCAGGTTTAAGTACTCTGGCTGATTAGAAATCAGAGACAGGTTTAAGTACTCTGGCTGATTAGAAACCAGAGCCAGGTTTAAGTAATCCGGCTGATTAGAAATCAGAGCCAGGTTTAAGTACTCCGGCTGATTAGAAATCAGAGCCAGGTTTAAGTGCTCTGGCTGATTAGAAATCAGAGCCAGGCTTAAGTACTCTGGCTAATTAGAAATCAGAGCCAGGCTTAAGTACTCTGGCTGATTAGAAATCAGAGCCAGGTTTAAGTACTCTGGCTGATTAGAAACCAGAGCCAGGTTTAAGTAATCCGGCTGATTAGAAATCAGAGCCAGGTTTAAGTACTCCGGCTGATTAGAAACCAGAGCCAGGTTTAAGTAATCCGGCTGATTGGAAATCAAAGCCAGTTTTAAGTACTCTGGCTGATTTGAAATCAGAGCCAGGTTTAAGTACTCTGGCTGATTAGAAATCAGAGCCAGGCTTAAGTACTCTGGCTGATTTGAAAACAGAGCCAGGCTTAAGTACTCTGGCTGATTAGAAATCAGAGCCAGGTTTAAGTACTCTGGCTGATTAGAAATCAGAGACAGGTTTAAGTACTCCGGCTGATTAGAAATCAGAGCCAGGTTTAAGTAATCCGGCTGATTAGAAATCAGAGCCAGGTTTAAGTACACTGGCTGATTAGAAATCAGAGCCAGGCTTAAGTACTCTGGCTGATTAGAAATCAGAGCCAGGTTTAAGTACTCTGGCTGATTAGAAATCAGAGCCAGGTTTAAGAACTCTGGCTGATTAGAAATCAGAGCCAGGTTTCGGAACTCTGGCAGATTAGAAATCAGAGCCAGGTTTAAGTACTCCGGCTGATTAGAAATCAGAGCCAGATTTAAGTAATCCGGCTGATTAGAAATCAGAGCCAGGTTTAAGTACTCCGGCTGATTAGAAACCAGAGCCAGGTTTAAGTAATCTGGCTGATTAGAAATCAGAGCCAGGTTTAAGTACTCTGGCTGATTAGAAATCAGAGCCAGGCTTAAGTACTCTGGCTGATTAGAAATCAGAGCCAGGCTTAAGTACTCTGGCTGATTAGAAATCAGAGCCAGGCTTAAGTATTCTGGCTGATTAGAAATCAGAGCCAGGTTTAAGTACTCCGGCTGATTAGAAATCAGAGCCAGGTTTAAGTACTCTGGCTGATTAGAAATCAGAGCCAGGTTTAAGTACTCCAGCTGATTAGAAATCAGAGCCAGGTTTAAGTACTCCGGCTGATTAGAAATCAGAGCCAGGTTTAAGTAATCCGGCTGATTAGAAATCAGAGCCAGGTTTAAGTACACTGGCTGATTAGAAATCAGAGCCAGGCTTAAGTAATCCGGCGGATTAGAAATCAGAGCCAGGTTTAAGTACTCTGGCTGATTAGAAATCAGAGCCAGGTTTAAGAACTCTGGCTGATTAGAAATCAGAGCCAGGTTTAAGAACTCTGGCTGATTAGAAATCAGAGCCAGGTTTCGGAACTCTGGCTGATTAGAAATCAGAGCCAGGTTTAAGTACTCCGGCTGATTAGAAATCAGAGCCAGATTTAAGTAATCCGGCTGATTAGAAATCAGAGCCAGGTTTAAGTACTCCGGCTGATTAGAAACCAGAGCCAGGTTTAAGTAATCTGGCTGATTAGAAATCAGAGCCAGGTTTAAGTACTCTGACTGATTAGAAATCAGAGCCAGGTTTAAGAACTCTGGCTGATTAGAAATCAGAGCCAGGTTTAAGTACTCCGGCTGATTAGAAATCAGAGCCAGGCTTAAGTAATCCGGCTGATTAGAAATCAGAGCCAGGTTTAAGAACTCTGGCTGATTAGAAATCAGAGCCAGATTTAAGTACTCTGGCTGATTAGAAATCAGAGCCAGGTTTAAGAACTCTGGCTGATTAGAAATCAGAGCCAGGTTTAAGTACTCCGGCTGATTAGAAACCAGAGCCAGGTTTAAGTAATCCGGCTGATTAGAAATCAGAGCCAGGTTTAAGTACTCCGGCTGATTAGAAACCAGAGCCAGGTTTAAGTAATCCGGCTGATTAGAAATCAGAGCCAGGTTTAAGTACTCCGGCTGATTAGAAACCAGAGCCAGGTTTAAGTAATCCGGCTGATTGGAAATCAAAGCCAGGCTTAAGTACTCTGGCTGATTTGAAATCAGAGCCAGGTTTAAGTACTCTGGCTGATTAGAAATCAGAGCCAGGCTTAAGTACTCTGGCTGATTTGAAATCAGAGCCAGGCTTAAGTACTCTGGCTGATTAGAAATCAGAGCCAGGTTTAAGTACTCTGGCTGATTAGAAATCAGAGCCAGGTTTAAGTACTCCGGCTGATTAGAAATCAGAGCCAGGTTTAAGTAATCTGGCTGATTAGAAATCAGAGCCAGGTTTAAGTACACTGGCTGATTAGAAATCAGAGCCAGGCTTAAGTACTCTGGCTGATTAGAAATCAGAGCCAGGTTTAAGTGCTCTGGCTGATTAGAAATCAGAGCCAGGTTTAAGAACTCTGGCTGATTAGAAATCAGAGCCAGGTTTAAGAACTCTGGCTGATTAGAAATCAGAGCCAGGTTTCGGAACTCTGGCTGATTAGAAATCAGAGCCAGGTTTAAGTACTCCGGCTGATTGGAAATCAGAGCCAGATTTAAGTAATCCGGCTGATTAGAAATCAGAGCCAGGTTTAAGTACTCCGGCTGATTTGAAACCAGAGCCAGGTTTAAGTAATCTGGCTGATTAGAAATCAGAGCCAGGTTTAAGTACTCTGGCTGATTAGAAATCAGAGCCAGGCTTAAGTACTCTGGCTGATTAGAAATCAGAGCCAGGCTTAAGTACTCTGGCTGATTAGAAATCAGAGCCAGGCTTAAGTACTCTGGCTGATTAGAAATCAGAGCCAGGTTTAAGTACTCCGGCTGATTAGAAATCAGAGCCAGGTTTAAGTACTCTGGCTGATTAGAAATCAGAGCCAGGTTTAAGTACTCTGGCTGATTAGAAATCAGAGCCAGGTTTAAGTACTCCGGCTGATTAGAAATCAGAGCCAGGTTTAAGTAATCCGGCTGATTAGAAATCAGAGCCAGGTTGAAGTACACTGGCTGATTAGAAATCAGAGCCAGGCTTAAGTAATCCGGCTGATTAGAAATCAGAGCCAGGTTTAAGTACTCTGGCTGATTAGAAATCAGAGCCAGGTTTAAGAACTCTGGCTGATTAGAAATCAGAGCCAGGTTTAAGAACTCTGGCTGATTAGAAATCAGAGCCAGGTTTCGGAACTCTGGCTGATTAGAAATCAGAGCCAGGTTTAAGTACTCCGGCTGATTAGAAATCAGAGCCAGGTTTAAGTAATCCGGCTGATTAGAAATCAGAGCCAGGTTTAAGTACTCCGGCTGATTAGAAACCAGAGCCAGGCTTAAGTAATCTGGCTGATTAGAAATCAGAGCCAGGTTTAAGTACTCCGGCTGATTAGAAATCAGAGCCAGGTTTAAGAACTCTGGCTGATTAGAAATCAGAGCCAGGCTTAAGTACTCCGGCTGATTGGAAATCAGAGCCAGGTTTAAGAACTCTGGCTGATTAGAAATCAGAGCCAGGTTTAAGTAATCCGGCTGATTAGAAATCAGAGCCAGGTTTAAGAACTCTGGCCGATTAGAAATCAGAGCCAGGTTTAAGAACTCTGGCTGATTAGAAATCAGACCCAGGTTTAAGTAATCGGGCTGATTAGAAATCAGAGCCAGGTTTAAGTACTCCGGCTGATTAGAAATCAGAGCCAGGTTTAAGTACTCCGGCTGATTAGAAATCAGAGGCAGGTTTAAGTAATCCGGCTGATTAGAAATCAGAGCCAGGTTGAAGTACACTGGCTGATTAGAAATCAGAGCCAGGCTTAAGTAATCCGGCTGATTAGAAATCAGAGCCAGGTTTAAGTACTCTGGCTGATTAGAAATCAGAGCCAGGTTTAAGAACTCTGGCTGATTAGAAATCAGAGCCATGTTTAAGTACACTGGCTGATTAGAAATCAGAGCCAGGCTTAAGTACTCCGGCTGATTGCAAATCAGAGCCAGGTTTAAGAACTCTGGCTGATTAGAAATCAGAGCCAGGTTTAAGTACTCCGGCTGATTAGAAATCAGAGCCAGGTTTAAGAACTCTGGCTGATTAGAAATCAGAGCCAGGTTTCGGAACTCTGGCTGATTAGAAATCAGAGCCAGGTTTAAGTACTCCGGCTGATTGGAAATCAGAGCCAGATTTAAGTAATCCGGCTGATTAGAAATCAGAGCCAGGTTTAAGTACTCCGGCTGATTTGAAACCAGAGCCAGGTTTAAGTAATCTGGCTGATTAGAAATCAGAGCCAGGTTTAAGTACTCTGGCTGATTAGAAATCAGAGCCAGGCTTAAGTACTCTGGCTGATTAGAAATCAGAGCCAGGCTTAAGTACTCTGGCTGATTAGAAATCAGAGCCAGGCTTAAGTACTCTGGCTGATTAGAAATCAGAGCCAGGTTTAAGTACTCCGGCTGATTAGAAATCAGAGCCAGGTTTAAGTACTCTGGCTGATTAGAAATCAGAGCCAGGTTTAAGTACTCTGGCTGATTAGAAATCAGAGCCAGGTTTAAGTACTCCGGCTGATTAGAAATCAGAGCCAGGTTTAAGTAATCCGGCTGATTAGAAATCAGAGCCAGGTTGAAGTACACTGGCTGATTAAAAATCAGAGCCAGGCTTAAGTAATCCGGCTGATTAGAAATCAGAGCCAGGTTTAAGTACTCTGGCTGATTAGAAATCAGAGCCAGGTTTAAGAACTCTGGCTGATTAGAAATCAGAGCCAGGTTTAAGAACTCTGGCTGATTAGAAATCAGAGCCAGGTTTCGGAACTCTGGCTGATTAGAAATCAGAGCCAGGTTTAAGTACTCCGGCTGATTAGAAATCAGAGCCAGGTTTAAGTAATCCGGCTGATTAGAAATCAGAGCCAGGTTTAAGTACTCCGGCTGATTAGAAACCAGAGCCAGGTTTAAGTAATCTGGCTGATTAGAAATCAGAGCCAGGTTTAAGTACTCCGGCTGATTAGAAATCAGAGCCAGGTTTAAGAACTCTGGCTGATTAGAAATCAGAGCCATGTTTAAGTACACTGGCTGATTAGAAATCAGAGCCAGGCTTAAGTACTCCGGCTGATTGGAAATCAGAGCCAGGTTTAAGAACTCTGGCTGATTAGAAATCAGAGCCAGGTTTAAGTAATCCGGCTGATTAGAAATCAGAGCCAGGTTTAAGAACTCTGGCCGATTAGAAATCAGAGCCAGGTTTAAGAACTCTGGCTGATTAGAAATCAGACCCAGGTTTAAGCAATCGGGCTGATTAGAAATCAGAGCCAGGTTTAAGTACTCCGGCTGATTAGAAATCAGAGCCAGGTTTAAGTACTCCGGCTGATTAGAAATCAGAGCCAGGTTTAAGTAATCCGGCTGATTAGAAATCAGAGCCAGGTTGAAGTACACTGGCTGATTAGAAATCAGAGCCAGGCTTAAGTAATCCGGCTGATTAAAAATCAGAGCCAGGTTTAAGTACTCTGGCTGATTAGAAATCAGAGCCAGGTTTAAGAACTCTGGCTGATTAGAAATCAGAGCCATGTTTAAGTACACTGGCTGATTAGAAATCAGAGTCAGGCTTAAGTACTCCGGCTGATTGCAAATCAGAGCCAGGTTTAAGAACTCTGGCTGATTAGAAATCAGAGCCAGGTTTAAGTAATCCGGCTGATTAGAAATCAGAGCCAGGTTTAAGAACTCTGGCTGATTAGAAATCAGAGCCAGGTTTAAGAACTCTGGCTGATTAGAAATCAGACCCAGGTTTAAGTAATCCGGCTGATTAGAAATCAGAGCCAGGTTTAAGTACTCCGGCTAATTAGAAATCAGAGCCAGGTTTAAGTACTCCGGCTGATTAGAAACCAGAGCCAGGTTTAAGTAATCCGGCTGATTAGAAATCAGAGCCAGGTTTAAGTACTCCGGCTGATTAGAAATCAGAGCCAGGTTTAAGAACTCTGGCTGATTAGAAATCAGAGCCAGGTTTAAGAACTCTGGCTGATTAGAAATCAGAGCCAGGTTTAAGAACTCCGGCTAATTAGAAATCAGAGCCAGATTTAAGTAATCCGGCTGATTAGAAATCAGAGCCAGGTTTAAGTACTCTGGCTGATTAGAAATCAGAGGCAGGTTTAAGTACTCTGGCTGATTAAAAATCAGAGCCAGGCTTAAGTACTCCGGCTGATTAGAAATCAGAGCCAGGTTGAAGTAATCCGGCTGATTAGAAATCAGAGCCATGTTTAAGTACACTGGCTGATTAGAAATCAGAGCCAGGCTTAAGTACTCCGGCTGATTGGAAATCAGAGCCAGGTTTAAGTACTCTGGCTGATTAGAAATCAGAGCCAGGTTTAAGAACTCTGGCTGATTAGAAATCAGAGCCAGGTTTAAGAACTCTGGCTGATTAGAAATCAGAGCCAGGTTTAAGAACTCTGGCTGATTAGAAATCAGAGCCAGGTTTAAGTACTCCGGCTAATTAGAAATCAGAGCCAGATTTAAGTAATCCGGCTGATTAGAAATCAGAGCCAGCTTTAAGTACTCCGGCTGATTAGAAACCAGAGCCAGGTTTAAGTAATCCGGCTGATTAGAAATCAGAGCCAGGTTTAAGTACTCTGGCTGATTAGAAATCAGAGACAGGTTTAAGTACTCTGGCTGATTAGAAACCAGAGCCAGGTTTAAGTAATCCGGCTGATTAGAAATCAGAGCCAGGTTTAAGTACTCCGGCTGATTAGAAATCAGAGCCAGGTTTAAGTGCTCTGGCTGATTAGAAATCAGAGCCAGGCTTAAGTACTCTGGCTAATTAGAAATCAGAGCCAGGCTTAAGTACTCTGGCTGATTAGAAATCAGAGCCAGGTTTAAGTACTCTGGCTGATTAGAAATCAGAGCCAGGTTTAAATACTCCGGCTGATTAGAAATCAGAGCCAGGTTTAAGTAATCCGGCTGGTTAGAAATCAGAGCCATGTTTAAGTACACTGGCTGATTTGAAATCAGAGCCAGGCTTAAGTACTCCGGCTGATTGGAAATCAGAGCCAGGTTTAAGTACTCCGGCTGATTAGAAATCAGAGCCAGGTTTAAGTAATCCGGCTGATTAGAAATCAGAGCCAGGTTTAAGTACACTGGCTGATTAGAAATCAGAGCCAGGCTTAAGTACTCTGGCTGATTAGAAATCAGAGCCAGGCTTAAGTACTCTGGCTGATTAGAAATCAGAGCCAGGCTTAAGTACTCTGGCTGATTAGAAATCAGAGCCAGGTTTAAGTACTCCGGCTGATTAGAAATCAGAGCCAGGTTTAAGAACTCCGGCTGATTAGAAATCAGAGCCAGGTTTAAGTACTCTGGCTGATTAGAAATCAGATCCAGGCTTAAGTTATCCGGCTGATTAGAAATCAGAGCCAGGTTTAAGTACTCTGGCTGATTAGAAATCAGAGGCAGGTTTAAGAACTCTAGATGCTGCTTAGAGAGGTGGCCTTTCTCCCCCCCCCAGAGCTCCCCCTTCCCTGGGACCTTCCCTCTCCCTCAGCTCTGCTCTGAGACTCTTCCCTTCCAGACTAATCTCACGCACACCCGGAGTCCGGGAGCTCCCGCCCTGGACATTCCGCTTCTGTTTGAAGTATTTCGATTTTCATAAAATAAACACACAGCTGGACCAGAGTCAAAGGGGCCTGGCTTCATTTGCGTTTCTAGACATAAGTAGAACTGTTTGGTAAAAGGTTATTGACTTTGTAAGAACACGGAAGGAGCTAAGGTACATGGTGTCCAATCCTCTTTAAATGTTTGAGAACGCGCGGTATCTTCTGCTGACGTATATGCCACCTGAGCTCACTTCAAGCTGCAGACTCCATGTCTGTGCTTGAGAAAGGAAGAGCCAGTGTTTGCCTGAGGGAGAGAGAAAGAGCAGCAGAGATGGGGGGAGAAACAGAGGGGTGTGTCAGCCCCACTCTGAGCTACTTTGGAGAGTTTGTTGAGGATCCGTGGAGGGGAAGAGAATGGGAATTATTAATGGACTCTTACACTGGAACTACTGAAAGCCAAGGCAGGAGGCCGCCTCACCCCAGAACCTGGGCGCAATGACTCTGTTTTTACCCTCTACCCCTACAGTCTGCAGCAGCCTCCACCGGAAGTCCTGCTCTGCATGGCTCCCGGATGAGGGACCCGCCTTGCTTCAGGCTTCTCTCTCTGGACTCCCTTTTCATTGGGTGATTATTAGCTTATCTAGTTCTCTGCCTTTTCCTATACGACCCTTTGGTGGATTCTCCTGACCTGCCCGGGTGTGGGAACAGTGCTTTGCAGTCACTTTCTTTTTTTTTTTTTTTTTTTTTGGGTTCAACCTGCTTTATTGGAGTAAACAGAGTATGGTACACAGCTTGGTCCGCCTACAACCCGGAGGCTGGCGGCAAAAGTTATGAACAGTACACAGCCCAGTAGCCGGCATCCCGGGGGCCCGGCGGCATATAGAAAAGACATACATGATTCTGGTTCTGCAGCCCGGGGAGTAGGACAAGCAAGGATAAGCAGCAGTTGAACAGGGTTTTGTAGTCGAGAGATGAAATCCCTCTCCTTTATTTATTTTTTTCAAAACAGGAACCCAAAACTTCCCAACTCAGGTTATAACTACGAGGCCGTATGTGACTGTACTAGAGTGCAAATGATGAGTGGTGCAGCAAGGTGGGTCATGCAGGCCGCAGCCCATGGCGGAACTGATGTCTGGGACTGCTATCCCAGTGTAGCAGAAGACTGCAAAGGTGTGTCCTATAGATGCAGAATATAAAACGGGGTGTCATCTAGCAAGAGCGTGAAACGGGCTGTGGATGCAGAAAAAAGAGAACAGTCATGCCCAAAAAGGAGGGGGGGTGTGGGTCAGGCCACGCCTGGGCGGCCTAGTTCATACAGGACGTTGCAGGGGCATGAGAGCGTGTGGGGACGAGGAGAGTCAGATGTCGCAGGAGGTATCAAGGGGCTGCGATCCGGGAGGGATGTCAGCGCGCTGAGGAGGGGGAGGCAGGTCGCCCGAGCGTGCATCGTCGTCCGGGCGCGTGAGCAGATAGTGCATTAGTGGTTCCCAAATATCTCTGGGCCTGCAAGAGAGGGGTACCAATTCGGCAAAAGTGGTGTGTTGATCTTGGCAATATGTCAAATCTGTAAGCCAGTCCTTAAACTTAGGCGCTCTTCCTCTGCCCCAGCGGCAAGCAACGCGTCGCTTGGCTAAGAGCAAGGCGGTGTCAACAAATTTCCGGCACCCTTTAGGCATTTGCATCGTGTATCCGAGTATGGCGACCAAGGGGTCTGCGGGCACCGCCTCACCCACCATCTCCGTAATAGCCTCCATAACCAACTGCCAGTAATGAGCAACCTGAGGACAGTCCCATGCCAGGTGCAGGAAATCAGCATGGTCAGCACGGCAGCGTTCACAGCGGTCGCTGTCAGCCAAACCGAACCTATATTTCCGAGCCGGAGTATAGTATATCCTCTGAAGGAATTTGTAGTGAATAATTTTCAATCTGCTGCTAGCAGATACGCGAGAGGTGAGCGTGCAGCAATATTTCCACTGCTCATCGGTAATGTCGATGGCGAGTTCAGCAGACCAGCGCAACCGAGCACTAGAGTCCGGCTCCGGGGCAGCAATGCGGATTTGGCGGTAAAGACCGGAGACCAAGTGGGTCCCGTCTTGTGACCCCAGCAGGAAGTGCAGTGGCGCTAGGGTCTCAGGTTCATTGGGATAATCAGGTAAGATGTCCCGCATCCCCGCACGTTGCCGAATGTAGTAAAAGAGTTCAAGGGAGGTGTGCGCTTGTGCCTTGAAGAACAGTTCCTTAGTCTTGAAACTACTCTCATGGAACAGGTCGCCCCAACAGGCGATGAGTAATTTGTCACATAGTTGACGGAAACCACGTTCCGACAAGAGACATAGTTGTGGGTGGTAAGAAAGTGGCAATTTAGGAGAGTAGGGTAACGGGCATGACAGGTGTCTAGCAATGCGGCGCCATGCATCTAATGTGCAGGAAACTGAGGTGTTCGCAGTGGTGACGGACGTCTCAGGACAGTGCAGCAGACCGTTGAGTGGTATAGGGTGTACGATCCAGTCCTCTACCGCTATGTGCGGCATGAAAGGAGTTGGAGCCATCCAATGGTAGGCAAAGTGCGCTTGTGCACATTGGTAGTAAGTTTCAAAATCAGGGACGTCAAAGCCACCTCTATTGTAGGGGAGGGTCAGCGTCGACCATTTTAAGCGGGGGGATTTGCCACCCCAGAAAAGCCTGCGCAGCTCCGTGCGGAGCGTTCTGAAGAAAAAAGCGCCAGGGTAATAGGGGATGTTAAGGAAAAGATACAGGAAGCGAGGTAAGATCACCATTTTAATGAGTGAGGCTCTACCCGCCATGGAGAGCGGCAGAGTGATCCATCTGTCCACTGAAGCAGTTAACTTGGTCATGGCTACTCCATAGTTGGCACGTAACGTCTCATCTCTATCGCGAGAGATACGAATCCCCAAATATTTAAGATCATCGCTACACCACTCTAGTGGGTAATCGAGAGGGAAGACATGTACTGCATCAGTGAGGGGAAAAAACTGCGACTTTGCCCAATTGATGTGGACACCCGATACCCCTCCGAACATTATGAATTCTCGAAGCAGGGGATTGAGATGCATCTCGGGATGTTTAACGTATAATGTGATATCATCAGCATATAGGGACACATCTATTTGCCGTTGCAGACATAGCACTGCTCCCTCTCGGTGTAGCTGCCGTAAACGACAGGCGAGCGGTTAGACCGCGATGGCAAACAGTAGGGGAGAGAGCGGGCATCCCTGCCGGGTGCCTCTAGTAAGTGCAATAGGTAGTGACAGGCGGCCATTGATTAGCACTCTCGCAGTGGGGTCCGTATACAAAAGTCGAACCCAAGAGATAAATAATTTGGGGAAACCCATGCTGGCTAGAACCGAAAACAGGTAAGGCCATTCGATCGAGTCGAATGCCTTAGTGGCATCTAGGAACACGGCTGCGACAGGGATGTCGGGGTGAACCGTGCGAAGCAAGGCAAAGAGGGTGCGAAGATTATGGGACGTAGACCTTCCCGCCACAAAGCCAGACTGATCAGGTAGGACCAGCCTGGTCATGAGCAGCGACAGTCGGGTGGCTAAGACCTTGGCTAGAATCTTGACATCGCAGTTTAGGAGGGATAGTGGTCGGTATGAATCACAGGTGGTGGGGTTTTTATCCGGTTTCAGAAGGGAGGTGATTACCACCTCACGCATAGAGCGGGGAAGTATCCCATCGGCTAGGGATTCCGTGAAGACCTCGCGGAGCACCGGCGCCATTATGTCGACGTAGGTTTTATAAAATTCGGCCGGTAAGCCATCGAGCCCCGGCGCCTTGCCCTTCAGAAGGGACATGATGGCCTCACGGACCTCGTCTAGCTCGATAGGAGCCGCAAGAAACTCCCTGTCCCCATCGCTGAGCCAGCATAATGCCACCTCGTTAAGGTATTCAGCGTATGAGGTGTGTTCCACTGCCGTAGAAGTATATAGTGAAGAGTAGTGTGTTGTGAAGTTGGACAGTATTTCTGCCGGGTCCCTGACTATAGTGCCGGTGTCGTCAGTAAGCTCAAGTATAGTGTTGTGCACCCGAGATGGTCGTGTGATTGCAGCGAGCACTTTTCCAGGCCTATCACCCTCACAATATTTCCGGGCCACCCAGTGTTTGCCCCGATATTTCGCCTCCCTGGCTGCCTCCTCTTCAAACTTTGATAGTGTCTCCCTAAAGGTGGCGTGTAGGTGTGGGTCAGAATTTGTGATCATGCGGTGTTCCAGAGCTCGCAGGTTGCGCTCCAGTGCAGCTATGGACTGTAGGATATCACGCAGCACCCCGTGACTCTTGGAGATGCAGAAGCCCCTAATGGTGACCTTAAAAGCCTCCCAGATGTGTTCAACTGATTCTACCGAGCCTTTATTCCTTGGGAAAAAATCTGCTATCTCCTCACCCAACTCAGTGCAGAAGACATTGTCCAATAGCACATCAGGACGCAGTCGCCACTGAGGACGTGGATCGTCCCACCCAGGAATGCTGAATTGCATAGACACAGGGCTGTGATCGGAAAAGGTTCTAGGCAGGTGTTCTACTCTTATCAACTCTGCAGTAACCTCTCTGTCAACTAGAAAATAGTCGAGACGCGCCCATGTCCCGGTGTGTGAGGTAAAGTGTGTCCCTTCCCGCCCCTGGGTATGCAGGTGTCTCCAGGCATCCAAGAGTCCACCCTCCTCCATGATTCCCTCCAATGTCTCCCTAGACTTGGGCTTGTAGGAGCTGACACCATCCGCCCTATCCATGGGGGGCACTAGTGCGAGGTTGAAATCTCCACCCCATACAACATGTCTTGCCCCAACATCTACAATCTTCCCCCACAACGTAGAATAAAAGGCAGGAGTATCAACGTTCGGTGCGTACATAGATACAAATACATAGACATCACGGCCAACTCTTCCCCACAGTAAAGCATAACGCCCTTCTCTGTCCACCGCCTCTCCGAGACGATGAAAAGGCACTCCGCGGGCAATGAGCACCGCAACCCCCCTTGCATATGTCGAGTATGAGGAAAAAACACGGGCACTAGCCCATTTTGTCGCAAATGTGGCATCGCCCTGAGCAGGCAGATGGGTCTCCTGCAACATAACAACTTGCACATGATGTCTGTTCAGATAGGCAATTATATTTCTGCATTTCTTAGCATTATTTAGACCCCTGACATTCCACGATACGCATGTCAATCTCGCACTTGCATTCGATACCGCCATAGATACAGCAAGTCTATATGTGAAAACGCCCGAAGGGCCCTAGTGATATAGCCACAGCCATCCCGCCCAAACCCAAAGAAACACCATATCAGCAGATAAAGATACAGTCTGAGCAACAAAAGCCTCGTAAAATCCAACCTCCACCCACCCACCCCAGCATCCCAAACATGCCAGTAGCCATGAATCCCACCCTCGTAGTCCCGCCCCAACCTCCCTTCCAACCGCAACAGCAGCAACAAAAAACACAACCATGTAATGGGGAGCACCCAGTAGGGGTAAAGCATAGAGTGCGTACTGCCACCACCTGGTCCTTAGCTCCAGTACTGTACTACCCTCGGTGGAGACTAAGGCCAAGGGAGTGGTCCTTGGCGTACATTACCACTGGGGTGCAGTGTCCATGCATGTCCATCATTCTCTCATCACTCCAGCTACCAAAGTTCCATACGCTGTTGGAGAGACAGCAGGCGTGGCCGGCGTTGTGCACATATCCTGCAAGCACAGTTAGTCATCTTGTTGTTCAGGGGGTACATCAGCATTCTCCAGGTCCTCTGCAGGCACATTCCCGCCCCTGCGCGCTGCACGCACAGATTTCAAAAAATCTTCTGCTTTCTGCGGGTTAGTAAAGAAACGTTGCTTACCCTGATGGGTGACTCGCAGTTTTGCCGGATATAGGAGGGCATAGTCAATTTGGGCCTCCCGCAGCTTTTTCTTTACGGGCAGAAACTTGCGCCTTTCGTCCTGGACCATCGGTGTAAAATCGGGATATATTGAAAAAGTGACCCCATTATACTGCAGCGATTTCTGAGTGCGGGCCGCCCGGAGGGCCGTGTCGCGATCCCGATAGTTCAATAGCCGTGCTATTATAGGCCTAGGAGGTAAGCCAGGCTGGGGCATTGGCGCCAGTGATCGGTGGGCCCTCTCCACTATGAACTGAGGAGAAAAAACGTCCTCTCCGATGGAACCCCTAAGCAACTTTTCCACGTACAGCTCCATTCTGCCTGTGGCTGTGGATTCCGGCACATTCGTTATGCGTATGTTGTTGCGGCGACTGCGCGCCTCCAAATCTTCGTTCTTCGCCGCTATGACGCGTAGCAAATTGTCCATCCTGGCCAATTGCGACGTATGGGTCGCGGTGGTGTCCGAGTTGTCGGATATCCGCTGCTCCGCAGTCGTAATGCGTTCCTCATGGCGGTCAACCTTGTGCACAAGGGCATCCAATCGAGCCGTTACCCCATCCACTTTTTCCACGACAGTGGCAAAGCCCTGTCGCATCTCTTGGATCAGACTCGTGAGATCCGCCGCAGGGGCCGGGGGTGGGGGGGGGAGTTGGTTGTGGAGAAGATGTACTAGGCCCTGGGTTCATCGGCGTCGATTTAGCGCTTTTGCGAGCATTGTCGAAGCTCAGTTTAGGCTGGCGGTGTTCAGGGCGCCCCATGGCAGCTCCCAGCGACAGTCCACAAACCCGGATGGGCAGGAGCAGGGCAATTCAATGGTCTTGAGAAGGAGTGGTCAGTCGGGAGGGGGCAGGATGGCCCCACCGCAGTGTACTTTAGTAGAGTAGAACAGGAGAGACGTCGGTGAGCTCCGCCGGTCTGCGCCCCCCCAGGCTCCAGAGAAGCGACAGTGGATGTATGAGCAAAGATGCGCAGAGCACTTAGAGGACACTAGTGGCGTAGGGTTGATCGAGGCAAAGCCCAGGCTTCAGGGCCCGTGGCAGTTCCAGTTCAATAGGATCCAGGCCAGCAGGACAGACAGCATCGGCTAGCAGCGAGGAAGAGAGCCCCCCGGGGATCGCCACACAGGGGGGCAATCCAGGGCCCCCACGCAGGAGGGAGACACAGCAAGCCCCCGACCCGACAGTATCTCCTGGTGTGGCCACGGTGTAGGGGCCTGCCGGCAGGGAGCACGGTGCAGGGGTAAGTCCCAGCGCGGTGGGGTCAGGCCTCAGACCCTGCAGGTCCGTCAAGATTCGTTGTGCCGGCCAGTTATGGTAGCGAGGCGGGAACCAGTCCGGGCAGGCCGCAGCCCCGTCCAGCATGGGAGGAGCAGCCCCCCCCTAGCACCAACAACAAGGGTCCACCAGCGATGGGGAGGGGGGGGGGGACGCAGCTCTGGGCAGGGCGACCAGACGTCTCCTACCTTCGCGGCGATCGCCGCACGTCCTCCCAGTAGGGTCGCAGGTTGTGGCGGCGAGGTGCGGCCTGTAATCTCGTGGCGATCCCCAGGGTCGCGTGGATACAGCAGCCGGTCCGGCGCCTGCCCGAGCTCCAGTGGCAGGGTCGGTCAAACTGCTACCGTCCGTATCTCCGGTTCCGGAGCACGTAGAGCCGCCAAACTTGGAGCGAGCGTGGGGAACGATGCAGGACTCAGGATCCGACCTTTTTGGGGTGATTTAGCACCCCGTGGCGCAGGATCGGTGAAGGATTATGTGCCAAGGAACGGGAGCTGCACGTCTAGGCAGCCATTCCGTAAGCGCGCCCTCTAGCGCCCCCCTTTGCAGTCACTTTCTTAGCGTGGTTCATTCACTACTGACCGGAAGCCATAATGCATGAATGCCGCCTCTTCTCAGAGGCCGCCCTGCTGCCTTCTCCTCCTATGCATGGGCCAGACTTGGTGTGTGGCGCAGACGTGCAAATTAAATTTGTGTATTGGACCATACACTCAGGTGCATCCACTCCGGACAGAAGACATGCAACCACCACCTTGAATTCAGATCAAAAGTGGAAGAGTGGATGCTCCATGTTCAGCGCACCCATCCTCGGCAGTAAGAAGGCGACACGGGCAATGCCTGTGTGTATCTAGTGGTCTTTAGAAGAGGATTGGTGGGTTACATCTGCCTTGGTCTCTCCGAGGGCACTTGTGTATTGACTGCTACTCTAGGCTTGCTAGTGCACCACTGTGGAGGAATAGTTAGATAGTGACAGGGTGCAGGAACCAGTTGAGGCATATAAGAGACACATTCTTAAGCGGCAAATCAGGTGTCCTTCCAGGTCCAGAAGTAGGCCCCATCACAGGGTCTTTAAGCACCATCACAATGGTCACTCTCCAGATGATTCTGTTCCTCCTTCAGTCATCCCAGGGGACCAGCAACCTCTACCTTTCCACTTTCCCACTCTCCCCTGGTATTGTACTGCAACTGATCTTCTTGCCACCAGACTAGCTGTTCAAGATTCAGCAGGACACTGTGTCTACTGTATTTGAAAAGACTCCCCTAATGGCCTTTCAGCCCCTGCTCCCTCAAAGCCTGCATACATGAACATGGATCACACTTGGTATGATGGAGAGGAGAGAGATGAGCCAGCTCTAATATTGAGGTAACGATGGAGTGTTGCTTTGACTGTCCATACCATTAGTCCTATATTGTTATACTCTTCATGTTATCAATCGGACCACTCAGTATATTTCTGGTACAAGCAACCATTGCAACGAGTCACCTGGCAGGAGCGCAACATGATTTGTTACTCCCCGGTAAGGTTTTTTTACTCCACCGAACTATAAGGATCCACCCAAAGTGGATGCCTCCTCACACAGGCGACTACCGTCTGCATGATTGAGCCATGAAAGGCTGAACTGTTAGTGGTAGATTATCATATCAATCGTTGTGTGACACTGGCGTATTTACCTGCAGCACGGTAGGTGAGATAGTCCACCAGCTCTCCTTTGAAACTTTCCACTCCAGTATCCCTGGGGCCATGTGGTCACCTGAGAACAGTGTGCTACTGTAATGGCAGACAGAAAGGATACTGCCCCCCTTCCTTCAACTGCATCTGCTCTGCCCTCCCCTTTTCCTTTCTTGCAGCAGCCATTCGCAAGCCACATGTCATGTGTATGGTTCTAAAACCACAACTGCCTCAATAGAGCAGGAGGATTTCTTTGTGTTTCCCTTCTCTGCATCAAGCCAGTTCCAGTAGATCAGGTTGTGGCCTGATGGGAGGGACACATGAACAAAAGGGAGATCACAGTAAACCACATCTCAAAGGAAAAGAGCCCTCTTCCCATCCCCCACCCAAATCTGGCAAGGAAATCTGAACCCACTGACTGTCACTGAATGTCTTGGCCAGATACTCAAATCCAGTGGACATTAGTGTATTTGTACCGTCACCAAAGGAAGCAGAATGCCTGTGCGCACATTGGATCCTGGTTCCACTGGAGCTGAGCCAGACATGCAGTAAGATTTACTTGGCAGAAACTGAATCCCTATGAAAGTTTCATTTGATTTGTGGCATCTGACACAATAAGCAGGCCTATTGGCTAGATACCAATGACATGAACCTTGACGGTTTTAAAACTCTCAATTATACACAATGTCACGTCACTTGGAACAGTCCGGGCCTCGACCACACTTGCAAGGGCCACATTGCCAAGAAAACAAAGACAGCAGCAGCTCTCTCTGCTACAGAAAGCACTTAGGACCCTCCTGGATGAGGTGTCTGTTCTACAAATAATTAGATCAAGGAAAGTGCAAATGTGATGTCATCAGCAGTGCATTGCCGGGCGTGAGTTATAGTTAGTTTAGCGAACTATAACGGCTGAATTTCTCTGGTTTTGTACGAGTGAAATGTCCAACTAACTATAACGTCTCTGAAACCTGTGTTTTTTTCAGTGAATATCTAATGTTTTTTTTTAAATGCTAATCCCTAACTATAATGGCCCTGAAGCCTGCGTTTTTTTGTGAATTTTTAAGGTGTTTAAGTGCTAATCCCTAACTATAACATCCCTGAAATCTGTGGTTTTTCACTGAATTTTTAAGGTTTTTTAAATGCTAATCCCTAACTATAACATCCCAGAAACCGGGGGTAATTTTAGAGCTTTTCTAAGGTTTTTTAAAGTTTAATTTATTAAAAAATGTTTCAAATTATTTTTTTGCAGGTTGCTTTCTAAGATTTTGTTTGGTACAATCTTTTTACTCATTATCAACATTCTTTAAAAATATAAACAACATAAAGTATTAAAGATTCATAGCATTATTTACTTGAATGATTAGATTTTTAAATAAACTGAAGTATTGCGCTACTGTTCCAAATTTTGTAGTGTATATTATTATATGAGAGAATTATGAATAGAAAAAGTTATATTGTTTGTAATATTTGAAAATAATGAAATAGTATAAAAGATGTATTGTCGTCTCATTATGATAAATATCTTCTTTATATCTTTTTTTTGTTTTCCAAAAAGAAGACACACAATAATCGCGAACCTGCGCAGTGGGTGCGTGAATCCATTAAATGAATGTCACTCTAAAAAACACATATTTAGAACAAATAAACATATTTTTATCATGAAGAGGTTTATTACTGAGTGCAAAAAAATTGTATTATAGGAGTTATAAATTTGTTTTTGAAAGGTTTTAAACAGATTTTTTAAGGACGCAACAGTATTGCGCTGCAGTTGTGGATTTATGCACTTGGTGCGCGAATCTGTTATACTGTTGTAAGTCTAAAATATGTACTTACACTGAAATAATATATTTTTTAAGCACGGAGGTTTGTTATTGAATCCCCAAAAAGTTGTATTACTGAAGTCATAAAATATTTTTAAGATCTTCAAAACACATTTTTGTGCACACCAGTTGCAGAGGAGCTAAGAATCCTGAGGGCACATATTTCTGGGATTGTGTAGGGTCACGACTCCAGCATAATTTTAAAGAGTATGAAATATCAATGTTGCAAGTTTACATATCTGTTTTGATTAAAGAATTTCCAATCAAATACTTTCAAACACAATTTGCTAATAGCAATTAATACTTTTAAATTGAATTTAGCTCATTTTACAGATCCGCGACGGATAGGCAAAGGGTGCGCGAATTGTATTCGACTCGGCATGACATAGAAAGAAAGCTTATGATTGGTAAAAAGGTTTTCATTCTCTTAGAAGGTGAATCTCACACCTCTTCTAGTTCTCCTATTTTGGGTGTGTCTGCTTCTTAGATTGCTCTGAAAATTGTATATTTTATTTTGTGTTGCAAGTATTTTTGAAAAATGGCACCAGTATTTCCAGAAGAGGAGCAGCAGGAGTGTCATGTCCCTTAGGATAGTTTCATCATGTACATATCAATTACATACATTCTGTTCCATCCACACGACATAAGAGTTCTACTTAGGTAACCTTTTACCTAGTAGCTTACTCCTGTCTCTCTGACACTAAGCTCTCAGTTCCCTATCTTAATCCCTGTACCTGACATACATAAACATGTCCTCAGGTACAGCCGATTTATTTTGTATAAGGGTCACCATTTCTTTTTTTATCCATGGCCAACAGCCAACTGTGCATGAGTATTTTGTTTACGAAAGGATTAGCAAAGGATTAGTGCCTGTTTCCAAAACATATCGATTCTAGGGGAAAACCTCTAGTGACCGCTTTAGTATAAAAGACCCTCACTCCCCCTTACAAGACAGAGGAGAATTCCTTCCAGGCTGGACCGAAATTCTGCGGGCTGATCCTTTGACAGGCATAGAGCTGACATCCCTGGCGGGGTGTCATCCTCAACGCAGAGATGGGATCCTTCATTCTAAACCACCAGGTTAGGGATTACCACTTCTCCGGGGGATTCTTGGCTCCATTACATACACATCCTAACACCTACCTATCTAGGCTCGGTACATTTAGGTAGGATAACCATTGTAGGAGTATGCTAAATGTTATAGTTTTATGTAATCTGCTTTTGTTCATTTTATTCGCATTATGGTAGAAATGTATCTGCTATTTACGATATAGGTACTAGCGATAACATTTGTCTGCTCCTGTCTATTGATTGTCGCAGCAAATATGTTTTAAACTAGACTGATGCTTGACCAATAAGTACTTATTGAAACCTTTCCAATCGTCATTCGATGTGTACTCTGAGAAACAGCAAGCGTGAGTGACTGAGCAAAAAGATACTGTATTGTTTTCAGTGGTTTCCAGAAACTACCTACACCACTATAGAAAACAGTGGCACAGGGGGTGGTAGTGGCACCGAAGTGCTAGCTGGTCTAACGGCTGATTCGTCCTATGGGGGTGTTCAGAGTCTGTCTGCCACCAAGCCCACAGTTTAGGTCATCCAAAACGAGCAGGTCCTGGGGGCTCCTAGAAACCACACGACAGTATGAATTGGATGAGGTGGAAGAGCAGCTGAAAAAGTGTATAGAAAGTATTGTGTGGGCATTTATCACTCTGCAGCACACAGAGAAAGAGGAAAAAGCCTCTATGGATTGTTTTTGTGCAGGAAGGTGCCCCTTCCAGTAAAAAAGAATCCTGCATGCAATGGAGGCACCCTTGTACCATGGTGTAGGCGTGCCCATGTTGGCGCTATGCTGCTGAAACAGTGCCAGTGCAGGCAGAAAGGACAGGAATGCACTGTATTGCATAAATCTCCCAGGCAAGATGGCCGCAAGGAGGGAGTGACTGGGACCAGCTCCGGACCTAGGGATCACTTTCAGTGTAAATCCCGGCCGGAGCGACCCCACCGAAGCCCCCCCGCCACCCGGCTCCCGGTTCCAGACATCATCCGGCACCAAGCGTCCTGCGAAGGGAGAGAATCCGACCGAGAGACTCCCCCTGCCGTCATTGATGACCAGGCTCCCCGACGACAGAGACCCTCGTCCACCAGAACCTCGCCCCGCTCCCCCACCCACAACAACTCCTCTCCGGTAGCGAGTTGGCACTTTCGCTCACCTGACTAGGCTCCCAGTGACGACGACGCCGCCGGACATCAGAACCCAGACCAACAGGAGCAGTGCGGATCGGGGTGGCAGCGGAGGCCGAGGGTCGCCTGTGCTCGTCGTCGGACCCGGTGAGTGACCAGCGCGCCCACGAAGGGCTGGGGGGCCCGCGCCGGTCTCGACGCTCCTTTCCCCCCCGGAGCTGCCTGTCCCCCCGGAGCTGCCTGTCCCAAGATGGCCGCCAGCTCCAATTGAAAAGAAAATATTTTTCTCCCCATTTTAACGCTTAAAGACCCCCCCGCCATCGGAGCTGGGAGAATAAGAATAAAAAATAAAATAGAAAAACGACGACCAACTATGTCGCTCCTCCCAATGCCTCCACATTATCCACGCTAAAGGCCGCCTGACCCAAAAATGGCCGCCACCTGGGACACCTAATAGAAAAGGAAAGCAGACTCCAGTGAGGACAACTGATCCATAACTGCAAGTCCTTGCAAAAGGGCAGAGGAGGCCCCTATTTTCAACGTTTCCATCACAGTTAACCGAAATAAGTAAATTAAGTAATTTAAGGAACCAATTTCCCCTAGTGATGGGTCCCTGGAAACAACTATCTACAACACCCTTCATCCAAGTATTCTGCTGATCGCCCTCCTCTGGGGAACTACAAACCTGCTAGACAATTAAGGAGGCCCCTATTTACAACGTCTTCCTCTCACTTAACTTATCGTACCAATTTTATTAAAGGAACCAGCTTCCCCAATTGTAGGGACTCTGGATACCCTTTCTATAACATTTATCTTTCTAGTTCTCTGGTGAGCATCTACCTTGGCTACTACAAATCTGCTAGCAAATCAAGGAGTTTCCCTTCTCTAAGCACTCCATTACGCAAGCACGACGCCTAGACCCAAGGAGACAAACGCAGATCTCTTGCTCCACCATAATGCCTCCGTCCCAGCGCCTAGACGTTCACCCCAGCCCTGCACCCAACCAGCTATCTCCTATGGGACAGAACACCTACGCCATTACCTTCCCACATAGTATCTCCTTCAAAGCCAAAAAACGCCTCAAACAGAATTTAACCAGACAACACCCTGAAACTCTTATCGTGGACTCCTACCATTGCTCAATGAGAGGATTGAGAAAAACAGACTTCATTTTCCATACCACCCGACCAGACGCTTGGGTCTCCACCTTTAATTCACTCCTTCCAGTCTCCAAAACCACCGTATCAGAACACAACCGGAAACTAACGATCTCCCCCCTAAACCAACAGTCCCTGACCGGAGACATCTCCATCTCCATCTTCAAGAATGGCACCATTCTAATCCAGGCGAAAGATGACAACCTCGATTTCTTCGACTCCCTCTTTCACACTCTTAAGACGGCCACGGCTCTCTACCCACTACGTACAGGCCCCACCTCCTCCTGTGACCCTCACCAAACTTCCAGCCAGCAGAGCATGCCTCACCCACCACATCAATCCCCTCCCCTCGTCCTTAATCACTTCAACATCCACCCGTCCCCCAGAGTCCCTCCCCCCCTATCCCACAGCCCCAAGTGCCCGCCCCCCTCTCCCAATATTCCAGAACCCCCCCACCCCCCTCTCACCTACATCCCCTAACGTCCTCCCCCTTCTCCCAAGCTCCCAGGACTCCCCCCCCCCTACCCCTCCCACCTCCCTCCCCCCTCTCCTCGTCTCCCGCACCCCCACCGGATCTCAGTCACCTCCCCTTAGAACTCCCAGCCCCCCCACCGTCTTTGAATCACAGCGCCCTGCGCGATCCCTCACTCCCACTGCTCACGCTATCCCCCGTAGCGAAGACATTGTCCTCCCCCAAAGAGTCCGCAACCCCCTTCCCTCCCGACTCCCCGCCCATCCGAACTCGAAACTCCAACCAGATCCCCCTAGCTCAACTACTCCCCCGAATAGTAACAGCAACCCCGCCCACCACCCTGCCCCTGACCAAAAATCCACGAAAGCTAACCCCGTGCCTCCCTCTCCCGTCTCACTTCCTAACAGTATCTCGCCCCAAACCTGCTCTCCCTCTCTAGAGGTCCCACAATCGAACCCCAACCTAGACCCGGTCCCCTCGTCACAGACCCCCCCAGTCGACGTCCTGCTACACCACCTCTCCCGCACCAAACCCAACTCCACCCAATCGCCCACCGACTCTACAGCATCTAAACTGTCACAACACCTGGACTTTCTAGAAGCCCAGATCGCGACTCTGATCCTCGGCCTGAAAGAAACACTATCCTCCCTAGAGAAACTCCAGCACCCCTTCCTGAACGCCCCTCCTCACACCCACACAGGATCCAAGCCCCCCACAGGCTCCCAGCCTCTTCTCTCTAATCCCAGTACTGAGACTCGAATAGACAGGCCTAGAAGGACGGCTTCCTCCCTCTCGCCTCAGGAAGTGACCTCCCTCATCACCTCCTTTGAAAACCCGCCTAGGCAGCCTGCTCAAATAATGCCCCCTGACCACCCTCCCTTCTCCTCAATTCAAGTCATTACTGGAGTGGGAAGGGAACCGCCCCGTCGCATAGCTGCCAGACCTCCACCCTATCTCTCTTCCTTACCCAGAGCTACATCGATCAATCATATCTCACAGATCGACTCCCAAATAAACTGTATGCTCATCAATTGCAGATCCGCCGTCAAACATGCAACAGAAATAGCTGAAACCATCCTCGCTCAGGACCTGGACGTAGCCTTCATCACTGAAACATGGCTGAACACTCTATCCTGCCCCATCCTGGAAACGCTGGTGCCGCCCGGGTTCTCAATCATACACAAAGACAGGCCCATTCACAAAGGCGGCGGAATAGCTATTATCCATAAAAGCGACATCTCCATCACTGAATCTCCTGCCGTATCCTACAACTCCTTTGAATCCCTCGCGGTCAACATCAATTCGCCTCAACTCCCTTCACTCCAATGCCTTCTCCTCTACCATCCCCCGGGCAATACCTCCGCATTTGGTGCTCAGCTGACGGATCTGATCACGCAAACAGCTCTCAACAGTGATTTCAGTATAATTCTGGGCGACCTCAACCTAAGATGGAATGTATCAAAAAACCCGCTCATTCAATCCCTCAACACCCTGATTCATGACCTTGACATGACCCAGCACTGCACAGAAGAAACCCACCATAGAGGAGCTACCCTGGATGCTATCATCGCAGATAAAAAGACAATTTCAATTGACCACGTCATCCCAGTAGACTGGTCAGACCATCACGCCATCCTCTTTCATATCAATCACCCGGCGCTCTCCGTCCCTCCCACACAAACATCCCCCAAATGGATCAGAAACCTATCGAGAGTACCTCTGGACAAGCTTGAAGAGGGCCTCAGCTCACTCCTCCCGACCACGACAGAACCCCTTTCAACCACAGAACTCACCTCGCTCTACCATTCCAACTTGGAGCTCGTCTTAGACCAGCTGGCACCAAGGAAACTAAAAAAACAAAGAAACATCCCCTCCAGATCCTGGTTCTCCACTGACATCAACGATGAAAGAAGACACCTAAGATACTTGGAAAGATCCTGGAGGGCCAACCCCTCCTCACGCAACCGGGACCAGCTCAAGGCAGCCCGCAAAAGCTACTACAACCACATCAAGAACAAAAAGTCGTCCTTCTTCTGCGCGGCCCTTGACAATGCCAAAAACCGCCCCAAAGAACTTTTCAACATCATCAAGAACCAAACCTCCATTCCGGTAACAAGAGACATGGTAGCGTCCAAATCCCAATGTGACGACTTTGCCAACTTCTTCAATGAAAAAATCGCGAAAATTGACCGATCTCTCGGCACGTTACCCTCAGACCACCCCGCTTCAACTTCCAATTTAGGACCGTCAATCTCATCCACTCGCTGGTCCTCCTTCCAACCTATCCAGGTTGAAGTGATAAGTAATCTCATAGCCTCCGCCAAGCCCTCAAGTCACTCCCTTGATCAGCTTCCCCCGAGAGTGACCAAAGACTTGAGGCTCACTCTAGCCCCTATTTGGGCAAAGATCATCAACAGCTCTCTGAGTGAGGGCTCCATCCCGGACTGCCTTAAAATAGGTCAAGTCACGCCTCTACTAAAAAAAACGGGTCTTGACATACAGGATATGAATAACTTCAGACCAGTCTCGAACCTTCCACTACTATCCAAAATCTTGGAAAGATGTGTGCTGGCGCAACTCTCCCAGCACCTAGAGAATACAAAGCTTCTAGACCCACATCAATCAGGGTTCAGAAAAGGCTGCAGTACTGAAACCGCAATACTTAACATCCTAGACGATCTTCACATGTCGCTCGACTCCAACCATTGCAGCCTTCTCATCCTCTTAGACCTATCGGCTGCATTTGACACAGTCGACCATGCCCTACTAATCAAGGTCCTAAAGGAGAGAGCAGGCCTCGAAAAGACTGTCCTAAAATGGTTCTCCTCCTTTCTTAACAACCGCACACAAAGAATAAAAATTAAAACTTGCGAATCAGACATTCTTCCCATCAGCAGAGGAGTTCCTCAAGGGTCTGTTCTCTCTCCTCAACTCTTCAACATTTACATGGAGCCCCTCACCTTAATTCTAAGGAAAGCTAACATCCCCTTCCACCTTTATGCGGACGACACGCAACTCTATCTGGAAACCACATCGATCTCGGACATCCACAGACTGAACCACACACTTACTGAAGTTCAGCTCTGGCTCTCTTCCAACCACCTCAAACTCAATGAGGAAAAAACTGAAGTGCTCCTAATCTCTAACAAAGAAGAGAACCCCCAAATCCTTGATTGGCTCAAAGCCTTAAACGCTCTAAATGTGCCGCTTGTTCCATCGAACTCCATAAAATCCCTAGGGATCACCCTTGACCCCAAATTGGATATGAAAGAACACATCTCAAAAACTGCCAAAAGTGCCTTCCTGAACCTGAAATTGCTCTACAAACTAAAACCATTCCTCCCCACAAAAGACTTGAAACAGGCCACGCAGGCTCTGGTCCTCTCCAGAATTGACTACGGCATTGCCACTCTGACTGGAACAGCCAAATCTCACCTACGTCCTCTGACCTCCACCCTAAACGCAGCTGCAAGAATGATCACGGGAACAAAGAAATATGAACACATCACCCCAGCTCTAAAGGATCTGAAATGGCTCCCTATTGACCAACGAGCTAGCTTCCGCACAGCTTGCCTCACACACAAGGCCCTGCATACGGGCAAACCGGAATACCTGGCCAATAAGCTCAAAAGGGCCGGGCAGTCTAGAAACCTCAGAAGCTCCAACACGCTCCTACTCATTCCTCTGAAATCCCAGAAACTCTCAACATCGAGCAAATCCTTCGCGGGCAATGCTCCCAAAATATGGAACTCCATTCCACCACACATCAGAATGACCACATCCTTCCCGAAATTCAAGAAGCTACTCAAAGTCCTCTTCCTTGAGCACTCCGGAACCAACTAGAACTAAACCTAGACTTTATTGTTTCATGTCCTCGCTCACCCCTGAGCTGATTGACTTGCCTACGAATCTCCACCTGGGTCACGCTTGGCTGCTATTGTATAGAGTGTACTCACACCTGTGTGCATTGACCTGCTTTTTGTCCGCATTATCTGTCTAACCCATGTATATTTGCTGTGAAGCGCTCTGATACCCTCGGGTCCAGCCAGCGCTATACAAAACTTTAATAAATAAATAAATAAATAAATATGGTACATTCCTGCCTTTTTACTTTGGCGTAGCGCAGCACAGCAAGGTTCTTGCTGCACTGCACTACACAAAAAATGACATAAGTGAGACACGTAGAGTAAAGCTCCCCCTGATGTATTTCCCTACCATAGGGATATTATATTGAAGACATTCAACCAGTGAATTCTATAGCATATTTAGAGTTTCTTCAGATATTGGAAGATTTTTAATTCTGTTCAAACTCTAATTGACACAGTTTTTGTTCTGTGGAATGTGTCCAGCCCAAGATCCTGCACTGACATGTTTCCCTTGCTAACATCCTTTGTTACTGTTCCATGCACCCTCCCCCGCCGAGCCACCTGCTGTGTGGGTCCGAGCTTTGATCTGCTAGTTCCCGGAACAAAGTCATGTTCATGGACCAGAAGTCACTCCATGTTCTGGTGTCTATCGACAGCCTAATTTTTCTTGTATTACAAATGCCTTGAAAAGTCTGCAAACAGTGATCTACTTCACATTCAGAAGTTATTTCACTTCCTCCATCTTTATGAAACCTGGGATTGGTAAATTATAAAACTGCATTGTGCCCATGTACAGCAATCTATATTTCCCCAATGCTGTCTGTATTAAAATATTCCTGCACAAAGTTCCTTTTCATGAGTGACTACGTTAGTTGATGTGAGGTGTCCCACCCTCCTGCTGTTAATGTGTGAGGGGTCACAGATCCATTTTCACCTCACCATCAAGCACGGGTAAAGTAAAACATGGCATGTGTCCACTTCGATGTGCACCCTGAATATCAAACTCAGAATATCAGTGGGACAGAATATCAAGAACAAAATATTGAAAGAAAATGTCAGCAGGTAAGTCTATATTTTCAGTACCTAACTCAACATAAAAGTACCTACACTGTACATGTATATTCAAGGTACCCAGATTTGGAGTTAGGAACAGTAAATATATACTACCCTATATTTACTTACCTTTCAATAGTTTTCCCTTTATATTCTCTATCTCAATATTGCTGGTGTCGATATTCTGCATCTTGATATTCCTATTGTCAATATTCTGTATCTCAATATTGCTGTTGTCTATAGTCTGTATCTTGATATTGCTGGTGTCGATAGTCTGTATCGTGATATTGCTGGTGTCGATAGTCTGGATCTCAATATTGCTGGTATCAACATTCTGTATCTCGATATTGTTGTGTCGGTAGCTAGTATCTCAATATTGCTGGTGTTGATAGTCTGTATCTCAATACTGCTGGTGTCGATAGTCTCCATCTCTATAATGCTGGTGTCAAAATTCTGCATCTCCATATTGCTGGTGTCGATATTCTCTGTCTCGATATTGCTGGTGTTGATAGTCTGCATCTCAGCATTGCTGGTGTTGATAGTCTGTATCTCAATACTGCTGGTGTCGATAGTCTCCATCTCTATAATGCTGGTGTCAAAATTCTGCATCTCGATATTGCTGGTGTCGATATTCTCTGTCTCGATATTGCTGGTGTTGATAGTCTGCATCTTAGCATTGCTGGTGTCGATAGTCTGTATCTCAATATTGTTGGTGTCGATAGTTAGTATCTCAATATTGCTGGTGTTGATCGTCTGTATCTCAATATTCCTGGTGTCGATAGTCTCCATCTCTATAATGCTGGTGTCAAAATTCTGCATCTCGATATTGCTGGTGTCGATATTCTGTCTCGATATTGCTGGTGTTGATAGTCTGCATCTCAACATTACTGGTGTCGATAGTCTGTATCTTGATATTGGTGGTGTCGATAGTTAATATCTCAATATTGCTGGTGTTGATAGTCTGTATCTCAATATTGCTGGTGTCGATAGTCTGTATCTTGATATTGGTGGTGTTGATAGTCTGCATCTCGATATTGCTGGTGTCAATAGTCTGCATCTAGATATTGCTGATGTTGATTTTTTGCATCTCGATCTTGCTGGTGTCGATGTTCAGTAGCACAACTGATCATCTCGTACTTGCGATGGAGTCCAAATAATGATGATGCAAGAGAGGATGGGATGTTCAAGGGAAAATGCCACAATAACGTTCTGCCTGGTAGTAAGTGTGTGTTAAATGCCCGTGGTGGTTTACAAGATGTGTACCTATCACTTCAGGACGCTACTTGTGGAAGTAATTGTAATTGAATTTATATAGCGCTTACTACACCTAACGAGGCATTGCAGCACTTTACAGGGATTAGCACTCTACTCAAGAACCCAAAGAGTATTAGTGATTAAGTATTATAGGGAAATGTAAATTAGTTTGAGCAGTGGACCTGTGAGTCTGTTAATTGAATTGAAAAGGATAATGGAGGGATAGAAGAGGGAGGGATCTAGGAAGTGTTTATTGGGAGGTCATAGTAGTAAGCGGAGGTTTGGGATGAGTAAAGGAGAGATGGAAGAGGGAAGAATCTAGAAATGGATTAGGGAAGTCCTCGTAGTAAAATGCGGTGAATAGTTGTCATTGAGGAGTCAACCAGCTATTTGGGCACACAGATCAAGTCTTGCTCTCTCCTTGGGAAGTAGGTGAACCTCCACTGTTTCTGCCAGGTCTTCCACAGCTTAGGTTTATTTGTCTCTGGTGGTGAATGTACTCACCATCACCAAGATACCATCATGGGTGTCCAAGATCACCTTACACCACCATGTTGTTTACTTTTCCGTCATTCATGCAGGTGAGATTACCGGAACCGTGGGGGATTCTTGGCTCCACACCTACATACTCTCCAGACATACACA
This sequence comes from Lissotriton helveticus, assembly GCF_964261635.1. Lineage (NCBI taxonomy): Eukaryota > Metazoa > Chordata > Amphibia > Caudata > Salamandridae > Lissotriton > Lissotriton helveticus. Next base: position 1,707,674,580 of record NC_136069.1, on the reverse strand, counting down.
GAGTAGGGTCCGAATAGTAGGAGTACACCTGATTACTACCTTGTATTATATGCCTGCATATATACACTGTTTTGGCACCAAGGTGAAACTATATCTGTTATTTCATCTTGTGATGCTTGTGATAACTTTCATCTGCTTCTGCCTACTGATTATCGCAGCATGTGTATTCTATACCAGGATAACTTTGGTTCAATAAATATATTGAAAACGTTCTATTGTGTATGCTCTGTAAATTTCTCTGTGAACAATGGTGCATGAGTGTCTGAGCATAAAGGTTTTGATCTGTTACCAGGATCTCTGAGGGGTCAGGGTTGCCATGTTCAGTTGTTGCCAGAAACCATTTGCTCCCTCTTCATGTTAAGGGGGCTTGAATGATTGATTGTGGGTTTCTAAAGTACTAGAATCGACTCCCGAAGGAGTATCACTGCGCTGTAGACCGCTGGGGAACCCGTCCTGGCTTTCCCTGTGAGATAGTCCCTCCTGGGAGTCTTCAAGGTGAAACCAGGCATCCCCGGCGTATGTGGGGGGCCGTTGTTGAGATGAGGCAAGCTAATGCCCAGAGTTGCTGAGTGTGATCCCTGGTTAGAGTAGGCACCGAGGCGAGAA